>NC_084837.1:69575265-70825265 GCF_033115175.1 Lepus europaeus | reverse complement strand
GATATACGATGGCAGCAGCCCAATCCAAACCCCACTGGACCATACCTTGCCTACCCCATTATATCTGCTCAGCCACCTGTTTCGACAGAATATACATATTATCAGCTGATGCCAGCGCCATGTGCCCAAGTTATGGGTTTCTATCATCCTTTTCCTACACCTTACTCCAGCACCTTTCAAGCTGCAAATACTGTAAATGCTGTAACCACAGAATGTACTGAGCGTCCAAGTCAGCTTGGACAGGTCTTCCCATTGTCCAGTCACCGAAGCAGAAACTGTAATAGAGGGCCAGTGGTACCAAAAGTAAGTGGCTGTTTTTGATTGGATTTTCCATCTAATATTTCTTTGCTAATACTTGTATAAGTAATCTATTTCTTGCATTGATTGACCTTTAATGCTGATTTTACTACAGAGCATCTCATTCACTAATATAGTATCAAGAGTATGTTATTTAAAAATAATTTTTCTGTCTTGTTTATTGTTCCTTCACTTTTGATTGGTGATGTGATTAAGTCATCTTTATGATCCTTCCAAGAACTTTACATAAACACAATGCACAAGTCTGTCTGAGTTATTTTAATTTAGTCATGAAAATTGCATGGTGACACCAACGTTAATAAATGGTTAGTGTGGATCCTATGCTAATGGGATTGAACAGCTCATGCACTTCAAGATATTTTAGTGTTCAGATATCAGCAGGAGACATTCTTCTGGAAAAAAATTTGTGATTCCTTAGATCCCTTCAACTTCATTGGTTCAGTTCTATGAATTTTTAGAACTGCACAGGAATAGCACTTTGTTAGTTGAGAGGTACTTTGCTGTTCCATGAATAAGGCGTCTCCTAAGGCTGGAGAAAGTGCAGATAGCATATGAAGCCTCTTTTATTCAGGGCAGCCATTTAATTAAGTTTAAAACACACACACATGAGAAATTAAGGGTTATTGTAGGCTACTTTTTCATTGTGACCTTAATTTTAAAGCTAATAAGAGGAAAAGCCATGTTTTTAGTCAGCACTTTTGAGCTCCTAGAAGACACATCTTATGAGTATACCATCAAAGGATTGATGCTTTCCCTGCATTCCATTAGCCCAGCTTCTTTAGTGAAGAAAAAAAAAAAACTGTACTTCCTCTTCACATAATTTTTACAAATTAAAAACAAATAAGCAGCTGAGGTTATTTTGAGAAGTTTGTAGTCGTTCATGGAAGCACTCAGAGTCAGGGGACATCCTTTGAGTCCTCTGAGAATGAGAAGGTAAGTACTGGAAGTCCGATAATAGTATATAGTTCCAGATGTTCAAGGAATGTAATTTCTCAGAATGCACTTCTAGTTTAAATTAGGAAGTTATAGAAGTTAAATTCAGCATTCTGTTTTATATATTGCTATTGAGTGATGAACACTCATATTTTAAAAAGTCAAGGAAGGATTAGCTTATATATATATATATATATAAATAATATATATTTTCTTTCTGAATTCTGAAGCAGATTTTTTTTTGGACATTATTATTAAACTAAAATTTAGTGTTGGGATGTCATAATCCTTTTTATTACCCTTTTAAATGCGTAGAACCCCACATATGATATGATTATACCCTTGTTATTTATTATTTATTAAGAAAATAAAAAAATGCAAGTAACAAGAGTGGATTATAGTTTATTTGTCATAGTAGTGTTAACAGCTATTAGAAAAATGTGTGTAAGTATGGTTATACTATATTATTTAGCCTACCAGCCTTCTTTGCATATAATTTCATGAAATACTAATAGTAACTTTTTCCCCACACCAAGTTAGAACATACATTTAATGTATTTTTTAAGTAAATGTCTATTTTATAGTGTTTGGCATACTGAATAGTTTTTTTTTTTAATTTATTTAATTTAAATCAGCAGCAGCTTTTACAACAGCACATAAAAAGCAAAAGACCTCTGGTGAAAAATGTAGCTACTCAGAAAGAAACAAATGCAATGGGTCCTGATAATCGATCCAAAATTGTGCTTTTGGTGGACGCTTCACAGCAAACTGGTAAGGCAGAGGTTCTTAAGTCACTGATTTTACCTTTTTTCGTACATAGACTTTACAATTGTACACTACCTTTCAGGATTCTAGACTTTTCATCCTTTGATTTGTCTTGCCATTTTGTGAAATTCTCTAGGAGGCATAAAACAATGTTCTTTCAACTTGTATGTACCGTTTGGAGCAGAATTTGAGGTTTCCTTTTGCCTTTGTAGTAGTGGGGCTGTTCAGAAATCAGAGATGTAATTTTGCACATACTAGAAATTTGAGTGATCCATTTTGGTAGAAATCAAAATTGATTGTGTTTTTTATTACTAGTTTACAACTTTTTATAAATCATTCTAAAATTGTATAACGTTTTTTAGAAATAACTTAGTACTGAGTTTTCTTTGCCACATGTAAGCATAGATCTGAACCAAACCTGTGAATGACATCTATATTCTGTCACACAAAGAAAAAGTTCAGTCAGATGTAGTGTCAACATTTTTTAGAGGACTGTATCAGCATTAAATAAAAAAAAAAACAACTTTATCCTGGCAATAAATAATTTTTTTTTGACAGGCAGAGTTAGAGAGAGAGACAGAGAGAAAGGTCTTCCTTTTCTGTTGGTTCACCCTCCAAAGGACCGCTGCGGCCAGAGCTACGCAGATCCGAAGCCAGGAGCCAGGTGCTTCCTCCTGGTCTCCCATGCGGGTGCAGGGCCCAAGGACCTGGGCCATCCTCCACTGCACTCCCAGGCCACAGCAGAGAGCTGGACTGGAAGAGGAGCAACCAGGACAGAATTCGGTGCCCCAACCGGGACTAGAACCCGGGGTGCCGGTGCCGCAGGCGGAGGATTAGCCAAGTGAGCTGCGACGCCAGCCAATAGTTAATTAACATTCTTATAACATTCTAGATAGTTACTATTTTATTTCATGAAATTCTAATTTGTATCTCTGGCCTCCGCTTCTTATTTGTAGAGTAGATGTTTGTTTACTCTGACCCACTGTCACTGACTATAACAAAAAGTTCTTTTTTTCCTAATTTTTTTAAAATATTTTTTTAAAGATTTATTTATTTGAAAGAGTTAGAGAGAGAAAGAGAAAAAGAGTACTTCTAGCTGTTGGTTCACTCCCCAAATGACTGCAACAACGAGGCTGAGCTAGGCTGGAACCAGGAGCCAGGAGCTTCATCCAGCTTCCCATATAAGTGCGTGGGCCCAAGCATTTGAGTCATCTACTGCTTTCCCAGGTGGATTAGCAAGGAGCTAGATTAGAAATGGAGCAGCCAGGACTCAAACCAGTGTCCATGTGGGATGCTGGCATTGCAGGTGGTAACCTGTTATACCACAAAGTTATCCCCCCAAAAAATCCTTGTTAATGATCCAAGACAAACAATTAGAGCTGTTCAAAGGCACGTTTACTTTTTATTTCTGTATAGCCTATACTCAGATAAGGTTTGATAATGAGTCATTTGGCTTATGCTTTATTTTCATTTGGGTTGTGCCTTTTCTTTTGGATGACTATTCCAATTTCTTTTACAGTTGCTTAGATCCATTAGGAACAGAGAAAGGATCTAGGAATCAGTTAAATCTTGTTGATATTATGGTCACTGTGGTTTGTAGTAAGATGAACAGATTCTGACGGGTGCTTAGGGGGTGTATGGAAAAGGTTGATTGCTATGTGATATATTTAAATTTTTTCTGTTCTGGTCGTTCCTAGTCATAGTGTCCATTTCTGATGCTCTCAACCCTGGGAAAGCCATTAGAAATTACCTTCCTGGGGGTGGTTATTGGACCTAGCAGTTCAGCTGCCCAGTGGGATGCCCATGTCGCTTACCAGAGTGCCTGGGTTTGAGTACTGCCTTGCTCCCCATTCTTGCTTCCTGTTAACGTACATCTTGGGGGTGATAGCTCAGTTAGTTGGGTTCCTGCTACCCAAGTAGGAGACATGGATTGAGTTCCTGGCTTCTAGGCAATTGCAGAGTGAACCAATGGATGAAAGCTCTGTCTCTGCCTCTTAAAAAAAAAAAAGTACTAAACATTGTCCCTGTCTAGTTTTGTCCTTAACTTACCAAATGATAAGCTTTATGAAGTATTAGAATTAGAAAGTGGGGAGTGGGTGTCTAGCCTGCTGTACCCCACATCAGAGTGCCTGGGTTCAACCCCTAGCTCTGGCTCCTGACTCCAGCTTCCTGCAAATACAGACCTTGGGAGATAGCAGGTGATGGCTCAAGTAATTAGATTTTGGGGCCAACGCTATGGCATAGTAGATTAAGCCTCTCATATGGGTACCGTTTCAAGTGCAGACTGCTTTACTTCCAGTCCAGCTCTCTGCTAACGGCCTGGGAAAGTAGCAGAAGACAACCCAAGTGCTTGGGCCCCTGCATCCACGTGGGAGACCCGGAAGAAGCTCCTGGCTCCTGGCTTCGGATTGGCCCAGCTCTGGCCATTGTAGCCATTTGGGGAGTAAAGACCTACCTCTCTCTCTCTCTCTCTCTCTCTCTCTCTCTCTCTCTCTCTCTAACTCTGCCTCTCAAATAAATAAATAAATCTTTTTTAAAAAATAAGTAATTAGGTTTCTGTCAACCATATAGAAGACCTTTGGGATGTGAACTGGCAAATGGAAGGACTGTTTCTGTCTCTTGTCTCAAGCAAAATGAAAAATAAGGTTAAACTAAAAAATTGTGAAAGAATTAGATGATAAAAAGATAAAAGGCATAAAAAGATAAAAAGTCATAATTTAAATAGAAGACTGTACATTCTTATTGGTACTTTCATTTTTAGTTTGCTTTTACTTTCTGGGTATTAATTTATGTCAGAGAAAGAATTATGTGTTATGTAACAAATTTGTCTTTTCATTTGTAACAAATTTTTACTTTTGCACATACGCTTATATTATTTAGTATGAGTTTAATAAGATAGCTAGATGTGAAATAATATATTAAAGTTAATTGCATTTCAGTGAGCCATCAGCCAACAAAATTTGTTTATTTTTTTTAATGGATTTATTTATTTATTCGAAAGTCAGAGTTACACAGAGAGAGGAGAGGCAGAGAGACAGAGAGAGTTCTTCCATCCGATGGGTCACTCCCTGATTGGCCGCAGCGGCGGAGCTGTGCCTATCTGAAGCCAGGAGCCAGGAGCTTCTCCCATGTGGGTGCAGGGGCCCAAGGACTTAGGCCATCTTCCACTGCTTTCCCAGGCCATAGCAGAGAGCTGAATCGGAAGTGGAACAGCCAGATCTCGAACTGGCACCCATATGGGATGCTGGCACTTCAGGCCAGGGTGTTAACCTGCTGCACCACGGCGCTGGCCCCAGCCAGCAAAATTTAAGGCAACATATAATTTACAATAGCAAAAGAAATAGTTTCTGGAAATAAATCTTGGAGATGTCTAAGATATAATATGTATAAAACCATAAGACTTTTACCGTAGGACCTTAGAAAAACCTGTATATTCATACAAGATGATTTGCAATTTTAAGTCAGTTTTCCTTGAGTTAGTCTATACATTTAGTGCAATCCTGTTAAAAATTTTAGTAGGAATTTTTGGACTATTTGACAGATTCTAAAACAGGAGCAGTGGTTTGAGAAGAGCCAACACATCCCTGGGAAAGAACCTTTCCATTATACATTAAGACTTATACAGGGTCAGCGCTGTGATGCAGAGAGTTAAAGGCCTAGCTTGCAGCGCCAGCATCCCATATGGGCACCAGTGCGAGTCCCTGTTGCTTCTCTTCTGATCTATCTCTCTGCTGTGGCCGGGGGAAGCAGTAAAAGATGGCTCAAGTTCTTGGGTCCCTGCGCCCATGTGGGAGACCTGGAAGAAGCTCCCGGCTCTTGGCTTCAGATCAGCTCAGCTCTGGCCGTTGTGGTCATTTGAGGAGTGAACCAATGGAATGAAAGACCTCTCTCTGGCTCTACCTCTCTCTATACTCTGTCTTTCAAATTAATAAAACAAAAAGACTTCTTAAGCCACCTTGAATCCTATAGGTTGAATTATCAGTGCCATACACAAAAACTGAACAGAACAGAAAGCCCAGAAATAGACCCCGCCCATATGGAAATGCATGGCACATGACAGACAGTGTTAACTCTGATTTATACCTCACGTGAATCTATTTCAGATGGATTAAGGACTTAATGGGCAAACCAATGGTAGAAAAAAAGTAAGTGCAGATGTCATGATTGCCAAGAGGAAGCTCTTTTTGAAATTTTGATTATTAAAAGTGAATAAGTCAGCTGGCGCTGCAGCTCACTTGGCTGATCCTCCGCCTGCGGCACCGGCACCCTGGGTTCTAGTCCCGGTCGGGGCGCCGGATACTAGTCCCCGTTGCTCCTCTTCCAGTCCAGCTCTCTGCTGTGGCCCAGGAAGGCAGTGGGGGATGGCCCAAGTGCTTGGGCCCTGCACCTGCATGGAAGACCAGGAGGAAGCTCCTGGCTTTGGATCGACGCAGTGCCGGCCGTGGCAGCCATTAGGGGAGTGAACCAACGGAAGGAAGACCTTTCTCTCTGTCTCTCTCTCACTGTCTATAACTCTACCTGTCAAATAAAAAAAGTGAATAAGTCAAAAAGAGTAAGTCACAAACTTGGAAAAGATTTTTGCCATGTATATAATTGACAAAGGATTAATCTATAAAAAGAATTCATATTAATTAAGAAGTGATCCCATCCTATAATTGGAGTCCCTGGGGCACAGTGCGAGGCATCAGAAAGAAGTTGTCAGGTCTATAGGGTTCTTTGTTTTGACCTAAACACCCAATCATATGAATGTATCCAAATGGAATTTCCCCCTAGAAGAGAAGGGGCTGTTTGATTAAAGATGCACATTAAAGCAGTGCCAAAAAAACACTGTCCAGTAGCAGGTGATGAGTCTTAAAAAGTACAGTACACCCATTCAGTAATACAGAGCTATATTACAGTATTTTTTTTAATAAAAGATTTATTTATTTGAAAGAGTTACAGAGAGAAGGGGGAGAAAGAGAGAGAGATATTTTTTATCTGCTGGTTCACTCCCCGGATGACCTCAAGTGCCAGAGCTGAGCCTGGCTGAAGCCAGGAGCTTCATCTGGGTCTCCCAAATGGGTCTAAGCACTTGGGCCATCTTCATCTGCTTTTCCAAGCACATTAGCAAGAAGCTGGATTGGAAGAGGAGCAGCCGGGACTAGAACTGGCACCCATATGGGATGCTGGTGCCGCGGGCAGAGGATTAACCTACTGAGCCACAACACCAGGCCCAGCAGTATTGTTCTTTTTTTTTTTTCTTTATTAAGATTTTTATTTATTTATTTGACAGGTAGAGTTACAGACAGTGAGAGAGAGACAGAAAGGTTTTCCTTCCATTGGTTCACTCCCCAAATGGCCACAATGGCTGGAGCTACGCTGATCTGAAGCCAGGAGCCAGTTGCTTCTTCCTGGTCTTCCATGTTGGTGCTGGTACCCAAGCACTTGGGCCACCCCCCACTGCCTTCCTGGGCCACAGCAGAGAGCTGGACTGGAAGAGGAGCAACTGGGACTAGAACCCGGCGCCCATATGGGATGCTGGTGCCACAGGTGGAGGATTAACCAAGTGAACCATGGCACCGGCCCCCAAGCAGTATTGTTTTTAATAGCATTTTTTTTTCAAAGCAATGCAAGTGTCTTATTAATGGTACAATTAGGGTAAATTCATTATGGTGTATTTATTCTGCATTCCAGTGACGTTAATGAATTTCAGCCACATGCACCTAAAGCAGGTCAGAGAAGAATATCAACAGTATGATTTTTAAAAATAAAGTTAAGAACTGCAGAATTACACAATTTATGTTTTCTGAATTTAAAATCTATAGTTAAACTAGCAGAATGATAAATACAGAATTCTGAATAGAGGTAATCTCTGCAGATCAAAGAGGATGTGGTAGTGGTTACAGGGCACACAGCGAACTTCAGATGATTGCGATGTTCTCTTTCTTAAATGGCTGGTGGTTGTTAAAAGTGTATTAATGATAAAAATATTTCATTCTCTTTTCATCATAACTTGTTAAAAGTGTCAGGAACATCTTACCTTTGCACGTTCTTTTTAAAAAGTCATCACCTATACCTATTTCTCCTTTTAATTAAAGCTTGACATGTTTATTTTCTTATGCCCTTAATGATGATTTAACAAGAATTTATCACTTTGGTCACCACAAAGAATTGTTGCACTTTGTTTTCTTGTAGATTTCCCATCAGATATCGCTAACAAGTCTCTCTCAGAGAGCACTGCCACGATGCTGTGGAAGTCCAAAGGCAGAAGGAGAAGAGCATCCCACCCCACTGCTGAATCTTCTAGTGAGCAGGGCGCTAGTGAGGCTGACATTGACAGTGATAGTGGTTACTGTAGTCCCAAACACAGCAACAACCAGCCTGCAGCAGGGGCTTTGAGAAATCCTGAATCTGGGACTATGAATGTATGTACCATGACCTTGATTTCTGCATTATTCATTGACATCAGTATCATTTTTGCATCCTCTACTAATGCTTAAGTATCTATATTCATTAACAATTTCTATAATAATAGGATAGTTAAAAATGTATATTATTAATAGAAATTATTTATGAAAAAATATTCTGATTTAATAAGCATGCTTTTACAGTACATTAACTTATGAAGTGTTTTGCAATGTATATAATGTAGACAGACTCTAAGTAGAAAATAATTCTTTTCTTTTTTTTTTTTTTTAAGCATGTGGAGTCATCCGTCTGTGCAGGTAATTATTTTATGCATAGTGTTTTTGGTATACTTTCATTCATGTCAGAATTTCCTTTTTTAGCATGAATCTTATTGATACTGCAAGAAAACATTAGAAATCTTTCAGGGATTCAAATGATTTCTAAATATAGGTTTGTCAAGCAAATTGAGAAAATGCCAGCTGGGAGTATTCTGCAAGATGACACATATTACTAAGAACCAGTATATCACTTAAAATTTAAAGAAAAATACATAGCATTAAATTTTGACTGAATTACGTACATGAAGGTAGGAAAATATTTAGGTTTTGACATCTTTTGTAAGTGAGTCATATACTTAAATCTCATTTGTTACAGGTGGTGTAAATTGGTCCAGTGTAACCTGCCAGGCAACTCAGAAAAAACCTTGGATGGAAAAAAATCAAACATTTTCTAGAAGTGGAAGGCAAACTGAACAAAGAAACAATTCACAGGTAATTTGAACTGGGTTGTAGAAATCTGTGATTAAGTATGAGAGGAATTATTTTAAATGTGTTAATAATAGTGAGCTAACATGATGTCTGAAACATTTCAAAGTGGCTTAACCAATAAAATTTATTTAAATAATGAAACGAAATGATAACAACTTGAAAAACAGCGGTGAGTATGTGAGTAAGGAATAGTGGCATTTCCCCGGTGATGGTTGCCTGCTGCTGTAATGTGGCCTGATTGGGCAGCTTGCTTCAGGCCATGAGCAAGGTCTAGCTGCAGTGTAGCAAGCAGGCTACACATGGCCATGAACTTCTATTAGCTGTATCTGCCTGCATTGGCTGGCTGTGAAGTCGGGGAGTTGTTTATTGGTCAGTATAATCCTTTTCATTTCTTTATATAGACTTCCTAGATTCCTTAATCAAGTTAAGGAATTAAAGCTATCATAGAATAGATTTGTGGATTAAGTTTCCCCATGACTTGCCTGTTTATTTGTCTCCCTGAAAGGAAGTACTTTAGATCTACTTTAGCATTAATTAGGCTGTTAGGAGAACAAACAGAATAATGCCCTCTGCCCTGTAGTGATTGCAAAAAGGAATTGTTGTTTGCTTCAGGCGTGTGAGGCAATCTAGCTCATTAAAAACAAAAGAGCTAAAACAAGAACCATGTATATAGTTTAAACAAAATCTACAAAATGTTTACTTTTATGTGCTGAAATTTTCTGTTGAAACTGTAACTGTTAGTCTTGCTAAGTTTTCAGTCTTGATACCATTTGTGGTATCAGTAGCCTACTGGAGTGGAAATAATACTGAAGTGAAAAAACATTTTATCTCTGTCTCAAAACTGATAAGAAGAGATAAATTGCAAAAAAAAGAGAATTATGCAAATACATGGGGTATGTTAAGCTTATTTTTATCTCTCTCTTCTTTCCAGAAGTGGATCCAAGTGCTGACAGCATGTTTGTTTTCTTTCCTACTTCTGATGATTTGTTATTCATGTGCATTTCTTAAGTATATATTTAATTTTTAAGATGCATAATCTTTTTATCTTCTTTTAAGTCAACTTTTTTCCCCTTTTGAAATTTATGATTATTTTTGGGCTTCAGAAATCTTCTAGAAATCAAATATTTGTATTATCCGATGCTTTTTTATGGGGTAATGTTTCAAGACATTTTAATCTGAGATTTATTTTAATGTGTGATAAAATATGATAGTCTTATTTTCATGCATGATAAAACATAATGGTGTCGATTTCCAAAGCAGTTAATTAGTTGTCCTAACTTTGTAACCCTTCTTTCCTCTAGTTCACGCTTCCATTTTAGTTATTTGCTAATTTCTTCTGGCCTAAGTTTTGTTTCTGGGCTGTTTGCTTTGTTCCATTTTTCCGATTTTTCACCTATTTTATAGTTTAATTGTGATGATTTTAAACCTTTTCAAAAACCTGTTTAATATTTGAAAAAGGCAGATCATTTTCTATGTGCTAGTATAACTTTAATTTTAAATGATGAGGAGAATATGAAAACTTTTGTTTAAAAAAGACTCATTTATTTGAAGGGCAGAGTCACAGAAAGGCAGAGGCAGAGGCGGGAGCAGAGAGAGGTCTTCCATCTGCTGGTTCACTCCCCAAATGGCCGCAACAGCCAGAGCTGAGCTGATCCAAAGCCAGGAGCCAGGAACTTTTTCTGGGTCTCCCACGCGAGTGCAGGGGCCCAAGGACTTGGACCATCTTAAACTATTTTCCCAGGCCATAGCAGAGAGCTGGATTGGAAGTGGAGCAGCCAGGACTTGAACTGGCGTCCATATGGGACCAGCACTGCAGGTGGCAGCTTTACCCACTATGCCACAGCACTGGCCCCTCTTTTTTTTGTTTTTTTTTAAAGATTTTATTTATGTATTTAAGATGCAGAATTATAGACAGAGGGGGAGACAAGAGAAAGGTCTTCCATCTGCTGGTTTACTCCCCAAATGGCCACAATGGCTGGAGCTAGACCAATCTGAAACCAGGAGCCAGGAGCTTCTTCCAGGTCTCCCTCATGGATACAGGGGCCCAAGCATTTGGGCTGTCTTCCACTGCTTTCCCAGGCCATAGTCAGAGAGCTGGATCTGAAGAAGAGCAGCTGGGACACAAACCAGCGCCCATATGGGATGCCAGTGTTGCAGGCAGAGGCTTAGCCTACTATGCTACAACGCTGGCTGCCAGTTTTGACTTTTTAGAACAAATCATACACATAATGAAAACTCATTAAGTTGTGGCACTTTTGTATACTCTTCTGCAAATATGTTATACTTCATTAAAACATTTACTGGCCGGCACCGTGGCTCAACAGGCTAATCCTCCACCTTGTGGCACCAGCACACCGGGTTCTAGTCCCGGTTGGGGCGCCGGATTCTATCCCGGTTGCCCCTCTTCCAGGCCAGCTCTCTGCTATGGCCCGGGAAGGCAGTGGAGGATGGCCCAAGTGCTTGGGCCCTGCGCCCGCATGGGAGACCAGGAGAAGCACCTGGCTCCTGGCTTCGGATCAGCTTGATGCGCCGGCCACAGCGGCCATTGGAGGGTGAACCAGCGGCAAAAAGGAAGACCTTTCTGTGTCTCTCTCTCTCACTGTCCACTCTGCCTGTCCCAAAAAAAAAAATTTACTTAAAAATAATAACGATTTACTTTTCCCCTCTGTGATTTATTTAGGTTGGATTCAAATGTCGAGGACATAGTACTTCCTCAGAAAGAAGACAGAATTTGCTGAAGAGACAAGATAATAAGCATTTAAACTCTAGTCAGTCCCATAGAAGTGACCCAAATTCTGAATCTTTATATTTTGAGGTATTTTTTTTCAAACTTTCTAAACTGTTTTAGAAAATGCTTGCATTAAGATATTAATTTGTTAATTTGTAAACACTGAAAGTACTTTTTGTGTTTTAACATGTGACTGTACTATTAATTATAAATTACTCAAAAATACTGTTTGTCTTGATTATATATATTAGTCTAACGTTAACTTCATTAATGTTAATTTTTTATACATTTTTGTAATATGTGTTTGTTATTTTGAGGTTATGTGTAGAGGTAGATCTTAATTTTTATTGCTATTATTTTGTGCATTTCTAAGATTTTTCAAATTTGAATAATTTAATCTAGTTCATTTGTGCTGCCAGTGAAGGGGATTTTAGAAAAATGGCTATTGTACTTTCTCTAATAGGCAGACAGTTTATATTCTAATTGCACTGTTTCTTTTGCTTATTCATCTAACCAACTCTTGTGGTGGCCTATCGTATACATGTAAAATATTTTTTGAATGATACATTAAAGTAAAAGGACATACTATCCTCAGGGAAGTTTATTGTATAGTAAAGGAGTATAGACACATACACACTGAATATGGTTAGAGTTGAAAGGAGAGACAAGTCACTTGGGGTTTAGGGTAGGGTAGGAATAACATTTGGAAAAGATTTTAAAGAATTAAGGAGACTTTGGTTTTGTATAGATGTTTTCTACCAAACATCTCCAGTAACTCACTTCAGTAACTCATTTTGAGTGGATCATAGATTGTATAAAATGAGTTAATAGGTGGAGATTAAACTAGAAAACTCACTTGAGGCCAGAGGATAGAGATGAATACTGTGTTAGATAAGTTAGTGCTTGACCTAAAGGACTTGAGTGTACATCTCCATTGTTCTATCAGGAATAGTTTTAGGATGTCTGATATGTCTGATTTTTTGTTTTTGAAAAATTCTAATTATTTATTTGAAAGGCTGAGTGATGGAAAGAGGGAGAGACAGAGAGAGTGAGAGAGATAGCACTCTTCTGTGCACTGGGTCACTCCCCAAATGGCTGCAATGGCCAGGGTTCCAGTTGGCCTGGAACTTCTTCCCAGTCTCCCATGTGGATGGCAGGGGCCCAAGTACTTTGCTGCTTTCCTATGCAGATTATTAGGGAGCTGGATCAGAGGTGGAGCAGCCAGGATTCAAAGTGACACTCCAATATGATGTCAGTGTCACAAGCTGTGGCTTAACCCACCATGGTACAACACTGGCCCCAGTATGTCCGACTTTGGCAGTTTTATTACATGTAGTATTGTATGATTGGTTCTATATTTCTGTTTAGTTAAAGATATTAGATACAATTTTCAAGAATGGGGGGGATATTGGTTAAGAAGTTAATTTAAATAGAAATGATTTTTTTGCTTTTTAACTTGTAACCCTGTTGATATGTGTATGTAGTAATGCAGGACAGGGAAAATATTAGTAAAACTCATAGACTGTTCAAAATATTTTCTAAATTATCTGAATGTGATAAAGTCCATTTTCCATTTCTTTTTCTTTACTTACTCATGATATAATTATTAATAAAAAATGGAGTAGTAGATGAAGTGGTTCAGAGGGTGAACACATATAGCTATGCCCCTTTGAATAACTGTTTGTGTTTTAGCATGTGAGGAATGAGATTTCCTTTTTAAGAATAATTAAATGGTAGGATCCAACTTCCCCGTTATTCATTACTGTTAAGCATTGTAAGAAGGTTTTCTAAGAAGTCTGCCTTGAACTCTCTATATTTACTTAAAATGTGGAACTATTTTAGGATGAAGATGGGTTTCAAGAACTAAATGAGAATGGAAATACTAAGGATGAGAATATTCAACAGAAACTCTCTTCAAAAGTAGTAAGTGACTCTTTAAAAAGATAAGCAACGTAGAAAATCTTTTGAACTATGAGTATGTTGAAAGGAAACATTAAGGTAAATTTAAAAACTTGGGAGGTAGCTTCATTTATAGGAAACAGTGTTTTAGTACTTACCTTTAGTATTTCTTTTCAACATAGTCAAAACAAAGATACTTTCCCATGAAATCCATAGTCCCATACTAGATAAGAAAATAACCATTAATAAAATGGCATCATACAGTATACAGTCTGTGCAGAAATTGTTCCAATTATTGCAAAATTTTACTGTGGTGCTGTTTTGTTGGATTTCGGTCAGGGTTCCATTGTATTAAGGTCTTTTGTCCCTTTACTTCCCAATCTAAAATGATCCCACCTTCTCACTGTGTTTATGACTTTAAATCTTTTGAAGAGTCTAGTTAAAATGTAGAACATCCCACATTCTGAATCATCTTTCCTTGTGATTAGACTTTTATGAGATTACTAACAAATATTTTTCTTGGGTTGTCATAGTTGGATGATTTACCAGAAAACTCGCCAATCAATATAGTTCAGACTCCAATTCCTATTACCACTTCAGTTCCTAAACGAGCAAAAAGTCAAAAGAAGAAAGCTTTAGCAGCAGCCCTTGCCACAGCTCAAGAATATTCAGAAATAAGTATGGAGCAAAAAAAATTACAGGTATGTAGTCACTTCTGTGAACAAATGTGGTAGTTTATTTGCTAGGTTTAGGGGGATGGATGGAGGAATAGTAAATATCATCTTGACTTGCCATACTTTTATGCTGTAATAAAAAACAAGCATTTTCATGTTTGCCTTGCAGGAAGCTTTATCAAAGGCAGCTGGAAAAAAGAACAAAACGCCCGTGCAGCTAGATTTGGGAGACATGTTAGCTGCTCTGGAAAAGCAGCAGCAAGCTATGAAAGCACGGCAGATTACTAATACCAGACCTCTGTCATATACGGGTAATACCTCAGTCTGCGCAGTTCACTCTTTGGCTTTGCTGTAGTTTATTTTGAGTATTGATGATCTAAAATTTTTAGCTATATATATAAAAGATAAGAAATATATATGTATGTATTTTAAGTCAGTTCAAACCATAATCTCCTTGAAATTGTCCATGTCCCTTCTCTTTGCACATCCTGGCCGTTCTACCTTCCCAACATACAACTACTCAGCTCATCCTTTCCTGCCACCCTAGTAGCCTCTGTCATCATACTTATGGTAGTAGTCTATTAACTACTGCCGCCTTTCCTTCCCCCTGATCCTGTTTGTCTTCAAAGAAATTATCTGTTTAACATACAAGCTGGATTATATTAAATAATAGGTTGTAGCCAAGCTGGATTATATCAGTCCACTGCTTGGAACTCTCCAGTAGCTCTTCATGTCATTTGGAGTGAAGCCAGATTCCTAAGGCTATATCTAAGGTGCCCTGAAGTTCTTTACTTTCGTCATCATCATGATCTCATCTGACACACACTGCCTTCCCTACATTAGCTGTCCTCCGACACACCCTACTGCTCCTAGCTCACTTACCTTTGGACCTGCTATTCCCTCTTGGAATGATTTTTGGATATCTGTATTGTTTGTTCCCACAGGTCTTTCAGATCTCTGCTTAAATGTCAGTTGGCATGCATTTTAAACCAAACACATTTCTTTGTTCTTCACAAGCATTGCGGTCCTCTTAAATATTAAATTGCCCAATTTAAAACCAAATGGCAGGGTCCAGCACTGTAGTGAGGCGGTTAAAGCCGCCGCCTGCAGTGCCAGCATCCCATATGGGTGCCGGTTCAAGTCCTAGCTGCTCCACTTCCAATCCAGCTCTCTGCTATGGCCTGGGAAAGTAGTAAAAGATGGGAAAACAGATGCTCGCCATTTTTGAAATGCTAGCAAGAAGTCTTGGTGATTCCCGTTTGGAATGTAGTTAGTAATGTGCAGTGTAGGTTACAAGTCAGTGAGTTTCACAGAGATGATTGTGGTAGCTCTGGAAATAAGATTATTGGGAGGAAAGGAAGATTAGGAAGATGTTCAGGGGTAAGCCTGTGAAATGCTCAGAATTAAAGGACAAAAGGAAGTGGAACCAGAAAAGACAGACTTGAGAAGAGTAAGAAAAATAGAAGACTACAAAGTCACAGAAGGCAAGGGTGAAATTATGAGAAGGATGTAGTTCTGGTACCAGACACCAAAGAAAACTAGAGAAGTGAAGACTCAGAATTGTATTTGGCAATTGCATGGCTATGTGTGATCTTGACAATGACAGTTTTGAAAGAGTGGGTAGAGTAGAGGCTAGATTTGGGAAGTACTTATGAGAGACTGTTTAGAGTTTGACAAGTAAAGAGCAGGGAGGAATTGTACCTTAGCTTGAGCGGAAGACTGGAAGCCAGTCAAGGGAAGGATTTTGTTGGTTTGTCTTTTTCTCTCCCTTTTTTCTTTCTTTTAGATGATTTTTTTTAGCTGGTTGAGTGGGGTCAGGAAAAGATCCTAGCAGAGGAGATGGGATTAAGAGCACAGATAGGAGCTGGCGCTGTGGTGTAGCAGGTAAAACAGCCGCCTGCAGTGCCGGCATCCCATATGGGCGCCAGTTTGAGTCCTGGCTGAGGCTCCTCTTTCGATCCAGCTCTCTGCTATGGCCTGGGAAAGCAGTGGAGGATGGCCCAAGTCCTTGGGCTCCTGCACCTGTAAAGGAGACCCGGAAGAGGCTCCTGGCTCCAGATTGTCACAGCTCCAGCCATTGTGCCCATTTGGAGCATGAACCAGTGGATGGAAGACCCCACCCCCCACCCCTCTGTGTCTATCTGTCTTTTTCTCTCTCTCTGCCTCTACCTCTGTGTAACTCTGCCTCTCAAATAATTAAATAAATATTTTAAAAAATGATATAACAGAAAGAGCACAGGTGGTCAGTGAACTTTGAACAGGGGTAAGGATGTCTGCCACCTCCTTCCATGTGGTTTGTAGGCTTATACTGGAGAACAGCTTAGGGAAATGGCAGGACATCTCATCTCTGCCAGAGTGAGAAGATTGAGGCTGGAGGCTTAGAAATGTGAAAGGATTGGGGTGGCCACTGGAGAATGAGGACATCGACATAAAAGGCATAAGAAAATTACTGAATCATAGCAAGAGTGTAGCTAAGGGAGGAAAATTAGCACTCTTTACTGACTGACTGAAAGGAGGAGGGGCTGGTAGGCTGCACGTGTATCTTACATGAATTTGAACAGCAGATTCAGTAGAAGTAAGGGAAGTGCAGAGTTTTGAGATTTCAAAGATAAAAAGAAGACCAGTTGCAAGGAATTGCCATGCTTGAGAGTGCCATTCCACGCTAGAACTACTTATTTCTTCCTGCTGTAGGCCTCTGAATTGGTTAGCTATATAATTTTTGTCTCTTTTGTCTTATGGAGGCTGACAAGATAGATAAAAGCTGTACCTGCTGAGGACACTGTGTAATCATGTTCTGCTATTGTGAGATGTGTTTTTTCTACAGGAGGCAAATGTTTGTGTTTTTGTAGATTTAAGTTTGGAAATTCTGAAAGTATGTGGCATTGTCCATAGCAGTTAATGTTCTTGTTTGTTTTTAGTGGTGACTGCAGCTTCTTTTCACCCTAAAGACTCAACTAACAGAAAATCTTTCACCAAAAGTCAGCCCTGTGTGACATCCTTTAATTCTTTGGACATTACTTCCTCTAAGGCAAAAAAAGGAAAGGAGAAAGAAATGGCAAAACTAAAACGACCCACAGCACTTAAAAAGGTAAACCAGGATCTGGGGATGTTTGTATTACAGGATAAACAAGGGTTTTAATTTGTTTTGCAAAAATGGTTGTGATGTAGCAGGCATTTGGTCTAGTGCTTAAGTCGCCAGTTAAGATGCTCATGTCCCACTTGGAGTTCGTGGGTTTGATTCCCGGCCCCTGACTCTGTCCTGCTACTCATGAAGAGTGGGATGAAGTGGTGGTGACTCAGCAGTGGGGTTCAAGCCATGCACTTGAGAGATCTGGACTGAGTTCTCAGTGACGTTGGCCCAGCCAGTGTTGCCCTGTGGGCATTTGGGGAATGAACCAGCATGTAGCAGGGAGGGAGGAGAAAAAAGAAAAAAAAATTCTGGTGTTTTAAGCTTCATATTATTATGAAGTGTACATAGGCATGCATCTTTATAATGACTAGTTAATTCAAACTTAGGGATATCATCTCCATTGAGATTGTGTTTTGTATGGAACAAGGCCCTGAACAATGAATTCTTTCTAAAAGGTTAAAAAACAACAACAAAAAAACGTGCTTTTAATATACCAAAACCTTAGACTTTAGGAATTAAGAAGCCCTGGATTTGCACTTCATTGCTTTCTATGTATGTAATTTTAGGCAACCTTTCTTATTCTCTTCTTTCGCTTCTATAAATTAGGGGTAATTCCTGCTCTGTTTCACTCATTCTTGTTATTAGGAAGATGAGAATGAGATAATTTATGACCAAATAATTGAAAATGGTAAAATGTTGTAATTGGGTGTTCTGGTTCCCAACTTTTAGATTTATCTCTTTTTTTGGGAAACTCTTATTTGGCACCCTGGATTTAAAGATCGAAGAAAGTGTTGTTTGATAGCTGTGTGTTCTACAGCATTATTGTCTCCCTTTATTTTGTATAAAATATTTTATTCCGCTAACAGTGTCTAAAAGTACATTTCCTTTTGGTCAGTCAGTTTCTATGCAAGACATAGCCAATGAGTATCCTCCGGTGTATGTTTAAATGAACTATTGTACCTGGGCCAATGCTGTCGCATGGTGGGTTAAACTGCCACTCGCAGTGCTGGCATCCCACATGGGTGTTGGTTTGAGTCTTGGCTTCTCCACTTCCAATTCATCTCCCTGCTAATGGGAAAGCAGCAGAAGTTGACTCAAGTGCTTGGGACCCTGCATCCACAGGGGTGACCCAAAAGAAGCTCCTGGCTCCTGGCTTCAGCCTTGCCCAGCCCCAGCTGTTATGGCCATTTGGGGAGTGAACCAGCAGATTTAATACCTTTCTCTCTCTCTGTAACTCTACCTTTCAATTAAAATAAATAATGAACTACTATACCTGTGATATAGTGTGCATTGTAATGATTCAGAACATAGTTGAGGAATGATGAGTAATTGAAGACTGGTACCCTGACTTTTAGGTTATTTTGAAAGAAAGAGAGGAAAAGAAGGGGCGTTTAACTGTGGACCACAATCCTTTGGGATCTGAGGAACCAACAGAAATGCACTTAGATTTTATTGATGATTTGCCACAGGAGATTGTTTCCCAGGAAGGTAAGGGGTCCTCTTCTCCTCCTCTCAGGGAGTGGACGGGAATGTTTTAGTTGATAGATAAATCATCACTGCTCATGCTCCTAACTAGAGGATATTTTCCATATTTTACATAAATTTCTTCATTCTTGAGAGTGGTTTCTTTTGAAGATGCTTTTGTAGGGAGATAGTTAAAGGGAGGGATAGGTGTTACATAGTAGATTGATGGCATTTTGGGAGCTAAAATCCTGAATTTTAATAAACTCAAAATTAAGATCTCACCAGTGCATGAAAAATTTCCTGGAATTTTTACACCTTTTCAGTGTGTATGTTTTATATTCAGTTATCTTTACTTGTGACTCTAAGTTTCATTGAGACATTTTTGTCGGTGCTCTTTCTTGCTTTCAGGGAATTAACACATTTGCCACAATGAGTAGAGAACTGCAAAGCAGAGTCTGGTTGGTCAGTGAGAATCAGTCACCTACATTCAGTAGCCAGCATGATTCCAGGTAGCGACTCAGCGAAGTTGTGCATTTCTTCTAGTGTTTATACTGCAGTGGAAGAAAGAGTTTCTGCTGGCATACATGTATTTATTCCTCAGTTTTTGCAACACATTTATTTTTTTTTTACAAACTAGGAACACTTTTATTTTTTAAATGTATATATTTTTAAAAGTGTGTTCATGTATTTTTTTTAAACTTTTATTTAACAAATATTAATTTCCAAAGTACAGTTTATGGATTACAGTGGCTTCCCCCCAGTAACTTCCCTCCCACCCGCAACCCTCCCATCTCCCACTCCCTCTCCCATTCCATTCACATCAAGATTCATTTCAATTACCTTTTTTTTTGGTAAATAATTTAATGATTTTATTTATTTTTTTCATTTATTAAACTTTTATTTAATGAATATAAATTTCCAAAGTACAGCTTTTGGGTTACAATGGCTTCCCCCCTCCCCTAACTTCCCTCCCACCCGCAACCCTCCCCTTTCCCGCTCCCTCTCCCCTTCCATTCACATAAAGATAAATTTTCAATTCTCTTTATATACAGAAGATCAGTTTAGTATATTAGGTAAAGATTTCAACAGTTTGCCCCATATAGCAACATAAAGTGAAAAAACTACCATTGGAGTACTAATTATAGCATTAAATAACAATGTACAGCACATTAAAGACAGAGATCCTACATAATATTTTTTTAAAATTAATTAATTTTCTATGCCATTTCCAATTTAACACCAGGTTGTTTTTTTTCATTTCCAATTATCTTTATATACAGAAGATCGATTCAGTATATAATTAGTAAAGACCTCATCAGTTTGTACCCACACAGAAACACAAAGTATAAAAATACTGTTTCAGTACTAGTTATAGCATCACTTCACATTAGACAACACATTAAGGACAGATCCCACATGGGGTGTAAGTACACAGTGACTCCTGTTGCTGACTTAACAATTTGACACTCCTGTTCATGGCGTCAGTAATCTCCCTAGGCTCTAGTCATGAGTTGCCAGGGCTATGGAAGCCTTTAGAGTTCGCTGCCTTTGATCTTATTCCGATAGGGTCATAGTCAAAGTGGAAGTTCTCTCCTCCCTTCAGAGAAAGGTACCTCCTTCTTTGATGGCCCCGTTCTTTCCACTGGGATCTCACTCACAGAGATCTTTCATTTAGGTCTTTTTTTTTTTTTTTCCATGATATCTTGGCTTTCCATGCCTACAATACTTTCATGGGCTCTTCAGCCAGATCCGAATGCCTTGAGGGCTGATTCTGAGGCCAGAGTGTTGTTTAAGACATCTGCCATTCTATTACCTTTATAAACAGAAGATCAATTTAGTATATATTAAGTAAAGATTTCAACAGTTTGCACCCACACAGAAATACAAAGTATAATGTACTGTTTGAGTACTAGTTATAGCATTAATTCACATTGTACAACACATTAAGGACAGAGATCCTACATGGGGAGTAAGTGCACAGTAACTCCTGTTGTTGACTTAACAAATCGACACTCTTGTTTATGGCGTCAATAATTACCCTAGGCTCTTGTCATGAGTTTACAACACATTTAAATCTGACTTATGTATAGATTAAGCAGCAGTGTTCATTATTTTTAGAAAAAAGGTTACTTCTAAGGATTGTTCACCTAGGACATACTCGGAATTCCTCTTCGCCATGTATTTGGGTGTATCCATGCATCCATCCATTGTGCAAATGCTTATTGAATGAATACACACTACATGTATTTTAGTAACAAGAATGGGAGAGTGAAGTTAGAGAATGTAAAGATATATAGTGTACAGGTCCTACTATCACTAAGAGCTTACAGTCTGGCAGGGAGATAAGAAGATATAGGTGTGATTCTTCTAACTAATGAATTGGGTACGTAAATCTGAACTACCGTGAGTTGAGCTGTTTAGGAAAAAAGTAGTCATGAAGGAGAATGTGAATGAATGAAGGAGACAGGAGATGAGATCTCAGAATGTGACTGTCAGCACAGAAACAGATTCTTAAGAGACAAGTGGTTGTGGTGCCCAGAGATTTCGGATGGGTATGGAGAAAATGTATTGTCAGCAACAATGAGAATTTTGAGACAATTATAATTCTAGAGGCAGGCGCTGTGGCACAGCAGGTTAAAGCCCCGGCCTGAGGTGCTGGCATCCCATTTGGGCATCAGTTTGAGTCCTAGCTGATCCACTTCCAATCCAGCTCCCTACTAATGCACCTGGGAAAGCAGCAGAGGATGGCCCAAGTGCTTGGGCCCTGCACCCACATAGGAGACCTAGGAGAAAGTCCTGGCTCCTGGCTTGGGATTGGCTCAGCTCTGGCCATTGCAGCCATCTGGGAAGTGAAGCAGCGGGTGGAAGATCTCTCTCTGTCTCTGTCTCTGTCTGTCAAATAAATAAAATCTTCAAAAATAAATTCTAAGGAATAGGTGGGAAAATAAAGGCAAAGGAGATAGGTGATATGATCTAGAAAGAAGTGCAGTTCTTTTGTTCTCTAAATCCTCTATAAAACATGTTTTAGGCAGTTTGGCCTTTTCTTATCTCTTTTACATAGACTTATAGGCTATGCTTGTTTGTTTTAAAGAGCATATTTCAGTAGATAATAGGAAGATAGTATTTTAGTAGTGTTGAGAAATAATTATGATATGACTAATGCCCAACCTTGTTAGCTTCCAGAAAGTTAGGATGCACTCAAAAGACAACTTCCATTCTCAATTGTGTTGATCAGTCTGCAGCTTCTCAGCATTTGAAGTTTTCTGCATTCTTTCCCATCATCTGCTTCTCTACAGATACTGGACTGAGCATGCCCAGTGATACCTCACTCTCTCCTGCAAGTCAGAACTCTCCGTACTGTATGACACCTGTGTCACAAGGCTCTCCTGCTAGTTCTGGGATAGGCAGTCCGATGGCATCTTCAACAATAACCAAAATCCACAGCAAGAGATTTAGAGAGTAAGTATTTTACTTTTTAGGGTGACTAGTTGAAGGATCTTGATTGTGGTTCTGAATTTAGTATTATCTTTGTTACTTGGTAAGCTGAATAAACAAACCACAAAAATTTTAGAATTCTTTCAGGTTTTGTTTTCATAGTTGGTTTTATTACATTTAAAGCATTGCCTTCTGTCAGTGTTTAGTGATTTGACAGTAAACATACTCTCTGGGTATCAGATAGTGTTTTTATCCTGGAAACCTGGCCTCTTGTGTCTTATTTATAAAATGGGGGCAGGCATCTGGTGAAGCAGTGACAGTGTTGCTTGGGACACCTGCAACCCTTCTCAGAGTGCCTGGGGTCGAGCCCTAGCTTCATTTCCAGTTCCAGCTTCCTGTAAATGTGTACCCTGCAAGGCAGCGGGTAATGCTTCAAGCACTTGGGTCCCTGCCACCCATGTAGGAGATTTGGATGGCATTCCCAACTTCTGGCTTCAGTCTGGCTCAATCCTGGGTGTTGCAGGCATTTGGGGAATGAACCGGTGAATGTGAGATGTGTGATCCTTGTCTGTCTTTTCGATACAAATTTTGTTTTAAAGTGTTGCTATGAGTTTTACCCCAGCAAATGCTTTTTTGCTTGTATTATTGGCCCTTCAAAACAACCTCTTTAGGCAGTTAATACCAGGTATCTAAGAGCCTGTTACGCAAGCTATTTTTAAGCAAATGTTCTTAAGTTTTAGAATTGAGATAGAAGATCACAAAATATTATACTCCATGTATGAACAACCTTAAACTAGAAATTATTGTTGTGAAGGGTTCTAGCGTTCGTGTAGATGAATTAATTTTAACTTTAAAAATGACACATAGGGGCAAGTCTTTGCAAGCTGTTGCTTGAGACACCTGCCATCTCATATCAGAGTGTCTGGATTCAAGTCTTGACCCTGCTCTAATTCTAGCTTCCTGTTACTGTGTGCTTTGGGAGGCAGCAAATGATAGCTAAAGTTGTTAGGTTCCTGTCATTGGGTATTGGTTTGAGTTTCCAGCTCCTGGCTTTGGCATGTTCCAGCCCTGGGCTCTAGTGGGCATTTGAGGAATGAACCAGCAGATGGAACTTCTCTTTGGTTGTGGTGTATGTCTCTGCCTCTCAAATAAAAATAATAAATAAAAATTTTAAATGATGTATAAAAGAATTCCAGGACGAAAAGTATAATCTATGTGCATCCAAATGGTTTGTTCTGTTCCTTTTCCTTGTACTATTGTTTTTGAGCAAATGCTTCTTGCTTAGCTTTGAGAAGTTAATTAAATGTCAAATAGCAGATGTGGAACAAATGAAACACTTGGAGGGTAAAATGTTGCATATGAATGAAGTAAGCAGCTTGAAAGGAAAAAAGGAAGAAAGAATGAAGAAAATTGCATTTTTGAGGTTCTGTTCTTTAATTGCTTTTTTGAATTTTGCATACCTTATGACAGTTAACCTTTCCAAAGTGTGTCCATTTTTATCCCCTGAAGTAGTATTGTACTTTTTTTAAACACTTTTCAAATAAAACACTAATGAAAGTCATGTATTTCCATGACGTAATTTAGAAGTAGGAATGTGGTTTTGCATTGTTGTTTCTAGATTAGAAATGCCCGCAGTTCTCCTTGGTGAGTACTTAGGTACATAGAGATGAGGTCTGGGAACCAGGGATGGTGGAATGAGTGTGTCAGGAGACATACACGGATGCCTCAAAATGTCTGTAGGAAACAGAATTTAAGTTTATTTTGCTGCAAAAAATCTTGAAATACATTGAAGGAGTCTTCAGAAAGTTCATAGAAAATGTTTTGTGAAAAAGCTACATATGGATTTCAAAAATTTTTTTGCACAGATAAGCATAATTCCATTTTTCTTGCGAACTTTGTGAAGTATCCTTGTGTACTTGGATGATTTCCTAATTCCTGAAGTAAAATATCATGGTGATTTCCACTTTCTCTTTTTCACATTATAGCCATACATGATCTCACAGAAAGCCTCATGTAGTAGCTTTGCCTGCTGTAAAGGTGTGTGATTTTTACCTCAAAGCCTCTTTGGTTGTCACTTCAGCTTGGTTATTGTCCACAGCCATGTTAATTATAACCATAGCCATAGACTTTATGAGCTAAAGGAACCACAGAAGTCATCTTTCCTAACCCTTTATTTTTGTGGTTGAGAAAGCCAGTGCTTAGACTTAGCCACACTTAGAGGGTGAGTTGTTGGTGTTAGGACATTCAAGTAGAAATTACATTTCTTTCCTACTACAAGCATCTTTAGAATTCATTGAAATGAAAGAATTTTATCTTTACCAAAAATATTGTGCCTGTTTCTGGCTAATGGCAAGCTATCACTTGATATTTATCTTTAGGAATTTAATAATTGCAAATTCAGATAGTATTGCCCTGAGATTAACCTACCCTTCACATAAATTTCAGTTTGTTGAAATTTAGAAACAATCTATATCTGTTTCTCTTCTATTTTTCTAATTGACTGAAAATTTAGAAGTGTTTTAATGACTTATGAAAACCTCTTACTCTGTATCTTACAGGAATTTTCCTAATTTTTATTTTTACAATTACATAAAAATAAGTTAGAATGACAGTATATTTTCGGTTTCTTTTATAGGTATTGTAATCAGGTTCTTTGTAAAGAGATCGATGAATGTGTGACTCTTCTTCTCCAAGAACTTGTCAGTTTCCAGGAACGCATCTATCAAAAGGATCCTGTGAGAGCAAAAGCAAGAAGACGACTGGTTATGGGCCTAAGGGAGGTTACCAAACATATGAAGTTAAACAAGATCAAGTGTGTTATAATTTCTCCAAACTGTGAAAAAATCCAATCAAAAGGTATGCACGTGTTGCTGTTGAAATGTTTTAATATTTAGTAAAATCGTAAGATATTCAAAATTTTAAAGCAGAAACCATATGTCTTTCTGAGCAGAGTATAGGCATAACAAAATCTTTTTTTTTTTTTTTTTTTTTTTTTGACAGGCAGAGTGGACAGTGACAGAGAGAGACAGAGAGAAAGGTCTTCCTTTTGCTGTTGGTTCACCCTCCAATGGCTGCCGCGGTTGGCGCGCTGCTGCCGATGCACCGCGCTGATCCGATGGCAGGAGCCAGGGGCTTCTCCTGGTCTCCCATGGGGTGCAGGACCCAAGCACTTGGGCCATCCTCCACTGCACTCCCTGGCCACAGCAGAGAGCTGGCCTGGAAGAGGGGCATCCGGGACAGGACTGGTGCCCCGACCGGGACTAGAACCCGGTGTGCCGGCGCCGCAAGGCGGAGGATTAGCCTAGTGAGCCGCGGCGCCAGCTCGCATAACAAAATCTTGAGTATGAGAAAATAAAAACATTTTTAGTGCCTGAAATTAAGTGGTATAATTGAGATTGGCTTGTATAGAAAATGCTCATGTATGAACACTAGTACAGGATTTCGCTTGGATCTGCCAAGTGTCCCCTTTGTTGAGATCAGAGTAGGGACTAGTTGGTGCATTTCTTTACCTCTATAAATATTTTCTGCTTTAAAAATTACTATGTTAGCTTTGATGTCCCTCTCCTCTAAACAGAGAATCAGACAAAGAGGTAGTGTTCTCTGCTTCCGCGTATGGTAGAGATTTATCTCTCAGAAACTAGCAGTTACATAGATACAGATGTACATACTCTAGGTCTACCTACTCACAAGTACTTTTTACCATGTCACATGTGCTTTCTTGTTCTTTTTTTTTTTAGTAGAAGAGCCACTTTGGGTGATTGGCTTGGGTAGATGCATCTAGAAGCAGTAGTAGGGATATGCACAGGGAAGAGAGGCCAATTAAACCATAATGTATCATCTATCTCTTTGCACTGTGATAGGTCACTACTTGACCTAAAACATAGTACAAAGGAGTTACATACTATAATACCTGTTGAATTAAAATTTGATTCCCACTTTGTTAATCTGTATTGAGAAACAAAACTACTGGGCTTGAAGGAATTTAGAATTTAAGTGGGAAGAAAGAAAAAACATCTATCTCCATTTACAGTACAAAATCACATAGGAGAATGTGTGTAGCAACATAAATGCTAGCATTCATAGAATCTTTTGCCACAGTGTTTTGCTTTAACTGTGGCATGCTCCATTTCGGAAATAACTAAATTAAAACCTCTACGTGTATTGATTTTCTCAGGTGGCCTGGATGAGGCTCTCTATAATGTTATAGCCATGGCACGAGAACAAGAAATTCCTTTTGTGTTTGCTCTTGGAAGAAAAGCTCTAGGACGTTGTGTGAACAAGCTAGTTCCTGTTAGTGTAGTGGGAATCTTCAACTACTTTGGTGCTGAGGTAAGAATTTGGAAGACACACTCTTGATCTCTCACATATACCCCACAGAGAACATTTTATGTTGAAACAGGGTAGCATTATGTTCATGCATGAAGGATTGATGACTCTGAAAAGAATGAATGGAAAATTCTTGGGTATTACATTTCCTTTTTTAGTAGTGAAAAATTTTGCATAGGTTAATCTTACAGCATTTTGAAAAAATTATAGTTTATTTTCTGGGCTTAAATATGTAGAACTTGAGAACTTCCTGGTTAAAAATATTCAGTATTATGCAATGTTAAATAATTTTTTCTACCTTTGTGGTGGGCATATTTTTGTGCCATCAGGAGTCAAGAGAGAGAAGAATCTTTTAAATGGAGGGAGTTTTTCCTTTAGAAAATGAAATTCCTGAGCCAGTTGTCGGAATACTTTTGCAGTTCTGACACCCTTATCTTTCCCTGGCAGTCTGCTAGTACAGAGCTTGACCTATAGAAGCTGAAAATGACAAAAGTTGTTAATACAGAGTATGAACATCAACTGATGGTGTTTTAAGACTTCTTTACGAGGTTGATCCTTGGTTATTTTTTGAGGTCGTTGACAGGCCATTCCTCTCTTCCCTGGCATGCTAGTCTGTATATTTTAAAACACCTGTCCCTTCCTATTCAGTCACTGCATTTGCATACCTCCATTCCCCACTCCATTCAGTTTCTCTCTTACCATCCATGGAATCCTACTTCTACTTACCTACTCTCTATGAACTTGTAATTAATATTTGTGCTCTCTCATTAGCTTACTGTAGTTCATGTGTATTTCTTCCCCTTTAACTGCAAATTACTTGGGGGCAGATCCCTTGTCTTTGCATCCCTGTGACACCTTTCACATTCCTTGAGCATGAGCATACTGTAAATGTTTCTTGACCACTGTGATACTGTATGTCTGCTGGCCATGTGAACTATATGTGAAAATTTGGTGATAAAACCTTCTGTGGGAAAGAAAGGTCATATTTATAAAGACACATAAGCATCATAAAAATGGATTAATCACAATCATTTTGTTTTCAGAACCTGTTTAATAAGTTAGTCGAACTCACTGAGGAAGCCAGGAAAGCGTATAAAGATATGGTTGCCGCGATGGAGCAGGAGCAGGCTGAGGAGGCCTTAAAGAATGTGAAAAAGGTGCCACACCACATGGGGCACTCTCGGAACCCCTCCGCAGCAAGTGCCATCTCCTTCTGCAGTGTTATATCTGAGCCCATCTCTGAAGTAAATGAAAAGGAATATGGTAAGTTGTTACATGATATTTTAAATTACATAGAAATGAAATGATCTACATGATTCAAATGATTTTGTATAGGTGTCTCTGCTTCCTTTGGTTCTTTATTCAAATTTTACTCAAAGTTTTGGTTTAAAAAAATTATGTATGTCCTAGAAAATAAGGTTATATTTCACACTAAGACTTTCTGTGAGACCTGGAATTTAATCACAGCTTGAAAAAAAAATCCAAAAAAAACCAAGAAGCCTTCAAAAGAAGAATGTATCATACTTGTAACATATCACTAGTTAAATACTAGGAAGTTTTATTGTAATACTTTACTTAGTAAACACAAAATTTTAATAATAAACTAAAAACCTGAATACTATTCAGTCTGAGTTTGTAAAACCTGGACATGTGACATTTGCTTTGAGTTAAATCTAGTTGTAGTCAAAAAGAAATAAGAGACTGAAAACAGCATTTGTATTTAATGTTTAACTTTATTTTTACTTCAGTCTGTGGCTTAGTAGATTCCTTGCTTTCTGTAACACTTTGAACTCTTTCTGGATCTAATTTCCAATTCATTTCCCCTATAGCCAAAGTTTTCTTTTTGGCCCCCTATTCATCCTTCTCTTCTTTTCTCTCTTTAATCTTATCTGGGAGTTTTCAAATAGCTTGTTGCTATCTAAAACCTAATGTGTACAGACCTGAGTATTCCTGTTCTTCTGCCCTCCCTAGAATTTCCTGGCCTCCTTGCCTGTGATGACAGTTACCTGTCTGGAATGCTTTTGATACAGCTGCAGACTGGAGGCAATTGACATTTTGCTGTGGGCTTTAGGAAGCTGTTGGGTATTGGATAAGTGTTCCTGGGACACAGTTTCTTTTCCCAGGTTGATGCTAGTTGAAAATACAAAGAAGACAAACAGAAAGCACCAACTTTGTAAATAAGTTCTCTCTGAAGAGTGAAATGCCGGATCTCAAGGCAAACAACAAGATAAAAGATAAAGCTTTGGCTTTGGGCAGTTGACACAGTGACAGATGATCTTCATATGGCCACATGTAAAGAAAATTAATATGAAGAGAAACTCGAAGATTTAGGAGATATTTTCAAAAAGCACCGGATTTAATGTGTTCAAAGGGTGAAGCCTTGTTTTTTTGACACTCTGCCTGGAGGATTTAGATGAAATTGGTTCATCTCTGGCCCTCAGATTTCTTTTCCCCCAAAAAATGGTGGGAAGGAAAAGACAAGTACATTTGAAATTTAAGAGAAATTTATGGCTAATTTTTTTTTTGCTACATAACTATGTTTGTTAAGATTTCCATTTAGTAGGTCCCCCCCGCCCCGCCCCTAGCATTTACTATACGCCCACCATAGGGACACAGATGAACTAGAATGGGAGTGAGGAGGGATGAGGGGGTGGAAGAGCAAATGCCTGTAAAAAATGGCTGTGGGAGTTTGTATTATTGAATGCCTCTTAGGAAAATCAGGGAAGACTTAAACAAAGAGCCTGGCATTTAAGGGTATCAAAGATGAGTAGGAGTCTGAAGGGGAAAGGAGGAAAATGCGTCTGGTCCAGAAGGAACAGTGTAGACTGAAGCCTAGCATATGTTGTAACTTCAAGAAGCAGGGCAGATTCAGAGACAAACTAAGTGTGGAATCCATGGCCAATGTTCTGAGTGAAATGGGACCGAAAGATAAGGAATAGCTCATGAGTGCTTAGCTGTGCCAAGTGAAGGAGTGTTACTCTAGGGTGAAAAAAAGCCAGTTAGATAATGCCATGAGCAGGTCACAGCTCCAGCCTGGAAGATACTGCAGATGCACAGCCAGATAAAGAAGACCTGAGCTAAAGCAGTGAGCAAACACAGTAGTTTTTGAGCTATTAATGGTGTGGTTTATTGAAGACTTTAGTGGAATGAAAAGTATAGTAAGAAAGAAACATAGGATCAAAGATTACTGTCAGGTTTCTCCTGCTTTGAGACTTTGTAAATGATACTGCCATTGAGGATGAGAATATAGGAGAGATTTTATTTTCATGAGGTAGGAATGGGAATAGAAAGGACCCGTGCTACACTGAAGTAGCTACAGGAAAGAAAGGTTTCTTCTAAACTGTGTGCCCTGACTTAGCGTGCCAAAAATATGGCCTGTGTCATTATACAGTACACGGGTGATAGTCAGGTGAGATATATTAATGTGTATAGTTTTGCTTCTGTCACTATAGCTTGATGAGAGGATCCTGTCTAAAATGCAGACAACAGCTGGAGAACTGTACTGATTCCTGGTACTTTATTTTGCTCTATACTGACTTTCCCAACATTAAAAATAACTTAGATTGTCACCACTGGGTTGTAACACTTGTTTTGGCCCTCCACAATCACTTTGTAATCAAGCTACTTAGAAAACACATTTTCAAAAATGTTAGAAATGCATGGATGGGTTATTTGCTTGTAAATGGAAACACACATCCATTACAGGCCAAAAGACAGCCTGGATCACTTGCTCAGTGAATATGGTACAAATTCATGAAATCAGAGCTGTTTTCACTGGACTTATGGCTCCAGCATCTGGCAATTGTGGGTCCTTGAAGCTAGTGCACCACTAGGCTACAAAAAAAAAAAAGAAAAAAATTCATTGATTTTCTTGAATCTATGAATTTGTATGTGAATGTCAGCAAGTTTCTGTTGCCATCTTTTGCTTTATGAAATATATATATATATGTCTTCTTCATCTTGAATGTACATTTTTGAGAGCTGTTTTCCCTTTATAACATTTAAGCTAGTATTCGAGTAAACTGAATTTTTTTTAGTTTTTCCAATCAGTTGTTGAGCCAACAGATTTCTATATTTTGTTCTCTCATTTGGGGGCTTTTCTGGCTTTTAAAAATCTGTTTGATAATTGTAGAAACAAATTGGAGAAACATGGTGGAGACTTCAGATGGACTGGAAACGTCAGAGAATGAGAAAGAGGTTTCCTGTAAGCACAGCGCATCTGAAAAACCCAGTACACTTCCATTTGACACAAGCCCTAGTGGTAAGCAGCCGTCACAAGTGGCTGCAGGCAGTACTACCTCAGCTACAAACCCTGGGAAATCTGCAGCGAGCGATAAAGAGGAAGTGAAGCCAGATGACCTAGAATGGGCCTCGCAACAGAGTACAGAGACCGGCTCTCTAGATGGCAGCTGCCGAGATCTTCTGAATTCCTCCATCACCAGCACCACCAGCACTCTCGTACCTGGAATGCTCGAAGAGGAAGATGATGAAGAGGAGGAGGAGGAGGAAGACTATACCCATGAACCTATTTCTGTAGAAGTGCAGCTCAACAGTAGAATTGAGTCCTGGGTCTCCGAGACACAGAGAACTATGGAAACCCTGCAGCTTGGAAAAACCCTTAATGGTTCTGAGGAAGATAATATAGAGCAAAGTGGAGAAGAAGAAGTAGAGACACCCGAGGCACTGGAGCCGGGGATGGACGGTGAGGCCTGGTCTGCAGACCAGCAAGCCAGTCCAGAGCAGCCAAAGCGGAAGCCCAACAAGAGCAGCTCCGTGAACAAAGAGCACTCGGATTTTGATTCTTCACCCCAAAATACATAACTCAGGAAACGTCAGCTATCTCCAGTTGTGTAAGGGTTGCAGCCATTACCTTTTATGCTTCATCTCAACATTTTGCACTGTCTAGTGTTTAATATATGTGTTTAATTCCTGATAACTATTTTTGTAGCTTTTACCTGTTTTGTTACAATCTATAGCTTAGCTTTTAATTAGCATCTAAGTGTCTTTCTAGGAACTGTGTGGAAAATTCAGATCAGTTTCAGCTTATTTTGTAATAGAAGATAATGATTTAAAAAGAGGACTAGGTTTTAAAGTAAATAAGTTTAAAAATGCCTATTTAAAGTCATTTTGAAAGCTAAAGATCAGGGTTGTAAAAGGATAGAAGGTCACCAGTATGCCATTTTTAGTCTGACTTGTCTGACCTAAAAGTTGTGGAGGCTTCTTTAAAAAAGAACTGATGGTCAAGTCAGAAAACTAAACAAAAAACTGAGGGGAACCAAGTCCCACAAAGTATTTCATGCTTAAGAAAAGGAAAAAAAAAAAAAAAAGGTTGGCGCAAGTTTTATTTGGTTCACACTTGCTTGTTTCAGAGGTCGCTGGAGACTGTAGTCCATTAAAGTGGGATAGGCTAGAGCAGAGCCTCCACACCTTTGGCTAGCAGTGGAGCCTTCGTGGTAGATGGGAGCTAGCTGGCGCCACGCATGGAAAGCAATGGGTACTGTCTGTCACAGTGAGCAGTCACTCAGGATGGACCTGCCAGACTCTTGGCTCACGTTTGCTTCTCACTTACCTCAGGAATGCTCTTGTACATAGTCTTATTTACATGAAGTTAGGCAAATCTTGACAGGTGAATAACTGTAACCAATTGTATGACTGCAGCACTTACATGTAAACTATCCAGAAACAAAGTCTTATACTGGTGTGTTCTTTTGCATGCTTCTGGTTCAGGACCCTCTTGATGTGAGATACAGGTTTGATTGAGTCTCCAAACTTGTCCTGAGTGCAAAACCAGTTCTCTTTTTTAAAATATATATTATGCGCCTAGCCTTGAGCTCCTTTCACATTATAATGACCATAGTTCCTGACAGAAAGTCAGGGAAAGGAATTTTGCACAACTTTTAACATGAATCCTAATAATCAAGGCTTAGAAGAAGGTTGAGAAGAAAAGAGAAAGTTGTTCTAATTGTGGTGAAACTATTAGATTTAGAGTATACAGATATATGCAGATATTAATTCTTTATTCACTATTATTTATCTCTATCCTTCTCTAGGAATGTATATACCTGTTTGGGAGGAATTAAACTTACTGAGCTAGATGTTTTATTTCCTAGTTAGTCACCACCTGGACTTTAGTGTTCTACCTAAGTTTCTGTCGTGGTGGAAGAGTTATAAATTATTTTCTGTCTTCCCTCCAACTCTCCCTTTTCCCCAGTAGCTCTCTACCCCTTCCCACACCCCCCTTCACCCCAAACCCCCCAACGCACATACCAGCTTCCCACATACAAGCTCCCATAAGCAGGCACAAAAAGGAGGAGGGAGGGGTATTTTCCCTGCCCTGGTTATGTGGGGCAGGGCTTTGCCTCACAGAGGCAGGAAAGACATTGGAAGATTCTTTACTGAAATCCTTGGGACTACTGTGCTAGTTTTGATGTTTTATACTGCAGACATTTAATTACTGGAGAAATTGGATTCTTGGTTGATGATGATTTAGTATTTGTGGATTGTGAAAGTTTAGGAGCATAGCTGTGTAGAAAATGTCAGCGTTCCAACTTTATCAGTGTGCCGAGAAGGGGACATTATTACACTGTCCTGTCTAAACTGTTCTCCACTTCTCACTTCCTGGGCACCAGTTATCTAATACTTGAGGGAGCACAGCATGTAAGGAATGAAGCCTCTGAGGTAGTGATCATAGATTTATATATGGCAGATCTTACAGTCTCTGTACATTTGGAAGTATTAGTTTAAAGAAATGATAGACGTTTTGAACTACTGACAATCTTTAAAATAAATTTTAAAACTTTTCATACTTTTTATGATGTAAATTTCCTTTGCTCAATGTCAGTGATTCAGATAACTCTTGATCTTGAGGTAATGGCTTTTCAAAGGTTTCTTATATTTTATATCTCTTCTGAACATGAATGGCCATTTTAGATTTTTGACATTTGTATCAAAAAGAGAAGTTGAGGAAATCTTCAGAACACCAACACTGTTGACTCTGCTGTAGACCTCAGATTCAGTGTGTTCAGTCAATGTTTTCCCACCTGCAGTACCTCTTCTGCCAGCAAATCCAAGGGACCACAGCCTTTTTTGTATGAGACAGGTCAGCTGCAGAGCACAGCCCAAGATTTACTAAAGGAAGTGCTACTGTGTTGAAAGTGTGCTTAAATAAGTATTAATAATGTCTTTATAATTTGTTTCCTTTAGATAAATTTTGGAATTTGTGTATATTGAATTACAGGCTTTGGAGAGGCATGAAAATTAGGAAATTTTTTTGGTTTGTTTTTGGAAGTGGGTGTAGTGGGCTCTTCGGAGACCTAGGAAGAGATTCGGTGGTAAGAGTAAGGTATCATCATCACAAGAAATAAAAAGCATAGTGATTTTTTCTTAGTCTATAGAGATTGTTTTACTGGCAATAATTAATACTAGATTTCTATTTTAGCACATAAGTATGCAAATTACAATATAAATTACACCCCCAAAATTAGATTTCTGCTTCGGTAGGTTTGTTTGTTGTGAAGATTACTTCTCAAGACAAATGTTCATATTAGCTTAATTTTCGGTTTAACGTTTGTAAATGATGTAATATATTTCTTTTGACTAAACATGGGAAAATAACGTGTGTCATACATTGAAAAGTTTTTACAGGCTTTGACTGGAGGTCATTTTTTGCAGAGATGGTATTTTATATGCTTCCAGTATTTGGAAAAGAATTAGTCAAAAGGAATTCACATAGTTTAAATATTGAGAAATTAATATCCAAATAATATACTTGTCTGATTTCTTAATAAGCTAGGGGAGGTGGGTGGGATGGGAATTGTAATGTGCAAACAAGTAGTAAACGCCACATTCATTTTCAACTCTTTAACGTGAAATCACTCAATCTTAACAATGGTTACTTTAATATGTGTATAAAGAAGTATTACTGTTTCTAAGGCTGCTGTTTGCTTTTAAAAAAAAAAGCCCTTGTCATGTAAGTATTTTCTGTACGTTGTGCCAACAGGTTAGAATATTAATCCTTATGAAAACTCTGTTAACTGTTTTTGATTTGAAGAATTATCTGTGAAATAATTTATTTACAGACATCCTCCTCTTCCCTTGTCCCTCGCACCCTTTACATCCATCACAGAATCAACCAAATTGTCTAGGCCGAATCCTAATGACAAAAATTTTAACTTCGTTGGCACATCCCACCTTAAAAGTATTTGTATTATTTTGTAATTTAATTTCTAAATAGATCATATGAATTTATAATTTAATATCTTCATTGTAATGTTCTAATAAAAAACTAGTAAAATTAGTGTGAGTTATGACATGAAGGGATTTTCATCTTGTTAGTTCTTCTGCTCTATGAAGGATAATTGTTATTTCACATTTGGGGGGTAACAACAGCTTTTTTTGCACTATGTAAATACCAGTGGGGATTCTTCTGTACTAATAAAATGATTATTGAAAAGTAATCTATCATTTCAGAATATTACTTAAAGCACTAATGACTTACCCAGTGTGTAGGACAGAGGAGAACATGTCCCCGTGTAGTGTTGATTATTCAGTGCTTGCATGGGTTTGCTGAAGGTTGAAAAATATGCAGGAAGGAATCAGCAATACAGCTCTGCATGTGTGGTGACTGGTGTGGTCTGCAGCACGGAGCTGGAAGTCTGCCAGAGCCCGAGCAGACGGTAAGAGAAGGCTCCTATAGGTTCCTCTCCATATTCTAAGCCATTTCCCAATAGTAGTAGTTCATCTAAGCCTTCTAGGAGCCTTATAGATGCTGCTATTTGTCAGTTTTCAAATCAGAAAGAGTCTTGCAGATACAAAGTAACTTGCCCAAGACCCCACAACTGTTAGACTCAAACCCAGGCCTGGTCCAGAGTCCATGCCTTTTTTTTTTTTTTTGACAGGCAGAGTGGACAGTGAGAGAGACAGAGAGAAACTTCCTTTTGCCGTTGGTTCACCCTCCAATGGCTGCCGCGGTAGGTGCGCTGCGGCCGGCGCTCCGCGCTGATCCGATGGCAGGAGCCAGGTACTTATCCTGGTCTCCCATGGGGTGCAGGGCCCAAGGACTTGGGCCATCCTCCACTGCACTCCCTGGCCACAGCAGAGAGCTGGCCTGGAAGAGGGGCAACCGGGACAGGATCGGTGCCCCGACCGGGACTAGAACCTGGTGTGCCGGCGCCGCAAGGTGGAGGATTAGCCTAGTGAGCCGCGGCGCCGGCCCAGAGTCCATGCTTTTAATCACTGCTCTTGTGTCTCAGCAGAAAGAACTGAGATTCTGCAAAGCAAACATTCTTCCTCCCTTTCTTCAGGTGTTTTCTGGAATATGAAGTGTGAGGACTGAACTGATAGGTTGACTTTGGGATTGGATTTATTGGACTTCACCTGATGACTCTTTCCTGAGAGTAGTCCTGGATCTTGTCACTATGTCACATTGAAATGTCGAGGACCTGAGGTGACTCATCTGTTAGAAAAACACTAAATGTCATGATAAAGTAAATTTTTGGTGATCATAAAGAGGAGGGGTATCGCATCCATTGTAGTAGTTATTCCTTTTTCTTAATGTTTGTAACACTCCCTGGGTTTGTTTTCTCAATAGTGATCAGTTTTTCTCCTAACTGACCAGAAGAGGGTGTGCATGGCACCTGAAAACAGTCAAAAGCTACAATATAATAATTTTTTCTAATGTGTGGATAGGGAAGGGAAGTATCCTAACCTGTGGGCCTTGCCATAGAAAGTACAGCTGCTGAGTTTAAGTTCAGATCTCAGGAACCATGCCCATGGAGGTATCATTTCATTTTAGAAAGAGAACACCATCAAAAGACACTGAGACCACTGTTGAGGATTTAATCATGTGACATTTCTAAATTATTTTGGCAGTTCAGTCAATGGCTTTTGGCTTACCTAGATTCTTCTGATGTTACTGATAGGAAGTATGATCTCTGTGAAATATTTGTTCATAGACATCAGGATACTGCTGTCGTCTTGAGGATCGCAGGACCAAAGCGTACTCTTGTAAAATCATAATGCAGGATTTGGAGAAATGGGAGATGTTTCTGTTCCAGGCCCAGTCTGAGTTCTTACATTCCTCCCTATCCCATCTTGACAGGTGGTAGTTAAGAGGGAACAGGTAATAACCGGATTTGTAACGGTGGGGCTCTAATTGGAGGTACCAGTTGTGCTCTTGTCTACCAGAAGAGTGTTATTCATAACAATGGCACCTCCTTGGTAAGCATTCAGCTTGAGAACAAGATAATTGAAATCTAAGCAATTACTTCTGTACTGGTTGATGAGAAATGAGAGAATAGCTTAAAAGTACTGGCTTCTCAATCCTAGGAAAAATGTTAAGTGTCTATCCCTGTCATTGTTCTTTTCCTTACTTCCCCCTTTATAAAGCCAATGTTGTAAGACAAATAGCTTATAACAAATGCTGCAACATTTGTAATTAGGAAAATAAAGCATTATGTTCTTAGTTTACAAATATTCAAACACAGTGATAACCAAGAAAGATACCACTATTGCTTTCATTTTAACTCTTTTCCCTAACAGTTAACGACATACAGTTTGAACTATTTTGTAATCTTTTAGGTAAGGCGATCTGATCTTTGCCTTCCTCTAAAATTGAGGTGCTGTCCAGCCACACTTTACACTTGTGATTCCCAATCCCTGTTTTTTGTTTTTTGTTTTTCTAAATTTCTAGAGAGGATGCATATGTTAACGGATTTACACATTAAAAGACACATTCAGCTCTGCCCAGTGGTAGAACATGTGGATGCCTGGGAGGATCACCATCAGGAGCAAACCTAGATGCTTTGTTCCAACATCCTGGAAGCCGTGGGCTCTTGTATTTTTACCTGTTGTTGTTGTTGTTGTTTTCAAAGCTTTACTTATTTATTTGAAAGAGTTACAGAGAGACAGAGAGAGAGATGTCCTCCACCCACTGGTTCACTCCCCAGATGGCCACAATGGCCGGAGCTGCACTAATCTGAACCCAGGAGCCAGGAGCGTCTTCTGGGTCTCCCATGTGCGTGCAGGGGCGCAAGGACTTGGGCCATCTTCCACTGCTTTCCCAGGTCACAGCAGAGAGCTGGATTGGAAGTGGAGCAGCTAGGACTTGAACAGGTGTTGCGCATGTGGGATGCTGGTACTGCAGGCAGTGGCTTTACCCGCTGTGCCCTGGCCCTCTTGTTTGTTAATTGTGTACTTGCTCTGTACCATTGGGCAAGTCCCTTGAATGTCTGGTTTTTGGTTTCCTTTCTTACTGATGAAGGATGTAGTGGATGAGTCAGTCACAAGACCCCCCCCCCCCAAAACTTGGTTCTTTTTAGGGAAGTTGAAAAGGCTGAGGTCAGGGGTAGGCACTTTCCTAAGGCTAATGCAGCCCAAGACTGCAGGCACCTTCAGGTGGCCTGGTACTGAGAATGGGTCATGCTAATTAAGACAATCACCTTAGTTCCCTTGAAAATTCAGGTTGAAAAGTGCGGTAAGCACAGGTTTGCAGAGAAAATAGCCTGTAAGAGCAAGGAGCCTCCTTTTATCCTGAAAGCTTTGCATTTTTAGACTTTGCCTATGCCTTTAGTCAATACTTTTAATTGTGTGGAGCTTTTTATGTGCTTAGTAAGAGTAACCAAAAGGAACTGACCAACTAAAAGGCAAACCATTTTCTTTCTATAATTGACTTCCCAAACTTTGCATAGTCTGACTTTTTAATACATTGACCAGGAAAATTAGTGGTAGAAAGAGAATTAGAAGCCAGGCTTAAACCCCTTACCTTGATTGATTTGTCACATAGCTACTATTTGCTAAATAGCCAAGAGCCCCAGCTATAGTGCTTATCTTCTTCCCATGAAGAAAACTGTCTTCACCTGGCCTAACCCCACCTTCCACATGAGAGAGCCGAGGCTGAAAATGGCGCTCACCTATCTGCTCTTTAGGTCTAGCAAGGTGCAAGGCACTTGTTTCCTCATCGACCACAAGACGTTATTTAAAGTGATGGCATCCTTTGCTCAGGATAGAAATTGAGTAAGCTTGATCATGGTGCCTCTGGTCTGTTCATGGTTGCTTTACTTCTTCAAAGACTTTATTTTTCACCGGCTATTCATAGTAGCACACCTCTAAAAGAGCAGCTACCTGGAATATAATTGAAGCAGAAGCTCTAGACCTGGATCCATAGTCAGCTTCATGCTTGCCAGTCACAGTGGCCCTTATCTCCAGTTCGTGGAAATACTGACCAGAATTCCAGAATCTAAGAAAAATTTTCCATGACCTTGTAACTGGGACTTGAACCAGCAATCAGATGTGGGATGCCAGAGTTGCAAGGAGTGGCTTAACCCACTGCATCACAATCCAGCCCTGTGTTAGAATCTCTTGATTGCAACAGGAACAGCCAGTTAACTGATCCTAAAACCAATGATTGGTTTGGGAATCCTGAAGCAGCTGATCAATGCTGGGCCAAAGGGTTTTTCCCTTGGAATTTTTGGACTTGGGTCTGAGAAAGGTTGCTTAGTTTGGGGTACCAGGATTTTAAGAGCGAAATCTATAGATCTTTGGTAGCCATGAGGTCAGACGTGTTGAACAGATTAGTGTACTGTCAGAAGTTTCAGATTCTCCAGGTTCCTGATGCATTCTGACTGGATGAAGGCAAAGGTTTAGCGTATGTCGGGCAGCGTTTCCCCAACGTGTTGGGCCGTGAACGTGGACTTTTCCAAATTTACTTGGTCACAGAGCACTTTTTTCTGTGCAACAACCACAAACATCCTGGGCACCTAACTAGTTTGTTGTGTACTGTGCATCGAAACCTGCTGTTTTAAGACTGAAGGTGCAGAACAGGACATTCAAGAGATACCTGGACTGCTTTAGTTCAGAGATTCTCAACCAGGGGTAATGCCCCCCTGCTCCAAGGGGACATCTGTCTGGAAGTATATTTGATTGTCAAAACTGGAGAGAGTGCTACTGGCACCTAGTGGGTAGAAGCTGAAAATACTGCTCAACATCTTGGAATTTGCCAGACAGCACCCATTTCCGCCACAAGAATGAATTATTTGCCTCAAATTTCAGTAGTGCAGGGTTGAGAAATCTAGCACTCACTCAGCACTGGGATGCTGTGTTAGTCCTGTGTAGGTTTTAGGACCCCGGTAGACACATGCTCATATGATTTCATCATATGCTTTGGACTTCTGTTTCTGGTGCATGCTTAGCTATTCCCGAATGTGTCAGAGTGGACTTGGCCAGATACATTCTGATCTTCTGGATAAAACAATCCTTTATTTTATAACTTCCTGGCGGGGAGAATGAGGAGGGTTTGACCCAGAGCTCCTGCTCACATGCCAGTGCCTTCCATGTCTCCCACTAATTTTCTCCCATCACATGGGCAAGCATGTGAGGAGCAAAAGGGCAGGGAGGCACCCCTGACATTGCCAAATGAATGTTCCAATAAAAGCATGAATCAAGTGCCAACAAGAGGCCTGAGGAATGAGCTGGTCTGGTCCTGACCACACAATTGAATCAAAGAAGAGTGGGGAGGGCTGTTTTGTAAGACAGCATGAGAGCTCACTCTCATTCTCTGATTCACTCCCCGAATGCCCACAATGGCGAGAGCCAAAAGCAAGGAAATCAACCCAGGTCACCTATATGGGTGGCAGGAGCCCAATTACTTAAGCCATCACCTCCTGCCTCCCAGGGTCTGCATTAGCAGGAAATTGGAATCGGGAGCTGGAGCTGGGAATCAAACCTAGACATGGCTGAGGGATACTGGCATTTTAACCACTAGGCTACATGGCCACCCTGGTACTCAGTGTTAAAACCAAGACAAGTCCCCAGTAATCTGGGAAGGGATGATCACCCTATTGTTCAAAGATATAGACTTACCAAGTCACAAAATGAGGTCTCTGTGTTATATTTTAATTGGATTCATGTTGGCTGGTATTATTATGAGCCCAAGGTTGAGTCAGATGCCTTGGCGGAGTTGAGACACCTTGTCCCAGCTCACACATAGCTGTGTGCTTGAGTCAGTACTCATTTGCTTGGGATGAAAACCATTTTCCCATAGAAACTGTATTAAAGTGCTCATTATACTTCCAAGCTAAACTCTAGAATCCCTTAAATACATCTCATACTGGACTTGGAATGATAGGGAAAAAAATCTACTACATGAAACAATGCTGTTGTGAATGTCATGTTTCATGTAGGTTAAAACTGCTGTCCAGTTCCCCTTGTTTGTAGGGGCAGGTATATCAAGATAAAAGGTACACTTTTGCAGTTTCCTGACCCCTCCTACTAACTTACATAAATTAAACATAATGCCTGCATTTGCATAATGCTCACACGGTCTCTCTCTCAGCCAAACTCCCACTCCGGTGGAGCAATGTGAGACTTAAGGCTTCCCATGTGAAGGCAGGTCAGTGGCACTTGGTGACACTTTCCCCTCCTGCAGTGTTGATGTCAGGATACACATTGTCCCATGGTCTCCAGACCCTGAAGACAGGCGTGAGAAAACACAGCTCGCTCTTCCCAAATGTCACATACAGACACGTGGCAGGCAGCATGTAGGTAAAAGCCAACATGCTGCACCCAAGGCAGAGTTCCCAGGACACAGGATCTTTGGTGTGAGATGATTCATTTACAGATGGGAATACTGAGGCTCCAGGAACTTAAGGGACACGCCCAAGGCCACTTAACTTTTGGAAGCAGCTTAAGGTTGAGAATCCAGATCCCCCAGAACCCAAGTGGTGCTCCTACCACTCCTTGCACATGCCAGAAACTGAAAATCCTCTGGAACTTTCCCCAGCCTCCTATTCTACTTTTGAAAAATAGATTCTCCACGGGAAGATTTGTTTTCATTTTAAAATAGTTGTGGTTGCTGAATTGGGGTCAAAGGACTCCTGAGGCAGAGCTTTCTAAACATTGCTACCCTGAGCCTGGAATATTCCTACTGAGCCGAAGCCAGTGACAACGATGGCACCAGCAGCCACCAGCACTTCTTCCATTCCATCATGTTTACCTCCATTGGTTGGAGAAGGGCTGCCTAGCTTCTGACCATCTTCTGGTGTCAATCAATGTTTAAAACTCCCAGAGGAGTGAGACCACTCCCTGTAGGTGTGTGATGGTGATGGAAGAGGAATCAGTGAAAAACTCTATGCTGATGCTTCCTTGCTTCTCTGTCTATAGGTGTCAGGTAAGTATTCAACTCTTTACTCCAATCTGGAAATGCCAACTGACTGGCTCATGGCCATGAGGCTTTGTACTAGGCTCCCAGGTTGCTGGGGTGGGATTAAGAGTTGACCTTACTGATTCAACTATGATATAATGTACCCCATGTGCAGTGCTCTTGGCACATTGCAAAATGATTGCAGAGGTGATCTTGTTGACCCTGGGGAAGAGGTAGGACAATAATGGATGAGGAAGAGGAACTGAAAATAATTTGACTATTCAGATTTTTCCTTGAGTGAGTGTTGTGGAGTAGTTAAGCTGCCGATTGGAACACCCACATCCCATATTGGAGTAGCTGGTTCTATTGGTAGCTATTCTGCTTCCAATCCAGCTTCTTCAGATGCATACTTTGGGTGGCAGCAGGTGATGGTTCAAGTACCTGTATCCCTTCCACCCATGTGGGAGACCTGGATACAGTTCTTGTCTTTGGCCTGCTCCAGCTCTGGTTGTTATGAGCATTGGAGGAGTGAATCAGCAGATGGAAGACTCTCTCTCTCTCTCCCTTTCTCTCTCAAACAAAAAATAAATGTAGAAATAAATTTTGTTAGAGATGCGATTAGAACTGGACTCTCTTGGATCTGGTATATTTTCCACCGAAGATATACCAAGTATTTGCAATTTTTTAAAAATTGCTTTTGAATCAGCAATACCTTCACATGGTTCAAAATTCAAGCGGCAAGCAGGCATTTTGGTGCAGTAGGTTTAATTGTCATTTGGGATGCCTGTGTCCTTTACTGGAGTGCTTGGGTTTGAGTCCCACCTCTGCTTCTGATCTAGCTTCCTGCTAATGCACCTGCAAGGCAGCAGATGATGGCCAGTTACTTAGGTTCCTGCCACCCACAGTGGGTACCCATAATGGATTTCCTGGCTCCACTGTTGTAAACATTTTGGGAGTGAGCCAGCAGATGGAAGATCTCAGTCTGGATCTCACACCAGGTGGTAGAGACTCAAGAACTTGAGCCATCACCTGCTGCCTCCAGTGTGTGCATTAGCAGGAAGTTGGAATCAGAAATGGAGCCAGGACTCCAGCTGCAGCCTCCAATATGAGATGCTGGCATCCCAGGTGATGCCTTAATCACTGTGCCAAATGCTCACCCCTACCTTAAAAAAAATTTTTTTTTTTTTTAATTTTGAGAGTAGAAATATGGAGAGAGTGAGAGCGCAAGGGAGACAGAAACAGTAGAAGCAGTGGAGGAAGGAACTGGGTACATTATTGACTGCAAGAAGAGGAAAGTTCTTTTTCTGCCCAAAAATCACAGGGTGGTCCTCTTTGGGGATCTCCCATTGTTGTGACTGTGATGAGTGCTGGCCACGAGCTGGACCTGTCTCTCTCAGTTGGCCTAAGAGGATGCTGAAGTGACAGAATGCCAGAGAGTGTCCTTTCTCCTTCTGTCTTCATCACTGTTGTAGTTGTCATTGACATAGAATTTACATGGCTCTTCCTAGTTTCATTTTATTCACTGTGGTAGAGGACAGTGCTTATGTCCCTTTGGGGAGTAGGGGTGGGAGGTTGGGAATTGCTCATCACTACTGCTGCTTCTCACTCTACCACAATTGTCCACATTCTGAGGGAGACTAAATAGATATTATTAGCCTCGTTTCACAGATGGGGAAACTGAGGTTGGGAGGTTTTCCATGACTTGGCCGAGGTCACCGCTCATACACCACTAAGTCGGGTGTGGTCTGTAGGATTCTTGCACTAATGTGCTGTGATGCCGCCCATGGACCCCATGTCAGACCTTGCCCAGATTTCACATTGAAGAGCCTTTCAGTGTATCTTTTAAGTTGTTTTTGTTTTATACTTTAAAGGTAGAGAGACAGAAAGTCAGACACACAGAGATCTTGCATCTGCTGTTTCACTCCCCAAATACCCCCAACGATAGGGCCAGGCCAGACTGAAGCCAGGAGCCAGGTACTCAGTGCATTGCTCCTAGGTGGGTACTTGAGTCATCACCTGCTGCTTCCAGGGTGTTTATTTGTAGGAAGCTGGAAGGGATGTATAGGCAGGACTCAAACCTAGGCACTTTGATATGGGATGTGGGTGTCCCCAGTGTGTCTTAACCACTATGCCAAACACCACCCCTAGTACTACATTCTTTACCAGGTAGAACTAAGCTGTGCCCCACAGTTCTCCAGTTCTGGGGCAATAAGGTCCTCATTGGCAGGTTTGGACTTTCCTCCTTCCCTATGTTCTAGGGATACTAACTCTTCCCCACTCTTTCCTGTTATGAACTAAATTATGTACCCTCAATGCATACGTTGAAGCCCTACTACCCAATGTGACTTATTTAGAATTAGGGCCTTTGAAGGGGTAAAGTGAAATGGTGCCATAAGGGTGGGACCTGAATTCAATAGGACTGCTGTCCTTCAAGAAGACAGGAAAACACCAGCTTTCTCTCTGTCTGAGCAGGCATGGTGGAAAGGCCATGTGAGGACACAGCAAGCCAGGATGAGAGCCTTCGAGAAGCTGAAGTGGCAGGCACCTTGATCTTGGACCTCCAACCTTCAGAACTGTGAGATAACAACTATGTTGCTAAAAATCACCCACTAGCAAGCATTCTGTGATGGTAGCCCAAGCAGTCTAATACAGCTCCCATGTCCTAACTCACCAGCCTCTACCTCCAACTTAAGGCCGTCAGCCCAGGTGACTTACCCAAGCCATCCCCACAGCATTCTCCCCAGTGAAACCCTCTGTCTCCTCTTTTTTTTTTAAACTTTTATTTAGTAAATATAACTTTATCACCTTCCCAGCTCAGAGCCTTCACCCAAAACTAAGCCTCTCTGAGTTAGGCCAGTTCTTATCAGCTTTTCTGTAGTGCATTCAACATTATCATTAGGAGACAGTAGATCGCTTTGTCTTCTCTATGTTGCTTCGCACTTGCTCATGAATTATTCAGTGTTGGCAGAGTCAAGCATGCAGGTGTAGGAAAATCTGGTTTGTGAGAGAGGAATGAAGTAGTGTATGTGAGGAGGACTTGCCAAGTATAAGAGCGAAGCAGACAAGTGGTGCTATTGAAGTTGCTGCTGGTGGCCAAGGTGCCGGTTCCGTGAGCTGCTGGCAGGCGTGCCCTCCCTGGAGCTGCACGTTGACTTGAGGCCATGATGAAGGAGCACTGTGAGAGGCAACCCCGGGAAACTCGCTGTGCTGTCAAAGAGAGAACACTGCCAGTGCTCATGAGAGTGCAGGGTTCCGTTCACAACAACTTCCAAAAGAAATTTCTAAAGAAATAACTTGTGTGCTTGAGTCAGCAATGAATACCACGAATTAGCAAAATGACCCTGTTCTCTTTGCTGTGGCTTTCTGGGAGCTCGGAATTAAATGGACAACCTACTTCTAGCAAGTGTACTTAACTTTCTGCCAAGCACGTTGCATACTACCACCTCCATATCCTTGCGTTTTTTTCCCTTCACTTCGTTCTTAAATTCATTTATTTCACAAGCTAATGGATTAATACATTCTTGTTGCAAAAGATGAAAAGAACAAAGCAAAACTAGAAAGTATCCATTTGTTATTTATGTTGTAGTACCCTCTAAATGTGTGAGTAGCCTCAAATTCACTTGGAACATTAGGGATAGTCAAGCTTTTAAAAATATACAAATAGCCGGTGCCGTGGCTCAACAGGCTAATCCTCCGCCTTGCAGTGCCGGCACACCGGGTTCTAGTCCCGGTTGGGGCGCTGGATTCTATCCCGGTTGCCCCTCTTCCAGGCCAGCTCTCTGCTGTGGCCAGGGAGTACAGTGGAGGATGGCCCAAGTGCTTGGGCCCTGCACCCGCATGGGAGACCAGGAGAAGCGCCTGGCTCCTGGCTTCGGATCAGCACAATGCGCCGGCCACAGCGGCCATTGGAGGGTAAACCAACGGCAAAAAGCGGCGGCCATTGGAGGGTGAACCAACGGCAAAAAGGAAGACCTTTCTCTCTGTCTCTCTCTCTCTCACTGTCCACTCTGCCTGTCAAAAAAAAAAAAAAATATATATATATATATATATATATATAAACAAATAGGCCAGCACGTGGTGCAGTAGGTTGATCCTCTGCCTGCGGCGCTGGCATCCCATATAGGCTCTGGTTCTAGTCCCCGCTATCCTCTTCCAATGCAGCTCTCTGCTGTGGCCTGGGAAAGCAATGGAGGGTGGCCCAATCCTTGAGCCCCTGCACCCACATGGGAGACCCGGAAGAAGCTCCTGGCTCCTGGCTTTGGATTGGTGCTGCTCCAGCTGTTGCAGCCATTTAGGGAGTGAACCAGTGGATGGAAGACCTCTCTCTCTGTCTCTTCCTCTCACTGTCTGTAACTCTACCTGCCAAATAAATAAATACAATCTTAAAAAAATACAAATAATTGAACTTTATTTTAAGCTTAGTATTGTGCTGGAAACGGTTATATGTGCTTTATCTTCTGACTCCCACAATAATATTGTAAGGCAGTTATCATATGCCCATTTTACAGATAAGGCAATTCAATGTGGTTGTTAATTGTCCAAAGTTGTAGATAATAAGTGGCAAAGCATTCTAGAATGAAACTCAGGTCTGAAATTCAGTTTTTGTGTTAGTTCATTTTTTTAAATTTAGTTTTTATTTATTTGAGAGAAAAACAGAGACAGAGAGGAGCAGAGACAGAGAGACTTTCTACCCACAAGCTCACTTCCCAAATGCCAGCAACCAATGAGGTTAGCCCAGGGCTAGACCCAGGGGCTAGGACTCAAACCTGGAGCTCCAGTATTGATGGCAGGAATCCAACCACCGGAGCCATCGCCTCCTGCCTCCCAGGGACTGTATCAGCAGGAGGTGGCAAGGAGAGCCCAGCTGGACCTCCAACCCAGGTACCCCCATGTGGGATGTGAGCCAGCTGCCCTTGTTTGTTGTTCCTTTAAAACAAAACAAAACGATCTTACCTGTATAACACAAAAGAGTACCATGTGTGTTGAGAACTGCTCTTCATCACAGTCACTTCTCACTCTGCCACAAGTCATTGGGATTATCTAGGTAATTCAGCCAAGGACTGACAGAGGTCTGGCCCAAGACAGCAGATTTTTAATTTAATTTTTTTTTTCTTATCAGAGTAAGGGGGGGGGCAGCTTCCATCTATCTGCTGGTTCACTCCCCAGATGGCCACAACGGCAGGGGCAGGGCCAGGCTGAAGCCAGAGCCAGAAGCTTCTGGGTCTCCCATGTGGACAGGGGCCCACTCTGCTGCTCTCCCAAGCCGTTAGCAGGGAGCTGGATCAGAAGTGGAGCTGCTGGGACTAGAACCGGCGCTTTAGGCCGCCACAGCACTGGCTCCCAAGACAGCAGCAGATCTTGTGCGGATTCCAGGAGAAGACTCAGCCGAGGCCATGGGTAAGGACGGCAGACCTGCACCTACCATCACTGACCCTGCCGGGCCGGAACACAGCGGGGCGTCTCTCTGGGGGAGAGGCCCAAGCAGCACGTGGGCAGCGGGTAGCTGCTTAGGGTCTGCCGCGGGGCGGAATCCGCACGCCTCCCTCGCCCTGCTCCCAGCGAGGGCAGACTGGCACGGAGGCCCTCGGCGACCCCTGCTTCCAGTCATCTGTCCTGGCTTCCCCTCCACCGACCGCTGTCCCGGCGAGCACGCGGGCCCATTTCTATTTTCATCTGAATTCCCAGCATCTGGGAGAAAGCACTTGGCCCTTGCGATCGACCAGACCCTGAGGAGGGAGGAGAGCCTTCAGGCTCCTTCTGTAACCTCCCTTTCACTTGGACTCGGCAGACAAAGGTGAACTTGAGTGCCGGCGAGACACAGCTTCCCTTTATGCTCGCATCAGGCCCCGGGGCTGCCTTCTCGCCAGCACTGAGGCCCTTTTGTCCCGGCCGGGCACCCACGGCCTGACTGCCCGCACTGTTCCAGCGCAGTGCCAGCGCCCTCGGCCCTCCCCCGGGAGTCGCTGGGCTCAGAGGGGCTCTGCCGCCTCGCGGGCGCACAGGGGCCCTTTTCTTCTCGGCGCGCCTGCAGCTTTGATGCTGCGCGCCTGGCGGCCTGGCGCTCCGCGGCTCCTTTCAGGGAGGCCGTGCGAAAGCGAGCCCCGGCGCTCTCCCCGCCGCCGCCGCCGCCCGGCCCGCCCCGCTCCCCGGCAGCTCCCGCCGCTGCGCCGAGGGGGCGCTGCGACCTCCAGCGAGGAGCCCCTAGCCCCGCGTGCATCCGGGACACGGTCCTGCAGCCCCGCACCTCAGACGCGGTGCTTCCAGGAACTCATTCCAAGAACGGAATCAGGGATTCTTGCTGGGTATTTCAAGAAAGGTCACCCTGGCTTGTCGCGGCGGGCTAAGCCGCTGCTTGCATTGGCCGCATCCCATATAAGCGCCCCTAGGAGTCCCGGCTGCCTCACTTCCCATCCGGCAACCTGCTAATGCACCTGGGAAAGCAGTAGAAGATGGCCCAAGTGCTTGGGTCCCTGCACCCACGTGGAAAACCTGAAGGAGGAGGCTCCTGGCTCCTCGCTTCCGATCCGCCCAGCTCAGGCTGTTGAGGCCAATTGGGGAGTGAGCCGGCGGATGGAAGACTTCTCTCTCTCTTTGGCATCCCATATGCTGGTTGATTCCCGGCTGCTCCACTTCCGGCTCAGCTCCCTGCTATGGCCTGGGAAAGCAGTGGAAGATGGCCCAAGTGCTTGGGCCCTTGTACCCATATGAGAGACCTGGAAGAAGCTCCTAGCTCCTGGCTTTGTCCTGGCTCAGCCCTGGTTGTGTGGCCATCTGGGGAGTGAACCAGAGGATGGAAGATCACTCTCATCTCTCTCTTTAACTTTGCCTTCCAAGTAAATAAATACTTTTTGGAAGTCACTGAAACTTTATTTTGTAAAATATGCAGAGCAGTTGGAAGACTGGTACAGTGGATACAAAATCACCCATGGTCTAGAGTCTGCACTTGGCATAGTTTAGGGAACGATTTGCCTATCACTGTTGAATAGTGTGTGTGTACAGCTAAATCCTGCCCCTCCACCATTTGTTAAGTTACAGCCCATTTGCAGAGTGATACTGCATATCCATTAAAGTAACACCGGGGCCAGCCAACATTGTGGCCCAGCTGGTTCAACCATAGCTTGGAACACCCACATACCATGGGACCCAGTCCCGCCTCTGCTTCTGATCCGGCTTCCTGCTAATGCACCTGGGAAGGCAGCGGTTGATGGCTCAAGTGCTTGTGTCCCTGGCATCCATGTGGCATTACTGGATCCCGGGTTGGCCTGGGCCAGCCCAGGCTGTTGCAGGTACTTGGAGAAGTGAACAAGTGGATGGAAGATGGCAGGAACCCAGTTACCTGAGCCTCCCTCTGCTGCCTCCCAGGGGGCACAGTGGAAGCTGGATGGGGAGCAAAGAGGGGACCAGAACTCAGGTACCTTGATATGGGATGTGCAGGGGCCCAAGGACCCAAGGTCAACCCAAGTAGTGACTTAACTGCTGTTCCACATGCCAGCTCCTTGAGGTGTTTTTTTTTTGTTGTTGTTGTTGTTGTTGTTAAAATGTTAACAAGGATTGTGTCTACATGAGGATATGGATGAATTTAATTTTCATCTCTGGCTGATTTTTATTTCTTTCACTGAAGTGCTGCTGTGTGAAGTGACAAGGGAGATTTAAAACTGTGTCCATCAAGAGGCTAGAAAGGCTATTCGATGCAGACTTACCCTGACAGAAGTCCTGGGCTGTCTCAGCCTTCTTGCCCAGGGCAAGCATCATGGGATAGCCCGTCCCGACCATGCCCAACACCACCAGCCCCACCGTTTCTGAAATGTGAGCACCAGGTCCTCCTTTCTTCTCTCCTCCTTGCTCTCCTCCTCCTCAACACTTTCCTTGAGGCCAGGAAGTTTCCTTTAGCCTCTTAAGAGGAAGAGTCTCACTGAGCAGTCAGAGTCTCATCGGATGAAAACCATGTCCTAAAGAAAAGACAGCACTTAATGCAGCCGCTGGCCTGCTGGCCCTGGGCCCTGCTGTCTCTCTGTGTGTTGCCTGTCCCAGTTAGACTCTCAGGGGAAGCCTCGCTTTGGAGTGGGTCTTTCTGGGACCTGTAGGATCAGCTGGATGGTATTCTGATCCCTATACAAGCAGTGGCACTTTGAGAAACTACAGTGATACTCTGTGCACACATTTTTGGCTCACAAAGTCAATCTATAAACTGTCTTATGTAGGTTCCAGAGCAGTATCAAACATTGTTTGGTGGAGCCAGCACTGTGGAACAGCAGATTAAAGCCCTAGCCTGCAGCGCCGGCATCCCATTTGTGCCTAGGAAAGCCAGGTGCTTGGACCCCTGCACCCACATGGGAGACCCAAAAGAAGCTCTGCTCTTGGCTTTGAATCGGCTTGTCTCTGGCTGTTGTGGCCATCTAGGGAGTGAACCAGCTGATGGAAGACCTCTCTCTCTCTTTGCCTCTGCCTTTCTGTAACTCTGCCTTTGAAATAAATAAATAAATCTTAAAAAAAAAAAAAAAAAAAAAAACGATGCAGGCAGTCCAGGAACTGAGGAAGATGAGAATGCATGGGCTGCATTTATTTTGCCACAGAAATCTATTTTTAGAACTACGATTTATGATTACTATGACTTTATAACAGAAAAGACTTGTTGTCATAGGAAGGATAATCTCAAAAATTTTTTAAAAAGTATTTAAATGTAGCTTTTTTTTAATGTAACTTTTTTTTTTTTTTTTTGACAGGCAGAGTGGACAGTGAGAGAGAGAAAGACAGAGAGAAAGGTCTTCCTTTTGCCATTGGTTCACCCTCCAGGGGCCGCTGTGGCCAGCGTACCACACTGATCCGAAGCCAGGAGCCAGGTGTTTCTCCTGGTCTCCCATGGGGGTGCAGGGCCCAAGCACTTGGGCCATCCTCCACTGCACTCCCTGGCCACAGCAGAGAGCTGGCCTGGAAGAGGAGCGACCGGGACAGAATCCGGTGCCCCGACTGGGACTAGAACCAGGTGTGCCGGCGCAGCAGGTGGTTAATATAACTTCTTATGAAGTTCTCATTTTCCCACTGTATACTTTAGAAACTATTGCTCTTTCCATACAAAGTGGTCAACACTTTTTAACAGACAAGCACTGACTTGGAACCATTTGTTCAGTTTTTGAGACTGCTACCCATCTTCGCTGGTGATGCATGGAATTCTTTTTTTTTTTTTTTCGAATAATTCACAGGCTTTTATTGGGGTTCCCCATCAGAGCAACAGAGCGGGGGCCGGGGAAGTCGCGCATCAGAGATTGGGAGAGCTCCTTTTATAGATTCAGGGCATGGGAGTTAAAGGTTGAGGAGGGTCTGATCCTCATTGGTTGACCTTTAGGCACCCGCAGGGACCTTGACAAGGAATTTTCTTCCCTGGAGGTACAGGTAGGAACTTTCCATTCCCGGAACTATAGGTCTTTCCTCCATGTGGACCCCAAAGCTACCATCCCGACCTTTTGATGATAGGAAAGGGGGCAACGATGAGTCTCTGGCTACTTCCTGCTGACTGGGGACATCGTCTACAGGGGCCCACTGGGAGTATCTTGGGGCTCCGCAGGGACAGGCATGTATGGATGGAGAAGCATCTGGTTGACCGCCTGGTTGCTGAAGGCCTGCTGTAAACACTTAAACAGACACTGTAATATACAAGTCAGGGTGAGAATAGCAACCAATGATCCTAAGAGTGGCATTAACCAGGTAATGAGAGGATTTCATAGAGGAGAGGAAATGAAGGGGGTCTCTGGACCCTTGTGAGGATTGTGTGATGGACATGGTTTAAATCTGATCCCACCCAAGACTGGGAGAAAAGCCACTCAACTTTTGCAGGTAGAGGGGTTTGTCTGTAGAGAAACTCTGAATAATCATACAACATTAAGTGGAGGAAAGGACCATCAGTACACACAGGTTGGGAGCAGAGCCATTGATGTTAGAGTAGAGGCTATGATTACAAAGGAATGAAACCCAAGGGGGCTAGACAGGGTCTAGAACAAAGGACAGAGTCACTATTAAAGGACCCAAGAAAGGTGCTGTCTCAGCCACAACTAAGTTTTCTGATTGAGAGGCAAATAGAACCTGACAGATGGGGCTTGATAATAATCTGTTGGGCTTTAGGCCTTGTAAGTTAAGAGGCCCAGACCTATCTATCTCTTCACATGGGGTATATCCTAAGGGAGGTGTGAACCTCCTAGGGGAAGGCACTCTGTTGACTTTCATTACTTGGCTGGCCTGGGAGGAGAGCTGGCCAGGTAAAGGCAGGTGGCATCTCTAACAGGAAATTTACAGTTCTGCCTGCAATGTTACTGACCCTACTTGGCCATCCCTCAGCTGTGGTGGTCACTTTGGAAGCTGGGCTGAGTGAAGGGCTTTTCAGCTTAGAGCCAATAAGATCTGTGGCTCTGACCTGGGCGTCCTTCGACTCCAGGGCAGGTCCATTTCCAGTGATCCAACTCTTGGCAGAGCTGCCAGGGCTCTTCACAAGCTGACTTCTGCTGAAGCCCAGGCTTACTACACTGAAAGCCACTGCAGTGGACTGGCCTGTTGGGTCTCCTTGAGGGCAGATCACTGTACAGATCAGCCATTAATAGGCCTGCCACCCATTGCTTCTGATGCCTAGCTTTCTGTTCCTCCTGGTTTGTGTTAAAGCAGACCAGAGGATGCAAGTAAAGGGGGTGCCAGTCCCAGATCACCTACTGACAATAGCAATATCAAATGAAAACTTAAAAAGCAGTTTCAATCATTAGATAACAAATATAGCAGTTTCAATACTAGTTTTTTAAACTCTTTAACTGTTTTTTAATTTACCAATTGATTCGAATTAGTTTCTGCTCTTAGTAACCTCAGTTAACCATACTTTCTTTCAGTTGGTACCTGTAATACATTATTGGCTTCATCTGTTTACAGAGCCGTTCCAAAGTACTGAATACAATAGAAGTGGCTGGAAAAAGTCCATCGGGACCTATAGGAGGACAGCTAAGCACAGAACCAACAACACTTTAGTTTTATGAGCAGCAAATCCAATATATAAAACTGTAGATGACAAAAGACTTTAAGTTGCCACATTTAAAATTATAAACTCATTATAAACTCAACAACAGGCACTTGCTTACTTCACATAGCATTTTTGAAAGCACCTGTAGGATTTTACAGAACATTTAACTCTTTAGGCCTCTGTGGCTTTCTCATTAAGATCCAAAATTCCTTTTGTAACCTTCTGTGACTTATGGAATTCTTTGTTTGGCCTCCTCCATGGATATGACCTAAAAAATCACTGAGGACTTTAGACTAGTGCAGCAGAGATGGGCAGCGTGTCCTTTCACTCCTATACTGTAGAATTACAGCCAAGAATCAGTAAGTTATCCAGGGGATAATGTTCCTGCATTTGACTTTTTTTTTCTTAATATAATTAAGGACTCAGACTCTGAAGTTACATGTTAACTTGTAGACTTTGTGTGAAATGTAGACAAATAATTTCTGTCCAGTAGAAAAAGTAACCTGAAAGGTTACAGTTTGATTGCCCCCTAGAACATTAACCACTTTTGTTGGCAAACTTATTTCCTAATGACTTTCCTGGTAGATTATATAAACCTGTTCCTGTAATTCTCCTTTGAATCAGTCTTTCATTTTGACTTGGTGTGAATGAAGAATTGGAGAGCAGATTTTGAGAAACTTAAAGATGCAATAGTTGGGGGGACCGGTGCTGTGGTGTAACAGTAAGAACCTCTGCCTTCAGTGCCGGCATCCCATATGGGCACCTGTTCAGTTCCTGGCTGCTCCACTTCCTATCCAGCTCTCTGCTGTGGCCTGGGAAAGCAGTGGAAGATGGCTCAAGTCCTTGGGCCCCTGCACCCATGCGGGAGATTTGGAGGAGGCTCCTGGCTCCCGTCTTCAGTCTGGCCCAGCCTTGGCCTTTACAGCCATTTGGGGGAGTGAACCCCAGCAGATGGAAGACCTCTCTCTCTCTCTGCCTCTGCCTTTGAAATAAATAAATGAATCTTTTTTTTAAATACAAAAAAAAATGATGCAGGAAGTGCAGGACCTGAGGAAGACGGGGATGCATGGGTACACGGGGGATTAACCAACCCTTTCAGGGCACCTGGACCAGAGTGCCATTAATTTTTTTTCACGAAGCTCCTTGTCTTTGCTCAGCAGTCAGTAGGATGGTTTCTTAGCAATGGAGTTTGCAAGGAGCAGGGACTGAATAGAGATTGAATATTTACTTAAGGCTAGCTCTGGTAAAGGGTTAGAATTTTATCCTATAAATCTCAGAAGTCATTAAAATGTGGAACCCAGAAACCAGTAAGATCATATTTTTGAATTAGAAAGAAAGAGCGTATTGGATGAGTAGAGGGAGGGTCTCCATGAGAAACGAATATGTGAATGGAAAGCAGAGGATAGCATCAAAAGGCAGTGTGAGGGTGGAGTGGACAGGCTTGGGTGAGTGGTCAGATGCTGTTCGGCACACCAGCTGAGGAAGAATGCTTTAGTTTTGTCTGATTGAGTCTGAAGGTTGCCAGAAATTTAATCTGAAACTTGAGAGTTTGGACTAGAAAGAGAACTTGGGATGTAACAGTGCACTGGTCATGGGTGAAGGCTGTGGACATGTGGATGATGGCTGAAGACACGCGTTCCATGAGCAAACCTCCCCACTACCCTGCTGGCTAGGGAGCAATGGCATGATGTGCCAGAAGACTTCCTTTTCGATTATGGTGCTAGGGCCATGAGCAGCTTCTGACCAACAGGCAGTGGATTGTTTGTGGCTCTGAAAAGCCAAGGACTGTTCACTGCCCAACACCTTGCAAAGAACATCTGTTCTCTGGCCCATTTTAAAAATGGAGCCTCAGAAAGACAAAGAAAAATACTATAACATGTGGGCTGCAGGAATGGCAGATCCTTGCATTAATCTTGTAGTCCCAGCAAGTACAGACAGCCTAACTGCAATGTCGTGTCCCCCAGGTTTTCTGTTGACAAGTCTGACAAGGCCAGAACCGCGTGTGGGGTGCCTTGGCGCCTCTCTCTCATGTTCCTCCCCAACCTCGCTCACTACAGTGCTGTTCCATGACCGCCCAAACTGCACCTGCAAGATCAGCATTATTCTAGACCCATACGTGTGGAGAACAAAATGGAGCTGATTCCCATATACCCAGCCTCCAGCTCCAACAGTCATCAACAAACAGCCAATCTCGTGTCGCTTGTGCCATCCAGCCCCTACCCCAACGTTTTCTCCTTTGTTATATTATTTTAAAGTAAATTTCAATGACTACATTATTTCATCCCCAAATATGCATCTGAAAATAGATCTACCATATGACCCAGCCATCCAATTCCAGGAATTTATCCAAACAAAATGAAATCAGCATGTGAAAGAGTTATTTGTACCCCTATGTTTATTGCAGCTCAATTTCACAATAGCTAAGATACAGAATCAAATCAGATACCATCAACTCATGACTGGAGAAAGAAAATGTGGTATATATATACTATGGAATACTACTCAGCCATAAAAAAGAATGAAATCTTATCTTTTGCAATAAAATGAATAGAACTGGAAACTATTATGCTTAGTGAAATAAGCCAGTTCCCAAAAGACAAATATCATGTTTTTTCTAATATGTGGTAGTAGTTAATATAGAATACAAAAAATGTTTAGGAATGAAATGGCCATCTTGTGATTTGATTGTTGTTTTTAGCTTTTGTTTATATTCCTTGGAGCTGTGGTCTTTCTACTTTTTACTCATTGAATATTATTGGTAGTTGTGCATCAGGCCTTTGGTTATAGAGTGGACTGAAATTATATTTTTGCAAAAATTAAAGAAAAAACAAAAGGAAGGAAGGAGGAGGACTGAGGGAGGTAAAAAAAAAGGAGGGAGTATGGTTATTTTTGAATTGTACCTGTGAATACATGGAAATCTCTTTATATTAAAATTTTTTTAAAGATTTATTTATTTAACAGGCAGAGTGACACAGGGAGAGGGAGGCATCAGAGAGAAAGAGAGAGAGATCTTCCATTTGCTGGGTCACCCACCAAATGCCTGCAATAACCAGGCAAGAGTTAGGAGCCAGGAATTCCATTCAGGTCCCCCAGGTGGGTGGCAGGGGCTCAAGTTCTTGGGCTATTCTCTGCTGCCTTTCCAGACACATTAGCATGAGGCATTGGAAGCCGAGTTGCCAGGACTCAAACCAGCACTCCATTGTGGGTTGCCAGCAACTCAGACAGAGGCTTAACCTGCTGTGCCCTGATATTGGCCCCAGTTTAGAGGGAAATTTAGGATGTTCTTGATCAGAATCTGCGGGCTCAGTATGTACTCAACTCTTGCTGTCGGTTAGTTCTGCTCCTCCTGGAGCCTCTGTTCTAACAATTTTTTTTAAAGATTTATTTATTTAGTCATTTGAAAGTCAGAGTTACACAGAGAGAGGAGAGGCAGAGAGAGAGAGAGAGAGAGAGAGAGAGAGAGAGAGAGTCTTCCATCCGATGGTTCACTCCCCAATTGACCGAAATAGCCAGAGCTGTGCCAATCTGAAGCCAGGAGCTTCCATGGCTTCCATGGGAGCCAGGTCTCCCATGCCGGTGCAGGGGTCCAAGGACTTGGGCCATCTTCTACTGCTTTCCCAGGCCATAGCAGAGAGCTGGATTGGAAGTGGAGCAGCCGGGTCTCAAACTGGTGCCCATATGGGATGCCGGTCCTTGAGGCCAGGGCATTAACCCCTTGCACCACAGCGCCGGCCCTATCTGTTCTAACAATAATGGCTGCCTCACAATGATGGCCTACTGTGTGCCATGGGCACCTACTTCTGACAGTAATGCCATGTGTGAGGTAGACTTTGTTACCTTCATTGAACAGATGAAGAGAAACTGGAGGTGAAGTAACTTCGCCAAAATGACATAGACGGTGTGAAAGGAAGACTCAGACTCAAAAGCATTTTGGAAAGAAAAATTGTTTACCTTGTAAAGAGGTTCTACCACGAAGCCCATGCTTTAGAAGATCGGCCCACAACATGAACAATGTAGTTGGTATTTGAAGGCGAAAACACGAGATTCCCAAGGTTACCTATCGTGTGGTTAGTCTGTTCATGGTAGAAAAACAGTGATTTTCTGCCCTGATTACCCTGCTGCAGAGAGCATCCTGTGTCTTCACTTCAGTGTCACAAAGGCTGTTTGGCTGAGGAATCTGTAGATTTCAAGAAAGGCTCAGGGGATCATTTAGTTTGGGGGCCAGAAGCAGATGGGGCAAAGCTTTTCACCGTTTGTTTATTTACTTATTTGTTTAGGTTGCTGTTTCTTTTTCTTTCTTTTTCATTTACTTGTGAGTCAGAGTTACCGACACAGAGAGAGACAGAGACAGAGAGAGAGGTACTCCAACCACTGGTTCACTCCCTAAATGGCTGGAGCTGGGCCTGTCTGAAGCCAGGAGTCAGGAGCCTCCTCCGGTCTCCCACGCAGGTGCAGGGGCCCAGACACTTGGGCCATCCTCCACTGCCTTCGCAGGCCACAGCAGAGAGCTGGATCAGAAGAGGAGCAGCCAGGACTCGAACTGGCACCCACATGGGGTGCCAGTGCTGCAGGTGGATGCTTAAACCATTATGCCACAGCGCTGCCCCCTCTTTTTTTTTTTTTTTTAAAGATTCATTCAGGTTGCTGTTTCTTTATCTCAAGGGTTCAAAATGCTTCTTTTCTGTTGGATCTACAGTACAGGGTGTCTGCTTGGGGTCGGTTTTATGGCACAGTGGTTCATCTGCCACCTGGGATGCCAGCATCCCGTATGAGAACTGGCTGCTGTGCTTCTGATCCAGCTCTATGCTAACGCACCTAGGAAAGCAGAAGACAGACCAAGTTCGTGGTTCCCTGCCACCTACATTGGAGACCAGGGTGATCCAGGCTCCTGAACCAATGGACAGAACATCTCTATCTCTCCCTCTCTCTCTGTAATTCTGCATTTCAAATAAATAAATACATAAATAAATAAATGTTAAAAAAAAGAAAGTGTCTGTCTTGGTAACTATTGCTATCTTTAAACATTACTGCAAATTAGCAGCTTAAATAACACAATATTATCATCTTAACTTTCTATGGATTGGTCAGTCCCTCCTCTGGGTACCAAAGGATCACATCTGTTGCCTGTGTCAAATACATTAGCCTAATCCCAAGGTCCTCCAGCATCAACTCAAAGTCCAGCACTCTGACCAGCTCAGAAGTCCCAGGTCCGAGGGACAAGTAGAGCACACGGAAGGATCTGACCAGGAGTGAGGTGTTCTCCATCTGTGGCCCTCTGGGTCGAAACAGGTTATCTGCTCTCAAAATACTCTGTAGGATAGACCTGGGATAGCACTCACAGGTATTCCAACTCACAAAGGGAGAAAATTAAAAGAAAGAAGTGTCATTCACCTCACATAATTTAGAAATCCAGCCAGGCAAATACCACTGGGTTTCAAGACCTGGGGCTGGTCCTCTGTGGCTCAGGACTGTGTCCTCCAAGCTTACGGCTGTGCCTCCGAGCTGTCTTGTTTTCTAGAAGGCTCACGTGTGTTTTCAGCTGAGTATTGGATCAGCTAGACTTCTGTGGGTCTGTCAGACTTCTTTCATTTTGTACACTAGCTGTCCATTTCAAATGAGCATTGTTCTGTTAGTATAACACTCTGAAGGTCCACATGGGTCTCCCATATACTTCAAGGGATTTTACTCCACATGAATAAGCTCATTCGCGGCCCTTTCCTATGTATTCCTGTCTCTAATTTTGGCTTTTATTGATGTGGCTGAGAGAATAGACCATAAACTCTCTAGTTTGAGGATATTTGTAAACTATATCCTTAATCTCTCCTAAGAGCCTTTTGTGTGATTTGTACCTCTGGACTTTTCTTTCTTTCGTTCTTTCTTTCTTTCTCTATTTCTCTATTTCTTTTCTTTCTTTTTTTTTACAGGAAGAGTGAACAGTGAGAGAGAGAGACAGAGAGAAAGGTCTTCCTTTTCCGTTAGCTCACCCTCCAATGGCCACTGTGGCTGGCACACCGCGCTGATCCAAAGCCAGGAGCCAGGTGCTTCTCCTGGTCTCCCACGCGGGTGCAGGGCCCAAGCACTTGGGCCATCCTCCACTGCACTCCCGGGCCACAGCAGAGAACTGGCCTGGAAGAGGGGCAACTGGGACAGAATCTGGCGCCCCAAGCGGGACTAGAACCCCGTGTGCCGGCGCCACAGGCGGAGGATTAGCCTGTTGAGCCGCAGCGCCGGCCTCTTTCTTTTTTTTTTTTTTTTTAAAGATTTATTTTATTTATTTGAAAGAGAGAGTTACAGAGAGAGGAGAGGCAGAGAGAGAGAGAGAGAGAGAGAGAGAGAGAGAGAGAGAGAGGTCTTCCATCTGCTGGGTCACTCCTCAATTGGCCGCAACGGCTGGAGCTGCGCTGATCTGAAGCCAGGAGCCAGGAGCTTCTTCCGGGTCTTCCTACATGGATGCAGGGGCCCAAGGCCTTGGGCCATCTTCTACTGCTTTCCCAGGCCATAGCAGAGAGCTGGACTGGAAGAGGAGCAGCCTGGACCAGAACCGGTGCCCATATGGGATGCCGGCACTTCAGGCCAGGGCTTTAACTCGCTGCGCCATGGCGCTGTCCCTTGGACCTTTCTGAGATGTCATACCGTGGGCTTTCTTGTAGTGCACACATTCCTGGCATGGAATCTTTTACTTCAAGAATTTTTTTCTAGCTAGACAGCCTGAGAGTTTTCAAAACTGGTGTTTTTTTTTTTTTTTTTCTTTCCCTGCTCAGTTGGGCCCTTCCCTCCCCCATTCAACAGTTTACATTTTAGGGCAGCAAAAAGCAGCAGGGCCTCATTTTTGACACTTTTCTTGGAAATCTGCTCCACTCAGTGTTCAGGTGCACCTTTTTAAAACTTCTGCTTTCTACACACCTGCAGGACGCAGTTGCTGGATTTTGTGCCACCACACGGGGAGGAGCCTCCTTCCTCTGTTGCTATTCACGTGTTTCTCAGAGACCCCACTGCAGCATTTTTAATGTCCCTGTTTCTAAGAGTCCACTAAGAAATCTTTTTTTTTTTTCTGCTTGTTTTGATCCTGCTTCTCCTCAAAAGTCTCCCAAGCACTGCTGATTACTGAGTTTCCAAGGCACTCCACATTTTGTATTTGTCATAGGAGCTCCGCTTTCCTGGTGCCAAAATCCATATCTGTTTTCTGTTGCTATCATAACAAATTATCACCAGCTTAGCTTAAACAACACCCATTATCTCACTGCTCTAATGGGATGTAGTAGCAGTCATGCACAAGTCTCCTCGGCGGAAAATCAATGTGTTGGCAGGGCTGTGGTCCTTTCAGGAGGCCACAGGGAAGGATCCATTTTCTCTTTCATTCAGGTTGTTAATAGAACTCAGTTCTTTGCAGCTCTCAGGCTGAGATCCCTGTTTTTGTTGTTGTTGTTTTTGGCTGCGGCTGAGGGCCCTTCCCTGGCTCATATCCCCCTTCTTCCATCTCCAAAGCGGTGGAAGCAAGCTAAGGCTTTCTTGTGCTTCAGACCTCTCTTTCTTCTCCTGTCTGTCTCAAACCTTCCAGCTTGGGAATGTTCAGTGCTTTGAAGGATTCGGGTGATTAGACTGGGCTCACTCAGATATCCCCCCAGCCCACCCCAATCTCGCAATGGGTAATATTCATCACATTGGCAAAGTTTCTTCCTTGGATTAGGGTACAACAACTTTAGTCTGCCCACCCAACTGCCTGCATCCCTATTTGAACTCAAGTTAGTCTGACCACATTGGAATTCTTCCTACCTGATGCCATCATCTCTCATAACTAGGTTTCTGTCTCATGCTTCAAGGCTTTGCAGGTCCTGTGGTCCCGTTCTCACCACTGTATTTGCATCAGATAGGAACACTTTAGGCTCCAACAGTGAACAGCTAAGAGCTGCCTTAATAAAGGAAAGGTTTATTATTGATTTTTTAAAATTTTTATTTGTTTCTTTGAGAGGGAGAGAGAGCAGGCGAACATGCTCCCATTCACTGGTTCACTCTTCAAATGCCCACAACAGCCAGAGCTGGGCTAGCTGAAGCAGGGAACTCACGAACTTAATCCAGGTCACCCACATGGTGGGGCAGGAACCCAATTAATTGAGCCTCACTGTAATCTCCCATGGTGCGCAACAGTGGGAAATTGGAACCAGGAGCCGGGGCTGGGAATGCACAGCAGGTGCACTGATGTGGGATGTGGGCATCTGACTGGGCAGGCTAAATGCTGGCTCCAGAGATTTATTTTTCTCACATAACATACCTAGAGGTGGTTTTTTTTGTCCTGGTCCAGTGATGCAATGATGTCACAGTGCTGGTATGAGATGGGTGGGCTTTCTCTCATGGCTGCAATATGGCTGCCACAGTTCTAGACAATCACATCCAAAAACAGGATGACATGGAGAAAGGTAGGGGTGGATTTCAGTTTTATCTTCCCCTTTCATCAGGGAAGCAGATGTTCTCCTAGAAGTCTCCATCAGTCTTTTTTAAAAAAATGATTTATTTATGTATTCGAAAGGCAGACTAACAGAGCCAGAAAGAGGGAGCCAGGGAGAGAAAGGGTGGGGGGTGGGCAATGGAGACACAGAGAGAAAGAGATCTTCCATCTGCTGGTTCACTCCCCAAATACCTGTAACAGCCAGGGCTGGACCAGGCAGCAGCCAGGACCCTGGAACTCCATTTGGGTTTCCCATGTGGCAGGGATCCAAAGACTTGGGTCATCTTCTGCTGCCTTCCCAGACACATTAGCAGGGAGCTGGATCAGGAGTGGAGCAGCCAGGATTTGAACCAGTGCCCATATGGGATGGCAGCACTGCAGGCAGCAGCTTAACCTGTAGTGCCAAATTCTTGCCCCCACTCCCCACAGTCAGACTTTTATTTGCAACTCATAGATCAGAACATGTGCCACATGTCCCACCCCCTGAAATTGCAAGGAAGCCTAAGCCAGTGAGTAGCTAGATTTTCCTGGTGGAGGTGAGGAGAGGAAAAGAACACTGGAAATGAGGATTGGATCAGCTAACTCACAGTGCCAGAGTTTCAACCTGGCCAAGATTCTGTCTGTGCCCTTTTGCTCTCCATGTGTAGAACTGAGGAGCTGCTCCTGAATCAGACACTCCCTGATGACTGTAGTCTGACCACTTGTCTAGCACTCGCACACTCCAGTCCCAGTTGCTCCTCTTCCAGTCCAGCTCTCTGCTGTGGCCCAGGAGGGCAGTGGAGGATGGCCCAGGTGCTTGGGCCCCTGCACCTGCATGGGAGACCAGGAGGAAGCACCTGGCTCCTGGCTTCAGATTGGCACAGTTCCAGCTGTAGTGGCCATTTGGGGGGTGAACCAACGGAAGGAAGACCTTTCTCTCTGACTCTCACTCTGTCTATAACTCTACCTGTCAAATAAATAAATAAATAAAAACATATTTCTTTTTTTTTTTAATTTTTTTTTTATTTCTTTCTTTTTTTTTTTTTTTTTATTTTTTGGACAGGCAGAGTGGACAGTGAGAGAGAGAGACAGAGAGAAAGGTCTTCCTTTTGCCGTTGGTTCACCCTCCAATGGCCGCCGCGGTAGCGCGCTGCGGCCGGCGCACCGCGCTGTTCCGATGGCAGGAGCCAGGTGCTTCTCCTGGTCTCCCATGGGGTGCAGGACCCAAGAACTTGGGCCATCCTCCACTGCACTCCCTAGCCACAGCAGAGAGCTGGCCTGGAAGAGGGGCAACCGGGACAGGATCGGTGCCCCGACCGGGACTAGAACCCGGTGTGCCGGCGCCGCAAGGCGGAGGATTAGCCTAGTGAGCCGCGGCGCCGGCAATAAAAACATATTTCTGACCCCAACTAACCCTTTAGACTACCACCTGCAGTAAGCTGCACGCGCTCCCTGTTACTTCCTGGACTCTCCGGACCATCTCTCAGAGGCAGCGACTCCACTAGTCCTATGGCTATGCAGAGGCGAGCTTCTGTTCTGGCAGCACCTGTGTTCACATTAATCACGTTCAACAACCTATACATACGTGTTTGCACAGAAAAAAGAGGAAATGGGGCTACACTGACCAGAGGGAAGTTTATCCTATGCTAGTTTTACAATCTAAGAAGAGCGTCTTTTGAAAACACTACCTCAGTGGAATCTACTGTTATCTCCCACATTCCCATTCTCCTCTTCATCCTCAGTGACAGAACGCGATTTGATGTGCAGCACCCATGACTCCGTCATTCTCCGATAAAGACGACTTCCTCTTCTCTTACAACCAGGTGTAGCCATGGGACTAAGTTTCTCTAAATGTGATATAAGTGGATGCATCAGATGGGGCTTCCAGAATATTTCTTTTTTTGAAGATTTATTTATTTGAAAGGCAGAGAGTGGGGGGAGGGGAGAGAAAGAAATCTCACACCTTTTGTTCACTCCTCAAATGACCACAGTGGCAGGGGCTGGTACAGGCTGAAGCCAGGAGCGTATAACTCTATCCTAGTCTCCTGCTTGGTTGGCAGGGACACCTAAGCCATCTTCTGCTGCCTTCCCAAATGTATTAGCAGGGAGCTGGATCAGACGCAAAGCAGCGAGGACTTGAACACACACTCTGAAATGGGATGCTCAGTGTGCTGGCCCCAATAATTTTTTTAAAAATATTTATTTATTTACTTGAAAGGCAGAGTTGCAGAGAGAGAGAGAGAGAGAGAGAGAGAGAGAGAGGTCTTCTACCTGCTGGTTCACTCCCCAGGTGGCCGCAACAGCTAAAGCTGCACATATCCAAGGCCAGGAGCTTCTTTTGGGTTTTCTACATGGGTGCTGGGGCCCAAGGACTTGGGCCATCTTCTACTGCTTTCCCAGGCCATAGCAGAGAGCTGAATCAGAAGTGGAGCAGCTGAGACTTGAACCGGCACCCGTATGGGATGCTGGCACTGCAGGCAGCAGCTTTACCCACTATACCACAGTGCCAGCCCCAAGAATGTTTCTTTAAAGATTTAGAGAGGGCATGTTCTTGGTCCCTTCATGGAATTCAGATGAAACAGCCAGAACTCCATCAGTCATTATGCGCCTGCAGTGCCATTGTACTTTTGTAGTTTGGAGTTAGCTGAAAGAGAACCTAACCTTAAGTAATTCGCCTACTTTTCATCTGCATGATGTCTTAACTCTTTACATAGCACTTCCAGGGACGATATCTAATTTCCAACACATAGGAGAATGTCTGCTATCCTGTGCTGTTCTATCTAGTTTTGGTTGTAGGCAAGCTTGTTGGGCTCAACAGCAACCATCAGAAAGTTGTCTACACCCAGGGATGAAGACTGTGGGAAAATGGAAAGCATCTGGCTCAGGAGGCAGAGAATACTGCTGCTCCTCGCGGGGAAGTGGTCTTGCCTCTCACACTCAGACCTTCACCATCCGCCCTGTCTGTCCTTTAAATGGTGTTCTGGTCTCTGCCAAGAACTTCATATTTCCTGTGAAATGTCTTCCCCCATAATAGAGCACCTGCGATGTATTCATTCCCTACTGATCAGCTGGTAGACCCATCGTGGGTACTGCCCAGTGAAAATTCTTCAGGGGTAGTGCTGCTATGTGATAGGAATGATAGTGGGGGCTTGGAGAAGGCACTCCTATGCTGTAGCTCTCTGATGCTCCCTGCCACACTTTGGCTCAAAGTAGCAAGTAGCCCACAATCCTCTGCAGTGATTTCTCTACTCTCCCATTCCTTCTAGCACACCTGTCCACATTGAGTTATCTCCCAAAACTGGGCAGGCTTTTTGCCAGGTCCTCTTCTCTCCTTTCCCTCCTAGAGATTCTAGCAGGACCTGGCTAATGCTAACACAATCCTCTCTGATCCAGCTCTCCCTCGACACTGCCTGTCCTACCCAGGAAGCCTGGCCAGAGGAGGCTGTCCAGTAAGAAGCTGGCTTGTTGATTCACGGCGGGCACCCTGGGACAGGACAGGGCTCAAAGCACAGGGGGCTGCTGCAGTGGTCTGAGCAGAGCTCTGCTTTCCAGAGGTGGTGATGAGAGAGATGAATGCTTCTCTGATGGTTTAATGACAATAATGGTTTTTCTCATCTATTATTCACATTTTTACTTGGGAGGTAGACAGAGTGAATTTATAGGCATGATCTTGAAGGGGGACAAGGGAGCAAGAACTGACAGTAAACACAGAGCAGGAGTTAGGTTCCTGCAGACACCAGGTCCTCTGACAGTGGTTAAAGGCGTGGGCATGCTGCCCACTGCTGTGTGACTGGGACAAGTTAGGTAATGGTGTATAGCAGCTGCTGCACGGAGCGGCTGGGAGGCTTGCCCATGAAATACTCAGTGCACACTAGAGCAAGTGCCCAGCAAGTATGACTTATTGTTACCATGATCATGACTTCCTCAGAATCCCGCAGCTATGTGACACACCTAAGCTAGTGTTCTTTCTGGGAGACGGAGAGGAGCTTGCTGAAAGAAAAACAGTGCATGGGAGGTCCCTTTCTGGCTTATCTGCAAGGACAGGTCAGGAATAAGCTTCCTGACAAATTTAGGGCCTCCAAAAAAAAAGTCACAAGCTCTTCCTGCTCCCTCGTTTCCCAGAGCTCTAGGGAGCAGCAGGATGCCCGGAGCCCTGGACTTGCTCTGGAATCTGGACGCAGCTCTCTGGTCCCCTGGGAGGCAGCAGAGTACAGTGGCTGCCAGCACAGGCTTTGCAGCCAGGCAGAGCGGCAGGAGGGATTCCCAGCATCGCGGTCAACAGCTGGGCACCTTGGCCAAGTCACCGCACTTGCTCTCAGGCGCCTTCCCCATCTACCAGGACGTTGCTCCAGCCTCAAGCACTGTCATCGCGATTAGATGAGAATGTAGATAAACCATCAGGTGCTCCATACATCGTAGCTCTCACTAATATTGTTTTCATTATTACTAATTGAAACGGACGTTCTAATGTCCTGGGGAAACAATAGAGAAGATACCTTGCCCCCCGACACACCTGGAATGGAAATCCCCTTAATTAACAAGCCTTGTCTTGGGCTGCTGCGACAGCTTTTCAGCTGGACAGTTGGGCTGGGAAGGCTGCCTTCCTGGGCTGGAAAGAGAGACAGCGGAGGTCTCCAGGACAAGGCAGGCTTTCTTAGGTTTCACCCACGTCGCGCTTATTTTTCTCTCATTGCGTAGAATGGTGTGGACTCTACAGGGGAAGAGCACCCACCCTAGGGGAGGCTGCCCTGGTTCCAGAGTGGTCTTTCCTTATACTGCCCAGCATGTGTTTAGTGAGGCAGGCACCATGTGCAGCGTCTTGTAAAGACTTCACAGGGATTAGGGTTACACTACGAGCCCCCACAACACTGCATCGCATAGCTGCTCCTAGCACACCAGGAAATCCAGCCACAGAGAAGTGAAGGGACTTCCCAAAGCAGCACACCACTGGGTCATTATAGCATCACAGAAATAAGAAAGGGACCAGGATAGGGGAAGGGAGGAGAGGAGAAGAAAGAGAGGAATGCCCAGAGCCTGTCCCCTCCGTTTTGCCAGGAGGAAGGGAGGAGGTCAGCAAGAATAGAATGGCGGATTTACGAAGAAGCAGAAAGGCTTTTTCCAGGGGAAACGCATGCTAACAGGCTTGGCAGAGCGGACGGGGAAAGGTGCATTCCTTCTGCAGGGGAGCAGGGAGCTCTGAGGATGCTTTTCTCCCAGTCACCCTCAGCCATTTAATTCAGAACCTGTGTTTGGCTCTCAAGGGAGAGCAGGTGACCAAAGCCATGAATACTCACCCAACCTTGTGGGCATTAAGACAATGAGGGTGCCATCCCAGATTCCCTTGGTTGCCAGTGTTTCTGTTACTTTTTTTGGAATGGAACAATTTGCAATGCCGAAGCCCTGGCCCACGGGAACACGCAACCTTCAGCCATTTCCTTCTGTCTTTTGGAGATGTGCTCTCCCCACCCCCCTAATGCTTCAGCACTTTCTTCCTCTCCATTCCTAAGAGAACCTGCATTTCCTTTGCCCACGTTGGGGTTGGCTTCCTCCGTGTTAAGCCTCTTGCAGTTGTCATCAAGTCTTCAGCATGATTTGATAGGTACAGGAAGTTGCACCAGACAGAAGATGGAACCAACAATCAATAAAAAAAGAACTATGTTTCTAAGAAAAATGCATCATTGGCTTCCCACAGGGTTTGTGCCCCATATGTCCTAATATCACCGGAACAATGTATCCATCTCTTTTGTAGCTCTTCTGCTTGACTCTCTTGGCTATCTCAACCAGAAAGAAAATAGATCTTTTAACCTGCTACTTCCCAGCTTACTGATGCTGTGTAGTAAAGACCGTCTTTCCTCCTAACGCATTCATCAGCTATCACAAAATAACATCTCTCCCTCCTCCCCCGTCGCCCCCACCGCACCCCACCCCAGCCTTATTTCGCCTGGCTACTAGTTTAGTATATTTATGGTGCATGAGTCATCAAACTGCCGCCGGATTGGACAGAAAGCGAGCACCCCCTGAGACCGTCAGTCAATTACAGCTATTCTCAGCTTCATTCACAGATTTATTAGCTTGCACACACGGAGAGAAATTCATTCGGCAAAGTTCATTCATAAAAATTTCAACACTCTGCGTATCATCCTGCACATCTCAGCTTTCTGCTGCGAATGGGCTCGGGAATGAAGCTCGAAGAGGGTACCGGGAGGGAGGGCTGCTCCGAGCGAGGGTGTGCAGGCTGGGAGCCGAGCTGAGCCGCGCGCAGGGTTCGCAAGTCAGGGAACAATGCGGAGCAGCGCCCCTCGCTAGCCCGCCGGGCCGCCGGGCCGGACCGGGGCAGGACGCGATCTTCCAAGGGAAGGCAGCCCGCAGGACCAGCGAGCCCAGGCAGGAGGGCTCTGGGCTCGTGCATACATGTCTTTCCCCCCACCTCCTTTTAAATGAACAATCACTGGAACAAATAAAGGGTTAATAAGGCCAGTCGTTGCCCCGCCCTGCGGGAGCCGAAGGGAGCAGGTTTGAAAGTTCCTGTTTGCAGAAGGGGAGGCCGGGGGCTGGGGGGCGCTAAATATTTCTCGCGGGCTCCTGCAAGGCTAGTGATGCGGCGGAACCGGCGGGCCGGTCCTCGGCCCGGTTCTGCGCGGAGGAGTTGGCGGTGAGAGATCCCCGCCGCCGGGGGCCTGGGTGCAGGCAGGCGAGGAGCCCACAGATCCCCGGGCGCCGCTGCCTGGGCCAGGGAGGGACTGGGATCGGAGCCGGGCAGGCGTCTTCACGCCCCGGGCTGGCTGTCCCTCTCGCGGGGCCGGGTGCCCGGGCAGGCGAGAGCCGAGTTGGAGAGGCGGCCGCCGCTCGTTGCGCGGGGCGTTGGGCGCTGGGGGTCGGTGCGGTTCATCTGCCAGACGACGCGGCGGTTTATGCAACAGTATCGTGTGTCAGCACTGCCAAGGCTATGCGAGAACGCGGCCAGGACTGCCCGGCAGGACTCGTGCTGTGTGTAGGACTCTTCGGGCACCCCGGCATGCTGCACAGGGCCAAGTACAGCCGCTTTCGGAACGAGTCCATCACGTCTTTGGACGAAGGCAGCCCCGGAGGCTCGGTAGGGAACAAAGGCTCGCCGCAGCCTCCCTACCCCGCCCTGACACCCCACCTGCCTGCGGAAGATGCCACCTTGCCGTCCCAGGAGAGCCCCACCCCGCTGTGCACCTTGATCCCTCGCATGGCGAGCATGAAGCTGGCCAACCCAGCCACTTTGCTGAGTCTGAAAAACTTTTGCCTGGGTACCAAAGAGGTGCCCCGGCTGAAGCTCCAGGAAAGCCAGGACCCGGCTCCCAGCAGCCCCGCTTCCCCCGAAACCAGTCTAAGTAGGGCCGGGTCTGCACCGCCACAGCAGCCGGACCTGGTGGGGCACAGGGCGACCGCCTTAACTCCCGATGCTTGCCCGCTTCCCGGCCCTGGAGAGCCAGCCCCCAGGCCCAGGCAGGACAAGCAGTACCTGCAGCACCTGTTGGGGATGGGCATGAACTACTGCGTGAGGGTAAGTGGTTTGCCTCTAAGAACTCCCGGGGAAGGGGGCAGGCATCCCTCCTGACTTCTGCAAGAGGCTGAACATTATTACCTGGATGTCCTAGGGTTGGACCAGACATTGTGCACCTAGACCAAGGGGCAAGGGGGCTGGGTTTACAAAAGTCCCTACAAAGATCTGGTTCTTCCTGGAGTTAGCCTCTGGTTCAATGGGCAAGGACTGGTGCTAACTGGTACTTAGTTGCCAGGTGTAGGGGCGACTTCTGGGAGACGCAGCTGGGATGGTGCCTTCTGGTCGCCACCAGACCTAGCAGGCCAGCTGAGAAGAATCAAGGAGTTCAAATCTGATTACAGTGATTGATTCCTGGGGGGTTACACTGTCAGGTTTTGCATGACTAGAGCAGAGGTTTCTGTGCTGGAGGAACACATGGGGTGGAAGGGGTTTGCATTGTTTAAAAAAGGGGAGAAAAGGTAATTCAGCATTCAATAAACACTTATCAAAACCTGGCTGAGACTCTGACCGGGTGCAGGAGCTCCCTCAGCCCTTTGATGCAGGTTTGTCACCTACGCTGCAGCAAGTAGGCCTTGTCCACGCATGGCCTGTGTGCAAAATCCAGGTCTTACTGGCTTCATATTTATCTTTGCCCCATCCAGATCTGGGTAAATGAAGATCTGGCTCCTGTCCTGTGGAGCTGGAGTTTCACCTGGAGAGACCAATGAATGCATGTGAAAACAATAAGAGAACAATGCTTATCAACAGATAGCAAGTGTGAGAATGCTGAGGGAATTAAGGAAAAGGGAAAGGTTGTTGCAGTCTGGAATTCATTCACATGGAAAACCTTCCGGGGAAGGTGGAATCTGGAAGAAATACCAGATCTAGATTGGCAGGAGGGAGGAGATTCCTGGCAGGCTGGAATAGGCGTAAAGTCTCTGTTTTGGCTACAGGGGATCACAGCATAGGCTGGGCTTGATGGGAGTGGAAGGGTAGCACCTGAGAGTAGTGTGCGATCAGGAGAGGGGCTAGCGCATGCTCTGTGCTCACACAAGGGTGAATTGAATAAAGACAAATGCAGGTCCTGGGTAGCCTGGAGAGGAGGGGTGATTTGACCAAGGCTCTGATGGGTCAAGAAGAACACTCCTAGGTCTGTAGGCAAACCAGGACTAGGTGAGAGTCATTTTACGAAAATCAGCCCTGATGTATTTGGCATGCGTTGAAGCGGGGAAAAGTCAGCGAGATTTAGAGTCCAGTGAGAAAGATACTTCGGGGGTTTAGGTGTGAGGGGTTAAGAATGTGGATTAAGGTGGAGAGGAGGAGATACATTCAAGAGACTGTGAGAAGCCTCAATGACTCTGGGTGGCTGACAAGGTAAATTGCAGATCCTAATACAAAGAAGAGACTAGAGAAAGCTGCTGGTGGTAGTCTTCCCGCCAGTGGGTACACTGATGACTTGGTATTGTTTCTGGAGGTTCTGGATGGTTTTTGATGAAGGGCAGTGAAGAATGAAAGATCAGTTCCAAATTTAAGACCTAGCGTGACGTTAGTGATGCCAATGATAGACACAGGAGTTAGGAAGTAATTGTTAGGACTCGTGCTAAGGTTGCTTTTGACATTTACGTTTTGATGATAATGGTAGCTAAGTGGTGCTCATATGTAGGTAAGCCGTGGCGTAAGAGTATCACGGAGATGAGAAGTCTGATTTGGAAAGTTGAGAGCTAGCCCAATCCCTGCGCCCCAAATAGGATTTCAAGGCAGGTCAAGTCAGGAAGGCTGGAAGAGTTGCTGAAAAGAGCAGGCCTGGGGCCAGCCCTGACAAATGGCTTAACTAAAACCTCCCAGGAAGGCCATGCGCGGGCCTCTCCGTGGTGATGTGGCTCATAATGGAAACACTTTGATGGACACGTTCTCGGTTGTCAGGCTCACGCGTGAGCCAGGCCCTCGTGGGAAAAGCAGCACTCTGTGAACCTGTGCTCTGTGCCCCTCCCTCCATACCCACCACCCTCTGCCTGCCTCCCCTTCCCTTGCGTACCTCCTGCTGTCTTGCTGCACCCACACACCTCCACGCTTTTAAATGGGAAGAGCTTTGCTGTGTGAGCTCCATTTTCTCTGGGAAGTGCCTCTGCTGGCCTTTTGGATTTTTAATGAGGACATCATCTGTCTTTTCATAGCAGTAATAACTGACCCCAGGAAAAGTGCTGACCCCCTGACCTGAATGACCCACACAATATTACTGATAGCTGCGATGTGTGATGCCAGTTAATCACCTGTCCTACGTAGTCAAAAATACATGAAAAGCTTGCTTTACTAATTTGTACAGAATCCTTACTTTGAAACATGGAAGGGAGTCAAAAGTCATGAAGTTCAATGCCGCTCTTGAGGAAACGGAATTCCAGAGAGGTGTTTTTTGGAAGTCATATAGGGGGTCAAAAGCTGAGTTAGGTCTAACACTGAACTCTCCTTTCTACCATTTGTAGCCACAGTTTCCATGCTGGTTAACATTCTGTTCCTCAGAATTCTTCCAAAATGTGAAACAAATTAAAAAAAAAAAAAAAGTCAAACACCAGCCTATTAGTTTTCAATGGAAAATGTACCAAGTAAAGCAAAATTGTGATCCCCACGGGAGAGGGTTTAAATCAAAGGTCGCTTGGTGGTGATGGATTCTGAGCAGACAAGTGTTGGTGTTCTTAATGGCTCATGGGTGTAGTTCTGTAAGTGTTGTAGGCAACATTCTACCTCCTTCATAGCACATGGCTGCCCCTCCCTGCCCAAACTTACTAGCTTATTCATTCATTTATTGAACAAATATGTTTTTTGAGCCAGTTACATAGCAGAAATTGTTCTAGGCACCGAGCATCAGTGGACAAAACAGAACATCTGAGCCCTTGTGAAACCAACACTGTAGTAAGTAGATATAGGTCCTAATTTAATAAACGAATAAACGTAATATTTCAGGTGCTGTGGAGAGCAATAGTATAGGGCATGTGAAAAAGACAGTGCTTGGGTGGGTGAGTAAGGTATTCTTTCTGGGTAAAAAATGGCATTACAGCTATTCTTTGGGCTATTTTTGCAGTTTGTCAATTGATTGCAGTAAGGACTATATTTTCTGTCTTATATTAGTGTTGACTTCAGATTAAATATCCTTTTGAAAAACATCTCTTCTGGTCTTATGACAGATAATTAATAATATAGTTGGAAGACATTTTATGAATCTCATGCACCCATTTTTGAGTAACTTTCATTCAAGCTCAGACTTGGAACCTTGATAGTCTCTTGGCCTAGCAGGCCTAGCAGGCCATTCTTAGAGAGATACTGAGCCAGCAATGAAACATCCAGACCCTGGTCTGGGCAAAGTAGTGAGGGAGGTGGATGAAGTCCATTAATTAACAGCACTTGGTTGTTGCAGTTGATGGCCTTCTCATTCCACCACAGTTGGTGACTTGTTTCCACCATAAGACTAACTCTCATTTCTTGATGAGGTCTTCCCAGTTCATTTATTCTACCAACAGACATTCACTCAAAGGTCTCCCAGGTACCCAACACAGTCTGTGTGGAGTGTGAAAAACAGACATGAGGAGTACACACCCCTCTACAATAAGAGCGTGGGCCTCTTGGTCTTGGAGGTCCCTCCCAGCAGCAGCATGGCTTGACTCCAGAACCCTTTCTCCGTAGGGGTGGGAGGTGCTGAGGTCATGGGTTTCCATTCCTGACCTCCAGCTTGCTTCAAAGGTTAAATAAAGCAGAGGCACATAAGCTAACCGTGACAGCTTTGACAGATAGTCCCGGTGGTCCTCACAACAGCCGTCTGAAGGAACTGTAGAGACCCTAAGACCTGGGCAACTGCAGGCTGGGGTTCCCATCTGGGTTTGTCTCCTGTGCCCCTCTGCTTCCTGCCCTCTCACTGCCACTGAGCAAGATGAGTTGTCTTGGAAGTTCGTGATGGAGCAAGGCCATTAGGACCACACCGCACAGGACAGCCTTATTATGCACTAGCACACAGACTTGGCCTGATGGCTTCATTTCCATCATTTCAGTCTCCTCACTTGAGCCCAACCCAGCCCAACCGTCTTCCTAGACGGTATTAGTTTCCTAGGCCACAGGTTGGGTTGCCTACCACAGCAGAAATTCTGTCATAGTTTCTGAGTCTAGAAGTCCAAAATCAAGGTATCGGAAGAACCAGGCTCTCTCTCAGACTCCAGAGGAGGAATCCTTCCTTCCTTGTGTCTAGCTTCTGGAGGTTGCCAGCAGGTCTTGGTGATTCGGGGCTTGTAGGTGCATCTCTCCAGGCTCTGCCTGTCTTCATGGAGCATTCTGCTAGTATGTTCATGGCTAAATTTCTCTCTTCTGACAAGAATGTCGGTCATTGGATAATGGCCCACCCTAATTCTGTTTGACTTCATCTCAACTTGATGACATCTGTGAAGACCCTACTGATTTCCAAATAAGATCACATTCACAGATTTTAGGGGTAAAGCTTTAATATATTTTTGGGAGGCATAATTCAATCCATAATGGTCCCCAAGAACATTTATTGCAGTGTGTTTGCTCACACAGGCAATCTTGGGTATTGGTCTCTTCAGCTTTGCGTGCAAATATAAATTTGTATTGAAAACTTTGCTTTGCTTTTACAAATCTCAGAGTATTCTTTTAAAATCCATCTTCCCATGTTTGATCTTACTATTGAGCCAGTAAACTAGTATTGTCAATTTCTGTTGTCTAGATATATATATAGTGCACACTACCACAGGGTTATGTCTGCCTAGGGTATCTTTTCCTTTTGTAATTTAAGAGGTGAGTGGGGGGGACCGGCAATGTGGTGTAGCTGGTCAAGCCACACCTGCAATGCTGGCATCCCATATGGGTGTCGGTTTAAGTCCTGACTGCTCCACTTCCAATCCAGCTCCTTGCTAATGCACTTGGGAAAGCAGCAGAGTATGGCCCAAGCATTTGAAACCCTGCGTCCATGTTGGGAGACTTGGAAGAAGCTCATGGCTTATGGCTTCAGCCTGGCCTAGTCCTGGCCGTTGCAGCCATTTGAGGAGTGACATGGTAGATGGAAGACCTTTCTGTCTGTCTGCCTGTCTCTCTGTCTCTCCCTTTCTCTCTGTAGCTCTGTGTTCAAATAAATAAATATCTTAAAAAAAAAAAAAGAAAAGAGGTAGGGAGAGAGGGAGAGAAAAAAGAGAGGATGGGGAAGGGAGAGAGGGAGAGAGAGAGATTGATTTTCCAGTCACTGGTTTAGTTCCTAAATGCTCAGATGTCCACCCCCTACCTAGAATATCTTTCCCACAGGAGACAACAGATCTAGGAGTTAGGAGACCTGGCTCTGATGCTCATCAGCTGTGGGACCTTGAGTGAGTCACTTCAGCTCTTTGAACTAAGTACTGTCTACGATCCTGAGACTCCAGGTCCCCTTTCCAGCCTGTCTGTAGTCTTACTGTTCGGATCTCTTTTGGGTACAAAGAGTTTCTAGAGGAAATAATTTCTACCACCTTCATGTCGACAGAGAGGAGAAAGAATATTTTCAGGGATGTACTAGCTTTCAACTTAACAGCCTCTTTCTAAGGCTGTGCTGGCATCACCATTAAGGCAGAAGGAGCAGTGTTATACTGGCATAGGTGAAAGTGGTAAATTTTAGAGAAGTGGTGTGGGAGGAGTCAGCCAACATGCAAGGATAGGACTCTAGGGGGCTGAGGGGCCACCTGGTTGGGAACACTCCAGGGTTGGAAGAGGTGACTGGTAATGACTTGAATTCTGGGGAACATGGCGTCGCCCCTGTGGTCTGGCCCGCATGGCTCAGCTGGGGTTTGGTGTCCAACATGAGGACTGCAAGAGCAGCAGGAATTTAACCCTACTCTGTTCTCTCTGGACAAAAATGCTAAGAGAAAATGGCACAGCACACATGGAGTCTGGCAATCATAAACTCCAAAGAGGGTGATTTGTAACTCTGGGAAGCCCTTGAGAGGTGCTGTGGCCCAAGTACCCCCAGCCAAAGGAGATGGCTTGTTGTTTCTGCTGTTTCCCTCTTTTCTAAGTTACTCGTGATTCAGAGGGAGGTAAGCACGTGTAGGAGGAAATAATTCAAGCGGACAACTGGGCATTGAGGGTGCTACAGTTTTTTCTTGAAGTAGGTTTGGAAGTGGTTTTGCTACAATTCAGGAAAATCCCAACAGGCTTGACTTGTTCTCCTGTCATTCTCTTAAGACCTTCATGTTTCCCTTGTCGTGTCCAGTCCTTCCACAACCCTGGACACTAGAGCATTAACTGCAAGAGTAAATCTTAGAGGGGTGAATGTAGCATAGCAGTTAAGAAGCTGATTAGGGCTGGCACCATGGCTCACTTGGCTAATCCTCTGCCTGTGGTTCTAGTCCCGGTTGGGGCGCTGGGTTCTGTCCCAGTTTCTCCTCTTCCAGTCCAGCTCTCTGCTGTGGCCCAGGAAGGCAGTGGAGGATGGCCCAAGTGCTTGGGCCCTACACCCACATGGGAGACCAGGAGGAAGCACCTGGCTCCTGGCTTCTGATTGGTGCAGCACGCTGGCCGTAGTGGCCATTTTGGGGGTGAACCAATGGAAGGAAGACCTTTCTCTCTGTCTCTCTCTCTCACTGTCTAACTCTGCCTGTCAAAAGAAAAAAGAAAAGGGTCAGAGGGAGACTATTCGGGGCTTTAGGAAAAAAAAAAAGCTGATTAAGAAACAGGCATTCTATTTCAGAGTACCTGGGTTCAAGTCCCAGCTCTGCTCCCAATTCTAGTTTCCTGCTAATGAGCACTTTGGAAGGCAACAGGTAATGGCTCGAGTGGTTGGGTGATGCCACCAACATGGGAAACCTAGATTGAGTTTCCAGGTCCCACTTTTGGCCTGGCCCATCTCTGGCTGTTGCAGGCATTTGAGGAGTGAACTAGTAGATGGGAGATCTCTCTCTCTCTCTCAAATACTCAAATATATATTTATATATATTATGGTCTTAGAGTTCATTGAGTCCAAACCCTTCATTTTATAGTTGGGGAAACTGGTTCAGAGACATGGAATGACTCTCTCCAAAGTACACTTTCCCTTGGTGATGGAGCCCAACAGGAACCCCCAATTCTGTGTACAGCACTCTATTTTCTACTCCCAGCTTGATTTGTCTTTTCTTACTCCCCAAACTAAGCATGCTGTATGGCATGTCTCTACTTGATTAACACACTGCATGTGTTTTTTCAAAATAAAATTACTTACTTGTTTTTATTGATGTATTTGAGAGGCAGAAGGAAACAAAAAGACACAGCTGGTTCACTTCCCAAATGCCCATGACCTTGACTAAACCTGGGAGTTGGGAACTCAGTCCAGGTCTCCTACATGGATGGCAGGAATCCAATTAGTTGAGCCATCATTGCTGCCTTCCAGGGTCAGGAGTCAGAACTGGCTATTGAACTCAGGTATTTTGATGTGGTCACAGGTGTCTTAACCAGTGTCTTTTTTTTTTTTAATTTTAAACTTTTATTTAATGAATATAAATTTCCAGTGTACAGCTTATGGATTACAATGGCTTCCCCCTCCCATAACTTCCCTCCCACCCACAACCCTCCCCTCTCCCGCTCCCTCTCCCCTTCCATATACATCAGTGTCTTTTTTTTAAAAAAAAAGTATTAATTTATTTTCATTTATTTGAAAGGCATGGAAAGAGAGAGAGAGAGATTTTATATCCACTGGTTCACTCCTAAATGCCTGCAAAAGCTAGGTCTGGGCTAGGCTGAAGCAAGGAGCCCAGAGCTGTGGGTCTCCCATGTGGGTGGCAGGGACCTAAGTACTTGAGTCATCCATTTGCTGCCTCCCAAGGTGCACAATAGCAGGATCAGAAGTAGAACTGGGGCTTACCTAGGCACTCTGTCATGAGATATGGGCATCCTATGTGGCTTTTCACTGCCATGCCAAATATCAGTCTCTTAACCAGCATCTTAACTGCTAGGACAAATATCTGCCCCAGAATGTGCTAATAGAAAAATTGTCTCTTGTGGCCAGCGCTGTGGCATAGTGGGTAAAGCCTCTGCTTGCAGTGCCAGCATTCCTATATGGTTGCGGGTTCGAGCCCCGGCTGCTGCTCTTCTGATCCAGCTCTCTGCTATGGCCTGGAAAAGCAGTAGAAGATGGCTCAAGTCCTTGGGCCCCTGCACCCACATAGGAGACCTGGAGGAAGCTCCTGGCTCCTGGCTTCAGATCGGCATAGCTCTGGCTGTTGCGGCCAATTGGGGAGTGAATCAGCAGATGTCTATGTCTATGTCTCCTTCTCTCTGTGTGTAACTCTGACTTCCAAATAAATAAATAAATCTTAAAAAAGAAAAAATGAAAAAGTGTCTCAAAATGGCAGTGGGAAAGAAGAAGAGAACATGGAAGAATGGTCAGGAAATTTCTTAGTCTGCTTCCTGTTGCTATATCAAAATCCCTGATGCTGGGAATTGTAAAAAGACAAGATGTTCATTTAGCTTACAGTTTTGGAGACTGAAAGGTCTAGATTGGGCAGCCTCATGTGTTTGGCCTCCAATGAGGGGCTCCTTGGGTGCCACATTATGGCAGATGGCAGCATGGTGGAAGTGTGTGGGAGAGAGAGGGATATCATGAGGAGCAGAGAGATTCAGGGGTCAGGTTTGCTCTTTTATAGCAACCATTCTAGGAAGAAGTAATCCAGGTCCTGGAAGAGCTTCATTAGGGCCTTTGAAGGGCGCACTGCCAATGGCAATTATCTGAAGGTTCTATGGCTCCTCAAGACTGACACTCTGGGGACTAAGCTTCCAGCCCATGAATCTTTGAGGGACCCTCAAACCTTGTCCAAATGGTAACAGTGCAAAGAGCATTGGTTTTGCCAATTTCACCCTTTTGTTTAAGGAACTTCCTGTGATGGCAGTGTGTCCATGTTGGACCAGGACTTATACAGCACGCACGGACTGGTCCCCATTTCATTCATCTTCCACAACCCATTGGGGTCATTTCTTTGGATGGCTTCCTTTCACTTGTAAAGCCAATACTGTGACATCACATGGGTGAGAATGAACCAACCCTGGATCCCAAAACCAGTCTTACCACCAGCAAAGTGATCTAAGTAATGCACACAGCTGTTGAGTCAAGGTTGCTCTGCACCGCTCCCACCCAGTGTCACTCACATTACCTGTTTGGTCCTTAAGGTGGCTGGCCCTGTCTGCCCTCATGTGCAAGCAGGTGAAGGAGTTCCTAACCTCTTTGTCTGTAATTTTCCAACTTAGACTACCTGAGAGAGAAATTGAGATTGTCTTCTTCTTGGGCAGACATTCTGAGAATTCTCTCTTTGATGCAAAGAAAGTGTTTTAGGGGCTGGATGAAACCCGAGAGAGAGAGAGCGAGCCTGCCTTCTCAATCAAAGAGCCTTTTCCCATCCTAACAGTTTTGCGAAGAGCTTCTAATAGCAGCAGAACTCCAGGACTAGTACTAGCTGTCCCTGTTTTGTGAAGAGGCTGTGGACCAAAAGTTAGTTTGTTCATCAGTTTTTTGGGGCAATGCATTTTCCCAGAGAAATACTGCTACAACTTGATAAGCTTGCTCATACGGTTAGAGAGAGGATAGTGAGAAAACACGTGGGAAGCTTAGCTCAGAGCTTTTCTCATAGCAGTTCCCAGATGAAAGGAGAGTAAATTTCTAAAGATGCTTTGGAACAAAAAAAAAATTAGGATACATTATCTTCGATTTCGGTGTTTGACCACATTATTTTGGTGTCCTTTCTCCTGGACAGCAGTGTCACCATGGTGGAACTTTCTTCCCTCAGTCTTTCTTTGTGGTGCTCACCAGGGAAAGCCCGCCTTCCTCTCTCAAGTTACCTACCACTGGGCAGCTGTCTATTCCCTCAGTGCAGCAGAGAGAAAAGCATTTGCAGTTTGCAAAGATGTGTATTTGCATCATGAGTTCTTCATGGTAGTACTTCCCAAAGTTTGCTGAGAAACACCTGTGTCAGTTAAAAATACTTGTTAACTATGTAGGTTCCCAGCCCCCACCCTGGACTTACTGGACCAGAATATCTGAGACTGGGACCCAAAAGAAGCTCCCTATGTGATACTGATGTACAGAAAGTTTGGGGACCTTAGTGTGGTGCTTCTCAATTAGAGATGATATTGCCATCCAAGGGACATTTGACAATGCGTGGGGACATTCTTGGTTGTCATCACTGTGGCAGTCCTACTTAGTGTTAATGGCTAGGGACCAGGGATACGGCCAAACATCCCACTTGGTACAGGACAGGCCCATAGTAAAGATTTATGAGGCTCAGCCCATCTATAGGGTTGAGGCTAAGAATCCTTGAGCAGTGAGCTTATGGATTAGGCAGTAATATTGAATGGAGGGACACACAACTCATCAGTAATTCCTATAAATTTAACCTCAGTATTTAACCTCAGTTCTAATTTTCTCAAGTTTTCATCTTTATTTTTTTCTTTTAAATCCGTAGATTTTCTACAGATTATAGTTTACTACCCCATTCTTCACTGAAGAAACATTCAGTGTTTAGCATCTCGAGCAATGGGAACGGGAGTGGGCTAAGTGTCACTGTGACTCACTTCTGTGGCAAGTGTGTCCACATAAGCACAGGTGCACTCTGGGAGAAATGATGTTTACAGGTGGGTTGGTGCTGCAATCATGGTATCCTGCCATTCGTGGTACCCTCATTTCTATGGGGAAATGCATGCAGGGTCTTAATGACGAACTTACAAGTAAATTTTTTTTAACATTTATTTAATGAACATACATTTCCAAAGTACAGCATATGGATTACATTGCCTTCCCCCCCACCAACTTCCCTCCCACCCGCAACCCTCCCCCTCCCCTCTCCCGCTCCATCTCCCTTTCCATTCACATCAAGATTCATTTTCAATTCTCTTTATATACAGAAGATCAGTTTAGTATATATTGAGTAAAGATATCAACAGTCCTTACAAGTAAATTTTAAGTACAGAGCCTGTTTTGGTGTTGGAAACTTCCTCTAGTTAGGAGGAAAAATGTATCAGAAAGCAAGAGACATGAAGAAAAAGCCTGTGTGCTCTGTGGGCCCATTACAGGAATTGCATTCCCCTCAATGTAATCAGATAATAATTTATAGGAATCATATCTTGGGCAGTAGTGAAATGCATAATTCAAACTCAATTTCTTTAAAAACTTAGTGCCAATTCTAGGTCCTTGAAAGGCATTGTCCCCACCCCCCATCTCTCAGCCCAGTTCCTTAAGCCCTGTGCTCAGAACACAACAGATAGATTGCACTGCAAAATTCTGTTTCATGGTGAGTTAAGCTATCAAGGTCACAGGACTCAGCAGCAGCGGAACAAGGACTAATAGGTCATCTGATGTGCTCTTTTTACTCTGTGATGGGGCTAAATCATAATTCTTTCATAAAGAGGTTACAGTAGAAAATAATAAAGGCATCCACATAAATTAATATAGGGCAATCTATAATAAATAATGCCACAGTGACACAAGTAAAGCGCTTATGAGAGTTCAGGGAAGAAAGGGGACACTTCCAGCTGGAGTGATTGAAGAAGACTTTAAGAAAGACGAGACATCTTAGTCTTGAGGAATGGGTAGAGTTTCCATAGGCAGAAGTGCAGGGTGAACATTCTGGGCCAAGAGGCGGCAGGCACAGGAGCATGGAGGTGGGAGAGTGGAGGGTATGCTTGGGGACCAGTAAGTAATTTGACTTTTTTTGGACAGTGCATGTGGTATAGGTAGGATAGTAGAGGTAATATATGATGAACTGTTGCTAGGGCTACAGAAGGGACAGACTGGAAGTGAGGAAGCCCGTGAGAGGCGATTACAGTAATTGCCAAGGTGAGAAGTATCTATATTAGGGTGCTGATGGAGGGAATGAGGTAGAGAGATTACGGAGGAGTGATTTGATGGAGAGAGCCAAGGGAGAGTGTTGAGGTCAATCCACCAAGCTGAGGTTTTCAGGTAGATTTCCTAGGGGAGGTGGGGGAAACCACAGGAGAGGAGCTGCTGGAAAGGAACATGAGAGAGTCCATTCCTGAAAGGTTACAATGGCAGAGTCCTCTGGTTAAGGGGGAGGTGACCAGCAACAGGCAGAGCTGGGCGGACATCCAGCCTGGGTCAAGCTTTTTGGGTCAAGCCAGCAGCTGGGCCCTGTTATCTGACCACTGTCCCATTAACACAGAGAGATTTTAGGTGATTTTTAAGCATGGTAAAGCTTGGAGTATTTCTTAATGTTACACACTACAAGGCCTCTTCTCTGACACTGTTGAAACTTGTCATTGCAAAAGGAAAATTGAAATGCTACACACTGAGGGGGACATGATGCTGCCGTAGGTTAAGCTGCTGTGTGGGACGTCTGCATCCGATATCAGAGTGCATAGTATCAAGTTCCTACTACTCCATGATTCTTTTTAAGGATTTATTTATTAATTTGAGAGGCAGAGTTACACATAGAAGGAGAGACAGAGAGGTCTTCCATCCATTGGTTTACTCCCCAAATGGCCACAAGGGCCAAAGCTGTGCCGATCTGAAGCCAGGAGCCAGGAGCTTCTTCTGGGTCTCCAACGTGGGTGCAGGGGCCCTAACGCATGGACACTCTTCCACTGCTTTACCAGGCCATTAGCAGGGAGCTGGATCAGATGTGGAGCAGCCAGGACTCAAACCGTTGCCCATATGGGTTGCTGGTGCCTTAGGCAGAGGCTTAAGGGCACTGACTCCTAACGATTCTGGTCTAGCTTCCTGCACCTTCCTGTGCCTGGGAGGCAGCAGATAATTGCTCAAGTACTTGGGTCCCTGCCACCCATGAGGGAGACCCAGGTGGAGTTCCTGGCTTTTGGCTTTGGCCTGTCCTAGCCATGGTTGTTGCAGGAATATAGGAAATGAACCAGAAGATGGAAGATCTTTTTCTGCCCCTCTCCTTTCTCTTTGTCACTCGGCCTTTCAAATAAGTAAATAAATAAATCTTTAAAAACTGTTACATACTTGTGTTGTACAAGTATACTTTTGATGCTTAAGTTCAATTTGTATGAATGTGCTTTTGTGTTGTTAGGTCAAGGTCCTTTCCCTGAATTTTGTACAAACAGTGCTTCGTACCCTCTTTCCTCATTCTTGCATTAATTCTACCACTGTCTCTTCTGTGCCCCTTCTACATTGCTCCTTTCAGTTTCTTTAGAGTAGGAAGAGCCCTTAGAGATATCTTCAAAGCAGTCTGAGTGCTGAACAGTTTCATTTAAAAGAAATGGTCAGAAAGAAAGGATTCCATCCAGTAGTTCACTCTTCAAATGCCCACAGTGCTGGGAGTTGGGAACTCACCTCCCAGGATCTGCATTAGCAGGGTGCTAGAATTGAGATCCAGAGCTGGGGCTCAAACCTAGGCACTTTGACATGGGATGCAATTTCTTAACCTGTGATTTTGTAGATTTATTTATTTATTTATTTATTTGGAAGTCAGAGTTAACAGAAAGAATGGGTGAAACAGAGAGAGAGAGAGATCTTCCATCAGTTGGTTCATTTCCCAGATGGCCACAACGGCTGGGACTGGGCCAGGCTGAAGCTGGGAGCCAGGATCTTATTTCAGGTCTCCCATATAGGTGACAGGGGTTTAAACACTCGGGCCATCTTCTGCTGCTTTCCCAGGCCATTAGCAGGGAGCTGGGTTAGAAGTGGAACAGCCGGGACTTGAACTGGTTCCCATATAGGATGCTGGCATCTGAGGTTGCTGCTTAACCTGCTAGGCCACAATGCTGGCCCCTTAACCTGTGTTTTAACTGCTAAGCAAAACACCCACCCTTAAGTTTCATTTTTTAACATGTCTTTTATCATAGTCTTACCTCTAATTTAATATGATTTTTAAAAGCAGCCTACCTTTGCGAAGTCTTTCCAGTGTTTTGACTTCATTTCCAAGGAAGGAATGACTACTTTTTTAAAAATCCACACTTTAACATCTATTGAAATTGTTATTTCATTAGTAACTATAACTGCTATATACACCTATGGTGCAGGCACCTCAAGATTCTTGGTAGGCCCACATTACAATTCAAATAGTCGCAGCGGATGGTGTGGACACACCAGTGGCCTGCTGGCTGCAACAAGTTGGTCAAGTGGAGATCAATCAACAAAGTAATGTTGTAGTATTGTGTGTTAATAATTCAACAAGGAGGTTTGTTGATAGGTCTCACAATATATTTCCAATTTTTGAACATGTGTATTTTAAGAATTACTTACTTAAAAGAGGTGGCAGGGGAGGCGGGGGAGAAAGGGTACTTACATCTTCTGGTTTACTCCCCAAGTGACTACAATGGCAGGGACTGGGCTGGGCCAAAGCTGGGAACCAGAAACTCAATGTAGGTCACACAAATGGGTGGCAGGAACCCCTTTACTTGGGACTTCATGGCTGCATCTTTAAGGTCTAAATTAGCAAGGGGGTGGGTATTTGGCACAGAAGTTAAATTGCTGCTTAGGAAGGAGCCTGCATCCCATATTTGGGATCTTTGGGTTTGAGTCTCAGCTCTGCATCTGATACAGTTTACGGCTGGTGCTCACCCTACGAAGCAGCAGGTGATTGTATTCAAGTACTTGAGTCTTCGCTGCCCACATGGGAGACCCAAATGGTATTCTGTTGTCCAGGTCCAGACCTTGGGTGTTGCAGGCATTTTGGAGGGTAAAGGAGTAGGTGGCTGATCTCTGTCTGCCTTTCAAAAAAATTTTTTAAAGATTATTTATTTATTTGAGATGTAGTGTTACAGACAGAGAGAGGGAAAGACAGAGAGAAGGTGTTCCATCTACTGGTTCACTCCTCAAGTGGCTGCAATGGCTGGAACTGAGCTGATCAGGAGCCAGGAGCTTCTTCCGAGTCCCCCATGTGGGTGCAGGGGCTCAAGCACTTGGGCCATCTTCACTGCTTTCCCAGGCCATAAGCAGAGAGCTGGATCAGAAGAGGAGCAGCTGGGACACGAACCAGTGCCCATATGGGATGCCAACACCACAGGCAGAGACTTAGAGTACTATGCCACAGTACCGGCCCCTGCCAATTTTTTTTTTTTTAATAAAATAACAATTACTAGGAAGCTGAGGGGAGATATTGAACCTAAGCACTCCTATGGAGGATGTGTGCATCCTAACCAGTGTCTTAACCACTGGTCTAAACACCTGATCCACATTTCTAACTTGTGTCATCACATTTTGTTGCATAGTTGCAATCAGTAAGCACATTCACCTTTTTTTCTACTAAATTTGACAACAATGTCTTGCCCTTGAAGAGTAGATAACATACTCTTGTACTTACTCTCAAAAAGGTTTCTGTTCAAGGGAAATGATACATGGTGTTCCAAGGGCACCTTATAAGATGCAAACTGTTATTAAGAAAAACAAAAGCCAAGGCATCTTCATTTAGTCTTCAGGTGGTTAAGAACACTGACAGCAGAGAGGGAACTGAAACCTCACGCGCTTTGGCTTCTTTATAAAGAAAAGGCCATAGACGAGTTTCTGAATTTAAACCCCTATCTCCAGAGACCCTTCTACTTGCTGATTCAGTTTCACCTCCAGAATACAGGATCTTCGAATTGTTGAGTGGGCAGTGGGGGTGTCTGTTGTAGCCCTAGTTGTGTTTTTCATGTTCTAGGTTGCCTTACATGAAACACGTTATAATAGAATGTGTTACAAAGGTAGATGTAATTCTCCATAGCTTTTGGTTGTCATGGAAAAAAATATTTTTCTCAGGAATAATGACATTAGCTATTAGAAATATACCCCAACAAAAACAAATTTTGCTTTCCATGTCTCTTTGCCTGAAACCAATACACTTTATCCAACAAAATGGATATATTCAGCTTTGATTTACCTCATGATCCTAGGGACTCAGATCTCCAGGTCGCTGGTGAATGAGCTTGCTCTCTCATTTATATAATATTTTTAAATGGAAGAGTCAAGACTAGAATAAGGGAGGGCATACAATGAGGAATAGCTTTTCTAGTTCTTTTTGTTTAGCCTAATTTTTTCATTATTGGTTTTTTTTTTCCTTTCAAAGGGAATACGTGCTAATTTTGGAAAAATCTAAGGAATATAGAAGGAAATCTTTCCCTGGGAGTAATTGCCATGATTAACAATTTTGTATTCTTTAAGACATTTCCCCCAAGTATTTCATACTTATATATATATATCCAGAAGCATATTTGTTATTGTTTTTCTTTTTTTAATTCGGGTTTTCCCCCATTAGTTTTTTTAATTTAAGATTTATTTTATTTATTTGAAAGGTAGAGTTACAGAGAGAGAGGGAGAGGGAGAAAAAAAGATCTTCCAGCACTGGTGCACTCCCCAAATGGCCACCATAGCAGGGGCTGGGCCAGGCTGAAGTCAGGAGCCAGGAACTCCATTTGAGCCTCCTAGGTGGGTAACAGGGGCCCAAGCACTTGGGCCATCTTCTGCCGCTCTCCTAGGTACATTAGCAGGGAGCTGGATCAGAAGTGGAGCAGCAGGAGCAAGAACCAGTGCACATGTGGGATGCTGGTATCAGGTGGCCTTGGGGCTCTGGGCCACAATACCGACCCTAAACGTGATTGTTGCCTGGGTGAAGATGATACTGTGCCTGCTGTTCTGTGGTGTGCTGTTTGCTCTCCAGCTGCCTGCAGTGCCTGCTGACCCGCCATGGCAGCATGGTGTCCCTGGGAATGGGCCACACTTCAAGCCAATCCTCTTTTCAGACCACAGGCTGGTCAGAGCCTTTTTCTTTTGGGTTCTGAAATTATGGTAAAGATACTTATCCTGGCCAAATGAAGAGTTAGTCAGATAGAGTTTTTGAAAACAAAATATCTTGAAAGCACTGAAAGGTAGAAATAAAAGATGAAAACTTTTCTGAGTCGCTCTGATTGTGCCCATCCCCAGACTCCTGCAGCTTAGCCATTGTAGTTAGCTCTTGGGCACCAACTCGACACCTGTCTGCATAACGCTGGTCTCCTTGGACCTCTCTAAGTTGCTTCAAGTCTTCTCAACCCCTTCAAATACAAGGCGAGTCTAAAAAATGTTAGCCCATCCAAAGCAGCTAAAAGCTCTTCTCTTTAAAACAAAGAAACCCTCTGAAACACCAAATCTTAAATTCCTTATCTTTTATGAGAAATAGCAATAAGTTGCAAAGTTCTGTGAAAATGAAGGCTAAGGCAACCGATGCCATGTCAGTGTGCCTGGTCCAACGATACGGACGTTCTAGGGAGGGAATGTTCTGAATGTCTCGCCCAGGGAGCAAGAAAGATGATAGAGAAGGAGGGAGGAAAGAGCCATGCCCTGAAAACCCCACAGGCAACCAGTGAAGGGGTTCTGGCCCGCAGTGGGGAAAACGTCTCCATCTCTCTTGAGGAAATGTAAGAATCAGCTTTCCTAGCTAAGCTGTTGCCTATGAAAAGGAGGAGGAAGAGAAGGAGGAGCGAAGGTGGGAGTAGAGGAGAAAGAGGGGCGAGGAGAGGAGGAGCAAGGCTGAGGCATGGCAGGCACCGTCCTGGCAGGGAGCGAGTGTTGATCCTGTAAGCCTCCAGGGAGTGCAGCGTGTGCACTCCTGGGTGGTGTGTTTATGAGCTACACCCAGCTGACTTCTAGAAGGGGGTGAGGTAGCTTACCTGCTTGTGAGGTAATGCTGCCTACACACAAGGAGCGACTCTGAGAAAGTGAAAGGGCAGAACCACTGTGAATCATCACCTACCTGTTAGGGTTCAGGGGCTGGGGGGCTGTGTCTTCTGAGTGAGACACCTACATGTGCTGTCACTGCTTACCAGAGCAAATCCTGGCTCACTGAGCAGTCGTTGTGTTTCAGCTAATTGGAGCTTCTCCCTTTACAAGTCAATTTTCCAAATCTTATAATATTTTACCTGGAAACCTTTGTATAATGAAGAGTATAAGCTTTTGTTTTCCTCTTCGTATGTGGTTGTTATTGACTGCAAATATTTTTTTTAGTAGAATACTTGATTTATTTTTAGATATATTATTCCTTTTTTAATAATAGCTTTATTGAGATATAATCCACACACATCATAAGATTCACCTTTAAATGTAACAGTTCAGCAGTTTTCATATAGAATTTTTCCACACTATCTGTGGGTGTTGGTTCCAGGACATGCTGTGCGTACAAAATTCACAGGTGTTCAGATTCCTTATTTTAAACGATGTAATATTTGCATATAACCTATGCATCCTCTCTTATACTTTGTATAATCCCTAGTATTAAAACTAATTCCTAGATTACTTTTAATACTAACATGACATACATCCATGTAGATAGTTGTTGCGGAAAATGACAAGAAAAATGTCTGTATATGTTCAGTACGGATGCATTTCCCCCAAATATTTCCTATCTGCCATTGCTTGAATATATGGATATGTTACCTGTGGAGATGGAGCTCTGATGTGTATTCACAGAATTGTGCGGCGTTGCCACCGGGGACTTTCGTCACTCCCGGAAGTCCGGTAGTCATTGGCAGTCACTCCCTGCTGCCCCTGGCAGGCACCAGTCTATGTTCTGCCTCTGTGTGTGTGCCTCTTCTACATGTTCCTTATAAATGGAATAATACAACATATAGGTCTTTCTGTCTGGCTTTTTTCACTGAACATAGTGTTCTACAGGCTCAGTGATATTGTAGCATGTGTCAGTATTTCAAGTCTTTAGTGCTAAGTGATATTCCATTGTATGGATACAACACAATCTCTATATCCACTCAGTAGTTGATGGAATTTTGGGCTATTTCCACTTTTTTGCTATTATGAGTAATACTGCAACAAGCATTCAGGTATAATTGTTGGTGTGACATGTGTTTTCTACTTTCTTGGAGATATATATACACACACATGTCTATATCTAGGAGGGGATACTTATTGGCATGCAACCTCCTTTTCCTCTGCTAGAAGTGCAGCCTTCGTTCTGACAGTCATGTTGCTATCTTGGGATGGGGTAAGCCCTCAGGAGTGAATAAAAGGCAATAGGAGAGAGAGGGAGAGAGAGAGAGAGAGAGATCTCATCTGCTGGTTTCCCCCCAAATGGCTCTAACCATTGGGAGGGGACCAAAGCTGGGATCTAGGAACTCAATCCAGGTCTCCCACGTGGGTGACAGGGCCCCATTTACTTGAAATGTCACCCCTGCCTCCTGAGATCTGTATCAGCAGGAAGCCGGAGTCAGGAATCAGAGCTGGGTACTGAACCCAGGTTCTCTGATGTGGGTCATGGGCATCCTAACCACTAGCCTAAAATCTGCCCCTGAGATAGGACATTTGAATTTGTTAGGTATAAGACAACTTGTTAATGTATAAAGGCTTTCCTTTCCGATAATGAAGATTAAAAAATAAAACTGCTACTTTTGCTGGCTTATAGAAAAGTCTGTTTTAGAGCTACTGAACTGACTTAGTAGGAAACCTTTTCACAGAGCTCTTCCTTGGTAGGAAGGGACCCGCAGAGGAGCCCTGGCTCCTGGGCTGACACCTGCAAAGCACAGGCTAAAATGTCTCCTTATCATTTTGGATTAGGTTATTAGAAAAAGCTCAAATCACTGCACTTTAAGCAAGAGAGAGACTTATTTTTTTGCTCATGTCATAGGTAGGTCAGAGCTATGAGGTGGTCCCACAGTCATCAATAACTCAGACTCCTACTGTCTTTTTGTTTGTCCGTCCTTAACACATGGCTTCTGTTCAGGATCACTCAATAAGGCCACTGGAGTGCTGACTGTTAGGTCTCTTTTCCTTGTAGGAGGAAATGGGGAGGGGGAGGACAAAATGGTGAGGGCAAGGACTTGCTGGCTGGGTCAGCTCCCTTTAGTAGTCTTCTTTGAGGTCTGACCCAATGACATCTTTTTACATCTCAGTGGGTTCCTGGCTTCATGAGAATCTGGGAAATGGTAGATTCTAAGCTGGGCACATAGTAAGTTCTGTTAGCAGGAAAGAAATGGGTAAAGGAAAAAGGGAGGAAAGGCATAGGTAGGAAACCAGTCTCTGCCCTGGCCTCTTAGGAGCTGACCATTTAAGAAGGATGAGACAGAAGTAGGTCAGCACACAGTGTTACACAGCACATGGCTGTGTAGAGCTTCACAGGGGCCCTTCCTGGGCCTCTTGGATGTTTCTAGGCCTACAATGTTGAGAAGGATAATGGATACTTTTCCAAGGAAGACTTACAAATGGCCAACCAGTAGGCGCTCAGCGCTACTAGTTATCAGGGAAATGCAAATCAAAACCACAGTTAGATATTACTCACATCTGTTGAGATGGCTACTATCAAATTGACAAAAGATTACTAGTGTTGGCAAGGGTTTGGAGAAAAGGGAACCCTGTGTACTATTGGTGGCAATGTGGATTGGTACAACCATTATAGAAAACAGTATGGAGATTCCTCAAAACAAACAAACAACTTCCCTATGACCCATCAAATCAGCATCTTGTTGTGGTGACTGTATGCCCACATTTGTTGTAACATTATTCAGAATATCCAAGATATGAGGACAACTTAAGTGACCATTGGTGGGTTAATGGATACAGAAATTGGGGAATATATATATATATATACATATATGTATATATACTGAAATATTCTTTGACCTTAAAAAAGAAGGAAATCTTGTCATTTGTGAACATGTATGAAACTAGAATACATTATGTTAAGTGAAATAAACCAGGCACAGAAAGAAAAATACTGCACGATCTCACTTATACATGGTATCTAAAAAACAAAACAAAACAGATCCATAGTACTGGAGAGTAAGGGGGCAATGAGTGGGAAGAAATGAGCAGGTGTTGGTCAAGGGTTATAAACATGCAGTTATGTAGGATGAATAAGAACTGGTATGGAGCTTGGAGACACATGTTAAAGGAAATGATGCTGTGAATGGCCATTCTTTAGGTATTATGGAAAAGGCTAGCTTAGAGCCCGTCTGCTGCTGTTCATTCTTCTTCTTTCCCCCTGTTATACTCACGGACGCTGTTAGTCACAGGTGTTTAGGGCAGTGGTTGGAGGTGCAGAGTATAGTCAGGGCTGGGGAAGAAATGAAGCTGCTTGACTTCAATGAAGATCCCAAGCCTGAACTGAGTTTCTCATAACCAAATGACCTCTCTTGGCCTCTCAAATCTTACTTGAGTATTCCCTTCTTTTTGATTACTTACATTGAATGACATATACTTCCATAAAGTCATTACTTACTGTAAAACCCAACAGTATTAACAATCCACTTGGGGCCAACGCCATGGTGCAGTAGATTAATCCTCCACCTGCGACGCCAGCATTCCATATGGGTGCCGGTTCTAGTCCTGGCTGCTCTTCTTCCAATCCAGCTCTCTGCTATGGCCTGGGAAAGCAGTGGAGGATGGCCCAAGTCCTTGGGCCCCTGCACCCGCGTGGGAGACCTGGAAGAAGCTCCCGTCTTTCCCTCTCACTGTCTGTAACTCTACCTCTCAAATAAATAAATAAAATCTTAAAAAAAAAATCCACTCACACTAATGGACTTTAAAGGAAAATAGAGATCCTTTCACCCTTTTTTTCTCCAGAACTAAAGTTAGAAAGCAAGCAGATTGAATCTGAGATCCTGTTAGAGTTGCGTCCTGAAGGTGTCGGTTTCAGTAGTATAAGGGCGTTATTTGGGTTCGAGTCACAATTTTTTGTCAGTAGTTGTTGGGAACTTGATGCCCATGAAGGTGAGCAGCTTAGCAAGTGTCTGAGCTTATTTAGAGCTTTCTGAGACAAAGTGACTTTGTTGAAAAGTTAAATGTGTTGGAGCAAATCGTTTCTTCCATCAGAAAGGATTTAGTAGCCCAGTGATTTTGTTTTTACTGACTTAGCAGTCACTTCTTTCTAGCTCTGATCATGCTGTTTCTGTGACTTAATCCTGAAGAAACTCGTGGTTGCTGAAGTTGTAGGATCTTGCTGCTGTCCGCCATCGGTATATTTTCACTTAAACAAACCTCGGGTTGTTCTGATTAGTTATGAGAATATGGGGGTGGGAGTCAGTGGTATTGTAGCACATCAGGTTAAGCTGCCGCTGTGGCAGCCACATCCAATTTTGCAGCGTTGATTTGAGTCCCAGCTACTCTGCTTCCAATCTGGTTTTCCTGATACTGCATTTGGGAGGCACCTGCTAAAATAGCTGGGATGGCCCAAGTACTTGGGTCCCTGCCACCCACAGTGGAGACCTGGATGGACTTCCTGGCTCCTGACTTCAGCCTGGTCCAGCTTTAGCCGTTGCAGTCATTTGGGGACTGAACTAGCAAATGGAATATCTCTTTCACTCTTTCTCTGTCCCTTCTCTCTCTCTGTCACTCTACCTTTCAAATAAATAAATCTTAAAAGCAAAAAAGAGTAAAAGGGGATTTCTTTAAAAAGTTTGTACAAAATGGAATTGAAAAATGTTTCTTTTGGTGCAGAAAACCTTTTGAAATCTAGGCATATGAGGAATCTTCAAAAAGTTCATGAAAAATGTATGTTATGAAAAAACTATGAATGGATTTAAAAAATTTTGTATAAAATAAATTTAACAATTCCATTTTTTTCGCTATCATTTTTTTTTAATTTGAGAGACACACAGATATAGCTCCCATTCTCTGAATCATTCTCCAAATGCCACAGTGGCCTGAGGCTGGGCCAGACTAAAGTTGGGAGCCAGGAACCCAATCCGGGTCTTCCATCTGGGTGGCAAGGACTCAAGTACTTAAGGCATCACTTTCTACCTCCTAGCGTGCACATTAGCAGGAAGCTGGAATTGGAAACAGAGCAAGGACTTCATCCCAGATACTCTGATAATCATAGAGGCATCCCAAGCAATGGCTTAGCCACTAGGCAAATGTGTACCACCCCCATCCCCAATTATTTTGCATGCTACAGTATGTTCCATACTTAAAATAACACCACCCCCCCCACCCCCACCCCCCCCCCCCCCCCCCCCGCCGCAGCTCATCTTTTCTCTTTTGTTAAAATGTAAATTTTGCAAAGCCACAACAAAAGCACTATACTCACCAGCTCACTTTCTCACCTCTATATCAATTTCTAAATCTGCTGTCTGGCTTCTACTTTTACTACTGTCCTGATGTTGCTCCACTACGGCCAACAGTTAAAGCCAACAGGTGTCCAATTCCAGGGAATGTTTTCCAGCAGCTCGGACTATTATCCCTCTCCATGGCCTCTAGTAACAAACTTTTCCCCAGAAAGCTCTGTGTGCCCTTGACTGCTGCCATATCACACTCTTCTGGTTCCCCTTGTACATTTCTGATTCTGTCTTTAGAGTGTAAGTCTAAAGGCCTGCTTTTCAAATGCTGAGTGACATCAGCTAAATTCCTTAATTTTTCATCTATGAAAAGCTGAATGTTGGACTAAATAATCTCTTAGTTTCCTTCAAACTTTAGTATTCTTTTATTTAGATTATCCAGACTGAGAATTCACTGGCTTGAGCTATAGAAAACTCTTGTTTCACGTGAAAAGAAGTGTAAAGAGAGATGATTAATGTGTGGAACGTGATTCTTTGAAGACGTATTGTTAGCAGCTTCTTTTGCAGAGAACTGTAAAAGCTGAACACTAGTACGCCATCATTTAGCAGTTTGTCACCATCTAGGAGATGGGCTGATGTGAGTCCTGGTTTCAGCAGAATGGAACACTGGCCATTCGTGCAGGGCTTCAGTGCTGTGACATGGAGGGAGGATGGTGTGAAGGTGCAGTTTTGGCCACTGGGTCTTCCAGACATGACCACACACTGGGCAAGGTCAAGTCTTAGGGTGCTGGGGAGATCGGGACCACCATCATGTAGCTGCTCTTACTAGGGGCATCCAGAGCAAATGATGACCAACATTTTGGCTTTTCTAAAAACAACTGTATGGTTCCAGTAGCTTTAAATAGTTATCTATGCATATGAGCATGTAATATTTCATTTTTTTTTTGCTGAGATGAGAATTTAGTATGATAAATAGGAACAGGAAAAAAATTGATAGTATTTGAGTCTCTAAACGGGGTGGACGCAGACACTGGTGAGTGGGGAAGGGGGACAGAAGAGGGAGTTTTAAGCTGTTCACATTTGTCTACTTTGTGGTGGTACTTGCAGGTGGTCTCATTTGTGAGTATACAGAGTTCTTCTAATATGTGCTGAATTCAGTCAAAAGCTGTAGGTCCTGGGTACTCAAGGCTGAGCCAGATTTATGTGATTTTGGGGGTGCAGTGGATAATTTAAATTTTTGAGGAACTCAGAACTGAGAATTAAGGTAATAAAAACTCAAAGATGTTCCACTTTAAGTGGATTATGGGTTGGCAGGGGAGACTCTACACACACTGTCTTTATTAGGTTAGATTATATCCCCAACTTAATTAGACTGGGATACAAAACATAATGGATAGGTCATTCACTAAGCCATTCTGCAAAGATGTTGCCTTGGCTACAGAAATAGCCATGCTAATGCCATAGCCAACAAGATGGTGGACACATTGGGCCCTTGAGATAACAGATGGGCTCTATATCCTATTCTTGAGCACCCTTGTTAGAATTTTCATCTGGGCCCATCCCTTCAGTGGGGATGCACCCAGCGGCTGCCCCTTGGCACGTCTTCCTGGGAGCCTCCGAATACCAGATGGGCTCCCACTGGAAGGCCTGGGAATTGCATTAGCTATATCTGTGCAGCAGTGGTACTGGCTTTTTGCCTAACCTTTCAGAGCAAAGGACATTCAGCAAGACTCTCTTGGGAAGCAGATTAACTTCTGTGAGTCACTGCTTTTCCATCTCATTTATGATTCATGACTTGGGCTATATTTTTAGCTTTTATTTATTTGGGTCTGAAAAGTGGGCTGGGCAGAAGTATAGTTCAGAAGCTCATGGAAGAATGAAGAGAAACTGGCATCATACATAGGCTAGTATGGCCTGAAATTTGGTTATAATCCTAAGACATTCAGCAGGTATTTATTGAGAGCCTACTATGTGCCACATATTGTGCTAGACTCTAAAGATGCAAGGGTAAACGAGGATGCCCTCCAAGAGCTCACTGACCTGTATGGACAGATATCTAAGTGGAAATTCATATAATGTAGTCTCTACTGATACTCCCATTAAGATCTCTGAACTTGACTCAGATTGAAGTATTTGGTAATTTTGGAGCGTCCCCTATGTTTGCCCTTACTATTTGCACATGCTGTGCCCCTTGCCTGGCAATCCCTCCCCCAGCCTCCCCTTGCTTGCCCTTCGTGGCTCACCCCAGCATCCTTTCCTTTGGCTTGATTCTCGGAGCCCCACCTACTTACTCCCATAGCCCCTTGAATCCTGCTGTTTATCACAGTATAAAGTGGCTTGGTTGAGGTCCCTTCTCAGTAGTTGAGGCTTATTCATCAGCTCCCCAAACAAGGAACTGAAGTGGAACTGGGGACAATCAGGAAGAACAGCATTGTCATCCCAGGACATGCATTACTTTATTGGATCCTCGCAATAACCCCACAAAATAGATAAATATTGTCCCTGTTTTATAGACAAGGAAATTGGGGCTTTGGGAATTAAGTTACTGGCTCATGGTTTCACAGCTAGGACTGCATAGCTGAGATTCAAATCCAAGCCTGTGTGGCATTGAAGCCCATGCTTGCAGACTGTATGTTGTCTTCCTTCTCCCGTCTCACGGTTATTGCATCAGTCAGGATAGTCAAGGTTAAATAATCCCAGCTTCTCGGTGGTTTAGACAGGAAGTGGTTTATTTCCCTCCTCTGTGATGTGTCCCTTGTACCTTGACTGGGGAAGGGCCCTGCTTTGTGTCATTCTCACCCAGCAACATGGGCTGAGGTCAGCTCTATCTCTATGCTTCTCCAATGGCAAGTGAAAAGAAATGTGACGATTAATCACTTCCATAGTTTTATCACTGGCCATATCAGAGGCTGCATCCAACTTCAAGGGGGCAAGAGAGTTACTATTCTATTATGGATGGGGGGAGGGTGCTGAAAAGTTGAAACATTTGTGGAAGGGCATTAATAACTCCCATGCATGCAACAGAAAGGAGTGGGGGAAATAGGGAAAGAGAAGGAGCTCAGGTCCGGAGGAGTAATGGACTTCCTGAGAAGAAAAAACTTGCCTTCTTAACCATAGGTCTCTGGTTCAACAGCTCCTGGAATCAATTATTCAGTTGTTCTTCCTGTTAAGTAGTGCTGTGGAGGCTTCTATTCCGGATATATTGACACAACTAGGAGTATCTCTGGATCCACCAGGAGAGAGCAGACAATTGCTCTTACAGAAACAACTTAATATGAGAAATGCCAGTCTTTGCAAGCCAATATTTCAACCCTAATTTTCATTATGGGGAATCAGCCCCACCAGGTAAGAAATTTTCTCAAGAGAAACAGAAGATAGCATTCTTGATCTTTTTTTTTTTTTTTTTTTTTGACAAGCAGAGTGGACGGTGAGAGAGAGAGACAGAGAGAAAGGTCTTCCTTTGCCGTTGGCTCACCCTCCAATGGCTGGCGCGCTGCAGCCGGCGCACCGCGCTGATCCGATGGCAGGAGCCAGGTGTTTATCCTGGTCTCCCATGGGGTGCAGGGCCCAAGCACTTGGGCCATCCTCCACTGCACTCCCGGGCCACAGCAGAGAGCTGGCCTGGAAGAGGGGCAACCGGGACAGAATTCGGCGCCCCGACTGGGACTAAAACCTGGTGTGCCGGCGCTGCAAGGCAGAGGATTAACCTGTTAAGCCACGGCGCCGGCCACATTCTTGATCTTTAGGGTTAGGCCTATCCTGTGATAAAAATCTCTTCATTGTTAGGAGCCTTGGATTTAGTATCAACACTTGCTCCTGCCCATAAATGATTTGGGTTAAAGTTACTGATTGCAATTTCTGAATCTCCATAATAACATTAAAGTTGAATGTAACACCCAGCGCCCCAAGGAGTTTCTGCAAAGGACAATTTGAGAATGATATTTTGGTTAAGGAGAGTTCACCTTTTCCAGTGCAGTTCTTACTTCCCCAGAACACAGAAGGTGATTGACAGGGTGTGGAACTGAACACAGTACTCACTGTCTTAGTCCGTTTTCTTTTGCCATAACAAAATGCCTGAGACAGGAGGCAGGTGTTTGGTGCAGCTGTTAAGACGCTACTTGGGAAGCTTGCATCCCGTATTGGAGTGCCTGGGTTCAAGTCTTGGCTCTGCTCCCAATTCCAGCTGCCTGCTAATGTGCACCTTGGGAGTCAGCAGGTGATGGTTCAAATACTTGGATCCCTGCTACCCAGGGAGGTCTGGGTGGAGTTCCCGGCTCCTAACTTCAATCTGGCTCAGCCCCAGTGGTGATGGACACTGGGGACTGAATCAACAGAGAGAAGAAATCTATCCATCTCTGTTGCTGCCTCTCAAGTGAAAATGAGTACCTGAGACCAGGTAATTTATGAAACATAGAAGTTTATTTGGTCAGGTTTCTGGAGGCTGGGAAGTCCAAGAGCACAGTACTTGTGTGGGCCTTCTGGCTGCATAACACCGCGAGACAGAGCAAGTGTGAGAGCTGGAATCCCCCTCCTCTTATGAAACCACCAAATGCCATCATGGGTGCCTAACCCTTATTATCTAATTTAATCCTAATTACCACCCAAATGTCCCACCACCAAATACCATCAATATATGGATTTAGGGATTGAATTTCCAGCACATGAAATTTTGAGGGATACATGCAAGCTACAGCACCGTTTTTCAGGTCACACTCTAAGTTATTATGGGATATAGAAACATTTGCTAGCTCCAGAGAATGCCTGGGCTCACCATTCTTTGTTCTGTTCATGATATATATTACCATGTAGAGAGAGGATTTTCATGGTAGGTGGAGGAGAGACACAACACAGTAACTTTAATGCAGAGGTTTTACATTTCCTGAATTCATTTTCTTTGTAAATATCACCCTAGCCTGTAGCCATCGGGGCTCAGGGGCAAGCAGGAGGGTAAGTATGATGGAGACACTTGTGTCTGATCCAGGTGCCCCAGGAAAGTTGTCAGCAGCTTGCTTATGGAAAGGATGATGCAAACTTGAGTTTTTTTAAGTCAGAGCCCAGCTTTATTGTGTGACATCTTATGTATTTTTTTAATAGAGGCAGGGCTTGGAGTCTCTCATATCTGATAAACTTCTCCAGGTCAGGCAGATGACATGGAACACAGCAGCTTCTAACATCAGAATATCTGAGTTCTTCTCCATTAAGCACCCTCTTGGCTCTTGGGCAGAGCACTGAACTTCTGAGAAGCAGTTTGTCCGTCTGTAAAAGGGGATCTTCCATCCATTCAGGACCCAATACACGGGATCCAATGACATAGCACTCGTAAGAGCAGACCCAGTATACATTTCTGCACAGAAGTGTGTGATCACACAGGTGACTTCTGGCCTGAAAGAGCTACCTGTGGCTCCTACCCGGTGGGTACGAGCTATTTCTAGGGGAAATCATAGCCCTCCAGATGCTGTCTGTGCGGTTTTCCTCCACAGGGATGACCTCTACCTTGCTAGCTATGTCTGGCTTGTGGGCAGAGATGAAACTCTTTAAGTTCAAAAAATCCATATGTGTAAGGGATTTTCAATGGGCGTAGGACTGTTGGAATGAGACGCAGCATGGCTGCCCCACGGAATGTGGATGATTGTCATACTTTCCCTGCCCATGGACAAACGGCCTTTTTTCAAGTGAATTGGAAGGTTTCTTTGGACAACTGTAGGCAGCCCATAGCCTAGTGCATTAGGGTTTCACCAAAGTGCTGACACCACCAAGATCACTGTGTATCAGTGCTCTGGGCACTGAGGATACTATTTGCCTGATCCTTGGTTGCCCACTGTCAAAGAGAAACTTCATTTGAATCAATCCATACTTCCCTCATTAAGCCTAAGATTCCTCAAGAGATTTTACTTAAGGTGTGATCAGCTGTGCTTACTTAGGGGGACTAGGACTGGGACTGCAGAGGGTGGAGATGGTGGGAGCGCTCTGCCTGTGCTGCGGGTACAGGAGTCCACCTGCCGGGGAAAGGGCATGGAGGGGCAGAGGGTTTGGTCCTTGCACACGTCACAGCCCTGCTTTTTGGCTCCAGCTGGAGCCCTGGAGAGGGAAATCTTCCTTTTAGAAGGTTCCATCTTTGTAAACACTAAGGACTCAGAGGGTTGAAATTCCCTGGTTGCCAAGACTCCAGTTGTAAACAAATTCAGATGTTCAGGCTTTTGAAACTAAAGTGGAAGGAGGAGCTTTTGGCAGTGTGGATGTTTAAAAATGTGTCCAATTCAGTCAACCCAAAAATGTTTCAAGAGGCTGCTTTGTGCCAGGAAGTATTCCCGGTGTTGGGGATAGAACAGTCCTGGTCTCTGCTACTACCTTCCTAGTGGAGGACACAGACGAAAACCAAACACATAATATTTTCAGCAATAAGTACTCTGCAGGAAAGCAAATGTAAGTGGACAGAAAATGGTGGGAAGAGGGAAGGTGTCAACAGCTCTGTACCCTTGGACAAAAGTGTCAAACATGCTATAAGATCACTCTTGAGAGAAGTCAGCATTTGCCAAGACCACTTTCCTTAGAAGAGTGTCCTGAGTGGCCCATCTGTTTGGCCACCTGTCTCATTGAGGTTCTTCTAAACTTGCTCCCCATTCCCAGGGAGCACCCATTGCCTACCCACCTGGGTCTTCATTTGATTGACATTGCATGAAAATGGGCAGGATTTCCATTCCCTTGTCATGGGACCCAAGTTCCAACTCAAATTTGGACTGGGAGGGGGTCTGACCATCTTAACGGCAGGATTATTTTAGCTGGTGATAATACCCCTTTAAGAAGGAATACATTACAGATGGTCCAGTTAGGATGCAGGTTATTTTCAGACTTCCTGAACATCATTTCTTGGCTAATTCATTCAAATAAATCATTTATTGCTCTGTAAGAGGTGCTGGGGATAATGATGACTAAGATTCACTCTCTGCCCTTGAGAAGCCTGTAGTCCAGCGGGGGGCATAGACTTAGAAACAGACAAACCATAGCACCACTGGGCAAGTGCAACCTAGGGGTGTGACCAAGAGGTTCTGAGAGCCCAAAGGAAGAGTAGTGAACACTACCTCCAGGGTGTTGGAGAAGTTAGCAAACGACTGTAATAATTTCCGATGTTTCATTCATTTAGTCATTAGTCATCCATTCATAACATATTTCCTGAATAGTTTTTACCAAGGTCACACACTGCAGATAGCTTGTTTGGCCTCTTGTTTTTTTGTTTTTTTTTTTTTTAGAAGATGTATTTATTTACAAGACAAAAGCACACACGCAAAGACACGGAGAAAGAGAAGAGAGTGAGCAAGAGAGAGAGAGCGAGAGCGGGCGTGTGAGCAAGTGCTCTCATCTGCTAGTTAACTTCCCAAGTATTCACAAGGGCTGGAGGGAATGAAGCCAGGAGCCAGGAACTCTTCCCAGGTCTCCCAGGTGGTAGCATACCCAACTACTGTGCCATCCCTGATGCTTCCCAGGGCCAGGTTGAACCCGGATATGCAGTATGTGGGCAGAACAACTGGTCTTAACTGCTAAGCCAAACATCCACCCCTATTGCTGCTTTTTGGTAATTATTTTATTGAGATATAATCCATATGCCATAAAATTCACTCATTTAAAGTGTTGAATTCAATGGTTTTCAATATATTCAGAGTTTTGCAACCATCACAAATTTTAGAAAATCATTGTCAAACTCAAGGGACGTTCTGTGTTTCCTTTAGCAGTCATACTCCACCTAACTCATGATCCCCCTTCTCAAACCCCCTGCTCTACGTTTTAGCTCTACAGATTTTTCCATTCTGGAAATTTCATATAAATGTAGTCATGTAACAAATGGACAAGTGATTTTTTGTGATTACTGTCTTTCACTTAGAATAATATTTTCTTTCTTTTTATTTAAAAGATTTATTTTATTTTACTTTGAAAGAGTTACACAGAGAGAGGAGAAGCAGAGACAGAGGGAGAGAGGTCTTCCATCCGATGGTTCACTCCCCAGTTGGCCACAACAGCTGGAACTGTGCTGATCCAAAGCCGGAAGCCAGGAGCTTCCTCTGGGTCTTCCCACATGGGTGCAGGGGCCCAAGGACTTGGGCCATCTTTTACTGCTATCCCAGGCCACAGCAGGGAGCTGGATCGGAAGTGGAGCAGCTGGGACTAGAACCGGGTCCATATGGGGTGCCTGCACTTCAGGCCAGGGTGTTAACCCGCTGAGCCGCAGCACCAGCCCCATTGAATAATATTTTCAAAGATCCCTCATGCTGTACTAGGATGTATCAGTACCACATTCCTTCTTATTGCCAGATACTATAACATTCCATGATATAATAATTTTCATTTATCCACTTGTCAGTTGATGGATTTTGGGATTTTTCTACTCTTTATTATTAATAATGCTTCTATGAACATTTAAGTGCTCATTTTTACATGGGCATGTTTTCAGTTTTCTTGATATATATCTAGGAGTGGAATTGCTGGGTCCTATGATAATTCTGGGAATTTTATGTTTAACTTTTTGAAGAACTGCTCAGCTATTTTCCCTTGTTACTCTCACACCAGCCGGGTATGATGCTTCCGGTTTCTCCATGTCTTTATTGACAGTTGTGATTTTTAATTTGTTGCTTTAAAAAATATTATTGTCATTCTCGAGATTGTGAAGTGGTATCTGTTTGTGGTTTTGACTTTTTGAACATTTTTCATGTGCTTATTGGCTATTTGTGTATCTTACTTAGAGGAATCTATATTGAGTTGCCCTTTTTTAAAAAAAGATTTATTTATTTACTTGAAAGTCAGAGTGGCACAGAGAGAAGGAGAAGGAGAGGGAGAGGGAGAGGGAGAGGGAGAGGGAGAGGGAGAGGGAGAGAGAGGTGTTCCATCTGCTGGTTCACTCCCCAGATGGCCACAATGGCTGGAGCTGGGCTGATTCAAAGCCAGGAGCTAAGAGCTGCTTCTGGGTCTCCCATGTGGGTGCAGGGGCCCAAGGATTGGGCCATCTTCTACTGCTTTCCCAGGCCATAACAGAGAACTGGATCGGAAGAGGAGCAGCTGGAACTAGAACCAGTGCCTATATGGGATGCTGGTGCCGCAGGAGGAGGATTAACCTACTGCACCATGGCATTGGCCCCGAGTGGATTGTTAGAGAGAAAGGTCTTCCATTCACTGGTTCACTCCCCAAATGGCTGCAATGGCTGGAGCTGAGCAGATCAGGAGCCAGGAGCTTTTTCCAGATCTCCTGTATAGGTGCAGGGGCCCAAGCAGTTGGACCATCTTTTACTGCTTTCCCAGGTCTTAGCAGAGAGCTGGATCAGAAGAGGAGCAGCCAGGACCATAGCCAGGGGCCATATGGGATGCTGGTGCTGTAGGCAGAGGCTTTACTGACTACACCCCAGTGCCAGCCCTGTCCTGACTTCTGACTGTTTTATTTTAAGGTTTTATAGTTTGGGCTCATATTTAAATCTTACAACCATTTTCAGTTTATTTTTGCAAGTGCTGTAAGGCAGAGGGTCAATTTCATTCTTTGTTTATAAATATCTGGTTGTCCCAGCACCTTTTGTTGAAAAGACTGTCCTTTCTCTGTTGAATTACTTTGCATCCTTACTGAAAATCAGTAAAATGAGGTTTTATTTCTGTTCTGTTGACCTATATGTCTGTCTTTATGCCAGTACCACAATATCTTGATTGTGTAGCTTGCATAGTAAGTTTAAAACTGGGACATGTAAGTTTCCAACTTTGTTCTTTCTCAATCATTATTGTCTATTGTTGATTCCTCGAATTTCCACAAGAGTTTTAGAATCCATTTTTCAGTTTAAGCAAAGAAAGCATCTGGGATTTTGTTCGGAGTTGAATTGCATCAGATCAGTTTTAAGAGTATTTCAGTCTTAACAATTTTATCATCTGATCCATGAACATGGGAGATCTTTCTATTTAGTTAGTTCTTCTTGAATTTCTTTTTTTAAATAAAGATTTATTTATTTATTTGAAAGTCAGAGTTACACAGAGAGAGAAAGAGAGGCATAGCGAGAGAATGAGGTCTTCCATCCGCTAGCTCACCCCCAGTTTGCCGCAATGGCTGGAAATGTGCTGATTTGAAGCCAGGAGCCAGCAGCTTCTTCCAGGTCTCCCACGTGGATACAGGGGTCCAAACACTTGGGCCATCTTCTGCTGCTTTCCCAGGCCACAGCAGAGAGCTGGATTGGAAGTGGAGCAGCCTGGACTCGAACCGGCACTCACATGGGATACCGTTACTGCAGGCAGTGGCTTTACCTGCTATACCACAGCACTGGCTCCAGTTCTTCTTGAATTTCTTTCAACAATATTTTGTAATTTTCAAAGTATAAGTTTTGCACTTATTGTGCTAAATTTACTCATAAATATTTTATTCTTTTTGATTATATTATAAATGGAGTAGTCTGTAAGTTCATTTTTTAAAAAAGATTTATTTTATTTGAAGGGCAGAGTTACAGAGATGCAGAGAGAGAGAGAGGTCTTCTATCTGCTGGTTCACTCCCCAAATGGCCACAGTGGCCAGAGCTGGACCGATCCGAAGCGAGGAGCCAGGAGCTTCTTCTGGGTCTTCCATGTGGGTGCAGGGGCCCAAGGGAGTTGGGCCATCTTCTACTGCTTTCCCAGGATAGCAGAGAGCTGGATTGGAAGCGGAGCAGCTGGGACTCAAACCAACACTGCAGGTGGCAGCTTTACCCTCTATGCCACAGTGCTGGCCCCAGATAATGTTCAATTTCAAGGAGGGTATACTATTATCTAAATCTTTAATATGATCATTTTTATGTATACATCTGTCCTTTCTCAAAAGTTCTCTCAAACTCTATCTTACTTGCTCATCTCAAGAACACTGTTGAGCCAGACTTTGCATGGAGGATACAAAGAAATAGAAACCTTTCCTGCTCTAAAAGAGGCACAGACATAGTGACAAAAAGTTCTTTATGGGCTATTCAAGTATTATAAAACATTTGCTAGAAATTCCTAGAATGTCTAGAGGAGGGCCCACCAGGGAGTGGTCAATCCCATGGGCAGGCAAGGAAAGAAAAGGAGAGGTTTTGTAGAGGCAGCGGCTTTTATTTTTCCTTGTGAATGATGCCTAGGTGTTAGCCAGCTGGACAGGCACGAGATGGACATTGCAAGATGAAGGAGCAGAGGAGGGGGCAGTTCTAACCTGAAACAGCCTGGGGGAGTTCAGACAAATGGCTCGAGTGTAAGAAGAGGGGGTGAGAGAGAGCAGCAAGGGGCTACAGAGTTCAGCAGGAGCCAGATCCCTGGAGGCCCCGAACGTCATGTGAAGGAAGCCGGGTTTTTCCCTGAGGACTGGTATTTTCTTCCAAGTGTGGTTCCTGAAGCCCTGTGGCGGGATGGCTCGAATGCATATCAAAATGTGATTTTGCAGAGTCGCCACAGAAGCAGCTCTTAGAGCCCAGGTGTCTGCTGTTTGAAATCTGCTTTTATGTTTCCCTGTTGATTCTGAACTTCCCCAAAGTTCCAGAAATTCTGCTTTAAGGGTAGAGGGAACTGTGAGAGTTTTAAGTGAGAATGGGATGGGATTGTATGGAATGATAACATGTCAGATCCACTGTTCAGTAAAATGCTGGCTCAGTGGGAAAGACAGATTCAGGGAGTGGGATACCAGAGACACCCTCTCAGGGAAGCCTAAGTCAGCACTAGAGTGAAACTCAAGTAGAATAAAGAATATACTGGCTGGGGCCGGCTCTGTGGCATAGTGGGCTAAGCCTCCACCTGTGGCATCGGTATCCCATACGTGCACCAGTTCAAGACCCGGCTGCTCCTCTTCTGATCCAGCTCTATGCCTATGGCCTGGGAAAGTAGCAGAAGATGGCCCGTGTGTGTGGGCCCCTGCACCTGCATAAGAGACCCAGAGGAAGCTCCTGACTCCTGGCCTCAGGTTGGCCTGACTCCAGCCATTGAAGCCATCTGGGAAGTGAAACAGTAGATGGAAGACTTCTCTCTCTCTCGCTCTCCTTCTCTCTGTAACTCTCTCTCAAATAAATAAATAAAATCTTTAAAAAAAAATCAGCTGATCCTTGAAATTATCGACACCTGTGCATCTGGACTATCCAAGGTCAAAACCAGTGTCTTGTATTTGATTTTGTGTTTATAGAGAGAGCCCTCTGTCCTGGGTCAGTTGAGGTCAAAGTCTAGTTTGAAGAATAGTAGGAGGCTAATGACGTAAACAAAGAAACCGATCTCTTGCTTTCTGCCTGCCAAGTGGATATAGTTGAAGTCATGTACATCAAACTTGTGTATGATATGAATCCACTGTATGGCAACTGAGAGACAGAGTGAGCCTAAACTGGAGGGTACAAGTTGGGGCAGAGTGTGGAGCTGAGGGAAGAAGACAGGCAGATATGAGAGAGATGTGGAGATTGAAAGGCTAGGGCTCATTCACTGACTGGATGAGGGATTTGAAAGCAAGAGGAGGGTTTAGTTTCCTGGTTTACATAACTAGGTAGATAATGATACTGTTGCTTGAGATTAGAAATGTGAGGAGAGGAATCATTTGGATGTGTTGAATTTGAGATACAAATAGATTATTCATGTGTTCATACTGGCCTGGAGGTGAGAGAGTGCTTGGGCTGAAAAATCTTTGCACCATCACAGCAGGTATTGATGTCAGAAACAGGTGTATGTGTGCTGGGGATTGATTTTATTGGACTGGAGTAGAACCTGGAAAGCAGTATCAGGCTTCTAAGTTTCCCTACTGCATTTATTAGGCCCCGAGGCTTGAGAACCACTGGTATGCAATGAGTGGAGAAGGAACTGTTGTTCAAGAGAAAGAGATGGAAGTAAGGATCCACCCAGGGGGACCGAGAAGGAATAGAGGAGAAAGATGAGGAGTTGGGTAAAATGTTCTCATGAAAGCCGAAGAGGAGCGGTCAGAGGAAAAAGAAAGGGGTGGGTGGGGGTCAGCCCTTCGCTGCCGTGGACCTGGAAGAAGCAGTTGGTTTGCTCAGGCAATTTCTGTAGAATGCTGAAACTTTATGTGACATGAATGCAAAGTAAGGAGAATGGAGACAATGTTATGAAGGGAATGTCTTTCCTCCCTACCTCCCTGCTTTTTTTGTTTGTTTTCTACTGGGAAAGATTAATGTATTAAAAGGAGGCAGGAAAACCCTACAGTATCTTCTTGCCACCCTGGTGGCCTTCACCACCATTGAGCACGTATTGCCTGAAAGTCGGCCACTCATTATATCAGACTTGATTATATACCGTTCTTCACTGTTTCTTAAGGGCTGTTCTTATCATTCCTGTTATAGACTTAAGTACAGGGCCCATGCCTTAAACTTCTTTTTTTTTTTTTAAAAAAAGACTTATTTATTTATATGAAAGGCAGAGATGTGGAAGAACACACAGAGAGGAAGAGGGAACAAGACAGAGAGAGAGAATCTTCCATCCACTGGCTTGCTCCCCAACTGGTGCCAACAGCCATGGACAGGCTAGGCTGAGGCCAGGAGCCAGGAACTCCATCTAGGTCTCCCACACGAGCTGCAGGGCCTTGACACTTGGTCCTTGTTCCGCTGCCTTCCCAGGCCCGTTAGCATAGAGCTGGATCAGAAGCCGAGGAGCCAGGACAGGAACTGGCGCCCTGATGCGGGAGACTGGCATCACAAGCAGTGGCTTAACCCACTGTGCCTTCAACATCTCCGAGTCGTATTCTCCCATACTCAGCTCGGGGGCAGGGACATTCTCAGGAAGGGTGTGCGCCCTGGCAAGAAGGGCCTTCCCCTTATTAATAAATGCTTCCCAGCGGGGAAGTGATGGACTTCGATTACCGAGTTTTTTTCACTCAAATAATACCACATATTTATTTTAAAAATATAAGCAGTGCAAATGGGTAAAGAGTAAAAAAATCTACCTTTTCCCCACTTCTAGAGACAACTACTGTTAAGTGTCTTACGTATCCTGCAGACATACAGGGACTTAAAAGATGTTCAAAAAGTTTATGGGAAACATGTATTATTAAATAAAAACTATGCATGGATTTCAAACAGTTTTTCACCGATAAAAAATAGCATTAAAAATTATTTGTGAAGCAGAGATACAATCAAACAGAGATCTCCCATCTGCTGGTTTACTCCCCAAATGCATGTAACAGCAGGAGCTGGGCCAAGCATAAGGCGGGAGCTGGGAATTCGTTCCAGGTTTCTCTCATGGGAAGACCGACTACCTGAGCCATCATCTGCTGCTCCCCAGGTTCTACATTGGCAGGGAGCTGGAATGGAAGCAGAGCCCATTCAAACCCAAGCACTCATATTTTGGATACAGACCTCTCAGATGGTATCTTAACCACTAAGCCAAATGCCTGCCCCAATAAACTCTCAGTTCCATGGACTTATTGAAATACTCTGGCATACGAATGTACATCTCTTTGTCTTTAGGTCAAATACTTGAAGTCCTCATTCTCTAAGAGTCGGGATGAGATGTCCCCAGAAGCCGGCTGTCATGCCTTTGCTCTGAAAACCCTAGTACTTTCTTCCCTGGCGTGCAGAGCCTAAGATACACGTGAGCATGAATAGGCTGCTCGCTTCTCCCGGAAAGCAAGTGGTTGAAGCTGGGACTGCAAGAAAATATTATTACTGCCTTGGGGCATGAGGGGAGGGCAGGAGGGAGCTGGGCTTGGGTGAGCTGTCTGACAGGTGCTGAATGGGAAGGTTGTCTGGGCCCTGCTGAGTGCCCCCACTTTCTTACCAACCCCTTATGCCTCTGGATAAAGGGCTTCAGTGTCCTCCCCTCACCCAAGGTCGGGAATTAGGGAGTGCCTCTGTCTCATGTGCCACCTCCTGCGGTCCCCAGAGCAGCTTACAGTCATGTCTGCTGTTAGCAATGTGGCCCCCAGTCTCAGCACTTGGTTACCTAGCTGGGCAGACCGAGAGGAGGGAGTCAGCTAGCTAACCTTTCTCCTCCAGCTGCATCGGTTACCCGGGGTCCCCGCGATGACTGCGGACTCTGGAGTCAATGCTGATGCAGTCTCAGTGAATCCATGAATCCGAGCCAGGCTCTTCCCTTTAATAGGCTCTAATTTCCTCATCTATTAAATGGAGCTCACAACAATGACCAGCCTCATAAGAAGGAAAGTCCTTGCTTTCCGTGGTTGTCGGGGCTTTATGGGGCCGGGTTTCTTAAGAACAGAGACCGTGTCTTACACCGATCTTCATTTAATAAATGAAGGAGAGGCACTGTCATCTCCAGTTTACGTTCAACACACTAAATGCCTCCCTCCGGCCTTGGTATTCAGCCACTGTCTGCTTATGCAGCCTTCCGGCACCTAAGCAAAGGAGCAGGAAGGTGATTTTTATGCACAACCCCTCCCCACTTCCTTACAGCAATGGCAACGATCTCTACATGACATGAGCAGTGCCGGTCTGTGGGAGGGTCACCTCTGTTCTGGGCTTTGGGGGAATGGTGGCAAAAATCAGCTGCAGTTTCTCCAGGACTTGCCCATGGGGGATGGGGGTTTGTCCTCATTGTCAGTCACCTCAGGCTAAGACACCGTTCTCCAGAACCTTCCATCATATCACAGTGAGGCTGGCGGAGGGTGTGGGTCATCTGTGCTGGTACTGACAGAGATGAGTGTGTGAATCAGCACAGGCTGGCGCGAGGGAAAGGGCCTGCTTCAGTGGAATCAGATAAGGCCATTATCACTGGGAAGCGATGAACAGAACCTTGGAGGAGGCCCTAAGCCTTGTCCTACCTCCCCACCCCGCAAAAACACATCAAAACCCCTGTCTTTACAGATGCCCGCAGCCCCATCTTTGGCTGTTCATTTTATTGGGTCAGTTGCCACTAGTGTGACCCCATCCCTCCCATGGAATTGGTCCTTGGGGTGCCTCTGTGTCCTCCTCCCGTCAGTCAAGCAGGCTCCTCCCCTTTCCTTTCACAGTTCGCCCTCTGCCCTGTCACTCAGGGCTGTCCTTGCCCCCAGCCTGAGAACCTGAGACTGTCCTTCCAGCAGCCTGCTTCCTATAGAACTCACTCTTGTCTAGGTTGCTTGTGGCCGATCTCGTAAAGGAGGATCAAGAGCAGTAACAGACACGGAGTAAAGACCTGAGAAACCTAGAACCCTCCCCCAGGCTCCTGCCCCGTGGAGCCCGAGTCTCCCTCTGAGGCCTCCTTGATTTTGTCCTCCGCCTTGGTCCCCAGGGTGGAGAGGCCACAGTCACACCGTCACCTCCCTCACTCTCTTTCCCTTGGTGCTCATCTTAAAGGTACAGTAGCACTGAAGACTTGATGCTGTCTTCAGTTTTCTAATCAATATTTACTGCTCACCTGCCAGGTCCTGGCATGAGCTGGAAATGTGGTGTTGGTCATGGTCCCTCCTCTTAGGGGGCTGTCAGCCAGGGAATGAGGACAGGTAACTGACGGACAAATTAGCGAGGAAATTTGATAACCACTCAGAGATGAGAAGGTGGCAAATCAGGATGGAGACGGCAGGAGGGGGCCTCTGGGTGTCATTTGAATTGAAACCTGCAGGATGGGGGCCAGGCCGTAGTGCAGTAGGTTAATCCTCCACCTGTGGCACCGGCATCCCATAGGGGCGCCAGTTCTAGTCCCGGTTGCTCCTCTTCCACTCAACTCTCTGCTGTAGCCCGGGAAAGCAGTGGAAGATGGCCCAAGTGCTTGGGCCCCTGCACCCATGTAGGAGACCCGGAAGAAGCTCCTGGCTCCTGGCTTAGGATTGGTGCAGCTCCGGCCATTGCAGCCAACTGTGGAGTGAACCAGCAGAAGGAAGACCTTTCTCTCTGTGTCTCCCTCTCACTATCTGTAACTCTACCTCTCAAATAAATAAATAAAATCTTCAAAAAAAAAAAAAAAACCTGCAGGAGGACAAGGAGTCAGTTTTTCAGAGCAATGGGTGAACAGCTGGGTGGAGGCAACAGCAAGTGCCAAGGCCCCGCAGCCAAGTGTGTGGTAGGAGAGTGACACAGGTGGGGCAGAAGGGGTAAGCAGAGGCCAGAAAATGCAGCTCTAGGAGTTTGTAGTAATGCACCTGTTTTTCTCTTTAATAGACTATCTGATATGTTACATTGAGAAGAGATTCCTACTTTTCTTTTTTTTTTAAGATTTATTTTATTTTTTTGACAGGCAGAGTGGACAGTGAGAGAGAGAGACAGAGAGAAAGGTCTTCCTTTTGCTGTTGGTTCACCCTCCAATGGCTGCCGCGGCTGGCGCACTGCGCTGATCCGAAGATAGGAGCCAGGTGCTTATCCTGGTCTCCCATGGGGTGCAGGGCCCAAGCACTTGGGCCATCCTCCACTGCACTCCCAGGCCATAGCAGAGAGCTGGCCTGGAAGAGGGGCAACCGGGACAGAATCCGGTGCCCTGACCGGGAATAGAACCTGGTGTGCCGGCGCCGCAAGGCAGAGGACCTACTTTTCTTTTAAAAGATTTGTTAATTTATTTGAAAGGCAGAGCATCAGAGAGAGTAAGAACGAGAGCGAGAGCGAGCAAGCAAGAGAGATCTTCTATCCACTGTTCATTCCTTAAATGGCCATAACATCTGGGGCTGGGCTTGTTTGAAGCCAGGAGCTAGGAACTCCATCCGGGTTTCCCACATGGGTGGCAGAGGCCCAAGCACTTGGATCATCATCTGCTGCTTTCCCAGGCCATTAGCTGGGAGCTGGATCGAAGTGGAGCAGTTGGGACTCAAACTGGCGCTCTGATGTGAGATGCTGGTGTTGCAAGCGGCGGCTTTACCTGCTGCACCACAGCTGCAGCCCCAGCGCCTTTGTTTCTTTTTTTCTTTCTTTCTTTCTTTTTTTTTTTTTTTTTTTTTTTTGACAGGCAGAGTGGATAGTGAGAGAGAGAGAGACAGAGAGAAAGGTCTTCCTTTGCCGTTGGTTCACCCTCCAATGGCCACTGCGGCCGGCACACCGCGCTGATCCGAAGGCAGGAGCCAGGTGCTTCTCCTGGTCTCCCATGGGGTGCAGGGCCCACGCACTTGGGCCATCCTCCACTGCACTCCCGGGCCACAGCAGAGAGCTGGCCTGGAAGAGGAGCAACCAGGACAGAATCCGGCGCCCCAACTGGGACTAGAACCCGGGTGTGCCGGCGCCGCAAGGTGGAGGATTAGCCTGTTAAGCCACGGCGCTGGCCGCCTTTGTTTCATATTAGATGTCAAGGTTTTAGGCAGTGGAGGGACATGATATGATATGCATTTTTGAAAAATCGCTGTGGCAGGGTATGAAAAATGTAGTTGCTTGGTCACCTTTTCAAAAAGTGTGCAGTGAAGGGCTGGTTGGTATCACCTTGTTTTAAATCAGTGATTGACAGTTGTGGGGAAAGATGCCACCCACCTCTGCACCAACAAGGAGTCCTGGGAAAGCAGCCTCTCCAGCTTGTGTATGGGGAGTCTGTTCTTTCCTGGGCCAGAGGTGAGGGAGGGAGGGGAGCAGGTTATGTCCTGGAGTGGACAGAGGGCCCTGCAGGGCAGGGGACGCCGGAGCCCCCAGGGAAGATATGCAAGCAGTTTTCTCAAAATCTCCCTGCCTATGGAGCTTGGCTCCATACATTGTGGAGATGGCCTTTAGCCCTGTAAATCTAGCTCTCTTCTCCTGGTTTATGGTTTTATGGTCTATTGAATAGCAATCTCTTGGCATCACTTATTTCTCAATGGTACTCAAGCCTAAGTTAAGCATGAGTGGTACAGATTGAAATACTCAGAATGGTTGTCGTAGCGATACTGAAGACCCCAAGAGGAGTCTGATTGACTAGGGTTTGGCTGAGAATGTTCTAGCTAGCGTGCTCTCCCCAACACTAGGCGCAAGACCACGCTGGCACACTTTGCTGCTCTTAGGATGTTAAGTCTGTAGAATTACCTGCTCAGAAATACTGTAAGGAGTATCTGGGGAGGTGCCTTCCCCACCCACTGTGTGGCTCCTGCCTCTTTCCACAGTGCCTTTACCATCTCCACTCAGAGAAAGGCATGAGAACTCCAAAGGAAAACTGAAGAGGGAGCACGCCATTCCCAAAGGGCTGACAGATCCCTTTCGATCAGACTGCTGGGCTCTCATAGCCTTTACAAGGTGATGCTCAAAGATGTGCATGCCCTGGCCAACCAAGGCTCTGCTAAGAGGATTTACTCCCACAGCCGCACCTGGTGAAGCTATACAGGGCACCAAATCTGCATTTCCAGCTTAATTCCTCTCCAGGAGCCTGAATTCAGTGTTTGACTGCCGGCTTGTTATTTCCTGGATACCCCACCAGCGTCTTGCCGTCAATGTGTCCCAAACTAATTCATCATCTTTCCCCTTCCTGGCTTTCCTGTTGATGGCATCACTGTTCCCTCTGCTACCCTGGCTGGATACGTCTGAGTCACCCTTGACTCATCCTTCTCTCTTACTCTCTGGCTCAGATCCACTGCTGAGTCCTGTAGTATCTGTTTCCGTGATGTCTCTTGAATCTGTCCCCTCCCTCCTCTTGCCACCGCCCCTCTTCAGTGTGGGCTGTCATCACGTCCTCCCCAATGGGAGCTTCCTAAGTTATTCCCTTACTCTTAACCCACCTCACACTGCTGCTCACTTAAGCCTCCTCAAACACAGATCCAGTCACATCATGCTGTTGCCCAAAGCCTACCACAGCTCCCCACTGCAGCCCTGTTAAATACAAACCATTCATAACATTCATAAGCCACAATTCCTTAGAACTCCTCGTTCAGTTTAAATATTGTAATCACTGGTGTGGGACATGACTTATTTTTCTTCCTTGAACTCCCTGAATCTTTCTAATCTTGCAAAACCTGCTAAGATCTTATATTACTAAGTTTGGTGTTACATGCATTTCTATACTTGTTATATCTCTTTAGATGTTTCAACAATCCTATTTTATTTCTCACATTTCTTTTTGGGTATCTGTGTGTACTAGACATTGTTCTAAAAGCTTTGCATGTGTGAAATAATTTAACACAGTTCTAATTGAAGCTCCATTTTACTAATGATACAACTGTGCTGCAGAGAAGTTGAGATTCCGTAACTAAGAAGTGGCAGAACCAGGATGCAGTCATGTGGCCTGACCCCAGAGAGCCCACACTTTTAACCACTGAACCCATGTTAATCTTTGCTACCTGCATTCCTGATGTTATAGTTTGGATTTAGCTGATGTTTTAAAACTGAGCTGAAACAGAAAGCTTGTGTCCATTAATGATCAGAAATATCAATGGTAGGTAGTGTGCAAGTGTAACTTGATATCAAGAGCTGACTTCAGGGCTTCCCAGGAAGTCCCTAAGAAGCTAAGAGGCTGCTTTGTGGTATTTCTGTCCCACTTGTTCTTCTGTTTTTCTTCTTCCAGTACATGGGCTGTATTGAAGTGCTGCAGTCAATGAGGTCACTGGATTTTGGAATGAGAACCCAAGTGACAAGGTAAGAGACCAAAAATGAGAGAGGTTTTTTTTTTTTTTTTTTTTTTTTTAGGACTGTAGTTTAAAGTTATGATAGTTTCTCCTTCAGGAATCACGTGCAAGCCTTCAGTCACTGTGAGTCTTATTCACGTGGCTGGAGGGTAGAACATAACCCAGGGACCTTGGATGAGTGGCTTTATTTATCATGTGAAAAATTCCCCAACTGTGTGGCAGAGCATCTGCGTCCCATATGAAGATTCATAAGGTGATGAATTATACAGAAATAGCTGGTTTCCCAGGTACCAAAAGTATTTAAAATGATGCCTGGAATTAGGACATTACTGCAACTCAGATCTGCCAAGGACATAGCTGAAAATAAGACCAGGCAAGAACTTTTAACAGCAGAAAGCCCAAACTGTCCCCTTTTATGGCATTCCTGGTAGGAGGACTTGCTCATGCCTCATCCGGGTCCCCCTTCTCTGTGTCCAGGGAGCTGAATGGCACATTTGAACCAGGGGAGCCTTACCTAAGATAACCCTAGGCTGCTTTGGGGAAGAAATCAGAATCCTTGTTAGATTAAACTCAATTCAGAAGCAGAAATATAAGACATGGCTCATTAAAGCCAAGTTCCAAGCAAGAATGGAAAGGAAAAGAAGTGAATGCTGACCTCTGACTCTGGGAGATGAGTAGGGTGAGAGAGAGGAGCTGAGAGGATTGGATTGATGAGAGATTCAGGATAAAGACTCGGGTATCCACTGGACCTGGTGCTGAGGTGTGTCTGGGGTATGCCACTGTGCCCATTGCAGACCACGTGTTCTGAAGGTGAATGACCTCATTACAAAAAGAAGATAACTTCTTAAGGCTCATACCATGGAATTCTACCCTTAGAAAAAGCGTTTGTGGTCCAAAAAATTTAGGAAAAGAAACTGTTCGCTTTTTGTTACTGTAACAAAATACCTGAGGCAGGCTAACCTTTAAATAAAAAGGTTTATTTTGGCTAGTGATTTTGTGGGTTCAAAAAGCACAATGCAGGCTTTGACGAGGGTCGTCTGTGGCTGCATGCCATCATGACAGGAGCAGGTGCTTTTCCGTGTGTCTTTCTCCCTTTCCTATAAAGCCACCCACATTCAATCACAAGGGCTCTACTCCGTAACTTAATCTCATCACAGTACAATTAACATAGGACTTTGGGAACTAAACACTGGCATGAGTTTGGGGAGAGAAATACTGAAACTGTAGCAGGAACCACATTGCTCTTTAGCAAAATCACAGTTTCCAAGAGTGTGGTTAAAACTGAGAGGTCCAGGCCGGCGCAGCAGCTCACTAGGCTAATCCTCCGCCTGCAGCACCGGCACCCCAGGTTCTAGTCCCGCTTGGCACCGGTTCTATCCCGGTTGCTCCTCTTCCAGTCCAGCTCTCTGCTGTGGCCCAGGAGTGCAGTGGAGGATGGCCCAAATGCTTAGGCCCTGCACCCGCATAGGAGACCAGGAGGAAGCACCTGGCTCCTGGCTTCGGATCGGCACAGCGCACCGGCTGTAGTGGCCATTTAGGGGGTGAACCAACGGAAGGAAGACCTTTCGCTCTGTCTCTCTCTCACTGTCTAACTCCGCCTGTCAAAAAACAAAACAAACAAACAACAACAACAACAACAACAACAAAACACAACAAACTGAGAAGCACTGTGCTGTCACTTGTGAAACTCCTATTTTATCTCAAGGTTCTCTAAACTTATCCAGCCCTAGAATAAACATAATGAGCATCTCAGAGATCCCTGGGGGTCCCTAAAGTGCACGTTGATTTGGACCTTCTGCCTTATGATACATTAGTCTCTGTCTTTCCAAAGTTCTCCTCAACAATCCTTGTGCAGCCAAACGAAATATAATCCTGGTTTTGTGCTGTTTTGACACTTGGTACCTACCTTAGTCTCTGGCATATGGAAGATGCTCAGAGGATATTTAAGGAATAAATACATGGTTCCACCTGACTACACTTTGAGTATTTGCAGAGAGCTACAACATTTTTTCTCCCCTTTAAATCTCTTTCACATTCTCGGCCTGTTCAATGATCCTTCCAGTGACGTAGTTCCTACACTGCTTCCCATTCTGTTAGCTCCACTTTGAACACATTTTGGGCCTTATTTCTTATTATTTTTTAAAAATTATTTATTTATTTGAGAGACACAAATGATGCACTGAGAGTGAGAGTTCCCAGCCCCCGAGTTCACTCCCTAAATGCCCACAATGACCAGGGCTGGCAGGAGCTGGGAACTCAATCCAGGTCTTCTATGTGGGTGGAAGAGATCCACCTGCTTGAGCCATCACCTGCTGTCTCTGAGAGTATGCATTAGCAGGAGCCTGGAGTGAGGAGCTGGAGCTGGAGCTGGGGTTGGAGCTCAGGCACCCCAGTGTGGGACGTGAGACTCCTAACCTGTGTCTTACCGCTAAGCCAAGTGCCCACTCCCACTCTGATGAATCTTAACCTGGGAAAACTCTTCCTCCAATTCTGAGCAGACTATAGTGAAGAAGAGGGTTGAGACCCAAGTACCTGGAGCAGGGGCGTAGGAGAAAGGAGTGCCCACCGTCCTAACTTGACTGCTCTGGTCTGTGTGTCCCCCCAAATTCACTGCTGAAATCTAAGTGGTGGAGACATTTAGGAGATGATTATGCCAGAAGGACAGAGTGTCCGGAATGAGACTAATAACTTTAAAAAGAGGCGTGAGGGAGCTCTTTGCCCCTTTTCCCATACAAGGATGCAGCAGGAGGTAACAACTGTAAGGCAGAGAGTAAGTATTCACGACTCCACATCTGCTGGTGCCTCCATCTTGGACTTCCCAGCCTCTAGAACTGTAACAAATAAGTTTCTATGATTTATTAATTACCTGCTCTAAGCTATTTTGTTATAGCAGCAGGAGTTGACCAAGACACTGAGGGTGACTGCTTTTCTGTCCATTCACCCACTCATTCATTGGCTCATTCTCTTTCACTTTTATATTTATGGAGTGCCCCTTACGTGCCTGAAACCATTCAAGAATCCAGGGACCAGTGTTGTGGCACAGTGAGTTAAGCTGCAGCCTGGGATGCCTGCATTCCATATTAGAGTGCTGGTTCCAGTCCAGGCTACTCTGCTTCCTGACCCAGGTCCCTGCTAACATGCCTGGGAAGCAGCAGAAGATGGTTCAAACACTTGAGTCCCTCTCTCCTATGTAGGAGACCTGGATGGAGCTCTTGGCTCCTGCTTTCAGCCTGGCCTAACCCTGGCTGTTGCAGTCATTTGGAGTAAACCAGTGGATGAAAGATCTCTCTCTCTCTCTCTTTCTTTCTGCCCCTCCTTCTCTTTCTACCTTTCAGTAAATAAGTATATAAATAAATGTTTTTTAAAATTAAGGATTCAGAAGTGAAAAAGACAAAGCCTCTGCTTTCATGGAACCTCCAGTCTATCAGGGAAGACAGAATGTGGAAGGAAATAATTAAGTGTGCCATGTACTTTCTGATAATAGGAAGTGCTGTTACTCTAACAATAAAACTAAGAGGACAGAGATGTAGGGAGTTGGCTTTGCAATTTCACTTTATACTTAACAAAAGTATGAAAAAAAAACTATTCACAATCCATCTAGACATAATGTCTTTTAACATTCTGTGGTTGGAGATATCTTTCTAGTCCTTTTTTTTTTTTTTTCTATACATGAGGTTCCAATTATTTTTTATGGAAAATCCAAACAATGTTATATACTGTTTCTCTGTACTGAACTTTTTCCTGTTGCTAGATATTCAAAAATATTTTATGTTGTGGTAAAATATACATAGTATAAGTCTACACCTTAACTGTTTTTAGGAGCATGGTTCCGGGTCATTGAGTGCATTCATATTGTGGTGCCACCATCGCCACTTCTCTCCGCAGAACCTTTTCGTCTTTCCAAACTGGAAAGCTGCATCCTCATTAAACAGCCAACTACCATGCTCTGCCCCTCCAGCTCCTGGCAACCGCCACTCTGCTTTCTGTACCGCTGAATCCGACTGCTTGAAGGACCTCCTGCACGTGGAATCACACAGTTCTTGTCCGTTTCTGTCTGCCTTCAAGTCTTCAGTGTCTTCACAGTGTAGCATGAGTCAAAATATCATTCCTTCTATGGCTGAGTACTCTCCCATTGTGTGTATGTGTACTACTTTTTCCCTACCCATGAACCAGTCAATAGACATTTTTCATTTTTGGCTGTGCATCATTCTCTTATTTTTCATTATTATTTTTAATAGAAAACTTTTATTTAATAAATATAAATTTTGAAAATACAACTTTTGGATTATAGCAGTTCTTCTCCCCATAACCACCCTCCCACAAACTATCCCATCTCTCCTACTCCCTTTCCCATCCCATTCTTCATTAAGATTCATTTTTAATTATCTTTATATACAGAAGATCAACTTTACACTGAGTAAAGACTTTAACAGATTGCACCCACACAGACACACAAAGTATAAAGTACTGTTTGAAAATTAGTTTTAGCATTAATTCTCATTATTATTCTTTAAGATTTATTTGAAAGGCAGAGCAACCTGGTTCATTCTCCCCAAATAACCACAATATCCAGGTCTGGACCAGGCTGAAACCAAGTTCCAACCACTCCATTCTGGCCTCCCACATGTGGGTGGCAGGGACCCAAGCACTTGGACCATCTTTGCCTTTCCAGGTGCAATAGCAAGAAGCTGGATTAGAAGTGGAGCAGCTGAGACTTCAACTTGCACTCTGATATGAGATACCAGTGTTATTAGTGCTATGCCACAATGCCAGTGTAACTTTCCATTATTATAAATAATACTATTATGACCATTTTATCCATAGCTCTTACTTATTCCCATGGGATGAATTCTAAAATTAGTATTACTAAGTCAAACTAAGTAAATACTTGGAAGGTTTTTGATGTATGTTGCTAGATAGCTTTGAAGAAGAACTGTACTCATGGATACTCTTTCCTCTGAGCTATCTATGCTTTGTATCTGTTTTTTAAAAATCTTCATCAACGTGTAAGGCTAAATTTCCCTGCTATTTAATAGATAGTGAAATGCTGACTTCTTTTTCTCTGTCATGAAGATTGTTTGTGATCAGTGCACACACCAAGCAGAGGGTCTCTGACAGGGTCTCTGGGTGTTATTCCTTATACATGTGCCCTGTACATGACTCAGGCATGGCAGCTTGTATTCTAGGCACCTGTGTGGCAGCTTGAGGGTGGTGGTCTATAGTTTTTAGGCTGGGTGGTCAGGAAGGCCTCCCTGAGAAGGCATTTGAGTCCAGACCTGACTAAACGGAGCCATCCAGCCATGGGCATGTCTGGGAGAAGAGAGCTCACAGCTGAAAGCGCGAAGGCAGCCATAGACATCATTGCTCCATGACATCAGCACTCGGTTGGTTTTGTCAGAGTAGGAGAGACAGGGTATTTTCTCCAAAGAGTGGATGTGAAAATTGCTAAATGGGTCCCCACTCAGAAAGAGAAGCTGAGTGGAGGGGAGAATCCAGTGTAGGCGCCCTTTGCTGTCTAATGGTCCTACTTGAAGTCAGAAGTCTGAGGACCTTACCTGTGGTGGGGCTTGAAAACTTGAGGCTGATTTCCACTCACCAGGACTGCCCAGCCGAGCCCTTGCCTCAGAGTCTATGTCCTAAGCTGCTCCTGCCCGGCTTCCTCAACCCTTTCCCCAGTCTTGTGAGGCCTGAAATGCTATGCCTTGTATGCATGGGCTGAACAGAAAGCTTGGAACTGCCTGACCCAAAAGGAAGAGGAAGAAAAACCCACCAAGAAAGGTTAGATAGAAGACACAAGAGCAGCTGGCAAATAGGTTGTGTCCCAGTTTAAGGAATAAGTGAAAATCTAAATCTACTCACAGCAAAATCATCATCATAGATTTCAACTCTGGGTTCCCTAGTAAATTCCTTGCCTGCATTTCAAAGGATATTCAGAATGGAAAAAATTATTTTCACATTTTTCCCCTGGGAGCTCATATATTGCTGAAAGTGCGAGTGATCTTTGAAACTCTAGGCCTTGGGCAAACCTTTGGCACAGTGGATTAGACGCCACTTTGGATGCCTGCATTCTGTATTGGAGTGTCTGGGTTCAAGTTCTGGCTCTGTTTCCTACCCAGCCTCCTCCTAATACACACCCTAGGAGGCAGCAAGTGATGGGTTAAGGAGCTGGGTCCCTGCCACCCATGTGGGAGATCCAGTTTGAATTCCTGGCCCCTGCTTCAGCCTGCCCTAGCCCTGGCTGTTGTGAGCATTTGGGGAGTGAGCCAGCAGATGGAAGATCTCTCCTTATCCCTCCGTCTCTCTGCCTTTCAAATAAAATCAAAATGTTAAAAATTGAAACTCTAAGTCTTGTGGAATATTCTACAAGTGAATATAAGCTTAAGTGTTAGTACACTCACCAAATCCTCCCTCCCCATATAGTCATTGGATAGGAATATTTTATTTGAGCCCAGAATCATTTCTTTAAGCCCTCCCTCACCTTGGTATTGGACTGGCACAGTCAGCAAAGTGTGTATCTGAAAACTGTAAGTGTTGTTGCCTCTGAGCAGATGGCTTCATAGTTCTGACTTCAAAGTTAAGAAAATGGGTCACTTTCCATTTAGCCTGCATTTCGCACTCTGCCTCCCAAATATTTCTTCTTTTTCCTTTTTTTTTTAAAGATTTATTTTATTTTTTTGACAGGCAGAGTGGACAGTGAGAGAGAGAGACAGAGAGAAAGGTCTTCCTTTTCTGTTGGTTCACCCCCCGATGGCCACTGCGGCCGGCGCGCTGCGGCTGGCGTACCGTGCTGATCCGAAGCCAGGAGCCAGGTGCTTCTCCTGGTCTCCCATGCGGGTGCAGGGCCCAAGGACCTGGGCCATCTTCTACTGCTTTCCTAGGCCACAGCAGAGAGCTGGATCAGAACAGGAGCAGCAGGGACTCGAACCAGACCCCATATGGAATGTCGGTGCTTCAGGCTGGGGCTTTAACCCACTGCACCACAGCACCGGTCCTGTTTTTCCTTCTTTTTCTTGTTCTCCTTCAACTTCTCTGTGTCTTTGACACACTATCACTATTTAAATCGCTCTAGTACCAGGTTCGCTGGCTGTTATCCTGAGAGCATGACTATTGAAGCAGCTGACCTGGGAGGGAGGGGCTGATCCTGGGAACAGACCAGAGATACAGCAGCGTTCTTGTCATTGGGAGGGACCTTTCTGCAATTATTTGAGGCTGACTCCTCAGGACCTGGAGCACAGAAAGTGCTCAGAATCCAGCAGAGAGGAAGAAGAGGACAAGAGGCCATTTGCTTCCTCAGTAGTTCCCTGGATTTCACCCTTTCAAGGCCCACATCACTCTTCTGCGCCTGTTCCAGGTGTATCCCTCGGCAAACCCCTGGGGCAGCTTCTACGGTTGCTTCTCCACTAATTCTTACGCAGGCGTTCATCCCTGTAAATGGTTCTAGACCAGGTCTCAAGTTTTCATCATAGAGTCTTCCCGCAGAAAGACAAGCGAGAAGGAAGTAAAGAGAAACGAGGCCATTAGGAAAACAAAGGATAGCAGCCAGGTTGTCTTGAAAATGTCTGGAAGTCAGTGTCCAAGCAAGGGAAGGGCAGTAGCAGTGGAAACAAGCTCCGGGTGATACAGCCAGGGATTTTCCTTGCAATTTTTGAAAAACAAAACAAAAAAACCCACTTGACCTAAATCATGGAAATCGGGTCACTAAAAGCTAAAGCCTAGCCCTCTCTTCTTGCAAGGAAGAAAAAGACTTCCTCTGCCCCGATGCTGCCTCCTTGTTTGGCACCATACGGGAGCCTGCCTCTGAGACTGAAGCAGACACATCAGGGTAAACCCGCAAGTGGAGCCGGTGGGACGGGCTTGGCGCTCACCTGGAGACCAGAACTTCACATTCTGAAGTGGCAGAGGGCACGTGTAGTTCCTCACCCCAGTACCCTGAGGGCAGGGGACATGGTTAGTAGAATCACCTCCAGATCATTGTCGGACTACTTTGTCCTCTTCTGGTATTTAGTATGTAACTAACATGTAACTCATGTTCAGTAACAAAATCAGTCAGACTGAGAGTGAGGCACCTGACGCAGGATCAGCCCACACTAGCTCCAGGGGCAGCTGAGAGGCAGTGGTGTGTGGTAGGTTTGCCTTCTTTGTGTGATGGCCATTCGTTGAGGGGTCTGTGAAGGAAGCTAGGTGCCTGTCAGAGAAGAGGTGATGAGTGCTCCTTTTTGGGGTCCTCATTGAAGATTCATTTACTCTAGGATATCGTTAGGGCTGCACAAAGGGATTTGTCTGCTCCATTCCATCCTGTGGGGGTGGGGCTGTAACCGAGTTTCTTATTGGCCTGCTGCTGTGGACAGTAAGCAGGCTAATGGGTGATTTGGTACTGAATGAAGCAAAAAGGAAACGAAGATCATAATTCAGAAGATTCTGTAACTGGGCTAATTTCCTGTTTGTAATGCAATTGCTCCTGAGCAGTGATTCTGCAGTTTTAATTCACTATCTTGAAAATATTGATTCTCTGGCTTCAACAGGACATGAAAGCTGGTTCTCTCTTAACAAATGCCTCCTTCTTCTCTCTCCCTCTGTGTGTGTGTGTGTGTGCGCACGCACGTGACTATCGGGTCCAAAGCAGATCTACGATGTAGCTGAGCACTTATGAATGGGTCTAGGCTTGAGATTTTTAAGGAATGTGAACATTAGGGAGGAGAAATACTCTGTAGAGGTAAAATATTTTCATGTGAAGTGGCTAAATTAAGGTACCTATTAGTTTGAAAACAGGTTTGTAGTTATCTAAATTTCTTTTGGATTTTAGGAGCGGGATTGGTTATCGGTGTGCATGGATAAGTGTGTGTATCTCTGCTAAGCCCTGGCGTAGTTGAACATCTTGTGGTATTTGGATTCTGATGAAAGTCACGGAGTTAGGAATAGAATTGCCATCTTCATGGTATATAAAATAAGGACTGTGGTGTGGGGTGGAGATGAAGTACTGTCTGTCAACTTGCCAGGCAAGGGAGCTCTGAGAAGAGAGCTAAGGAGAAAGCAAATCATGAGTGTCCAAGTTCTAGCTTATGATGGTCTTGCTAAGGATAGAACTGTGGCTAAGACGGAATGTATATGATTGATTAAAACAAGTTTCGTGGGGCCGGCGCTGCAGTGCAGTAGGTTAATCTTCCACCTGCGGTGCCAGCATCCCGTATGGGCGCCGGTTGTAGTCCCAGCTGTTCCTTTTCCAGTCCAGCTCTCTGCTGTGGTCTGGGAAAGCAGTAGAAGATGGCTCAAGTGTTTTTGCCCCTGCACCCATGTGGGAGACCCGGAAGAAGCTCCTGGCTTCGGATCAGGATCGGCACAGCTCCGGCTGTTGCAGCCGTTTCGGGGAGTGAACCAATGGAAGGAAGACCTTTCTTTCCCTCTGTAACTCTACCTCTCAAATAAGTAACTAAAATCTTAAAAAAAAGAAAAAAAAGTTTCGTTATTCATTGATCAGGAAATAGTGCTGACTCCAAAAGGGTCTAGTGTCCCCGGGTCAGTGTTCACAGCCTCTATAAGTTGGCTGGAACAATAAACCATACAATAGAACACAGCATGCAAGATTGATATCTCCTAAGCAAGCATTGGAGTTGGTGGAAATATTTTCTTTCACATGTGTGTAGATGTCAGGAGGCCCTTGCTGGATGTGTGTGTGTGTGTGTGTGTTCAGCACCTGCCTCTTCTAATTTCAAGTTCTTCTGTTCTCTAGTTCCTCTCAACATGCTTAAGCTAAGATCGTCTCAGATATTTAAATGAAATAGCCAATTATGTTCTTTTAGAAGTCTTCAAAGACTTAGGAACTAAAAAATCATTTCCCATCAGTTGTCCTGACAGCATGACAGAGTCAAATGCAGAGAGAGAGGGTATGAAGGTTATATGGTTATAAGTAGTTTCTCTCACATAGCAGGTACACAGTTACTACTTGAAGGAACTGATGTATGATTAAAAGGTTATAAGGCAACCCACAGAGGGGAAAATATTTGCAAGTCATGTATCTGATAAGGTATTTTTTAAAAATTTATTTATTTATTTGAAAGTTAGAGTTACGGGGCCGGCACCATGGCTCAATTGGTTAATCCTCTGCCTGTGGCACCGGCATCCCATATGGGCACTGGGTTCTAGTCCCGGTTGCTCCTCTTCCAGTCTAGCTCTCTGCTGTGGCCCGGGAAGGCAGTGGAGGATGGCCCAGGTGCTTGGGCCCTGCACCTGCATGGGAGATCAAGAAAAAGCACCTGGCGCAGTGTGCCGGCTGTAGCGGCCATTTGGGGGGTGAACCAATGGAAGGAAGACCTTTCTATCTCTCTCTCTCTCTCTACCTGTCAAATAAATAAAAATAAAGTTAGAGTTACACAGAAAGGGAAGCAGAGAGAGAGGTCTTCCATCCACTGGTTTATTCCCCAATTGGCTGCAATGGCTGGAGCTGTACCGATCCAAAGCCAGGAGCCAGGAGCTTCTTATGGGTCTCCCACGTGGGTGCAGGGGCCCACAGACTTAGGCAATCTTCTACTCCTTTCCCAGGCTGTAGCAGAGAGCTAGATTGGAAGAGGAGCAGCTGGGACTCAAACTGGCACCCATATGGGATGCCGGCGCAGCAGGCAGCATCCCTACCTACTACACCACAGCACCGGCCCCCATGCTTGAGTTTTTAGCAGGTCCTACAGCAAAGAGAAATTGGTGAGGAGGGCTTGGTGGCCTCTTCCTCTTTCTTGACAGAGAAGCCAGCCCCAAAGCCACACTTGTAGAGGCAGCTGTGGTGGGACAGGAGGAAAGAGCGGCCAATCACAGCTAATGTGTGTTGAGCACCACACAGAACTTTTGTATCTCTGCTCTCTTAAGAACTGCATGGTCACCTGGATGAGGGTGCTAGGATTCCCTTATTAAAGCAGGAGGGTTGAGGCTCAGAGAAAGTAAGTGACCATCCGGAGCCTACACTGCTGTTCCATGGGGCTCAAACCCAGGTTTTCCCCTCTACAACATTTCCCTCCAATACTTACTTTTTCCTAATGATATTGCTTTGGTTTGGACCTAAGAAACTTTTCTTTGGCTGTGAATAGATTAAGATGGTGGGAGACTAGGGGAATATAGGCAGGCCTGCCTCACCTTCAAAACTCACTTTTAGGGGTCCTCGTCATTGTGTAGCAGGTTAAGCCACTGCCTGCAGCCCAGGCATCCCATATGGGTGATGCTCCACTTCCCATCAAGCTCCCTGATAATGCACCTGGGAAAGTAGCAGAGAATGAACCAAGTGCTTGGACCCTTGCACCCACATGGGAAACCTGGAAGAGGCTCCTGGCTCCTGGCTTTGGCTTGGCCCAAACCTGACCATTGTGGCCACTTGGGGAGTAAACCAGTGATGGAAGATCTCTCTCTCTCTCTCTCTAACTGTACTTTTCAAATAAATAAAATCAATCTTTAAAACAAAATCCTTTTAAGTGAGAGAAGAATATCATCATGATCTTCATCATTGCTAATATCAGTTCTCTGGGGGTGACATCCAGTTCTTAAAATTTTCCCAGTTTTTTTTATTTCTGATTATAAAATGTGGACCTGGGGGCAGAGCTGTGCCACAGTGAGTTAAGCTGCTACTTGTGAGGCCAGGATCCTGCATCAGAGTGCCAGTTTGCATCCTGGCTGCTCCTCTTTGGATCCAACATCCTGTTAATGTGCCTGGGCAGGCACTGGAAGATGGCCCAAGCACTTGGGCCCCTGCACCCATGTGGAAGAACAGGATGGAAGGCCTGGTTTCTGGCTTCAGCTTGGCCCAGCCCTGGCCATTGTGGCCATTTGAGAAGTGAACAAATGGGTAGAAGATCTCTCTCTGTCACTCTGCCTTTTAGATCAATCAATCGATCAATCAATCCTTTCTTTTTTTTCCCCAGAAAAGTAAATCTGGCTTATTGTGGAAAGAAAAAACAGACAAATCACTAGAAATAGCCAATAGTAACTGTTTGATATTTGTTTTTTCTAATCATGTTTAAAAAATAAAAGTGGGATTATATATTGCATAGTAATTTGTAACATATTTTTGTCATTTATGAAAATATTGTGCATATTTTCTAAGTGGTTTAAGCCTGAGTGGTAATGGCTTTGACCTGAGTATTAAGGTGAGAGAAGTAATTTTAAGTATATCTCCTTGTTATAGGTATATTATTATGAGTCTTTTAGACTTTATGTAACAGAAAAAGACTGCCTAGCTTAAGCAAAATGGGGAATTACTTGAAAGGATATTGGGTCTTCTCATTTAACCTGAGGACCACTGGACAATCAAGCTAACTAGAAGGACCAGGATAGGGCTCTTGAGGCCATTAGCTACAGGAAAAAAGACACTCCCTCATCTCTGGTTCTCTTGGTTCCAACTACTAAATTCCCAAGGAAAAGGGTGACTGGGATTCAATCCTGGACCAGTCATCTCTGCCCAGGACAGTGCTGCCCTAGGGAGTAAGTTGTGGGGTGGCGAGGGTGGGGACGGGAAAGTCAGGAGAAAGACGAGGCTTGTAAAATGTAGGTAGTAGATGCAGGAAAGAATAGATTTCCATCGCAGGGAGAAGGTGGCATTGGAGAATTTCTTTGGACAGTTTAAATCATGTTCAAATACTCTACTAAACTCTAATGTTTCTACAGTTGTTGATAAGTGTGGAATTTTTTTTTAAGATTTATTTATTTATTTGAAAGAATTACAGAGACAGAGAGAGAGAGAGAGAGAGGTCTTCCATCCATTGGTTCACTCCCCAAATGGCTTCATCAACCAGAGATGGGCCGATCCGAAGCCAGGAGCCAGGAGCTTCTTCTTGATTTCCCATGCAGGTGCAGGGGCCCAAGCACTTGAGCCATCTTCTACAGCTTCCCCAGGCCATAGCAGAGAGCTGGATCAGAAGCGGAACAGCTGGGTCTCAAATAGGCACCCATGTGGGATTTTGGCACTGCAGGTGGCAGCTTTTCCCACTATGCCATAGTGCTGGCCTGTGGTCAAATGTTTAATGTTATCATAGCACAGCATTCATTTTAGAACATAATTCAATTGAGCTGTATTTTTATGTGGTAATTGGACAATTCTAAAAACTTTGAGCCTCCATATATAGGTTCTGTATATATTTATGCCCTTTTATAGGGCCTAGGGCATTATTTTAATGTTTTAGATATTTATAGACATTTATAAAATGGTCATAGTTTTTGTTCCATGACAAGCTGTTTATAGTATTTATTTTATTTGTTGAGGAGCCCTTGGCCAAGAATGAAACTCCCAATTATAGATCTTTTCCATGGAAAATATGATGCATTTGATAAAGTAGTTTCTAAAAATATGTTGTAGCTAAAAGAAGGGCCTGCTAATTTGTTAGAGAAATATACAGACATTTACAGATGTGCACATATTATCACAAAAGCACATACCCTTGAAACAGATGCTGTGCGTGCACTCAGCAGCCTAAGTGAGAACCATAGGTATCTGTCCACGTCCGAGTATGGGCTGTAGTAGTTGGCCTCGAGTGTTTGAAGAGAAGCAGGTTAATTCAGAGATTGAGACACACAGATGTTAAAGCCTCAGCACGTGGAGGTGACTCCAGAATCCTAGCTCTGACTGCTGGGTGAAATCGCTCCCTCCGGTGATTTCTTCCCAGGGCTTCCTTAACATGCACACTAGTGTCTCCCTTTTGTGTTTCTTTAGGACCAGATGGCAAGTTTTGATTTTGGATAGGTATAGAGGCAGCCCCTGGTCTAGTCACTTGCCACTGCGTGTCGAATAGGACTTTTGAGCCACTTTTCCTAGAAGCGCCAATGGTGCAGTTGCCCAGGAACTTCCCGAGAAAGCTCAGAATGTGCCCCAGATCCTGTCTGGCCTGGAAGGGACTGGCTCCTGATTTGGTGACGCCGTCATAAAGGCTCATCTTTGGGAAGCCTGGGACGTGGTTGGATTGATAAACACCTACCGTTTAGTGGAGAGGCATCAGGGCTTCTCAAGCCTGTATTACAGTTCTTGAGATGACCCTGGAGTTCTTGAAGTCTCCATGGTCACTGCTGGTCAGAGGAAAGCAGAAAAGACCAAGAAAATTTAAAGCAGAGGATCTGGCATCCTGACCTAGGCCAAGCTCCATAATGAAGAGCTCTTGGACAACCAGGTCAGGTCTCAGGCCCTAAAGTAGAGTGAGTGGCATGTAGGGCACTAAAGAATAAAAATTAATTCACTGAAGATAATCAGTTTGGTTCAGACAGCCTTTTTTAAAGAATAGTTTTATTTATTTATTTAATTGAAAGAAATAGAAGGCGGGGGAGAGAGAAAGAGAGAATCTTCCATCCTCTGGTTCACCCCCCCAAATGGCTGGAATGGCAAGGGCTGGGCCAGACCAAAGCCAGGAGCCAGGAGCTTCTTCCAGGTCTCCCACGTGGGTGTAGGGGCCCAAGCTCTTGGGCCATCTTCCACTGCTTTCCCAGACCATTAGCAGGGAGCTGGATTAGAGTGGAGCAGCCGGAACTTGAACTGGCACCCATATGGGATGCTGGCACCAAAGGTAGAGGCTTTGCCTTCTCTGCCACAGCATCAACCCTGGTTCAAAACCCTTGAGTCCAAGGAAGTTGATTAAGATGAAGAGAAAGATTTTCTAATCTATGTGGAACTGGCTGAATTACAACTCTTTCTACTTGAATGAATCAAATGTGATTTTCAACTATTAGCAGACACTTTACTATTAATTAATAGCTACTATCAACGTTGTCACCATTGCAAAATTTAACATTTATGAAGCAGATATTAATGTTTATTATTTGTTTGCCCATGACTACACTGAGACTTAGAGAAATGAAGGAATATACCAAGGTCAGCTAGGAAATCAGTAAGTGATGAACTGGAAGCCAGATCTGCCTCACTCTTGTGCTCTGTGCCTCAATCAGAGAGAAACAGTTTTAAGGAACAAACTTTATCCAAAGGAGTAAGTATTTAGTAAGAGCTACACTTGTTTTTTTTTTTTTAATTTTATTTATTTTTTGATAGGCAGAGTTTGTGAGAGAGAGAGAGAGAGAGAGAGAGAGAGAGAGAAAGGTCTTCCTTTTTCCTTTGGTTCACCCACCAAGTGGCTGTATGGCTGGGGCGTTGCAGCCGGCATGCTTCACAGATCCGAAGCCAGGAGCCAGGTGCTTCTCCTGGTCTCCCATGCGGGTGCAGGGCCCAAGCACTTGGGCCATCCTCCACTGTCTTCCCAGGCCACAGCAGAGAGCTGGACTGGAAGAGGAGCAACAGGGACAGAATCCGGCACCCAAACTGGGACTAGAACTCGGGGTGCTGGCGCCGCAGGCGGAAGATTAGCCTAGTGAGCCACGGCACCAGCCAGTACGAGCTACACTTGTAACAGAACATCACTGGAAGATGTATTTCTGCCTATATGTTATTTGTTACATATAAATTTAGTGTCCAGTATTCTAAACTGTGAGTCTATATATAATTATAAACAAATGCTATATTGTAATTACATGGATATAAAATATAATACGTGAAACATGTTATATATAATTATATGTATTTAATCAATTATTTTAAAATTTTGATCTTTAGTTTTGAGTGTATTTATTGCATTTTAAGTTGAAAATTGTCTTAATAACTTGAAATTCAGACACATGTCAATTTTAAAAATCATTGGTGGGTTTCGGAATGCAAAATTATAAAGGTTTTTTTTTTTTGTTGTTTTGTTTTGTTTTTTATAGGCAGAGTAGACAGTGAGAGAGACAGAGAGAAAGGTCTTCCTTTGCCGTTGGTTCACCCACCAATGGCCACTGCAGCTGGCGCCGCTGCGGCTGGCGTACCGTGCTGATCTGAAGCCAGGAGCCAGGTGCTTCTCCTGGTCTCCCATGCGGGTGCAGGGCCCAAGCACTTGGGCCATCCTCCACTGCATTCCCAGGCCACAGCAGAGAGCTGGCCTGGAAGAGGGGCAACCGGGACAGAATCCGGCGCCCCGACTGGGACTAGAACCTGGTGTGCTGGCGCCGCAGGCGGAGGATTAGCTTAGTGAGCCGTGGCACTGGCCAAAATTATAAAGTTTAATAGAAAATATAGGGCATAAATATTGATGTGATAAAGTTTAAGACTAAAATATGATTTTAAAAAATCTAGAAATGGAAGCTGAAATAGCTAATTTTATTAGGTAAGAAAAGTTGACCATTTTTATTTTCCTTAAAAATATATTAGAACCAGACAACGCCTACATAGCAAGAGCTAACTTAATTTCTTGTGCAAGGTTTATGTTTTCTAATATCACATGTGTCTTATTTTCATAGTTTAATTCCCTATGCATGAATTATTGCAAAATGACAAGGTAGGAAAGAAAGGCTGCTGGGGCACAAATCGGCAAGTGTCACTCCAAAGAAGTGACAAGCCCAGCTTTGGTGTGGTTTTACTCTTTGTCAATAAACCTTAGTAAAATGAAAAAAAAAGAACAGATTTTAGGAATATGCTAAAAGCCAAACGTGACAGAATAAGGAAAATTTAAATCTTCAGGTTGGAATTTGTGGTTAAAATGCCAGGTTTTTCATTTGTGACTTCAGTCTGGAGGAACTTCATAGATACTCAGAAATCTTTAGGTGAGGACACTTTAATGTCCTTTTTGAATCTCTACTGAAAAAGAGGGGGGAAATGAGGTGGTAGTTCTCCAACTTCAGATGCAAAGACTGGTCGTTAAAACAAGAATTTGCACGTTTTGTAAGATGCTGCGGCTGCTGCTGGTCCAGGGATTGCACTCTGAGGGTCACGGGTGCAGGGAAGCCTACACAGCTGATGTCAGACGGAAGTCTCGGTTGAAACACAGACCACATAGGAATGGAAGCCCCTTACTTTTGAATAGGTGGTTCCCTAGAAAATCCCCAAACCCATCTGCAGGTTTTTATTGGGGTTTTGTCTTAAGAAAGGACAATGGGGCTCCTGGGGAATGCAAGAGATTGAGTTTTATTCTGTTGTGTCCTAAATATACAGAAAAATGAATGATACGCTTCCTTTTAGGAAGAATGAGCCAGGCAGAAGGCACCCAGAATTCTTTAAAAGTCCTTTCCCTGATTAAAAGAGAGCTTTGTGACCAAAGGGAAAGCAAGACAGTTGGTGCAGCTGTGTACCTGCGAGGCAGATTTGTTCCATTTCCTCTTGGTATTCTCTGTGGGAAGTGAGAGAAATGCCCTCTTGGGTCCCTGTAATTTGTGTGATTGATTCATAGCTTGTGAGAACCACACGTACTCTAGGAAATGTGTATTCCCCTGGAATGCAACAGTAATAAAAGATGGATCATTTTGGTCCAGATCTTCTGTGTCACTTATGAAGAATTCTCTAAAAATGATTTTGTTCACTATTGTCTGTGACAGCACAGATTCTTAAAATAGTATTTAGTTAAGTGCATGTACGAGTGTAAGGTGGCATAACTCTGACAGCAGCTCGCTGGCAGGTTTTAGGCTGGATAGAGAAACAGGTTCTGGAACTGGCGCTGTGGCATAGCAGGTAAAGCCACCGGCTAGAGTGCCAGCATCCCATATGGCATCGGTGTGAGTCCTAGCTGCTCACTTCTGATCCAGCTCTCTGCTATGGCCTGGGAAAGCAGTAGAAGATGGCCCAAGGCCTTGGCCCCATGCACCCATGTGGGAGACCCAGGAGAAGCTCCTGGCTCCTTGCATCTCATCTGCACAGCTCCAGCCATTATGGTCATTTGGGGAGTGAACCAGTGGATGGAAGACCTCTCTCTTTGCTTCTACCTATCTGTAAATCTGCCTTTCAAATAAATGAATAAATATTTAAAAAACAAAACAAAAAAAGAACAGGTTTTGAGATGCAGAGCGCAGTACAGAAAGTTTTCTGGGAAGACTCAAGATCAGAATTCTGGGGTCATGAGGGAAGCAGGGCTGGACAGACAGACAGGCTGGATAGTAATGAAGTCACAAGAGCTTCAGCCTCAGTTGTAGAGCTGGAGTGGCATTTCGGAGTTGTCCCAGATTGAGACCAGGGGACGAGGCCTTTGACCCTCATATCAGGGTCATTGGAAGTTTGCTCCACACATGTTGACAGAGCAAGTCCCCTCTGGAGAGGACAAGTTCTGGGGTAGGAACTCAGTGCCATTAGCAATGAAGTCTTAGTAGTTGGGGCAAGGAGTACTTCCATTCTGAAGGGGGGGGGGTTTACATCAGGAGACAAGGGGCATGCCTGTTTCAGTGTCATGGAGATGCCTAAACTCTGCACTGAATGCATTGTATGTGCGAGGTAGCTTGCTAGGTGCCATGGGTATCAAAAGAGCATCAGACATGCGTTCTGATTTTATAGAAACTTGTATCATCCAGTACTGTCTGCATATTATCTATAGCATCCCAATTACAACACAAAGAACATCTTGCTGGGCACTAAATGTTGTACAGAGTAGGTTCAACCCAGATAGCCATGAAAGGATAAAGCGAGAACAATGGCAGCATTTACTGACACACTATTCTAAGCACTATTGTTATCCAAGTTTTATTTATTTAAGGAACTGAGCATAGCTTTAAGAACTTGTTCAAGGTCACAAAGATTATAAGGGACAGTTAGATTTTGAATTCTGGTTGCCTGATTGTAGAGTTCAATTAACTAGCTTTTCTTCACTCTGTTGTTCTGGGGAAGAGGAATTTTACAACAATAAGGCCTTCAATTTCTGTTCCTTTTAACATTTACTATACTTTTGCACTTTAATTAATTTCTGTCTCCCCTTCCAAAGCACTCTGTCAAGTACATAGTGTCCCTTAATGAAGGCTAATATTAAAAAAGTAAAAATGAATTTCATTTTCCCATTCTCTCCCTCTTGTTTCTCTTGGGTCCGGAAAGGAGAGACAAGGAAAAGAATGGAAGATGAGAATGTACAGTGTAAAAGAGGCTCCATAATTCTTACAGAGTATTCTAAGACCTGTTTCTTATAATATCCAACTTCCTGTACCAAGAAACTGAAAAAGACCCCAAGTCCAAAATGCTTATCATCTTTGTGAAGGTTAAAGGATTGTGTTTGAATAGGTTTTGTGCCTTACTAGCAAAAGCTAATAGCTTACCATGACCACAGGGCCTCTTTTTCCATTGGTTCGCCCCACAATGGCCGCTGCGGCCGGTGCACTGTGCTGATCCGAAGCCAGGAGCCAGGTGCTTCTCCTGGTCTCCCATGCAAGTGCAGGGCCCAAGCACTTGGGCCATCCTCCACTGCACTCCCAGGCCACAGCAGAGAACTGGCCTGGAAGAGGAGCAACCGGGATAGAACCAGTGCCCCAAGCGGGACTAGAACCAGGGGTGCTGGCGCCACAGGTGAAGGATTAGCCTATTGAGTCGCAGCGCTGGCTTCCAGGGCCTCTTACATTCATTTCTGGTTTGCTGTAGAGAAAACTGTAGTCTTGTAGCTGATTTTGATCTTGTCATCTTGCCATCCAAGGATGGTTTTGACATTTTATTTATTTATTTATTTTTCTGACAGGCAGAGTTAGACAGTGAGAGAGAGAGAAACAGAGAGAAAGGTCTTCCTTTCATTGGTTCGCCCCCTAAATGGCTGCTATGGGCCAGTGTGCTGCGCCGATCCGAAGCCAGGAGCTTCCTCCTGGTCTCCCATGTGGGTGCAGGGCCGAAGCACTTGGGCCATCCTCCACTGCCTTCCCGGGCCATAGCAGAGGGCTGGACTGGAAGAGGAGCAACCGGGACAGAATCTGGTACCCCAAGCGGGACTAGAACCCGGGGTGCTGGTGCCACAGGCGGAGGATTAGTCAAGTGAGCCACGGCACCATTCGGTTTTGACATTTTTAAATGATTGAAAGCAAAAAGAATATTTTTGTGACATGTGAAATGTATATGGAATTTGAATTTCAGTCTCCATAAGTGTAACTGGCACAAATTCGTGCCAACTTGCTTATGTGTTGTTTGTGGCTACTTTGCAAGCTGCAACCATGGGGTTGGGCAGTTGCAACAGAGACCATGTTGCCTGCAAGGCCTAAAATATTTACTCTCTGGGTTTGTTTTGTTTGTTTGTTTGTTTGTTGTTTTTGTTTTTCAGAAAAAGCATGTGGACTGCTACTGTAGCATGATTCTCAGCTTTAGCTCCACTGTAAATACTTGGGAGGGAGAGCTTGTAAAACTCCCAGTCCTCGAGCCCCATCCTACACCAGTCAAATCAAAACCTCTGGAGATAAGGCCCAGCCTTCTGTACTTGTTAATCCTCTCCAGTGTTTCTCTAATATCCAGGCGGGGCTGAGAACCCCTGCCTGAAGCATGGGTGCATTTTGAGGGCAGATGGACTGGGCCCCTGCCTCCAGGCTGCCCAATGGGAGACAGGATGCAGGTCACTCTTGCCACCTGTGTGTGTAAGCAGTGATACTAGCAAAGATGTTCAGGACCTCCAGGTGCCCTTCTCCAAGAAGAGGTCGGTTATGGAGAAGACAGGATTATATCAAATACCCATCCCACCATGTAGAGTGACTAAGCGGAAAGCAAATTTTGTCCCAAATAGAATATTATCAAACGTGCAGGTGGTGTAGCCTTCCATACCCTAGCCTCTAGAAATAGGTGACCTAATTCCTTTGCATCCACTAACAGCCAGATAATTGCAGCTATAGAGCCCAGAACCAGTCACCTTGTACAGTGAGTCCAAGTGGAAGGATTAACCACCTGTATGGTCCATAAGCTCTGCTTCAAAATTACTGCAAGTCTTATTAAATCACAGATTCCTAGGTTCCATCCCAGACATTCAGAATCAAAATCTCTAGGGACAATCATAGAAATCTGCATTTTAACCAGCTTTCAGTTGACTCCTTTTTAAAGATTTATTTATTTGAAAGGCAGAGTTACACAGAAAGAGAAGGAGAGGCAGAGAGAGAGAGTCTTCCATCCCCTGGTTCATTCCCCAATTGGCTGCAACAGCCAGAGCTGTGCCAATGTGAAGCCAGGAGCCAGGAGCTTCCTCAGGGCCTCCCATGCAGGTTTAGGAGTCCAAAGACTTGGGCCATCTTCCACTGCTTTTCCCAGGCTGTAGCAGAGAGCTGGATCAGAAGTGGAGCAGCCGGGACTTGGACTGGTGCCCATATGGGATGCAGGCACTGCAGGTGGCAGCTTTACCCGCTACACCACAGCACTGGCCCCTCAATTAAGAACTTTAAAGTTAGGGGCCGGCGTTGTAGTGTAGTGGGTTAAGTTGTTGCTGCTACTCCAACATCCCCTATTTGAATCCTGGCTCCTCTCTTCAGTCCGGCTTCCTGCTAATGTTCCCATGAAGGCAGTGGAAGATGGCCCAAGAACATGAGTCACTGTCTTCCACATGGGAGACCAGGATGGAATTCCTAACTCCTGACTTCAGTCTAGCCAAGACCTGGCTGTTGAGGCCATGTGGGAGTGAACCAGAAGATCTAAAATCTCTGTCTCTCCTTTCAGATAAATCATTTTTCTTTAAAGTGAGCTTTAAAGTTGGATCACTGCTTACCCAAACGGTTGTGCTGGTGAATTCCTGCCCGAAGTGCAGGCCAAAGTTGTCCTACCGTTATTTGCTACAGTGGACTTAACTGACTGGGCTGGTCATTGATTCCTTCCAGAGATGCACACACATACATTTTTAAAAATGGACTTTCCAAATCAATAGATTTTTAGCCAAAATAATCAGTTATTTAAAAAAAAATGTCATAGAAGTCAAACTCTTCAGCCCACCAATCACTGTCTTACTTAGTATTAAAGGTACTTCCACTACAAGCAGTTATAAATATCTGAACTAGTCCCAAATCTTCCTTCTTGAAGGTAGGCCTAATTTTTTAGAAGTAGATACATACCATTTAAAGTGAATGGGGTGAATAAACTGGGTGGTTAAGCAGGAACTGTTTCTTCATTTTTTTAAGATTTATTTTTATTTATTTGAGAGGCAGAGTTAAAGACAGTGAGAGGGAGAGACAGAGAGGTCTTCCATCGGCTGGTTCACTCCCCAAATGGCCACAACAATCAGAGCTGGATCGATCCGAAACCAGGAGCCAGGAGCTTCTTCTGGGTCTCCCAGTCTGATGCAGGGGCCCAAGCACTTGGGCTGTCTACTGCTTTCCCAGATCATAAGCAGAGAGCTGGATCCCAAGAGAGCAGCCGGGACTAGAGCCAAGACCCATATGGGATACAGGTGCTGCAGGCTGAGGCTTAACCTGCTACACCGCAGTGCTGGCCCCATTTTTGGTTTTTTTAAAAGATGAGCTTTGACTCATAAGTGACCACACTGTGTTTCAGTGCACTCTTTCCTGCCAATAACAGATATAGTTTAATAATAGTTTTGTCTAAAGCAGAGTTGTTTAAAAGAAATCCAGCTTATCTCAAGAAAAAAGAGTCTTATGGATTTACATTGTGTGAAACCAAATATATTTCTTCATTGTCATTTTCATAAGACTTATTAACCACTGGCAAACTCTGTAAATCCATCAGCATATGGATGTAGGTGTTTGAATATTGAAATATATGATACTATTGTGAGAAATCATGGTGGGAATAGAAAATAAGCACTTAATTTTTGTTAACTAGAGAGATTTGTAGAGGACATACGATATTGAGGACAGTGTAATTAAAGGGCCCACATTTGCATCAGAGTAGCATCACAGAGAAGCTAGGAAAGCCCATATGTTAGGCCTGCTGGGCTGGGTCAGATTGCAAATGTGACTTCAGAATCTGATTTTAAGTGTAATTCAGGTGCCAGAGCGGTGCAGTAAGGGAGCGTAGGGGTAAATGCTCTGGGCAGTACTGCAAGGTTTTATCTGAGCATCCTGGGACCCGAGGTGTCCGTTTCTAACATGAAAGGCTATACTTTATGAGCTGAGGCAATCCCCAGAGGACTGCATGGGCGATCCCCCTTGATAGCAGCACAAAGGGAGTTTGAAGCTTTCTATTTTTGACTGGTGTGTGGGCATTGACTGCGCCCATTGTGTGCTTATCGCCGTAGAGGCAGGCTCATGTTCTACCGTGTCCTGTCTCAGGGCTTTCACGAAATTCTTGGGTGTCTTTAATTTCACCAGACTGAACAAAATGGAACACATAGATCCCTGAGCCTTGATGTCCTGAAGGCAAAGATTTCACAAAAGATGGTACTGGTTTCCCTAGGATAATCAGCACAACATAAAACCACCCCGCTGTGCAATCTGAATTACTCACAAGGCTCTTCATGCATAATCGGAAGGCAATTTGAGACATGGACGATCTGTCCCTGAGACATTGTTAACTGATTTTTGAAGGGTTCATGTTGGAGATGAAAGGTAAGGGAAAGACGGTGGGGAGGTGCAGGTGAATGTGTTTGGTCTGGGTATCTTTGACTTTCACTTTGGGAAAGGCCCTTGCCATGATTAAAATTGTATTCTCCTCTGTTTCCTGTTTGCCGGGGTAAAACTGAAACCACTCCTTCATTCTGTGTGACCTGTCTGTGACTGTGTGTCTGTGTGGTGGCACCATTGCCCTTCCAACTGGGCCCTTGGCTTGGTTTCATGTTCCACATTTTCTGGCTCCTCTGTGTGCTGAAGAACTGCATTTTGCTCTTCACTATTAAAAGTCTGTCCCCATTAAGTGCTCCACTTTGTCCTGATGGTGATGATTGTCTTCCACACGTTAAAACAAAAAACAGATGGGGGTTGTTAGACAAGCCTCCAGAGGAGCTTGACTGTAAGGCTTCAACTCAGACAAATGACAACGGGAATATGGCCACAGCCAGGGGTTGGTAAAGAAAGGTGGCTTTGTTTGGATGATTTGTTTGGACTCTGTTAAGACACACAAAATATCTTTTTTGGGTCTTATGGCGTAGGCAGGGTTTTCTATGCTTAAAAGCAAATCTTCAACTGCATTCTCATTGCCTTACATCAGCCGCTTCTCCCCTTCTCTCTCATGTGGCCAAACAATAAACAAAGTGACCACTGTTGTTGCTGTGGAGCCTTGCTCCCTCTCTCTTTCTAGTACAGGCTCCCAGGATGGAAATCCGTAGCCAGGGAAACTCCCCAAATCCAGCTCCTTTCTCAGAGGACGTGCGCCCCATGTTTGCTCGCAGTGGCCCCAGCAGGTCAGATCCACAGGGGTCTGCAGAAACCCAGGCAGCCAGGGAGGCAGCGGTCCTGGGGGCAGTCACTGCCTGTTTTCATTTTCCTCAGCTTTTGTCAAGTCCACGCTCTAGGCTGGAGGGCGTGGCTGAAATTCCAGAAAAGCACTGAAAGTACTGTTTGTTCTTTAAAATGTTACAGTTAATTTCTTAGTCCTAACTTTAGGGAAGGGAAAGGTCTTAATGTAGAAGAGCAACAAAATACAGAGCAGATCTCTCTTTCCTGGAGTGAAAGATATCAGTAGAGAAAGCAGCACTTGAGAGGTTATTTTTTTTTTTAAGATTTATTTATTTATTTGAAAGAGTTACACAGAGAGAGAGGAGAGGCAGAGACAGAGAGAGAGGTCTTCCATCCGCTGGTTCACTTCCCAATTGGCTGCAACGGCCAGAGCTTTGCCGATCTGAAGCCAGGAGCCAGGAGCTTCTTCCGGGTCTCCCACGCAGGTGCAGGGGTCCAAGAACTTGAGGCATCTTCTACTGCTTTCCCAGGCCATAGCAAAGAGCTGGATTGGAAGTGGCACAACCAGGACTCGAACCGGTGACCATATGGGATGCTGGCACTGCAGGTGGCAGCTTTACCCGCTATGCCACAGTGCTAGCCCCTGAGAGGTTATTTTAAAACTGTGGTTCTTAACACAGGACCATCACCCTCAAGGAGTTCACATAATGTTTCCAGGGTTGGGTTGAGCCCTCTAAAATGGAACAGAAAAGTTTGAATGAAAGGTTTTTTTTTTTTTTTTTTGAGAAAACCCATGGTGTCTGCTAGAATCTCAAATCAAAAAAAAAAAAAAAAAAAAAAAGACTTAATTTAAGAAAGCAAGCTTATAAGCACACACTTTGCTTTTCAGCAGACTTGTGAATCCTTCCATAGATGTTGAGGCTGCTCTGTGAAGGCACAGGTGCCTTTACCTGGCTGTCAAGTTCTCTATGAGTCTGTGAGGGCACGCAGGTGCTTGCTGGGAGATGACGGCTCGTGATGACAGCCGATGTCCAGTGGCTCTTTCCTGCTAACATTTTCCCATGTTGACGCCTGCCTTTTTGTCTTTTTCCAGGTAGTTCCCCATAGACACGGTGGTGTAGAGATTGGCTAAAAAGTAGCCCCTCACTCTGCTGGGGAAGTGGTCAGGGGAAAGACAACCAGCACTGTGCCTCCCCGGTCCCTGGAGCCCAGGAGTCCTCCCTTTTCACACTCCAGGAAATATGGCTCCTCCCTTGGTGGGTCTGGGTTTTGAAATCCTTGTTTACATTGTTGGTATCTAAACATTTGTAGAATCAGAAACAAGAAACCACAAAACAACACCTCAAACCAAACCACTTTTTATCAGCTCTGTGTCTATCACTATTTGCAGAGAACTAATTTTACATCACTGCTACCAATGGGTTTATGGCTTGCCAATGTCTGCTTTCCCATGAATTTCTATAGGTCTCCTCCCATATTTCATATTTAACTTACAAATAGCAATATTTATTTTGGCATGTCCTATCTCTATATCACAAACTTTGGGGTTGTTTTTTTATTCTAAAATAAGTATTTCTTTTTTTATTTGAAAGGTAGAGTTACAGAAAGAAACGGGTAGAGACAGAAACACGGAGGTCTTCCATCTGCTGGTTCATTCCCCAAATGGCCTCAATGGCTGGGGCTGGGCCAGGCCAAAGTCAGGACCCAGGAGCTTCTTTCTGGTCTCCCACATGGGTGCAGGGCCCCAAGGACTTGGGCCATCCTCTGCTGCCATCCCAGGTGCATTAGCAGGGAGCTGGATTGGAAGTGGAGCAGGCAGGACTCGAACAAGCACCAATATGGGATGCTAGGCATTGCAGGAGGTGGCTTAACTCACTATGCCACAGCACCAGTCCCTTATTTCTTTTATATACTCAATGCTACTTGGCTACAAGCCCCCACCCCCATTAAACACCGATGAATTATTTTACGTTTGTCATCTTTTACCAAATTGCTCTTCGCAGGAAGTGTATTAGGCCTCTGGCAATGGATAAATATTGCTGAAGAAGAATTTTACCCACCCTTCTCAATATTAGATTTTTGTATTTGCCTTTTTGCTACTTTACTGTGAGTGAAGTGTTTTAGAGTTGCTTTCATTTTCAGTTTTAACATTATAATGCGTGTGAAAATTTTCCCATTTTTAAAAATTGAACTCTCTCATTTTATGTGAATTATCTAATCCAGAGTTTGGCAAACTACAACATGTGGGCCAAATCTGGAAAGTGTCTCTAGAAATAAAGTTTTATTGGAACACAGCCATGCTGGTTTTGGTTTATTTACATGTTGTCTAAGGCTGCTTTCTGCTCTACAGTCCCAGAATTGAATAGTTGCAATGGATTTCAATATTTTTTGCACCAAAATAAATTTATCTTTTAATTTCATTTTCCCAAGAACTTTTTGAAGTACTTCTGTATTTACCATCTGGCCTTTATAGAGTTGTTTTTTTTTTTTTTTTGGGGGGGGGCGAGATTTATTTATTTATTTTAAAAGAGTTACAAAGAGAGGAGAGGCAAAGAGAGATTTCCATACTCTGCTTCTCTCCCCAGATGGCCACAACAGTCAGGGCTGGGACAGGCTGAAGCCAGGAGCCAGGAGTTTTATCCATGTCTCCCACATGGGTAGCAGGGGCCCAAACACTTGAGCTATTTTCTGCTGCTTTCCCAGGCCATTAGTATGGAGCTGGATTGGAAGTGGAGCAGCTGGGACTCAAACCAGTGCCCATACAGGGCACCAGTGTTGCAGGCAGTGGTTTTCAACTATGCCACAGTGCAGGACTCTGAAAAAAGTTTTTTGAGACTCTAATCTCATGTCTTGGCTCTTACTCACTCTTGCTCTATCATACCTAACTTAAAAAAAAAAAAGATTTATTTTTTATTTATTTGAAAGGCAGAGTTACAAAGAGAGGAGGACAGACAGAGACAGAAAGAGAGCTTCCATCTGCTGGCTCACTCCCAAAATGGCTGCAACAGCCAGAGCTGTGCCAGGCCAAATCCAGGAGCCCGGAGCTTCTTGCAGCTCTCCCACATGGGTGCAGGGGTCCAAGCACTTGGGCCGTATTCTGCTGCTTTCGCAGGTGGGATAGCAGGGAGTTGGACTGGAAGTGGAACAGCTAGGACTTCAACTCCACTCATATGGGATGCTGGCATCGCAGGCAGAAGCTTAACCTGTTGTGCCACAACGCCAGTCCCAGCTCTGTCACACTTTATACTCTAGCAATATCAAAGTAATTGTAGTATTTTGTAGTACTAAATTAGCAGGGAGCTGGCCATTAGTAGGGAGCTGGATTGGAAGTGGAGCAGCCAAGGCACAAACTGGCGCTCATATGGGATGCTGGTGCAGGTGGCAGCTTAACCTACTACACCACAGCATTAGCCACTGTACTTTTATTTCAAACCATTTACCAAAGCACCCCACCGGCTCTCATGGAGTATTTCTTTTATAAATACTATCAATGCAGCAGGTGCCAGGACTAGTTATTGCTGAAGTATGAAAGTTCAATTTCTGCCAGTTATTTGGGTCTCATCAGTTACTGAGTAATATTCAAACGACGCAAAACATTAATTGAGCAGGAGAGTCCTGCCCTCTGTGTAATACTTCTGTTTGACTACAGAGCACAAAAGTCGGCATATTAGAGAAACAAGAAATCTGAAATTCTGGGAAAATATGCTAAACCAAAGAACCATTCTATTCTTTGGTTGCAGAAAATTAGTCATAAATAAGATAATATCTTGGGAAAGAGTTTCATTCAAGCCAAAAGGAAAAGAAAAAGGAAGAAGGAGTCTGGACTAAAACATGTATGTCTGAAATAATGCCTACAGTCATAGAGTTGAGTAGAACTCTACTCAACTCTCCAACGTTCCCTAGAGAAACACGCTCTGCTCCACGCCATGCAGATTTTTAGTCATGGGTCTACTACGTTCCTCTGCCTGACTGGCCCCTTCCTTTGGGAATCAAAAATACCTCCCAGAAAATATTATCATGAAATGGAATATATTAAAAAGTCGTAGTGCAACGTAGCATGTGTGTGTAAACAGTCCATTAACTTAAACAATCATCTCCGGGGGGTGCGGGAGGAGTTTAGAGATTTCCATTTGCCTTGTGAGAAGTTTAATCCACGTGTGGAAAACCACAAGGCTAAGGTTCAGGTTACGCAGAGTGCAGCTGGGGCAGTGATGAGTGCCTGAGTCCCAGAGACAAGAGCTTTTAGTTAGCACTGGAGAGGAGGGGCCTGGGCCTGCAGCACTTCCATTAAGGAGCACCTACTTCTTTTAGTCGCGCCTCTCTCTCAGGAAGTGCAATGTAGAGCTAAGGGCAGAAAAATGAGCGAGGGAGGAAATTCGATATTGATTTTCTCTTCTTCGGTGAAATGACGTGAAAGCTCAATGGCTCGTAGCAGGAACCTCGTGGATAGCGCTGCATCCGAGACCACCTTGACGTTCAGTGCTCTCCCTGTGCTTTTCAACTTCCGCTGGGCTGTCTGTGATTGTCTGGGGGGCAGAGCTACTCCGGACGTTTTTTTATGCAGAGAGATCTAGCCCCTGCCCCTCCCTGGCGGTTAAAGCTCAACAGCACCAAAAGGCAAATCTGCAAAGTCTAAGGCAGAAAGAGGCGACGAGAGCGGACGGGAGGGCTCCACGCTGTGTGGCAGTCTTGCCCTGCTAGGGTGTTGCTCGCTTTTCCTGGGTTTGAACTTCGGAGAGACGGTGGGCTGAGGGAAGGTGGCTTGCGAGGGACCCGCCATCATGGACGGGTACGTTTTGGTCATAATAATTTCCAACAGGTTTTGAACGCTTCCGGTGTGTAGCCGGTGTGCTAAGTCTTTGTGTGGTTTCTGTTCTGTAGGGAAGCAATAAGTCGCCTGTGTGAAGCTGTTCCTGGGGCAAACGGAGCCATTAAAAAGCGAAAGGTAACTATTGATGTGGTTTTCTTGCTTGATGTTTCCCTAACTATGGCGAAACTAGCATCGCTGATAGTTGGTATTTCCGTCTACCATATGACCCCCGCCTTCATTAGGCGGCGTGCTCTAGAAAGACAGCCTGAACACAGAATGGTGATGACTAGAGACCGAGAAAGATAGGGAGGGTGGATAACAGGTATCGAATCAGAGTGTTCTAGAAGTATTCTAGAAGTTCCTGGTGTTACATAGCATAGTGGGGTGACTGTAGTTCATAATAACCTATTGTATTTGTACAAATAGAAGAGAGGAGCTCCAACCCTGCAGTCATGGAGTAATGTCAAAGAGGGAAAAGGCTGATGACCCTGGTTGGATCAGTACACCCTGAGTGCATGCATCGCAATCTCATTTTGCCAGCTACTCAAGTGCACCTTAGGGAAAGGGTGGAGACGCCAGGTCTTCAGATTCGCAGCCTAGTGCTCTGCTTCTATAACACCCAGCGTCACTTTTGTTATCACTGTTGATTATTTCACACAGAGTTGAACCCAGTGTCACCCGGAGTGACTCAGAGGAGCTGCATGGCCTGGGAAACTGACAAATGGCCTTTGAGTTCTATTAAGGACTCCCCAGTCCCAGTTTCTTTGACAGAACCCATGACCCCAAAGCCACCTCAAGCCTCCTGTTTCTCATAACCTCCATGATGAGAAAGCATCAACTGGATGACCTCAATAAACGTGCTCATCCATTAAAGATTTTCTTATTTCAGAAGAAGAGATTCCACCTCCCAAATTAAAACAAAGCAAACCTAATTAACGTCTGTCCAGAAAGTTTACCTGTAAACAAAAACTGAAATTTCTGAGTTAATTTCCTTTGATAGTCAGCATTTATTGATTATTAGTTAATATATATCAGGGATGCTTCTCAGCCCTTTACATGTTTAATTAAAAATTTTATTTTTTTATTTATGTTATTTGATAGATGAAGAGAATGAGAGAGAGAGAGAGTGCTCCCATCTACTGGTTCACTCCTTAAATACCCTCAACAGCTGGAGCTGGGCCAGGCTGAAATCAGGAGCCTGGAACTCAGTCTGGGTCTTCCATGTGTATGGCAAAGACCCAACTACTTTAGCCATTACCTGATGCCTCCCAGTGTACACACTAGCAGTAAGATGAAATTCAGAACGGAGCTGAGACTAGAACCCGGGTGCTCAGATGTGGGACATGGACATCTTACTTGGTGTTTTTGTTGTTGTTGTTTAAAGATTTATTTATTTGAAAGGTAGAATTACTGAGAGAGAGAGGAATATCTTGCATCTGCTGGTTCACTCCCCAAATGGCCACAACAGCCAGGGCTAGACTAGGCTGAAGCCAGGAGCTTCATCTGGACCTCCCACATGGGTGCAAGGACCTGAGCACTTCGGCCATCTTCTGCTTCCCAGGTGCATTAGCAGGGAGCTGGACTGGAAGTGGAGCAGCCAGGACCAGAACCGGTTCCGATATGGGATGCCGATGCCACAGGCAGCAGCTTTACCCACTGGGGCACAGCTCCGGCCCTTTAACTGGTGTTTTAATCACTAGGCCAAATGCCCACCATTACATTTTTTAAAAGATTTATTGATTTATTTGAAAGGCAGAGACAGAGAGAGAGAGAGAGAGAGAGATAGGCCTTTCATCTGCTGGTTCACTCCCGAAGTGGCAGCAACAGCCAGAGTTGGGCTGATCCGAAGCCAGGAGCCAGGAGTTTCTTCCAGGTCTCCCACATGGGTACAGGGGTCCAAGGACTTGGGCTGTCTTCTACTGCTTTCCCAGGCCATAAGTAGAGAGTTGGATTGGAAGTGGAGCAGCCAGGACTTGAACCGGTGCCCATATGGAATGCTGGCACTGCAGGCATTGGCTTTACTCAATACACCACAGTGCCAGCCCCCACCATTACATTTTTTATATTCTTTTTTTCCAGTTTTTTATTTTATTGTGATAAAATACACATAACATGAAATTTGCCATCTTAGCCATTTCTAAGTATGTAATTCAGTTGTGTTAAGTACATGCATTTCTATTGTTAGAAAACCATTATTGGCTGGCGCCGCGGCTCAATAGGCTAATCCTCCACCTGCGGCGCTGGCACACTGGGTTCTAGTCCCGGTCAGGGCGCCGGATTCTATCCCGGTTGCCCCTCTTCCAGGCTAGCTCTCTGCTGTGGCCCGGGAGTGCAGTGGAGGATAGTCCAAGTGCTTGGGCCCGGCACCTGCATGGGAGGCCAGGAGGAAGCACCTGGCTCCTGGCTTCCGATCAGCACGGTGCGCCGGCCACAGCAGCCACTAGAGGGTGAACCAACAGCAAAGGAAGACCTTTCTCTCTGTCTCTCTCTCACTGTCTACTCTGCCTGTCAAAAAAAAAAAAAAAAAAAAAAAAAGAAAACCATTATCTCCATCCACCTCCAGAATTCTTTACATTTTGCAAAGTGAAACTCTATATGCATTGAACAATGATACCTCATTCTCTTCTCTCCCCAACTTCTAGCAACCATCATTTTACTTTATGTATGGTTGACATTGTGGTGTACTGGATTAAGCCAGTATCCCATATGGGCACTGGTTCGAGTCCTGGCTACTGCACTTCTGATCAACTTTCCTGCTGATGTGCATGGGAAAACAGCAAAGGATGGCCCAAGTGCTTGGGCCCCTGCACCCATGTGGGAGACCTAGAAGGAGCTCCAGGCTCCTGACTACAGCCTGGCCCAGCCTTCTTTAGTGTAGCCATTGCCTTTCAAATAACTAAAAAATCATTTTTTTTAAAAAAGAATCATTTTAATTTATGTAAGTGGAACCATGCAGTGTTTGCCCTTTTGTGACTGTATTATTTCACTTAACATAATGTCCTCAAGGTTCATCCATACTGTGGCATATGTCAGAATTCTCTCCCGTTTTTAGACTGAATAATATTGCATAATGTATATATACCACATTTTGCCTATCTATCTATCTGCTGATGGACACGGGTTGCTTCTACATGTTGCTATTGCAAATAATTCTGCCATGAGTATGGTTACAAATATCTCGTCAAGGCCCTGCTTTCAACTGTTTGGGGTATACAGGGACACTTTAAAAAGTTCATGGAAAAATTAAATCAAAAGATAAGTTTATTTTGGTGTAGAAAATTTTGAAGTCATGTATACAGAAGGTCTTCAAAAAGTTCATGGAAAACATACATACTGAGAAAAAACTTTGCATGGATTAAACTTATCTTTTAATTTGATTTTCTTTTTTTAAAAAAGATTTATTCATTTATTTGTAAAGCAGAGTTACAGAAAGGCAGAGGCAGAGAGACAGATTTATTCCATCTGCTCATCCACTCCCCAAGTGGCTACAACAGCCAGGGCAGGGCCAGGCCAAAGCCAGGAGCCAGGAGCTTCTTCTGGATCTCCCACATGCGTGTAGAGACCCAAGCACTTGGGCCATCTTCTGCTGCTTTCCCAGGCACATTAGCAGGGAACTGGATTGGAAGTGGAGCCTCTGGGACTCGAACCAGCACCCATATGGGATGCTGACACTGTAGGCAGCAGCTTAAACTGCTACGCCACAATGCTGGCCTCTAATGCAGAGTGATCACTACAGTTTATTAGCACTTCACTGTATACCATGCATTTCCATATACTTTTTTTTTTTTTTTGACAGGCAGAGTGGATAGTGAGAGAGAGACAGAGAGAAAGGTCTTCCTTTTTGCCGTTGGTTCACCCTCCAATGGCCGCTGCGGCCGGCGCATCTCGCTGATCCGAAGCCAGGAGCCAGGTGCTTCTCCTGGTCTCCAATGCGGGTGCAGGGCCCAAGGACTTGGGCCATCCTCCACTGCCTTCCCGGGCCATAGCAGAGAGCTGGCCTGGAAGAGGGGCAACCGGGATAGAATCCGGCACCCCAACCAGGACTAGGACCCGGTGTGTCAGCGCCGCAAGGCGGAGGATTAGTCTGTTAAGCCATGGCGCCGGCCTCCATATACTTTACTACTGAAAATCTTCTAAGCCCATGGCAGGAGTGAGAGGCTGGAAGTGATGTTGTTATTCCCATATTGTAAATAAAGACATTGAGAGTGTCCCTGGGCTTGTTAGTAGCTCACCTGGGACTTGATCCAAGTTGCCAATCTTGTATGTTTTCTACTCTGCTGTACCTCCCTGAAGTTCATGTGCTTTCTGTTCGTTTAGGTCATTTCTTTTCTTTTCTTTTTTTTTTTTTTTTTTTTTTTTTGACAGGCAGAGTGGACAGTGAGAGAGAGACAGAGAAAGGTCTTCCTTTGCCATTGGTTCACCCTTCAATGGCCGCTGCGGCCGGCACACCACACTGATCCGAAGGCAGGAGCTAGGTGCTTCTCCTGGTCTCCCATGGGGTGTAGGGCTCAAGCACTTGGGCCATCCTCCACTGCCTTCCCGGGCCATAGCAGAGAGCTGGCCTGGAAGAGGGGCAACCAGGACAGAATCCGGCGCCCCGACTGGGACTAGAACCCAGTGTGCCAGCGCCGCAGGTGGAGGATTAGCCTATTGAGTCTTGGCGCCAGCCCTAGGTCATTTCTAATGATGAAATGAAAGACTTTGTCTCCTGGATAATAAATGTATTTTGGGCAATTCTCAAAATTATGATATATGTAAAAGTTCATTACAGGGGCCAGCGCTGTGGCATAGTGGGTAAAGCTGCTGCCTGCAGTGCCGGCATCCCATATGGACACTGGTTAAAGTCCCAGCTGCTCCACTTCTGATCCAGCTCTCTGCTATGGCCTGGGAAAGCAGTAGAGGATGGCCCAAGTCTTTGGGCCCCTGCACCCACATGGGAGACCCAGAAGAAGCTCCTGGCTCCTGGCTTCGGATTGGCACAGCTCTGGCCATTGCAGCCATTTGGGAAGTGAACCAACAGAGGGAAGACCTTTCTCTCTGTCTCTGTCTCTGTCTCTGTCTCTTTCTCTCTCTCACTGTAACTCTACCTGTCAAATAAATAAATAAAAATCTTTAAAAAAAAGTTCATTACAAAAAAAAAGTATTTTTCATGTGTGAGATAATATTATTATCTTTTTTTTGAAATTTCATCTGCTCAAGCATGAAGGCCATTTTTTTAGAAAACTTTTATTTAATAAATACAAATTTTGAAAGTACAACTTTTGGATTATAGTGGCTTTTCCCCCCATAATCACCCTCCCACCCTCAAACCATCCCATCTCTTACTCCCTCTCCCATCCCATTTTTAATTAAGATTCATTTTTAATTATCTTTATATACAGAAGATCAATTTAGTATATACTAAGTAAAGATTTGAGCAGTTTGCACCCACACAGACACACAAAGTATAAAGTACTGTTTGAAGATTAGTTTTGCCGTTAATTCTCATAGTACAACACATTAAGGACAGAGATCCTACATGGGGAGTAAGTGCACAGTGACTCTGTTATTGATTTAACAATTTACACTCTTATTTATGATGTCAGTAATCACCCGAGGCTCTTGTCATAAGCTGCCAAGGCTATGGAAGTCTCTTGAGTTCACAAACTCTGAACTTACTTAGACAAGGCCGTAATCAAAGTAGAAATTCTCTCCTCCCTTCAGAGAAAGGTACATCCTAATTTGATGGCCCTTTCTTTCCACTGGGATCTCACTCACAATAATTTAACAGTATAATGTGGTTCCATAAGAAGTCAAGCAAGAGTAACATACAAGTAAAACTGTGAAAGAAAGAAATTATGTTTTCATTGATTGTGTCAAAGTATTGATCCAAATATTGAAGAAGCACTAATTTTCTATCTCCTGCTGGCTCACTTTCCAGTTGATGATTTTAATACTTAATCTAAACATCTAACATAGTATTGAAATCTCTCACATCATTTCTTAGACTCTTAGTATTGGAAAGGCCCAAAATAATAAGGATGCTGCTGCTGCCTCTTTTTTTTCTTCTGATTTTGCTTGTTGATTTTTTTAAAAAAATTGTATTTGTTATATAAGTTTCATGTATTTAATTTTTACAGACCTAGCAACATGGTGATAATTCCCCCCTGCCCTCCCTCCGGCCCACCCGCCAACCATTCTTAGCTCTGCTGCATCCAGCCTAGCACTGTGCTAAATGCTCTCTGCTTATTATCTAATTCAGTCTTCACAACAGTCTTTATATGGTGGTTTTTGTTTTTCTCACTTTTTTTAAGATTGATTTATTTATTATTTGAAAGGCAGAGTTACAGAGAGGCAGAGGCAGAGAGAGAGAGAGAGAACGAAAGAAAATCTTCCATCTGCTGGTTCACTCCCCAGATGGCCACAATAGCCAGAGCTATGCCCATCCAAAGCCAGGAACCAGGAGCTTCCTCCGGGTCTCCCACATGGGTGCAGAGGCCCAAGGACCTAGGCCATGTTCTACTGCTTTCCCAGGCCATAGCAGAGAGCTGGATTGGAAGTGGAGCAGCCGGGTCTCAAACCTGTGCCCATAGAGGATGCCAACACTGTAGGCGGTGGCTTTACCTGCTACTCCACAGAGCTGGCCCCTTTCTCACTTTTTAGACAAAGGAAATTGAGGCTTTGAAACATTATTTGTCTAAGGCCATAGAGCTGTTAAGGCGCCCTTCTGCCTGAGAAAATTGGCCAGCCCAACCTCTCACCTCTCTGTTCAGATTTCTTTGCCCACTTATGAACCCAATGCGTTTATAATCCCTGGGCAACCCCTACTCTCCTGTTTCTTCACCGAGGCCCCAGGCCTGTCTGTGAGAAGTGCCTGGCCCAGTATTTCAACTTTTGTCAAAAACATGTCCCGGGGCAGGCATTTGGCATGACAGTTAACACACAGGTTGAGATACCCATGTCCCACTTTAGAATGCTTGGTTTCCATCCCTGGATCCAGTCCTGATTCCAGGTTCCTGCTAATGCACATCCTGGGGGAGGCATCAAGTGATGACTCAAGTAACCAACTGGGGTCCTGCCACCATGTGTGAGACCCAGACTGATCTAGCTATTGGTTTCAGCCTGGCCCAGTCCCAGCTGTTGTGGGCATCTGGGAGTGAGCTACTAGCTGAAATACTGCTCTCTCTACCTCTCAAACAAAAACAAAGCAAGAAAAAAAAAAAAAAAAAGCGTTCCTTTCCTGAGGACCTCCCTCTACATTTCTGTTAGTTAATTCTGGTAAACTGTCCTTATTAATGAGTTGCTGTAGAATGGGGTAATCCCTTCCCAGTGATGTTTGTTCATTTTAACAACAGGGACTTTCTGGAAACAATGGTTCAACCTTAAAGAATGGTGGGTAGTTGTCTGAAGGTGAAGAAGAGACTGGTAGAGAGGCCTTTAAACTCCAGCCAAGGGAAAGAGTAGGCAGAGACAGGGATGGCTTCCATGAAGGAAGCACCTGGGAACTGTCAATGCCTTCAATGGCATTAGACTGAAGAAATTATCAAGTTTCTTTTTTTGTTTCTTGGATTTGTGATGTTGAAAGGACTTAAGAGTTCAGCCAGTCTAAGCTCTCACAGGAATTCATTTATATAAAGCAGGCCCACGCTCTCAACACCTGGGGAGGTGCAACTGTAGGAGACAGGTTCTGAGAGCTCATATGTCACCATGTACTAAAAAATACCCTGCATTTCTGTTTCAAAACAAAAATCATTTGATTTATGGAAAGTAAAATACAGAGGAAGAGTATGGGCTTTGATCCATTGTTAACGTTACAAAAATTATAACTTACAGTGTTGTTTTGTTATTTGTAAAGCCCCCAGTGAAGTTCCTGTCAACAGTTCTTGGCAAAAGTAATCTTCAGTTTTCGGGAACGAATATAAAACTGACCATCTCAACATGCAGCCTCACACTGATGAATCTTGACAATCAACAGGTAAGAGTGAGAATGTCACTTATGGTTTAAAAAGCATTTGTTCTTCTGGCGAAGCCTGAAGATAATAGAGAATAGGGTTTCAGACAACTTGCCTACAATTTAATAAGGCACAAGAGAAAAAAATCTACACACGATTTACGCATAACAGTAATTAGAATGACATCATTACTAGTCCATCATTATCTGTCTATATACTTGCCTCTATCTAATTGGGACTGGTATGAAGAACTAAGGTGCAAAGAACGTGGTCAATATCATTTGGCAACTAATATCCTTGATTTGGTCATTGATGAGTCCCTGCCAACCCTCTGCACAGAAAAAGCAACTCCATTGTCAGAAACCAGCAGCCTATGGGTTGGGCGGAAGTGCGGAAGAGGGACAAGAGGAAAATTGAAGCGAGGGTTCATGTTCTGGCTAACTGAAGTTTTAACAGAAGATGTTTTCTTCTAGCTCTTATCAAAAAGCTTTCTAAAACATTACTGTATGAACACAGTTTTTCTTCTTTCATGTTTATGATACCATGGTGTGCCTGAGTTTTCACTGTGAACCTCACTTCTCACAGAACAGCATCGCTGAGGCAAATGTAAAAGATAGACCGACAGTGGGCTACAAGTGTACGAAACTAGGACTTTCTGACTTGCTTCTAAGCTGTTAAGCTTCCTTATATCACGTTTCTATGTTGTTGTTAGAGTCTGATTTTTCTCATTGTCTAACATGTAGACATTTGAGGTTCTTAATATTTAAGATTTTGCCAAATGGATGGTTGTTTATCAAGGATTCATGGGAGGTTTCATGTGTGCTTGGTGATGATAAACATCAGAAGGTTTTAACGTGTACAGGTTGAAATACTTGCCTTGCGGCCGGCGCCGTGGCTCAACAGGCTAATCCTCCGCCTTGCAGCGCCGGCACACCGGGTTCTAGTCCCGGTCGGGGCACCGATCCTGTCCCGGTTGCCCCTCTTCCAGGCCAGCTCTCTGCTGTGGCCAGGGAGTGCAGTGGAGGATGGCCCAAGTGTTTGGGCCCTGCATCCCATGGGAGACCAGGAGAAGCACCTGGCTCCTGCCATCGGATCAGCGCGGTGCGCCGGCCGCAGCGCGCTACCGCGGCGGCCATTGGAGGGTGAACCAACGGCAAAAGGAAGACCTTTCTCTCTGTCTCTCTCTCTCTCTCTCTCTGTCCACTCTGCCTGTCAAAAATAATTAAAAAAAAAAAAAAAAAAGAAATACTTGCCTTGCCACTTACCATCAAGTTCCCCCACCACTCTGAACTTGAGGGTTCCTCATCAATGAAATGAGGAACACAGTGTTTATTCATAGGCTATCTCAGAGGATGGATTTAATAAGGATCTCATAGGACTATTTGGACGATTAAATGAGATAATGGATATAAATCCCTTAACACAGTGCCAGTCACATTGTACCCATTTTTGTTATTATTTACTCACCCATTTCTTTTTCAAGGGTCTTTTCATATTTTAAGTACTTACCAGTGAAAGAATAATTTCATTTATAAAATTGTTAGTAGCTTAAAAATATAGGTATTGAGGGCAGCTTTATTCTCTAAATTCAAAAAGGAATAAAATATATTGCTTATGGCTGGTGCCATGGCTCACTTGGCTAATCCTCTGCCTGCTGCACCGGCACCCTGGGTTCTAGTCCTGGTCGGGGTGCAGGATTCTGTCACGGTTGCCCCTCTTCCAGTCCAGCTGTCTGCTGTGGCCCAGGAGTGCAGTGGAGGATGGCCCAAGTGCTTGGGCCCTGCACCTGCATGGGAGACCAGGGGGAAGTACCTGGCTCCTGGCTTTGGATCGGTGCAGCACGCCGGCCGTAGCAGCCATTTGGGGAGTGAACCAACGGAAGGAAGACCTTTCTCTGTCTCTGTCTCTCTCTCTAACTCTGCCTGTCAAAATTAATTAATTATATTGCTTATACAATGGGATAAAACATCTCAGAGGAAAATAATTAATATGAAACAGTTCAAAATAGATTCCTGGGTTTTTAGTGATTTCTCAAGAGAGGTGACCACATTGGTATGATAACAGCATAACATTCTTGGCTTGTACTTGGAAGAGGCAACACAACTAGGTTGAAGGGGAAACACTCATTGCTTTGACCCCAAGACATATCTAGATGTATTTTTTTCTTAGTTTTCACTTTCGTGTGGTAGCATAGATGCTCAATGCTTTTAGTCATGAGATCTCACTGAATACAGGAGCCCTTGAATTACCTTAGGGGTTTGTAAGGAAGGAGTAGGCAAACCTGAAGCCATCACAGAGACACCTTATGTGCAGATTCAAATAATCATTTTTCAAAACAGCCCTTTTGACTGGGAATGGGAGAGGGAGGAGGAGGAGAGGTAGGAGGGTGGGTACGGTGGGAAGAATCACTATATTCCTAAAGAAGTTTGTGTTCTTCAAAAGGTTTCTTTGGGAAATAAATAAATAAATAAAACGGCCCTTTCCATGGGGCTCCACAAATGAAAGGGGAATTGACAAAGAATAAGGTTGTAGTGTATCAGCAGACTTCAAATATTCATGGAAAATGGAATTAAAAGATGTTTATTTTGGTACAGAAATTATTTTGAAATCTAGTTTTTTCATAGCACTTGTACACATTTTCCATTGATTTTTGTAGATCTCTCATATGCAAAATTTCAAAAACTTTCTCTGAACCAAAATCATCTTTTAATTCCGCTTTCCATGAGCTTTTTGAAGTATCCCTGTGTATGGTTTATTCTCAGCCTCTCCCCTCTACTGCCGTTCTTCAGGTCACAGCAGTTAATGTCTGCAGTCTTTCAGGCAAAGCAGAGATGGGGATAATGGGAATGTATGGCTTCCACTGCCAGCAGCTATAGCAATGATGAGCTTTGACAGTTACAGTTTTCCTGCAGTGGTGGCATCAACAGGGTTGTGGTCAGACCATTGCTGCAATGAGACCCACGTTGATCTCAGACCCAGGGGCTGATTTTTAATAATTATATTGTGCTATTTTACAAGCCTGGAGGAAATGGCTGGGGGGTGAGGTGGGGGACAGATGTGCCACCGTGGATGATGCTTCAATTCAAGCAGCTTTATATACCCCATAAAAAGAGCAACTAAAATGTTCAGAGGATGAAGGCAATGGAGAAAATAGACTTTTTGGAGGAAACACGAGACAAAAGAAAGCTGCCCCTGTAAGTTCCAAAATAAATACAGAGAAAACTGCCTCCTCCGCCCCTGACTTCTAACCTCGTCTTTGGACCAAAATCATAAAAGAATTAAAGTTGATGGATGTATTTCTCATAGATGGCAGCACTTTTTGGGTCAGATGGTTCAGATTTATCCTCAGTCATTAAGAACATTAATGTAATGATTTATTCTCAGGTAATTTTTCATAGACCCTCAGAGGCAAAAAATCAAATCATATTAAACAAAAAAAGCTTGTAATTTAAGAAGTTAACCACATTTTGGGGTATGAAAATACATCTTGGAAAGGCCAATGATATGTGTCTATATATTCCTGGTTTTAAACATCAGTCAGCAGTTTACTGACATTTTCATGTAGCAGACTGCCTTACCCATCGGGGGTGCATTTCAAGACACCCCTCTGGATGCCTGAAACCATGGATAGTGCTACATTCCGTACATGTTTTGTTCTAAGTGTAGGTCTCTGCAACCTCAGTGTATGATTTTTCTTAAGTCAAAAACGTTCACTTTTTCACTTAAAAGAAGCATTTTCCGGACCTGGTGCCGTGGCGCACTAGCTTAATCCTCCGCCTGCGGCACCGGCATCCCATATGGGCACCAGGTTCTAGTCCTGGCTGTTCCTCTTCCAGTCCAGCTCTCTGCTGTGGCCCGGGAGGGCAGTGGAGGATGGCCCAAGTGCTTAGGCCCCTGCACCCGCATGGGAGACCAGGAGAAAGCACTTGGCTCCTGGCTTCGGATTGGCATAGCTCAATGGCCATTGTGGCCATTTGGGGGGTGAACCATCAGATGGAAGACCTTTCTCTCAAAAAAACAAAAAACCATTTTCCACATTCTCTTTGGCATATCTGAATTGCCAGCATCACTACTCTTGTTTTAAAATTTTTTTGCCTATTTATTTATTTGAAAGTCAGAGTTACACAGAGAGAGGAGAGGCAGATAGAGAGAGATCTTCCATCACTGTTTCACTCCCCAGTTGGCCGCAACGGCTGATCCAAAGCCAAGAGCCAGGAGCTTCTTCCAGGTCTCCCACGCAGGTGCAGGGGCCCAAGTCCTTGGACCATCTTGTACTGCTTTCCCAGGCCATAGCAGAGAGCTGGATCAGAAGTGGAGCAGCCGGGTCTCGAACTAGCACCCATATGGGATGCTGGTGCTTCAGGCCAAGACGTTAACCTGATGCACCACAGTGCCAGCCCCACTACTTTTTAGTCTCAGTAAAAATAAGGGTTACTTGAACGCAAGCACTGAGATACTGCAGCAGGCTCTGACAACTGAGATGGCTAGAGTGACTATTGGTGGGGAGAGTAAATGTTGGACAAAGGGATGATTCACATCCCATTTAGGACAAAGAATAGCACGAAATTTCATTCTGTTATTCAGAACAGTGTACAATTCAAAATGTATGAATTGTTGGCTTCTGTAAATTTTCTATTTGATTTTTTTGGATTGTGGTTGAGCCTGAGTCACTGAAATCATGGATGGGGGTACCTTACAGTATTTTAAGGCCTTAAGTGGTAGCTCTAATTCTCTACTCATTTCCACAGCTATCACCATGTGTAACAGCTACTGAGCTATGAGAGGTAATAAAGAGGTATGAAAGTAAAATAGGCAGGAAATGAAGACATCGTTATAGGCAGTATCCTGGGACCAGGCAGGAAATGCAAACTGTCCAAGTATAGGAAAAACAATGTCGTAAGCACAGGATAAATGGCAAGAGCTACCTGGCCACTGTGTTGGGAAGACAATGCTGGAGACCCTGGCAGACAGAATACCTTCCCCATGTAATGGTGATTTAGGTGCCCTCTGACACGTAGGACTACATGTCAAAAGTTGTCAGATCTACTTTTGTTTGAAAAAAAAAGTGAACATTTGGGGTTTGGGCTGTTATTTCTGGAGGAAGACGTTCGTCTCTCAAAATTGTAAGTATGAGGCAAAAGAAGAAAATACGCCTATGATCTGAGGACAGCCAACGTGTGATACAGGATCCATGTGAACATTATAATACATATGGACAGATCTTGGCTACTCTCTCCCAATACATTATGTACCCATAAGCTTCTTTAAATTCCCTCACATCCTCCCTCTGCCCTGTTGCAAAATCACTATCAGAATTTCCCTATAATTCCTTTAATTCCCACTAAATGAAGATACAGATCATGTATACCTCCACTTTAATCCCCACGATTTGTAAGGCACATCCAGTAACCCTTAGTTTATGACCCATGCCAGAGAGATTAAGTGTCCCATTGTCCCTACAACAGGACACTTAAGAAAATGTAAATTGAGCAGTAAATATACCACTTAAGGCAACCTAGAAAGTATGTCACTGAAATACCGAATTGAAAATTTGGGAGTTGTGGACTAAGTACTTTACCAGTAACTGAGCTAATTGGTGCAGCCGAAATTCAAATGTTTTCAAAATGTTAGAAAATGTTAGGATTTTCTATCTTTAGTAAGTAAGAACTATTAATCTTAGTGGTCTCGGCTTACCTCTGTTTTTAAGACCTACTAACCAAGCATCAACCAGCTGCAGAGCCCAGGTTTTCCAAGAGAGTCTTCAAACTTAACAAGGAATGGTTTTCCCTCCCTTTTATTCCCTGAAAGAAACAAGCACCACCTATTTGCAGACCTTAGTTTTTTTTCTGAGCCTGCTTTCCTGGCATCTTTACCTGGAGGAAATGCAACTGACCATTTCCTGTGTGCTGGCATCCTCCCCCCCTAGAGCACTTGAAATTTAAATTGCAGATAGGATTAACTATCCACCTAGGTATTCATGTGATTCCAAGGACAAGCCATGTGAGACATCTGGAAGAAGCGAGGTAGGGGAGAAGCAGTATGATGAGGATGTTTTGGTAGTAACTTTTACTGTTTTTCTTTCCACTCTACCTCATGCCCCCAAGCTAATGTTTGAACAATTTTAATCATTGTTACTTCATACAGTCCTGTATTTAATAGGATACAGCTGCTACCCAACACCACCACCACCCAGCAAAACAGGAGTACTATAAACCAAGTGAGGTTCTGAATCGTCCTGTTGTATTAAATGTATCCTTGACTGCCATAATGGAGCCTCTGGAACCATCTTATTGATCATGATAAAACCTGATATACTCATTTTGCTTGGCACAGCCTTCTGATGTAATTATTACTCCCACATAGAGCGTGTAAGCATCTTAACTATGGCTCAGATGGGTTTTCCTAAGTTGATAAGTTCTGTGGGCAATATTTATTTACTAAGTTGAACTTCCAGAAGTTAATCTGTAAATCAGGTATTAGAAGCTGGGTTCTTTTCTCTTAATATAAAAAGGATGTATACAATACGATTAGCCAGACAAAATACACAGAACAAAAAGTTTTATTAACGCTAATGCTGGTGTGTAACAAGTTAACAGGTTTAATTAGAGGAGGAGACAGAGGGAAACTTCAGATACTGGGCTGGATTTCTGGGCAGATTAAAACCTTTAAAGGTCTACAGTACAATTGTTCATGAAACGTTTTTAGATATAGGGCTTTTACTTGACACTTTTCACTAACAGTTCTTAAAAGTTCAACTAGTCTTTCATCTGTCAAGTTACATCAAAAACAAAATGTCTCCAGTATATGAGGGTGTGAGAAAGTTTTCTTTGTACTTCCATTATGCATTTTTATGTCTACATTTAAAAATTTTTAAAGGTAACCTGAATTTTTGACGTTTCAAAAGAATCATTACAAGGGATTTTCTTGATTTATAGATCACAGTAGCTGTATAAAAAATCAAGATGAATGTACAAACATAATTTCACATGCTCTTGGAAACACATCTTAAGATATAGCATGTGTGATAAGTATTTCTTCTCGAGTTTGTTCATGCTTTTGGATAATGAAGAATACTCAATTTACCCTTACATTTAAAAGTTAGCCTTTGATAACCATGGCGAAAATAGGGCATAAATTGTAACTTTCAAAGTTTTTTACAACAAGCTTTCAGTCCAAATAATCTTGTGGACACTTTTGTTTTTCCTTATATATCATTATCAGTGGGCGCTTACATTGCCAGTTTGTGTTGGTCGTGGATGACTCTTGCAAAACCATCTTTTCAGCCAAACAAATCTGAGAAACGTATTTCCCAGTGCGAGGAAAACGACCTGGATTGCTAACAAAGTCACAAGCCATGGGTATTTCAGGGCATTCTTGAAAACGGACTTGAACAGCCCTGTTCTTCTCTCCTTCTCCGCGGCTGTGCGGTCACCGTCCTATTGTCTTCTATTCCGAAAAAACAAAAACAACTTCTTGTGTTGAAGATCGACTTTTTCACTGGCACAGAACCTATCTGGAAGGAACCCCCAAAGCAAGTGGAATGTCGGGTCCCTCCTCGGGTAGCTCCCTCCTCTCCGGTCAGCATTCAGCTACTCTCTATCGATAATCTCATCGCAACCGAGTTCCTCGGTCAGACGATTGACAACCATGAGAGAGAAGAGCTCTTCAATAAACGCTAACTGGTCGAACGGGGTCTTCTCATAGTGCATCTGAAAGCCGCCATCCAGCGCTGCTGGCCTGGCTCGGGATGTGCCCAGAAACATCTTGTTGGCTTCCTCCAGGGCCGCGGACACCCTGTAGCCCGCGCCGCTCGGCGGCTCCTCTTCCGGATAGTCGTAGTCGTCCTCCCAGTCATCAAATTCCTCGCCTTCGTCCTCGCTCTCCAAGTCCGGGCCCGCGACCTGGCCGGGCTGCTCCCCAGGGCTGCGCCCGGGAGCCAGGCCGCGGCTCCCCGCCATGGGCTGGGCCGCCGCCCCCTCCTCCTCCTCCATCGGGCCTTCCTCTTCGAGCTGTGGCGCGGCCCCGCTGCGGGAGGGACTCGGGGTCGGCTCCCGGCTCCCGCTGCCTACCTCCATCTGCGGAAGGTCCCCCTCGCCCGGCATCACGTCCATCTGCAGGTCGTTGCACTCTTCATACAGCTCCGACAGCTCTGCCATGGCCGACATGGTAGAAACCGCTCAGGTTCTAGCAAAGCGCTTTTAGCAAAACAGCGGCGACGCGGCCGTTGTGCGCGTGCGCACAAGCCTTGCTTTCCGCGGGACTCTGGGCGCATGCGTGGCCCCCAGTGGCCGCCTCCCGCTGGGCGCCCCGCTTTGGCGGGGGGCTCGCCGTTCCCCTGGGGAATGTCGGGGCGGCTCGGAGGACTATGTTTCCACGGATTCAAACCTCACAGCTAGAGACTATGTGTACGAGAGCGTTCCGTGGGCTCTGCTTTGCTGTGCCGCAATACTGCTTAGGATGCTATAAATGGGAGATACCTCCCTAACCACGGTTAACGCCCCTGCTGCTCCTCTTCCTCATCCCCCAGGCAACCGCACCTGCTCCCAGGTTTCATCTGGTCCCTCAGGACTTCTGAATCCACGTCTCCGAACCACACGCAGGCCAACATATTGAGAACTGAGCCGTTCTGCTCTTTTTGTCCCCTAAAATTAAGTTCACAAGTCATATAAGTTGTTATCCTATTTTCAGTTATAGTCAGTGAACATTTGGCCCCATTTTTCTTTCCTAGTAAGTAGCTTTCTCCTACTATCAGCTTGATGTATATTCTTTAAATCATTTTTTTTGCATTTATTTGGATCTTCATGTGGGAAAACACTTTTATTTTTTCTGCATGTTCTATACAACTCTCAGCTTAAAAACGTTTATCAGTATCCTGAAGACCTAGCTCTCTCTGTGTGTATAGGGTATGTCTACTTTAAATATTGTCAAAGTACTCTCCAAAGTTGCTGTAAAAATTTAAGTTCTAGCCAGTAGTATTTGAAAACTCCCCACACCATTTTCACACCCGGTTTTGTTGGCTTTTAACGTTTTATCAATAGTGTATTGTTTAATATTATATATTTTCCATAGTTTTTATTCTTAAAGAAGCCCTATTTGGTATTTCTTTTGTTATTGATTTGTGTCCTCTGAATTCCTTATAAAATCTGTATGTGAATACTTTGTTTTTAAGGTTATAACTGTTCCCCCTGTCTGTCTTAAGAATTAGTTTTATTTAATCAGTTTTAAAGGTTTTTTTTTTTCCTGAATGTCTTTTTATTATGATGGATTTTCCTACTTCACAAAACCAATTTTTATCTTCCTTCTGATTCTTATAGATCTTTTGTTAATCAAACATTTGTGCAATACAAGGAATCTTTAAAAATTGCACGGAGGAAGAGGTGTTAAACTTAGCGGTTAAGACACCAGTGGGGATGCTTTCGCTTGTGTTAGGTTACCTGAGCGCACCGAGGAGGTTCACTGCAGCAGCCGTGTTCTCCCGGAGATGCAGAACCCGTTCTCTGAGATCACGGGAGCAAAGCGACTCTCGGGCTCCAGTTCCTGACTCCAGGTTCTTGCTAGTGCAGATGCTGGGAGGCAGCAATGGTTTCTCAAGTAATCGGGGTCCTGCCACACCTGTGAGACCTGGATTGAGTTCACAGCTCTGACTCTGGGCATTCTGGGAGTATATCAGCTGATGGAAGCTCACTTGCTTTTCCTCTCCCCCTTTCTTGCCCTCCCCCTCTCCTCTCTCCACCTCTCCAATAAATATATTTAAAGATAGTACTTTTTCCTGTTTTTAAATGTTATATACATTAAAAAAGCAGTATGTATTCTTTGTGTCTGGCTTCTTTGCTCTCCAAACATCGTTGCTGTGAATGATAGACCATTTGAGTAGCACAGTGGTCATATTAGGATTGTTTCCAGTTGAGGGCTGTTACAACCAGGGAAGTTTTTGTCTTGAGAATATCTACCATTCCATATAAATACACAGTTCTGTGAGATGTACATTGCTTGGTTGTTGTATAATAGCAGCTCTAGCAGATTCTGCCACACAATTCTGAAATGCAGCACATAGTGCATAGTATTAGTGTTTTAAGTTTTTAAAATGTAATTATTGGGGCTGTCACTGTGGCGTAGAAGGTGAGCCCTCCGCCTGTGGTGCTGGCATCCCATATGGGCGCTGGTTTGAGTTCTGGCTGCTCCACTTCTGATCCAACTCTCTGCTGTGGCCTGGGAAAGCAGTAGAAGATGGCCCAAGTCCTTGGGCCCCTGCACCAATGTGGGAGACCCAGAAGAAGCTCCTGGCTCTTGGCTTTGGATCAGCCCAGCTCCAGCCTTTGAGGCCATCTGGAGAGTGAACCAGCGGATGGAAGACCTCTCTCTCTGCTTCTACCTCTCTGTGTCTCTGCCTTTCAAATAAAATAATCTTTTAAAAAAAAATAATAAAATTTATGTATTGGGACCACCTGAGGTGCCAGCATCCAATGCATGATCCACAGGGGAGGATGACCCAAATCTTGGGCCTCTGCACCCATGTGGGTGATGTGGAGGAAGCTCCTGGCTTCCAATGGGCTGTTGTGGCCATTTAGAGAGTGAGCTAATGGATGGAGGATCTTGCTGTCTCTGCCTCTCTCTCTCTCCCTCTGTAACTCTGCCTTCCAAATAAATAAATAAATAAATAACTTTTAAAAACTACTCTTCATTTTATCTGAAAGACAGAGGCAGGGGGCAGAGTGAGGGACAGAGAGAGATCTTTCGTCCACTGACTCACTTCCCAGATGCCGTCAACAGCCAGGGCTAGGCCAGATTGAAGCCAGAAGCCAGGAATTCATCCAGCCTTCTCACATGGGTGGCAGGGACCCAAGTTCTTGAGGCATTATCTGTTGCCTTCCAGGGTGTGCCTTAGCAGGAAATTGGATCAGAAGCAGAGCAGCCAGGAAAACCAGGCACTCTGATAGGATGTGGGCATCCCGAATGGGAACTTAACCACTTAACCAGAAGTCCACCCGAAGTGTTGATGTTTTAATGAAACTTCAGAACAGTGTGGCAAATACATCTCTGGGATGCTCGTGTCTCATACTGGAAGGTCTGAGTTCAAGTCCTGGCTCTGTGCCCAGTGCTAGCTTTCTGCTAATGTGTATTCTGGAAGATAGCATGGAATGGATGGCTCAAGATGTTGCATCTCTGCCACACACGTGGGAGACCCAGACTGAGTTCCTGGCTCTTGTTTGGCCCAGCCTCAGCTGTTGCAGGCACTGGGAGGAGTGAACCAGTAGATAGGAAATCTGTTTCTGTTTTTCGAAATCTTTAAAAAGATTTTTCTTGGCTTATTGATGCAATTCACTTGACTAGTTTTACTTCATATTGGAAGGCTTAAAGGTACTGACTTGGTCAGAATATTTTTGGTAGTGAACAACAACTCTTCAAACTATGCAAAAATAAATACATAGAAAACAAAAGCATAAAGGAAAGGGGAAAGTGTACTGACTAAAGTTAAGGAACAAATGTTGCCACCAACCTTTTCTTTCTTTTTTTTTTAAGATTTTATTTATTTATTTGAGAAGTAAAATTATGAAGAGAGGGAGAGACAGAAAGTTCTTCCATCTGCTGGTTCACTTCCTAAATGGCCAGAATGGCCAGAGCTGAGCTGATCTGAAGCCAGGAGTTTCTTCCAGGTCTCCCAAGTGGGTGCAGGGGCCCAAGCACTTCGGCCATCTTCTAACTGCTTTCCCAGGCCATCAGCAGGGAGATGAATTGGAAGGGGAGCAACCAGGACAGGAAATGGCACCTATATGGGATGCTGGCACATCCCCAGCCCTTATTTTATTTTTTCAAAGAGTTATTTATTTATTTGAAAGGCAGAGAAATACAGAGATAGAAGGTGAGAATGAGAGATGGAGAAATCTTCCATCTGCTACTTCTGTCCCCAAATGGCCACAATGGCCATGGCTGGGCCAGCCTGAAACCAGGAGCTTCTTCTGGGTCTCCTACCTGGGTTCAGGGGCCCAAGCACTTGGGCCTTCCTCAGCAGCTCTCCCAGGTGCAACAGCAGGGAGCTTGATAGGAAATGGAGCAGCTAGGACTTGAACCAGCTCCCATTATAGGATGCGGCACTGTAGTTGGAGGCTTAACATTCTATGCCACAGTGCCGGCCCCACCACCAAATGTTTTCTATTTTTAAATTTTAGCTCTGAGTTTTCCCCAGAAGGAAAGCTCCATATTCCAGCAGGCTTGTCCCACTTGGCAGCAAAAGGTGGTCTTCACAAGTGTTTGAACTTGCATGGCCCTTAATGGCAGAGAAAGATGCTTTCTCTTCTACCATCCATTTCAGTTCCTCCCAAAGACATTGATTGACTCTTCAGTATCCAAATGGTATTTTCTGATTGGCTAAACCTGGATCAAGCGTTCATCTGGGTGGGGAGGGGCAGTGAGAGGGGCCTGTCAAGCCTCCATGAACCTCATGATTTATATGAGATTCTTGTACACTCCACTCAGTGGAGTGGTTACCTAAGGGATGAAGAGCAGATGAAACCCAAACAAATTTATGTTGATTATTGTTAGTCTGTGTCTAACTAGAAAGAATAATTTTCTAGCATCATGCATGTTTAATTTATGTTTTTCAGATTATTGCAAATCATCATATGCAGTCTATTTCATTTGCTTCTGGAGGGGATCCTGTAAGTATGGATTCATGAAATTTCTTTTGATAAGAGTTAAAAGAGCTTCTACATAAAGCTCATTAGCCATGGCCTCTCTTTTCTAAGTGTTACAGTTTGTGAACAGCTGCCTTTATCAGGTAATAAAATTTGGCTTGAAAAAATATTTTCTGTCACTGAATTAAAATATATTTGGATGAGTAGTTGAGCTAACAGTTCTTCATTGTGTTATCAGCCATGGAATCGCCATATGGTAGTCTTCATGTCTATAATATCTAAGTTATGAATAGCACACATGGCCAGTGCTGCCTCAGAACCCCCAGCAGGCTCTACTCGTCACTGGCCCTATGAGAGGGTGCCTCGTTGCCATACTTGTGTCAGCCAAGGCAACTAAACCTAATCTAGAATGAGTCTCATTTAGAATGAGCAGCCAGGTTTGCAGAAACCCAAGGAGGGAAAGCTCCGTTGGGGAACGAGAACTTGCAGTTCCTCTTCAGCGAGAGGCCACATGGTACTCACATCCCACAAGTGGTACAGGACTCTCTCTCCAAGCCTCGTCTGCAGAACCCACTCCCTCCTGCATCATTTCTGGACCTTGGAGAGCGACCTTGAAGCTGGGGAGTCCATGGCTGGACAAGATAAAAGTCTGTTGAAACTGAGGGAGTTCAAGGACAAATTTGCTCCTCTGTAATCTGGCGAGTCTTTCTCTTGTACCTGTAAATATATGGAAATTGGAGGAGGGTAGGGAATGACTTTCATAATAAACACAGAAAATGGTAAACAAGAAAACATAACATAGAATATATTACCTTATTTTTTTTGCAAATCATTTAGAATTAAATACTGTATTGCTCAGAAATAAGATAATACAATCCAGTCCAGTGATGAATCATTTTCTATCCCTCATATTTACTTTCTCATTTCTAATTGAGAAATAAAATTTAGGGTCATAAATGGCAAGATACATGATCCAGAAACCCGAGAGAGGTGGACAGTGGTAACAACTAAATCTGGCAGCTGGTGACACTGCAGAGTTTTAATTTGCTTTAAGCTCTGACTAAATATTTAAAAGAAATCAGAAAGGATGGTGTCTCTCCTAAGAAGAAATAAAGTTCTAAAGTAACTGTGTGGGACCCTTGGTTCATTAATTGGCATCTAAAGTACTTAAGCGGGCTCCTTTCCTTGCAGGCTGGTGCTATTTAAATGGGGTCATTCTCAGAAACATCTCCATAATTACTTGTCTTCACACTGGCTACCAGGAACCCAAAGTATTTAAGTCTAGCAAAGCAAGACAACCTGCTTTCAGAGCTTCTTTGAAGCATATGGCAGAAAGAAGCCTTTACAGCATTTCAAATTAATTTCTTTTTTCTTTTTTGATGGGTACTCAGTTTTTCTTTCAGACGTCACTACTTCCTCATCTTCCAGTCTTGGGTTTGATTATTTCCAAATGATTGCATTCCATCATGCTACTATTTAAAAGTAAACCAAATTGGGGCTGGCGCTGTGGCGCAGTGGGTTAACACTCTGGCCTGAAGATCTGACATCCCATGTGGGTGCTGGTTCTAGTCCTGGCTGCTCCTCTTCTGATCCAGCTCTCTGCTGTGGCCTGGGAAAGCAGTAGAAGATGGCTCAAGTGCTTGGGCCCCTGCACTGCATGGGAGACCCTGAAGAAGCTCCTGGCTCCTGGCTCCAGATCTGTGCAGCTCTGGCTGTTGCGGCCAATTGGGGAGTAAACCAGCAGATGGAAGACCTCGCTTTCTCTCTCTGCTGCTCCTTCTGTCTCTGTGTAACTCTGATTTTCAAATAAATAAGTAAATCTTTAAAATAAAAAAAGTAAACCAAATTAAGAGCTCCACCTTTTCCCCAAGAGATTCCACACATGGCTATTTGTGGTTCTATTAGTAAACAGGGAGCTGGCAGAGTGGTTGGCTCTTCAAGGCTACTGTGTGAGCTTAATAATGGATCTGGACTCTGATCCATCCAACCTTGTAATCTAGCATCCACAGCGACACCAAGGGTTAGGCAGCAGGGACGGTGGACTGAATCCAGGATAAAAACGGCAGCATTGTCTCTCCTCTTCCTAACCCACTATAGCTTGGTCATCCTTGAAGGAACTCAAATACTTTTTGTAAGACATTTAAAGGAATTTTCCATAAATGTGGTATGAAAAGCAATGATTGGTGTTCGCCCCGTGTTATCCCTTTCCAAATGTCAAGGGTTGCCATCACTTTAGGACACAGCCCCAAGTCCTCATTCACCCTGGGCACGCCCTGCGTGACTTCTACAGATGTTCTCCTGAATCTTTATTCTTTTCCTTCTGTCTTCCTGTGCCTTTCATCCTTCAGTTCTTTCAACGCGCCAAAGCACTGCCCCTTCCAAAAACAAACTGGATTGGATTCATAGTCGCTGTGGCGAGGTTTGACTGGCTGAACTGAGTGGAACCTCTGTGTTCTCTACAGCTGGAAAGAAAATCCACTGATGAGGATTTAAAATAGAAATAGGGCGCCACCCTATTCTCAGTGAAGTCTGACTCTGTCAGGGAGGCACAAGGGGCAGTGCCAGGCTTTGGCAAAGCAAACTTGACTTGTAAAACCTGTCTTAGCTTCAGGATCCTTGTCTATGCAATGGGAAGTGATCCCCACTGCCTCACGGTGTTAGGAGAATTAGGTGCCTGGCACCCCATCACAAGAGGTGAATATCACCCCTTCAACTAAGGCACATCCATATTTTTATTTATTTATTTTATTTTATTTATTTATTTTTTGATAGGCAGAGTGGATAGTGAGAGAGAGAGACAGAGAGAAAGGTCTTCCTTTGCCGTTGGTTCACCCTCCAATGGGCACCGCGGCCGGCACACTGCACTGATCCGATGGCAGGAGCCAGGTGCTTATGGTCTCCCATGGGGTGCAGGGCCCAAGCACTTGGGCCATCCTCCACTGCACTCCCAGGCCACAGCAGAGAGCTGGCCTGGAAGAGGGGCAACCGGGACAGAATCCGGCGCCCCGACCGGGACAAGAACGCCTGTTGAGCCACGGCGCCGGCCATGGCACATCCATATTTTTTAGATTACTCATTGAGAGAGATTACAACTTCATATCCAACTCATTATGAGGGGTAGGAAGCCGAGTTAAAAGTCTCCGTAGCCCAATATAATCATCTTAGTCATCTTTTTTCTAACAGATTTCTCTCTAAATTTTAGTAAGACTGAGGATTCTTCCTTATCTCATCATCTTTGTTCGTCTTTGTTCTTACTTCTCTTTACTGATTGTGTTTTACTTCTAGTGTTATTTAAATTCTCCCAGATATTAACAGCTATAGAATTTTAGGACTGCATGGATATTGGAGGAGCTGATGCTGTGGTATAGAAGCCTGAGTGGCAGCCAGTTTGTGTCCCAGCTGCTCCATTTCCCATCCAGCTCTCTGCTTTGGCTTGGGAGAGCAGTAGAAGATGGCCCAAGTGCTAGGGTGCCTGCACTCCTATGGGAGACTCTGAAGAAGCTCCTGGCTTTGGATCAGCCGAGCTCCGGCCTTTGTGGCCATTTGGGGAGTGAACCAGCAGATGGAAGACCTTTCTCTGTCTCTCCATCTCTCTGTCTGTAACTCTGCCTCTCAAATAAATAAATTAAAAAATCTTAAGAAAAAAAAGAATGCTCGAGGCCGGCGCTATGGTGTAGCGGGTTAAGCCGCCACCTGCAGTGCCAGCATCCCATATGGGCGTCAGTTCAAGACCCCGCTGCTCCACTTCTGATCCAGCTCTCTGCTATGGCCTGGGAAAGCAGCAGAAGATGGCCCAAGTCCTTGGGCCCCTGCCCCCTCGTGGGAGACCTGGAAGAAGCTCCTGGCTCCTGGATTGGGGTCAGCACAGTTACGGCTGTTGCAGCCAATTGGGGAGTGAACCAGTGGATGGGAGACTCTCTCTCTGCCTCTCCTTCTATCTCTGTGTAACTCGGACTTTCAAATAAATAAATAAATCTTAAAAAAAAAAAAAAAGCTGGAGACTGTCTTGAAGGTGAGGAAACTGAGGTGTGCTGAGGCTCCACAGCCTCTTTCTTGTCATCTAACAAGCCGCACATCAGCACGGGCATCCTGCTGCCTCTTCATTTTAATAATAGTGCTGAAGTCCAGAGCGCGGCTGGCGTCTCTTCTCAAGTAATCTAAACACAAAGCTCATGGGTAGGACCTTATTTGCTTCAGAGACATTTCAGACCTTTTTTTCTTTTTGCACAAGAGGAATTTACTTCTGTGTGTGTTATTTTCCAAAGTTCTGCTGACCCTGAGATCTGCTTCCTGTGTGATTCATTGTGAGTTATTAAGTGATTGTCCTTGAGGGCATTACAAACGTGGGCTCTTATTTCCTGCCAGCTGATTGCATCTTCCCTCCAGAGAGTCATACTTCTAATCTGCAAATGGCATTGTGTGTATTTTTTCCCTGAGAACTGAGATAACAAAAAGCATCCTTAATTATTAACATCTTGTCACTCAGCAACTTACCATTTTTAAGAGCAGCTGGCATCACCAGTGGTTTATTTGCCTGTGTTTACAAAGCCAGTATCACATCTCTTTTTCCAATGGAAGGTTTTCATGAATTCTCTTTTTTAAAAAATGACTCTTTCTTTTCTATATTCTCCCACTATCAAATGAATACCTTGCATTTTTGCTTTATTATTCCTGTGCTTCACACAAAACCCAAGCTGTCTCTTCAGTCAACTATTTTTCTGATATACACTGGCATCTGTTTGGACAACAGAGGAATCCTGATGCCCCATCCTAGTTTTTGACACCCCAGTGACTGTAGAACCCATAATATTTCATTTTAAACACAGGAGAGAACCATAGTTCCTAGCCAATTTAAAGAATATATCCTAACCTATTCCCTATCTGCATTCCCTTTTATTTTTCATGACACAGTCTGCATCTAATATTTTAATCCTCAGATTCTTTCTCTAAGGGGCGATGGATATGAAGTCCACACTTGTTAAACTAGTATGTGTTCATATTCTTCTCTACAGTGCCTAATATTTGTGTTTAAGCTCTTGCCTCAGTATCACACCCTACATATATTCTTACCTTTCGATGGTCCAATTCATTTATTTTAAATGCAATTATTTTCCCTTTTTTCTAGGATACTACAGACTATGTTGCCTATGTAGCTAAAGATCCAGTTAATCAACGAGGTATGGAAAGCAACTTTGAAGATGTTCATAAGAGCTGGTATATACTGACTTTAAAAGTAACAAAAAATTATTTTCAATACATATAGTGATGGGTATCACTAAGTGCCATGTTGCATTGTAGAAATGTTATGTAAATTTGAGTTGGCAATAAAAGGCCCTACGGGGCCAGTGTTGTGGTGCAGCAGGTTGAGGTGCTGCATGTAACACTAGCATCCCTTATTGAGAGTGCTGTTCCCATCGCAGCGGCACTGCTTTGGATCCAGCTCTGCTAATGTGCCTGGGGAAAGCAGTGGATGATGGATCAAGTACTTGGGTCTGTGCCACTTGCATGGGAGGTCCAGATGGGGTTCTGGGTTCCTGGCTTCTGCCTGACCTAGTCCTGGCTGTTGCAGCCATTTGGGATCGTGAACCAGAAGATGGAAGGACACTTGCACTCATGCTCTCTTCATCTCTCTCCCTCTCTCTCCCTTCTTCTCCCTCTCCCCCTTCTGTCAATCTTCTTTTCAACTAATTAACTAAGTAAATTTTTTTAAAAATGGTCCTGCTAGCAGAGTAAAGTAGAAAAATATATAGGTGAGGTTTAAGATCCAGTCTTTGGAGAGACCCATAAACTAACAAGAAGCATCTTTGGTTACAATGAAGAGGCTGGCTGCCATAGCATCAGTACAAAAATGAATTACCCATAAGACTTAAGCCAATCAGGTTATTGGTCTGCATTGGCCTGTGTGTGTGTATGTATGTGTGTGCAGCATGTATACTTGTTGTAAAAGAGCAGAATGCCACTTTGAGTGTTTGGTCTTTTCTTTTGGATTTCAGTTTAAATGCCTCTTCTTCAGAGAGATCTTTGGTAGTTGCTCCTACTCCTAGTAGCATATTCCACAGGTGCTGCATCAAAACATTTTGTTTCTCTTATTGACATCTAGGCCACACTCTATTATTTTATTTACTCACTTGTTGCAGCTGTTGATGTCTTTAATGTATCTATCCAAGTAGGCTAAAAGTTCCATGATGGCTAAAACCAGTTTCTCTTACTCGTGTGCTCACTGTTACTGTGATGTTCCAAAACCATTTTATGGAAGGGCTGAATAAATGGAAGAGTTAATATTAAGCAAAATTGCCCAAACAACTCATCTCTCAGACACACCTGAGTTCCTCAGGGAGTTGGACCTCTGTAGACAGACATGATTAGTATTATTCTCATCCCTAACTCTGGGACGTTCAGACCCCTGTTAGGGATAAAAGTTTGGTTCTCCTCCTTAACTAGGGCCCTTAGTTAAGCAAAATCCTCTGCTGCTCCATGGGTGGAGTTTGCTCTACCACATTTATTAAGCAGATATGGAGTGGGAATTGGAAATGTAAAGAGCTATAAGGCACAGAGGTGGAAAGACACAAGATGTGTTGGGTCAAATGAACAGAGCACACAACATTGCAGAATATATGTGGAGGGAGAAAAAGTTGTCCAGAGGGCAGAGAGAAGAAGGCCCGATAAGAAGGGGCTGAGTCTTATGGGAAAGTGGGTTCAGATAGCTGTTTACCAAGCAGAGCTTAAGAAGGGTTGACTTGGCAGGGGAATGCTGTAGTAAATGGATTCAGGGAGAAACTTTTTTTTTTTTTTTTTTTTTTTTTTTTTTGCACAGAAGCCTTTTATTTAAGGAATACAAAGGTCATGCATTTCATAATACAACTTGAGGAATATGGTGATTCTTCCCACCATATCCACCCTCCCACCCACACTCCCACCCCTCTTTCTCCTCCCTCTCCTATTCCCAGGCTTATTTTTTACTAAGATCTATTTTCAATTAACTTTACACACAGAAGATTAACTCTATACTAAGTAAAGAGTTCAACAATTTGTTTGGAAAAAAAAAAAAAACTGTTCCTGAACAGTCTAGACAAGAGCTGCTCAAAGTCATTGCATCTCGAAGTTAATTTCACTTCTTTTTTTCTGAGAAACTTAATTAACTTTAAAGAAGCACCCAAGAATGAGACATCTTTTGCAAGAACTTTGACGTGACTATGAGACATAGGAATATCATCCACTTAATACATTAAAAATATTTAAGAACAAGTTTTATCATTAATTAAAGAAGCACTAAGAAACCAAGCAATGGAGTTGGACACTTATGCATAACTAAAAATTATGAGACATAAGAATATCCTTCATTTAATATACTAAGATGAAATAAATCTTTGAGAACAAGTTTTACTGTTAACTCTCATAATACAACTTTTTGAGGACAGAGGTCCTGCATTGGAAGTAAGTGCACAGTGACTCCTGTTGTTAATTTAACAATTAACACTCTTATGTATGATGTCAGTGACCACCTGAGGTTCTTGCCATGAGCTGTCTAGGATATGGAAGCCTTTTAAAAAAAAAGATTTGGCAGGCACCGTGGCTCACTAGGCTAATCCTCTGCCTGCGGCGCCGGCACCCCAGGTTCTAGTCCCGCTTGGGGCGCCGGATTCTGTCCCGGTTGCTCCTCTTCCAGTCCAGCTCTCTGCTGTGGCCCAGGAGTGCAGTGGAGGATGGCCCAAGTGCTTGGGCCCTGCACCCGCATGGGAGACCAGGAGAAGCTCCTGGCTCCTGGCTTTGGATCAGCACGGTGCGCCGGCCACAGCAGCCATTGGAGGGTGAACCAGCAGAAAAGGAAGACCTTTCTCTCTGTCTCTCTCTCTCTCACTGTCCACTCTGCCTGTCAAAAAACAACAAAAAAGAAGATTTATTTATTTACTTGAAAGTCAGAGTTACACAGAGAGAGAAGGAGAGGCAGAGAGAGAGAAAGAAGTCTTTCATCCAATGGTTTACTCCCTAATTGGCTGCAACAGCTGGAACTGTGCCAATCCAAAGCCAGGAGCCAGGAGCTTCTTCCAGGTCTCCCACGCAGGTGCAGGGGCTCAAGGACTTGGGTCATCTTCTACTGCTTTCCCAGGCCATAGCAAAGAGCTGGATTGGAAGTGGAGCAGCCGGGACTCGAACCAGCACCCATATGGGATGCCAGCACTGAAGGCGGCAGCTTTACCTGCTATGCAGAGCACCAGCCCCTGGAAGCCTTTTGAATCCACAATCTCCATCAGTATTTAGACAAGGCCATAAGAAAGTGGAAGTGCTCTCCTCAGGAAGAAACTTAAGGGAGGGAGGTCCACTTGGAAGCAACTGTAATGGCCAGGAATGAAATGATGAGGACCAATCATTGGCACAGAGCCTGGAATAAAATAGATGCTCAGTAAATGGTTGCCCAAAGAACATGGCCTGGGTAAGATGGAGAGGAAGGAAGGGAGGACAAGCACCATGACCTACCCTATAAAAATGAAGTCCCTTTCAACCACATAACGAAGCATGGCTAACAGCTGAAGAGTGGGCGTGAGAGACAGGAACTGGTAAACGGGCAGAGGGGGTACAGCAAGGGATACCAGAAAAGCGCCACTTCTTTTCATCCCTGCTTGAACTTCTCAAAGAAGAACTCCTTGCTATGTTTGGGAAGGCCTCTAAACAGAAAAGCTTTGTCCCTTCACATGAACTGAGCAGGATAAAAGGAAGAAAAGAAATACATCAAGAAGGCTAGGTGTTCAGTAACTTGGCCACCGGTCACTGCCTGTCTTTGCACATGTCCTGGCTCCTAAGTAAACGGTGGCGAGCAGTTCTGACATCAGAGCTGGTGGCACTGGACAAGGCCAAGGAGGACCCCCGTGCTTGCAAGTCTCTCCCTTTGCCGCAGTAAAACAAGAGGGAGAGAACATTCCGATGCCATGTGTTCACATAGAAAGCACTGGCTGTGGGCCTGAGCTGTGTGGTGGAGCCAAGTGGCACGGAGACTTCTAGAAGGCTTTCGTGAGAACTGCGGAGTAAGGACACTTGTAGGGTTTGAGGAATGGAAACGGTCCAAACAGAGGTTTCAGTTTTTTCTTCCTTTAATCAATAACCTGAAAATAAGAAATAAGGACTAAGACATAGGACATAAGATTGTGGCTGGAGTCAGAAATCGTAACTTATGCCATCTCGCCGTGTAAGGCTAGGCAGATCGTCTTATGTTCTCAAACCTCAACTTTCTTTTTTCTTTTTTTTCTTTTTGACAGCCAGAGTGGACAGTGAGAGAGAGAGACAGAGAGAAAGGTCTTCCTTTTCTGTTGGTTCACTCCCAATGGCTACTGCGGCCAGCATACCGCGCTGATCCGAAGGCAGGAGCCAGGTGCTTCTCCTGGTCTCCCATGCGGGTGCAGGACCCAAGCACTTGGGCCATCCTCCACTGCCTTCCTGGGCGATAGCAGAGAGCTGGCCTGGAAGAGGAGCAACTGGGACAGAATCCAGCACCCTGACCGGGACTAGAACTTGGTGTGCCGGTGCCGCAGGTGGAGGATTAGCCTAGTGGCCCAAACCTCAACTTCTTTATTTTTATCTTTTAGGTGGGAATAATGCATACCTCCTGGTATCATTGGGTTGAATAATTTAGGAAACACAGAGAGCATGATTTTCTTTCTCTTTATCTCATCTTCCTTTTTTATTTAAGAAAACAGGTCTGAGTAGATAAATAGCTTAGAAATATACAGTAATTTTTTGTGTTTAAAAGTTAGTGGCTCCTCATCATTGCTTATTTTTTCTTTTTTCTGTTCCCCTATTTCTGTTTCTCCCTTATATATCTTGTTATAAAAACCTCTGTGAGAAGCCACCGTGTTCTCAACATACCGGCTGCTTGCACATACATACCTCTAGTGTTAAACTGTTTCCCCGTATTTGGGCCCCTGGTTAACACAGCCCTGGCAAAGAGGAGGTCATGGCACAGCTTCTGTATCCACAACTAATCATTAGTTACAACCTGATGTGCAAGGGGTGAGCTGATTGTTACAGAAGAAAAATAATTTCTGGCCACTGTGGGCTCGTGGTTCAGTGTGAGGGACACGCATGAGCTGTAAGATATGCATGGAACAGGAGGGGTAGCCGGAGAGCAGTGCCTGGGTTGTAGTAGATGCTCAGTTAGGACCTGTGGAATGCGTGGAGAAAGGCACAGGTGAAGACCATCGTACTGGGAGCCCAGAGCCATGTGTCGGATGGTGAGTGTGTGTGTAAAGGTGGGGTGCAGGGAAGGGAAGAAGTGAAAGCCAGGGAGCTGTGAATGATAAGATAGGCCGGAAACAGATCGTGGAGGGTACTCAGTGCCAGCCGGTAGGCCACTGGCATCATGACAGATTTTCAGCTTTTTAAAAATTATCCTAGAGGGGCTGGTGTTGTGGTGTAGCAGGGTAAGCTGCTGCCTGCAGTGCTGGTATCCTACATGGGTGCCAGTTTGAGTCCCAGCTACTCCACTTTCCATCCAGCTCCCTGCTAATTTGCCTAGAAAAGTAGTGGAAGATGGCCCAAGTGCTTGGGCCCCTGCACCTATGTGGGAGACTGAGATGCAGCTCCTGGCTTTGTCCTGGCCCAGCCCTGGCCGTTGCGGCCATTTGGGGTAGTGAACCAGTGGATGGAAGATATTTCTCTCTCTCTCTCTCTCTCTCTCTCTCTCTCTCTCTCTCTCTCTCTGTGTGTGTGTGTGTGTGTGTGTCTCCCTGTCTCTCGCTGTAACTCTGCCTTTCAGATAAATAAGCCTTTACAAAAAAATTATTCCAGCTTCTGCCATGCTACAGAAACGCTACAACGATGACTTGCATCTGTAAAGGTGATACGGAAGGGCAGGAAGGCGATCTGTAATGTGGAGTTCAAGTCTGAGGATTTGTCATTGGTCCTGAGCCCAGCTGGTAGTGTGGCAAGCATGCATGGAGAGGGAAGGCACAGTTTGGACCAACGTTGTGAACGAACAGTACTTGATGATGATTTACCTATGTGGATTCATGAAGCAGTGGGGAGCAGAAGTTCCTGAGGAGTCAATGGGATGTTGTATGCAATGCAAGTATCTCTGTGCCTGGCTCTGCCACAGTGCCAGCCCCAAACAGATTCTTATACATTGGAGACAGGTAGCCCAATACAAAAATCAGCCACCATTTATTGTATGCTAACCACACGCCAAGCATTGTCAAGAGTACTTTCGTGATCTCAGTTGCATCCTCACAGCAGTCCTGTGAAGGAGGCACTGATACTATGGAAGAAAATACGGAATTGGGGCTGGCATTGTGGCACAGCAGGTGAAGCCACTGCCTGCAATGCTGCTGTCCCACACGGGTGCTGTTTCATGTCCCGGCTGCTCCACTTCAGATCCAGCTCCCTGCTAGTGGCCTGAGAAAAGCAGCACAAGACGGCCCAAGTGTTTGGGTCCCTATGCCCACGTGCAAGACATAGAGGAAACTCCTGGCTCCTGGCTTCAGTCTGGCACAGCCCTGACCATTGTGGCCATCTGGAGAGTGAACCAGCAGATGGAAGACCTCTTCTCTCTGTCTCTTCCTCTCTCTCTCTGTAACTCTGCCTTTCATATAAGTAAATCAATGTTAAGAAAGAAAGAGACACAGAGAGACAGACAGAGAGAGAGAGAGAGAGAGAGAGAGAGAGAGAGGAAGGGAGGGAGGGAAGGAGGGGGAAAGGAAAGGGAAAAGGAAAAGGAAAAGGAAACCTGGGGACTATGAAAAGTAGGTGATTTTCCTAAGGTTATTAGCCAACAACTGGGTGGATTGATTGTGAGCACGCTTTTATGGAAAAACATTGCAGGGTACCAAGAAACATCTAAAAAAGAAGATAAAGGCTAGAAAAAATAAAATTAATTCAATATTCATAGATAACAAATTATTTAAATGAATGCAAAACATATAGTTCTGTGCAGCAATTAGAACTAGTGTTGTAGGAGAATAAATAATGACATGGAGACCATTCACATTACTACTGAGGACAAATGGCAGGTTGTGAGGCAGTGCGCGTAGCATGAGCCTAGGGAATTTGGGCGTAGGTATACAGAGGAAGAGGACTGGGAAGATACATGCCAAAGTGTGCACAGTGGTTATCTGCAGAGTGAGAGTTTGTGTAATTTTTATTTCTTCTTGGTGCCTTTTTATTTTCTAGAATTCCTATACTGAATTCCATTTCATAATTTATATAATTTTATAAAGGGAAAAAAATCAGAAGTTCTCGAATAAGTAAAAAAGACAGGTAAAAGCAGAAAGATGATGTTATAAAATTTCCTAGAGTTAATTCATCCGGGGGAAAACAACAGGAGAAGCCCAAGAAGAGAGTCCTGGGGGTAAGGTGCAGCAAGGGGGGAGGAGAGAGAAATAGACAGACACTAGGTCTGTCGGTGTGGGTTTGGAAAAACTGTACTTTCTTATAATTCCTTAGCCCTAAGAGTGAGTGAGGTCACTGATGGAGGAGCCCAGAGAGATGTGGGTGAGAATGTTGAGGAGTTGGAGAACTCAAAGGAAGAGCGGTCAGGAGCTGGAAAGGAGCTCAGATGAGTTACGAGAAGCTTCTCCCAGCCATCGGTGCTGGGCCCCCACCGCAAAGGAGTTAAGGGGAATGAAGGTGGGAAACACCATTTAGCCCAGCCCTTAACAGGCCATCGGTCGCCTTGGAGCGCGCAGTTTCCATGCACCGGTAAAGGCAGGCTGCAGGGGCGAGGAGGAGAGCGTGGCTGGCGGGAAGGGGAGACAGCAGAGGAGACAGGCTTCACACCAATAGCGCTGCGCAGTCCCACTGTCCCCTTTGCTTGATGAGCTGTTGCATGAGTGCATCCGAATCACAGCATTGCCAGTTTTCGCCCTTCTTGGCTAGAGCCCTTTCATGTACTACTCATGTTATAAAAGGCCCTTTTCTGGGGCTGGCGCTGTGTGGTTAACACCCTGGCCTGAAGCGCCGGCATCCCATGTGGGCGCCGGTTCTAGTCCCGGCTGCTCCACTTCCTATCCAGCTCTCTGCTATGGCCTGGGAAAGCAGCAAAAGATGGCCCAAGTTCTTGGGCCCCTGCACCGGCGTGGGAGACCAGGAAGAAGCTCCTGGCTCCTGGCTTCAGATTGGCGCAGCTCCAGCCATTGCAGCCAGTTGGGGGGTGAAACAGGATGGAAGACCTCTCTCTCTCTGCCTCTCCTCTCTCTCTGTGTAATTCTGACTTTCAAATAAATAAATAAATCTTTAAAAAATAATAATAAAAGGCCCTTTTCTGAAGAAAAGGCAAATTGCAGGAAGAGTGGCTGGAGTTTACTAAGTGGCTAACACAGCCTGCACCTGTCGTTGCTGTGAGACTAGCCACATTCTTTTTTTTTTTAAATGATTATTTATTTTGAAAGTCAGAGTTACACACAGAAGGAGAGGCAGAGAGAGGGAGAGGGAGAGAGAGAGAGAGAGAGAGAGAGAGGTCTTCAATCCACTGGTTCACTCCCAAATTTGCTACAAAAGCCGGAGCTGTGCCAGTCCAAAACCAGGAACCAGGAGCTTCTTCTGGGTCTCCCATGGGGGTACAGGGACCCAAGGACTTGGGCCATCTTCTACTGCTTTCCCAGGCCATAGCAGTGAGATGGATCAGAAGTGGAGCAGCCAGGACTTGAACCGGCGCCCACATGGGATGCCAGCACTGCAGATGGTGGTTTTACTTGCTATGCCACAGTGCCGGCCCAACTAGCCACATTCTCTTCACTTCTTACTCTAAGTGTGTAGCAACCCAGGAAGATTTGAGTATTTTCTCAGGGTTTAGTCTGGGGAGAGGCCCAGATCACCAGCACCAGCTGGGCATAGGAAGGCCATGGTTCTAAGTCATTGAGGAAAGTTCTTTTAAAAACCCCACGAGGGGCTGGTGCCATGGCGCAGTAGGTTAATCCACTGCCTGCAGTGCTGACATCCCAAATAGGCTCTGGTTCTAGTCCTGGCTGCTCCTCTTCTGATCCAGCTCTCTGCTATGGCCTGGGAGTGCAGTGGAGGATGGCCCAAGTGCTTGGGCCCTGCACCCACATGGGAGACCAGGAAGAAGCACCTAGCTCCTGGCTTCGGATTGGTGCAATTCCGGCCGTGGTGGCCATTTGAGAGGTGAGCCAACGGAGAGCAGACCTTCCTCTCTGTCTTTCCCTCCCACTGTCTATAACTCTACCTCTCAAATAAATAAATAAATAAATAAATAAATAAAATATTTTAAAAACCCACAAAACTGTAAAAAACAATCTAAACGGACCCACGTGTTTATATTTATTCTCATGGTTATAAAGTACACTCACTAGTGCCCTGATGATGTTGGTTAACTATAGGCTGCTGGGGTGAGCTTTGAGTGAGTTCCCAAGGCTTGCAGGACTCTCTGCTTCAGTACCACAGCACCATCTGGTGGCTGAGCTGAGAAACTGAACTTCTTAATTTCTAGTCTGAAAAAACGAAGACAAACGTAAAACTAATAAAGAAAAGCCTGTAAACCTCTAAGAATTGCTCTCATCCTCTTGTCCATGACTTCCTGGCTAGGAAGCCAAAGGAAAAATCTAGAAGACTATGACTATAAGATTCTTTTAAATCCTTCTTAATATAGTGTCTGGAGTGACACCCAGTGGTAGAACTGTGGGTCTTCCTGGCTCCAAGCCAGGAAGTCAAAAACCCAGCTCTGAGTCTGAAATGCAAACAGAGAGAGTGAAGCATCCTTGGCCAATTACAGGTCATTGAGAAGTTGCATTCGTTTTTGGTACCTGGAACTTTGTGGATACTTGTCTTTCTTTTGGGACTTTGTATAAACTAGCCTTTCTGGTAGCTATAGATTGCAATTCTTGGTCAAGCTTTTGGGGGTATCTCTAATATTTGGAAATGGGCGTATAGGTATGGAGTTAAAGGCCCGCCCCTATCCTGATCATTTTCACAGAGCAGCGTGTCTGAGAGTGACGGTGATAGATAGCTCTATCCAAACAGCTGTGTTCCCCAAGGGAGGCAAGGCTGGGAAGAAGAACAGCTGTCCAAGATCGGCCTGTTCCACTTCTCTTGGGGAGAGAAATGGGCACCACTGGTCTTCTTCCTGCTTAATCTCCTCAAAGAATAAGCTGGCAGTCATATGGTAATCTAAAGCCAAGCAGAAAATGTTGTTGGTGGCATCAGCCCATGAAGAGGCAAAAAAACCTCAATATATCAGCATTGGAAAAGTTAAGACAAATAAAACATTTTAGAAGTATGGAATGTACTTGAGTGGGTTCTTGGAAATATGGAATTCAAAGATAAGCTTACTTTGGAATAAAAGAATTTAGGAGCCCATGCAGTTTTTTCATAATTTCCACAGATTTTCTGAAAGGCCCTCCTGTGTTAGAAGTGTTAAAGGGTGGTTGGTGGGTTTGGCTGATCCGTTCATTCCATTGTGCCTACCTGCTTTGTTCTGTTCTTTAACAGGTTTAAGCTACTGTGATAAAGGATACGAGTTGTATAAAGTAAAAAAGGGCTTTAGAAGTCACCAGCACTTTGCCTTGGCAGGTGCGGACCTTGCCATTGAGGGATTTGTTCAGGTCACACAGATGGTGGCATAACTGGAACTTGAACTCAGATATAAATCTTTTCACAGAGTTCTTTTAAACATCCTTCATCTCTTATTCCTCTCACTGGAAGCACAATATATTTCTCTGTACGTGTGTATACCTACATGTTTGAGTCTCCTGCCTCTCTCATTATCTTATTAAAGACTTATTTTTATTTATTTGAAAGGCAGAGTTACAGAGAGAGCTGGAGAGACAGAGAAAAGAATATTCAATTTACCAGTTCACTCCTCAGATGGCCGTGACAGCCAGGACTGGACCGGTCCAAAGCCAGGAGCTCCTTCTGGGTCTCCCATGTAGGTGCAGGGGACCAAACACTTGGGCCGTCCTCCACTGCTTTCCCAGGCAAATTAACAGGGAGCTGGATCAGAAGTGGAGTAGCCAGGACTCAAACTAGCACCCATAATGGGATGCCAGTGTCACAGGTGGTGGCTTTACCAGCTATGCCATGTATTTTAAAACACATTTTATTTATGTATTTGAGGGAGAGAGAAAAAAATCTTCCATCAACTGGGGACTTGCTGCAGCTCACACATTCAATAAAAGAGCAGAGAATTTCATGTCCTAGAAATAATATGATTCAGAGAAACTAGGATTTATTCTATCAACTGATATTTTTATTATTTACTTATTTGAGAAGGAGAGAGAGACAGCGAGAGAAAGTGAGCCCATTCTCTGTTTCACTCCCCAAAAGCCCAAAGTTGGGTACCAGGAACTGAATCCAGGTCTCTCATGTAGGTGGCAAGAACCCAGTCCCTTGGGTCCTCACAGTTACCTCCTAGTGTCTGTATTAGCAGGAAGCTGGAGTCAGCAGTGAGAGGCAGATGTCAAACTCAGGCACTCAATTATGGCACATGGGCACCCTAACCAGTAGGCCAAATACCTGCTCAAACAAGTGTTGTTAAAACTACTGTAGAGAAGAATACAGGGAAAATATTAAGTGATAGTTTAAAGAAAGAGAAACGACTGGGTAGGCAGGATGTACATTTATAACATATTCTTAATAGTTTTCAAAAGTAGAGTTAACTTGTGTTTCAGCATCCAAGGCGCATAACCCTTCCAAAAGTATTCAGAGACATAAATCTTTCAAAAAACAATCACATCCGGTCCGACATTTGGCTTCCTGGTTAAGATGCTGGTTGTGAGGCCCTCATCTCATGTTGTAGGGCCTGGGCCCAAACTCTGGCTCCAGGTTCCTGCTTATTCAGATCCTGGGAGGTAGTGGTGATGGTTCAAGTAATTGGGTTCCCGCCACCCGTGTGGGAGATCTGGATGGAGCTCCTGGCTCACCCCAGGCTGGGCCATCACAGCAGTTGGAGAGTGAAGCCACGTATAAGAGCTCTTTATCTATCTCTCTGTTTCTCAAATTAAAAAAAAAAAAATTAGTTATGGAAAGAGACTTTCTGAGAGTCCTTGAGTTGATTAGCAACATAAGGCTCAGAAATGCTGTTATAGATTCTATAACTTATTATCAGCCCTGGAAATTTTGTCAACTGTGAACGGATTGCCTTTTACTTTAAGTAAATATGGTATCTTTTCCAAGACAATGCAAAGCATAAAGCTTAAGTCAATGTGGTTAAAACTATTCCACAAAGATAACTCTCTCTTCTCTTCAGATATCCCTGTAAGTAATAGGTTCCAGTGTTGGCTTTGAAATTCCAAGACCCAAGATGCTTTCCTTGGCGTTTAATCTGCTTTCCCATGCATGCCCCGAAGTGCATCACCTCTTTTTGAAACGGTTACCTAGTTTTTCTTCATCCCTCAGTTATGTTTAGGATTTCTCCCGATATTATTGCTATTTCAACTCCTCCTAAGGACTGTTTTTTTTTTTTTTTTTTTTTTTTTTTTTTTTTTTTTGACAGGCAGATTTAGACAGGGAGAGGGACAGAAAGGTCTTCCTTCTGTTGGTTCACCCCCCAAATGGCCACTACGGTCGGTCAGCGCACTGCGCCGATCCAAAGCCAGAAGCCAGGTGCTTTCTCCTGGTCTCCCATGCGGGTGCAGGGCCCAAGGACTTGGGCCATCCTCCACTGCCTTCCCAGGCCACAGCAGAGAGCTGGACTGGAAGAGGAGCAACCGGGACAGAATCCGGCGCCCCAACCAGGACTAGAACTCGGGGTGCCGGTGCCACAGGCAGAGGATTAGCCTAGTGAGCCACGGCGCCGGCCAGGACTGTTTCTGAGTCATCCGTGTGAAGCAGCAGATTAAGTCTTTGCATTGCCAGGCCCTAAACATCATGTCCTACTGTAACCAAGGCAAGAACGGTATTACATACATTGGGGAAATTGATTGACAGAAACCCAAACACAAGCTCCTGCTTTGATGTCAGCAGCACATTTGCTAATGTGTGGTCAGCCTCTTTCCCACCTCTAGCTTATTTTTTTTAAAGATTTATTTTTATTTATTTGAAAGATTTACACAGAGGTAAAGGTAGAGACAGAGAGGTCTTCCATCTGCTGGTTCGCTCCCCAGATGGCTGCAATGGCCAGAGCTGCGCTTATCCGAAGCCAGGAGCCAGGAGTTTCTTCCAGGTCTCCCACGTGGGTGCAGGGGCCCAAGGACTTGGGCCATCCTTTACTGCTTTCCTAGGCCATAGCAGAGAGCTGGATCAGAAGACGAGCAGCCAGGACTAGACCTGGCACCCATATGGGATGCCGGCACTTCAGGCTAGGGCTTTAACTTGCTGTGCCACAGCACCAGCCCCAAGCTTATTTATTTTGCATATGAAAACTAGCCCCTTCCCAGTAACTGCTTCTCAGAGCAAAATCTTTAGTATCTTCCAATGCTAAATTTCCCATACTAAATTCAGTACTGATTTTGATGCTGGTCGGAGAGAGTTCATGAGCAGAATTTTGAAGATGGATATTACCATACTGATCACTGCTCTAAGAAGTGGCTAGAGAAGGAAGTATTACAAAGCCCGTGTCTGCACCAGCAGCCCTGTCTCTGGGGGTGGGGTTGGAAAGTTACCTTTTTCAGTCTCCTGTAACCCATCACACAGGAAGCCTCAAACCTCATCCTCCCATCAGATCGCAGCCTTGAGCATCTCCTGTATTGACTTCATGAACACCAGATTATGATTCAAAATCAGTTTTCTTTTATAAAAATGTGGACCCCAAATACCTGCTGTGAGACCGAAATGTGTGTAAAACCCCAGTGTTTCTTCCCTTTGCTTTGCACCCTTCCTACCATTTCAGAGCTGCAGAGAGTTTGTAAAACCACTTCCATTCATTCAATTACCGGTTCATGTGCTGAAAGTATTTTGACTTTATGTAATTTTCTCTTACTGCAAATTTATTGTAATATTACTTTTTGGTGTGTGTTCTTGCAGCCTGCCACATACTGGAATGCCGCAGCGGAATGGCTCAAGACGTCATAAGTACCATAGGGCAGGCTTTTGAACTCCGGTTTAAACAGTACTTGAAAAATCCTTCTTTGAATGCTGCTTGTGAAAGGTTGGCAGAGAGTGGTATACTTACTTGACTTGCTATATATTTTTAAAATTAATATGACATCTTAAAATTGACTAATGGAATTAGTATGTTTTCCCTTACCAATAGACGCAGCTTCTATTCTATTTTTCTTCCTTTCATATTTATTCAGCTATTTCCCCTTGCTTTGTAATTAGATTAAAGGAGAGACAAAAAGTAAGAGGTTGGCCCTGTTTTTCTGTTACACAGGGCTATGAATTAATTAAGGGGAATCATCAAATAATATGCATCTGTAGATTCCTCTGACTTATTTCAAACTCGGATTCCTAGCACATCAGTTAAAAAAAAGAGCCAAGTAATAAGAATAATAATAATCAGAGCCAAATAATCAGCATCGCGCATCTGTTGCCAAAATTGCCGTTAGTTTGCTGGTTTGCCACGGCAGTAGATCAGCTCCAGCGCAGCTGTGGCAGGAGGTGGGACACGACGTGACCCAAGGATCTGCTTGTTCTGCTTGTGAAGGCACAGAAAATCCACAGTGACAGCGGAACCTCTTCAGGGCTGCCAGACTCCATGTGTGCAATGCAGTGAGGCCTCAGGCTTGCACAATTCACACCTGAGAAATGAAATGCTTGGGCACTTTAAAATGCATTTTCCCCCTAATTTGACATTTTGTATATCAACAAACACTGGGTGTGGTGATCTTCCTATATGAAGGGATCTGGGCTAGCAAAGAGAGGGGTTTACTGAGGGCCTTGATGCTAAATTTTTCCCTGGATGGCACTAACTCTAGTGTTTTCGTTTCATTGACTGGTAATGAACCCAACGAAACCATGTGGATCGCCAGTGGAGTGAGTTTAATCAAAAAAGACTTGATTTATTCTTTTTTATAAGAAACTTTACCGATCCCAATTTGTAAGAGAACTCCAATTTTTTTTTTTGCCCTGTTTCAGTTTTAAAAACAATTGTGTGTTTACCCACTTGCCACATATGGTTCTAATATTTCTTTATGAATCCCATATACGCCTCCAGATTTGTGCAGACGTGATAGCTGGCCATAGCTCTCTTATTTTTTTATTTTTTTCATTTTGATTTTGAAAACTGGGCTGGGCCCTCTACCCAAAGAACAATACGTGAATTTGCTTCCAGCAAAAACATTTCCAAAATGGAACAATCAAGGTATGCCGGAGATACCCAGGGAAACTTTGTATTTTTGTGATCCCAAGGCAAAAGGACCTCTATTTGGGACTTCATATATTTATTGCTACTAGTTATCACTGGAGGGGTTACACAAACATCACCCTCGGTGCTTTTTGTCAGCTTTCACTCCACTTTAATTGTCTATGGAATGCTAAACAACTCAACCATCTGGTTGCTTCTATCCAGATGTTTGACATCACTTAAGCATAGCTATAAACTTAAAGGATGAATGCACAGTTTTTCAGGATCATTTGCTGGTTCTGACCCTCTGCATTCCCTCCAGCATTGGAAGTCTCACCCAACCCCTTGGGAATTCTTTTTTGTCCTTTCAGTAAGGAGGTGCACATCGACGGCCCAGCTGAAGAGAGGGACGGTCCTGAGTATTACAATGAGATCCCAGGGAAGCAGCCCCCTGCTGGTGGTGTCTCCGATGTGCGCGCCAAAGTTCAAGCCACAGAACAAATGGCTTACTGCCCCATCCGGTGTGAAAAGTTGTGCTATTTGGTAAGTCATGTCTTAGTGTGACTTGAACCAACAAGGCGATTCTGGCTTTATTTATCATGGGGAGCTGTTAATCTGAGGGCTTCCAAATGCTAGCTTAGAGAAAGCCCCATCTTGTTCAAAACTGAGGCCAGAGAGTGAATCATGTTGGAGCATGTACTAGATCATTTTTACTTCCAATCTCCCAACCAGAGCCTTCGCAGATGACCTCATATCCACTTCCAGGAGGACCAGGGCGATCCAACAAGTTATCCTCAACTTCACCCTTCCCCATCTGCACATCGCCACTGTGCTTTCTGCTTCTCTTCCTTAGCAACTGTCTCCAAAGCCAGTCTTTCCCCTGCACTCCTGATCCAATCCCCTCTTGCCAACTTTGTGCCCTTGTTCTGTCCTTTAGCCTTGACCTCAAACTTTATTTTCTGTCTATTGACTCTTCATCTTCTGCCTGCAGACAAACTTGACTTGTCCAACTCAACTATATGTCCCACCTCTTTCTAATTTTCCCTTTATCCACAAACTTCTAGAAAGCATTGTTTCTATCTGCTTTCGTGTTGCACTAGACTTTTTTTCTTAAGATTTATTTTGCTTATTTTTTTTTAAGATTTTACATATTTATTTGAGAGGTAGAGTTACAGACAGTGAGAGGGAGAGACAGAGAGCAAGGTCTTCCTTCTGTTGATTCAATCCCCAAATGGCTGCAACAGCCGGAGCTACATCAATCTGAAGTCAGGAGCCAGGTGCTTCTTCCCAGTCTCCCATGCAGGTGCAGGGGCCCAAGCACTTGGACCATTTCCTACTGCTTTCCCAGGCCACAGCAGAGAGCTGGATTGGGAGAGGAGCAGCTAGGACTAGAATCCGGTGCCCATATGGGATGCCAACACCACAGGCAGAGGATTAACCAACTGCACCATGGGGCTGGCCCTTTACTTATTCTAAAGGCTGGGTTACAGAGGGAAACAGGGAGAGAGAGAGAGGACTTCCATCCCCTGGTTCACTCCCCAAATGGCTGCAACCGCCAGGGCTGTCCCAGGCTGAAGTCAGGAGCCAGGAGCTTTCTCCAGGTCTCCCATGCAGGTGCAGGGCCCCATGGACTTGGGCCATCTTACACTGCTTTCCCAGCCATTAGCAGAGTACTGGATCAGAACTGGAGCAGCGGGGATGCAAACTGGCACCCATGTGGGATGCTAGCACTGCAGGCAGCAGCTTCAGCTGTTACACCACAACACTGGCCCCTGACCTCTACATGGTAACTTGATAGGAATTGCTTTTACAAAGGTCACCAGAGGTTTTAATTGCTAAATGTATTTCCCTACCCAATCTTCTGCATTTGTCTACAGCGTTTGAGACCTGTTGGCTGCCTCTTCTTTTTTTTTGAGACCCTCTTCTGTTAGATTCCAAAACAGTTCCAAGTTGTCTTTTTCTTCTCACATCTCTAGTTGCTACTTTCTTTCCTTTTGTCATGTTTTGCAACATTTAATTATGAGTATTTTCGAATATACAGAAACATTTAGAATTATGCAATGAATAGCTACATACTTGCCACCTACGTCCAGCATTTAGCATTTTTCTCTATTTGCTCTTTCAAATATGTATTCATTTATCATCCGTTGGTCCATCTTATTTTTGATAGTTTTCAAAGTAAGTTGCATCTTTTTCTTTTATATTGTGTTTTCTTCCATCCCCACCTTCCTACCACGTAGGTACCCTCCAAGGCTCTGCTTTCGGCATTTACCTTGCCCCATCTTTAGCCCTTACCTGTCTTCCCTGATGTAATACCACATTGTATTACATTGCTTATTTTTGTCAAGGTTAGACTCAGCATTTTCTCCTTGACTCCAAACTCAGTTCCTTGACTGATCTGCTCATGTTTGTTAGTGGCAGTGCCACTGTTTCACTAACCTGCCGTCTTTTATTTTTCTCATACTTTAGGTTGTATATCAACCTAGTCTGTAAGACCTAGGATTCCATCATGAAAATATCTTTTGAGTTTGCCCAAATGTTTCCATCCTCAGAGTACATTTCTAAGTTCTGGTCCCTAATTGCCTTCTGAAAACCCCATTTTTTATCTCCAGTCTCACCCCTGAAATGCTCCTGCGCAGTTCTAGATTCATTATTCTAAAGCCCATAATGACACTGTCCTTCTCAAAGGTCCGAGTGGATCCCCATTCCACTCCCGAAGACAGCCATGGATGGCTGAAGCCCTCCGATGAGATAAGATTTCAGGATGAGAAGTGAGCCTGGCACAAGCCTCAGTAGACCAGGGCTCCAGCCTGCCAGTTCAGAGTTAGACAGAGCTTGGCAACCGGGCCAGTGTTCATACTAATGCCCTGAAAATCACTTTGTGGCTGAGATTTGATTGAGTCCTGGGTATGAAATTCGAAACAAAGTGGTAACCCTTCGGACACAGGACCGTGTCGTCTCTGCACCCCTCCACCTCAGTGACTCACTTCTGCACCTCCAAAACAATGTGCTGGGAGACGCAGGAACTCTCCCCACCCTGGATCTTACCTGGCAGACATTTGCCATGTCAGGAAGTGCAGGGGCCTGCCCTGATCCTCTGAGAGTATTTTTTTATGAATATTTGTAATGAGTTTATGAATGTGTACTATGTTTGTAAATGTTTCACAACTTGTTGTTTGTACAGCCTGGAAACTCCAAGTGCAGCAGTGTGTACGAGAACTGTTTAGAACAAAGCAGGGCAATAGGTAGGTACTACGCCCTCCCCGTCTGCCACCCTCCTTACTCCTGTGAAATCAGAAGGACGTGTGCGGCCCTGTTCTTCAACCCTTCACGGAAGGATCAGCATATGTAATTAGCGTGTAACATTTGGGACTGCAGACTTCTCCGAGGCCCGGATGCTGCACGTGTGTCACTAGGAAGCCTCGTGCTTCTCTTTGGTCTTGGGCGCTCCACCCTGCTGATGGTTTTGCTTTCTGGGCCCTTGCACTGCTTCAGCATCAGGAAAGCTCTCTAAAGGGAACACAAAACTCAAGCGAGTTCCACTTCAAAGACAATGAGACAGTAAACTGATATGAAAATTGACACCTGTCAGATCCATTAGGGTTAACATCAAAGCTTTACTCAAGCCTGGCAAAGAGAACAAAAGGCTATCTGAAATATGAGAGTCCCAACGACAGGGACCTGTCCACTCTGGACCTGCCAGGATATTAAATCTCTTATTGCTACAGGAGATCATTGATGTTGGGCAGAAGTTTTTCAAAATACAAGTATAGGACATTAGCTATCAGGCTGAACATAAATTTTCATGAAACAAGTTATGCTGCCAGTTAGTCATTTCATTCTTACAGGGTGTTGAATGGTTTCTTTCTTTTTTTTTTTTTTTAAGATTTGTTTTATTTAATTTTGCAAGAGTTACAAAGAGAGGTAGAGCTAGAGAGAGAGGTGTTCCATCCAGTGGTTCACTCCGCAATGGCCAGAGCTGAGCCGATCTGAAGCCAGGAACCAGGAGCTTCTTCCAGGTCTCCCATGTGGGAGCAGGGGTCCAAGTACCTGGGTCATCTTCTACTTCCAGCAGGGAGCTGGATCAGAAGTAGAGCAGCTGAGACTTGAACCAGCACCCATATGGGATACTGGCACTGTAGGCCAGGGCTTTAACCTGCTGTGCCACAGTACCAGCCACCTTCTTTTTATTTTTAAAAATTAAGAAAGTAGCATTCATTTGAAAGAGAGACAGAGAGTGCGTCCATCTGTTGGTCAGTTCACTCACCAAATGCCTGCAAAGGCCATGGCTGTGCCAGGGTGAAGCTGGGAGGTGGAAACTCTATTGAGGTTGCCCTTATGAGTGGCAGGAGTCCAAATAATTGAGCCATCATGGCTGCCTCCCAGGGTCTGCTTTAGCATGAAGCCGAAGTCAGGAGCTGGAGACAGGCATTGAACTAAAGCACTCCAATATGGGATACAGGCATCTTAACCACTAGGCCAAATGCCTACTCCTAAGGAAGTATTTAAATTTTTTTTTCTAAAATATAGCCTGTTTTGATAGAAATTCAAATCCCATGTTATTCTCTATCATTAGTTAAAATTCCAAAGTAATTTTTAATAAGATGACTGAAAAAAATTAAATTAATGATGTAAATATGTTTTAAAAATTATTCTCTTTAGAAGCTATACTTTCTCCCTCCTTCCTTTCACTCACCCTGAAAATTCCTAAGCTAAGTATTTAACAGTCAAGAACGTACCTATAGTAATGCACATACTTTGTCCCTGCACGGAAGCTCACTTGGAAATGCCACCATGCCCTGTTTTACTTCCCTCATTTTCTTCATTTGTTCACATGAACAAATCTTCAATGGTTCACTCACTGACGATTTCCCAAGGACCTCCCAGGTGAGAGGCACAACTGGCGCACCTGTAGTTTGCAGTTTAGCCAGGGAGACACACCTTATCCAAATGCTGATGGATGTGATGCATGTTTCAAAGCCCAAGGTGTTACAGGAACAAATAAGAGGAAAATCTAGCCTAATCTCCGGGAGCTATAGAGTCTCTCCCTAAGGAAGGGATAACCAGGCCAAGGACTGACAGAGATGTGGGAGTTAACGAGGCACAGAGGAGGAGGAGGAGGAGGGAGAGGAAGGAAAGAACCAGAGAGTGGAGGAGGATGAGTGATCAGGAGAACTACGTGTGTCATGGCCAGTTCTCAGGCCATTGGCACCAAGCAACTGGTGGAGAGAGAGATGAATCTTGAGTCTGTGAGTCCTGAGAAACGCCAGAATCTTCAGCCCTGCCGGGACAGCTCCCTTCCCAGCCTGCCTCACTTCTCTCCATTAAATACGTTAGCACAGCCACATCTTCCTGTCCTGTCACCCAGCTTCCAAAGGGAGCTCAATGAATGAAAATTCTTGATGTCTCTAGAATTGGGCTGAATGTACAAAATCAAAATACTAGCATAAGGCCGGCGCCGCAGCTCATAGGCTAATTCTCTGCCTGTGGCGCTGGCACCCGGGGTTCTAGTCCTGGTTGGGGCACCAGGTTCTAGTCCCAGTTGCCCCTCTTCCAGTCCAGCTCTCTGCTGTGGTCTGGGAAGTCAGTGGAGGACGGCACAAGTGCTTGGGCCCTGCACCCGCACGGGAGACCAGGAGGAGGCACCTAGCTCCTGGCTTCGGATTGGCGCAGCGCGCCCGCTGCGGTGGCCACTTGGGGGGTGAACCAACGGAAGGAAGACCTTTCTCTCTGTCTCTCTCTCTCACTGTCCACTCTGCCTGTCAAAAAAAAAAAAAAAAACAAAACAAAACAGCATAGCAGAAACGGCATGCTTTCCCTTATGTTTTCCTAAGAGCTCTCACTTGGGAAGTGTCTCCTATGTATAGCCAAAGTGATTAAATATAATCATATACAATAGAAATACAGAAAATATTATATGTGTGTGAGTGTGTGTGTGTATACACACTTGGGAGCACTGTTCCCCCAAAGTATAAATCTATGAAGGGATTAATGGATATCATTTCAACCTTATTCAAGATTTTTCTTGTAATAAAAGACTGTCTGGAGCCTGGGACATGTTTTTCCATAGAATAAATTTTAGCCATGATGGCTAACTCAGACAAGCACACCACATTTTACTGTTCTGATTTGCCTAAGGCAGTGATTGTAACTGGAAATATTTTAGAATCTTGGGCAGGTGAGGCATGGCATTTACCATTGGAAGAAGTCCTCTAGTTGGACAGCTTCCTCCCCTGTCAGTCACAACATTGTTGTCACAGAAATGAAAGTTCTGAATTCCTCAGGGGAGCCCGCCTGCTGGCAAACCATCTCCCCAAACAGTCACCAAAGCCATGGTGGGATGGGAGAACTCAGCACGTGTACCAGGGCCAGCACAGGGCAGGGTTCCTCCTATTGTGCTAAGAGGGAGTTCCCACAACATCATTCTTTCATACCACAACTCCTGTAAATAAAGTGTTCCTATCTTTGGACCTGCTTGGGTCGACGTAGGTAAACCTTTAAAAGGGAACCTGAGATTCTTGACCGATGAGCAAATCAATAACAATTGCCAGAATAGCAAAAACATAGTTTTTTGGGCTTTCCCCGGATTCATATGTAAGCATTTGAGAGACAACTATACAAATATTTTCAATAAGATTTGACTTCTTCCTCCAATACACTTGTTTATTCAAATATTGGCTTAGAATGTGAATCCCAGGTTTATTATAAATATTGCAATAAGCTGCTGGCTATTGAAGGAGATAATTTTATTCATCAGTGGCTGTAGAAAAGATCTCTATACCTGATAATAGATTCCCTTATGAAAAAACTAACCAGCAAAGTAGAACAATGTTTCCCTAACCTTCCAGTTAAAACGGAAATTTGATATTTTTAATAAAAAAGATGTTAAATTTCCACAAATCCTAAGGGCTTAGACTTTAAAATTCTGTTATTCACAGTATATACATTGTGGATATATTTATCTTCTGCCAAAAATTTCAGACAGGTTGGCTTGGTTCTCCAAGTTATCGTTGGTGTAAAGGATTTTTGGGCTATATAAGGTCACGTGTGTGACTAAGCTCCCATCACCCAAACACTGTAGCCTAGAACTATGAAAAGGTATGGGGCAGAATATCTTTCTTTATTTTCTAATTTAAGATAACATTGACAAATATTGTCATATTAAAAAAAAAAAGGAGTGGAGATTTTCAGGAGAGGATGGGTATAGACACTGCTGCCTTTGTGTCACCCTTGGCAGGGGGTGAGCTGGTGTGGTCGGCCCCAGCCAGTGCTTTGTGAGGGGCCACTGAGTCTGCATCATTGATCATGATTATGAATAGACAAAGAAAATTGTGTCTGTGTGTGTGTGTATAAAACACATACAATGGAATATTATTCAGCTATCATTTGCATCAAAACGGTTGCAACTAGAGAACATCGTCTTGAGTGAAATAAGCCAGACACAGAAAGACAAATATTGCATGTTCTCCCTTGAATGTGGGAGCTAAAATTAAAAAACAAAAACAAAAACAAAAAAAACACAGTATGGAGCTGGCACTGTGGCTAGCAGGTAAAGCTGCCACCTGCAGTGCCGGTATCCCATATGGGCACTGGTTTGAGTTCCGGTTGCTCCATTTCCACTCCAGCTCTCTGCTATGGCCTGGGAAAGCAGTAGAAGATGGCCCAAGTCCTTGGGACCCTGCACCCACATAGGAGATAGGGAAGAAGCTCCTGGCAACTGGCTTCAGATAGGTGCAGCTCTGGCCATTGCAGATAATTGGGGAGTGAACCAGCGGACGGAAGACCTCTCTCTCTCTCTCTCTCTCTCTCTGTGCCTCTGCTTCTCTCTGTGTGGAACTCTTTCAAATAAATAAATAAATCTTAAAAAAAAACTAAAAAACAAAAAGAAAAAAGAAAAAAATGGCTGCAATTCCTGTGTTTATCAGTTTTCCTGCATATATAGTGTTTTGTCAAACTTTAAATCTTTGTCAAACAAATTAAGAATGATATATTATTACAGTTTTAATTATCTATGATTTAAAATTTACTGTATATGCATATGCATTAAATAGACATTTTATTTTATTTTATTTCTTTTTTTTTTTTTTTTTGCTGCCAGGCAGAGTTAGACAGTGAGAGAGAGAGAGAGACAGAGAGAGAGTTATAGACGGTGAGAGAGAGACAGAATGGTCCTCCCTCCATTGGTTCACTCCCCTAATGGCCACCATGGCCAGCACCACACCAATCTGAAGCCAGGAGCTGGGTACTTCCTCCTGTCTCCCATGCGGGTGCAGGGCGCAAGCACTTGGGCCATCCTCCACTGCCCTCCTGGGCCACAGCAGAGAGCCAGACTGGAAGAGGCGCAACCAGGACTGATACCCGGCACCCCAACTGGGACTAGAACCCCGGGTGCCGGCGCCACAGGCAGAAGATTAGCCAAGTGAGCCATGGTGCCGGCCAACGTATTTTCATATAGCCCTTGCCTATAGTCTTGCTGAACTATGGCTTTTTTTTTTACTTTTTATTTATTGAATTTTTTCTTTTTTTTTTTTTTTGACAGGCAGAGTGGATAGTGAGAGAGAGAGACAGAGAGAAAGGTCTTCCTTTGCCGTTGGTTCACCCTCCAATGGCCGCCACGGCCGGCGTGTTGCGGCCGGCGCACCGCGCTGATCCGAAGGCAGGAGCCAGGTGCTTCTCCTGGTCTCCCATGGGGTGCAGGGCCCAAGCACTTGGGCCATGCTCCACTGCACTCCCAGGCCACAGTAGAGAGCTGGCCTGGAAGAGGGGCAACCGGGACAGAATCCGGTGCCCCAACTGGGACTAGAACCTGGTGTACCGGTGCCGCAAGACAGAGGATTAGCCAATTGAGCCACGGCGCTGGCTTTATTTGTTTAATTTCTTATTTAGTGGAGCATTAAGGCTTTAAATCATAATGTAAATTAAAAATATGTTATCTCAAAAATTAAAAAAATGAAATAGAAAATTCTTAGAAAGAGGGGCCTTTGCTGTGGCGTAGTCAGTTAAGTCTCTGACTGAGGCACTGGCATCCCGTATGGGCACCAGTTTGAGTTCTGGCTGCTCCACTTCTGATCCAGCTCTATGCTTATGGCCTGGGAAAGCAGTGGAGATGACCCAATTGCTTGGGCTCCTGCACCCATGTGGGAGACCTTGAGGGAGCACCTGGCTCCTGGCTTCAATTGGCTCAGCTCTGGCAGTAGTGCACATTTTGGGGGTGAACCAGCAGACGCAAGACCTTTCTCTGTCTCTCCCTCCCTCTATCTGTATGTAACTCTGCCTCTCAAATAAATAAATCTTTAGAGAGAGAGAGAGCGAGAGCGAGCGAGCATGATGAGATCAAATAGGCTAAGAAAGGAAAGCTGGGTAGCCATTCAGTCATTCATTCATTCAGCTGATAACTGTTTTTCTTTTGAGCACTTGCTTCACCCCAGGCACTGAAAATCCAGAAGATAAACAGAGATACCCATTCTAGTTTAAAATACTTCCTTAGGAGTAGGCATTTGGCCTAATGGTTAAGATGCTTGTATTCCATATTGGAGTGCTTGTGTTCAGTGCCTGTCTCCAGCTCCTGACTTCAGCTTTGTGCTAAAGCAGACCCTGGGAGGCAGCAGTGATGTGAAAGATGGGCAAGGAAACAGAGGCTAAGAGTGCTGCCCATTATATTACGAAAGGGCACCTGACCCAACCTGGAGGAGAGAAGGCCACAGGGAAGACTTCTTCAAGGAGATAGATTCAGAACAGACTTTTTTTTTTTTTAAGATTGATTTATTTGAGAGGCAGAGTTACAGAGAGAGAGAGAGAGGTCTTCCATCCTCTGGTTTGCTTCCCAAATGGCCGCAGTAGCCAGAATTGAGCCAATCCAAAGCTAGGAGCTTCTTTCAGGGCTCCCACATGGGTGCAGGGGCTTATGCATTTGGGCCATATTCCACTGCTTTCCCAGGCCATAAGCAGAGAGTTAGATCAGAAGTGGAGCAGCTGGGACTTGAATCCACACCCATATGGGATGCTGGCGCTGTAAGTGGAGGCTTAACCTACCACAGTGCCAGCCCCCAGAGCAGAGTCTTAAAGGACAAACAGGAGTTAGATAAAGAAAGGGAGGTGAGGACATTGTAGTAAGAGATCCACATTGTGTTCAGAGGTCAAGCATCCATGAATAATATTGATTAAATTCCTACTTTTAGGCAAGCATTGTGCTCAGTGTCTCAGCAGCTTTATTTCACTTAGTCGTCACCAGCTGTACTTGAATCTAGGCATCCCCATTTTACAGGTATGAAAACTGAGTATTGGAAACATTAATTAACTTACTCCAGGCATACCAGTAGTAGGAGATAACACCGGGATTTTAACTCAGGTTCTTATGAATTTAGAAGCAGACCTCTTAGACATTTGCAAGCACTTTTTTTCTGGAGAGGTAGAAAGAAAGAAAGAGCAAGCAAGGGAATGAGAAGGAGAGCACTCCTATCATATATTCTGGCTAACTTCATACCTGCCCACGACAGCCAGGGCTGGGCCTGGGCCAAAGCCAGCAGCCGGGAACCCAATCCAGGTCTCCCATATGGGTGGTAGGAAGTCAACTGATTGAGCCATCATCACTGCCTCCCAGGTCGGCATGACCAGGAAGCTGGAATCAGGAGCTAGAGCCAGGAATTTAACCCAGGCACTCTGATTTGAGATGCAGGCATTGTAATCAGTGTCTAAACTGCTATGCACCCCCAAGCACTTTTGATCATAACACACTCCCAGTAAATTTTTATAGGCAGGCACTCCTAAATAAATGATTATTCAATAACTTATTTATGTATAAGTTATATACACATGTACTACTATGTTTTACATTATTATAAGATGCGAAAGTATAAAAATTGTAAAGTTAGAGTTGATAAATAAACATATTTTAAAAACTTCCTCCTGGGGGCTGGCACTGTGGTGCAGTGGGTTAAGTCACCTCTTGGAATGACTGAATCCCATATCAGGGTGCTTGTTCAAGTCTTAGCTGCTCTGCTTCTGATCCATCTTCCTGCTGATGTGGCTGGGAAGCAGCAGGTGATGGCTCAAGTACTTGTGCCCCTGCCACCCTACATGGAAGTCTCAGAGGGAGTTCCTGGCTCCTGGCTTCAGCCTGACCCAGCACTGGATGCTGTAGGGAATCAACCAGCAAATGGAAGATCTCTCTGTCTGTGTTTCTGTATCAGTCTCATCCTCTCCTTCTCTGTCATCCTGCCTTTCAAGTAAGTCTTTGAAAACAATTCCTGCTGGTGACAACAGCTGGATACTATCAGATTATATTTCAAGGCCCAGTGTATATTTGTTGATAAAGAAAATAGCTGTAAATCTACATTTCAGATCTTGGTAGTTTTAACTTTCAGGAGGTCAGATTCTGATCCCATTAGATCATTGTTGCTCATGAGCTCATGATGCTGCCAAGGAGGAGTTTGCCCTAGGAGTAAAAGGATTGTCTTCAATCCTTGGTTTCTTTGCAGTGATCTTTTAACCACTTGTCATCTGCTGAAAGTAGATTTCGTGTAAACTAGATAAATCATAAATCCACTTCGCCTAGCAAATGGAAACTGTCAGGTGCATAGATGAAGCGCTCTGCTAACCCCTCCCTCTGTGGAAAGCCCACTGCTCTCTCAGGACGCCTTGCATGCCAACAAGAGCATGTGTGTGACAAGACGACATGTCCCAGCTGACAGACAAGCAGTAAAGGAGCAGCAGGTCACCAGCCTCCTGACTGGGCTTCCCCTGCTTGGTGGACTGTTGGGTTTCCATCTGTGAATTACAAGAACCTGAGCGCTGTTCATCATGAGGTGAAATCCTATATGGGCTTGGTCCTTCTTGGACCTCATGATGATGTTGAATGACCGAAGCGATAGAAGGACTCATGTTTTATGGTCAGACAATGGACTGTCACCACTCTAGGGGCAGCCTTGGGGTGATCCTGGTCCACATCTGATATCTGGCCAAAATGATAAATGGACTTTAGAAAAAAAAAAAAAAAGCAAAAAGTTCTATCCTGGCTTTCTTAGATCCGTTTGGACAGTCCAGGGTACTTCATGCTGCTGGGTAATGAGTATGGTCCTAGAATCCGTGAGTTCCATAACTGGTGTGCCAGGTGTGTGCCGAGGTTACAGCCATGACCAAGGCAGGCAGGATTCCTGCCTTCATGGTACATGCAGTCTACACGCATCCAGACATTAAACAAATGATAGCATGATGATAGAATTAATGACTCTTTTTTTTAAGATTTATTTATTTGAAAGGCAGAGTTACAGACAGAGGGAGAGACAGAGATGGAGGTCTTCCATCTACTGGTTTATCACCCAAATGGCCACAATGGCTGGAGCTGGGCCAATCCAAAGTCAGGCCAAAGTCCAAAGAAGACAGGAGCTTCTTCTGGATCTCCCACGTGGGTGCAGGGGCCCAAGGACTTTAGCCATCTTTCACTGCTTTCCCAGGCCATTTATAGAGAGCTGGATCAGAAGAGGGGTAGCTGGGACTAGAACCGGCACCCATATGGGATGCTGGCCTGGCAGGTGGAGGCTTCATCTACTACACCACAGCACCGGCCCCGGCTTATTCTTGTAAATGGGGCCTTCGAAGGTTGAGTACCAACTGCTAGGGAAGCAGAGAAATGTCATCCAGTCTGGAAGGTCAGGGAAGGTTCTCTTGAAGACAGATGTTTAAACTGACATGTGAAGGATGCCAGTGATGGAGGTGGGGAGGGAAGGTCCTGTCACAGAGGACATGGGCCTTACAGTCCGGTTCATCCCTCAGCGCCAGTGTGGCCCCCTGGTAGGAGCTGCAAATGAGACAGTGGGAAGAGAAGCTGAGACAGCAGAGCCTGCAGCTTGTTGGAGAGTATGAGAAACAATTAAAGGGTCTTTAAACCTCCAAGAAACACCATATGATCAGAATTGCAGACTTAAGAAGAAGATCCTTTTAGCCACAGTATGCAAAATTGAATGGAGGGTAGAAGACCTGAGGGTTGATTGCTTTCCACTGATTAACAGAATTGAAATAACAGCCACCAGGGCAAGACCGAGCTGGAAAACAGGAAACTGAGGGCACAGAGAGAAGCCAGATGCCCCCTCCCCACCTTAAGAATTTTATTCATTCATTTATTGTAAAATGAATTTAAGAATTTCAAATGAAGTCATGCATTTTTGAATAAGAGTTTATAACAACTACTGTAGTTGAATATTGCACGCTTATTTTGCTGATTTTTGGGCAACCACTTGGAGTGGTATTGCATGTATGTTCGTGCTGTTTGTTGAGGCAGTTGGTCAGCTGAGGGGAGGCCAATGAGAGAATGGCTTTCCCTCAAAGACTGGTGCTTATGTTGGTTTTATGGGTCAAGTTCAATCTTTGGGATGGATGAGGCTTTTAGCATCCTATACAGCCTATGCACAAACAGGATTTTAGATTTATGACTTAGAAAACAAGAACGTAATGCATTGGTCACTCCTAATTACTACAGGTAACACCCATGAGCGAGGGGTGCCATTCCCACGAGAGGCCTCATTAATGAAGCACACGTGTCGAGTGGACCTCTTTGACGACCCTTGCTACATTAACACGCAGGCTCTTCAAAGCACACTTGGCTGTGCCAGAGATCAGAGCTCAGGTCAGCCACCGGGGAACTCATGGCATCGTGGAAGTAAGTAGCTACTCACTGCCTGTGTTAGTTTTCTGGGCTGTTGTAGCAAATGGCCACAAACTGCGTATCTGAAAAGAACAAAAATTTATTCTCTCAGAGTTCTGGAGGGTGGAAGTCTGAAATCAAGGTGTTAGCATGATGGGTGTTTCGTTTTTTGTTTTTTTTTTTTTTTTTTTTTTTTTTTTTTTTTTTTGGACAGGCAGAGTGGACAGTGAGAGAGAGAGACAGAGAGAAAGGTCTTCCTTTGTCTTTGGTTCACCCTCCAATGGCCGTCGAGGCCGGTGCGTTGCAGCCAGCGCACCGCGCTGATCCGAAGCCAGGAGCCAGGTGCTTATCCTGGTCTCCCATAGGGTGCAGGGCCCAAGGACTTGGGCCATCCTCCACTGCCTTCCTGGGCCATAGCAGAGAGCTGGCCTGGAAGAGGGGCAACCGGGACAGAATCCGGCGCCCCGACCGGGACTAGAACCTGGTGTGCTGTCGCCTCAGGCGGAGGATTAGCCTATTGAGCCACAGCGCCGGCCTAGCATGATGGGTTCTTTCTGCGGGCTCTGGAGGGGGATCTGTCCCAGCCCTCTTCTTGCTTCCAGCTGCTGCAGTAATTCTTCATGCTCCTTGGCCTAGAGACGCATCACTGCATCAGTCCTCAGAGGACCTACCCCATGTCTCTGCATCTCACACCCCCCTCTCTCCTAGAGGACAAGTCATTGGATTAGGTGAGATGAGGTGATCACATGAAAGACCATCTCACCTCAAGATTCGTAATTGAATTACACTTGCAAAGACTTTCTTGCCAAATTAGTTTACATTCACAGGTACCAGGGATTAGGACTGATCATATCTTTTACATTACCTGTATCTCATTTTTTAAAAAGATTTATTTATTTATTTGAAAGTCAGAGTTACACAGAGAGTGAAAGTGAGGCAGAGAGAGGGGGAGAAAGGGAAAGAGGGAGGGAGGGAGGGAGGGGTCCGTCTTCCACGCACTGATTCACTCCCCAATTGGCTGCAACAGCCGGAGTTGCGCTTATCTGAAGTCAGGAGCCAGGAGCTTCTTCTGGGTCTCCCACATATGTGCAGGGGTCCAAGCACTTGGGCCATCTTCCACTGCTTTCCCGGGCACTTTAGCAGGGAGCTGGATCAGAAGTGGAGTGGCGGGGACATGAATGGGTGCCCATATGGGATGCTGGTGTGGCAGCTTTGCTGGCTACGCCACAGCGTGGGCCCCCTAAAGGGAGCCCTCATTTTTAGAGTTACAAGGATTCTTTCTTCACCTCAGTCTCTCACTTCAGTTAATATTGATCAGAACTTTGTGGAAATGTTTTAGGTGTCAAGGTTTTTTTGAATAATCCTTTCAAATATTTTAAATTGACTCCCATTTTGGTTTCTGCTGTGTGCTTTTGCTATAGAAAGGCTGTTAAACTCTGGAGATTGTGCTTATTTGCATGAGCAACAATGGCCACTATTTCTGTTTTGTGTAATGATGGTATTAATTTTATTCATTTCCAAACCCCTTGATAAGTCATCTATACAACACGAAAATGAGATAGCTCCTTTCTTCAGCCTTATACTCTGGTAAGATACAATAAGACAAACAGAATTTTCCTGCCGAATTGCTTCCAGGGGTAAATGCATAAACAGGAACCTAAATAAATAAGAGCAGAACAAGCCAAAGGCCTACAATCAGCTGAAAAATAACTAAACAGAAATGCTTTTATAAAATAGTGAAGCTTGTTGGGTTCAGAGATTGGCTTGGTCTCAAATCTGGTTTGCTCCAAAAACGGAGAGCCGGTCCTGAGAAAGCCCTTTCCCAGCCCAGCGAGTCTCTCCAGAACTGCCAAAGGCAACTTTCCAGTGTGGCTGTGGTGGCAGTGCAACACTGAAGAGGAGATTCTGTTGTGCTTGGGCTTCACTAGACTGCCTTGATTCTCTAGATTACGAGAATCCTCATTGTCAGGCAGGAGCAAATGGTCTGTCTCTTTTGCAGACATTCTAGGATCATTCTTGGTACCCAACCCAACCAAGTTGGGTCCTCTGGAAGTAGATACCAAGAGAAAACTTGACATGTAGGGTCCTTATGGGCATCAATGTTAGGAAGCCAGGGGGAGGGCTGGTTAGAGGGGAAATGGAAGTACAAGGGAGCCTGTGTGGTCTGTCGAGTGTCCCACATTGGATTGAAGTGGCTGGGCCTTTATCCCTGGGTTATGTCAGTATTTGTATGTGGGCCATTCTAGGGTGGATAAGCCCATGGCAGCTGAGCAGACCTTGAATTGCGAGTCAACCGGGAAGTGACACCTGGGACAATTAGTCCTTTCTTGAAGGGGGATTTGGGTGGTGCTTCTCAAGTCCACCACAGAGAACATCTTGTCTGATGGGTGGTGGGATATGAAACATTCAGACTCCTGCAGTAAGCAGAACTCAACTGTTAAATGTGAAATATTGTGTGGATAAGGTTAAATATTTTAGAGAGATAGCTTTTTGGGAAAAGAAAGTTTCTAGATCCTAGGTTTTAAAAGTAAGGCAAGGGGCCAGCGCTGTGGCACAGTGGGTTAAATCCCTGGCCTGCAGTGCCAGCATTCCATATGGGCACTGGTTTGAGTCCCAGCAGCTCCACTTCCAATACAGTTCCCTGTTAATGTGCCTGGGAAAGCACTGGAAGATGGCCCAAACCCTGCACCCAGGTGGGAGACCCAGAAGAAGCTCCTGGCTTCAGCCAGTCCCAATCCTGACCATTGTGGCCACTTGGGGAGTGACCCAGTGGATGGAAGATCTCTCTGTCTCTCTCTCTCTCTCTGTGCCTCTGCCTCTCCTTCTCGGTTACTCTTTCAAATAAAATAAATCTTTTAAAAAAGTAAATATTTTTAAAAAGTAAAACATAATTTTAAAAATCTGTTGCATAGTGTGCTTTTAGCAGAATTAGATTTTCAGCAAATGTTTGGATGATTGAAATCTCCCAGCACAGTGTATCTTGTCCTTTTGCTAATTTGGGAAACTATGGGAAAACATTGTCCACATCCTCTGGCTGGCCCATGATCTAGTGCCTCTTTTCAAGATGATATAATGTCTGTTTTTCTTTTGTTTTGTCCTTGTCCAAAAGCTCTTCACCATAATCTCAGAATAAACCAGAAGCCATCATGCACTAAACTGTGCGCACACACACACATGCACACAAGCACACATCCACACCCAAGTAAACACACACAGATGGCCAAAGTTGCTCATTAGAAGGTCTCCATTGTGCTGGAAAGCAGGCACACCAAGGCCAGCTATAAGGATTATTCATCAAATCTGGACACGTTTCATCAGGCTTTTCCTGGCAACAATGGAAATATTGGCTTGTAGAGGAGAATGTTTCCAGTCATTAGATTTCGAAGAAGGATATATTTTTGAAAGATATAGTTGTGAGTGCTGCATCATAACTGTGTTATGCAGAAAGAAGTTCTTAAGTAGGGACGAAATTAGAACATATTAATAGAATTGAACTGTGTCTACATCTACAGGCACTGCTTGCCTATGCTAACAACTTTCGGGGGTGGTCATATATATAAGTTGTCAAACTCATAGCCAAGCAAGTTTCCCATTTGTGAGACCTTTGGATAAGGACGTTTGTGTTAATAAAGGTGAAGGTTGGTTTCTATGCGAAAGATCCCCTGCGTTTCACAGTGCATTTAGTTATCCCTCAGAACTGCAGGGAGTGGGTTCAGAATCTCCCACCAACCCTGGAATCTGTGGATGTTCCAGGGCCTTCTATAAGATGGTGTAGTATTGGCACGACCTATGCATGTCTTCTTGAGTGCTTTAAGTCATCTCTAAATTACTTATATTACCTAATACAATGAACATGCTATGTAGTAGTTGTTTTACTGGATTGTTTAGGGAACAATGACAAGAAAAAAATAAGTCTCCACAAGTTTGATGAGACGAAAAATTCTTTTCATATATTTTCAGTCCGAGCGTGGTTGAATCTGGGGATGTAGAACTGTGGACCTCGAGGGTGGACTGTATAAAGCCTGGTCTCTATGGTTATTTTTCCCAGTAAATTTGTCACATTAAATGCACAACTTTTCTTTTCCTGGATTCAGATGTAAGAATTTTATGTCATTGCTTCTGGAGATGCTGCCTGGTATCTTGAGAGTCTTGTCATCTACTAGAGACCTTTGTGGGCACTGCAGAAGTAGATGGCTTGACAAGTGTTGAGAACTGAAAGATTTTACATGCAAGGCAAGGGCCTTAGAGTTTGGAGAACCTGGGCTTCGGAATCAGAGAGACCTTATTTCAAATCCTGTGACTTTGGCTAAGTAACTTCCGTGTGAAGACCCATGTCCTTGTCTGTCTAATTTTGAGAATTAAGCAGTATAATGGATGCGAAGCACTCAGATGGGCTTCTCAGAATCCACAGGAACTACACAATAGTTACTGTCACCATGAGTTTAAAGCGGTGCCACCAGCTCTCCTGCTTTTTGATGCTTACCCCGCAGACCGTTTCTCATCACCAGTGTTCTCAACTGTAGACAACACTTATTCTGCAGAGCCTGGGGGAACTGCCTCAGACCTGTGCCCCTGAAGTTTTGCTTGCTTTTAGCTCATCAAGTCTGTTTTGTCCACACAGGTGAAAGACACAAAGCTGAGTGATCAGTTACTAGGAATGCTGTGAGGTTTAGCAAAGCTTTGAAATTTCTGGTCAGGACAATGTCCAGAAGTTCAACACTGATTTGGTTATAAAAATCCCAAATGCTCAAACATGGACATGGTCCAGAGTTACCATAGCTATTTTCATAGAGTTTGGGAATACTGTAGGAGTTATCTGTAGTCTAGGTGCAGGATAAGGTTTTTTTTTTCTCTTTCACAAGCAGCCCTTGGGACATAAAGAACCTCTCTCTGCAGTTATAAAAGCAGTTCTCATGGGCCAGTTCCATTTCTGATCTGAAAGGAAAATTCTTGCACATGGGCAAGCCTTTGCTAGTAGCAGAAGCCAAAGGCAATGTTTGGATCAACCATTAAGTGAGAGACTGTTGGGAGTTCTGAAAGCAAAAACCTCATTTGTTTAGGAACGGGCTTATTTAAATAGTGCCCAGCACGCAATAGGACCTCAAGTTGTATTTGAGGATGGATGGATGAAGGGTAACTTGGTGATGACCTTCTTTGTGTTCTGATTTCAGAGACACCAGAAACTGTTCAACCAGGTGCCACAGCCCAGCCTGCCAGCTCGCATTCCTTGCCACACATTAAGCAGCAGCTGTGGAATGAAGAGTGTTACCATGGCAAGCTGAGCAGGAAGGCGGCAGAGAGCCTTTTGGTAAAGGACGGGGACTTTTTGGTTCGAGAGAGTGCAACCTCCCCTGGCCAGTATGTGCTGAGTGGACTCCAGGGAGGCCAGGCGAAACATCTGCTCCTGGTGGATCCTGAAGGCAAGGTATCACCGGCTTCGCATGACACGGTTCACAGGGGGTGTTTTGTTAAGAATAACCTGAGTGGTTTCTAAAACTGGCATTGGATAGTGTTCAAGACTAAGTGTTTAATGTCTCTTGAACCTTCCAGCTGGTGCAGGAAATGCTAAATAGAGAGCAGGGGAGGCGTGAGAGCGGGAAGCCACGCTGAGTCGTCAGATAGAGGATCGCCTCTCCCTGCCAGCCTCAGTTCAGTTCCACAAAGTGAAGGAAGATGCCATATGAGGAAGCTAAGGGACCCACAGGTCATGACGCTCAGTATCACATATGTAGTCCTTTTTTCCTTTTTAAAGATTTTATTTATTTATTTATTTATTTGAGAGGTAGAGTTACAGAATGAGAGAGAGAGAGAAAGGTCTTCCATCTGCTGATTCACTCCCCAAATGGCTACAATGGGCAGAGCTGAGCCAATCTGAAGCCAGGAGCTTCTTCTGGGTCTCCCACATGGGTGCAGTGGCCCAAGCACTCAGGCCATCTTCCATTGCTTTCCCAGGCCATAGCAGAGAGCAGGATCGGTAGAGGAGCAGCTGGGACTGGAACTAGGCGGAGACTTAGCCCACTACACCACAGTGCTGGCCCCACATATGTAGTTCTTACTGTCAGGGTGCCTATGGTTTCATGGAACAGGTGCCTAAATAATTATAAGGATGAATGAGTTAAGGATGGTTCAACCAAAGAATCATGGTATGGCTCAGGATCGAGAGGTTGCTGTGGTTGAGGCAAAGTGAGAAGGCTCCTTATGGGGTCTGACACATAAGATAAATGTTGAAAAGAGGGTGTGATTTAAGAATGGGGACATTCAAAAAGAATATAGTGAAGGGACCAAAGGAGCAGACAGAGGGACAGAATGTTATGAAGCCAATAGAAGGTGTATGGCTGGAGCAGAGGGTACCATTAAGACAGAAAAATGATCCAGCAAAGGCAGGCTGGAGCCATCCCATGGGACGTAATGTGGAGCAAGCTGCCTGAATGGCCAGATAGTGCGGGGGCGGGGGCAGGCCATTGGCAATTGGATACAATCCAAACCTATGTGGGCAGTGACATTATCAGGATGGCAGAAGGGGAAGTCCCAGCCCTCATTCACCCACAGAAACACTGATTTAACAACTTAAATGGACCAAAATAGCATCATGAGAATTGCAGAATCCAGTCGAGAAGGTGTAATACCCAGGTGAGCATAAGGCTGCAAACAGTCATGTTGACTTGAATAAGGAGAGCAAGTTCACCTTGCCAGCGTCCATCCCTTTCCTGAGCCAGCGCAGCTCAGTGCCTGCAGAGAATGGCTGGACACATGACCTCTCCCGCGGTGGGGAAAGAGAAGAGTGGAGCGTGCAGCCATGGCTTGGCTTTTTGCGGGCTGCCTGAGGAATTGGTTTCCATCTCGCCTCCTTCGAAGCCCTGGTGGAAGCAGCAGGGTTCGGACGCCTGGGTGCCACTGAGGACAAAGAGTACAGTTAAGCAGCTGCCCCTCCTCAGTGTGGGCAGGAGCATGTGCACCATATAAGGCTTCTCCCTCAGGAAGGAGGAGAGAAGCCAAGTGCCACCAGCTCTCTGGCCTTTTGATGCAGGGCTGCTTGATGGACTGGTGTCTGTCCTGCCTGTCGCAGTGCAGACGTCAGTGGCCACTGAGAACTAGAGAGAATGGTGTAGCGCCAAAGGACATGCAGTGCCACAAAAGGACAGCAGAGGGGGCAAGGGATTGCAAATCCTTGGAAACTAGCAAGCCTCTGTAATTGAGAAATTGATCATACAGGCCCAGAGAGGTCACATCCCTCTTCAAAAGGTTTCAGACCTTCTTGAAACTCCAGCTGGTCTGCGATGATGATGGTGTCCCCTTATATGAAGCTGGTTTATACTGGGAGAGGCAGCTGCTTTTTTTTTTTTTTTTTTAACAGGTAGAGTTATAGACAGTGAGACAGAAATGTCTTCCTTCCATTGGTTCACCCACCAAATGGCTGCTAAGGCCAGAGCTGCACCGATCCAAAGCCAGGAGCCAGGTGCTTCCTCCTGGTCTCCCGTGCGGGTGCAGGGGCCCAAGCACTTGGGCCATCCTCCACTGCCCTCCTGGGCCACAGTAGAGAGCTAGACTGGAAGAGGAGCAACTGGGACTAGAACCCGGCACCCATATGGGATCTCGGTGCAGCAGGTGGAGGATTGACCAAGTGAGCCACGGCGCCGGCCCCACAGCACTTTTAAACGCATGGATCCCACGTGTTGAGACATGAAAGCAAACGTGGTCCAAACAGAACAAAATAAATCTTAAAGAAACCTATTTCCCTGAAACAGTTATATAAATTACCTGACAAAGACTTCAAAATAGTCATCCTAAAGATACTCTTCAAGCTCAAGAACACAATCCAGAACAAAATGAGAATATCAGTAATGAAAGATAACAAAGAGCAGTCAGAGGGGCTGGCGCTGTGGCGCAGCAGGTTAAGCTGCTGCCTGCGGTGTCGGCATCCCTTATGGGCACCAGTTCTAGTCCCAGCTGCTCCACTTCCAATCCAGCTTCCTGCTAATGCACCTGGGAATGCAGCAGAAGATGGCTCACATGCTTGGGCCCCTGCACCCATGTGGGTGACTCAGAAGAAGCTCCTGGCTTCAGCCTGGCCCAGCAGTCATTTGGGGAGTGGACCTATAGCTAGATAGCTAGATCTGTCTCTTTCTCTGTTTCTGCGCCTCTCTGTGTATCTTTGCCTTTCAAATAAAAAATAAATACTTTTTAAAAAATCAGAAATTGTGGAGTTGCAAAATACAATAACAGGGGGTCGGTGCCATGGCACAATGGGTTAATCCTCCACCTTTGGCCTGGCATCCCATATGGGCGCGTGTTCTAGTCCTGGCTGCTCCACTTCTGATCCAGCTCTCTGCTGTGGCCTAGGAAAGCAGTAGAAGATAGCCTAAGTCCTTGGGCCCCTGTGCCTACATGGGAGACCAGGAAGAAGCACCTGGCTCCTGGCTTCGGATCAATGCAACTCTGGCCATTGCGGCCATTTGGGGAGTGAACCAATGGATGGAAGACCTTTCTCTCTGTCTTTCCCTACTGTCTGTAACTCTACCTCTCAAACAAATAGATAAAGTCAATAACAGGACAGAAAAATTCACTTGATGAAGCGGACTTCATCAAGCAGAAGAATCACTAAACTTGAAGATAGGCTATTTAAAATTATCCAGACATGAAAACAAACAAAATAATGGGGGAAAAAAATGAATGAAACCTAAGGAACTTATGGGATACCAATCTAATGCCAATACCACTATGTGCATTATGGGAGTCCAAAAAGGACAGAGAAAGGGAGAAGAAAGCATAAAGAAACCATGGATTACCCCAAATTCCTCAAATCTGGAGAAGGAAGTGAGCATCATAGTAAAGAAGCCCAAAGAAGGGTGGGCATTGTGGGATACACATCCTGTATTCGAGTGACAATTCAAGTCCCAGCTCCTCTGCTTCCAGTCCAGGGTCCTGCTAATGCACCTGGGAAACAGCAGATGATGGTAGAAGTACTTGGGTGCCCACCACCCTATGGAAGACTCATTCTGAGTTCTGGACTCCTGGCTTCAGCCTTGCCCAGCTCTGGCTGTTGCAGACATTTGAGGAGTGAACCAATAGATGGAAGATTTCTCTGTCTTTCTCTCTCTCTGAGGGAGAGAGAGAGGAGGGAGAGGGGGGAGGGGGAAGAGGGAGAGGAAGATTTTAAAAAAGAGAGCAAGACCTAGAAAGAATACATCAAGCAAAATAAGCTAATCACAGAGGGACAAATACTTTATTATTCCACCTACAAATAAGCAAACTCAGAAAGTAGAATGGTGGTTGCTAGGCAGTGAGGGGAGGGGAAATGAGGAGTTGCTGTTCACTGGGTGTGGAGCCTTGGTCACACAAGAGGAAAAAGTCCTTGAGCCCTGTTGTACAATGCTATGCTTAGAGTCAGCAATACTGCATCACACACTTAACAATCTATGAAGAGGGTAGATCTCATGTTACAGTTTTTTTTCTTACCACAATGTCACACACACACACACACACACACACAGAGCCTATGTGGGTGGAGCCCCAGCTGCCCACGTTTGCAGGGTCCAGCATTGTAAAGCTGGGCAGATACAGGAGCACAAGTCCCTCGGCAGGGGGACACTGCCACACCAAGTAGAGGCCCAGTGGGAACAGATGGGGTTCTTCCAAAGAAGCCACAAGATCGGAATTTTATTTGAACTTTCCCCTGTTTAATATTCCAAATATTTAAAACTCTCAGCGCTGACCTCCTCCTCCTACCCCCAGCACACTAAAACATCGAGTGTATTTGGCCAGAGAGTGGCCTGTTTATAATCTCTGTTCTGCAGCGATTAACTTGACATTTATATGCAGGATCAATTAGAGAAGAGGGAGCGTCAGAGACAGAGAAAGCATTGCAAAAGAAGTAGTGGAAGCCTGAGCCAGAATTGAGTTGGGAGAAATTGAGGCGGGAGGGCAGAGCGAGTGGGGATTCCGAATGCAGGCAGGCGCTGTCTGCCATCTGATTTAGCGTGGGGTGGTGAGGAGATGGAGCAGGAAATAATTTCCACAAGGTTTGAGGCCATTGGAGACTAAGTTGAAGCCATTGTGCTGATTTCCTCCAAATCCTTGAATATGTAATTACTATGAAGAGGGATATTCTTTTTCTTTCTTTTTTTTTTAATTAATTTATTTATTTGAAAGACAGAGTTACAGAGAGAGATAGAGACAGAGAAAGAGGTCTTCCATCCGCTGGTTCACTCCCCAGATGGCCACAACAGCCAGTGCTGAACCCATCTGAAGCCAGGAGCCAGGAGCTTCTTCCAGGTCTCCCATGCAGGTGCAGGGGCCCAAGCACTTGGGCCATCTTCCACTGCTTTCCCAGGCTAGAGCAGGGAGCTGGATCAGAAGAGGAGCAGCCGGGACTAGAACCAGCACCCATATGGGATGCCGGCGCTTCAGGCCAGGGCTTTAACCCTCCGCACCACAGTGCCAGCCCCAGGGATATTCTTTTTCATAGCTATGATGCAATGATCAAAATTAGGAAATTTAACCCTGGTACTATCCTGCTATCCAATTCATATTCATATCTAACAGTTATTCCAATAAGTATGTGTATGTGTGTGTACATGTTTAAAATGCTAAAACCCATGATCTAGCGAGAACACAAAGAACCCCTTGTAGGAGAGCTAACAGAGTTACATAAAATATGCTCCCTGGATGCACACCTTACCTCTCCAGGATGGTCCCCAGCCACCTCCAAAAGGAAGCACGTGCACAGCCAGGCTGCCGAGTCAGGGGAGCTGCGATGGAGAGTAATCTGCGTCTGCTGTGCGTGTACAGAGTGAAGATACAGAAATGCTGGGGGAAAATTCCTCAGGAGAAGGCATGGCATTGGAAACCTGAGCCCCTTTGGCAAGCAGACAGTGAGCGCTGTGCAACAGATATTTGTGAATCAGCTCTTAGGATATTTGTGGGAAGGGACCTTCTTGGAAGGGATAGGACTTGTCTGGAGTGTCCATGGAGGGGTATGACTTCTGCAGAAGACCTGCTTCTGATAGGACGGGATAATATGGAAGCCCTGTATTTAATGGGAGATCCTTGTAATCCTTCATGGTTACGTACAAGTCAATTCAGTATCTATAGAAATGATAGCATGGTAAAATACACCACACAATAACACTACAAATTTGGATTGAGTGGTGTTTACCATTTTACTAACCTGTGGAAATGATTGTTTTATTCATTTATTCATTCATTCATTTATTCATTTATTTTAATTTGGAAGGCAGACACACACACATGACCTTCTGTCGGCTGGTTCACTCCCCAAATGTCCACAGTGTCCAGGGCTGAGCTAGGGTGACACTGGGAGTTGAGAATTCCATCCAGACCTCCCCTGTGGGTGGCAGGCACCCAACCACTTGAGCCATCAGCTGCTGCCTCCCAGGGTACGCATTAGTAGGAAGCTGAAACTGGAAGTTGAGCTGAGACTCAAACTCAGACACTCTAGTGTGAGATGCGTGTGTCCCAGCTGGCATCTTAATCATTAGGCCAAACTCCCACCCCAGGAGTGTTGCTTTAAAAAGGTAATGGAGAATGAGAAAACTCTTTACTAATGGATATGCAGTTGAATAGTGCCTTTGATTTTCTAAAGTAGAATATCTAATATTTATTTATTTATTTATTTATTTATTTATTTATTTATTTATAGTAGAGGAGAGACAGAGAAATCTTCTGTCTGCTGGTTCACTCCCAAAATGGCTGCAATGGCCTGGGCTGGGCCAGGCCGAAGCCAGGAGCCAGGAGCTTCTTCTGGGTCTCCTTCATGGGTGCAGGGGCCCAGGGACTTGGCCCATCCTCCACTGCTTTCCCTGGCATATTATCAGGCAGCTGGATCTGAAGTGGAGGAGCCAGGACTCCAAGCAGCACCTGTCAGGGATGCTGGTGCTACAGGCCATGGCTTAACCCACTCGTCACAATGCCAACCCCTCCTTCTGATTCCTTACAACTTTCAGAAGAAATGCTGTCATTTAATCTAAGTATATTTGTTCTTCCTTTTCAAGGTGAGGACCAAGGATCACGTGTTTGATAATGTTGGCCACCTTATCAGATACCATATGGATAACAGTTTGCCAATCGTCTCTTCTGGAAGCGAAGTCAGCCTTAAACAACCAGTGAGGAAAGATAATACTCCAGGGCTTTTGCAGCCTAAGAAATGACAATATTGCAGCACCATCACACTGATCTTTCAAGAAACTCCATTTTGTGCAAGGACACAAGGAGAATTCAAAGTGTTTTCTAGAGAAAATAGAGCATGAACTGCAAAGTGCCTCTTCCTGAGACCATCCTGGACTAGGTCCTTTATAAAATAAAGAACTAACAAAGTTGATCTTCAGAAAAGAGGAAGAGGATCGATCTATGTGAAAAGAAATTATACATATGCACGGATGTCACTTTTTAAAGGTCATATTGCATTAATAACAAGCTAAAAGCACAATTAAAATTTCACATGCTAAAGACAACTTGAACTTCTGGGGCTGTGTATGTGCCTTTCAACTTGATAACTTAGGGACATTTTCATATTGGGGATCTTAGTTTCAAGTGTCTTCATGTTCTATAACTACAGAACCATTTGCCAAAAAGGAGGTTTTTCTTGCTGAAAAAAAAAATTAAGGAGCAATTTGCTTGATAGTTATTAACTTTATTACATTTTCTGTTTAGTGGCATTTTTCACTGCAATGTTAAAATAAATATGACATTGAATTCAGACTGTGTCTATGCCATGGAATCAAATCAGAAGCCCTTGAAAGTGCTAGTCCATCCCATTTACTAGTTAAAGGATTGAGGGCCAGAGTCTTTGGCCCAGTATTTCTCAGTCTTTACCACTGGGACTGTCTGTAAACAGCATGAGACAAACTAAAGAGATCAGATCCATCCATCATTTCTGGTTTCATCACATTCTCCCTCTCTCTCTGCCCCAAAACATGGCTCACGAGTGCATAGGTTTAAGAGATGACAGACAAAACCCGTGTTCTTCATATTCAATATCCAAATCGGTTCCATGCTTATTGAAAGCACAGAATTTGAAAGTATGGGGACATTTTCTTTTGATTGGCTGCCGTTGAATCATAGTCTGTCACCTACATGTGTCCTAACACCTTTTCTAAATATGATCAAAGTGGAGAAACATAGTGAACGCAACAGTTGGAAATGTGTGTCACATGTGTATCAGCTGGCAAAATAATGATGGCAGTGTTATGTAGGAGAAAGCACTGGGCCGGAGCTCATCTGTGAGACTTTGAGCAAGCTGCCAAACCTGTCTGGATTCCAGTTTTCTTGTCTAGAAGATGAGGAAGCTGAGCTAGGTGAATTCTGAGATCCACTTCAGACCTAACATAGTATGAATCTATAAAAAAAAAAAGCAAGTTTTTTATTTGCTAGGAGTCAATATTGATAACCAGTCCATATAGCTAAGGTTAAATCAGTTATTTTCTTTGACTGTAATCACTGAATGACGCAACATTTGCATAGTTTAGACCTCAAGCCTTTCTGTTGAAAACATTGAAACTTTGGAATAATATAGCTAATGATGATAGAAGTGGAGTTGGTTTGAGTAGCAGAAAATTGTTTCAGCCCTTTATTTGCCTTTGCGTATAGAGATAAGGTCATTACTATAAAATGTTTTTCTTTTAAATCCTTTGTTACCAGACAATTGCTTTAAGTCCATTTCATTTTAGCTATGTAGACTCAGCTTAATCTTTGTGGTTATGATCATTATAGTTGCTCAGTTTTAAGTAAAATATTGGAAATTTCTTTCAGATAGATATCACTAGAAACCAAACACATTGGATTCTAATATATTTATGTAAAAGCTATGATTTCATTTTATTTCTACTGCTAGTGATTTCTTAGATAGGTTTTTTTCCTGTTATACAACTAGAAAATAATGTGTTTTTCATTAGCTTTCTATCTACCTTAGTTCATCATTTTTCCTCTTAAAGAGGATCAGTATGAATATAGATGATAGAAACTTAACCACATTTATCAGAGACAGGGTAGGGCTGTGTCTCAGTCTGGCTGAGCAGATGTTAACTGGGTAGCGAGAAAGAGTTCTGATACAGTAGACGCAGAGTATAAATGGTGTGAACAGTACACATGGATAATCAGTATTTAACTGTAATGACATAGTAGTTAGGTGAGCAAATATTGCACTTAGAATTCTCACAGACACAGATAAAACAATACCAACAAAAAGGAATGTCTGCATGCTGTTTTAATCTCACATTCTTCAACTGTCTTAACGTGGAAATCCATTTGTCTATAAATACCTGTAAATGACCTTTTTTTAAAAAAATAAATGATTAGTGCTTTCTGACAATTGATAAAATATGTCTGATGTTTTGGATTTGGAAAATCTATCTTTTGTAGGCGATTTCAGGAACCTGGAGGGAACAGATGGCTCACTTAAATCGGGTAATATGAGGAGAGTTTAACAAACAGGCAATTTACAAAGCTGTGGGCAGAATGTAGGGAAACCACAGGAGAGAGTGCAGTGCCCTGGGACCAGTGGAGAATGTATGGGAGAGAGCAGTCACAGAATATAGAGATAAAAACAGTCCTGGTGACTCAGAGAGGCAGCTAGGAGTCTTAACCTGAGTCTTATCTGCTCACCCTCTGCTCCCCTAGTGGGATTCCCAACTGGCCCAAGCAGCTTGAAGATAGAGCTACTAGATGCAATCCTGAAGGCCAGCCTCTTGGGACACAGAGAAGGAGGGAGAAGGATAGAGAGGGATCTAGAAGGGCAAATGGAACACATCCAGTACAAAGAACTTTGAGACAGTCAAGCTCCCCAAAGGAGAGGGTTTGGATTAGCTAATAAGGTGAAGCCAGTTTGCAGAGGAGAAAGTCCATGTATTCAGTTAACTCTATATGAGTCACAGCAAAAATGTCAACTTTTCATTATGAAAAACCTAATAAGCTGGGCTGGCGCTGTGGTGCAGGGGTAAAGCTGCTGCTTACAGTGCCAGCATCCCATATGGGTGCTGGTTCAAGTCCCAGCTGCTCCACTTCCTATCCAGCTCTCTGCTATGGCCTGGGAAAGCAGCAAAAGACGGCCCAAGTGCTTGGGCCCCTGTACCCACTTGGGAAACCTGGAAGAAGCTCTTGGCTGCTGACTCCTGACTTCAGATTTGCCCAGCTCTGGCCGTTGCAGCCATTTTGGGAGTGAACCAGCGGATGGAAGACCTTTCTCTCTGCCTCTGCCTCTCTGTAACTCTGCCTTTCAAATAAATAAATTAATTTTTAAAACCCAATAAACTGTATTTTGAGGTTTGGTTATTTTGGTCAAGAACAACTTCAAATACATTAATTCTTAGATACTGTTAATCTTTGACCTTCATGTCTCTTGCAAGTCCATCTATTAATTTTGCCATTTTCTTCCTGGGGTTTGTATCTGGAAAAATAATGAATCTCACCCTACTGCCTTTTATGATTGGAATCATAGATCCACATAGATTACAGTATGCGATAATTTCTTACTATGTCCTGCACATATGTGAGACATAGCATCTCTAAATGTGGAAGATATTTAAATATACACACATTAATGTTAAATTAATTGCTATTTAATCTTTTTGAGCTTATCTTATATGAGGTTAAAAAAAACTCTTTCCTTCATTGGTATGCTTCTATGTGCTCTAGTGTTAGTAGGCCCTTAACCTATCTGTAGATTGTTATAATTTTGCCAATGGAACAAATAACATTATTAGTGTGGGAATGAAAGAGAGGTTACTACTGCAGACCTACAGACAAAAGGAATAAGAGAATGCTATACAAAATTCTATACACATGAATTGGACAACTTAGATGAAACAGACCAGTTTCTCCAAAAGCCCAAACTACTATATACCATTCAATATGAAACTGATCATTTGAGTAACCTTTTAACTATTAAGAAAAACTGAATTCACAATTAAAAATCTCTGAAAGAAATTTTGGCTTAGATGGATTCACTGGACAACTCTATCACTTAAATAATTAGCACCAATGCTATGTGACCACTTCCAGAACATTAAAGAGAAGGGAACACTTCCCAATTTATTTTTTGAAGCTCATATTACTCTGACATCAAAAGCAGACATAGTACAAAAGCAAAAATACCCACAAACTATAGACCAATATCCCCTTGAATAGAGATACGAAATCTTCAACAAAATGTTAGCCACACTAGATGGCTTAAAATAACAGAAGCTCATGTTCACAGTTCCAGAAGCTGGAAGTCTACAGTCAAGGGATGCTCTTTCTAAAGGCTTCAGGGAAAAAACCTTCCAACACGTTCCTTGGCTTATGGCAACATCACTCCAATCTCCAGCTCCATCTTCACAGAACTGTCTTCTGGTGCCTCCATGTCTCACACACATACACCAGTCATTAGATTTAATCTACTGTGACCTCATGTTAAGTAATTACAACAGAGAAAGTCTATTTCCAAAGAAAGTCACCTTCTGAAGTTCCAGATAGACACCAATTTGGGGAGGACATTGAACTGCTATATTATCCAAGTTAGCTTAAGTCAAACAGTGTTTTTCTTTAAAGTTCAGGTATCATGGAATCCAAGGAAAAGTGAACTGTCAGGCTTTTCAAAGTGCAGAAATGCAGCAGATCTATGATGAGTGGCAGAGTTCATGATCTTACCTGGGATGTATGTATGACACAGGGAGGCAGCACATCTCCCACATAATACAGACAAGTGTAATAAAACGTTGCTTCTCGGCTGGCGCCGCAGCTCACTAGGCTAATCCTCCGCCTGCGGCGCTGGCACACTGGGTTCTAGTCCTGGTTGGGGCGCCAGTTCTGTCCCTCTTCCAGGCCAGCCCTCTGCTGTGGCCCGAGAAGGCAGTGGAGGATGGCCCAAGTGCTTGGGCCCTGCACCTGCAGGGGAGGCCAGGAGGAAGCACCTGGCTCCCGGCTTCGGATCAGCACAGTGCGCTGGCCACAGTGGCCATTTGGGGGGTGAACCAACGGAAGGAAGACCTTTCTCTAAATAAAAAAAAAAATGTTGCTTCTCTTTTATATGACTACTTCTTTACTCTGTTTCATAGAGTCCTAGTTATCTGGGATGGAATATGATTGTCCCACGTTGGTCTGGTGCTCACTCTTGATCTATGACTAGAACTGGGGGAGGGGACATGGAATGGTGACAGTGGTGAGGTCATGGTAGCCATGAGTGTGAGAAGATTCTGTGAGAATGGGTTTGGGGAAAGCAGACATTTTGACCACAATGTCAATGTTAAACGAACTCCTATAACAGGGATTGGTCTTAAGTACTTGTTTGCTCAAAAAATATTGTTGAATAGATTACAAATCATGAGGCAGTCTGTCTTAGTTCTGTTTTCATCTCTAGCATTTTCCTATTTTTTCCTGTTCTCATAGAGCTGTATCATTTGTGTAGTCCTTTGTCTCATCCCATAAGCCCCTGTTGTCCTCTGCAAACCTTACCCTTCGATTCTGCCACCCACTTTCAGAACACCTTCGTATTTGCATTGTAGTGACTGTTCTGTCTTGCTTTTTCTTTACTGGTTCAGATCCCAGTATATAGTCTAGTCCAGTAAGCCATAATACAAAGAAACACAATAGATGAACTAATTTTCAATAGCGTTTCTACATTTAAAAGCTCTTTTCACACAATCTCCTTTCGTCTTTCTCGCAATCCTGAGAAGCAGGTATTAGTCCTGTTTTCAGGTAAGGATTTTGAGTGTTAAATAAGTTGTTGTGGAGAAAAGCAAATAGGTGGGAGAGCTGGAACTTGCATCATCTTACTCTAAGTTCAATGCTGTTTTGAAGAGAGAACTCCTTGATGATAGCGCTTTGGATGTCACTCCCATGGTGGCCCTGCTCGGATCTGATAGCTTTGACACGAAAGAGAAGGCAGGAAAAAGAAGAAGGGTGGTTTGGCTCCAGCTTTACAACCTTGTTAGTGGGAAAAATCCCATCTCCTCAATAATGTGACATTGAAGTATAAACAAGTTGGTTAAAGGTAAGAGTCCCACCCAACTCACAGGTGTGTCCAGAATGCAAGGCAAACATTTACCCAACGTTCCACAAACAATCCCTTGCTGCGCATTTAAGATATATGGTGATTTTTCTCTCTTCCTCCACACTTGTCTTTATTAACCTAGAAGCTTCTGGCAGTCATGTTTCTCTGGGTGTGTCATGCTTGCTGCTTGTGCACACTGCACCTTAACTCTGTGTGGTGCCTTTACTATTCCTCCAGGCTTCAAGCTCTTCTGTGATTAGTTCCTAGCTGCCTACCTCTAAAAAATAAATCTTAATTTTCAGTGGACTGTCTTTTAAAAAATACTTTTGCTTTATTTTCACTTTATTTGAGAAAGAGAGAGAGAGATTGTCTTCCATCTGCTAGTTCACTCCCGAAGTGCCAACATCAGCCAGAACTGGGCCCGGCCAACATCAATGGCCCAAAACTCAATCTGGATCCCCCTCAAGGATGTCAGGGACCCAAGCATTTGGGCCATCATCTGCTGTTTCTCACGCATTAGCAGGAAGCTTGGTGGAAAGTGGAGGAGCCAGAACTTGAACCAGCCACTCTAATCTGGGATGCCCAAAACACCTGCTCCTGGTCTGGTCTTTTCATCTAGACTTAGCAACTTGCCTATTGAGCTTTCTCCTCCACTTTCTCTTGGAACCTTTCTGGTTAGGTCTTTCTTTAGATGTTCACTTTGGCCAAGAACTATTGCCTATTCTATTCATATGGCAATTATACTATTGTGTTTTTTTAAAAAAGATTTATTTACTTGAGTTACAGAGAGAGGTAGACACAGAGAAAGAGGTCTTCAAATATGCTGGTTTACTCCCCAGATGGCCACAAGGGCTGGAGCTGCGCTGATCTGAAGCCAGGAGCCAGGATCTTCTTCTGGGTCTCCCACGCCGGTGCAGGGGCCCAAGCACTTGGGCCATCTTCTACTGCTTTCCTAGGCCATAGCAGGAAGAGGAGCAGCTGGGACTAGAACCAGTGCCCATATAGGATGCCAGCACTTCAGGCCAGGGCTTCAACCTACTGCGCCACAGCACCGGCCCCAATTTATTGTGTTTTAACATTTGTCTATGTAAGCATCTTGCACTCCAAATAGCATGTGTGACTTGAGGATAAGGGTCTCGACCTAAACTTTATATTTTTAGTATCTGGACCAGAAATTACATAGGAAAGGCAAACAAAATTTTTGTTATGTCCACAACTCAGATCCACTTTTACGGGCAGGTGGCTCTTGATTTAGTCTCTGTTTTGTCTCTTTTGTCATTTGCATGCGAGCTTCACTCAGGTATTTTGTATGTAGTGAGAAGCTCTGGGTTTGGAGATAAAGGACTTGGGTTAAATTCTGCCTGTCTTGTATTAACTGTGTACTGGTAATAAAGTTGCCTTTTTTTTTTTTTTTTAAGAACATAAGTTTCTTCAACTATAAAATGGTTAATATTGCAGTTTTGAGAACCCAGTGAGATAATGCCTATGAAAGAATTTACCAAACTATAAAGCACTTCTACGTCTTCGTGTGCTGTCCCCTTAACATCTTTTTTTTTTTTTTTTTTTTTGATGGGCAGAGTGGATAGTGAGAGAGAAAGGTCTTCCTTTTTGCTGTTGGTTCACCCTCCAATGGCCGCTGCAGCCGGCGCATCTCGCTGATCCGAAGCCAGGAGCCAGGTGCTTCTCCTGGTCTCCCATGCGGGTGCAGGGCCCAAGCACTTGGGCCATCCTCCACTGCCTTCCCAGGCCATAGCAGAGAGCTGGCCTGGAAGAGGGGCAACCGGGATAGAATCTGGCGCCCCGACCGGGACTAGAACCCGGTGTGTCAGCGCCGCAAGGCGGAGGATTAGCCTGTTAAGCCACGGCGCTGGCCAACAGCTTTTATTTTCTATCAAGTACCTGTGTGTGAACAGAGATCAGGAAGCACTCTTGCTGTGGCCTTCCATTATAAGCCCCAGCATGGAACGTTATGCACAATTTGCTGATAAACTCCAAGGGGACATAAAAATTGCCTTAGTTCTCATTAACAGATACTTTGGCTCAGGCTTAACAAATGCCCTCTATTTGTTTTTTTTCTGGCCCCCCTCCCCAAGTCTTCCCTTTAGTTTTTTTTCACCCACTTAAAACAATTCAACACAGTTGTTTTGCGTGCCTACCAGGGGCCATGAAGCCTGCTAGAAGCAAAGTGAATTCCTCAAGATGTCCACATTGCGAGAGTGAAACGAACACACAACAACCAGTCATAATAGATATAAGGACTATAACCGGATATGCGCACTGTGCACAGGTGTGGGAAAGATCATTACTGCAAAGGGAGCGAGATGCGTGCGTCATGAATGGCTTCGGAGTGGCTCCACTATGAAAACTGGGTAGGTGGTGGGTTCAGGCAGGACACTGCAGCTGCAAGACGAAGTCTGGGAACCGTTTAGCCGTGATTCCATTCACTTGACTCCCGTCGTTAAGTTCTCATTATACACCACACCGTATGCTAGATGATGCCAGTCAGTGCAGGCAAGATGGGGGTGTGATGGGAGGGAGCTAAGGAAAACTAGCCCTGTTCTGGAGAGCCTTGAAGGAGCACTTTACTCCATACTAGTACCCATGGGAAAGCACTAATTAAAAGGATATGATGAACCTGTTGCTGGCAGCCTTTTTTATTTTATTATCTTTTTAAGATTTTATTTATTTATATGACAGGTAGAGTTATAGACAGTGAGAGACAGAGAGAAAGGTCTTCCTTCCGTTGGTTCACCCACCAAATGGCCGCAACAGCCGGAGCAGTGCCGATCCGAAGCTAGGAGCCAGGTGCTTCTTCCTGGTCTCCCACGCAGGTGCAGGGCCCAAGCACCTGGGCCATCCTCCACTGCCTTCCAGGGCCACAGCAGAGAGCTGGACTTGAAGAGGAGCAACTGGGACTAGAACCCGGTGCCCACATGGGATGCCAGTGCCGCAGGCGGAGGATTAACCTAGTGCGCCATTGTGCAGGCCCTATTTTATTAGTTTTTAAAAAATATTTATTTATTTATTTGAAAGGCAGAGTTACCGAGAGGTCCTCCATCCACTGGTTACACCCCAAATGGCCACAAGGGCGGGAGCTGGGCCCATCAGAAGCCAGGAGCCAGGAGTGTCTTCCGGGTCTCCTATGGGTGCAGGGGCCCAAGAACTTGGGCCAACTTCTACTGCTTTCCCAGGCCATAGCAGAGAGCTGTATCGGAAGTGGAGCAGAGGGACAGGAACCAGCACCCATGTGGGATGCCGGCACTGCAGGCGGTGGCTTTACCCCGCTATCCCACAGCTGCTAACCTTTGATGTTCACCAGAACCTTTTAACCAGAGCAGGTAGACATAGTAACCGGTTTTTCAGAAGACAGGGTGGTGCTGCATTCAAGGACAGGATAACACAAACCTCAGTGACAAAAGCATTCATAATCAAGGAAATTAGTGAATGCATATGGGAGAAAATGTGCCATTTAGCAACTAGAACCACACTTAAACAAGGCAGGGCCTAGGCAGCAATACGACAAAGCAAAAACAACATGTCTGGCTGTTGGGAGCTGGAGAAACCAGCACCTTAGAAAAGAAGGGCAAATGCAAAAATCTCTACGCAAGAGTTCTGTGAGGAAGCACAGAGCTTGAGTGCTGCAGCCGACAACTAGAGTTTAGGAGTGGAAGCGGGCACGGTACGAGGTATGGCTCCTGTTTCCTGCACCAGTAGCGCAGCGGACCTAGTTTTGCTGATCTAAACCAAGTTACCTGGCTTGGCGCTCCTGTGTCTCTAGGATACCTATAAGCCCGCCCACTCCAGAGCCAATCCTCTCGTAATTGGCTCACAAATCCTCCAATGGACGCACGGGGGGAGCTTCCCGCCACCTCTGGCGCCCGCTTTCAAACAGCCATACACTTGCAACTGCAGGCAGACCTCTCAACCAAGCTTGAGGAAGGCGGAGCATCTAGCCCCGCCCATAGCCGATATGGCCCCGCCCGCCAAGCGAGAGTCTAGACGGTGATTTAAGGAGGCTGCTGCTAATCAAAGGCCTCGTGGCTCCGGGTTAGGTTGCGCCCAGGCGGGAGCTAGTGGACTAGAGCTAGGATAAGGGGGGTTGCTAGAAGTTGGTCTTCGACTGGGGCCTGAATTTTCCCCAAGTGACAGCGTCCGTAGCCCCGGGTAAGTTCTGCTTCGCGCCTCGGCGTAGGCCTGGGGTTGGAACAGTTACGGGGTCCTCGGGATCCTGGCTGAGGCTTCGCTAAGGACAGATCCGCCCCCTCCCGCATTGCGCAGTGGTGGACTGCCCTCAGGTTGCAGAGCTGAGCTTTTGACCCCAGGTTCCTAATTGAAAGTGACGGCTGGGGAGCCCCGCTGGTCTCTCCTTCGGGCGCCCCCAGGCCCCACGCCGGAGACCCCAGCAGTGGTCACCCGGCGCCGCGCTTGGCTCACAGTGGGCGCTCTGTGCACGTGTGCTGACCGAGTGCAGGTGTCGTTGGCACCAAAGCAGGCAGCCCTAGGCAGCTGGGCGCCGTGCAGCTTGGGTCTCTGGGTACCTGTTGGATGTGTCTCGACTGAGGTCCTACAGTTCTTCGGTAAGGTCGTTCGTTTATGCAAGGGCATTTACTTTTATACTTATACACTCGTTCTTTCTGTGGGTGCCTACCGTGTAGTAAGATTGCCTCTGGGCCTCTTAGCTATCTGTCCAAGCTGCTGTCATTAGAATCGTCATAAGATGTTATTTCTTTTTATAGGGCTGTTTTCTTTCTTTTTATCCTGTTCTGTTAAGCTTTGTCGTCTTCAACAGTGGTTGGTCCATTGCTGGATGATTGAATAGGCGTCCTCAGCTGAGCGTTTCAGGTCTAAAACAGGGTAGTGAGTTGTTTCCATCTTAGCAAGTAAGTAGAATTTCCCAACTCCCAGGGCAGTTCCTAATCACTTAACCCTTTTAATTTTGTAGTTCTGAATCTGAATGCCTTAAGCGGATTTTCATCTCATATCCATGTTTCGTGACATTTTATGCATAATTTCCAGATAAGTGCATAGTTTCAAAAGAGACTGAAGTTGAAGCCACTGAAGTTGAAAAGCATTGGAAATGCAGTCTGAAGTGCAAAGAAGGATTTGATTTCATGGGGGAACAGGATTGAGGAGGGCATCTTGCAAGAGGTGGCATCTGCATTCCAGAGGGGGTTGTGTTATTTGAAGTATGGTTTCCCACAGGCTGCACACTCTCCATTTCTCAGTTAAATGGGATGCTGTTTGTTCCCTAAACCTCTTCTGTAGCTGGCAGTCTCCAGTTCAACAGTCATAAAGTCTTAATAGTAATAACCTAAGATGTGTTGGTTGGTACATGGTGCTAAGCATTTTATGTGCATCATTTTGTCACTTCTCACAACCAGTCTTTGAGATATTAATTCACGAAGAAATGGAAACAGTTGCTTAAGATTACATAGCTGATAGATGAAAGGGCTAGAAATGAGCCCAGGTTGACTAAATCAGCGGCTAACTCTTCAGCCAGTTACCCATGCTGTGCCCCTTAGTACCTACAAATATTTCTAATCTAAAGCATCTTTTTTCTGTAACTTCTCTAAACCTCCCTTCTTAAACAAAGTTAATTTGTACTTTGTTTTTTCCTCTACTACAGAATGTAATACAATGTATTATTGTAACTGCTAGTTTATAAGACTGCGATCTCCCCCAGGCTGGTTCCCTGTTTTAGATGCATTTAGGATATAATCTGGCACTCACTAGGTGGTCAATAAAACTGTATTGCCACAGAGTATTTCTATAAGGTGTGATGTGTGTATATTCAATGAATATGTGTGATGTGCCTACCATGTGCAAGGAGGCAGACATTTTAAGCCTTTAGTGTTTTTATTATGGCGTATTTCATGAGGCAAAAATAGTGCTAGTTCAGTTTTGTAATCTTTTGTCCAACAAAACAGCTATTAGTTTTCTTCTCTGTGCAAGAAAGGTAAAGAAAACATAACCAGAGACAACAAAATAAGTGCTGAGTCAGAGTGCTGTCCCATCTGAGTGTGACAAAAAGGCAGACACGTTTATAGTCTGTTAAGGATTCAGCAAATGTTATCTAGGAAGAAAGTAACTAGACTGCTATTTTTAAAAGCATGTTATTGTAGACTTATTCTGCATCTTGATTTTTTAAATCTGTAAATACAGGAAATAAATACAGGAAAATTTCATTTTTAATAATGGCATTTACTAGGGCACATATATTATTGATTTCAAGGTAGTTTTAATTTCACTAACAATTCATGAAATTCACACAACTATCTACTTGTTTAAAATGACATTTTTTTGTTTAAATGACACTTGGAATAGTTCATGAGTGTAAGCCTTTTTTTAAAAATTAATTGAGCATTTATATTTAAAATGCATTTTTAGCTCAGTTGCCCATTTTTAAATTGAGTTCATCTTTTTTTTTTTTTTTTTTTTTTTTTAAAGATTTGTTTGTTTATTTGAAAGGCAGAGTTACAGAGAGGCAGAGGCAGAAAGAAAGAGAGGTCTTCCATCCACTGGTTCACTCCCCAAATGGCCACTATGGCAGGAAGATGGGCCAATCCAAAGCCAGGAACCAGATACTTCTTCTGGATCTCCTTTGTGGGTCCAGAGGCCCAAGTACTTGGGCCATCTACTGCTTTCCCAGGTCATTAGCAGAGAGCTGGATCAGAAGTGGAGCAGCCGGGACATGAACCAGTGCCCATATGGGATGCCAGCACTGCAGGCGGTGGCTTTTCCCACTACACCACAGCACCTGCCCCGAGTTGCTCATCTTATTTCTTGGCAAGTGTTGTATATATGGACTCGATCATGTGTTTTGCAAATATTTTTCTCATTTTTTTAACTTTATGTGATTTTCCATATGTAATATTTGTCTTTTCTTTTAAGATTTAATTATTTGAGAGGCAGAGAGAAGGTCATCCTTCCTCTGGTTCATTCCCCAAATAGCCACTGTGGCCAGAGCTGGGCTGATCTGAAGATAGGAGCCAGGAGCTTCTCTCAGGTCTCCCACATGGGTGCAGGGCTCCAAACGCTTGGGCCATCTTCTGCTTTCGCAAGCGCATTAGCAGGGAGCTGATTGGAAATAGAGCAGCCGGGACATGAATCAGGCTTAACCCGCTACACCACAACCCTGGCTCGATAGTTCACACTTTTTTGAAGAAAAACATACCTAATACCTTTTTTTTCCTCACTGGGGGAGACTTTTGTTTTTTAGTTATTTTCATATTTCTTTAATGTTATGGCTTGGTTTCAAAATGCCATCTAAAAATATAATTGTCTTTCTAAATTCTCTTCACTTAGAAAAACCTTGTAGAATTAATTTTCTGTCGGAAAAAGTAGCTCTTTATTAAAAATATCAATATTAAACAATAGGACACTTGTGATTTTTAATTGTCATTTGCAATATGCAACATCAGTTGATGGCAGACTCATGACCAGTTGGGACGAAACCTCACTTCTCTTACCTAAGAAAGCAGAAATTAACCCAGATCCCATATTCTGCCTTGGATTTATGTATTTGTAGTGAAATGCAAGAAGAGGTGGCAAACAGTTAGAAGTCAGAAGCAGAAAGGATTATTTCTTCCATGAAGGATTCAGGGATATCTCTAGGGTCCAGGTTAGTATCTGTTTAGAAGCTGGGACTTGGCATCTTCATTTTTCATGGGTTCTGTTGGCTTGATGAGCACCTGCAGTAGTGAAAAATCCCAAGAGACATAAGACTGTTTTCCCCTCACCATTGCAGTTCTATTAGAGGCTCTTTCTTGCGTTCAGCTCTTCATTTTAAAGCTAATAAACAAGAGGATTCTCAGCCGTGCTGGGTGGGGACAAGGATTTAGATTGCCCGAGTTGATCTATTTTACCTTTCAGTGAAGGGGGTACCCATGTCCCTTCTCCTTTCAGCCTTAGCTTAAGAGTTAGAGTGAGTAGGTCTGGTCTCAAGCAAAGGCTGGAAGGGTTAAGTTGGTGTTTGTTGACATGAAATCAAAGGGGATGAGCTCAGTCCATGGCCCAGAGAGGAGGGGATTAGAAGGTGGCCTGCAAATTAGAGCTTGGCCAAGAAACATAATTCAGTTCTTGAAATACAAAAGCCAAGACTTGACAAATAGAGATTTTTAGCACTGAAATTTTTGTGTTACTCTGTAATACCATATTTATCAACTCTGAAGTTCACTTTTTCTTTTCACATTTTAACATCTACAAAATTTTAACATCTACAAAATGCTTCTCTAAGAGGCAAGGGCCTGGAATAAGACTTTAGGCCCAACCTAGCCTACAACAGTCCAGTTTAATATCAAGTTAGAACCTGAAAGGTGTAGAAAGAGTTGAGGCTCAGGCTTATATTTCATTGGCTGGGTAGGGGGATGCGAGGAGGCAGGCAGTGTTAAACCAAGTAATTGCTGACACCTGCCTGCCCTTATGTTTGTCAAGCTTGTTTAGAATTTTGAGATTCAGAGTATTTTATGTGTAGTGTCAGGATAGCTAAATCTAATTTAGCAGCCTTTTGGATTGTAAGTAGATGAAGACCCATCTCTTGCTGCTGCTCCTGCAGGGAACCCTTGTTGCTTTTGGAACTGGAACATCACAGTTGTGTAGCTTCACAGACCTCGCTTCTGTTTTCCCTGAGTATTTTGGCAGAATCTGACTTTATCAAGTTTAAGAGCAGGACATTTAACACTCAAGTTGTTGTTGTGTGCTTTATGTTTTTACCAGGTCATAAATGGTTCCTGGATAGCAATCATTAACTCAGGATGTTGGTGCTCTCTTTTTCTTTTTTTTTTTTTTTTTAATTTTCTTTCAGAATTTTTTGTTAAAAGATTTGTTTTGAAAGGTGGTGTTACAGAGGCAGAGAGAGAGAGAGAGAGAGAGAGAGAGAGAGAGAGAGAGAAAGAGATCTTCCATCTGCTGATTCACTCCCCAAGTGGCCGTAAAGGCTGGAGCTGAGCCCATCCGAAGCCAGGAGCTTCTTCCTGGTCCCATGGGAGTGCAGGGTCCCAAGCACTTGGGCCATCTTCTGCCGCTTTCCCTGGCCATAGCAGAGAGTTGGATCAGAAGTGGAGCAGCTGAGACTCGAACTGGCGCCCATGTTGGATGCTGGTACTGCAGGCGGCGGCTTTACCGGCCATGGCCCAGCGTCAGCCCTGGTGCCCTCTTTTTGTAAAGCATGAAATTTGGATTTGTGGCATTTGAAGAATGAAGCAAACTGTAGAGGATATTACTTGTGCATGTTTGAGATTTTATTTGAGCTTGTTCTGAGATTTCTTATACTTCTAGTTATTAGGGTCATCTGATGTTTGTGTATTAAAAAACCTTATTTTTAAGTTATACTTTCCAGACCACTAGAAAAATACCTTCTGAGGTTTATTACCTATTTCTTTCTTTTTTTTTTTTTTGATGAATCACTGGCATCTGTCTTCTATGAATTGCAAGTCATTTGTAAGGAGTCTCTGTACTTGGGATGGTGTTTGATATGTTGTTTTTTGATGGTGTCTATGACATCTCGTATGTAGCTTGTTTTGGGGGAGATTTTATGGGTTCCTTAAAAACCAAGTTTTCTTGCCCTCCCCACAGGAGAACCATGTCGTTAGACTTTGGTAGTATGGCACTACAGACACAAAATGAAGATGAAGAATATGACAAAGAGGACTATGAAAGGGAGAAAGAGGTGAGTTACTGGAAAAAAAGATGCCCTAAACCTAATCCATATGTACAGATTGGAAATCTCATGTGACAGTAAAGAACTTCAGGCTTGTCTTGAGAATTCCTAAGCGCTGGCCACACCCAGCCCGTATTTGCACATGGCAGCAGATGGGCTGGAACTCAGCAGGACCCTCCCGTACCAGCTGGTCACAGTCCCACTTCTCACATCAGCACTTAGACTTACGCATTGTGCATTCTTATACATCCTCTACCAGGTCCCTGCAGGCATTTGATTTTTTTTTTTTTTAAGATTTTATTTATATGAAAGAGTTAGAAAGAGAGAGATAGAGCCAGAGAGCGAGAGAGCAAGCGAGCGAGCTGATTCACTTCCCAAATGGCAGCAATAGCCAGAGCTGAGCTGATTGGAAGCCAGGAGCCAGGAGCTTCTTTGGGTCCCCCACGCGGGTGCAGGGGCCCAAGGACGGTATCAGAGAGCTGGATCAGAAGTGAAGCAGCTGGACTCAAAGCAGTGCCCAGATGGGATGCCGGTGCTTTGGGCCAGGGCTCTAACCAGCTGTGCCACAGCGCCGGCCGCAAGACATCTGATTTGACCCTGGTGAGAACTTCTGAGTTTTGGCAGGGTCCTTCAGAATTGTTGTGGCAAGGATGTGGGTGAGGATTTTATATTGCTCTGTGAACTTGCAGCATGACGTTTCCAAAACCCTGCGTCGGTCTAGGTAGTTGGTTAGGCTGTAGCTACTGCAATTTGTGAGAGTTAGTTTAAATAATCATTACTGTAAAGAAGAAGAAACAATATTCTGATAGGTGGGTTTCCATTGGGAAAGAAATTATTAGATGGATAGGGTATTAGAGGGAGTTTAGCGCCAGGTGTGTTATGTGATGAAAAACTCGAAGGGAGTGTTTGTTAAGGAGGTAGTTAATTCTAGATAATACAGAAAATAGCCACTGGGCTCACCACTTTGGTAGATCAAATTCTGGGGTAGGGAATTTCCAGAGGAAAAGGCGTTCTTAGAAGATGAAGTTGAGACATGTGTTTAGCCTAATGATGAAGCTATCAGTTAAGACCCTTGTCTCGTGTTTTTTATTGGAGTGGTTGGATACCTGTCTCCAGCTCCTGAACTCAGCTTCCAGCTAAGGCAGACCTGGGGAAATAGCAGGGATGGCGGAAGTCGTTGGATTCCTGCCACACACGTGGGCTATCTGGATAGAGTTCTCAGTTCCCAGGTTTGGGCCAGCCCAGTCCTAGTTGTTGCAGGCATTAGGGAAGGGAACCAGCAGATGGGAGCTTCCTCTCTTTGCTTCTCAAACAATAAATAACAGATAAAATAAATAACAATAACAAACAATAAATAACAATAAAACAGATGAAGTGTTTAGGAATGAGTATTTCTAGCAGAGTAGAAGAAAGGAACGTATAACTAATTTGACTCTTGCATGACATTATGGTTACATTCCTCAGAAGCTTCATGTTAATAAAAAAGTTTCTATTTTTGTCTTTTCAGATTGATTTTATTTTCTTAGCAATATATATTTTTAAAATATTTATTTATTTATTTGAAAGTTACACAGAAAGAGGAGAGGCAGAGAGAGAGAGAGAGGGAGGGAAGGAGGGGTCTTCCATCTGCTGGTTCACTTCCCAGTTGGCTGCAATGGCTGGAGCTGTGCTGATTCAAAGCCAGGAGCCAGTAGCTTCCTCTGGGTCTCCCACACCGGTGCAGGGGCCCCAAGAACTTGGGCCATCTTCTGCTTTCCCAGGCCATAGCAGAGAGCTGGATCGTAAGTGGAGCAGCCAGGATTCAAACTGGTGCCCATATGGGATGCTGGCACTATAGGTGGCAGCTTTACCCATTATACCACAGTGTAGGCCCCTCTACTTTTTAAAAAAATATTATTTATTTGAAAGAGTTAGTGAGACAGAATCTTCCATCTGCTGGTTTACTCCCCAAATTGCTGTTTCCAGTCTCCCAGCTGTGTTCAGGGGCCCAAGGAATTGGGCCAGTTGCCTTTGCTTTCTCATAGGTATTAGCAGGGAGCTGGATTGGACGTGGAACAGCCAGGACTCGAACTGGCAACCATATAGGATGCTGGTTCTGCAGGCCAGGGCTTTAACCCACTGTACCACAGCGTTGGCCTTGGTTTCTACTTTGTCCCTTGCAGTAACTATTTTCTTTTAAAAAGTGAGATTTGGGGCTAGAGAATTTCATATTTTCAGTAACAAAACTCAGAACTACTTATAGAGATTGAGCTGTATGTATGTATACTTTGTCTTTGTAAGTTAAAATAGTAAATTGGCTGATCAAACCTAAGCTTGTTTGCATATCCAGTAGCCTTTTTTAGCCTCCTCAGTTTCCCTGATACTCCAATAGCAGCACGGTTCATGATCTTGAGAGAATGAAAAAAAGAGCTAGGGCAGGCTTTTGGTCTTGTAGCCACAGTGCTAGTTGGGACACCTACTTCCCATATCAGAGTGCCTTGTTATGAGCCCTGGATCCACTCCTGATTCCAGCTTCTTGCTAATACAACCCTGGGAAGCAGCAGATGATGGTTCAAGTAGTTGGGTCCCCGCCACCCTTGTAAGACATCTGGGTTGAGTTCCAGGCTCTAGGTTTTGGCCCCTTGGCTGTTGCAGGTATTTGGGGAGCGAACCAGCAGGTGGGAGCTTGGTCTGTTGGTCTGTCTCTCTCTGTTGTTTCTTTCTTATTTTACAAGCAGGCAACAACTGTCTTTTTCTGCCTGTTTGGTAGCTTTGGGATTATAGCTGGGTTATAACAGTTAGCAGTAGGCTAATACATATTCTTGCTTTCTCTACATAGTGAATCACTTTGTGTTTTAATTAACAGGGGTAGGAATCCTTCTATATTGATTAAGGTGGGAATCTGAAACCTCAATAATGTGCTATAAGGCTGGCCAAACATACAACCTTTGACTTACAATCTTACTAAGGATTTAAGAAACCCATGTCTGTAAGTGGTAGGATAGTCCTGATTTTGACCTTCTAGCATGGATGGCCAGTTGACAATACAACATGAGTTACCAAGCTGTGTTTCATTTTGTTGCTTAGCGGCCAATTGGGATTTTTGTCTGCATTTGCCCATAACTTAATGAATAAGTCATTGTCAAATTCCAACTTCCATGCCATCTTAATTAGCAGCTCTAAATTATGATCTTGCCTTTGCCATTTCTGTTCTGTCCATTGTTTGTATTGAAGGTCAAGTGGAAAAAGTACATTTCATCTTCAGAAAAGGAAAAAAAGTTGGTAAATAAGTGATTGACTATTCAGAGGACAAGTAGATCAAGGTATTGGCCAGCATGAATAGATCCATATTTTGAAAAACCTCAAAGAATTTTGCAGAAAAGAGAAGATAATTATTTCTAAATTTCTGTAACTTTTTTTTTTAAAGAAAGCTTTTATTTAATGAGTACAAATTTCATAAGTACAGCTTTAGGAATATAGTGGTTCTTCCCCCCATACCCGCCTTCCCACCCCCACTCCCATTCCACCTCCTACTCCCTCTCCCATCCCATTTTTTATTAAGATTCATTTTTAATTAGCTTTATATACAGAAGACCAACTCTATACTAAGTAAAGATTTCAGCAATGAATTTCTGCAACCCTTAGTGGTACTTTGGTAAAAGTTTGGCCAAAGCATGGCACACACATTTTTTCCACTGCCACTCCATTTCTTACACAGTTGTCAGATTAGCAAGGAGTACAAGGGAGTGAGGATGATAGCGTGGAGATATGTTATCGTACCAGGCAGGATTCCTATCAGCTAATAGTCGCACATTACTCAGATTTCTCACAACTTCTTGCTGTTCCATTTGAAAGCTGAGATGTAGCTGTCCTTGCTATCACTATCAAGTAGACCTCATCCAAAGTATTTTAGGCAAGCTTTCGAGTCTGGCCTGGAAAAAATTTGAAAAAAAATTTACATGAATAAAATAATGTTAAAAGTTCATAATGTAACAATGTTACTTGTAGATTAATCACTGTATTTTGTGATTTCATGGTTGTATATTACAGATGTGGCTGCTATTTTTGTGATCTGAATAATTGATTTTTGTTTTTTAATAAATAATTTTCTTTTATTTACTTGAGAGGCATAGTTACAGACAGAGGGAGAGACAGACAGAGATGGACCTTCCATCCACTAGTTCATTCCCCAAATGGCCACAATGGCCAGAGCTGGGCCGATCTGAAGCCAAGAGCCAGGAGTTCTTCCAGGTCTCCCACGTGGATTCAGGTGCCCAAGCACTTGGACCATCTTTTACTGCTTTCCTAAGACATTGACAGAAAGCTGGATTGGAAGTGGACCAGCCGGGACTTGAACTGGTGCCCATATGGGATGCTGGCATCACAGGTGATGCTTTACCTACTACATCACAGTGCTGGCCTCAGGAATGATGCATGTAAGTTATTGATGAGGCCACAATTTAAACTTGGGGACCTTACAGGCTGTTGGAATATATACATAGTCTCTGTAGTGTTGCCAGAAGTAACTCTGATTATTGTTCAGTGTAGATAGCAAAACTGTATGTGCATGCTTTATTCTGGAGCTGATGGTGTGGGACAGAAATATTGGTAATCTGTGCTATCAAGATAAAAATTTGCTGATGATGGTTCATTTAGTGATAGTATATTTGAAATGATCTTGAGTAGAAAGGTACTTGGTTTACTTCCCATCCAGCCCCTGCTAGTGGACTGGGAAAGTAGCAGAGGATGGTCCAAGTGCTTGGGCCCGTGAACCCATGTGGGAGACCTGGAAGAAGCTCCTGGCTCCTGATCGGCCCTGCTCTAGCTGTTGCAGGAATTTGGGGAGTGAACCCAGCAGATGGGAGCTCTCTGTCCTTATCTCTCCTTCCCTCTCTCTAACTCTGCTTTTCAAATAAAATAAATAAATCTTAAAAAAACCCTACAAATTAGTTCTCAATTAAAAAAACAAAAAGAAATGTACTTGTCTAAAGAGTAGATGATAGAACCTTGTACCTGGCAATACTGATTTGGGTTCCTCATTTTTTTTTTTTTTTTTGCTTTGTTTTGGTTTTTGTAAGATTTATTCATTTATTTGAAGCGTCCCTCTGCTGGTTCACTCCCCAAATGGCCTCAATGGCTCGGGCTGGGCCAGGCGGAAGCCAGCAGCCTGGAACTCCATCCAGGTCTCCCACAATGGTGAAGCAGCCCATGTACTAGAGCCATCTTCTGCTTTCCTGGGTGCATCTGCGGAAGCTGGATGGGAAGTAGAGCAGCAGGATTTGAACTGGTGCCCATTTGAGATGCTGGCGTTGAAGGCAGTGGATTAACCCACTGTGAGGCAGTGCTATCCCGCTCTGGTTTTTATACTAGTATTTCTCTAACAGAACCTGCACTGCATAACTTTGTTCTCTTCAACTGCTTTGCTTGATGTAGTAATGGCTCCAGCTTGCTCTTTTGTCCCCACTAGAGGGAGTTGTAAAGCTAATATTTGTTTACAGTCTGTATTAGTTGACTTATCGAGTGGAATTTTCTTGTTTTCCCCCTACAAAGTCCAAGAAACAAATGGTTGAGTCCTCAGGCTTTTTTTGTTTCCCTGATGTTTTTCTTTAGCTGTTTCTTACTCTTTATCCAGATTATGCTTTGTAAATTTCTCCTCATACGGTACAGGTACTTGTCAGTGGCTGTCACAACTGGGATAGAAACATTGAATGTCGCTTGCTAGTACTGAAGCTTGCTTGCATACATAGAGGTAGAAGTAAATCTCTTACAGTGACTGGCTAAATGCCCCCTAGAGGAGAAGAGAGTGAGAATGGGGAGATTTAGGCCTGCTCTCATTGGCTCAACCCTTCTCTGAGCTTTGTGTTCACCTTAGAAATGAAGGCTTGGCTTGCAGGAACTCCACTGTTCCTTCTGGGCCAAAAATTCTATCATCTGTCATCTGCAGTGCAGCTGTTACTTGTCTACTAAATGTTGCCATATTTCCTTTTCAGATACATGGCAACCCAGACAAGGTCTTTCCTCTTAACACTATGAAATTGTTTAGCTGATGAAATGCATTTTTTTAAAAAAATATTCTGAACTCAGCATAATTCCTAAACTAAAGGGCTAACTGCCAAGTCATTTTGGTCCTTTATCAATCTCATGATGGGCTTTTTCAAGTGTGAGGTTCTTTCAAAAACTTTTTTTTTATTTAAGAGATAGACACAGAGATAGAGACAGACATGCACACACACACACACGCAGTGAGCACATGAGAGCAAGCACTCCATATATGCTGGCTCATCCCCTAAAGGCTTGTAGTGGACTGGTCTGAAGCCCAGAGCTAGAAACTTAATTCAGGTCTCTCATGTGAGTGTCAGGAGCTCAACTACTTGCGCCATCACCGCTACCTTTTAGAGTCTCTGTTAGCAGGAAGCTGGAGTCAGGAGCTGGAGCCGGGTATTGAACTCGGGTAGTCCCATGCAGTACACAGGGCTCTCAACTGCAGTCTTACCAACCAGGCTAAATGTGTACCCCTTAAGTATGTTTTAAAGTCACTTCTTGGCTAAAATAAAGATTCTGCTTAATGTGTATCCACAAAAGCATTATTTTATAATTCTGTTTTTAAAATGTCAGAATCTTTTCAGGAGTGTGCTTCGGTGGTAACCTATTCTGAAGGATTATGACTGTTGGCAACTCCTTTTGGTTCATTTCTCTTGGGAGAAGGTGCATTCTGTGGTTTGTAATGTGGGAACTCTTGCTTTCTTCCACATTGAGGATTATAGGCTCTGAAGACAGTCTGTTAATTTAAATTGGTAATCCTAGTAAGGTTTACATGTGTATTTTACATTTTCCTTTGAACATAGATTTTCTTTTTTGGGGTGTGTGTGGGGGTGCTGCCCAACATAGGTTCTTGTAAAGTATTTTGTTGAAAATGCTCTTTGAGAGAGCTGCCCACTCCCCCTACTCTTTAGGAAGCAATAAAGGGAGAGGAGTTTATAGAGTGATTTAGAATGTATTTCAGTAGAAGCCATAATCGTAGCAAATTTTTTTTCCTGAAGAAGGTATCTCTTAAATTATTCAATGCAATTGACAGTCAATAATACCCCCTGAGAAGATTGCCAGTTGCAACCAAAAAGCAGTCTGATGAGTTAGAGTGAGATGAAGTCTTGTCATTTATGAAGACTTCTCTGTTCTTGAATCTGTATTTGGAATTTGGGTGGAACTTTAATGATGAAAATTTACAGGTTCTAAAATTTTCTTCCTGATAACCCTATGGGTCAATAGGGCAGCTTTGTGTTTTACAACACAAGGTTCGGTGACCAGTAGCCCAGTCTATTTGACAGTGTACTCTGATCCTGGGACCTGGAAACAGTGGAGGTGGGATGATGTTTCTGAATGGCGTTAGTACCAGGACTTGACTTCATTTAGCTTCTCTCTGCCCTGAAAGTTACAGAAGCCAAAGAATATTTTTTAGCTATGCCAAAGAACTTGATGGAGAAATTTTTTGGAGGTGAATTAAGCTATTTAAAAACTTTAGCATACATGTAAAATATCTTCCAAGACTCTAATACTATTGTGTTGGTTCTCTGAGTTGATAAGTTTATCTGCAGATCCAGAACATTTTGATTAGCTGATTGCTTACGCTCAAGTGAATTTGCTACCACAGATGCCGGGTTTGTTAATTTCATGGGTGTCACAAAGAAAGGTATGATAACTGCTTAATTGTCAGGTAGCTTTTTCTGACTTAGTTGGAGGAGGCGAGAGGGAAATGTGCTGTTCACATGTGCCTGTGAAGGATCCCCTGGAGGATAAGGCTGTGTACTTGAACCTCACTGAAGGTTTGGAAGAAAATGTTCTTTCCATTCAGGAGTCCCTACTCGATATAAGTATGGAAGGTTTACTTTGGTGTTCTTTTTCCCTGTGTAATATGTGGGGATCATTTCGTCCTTCAGAGCTGTGATGCATAATTATAGGTAAAACAGGTTGGGCTACTTTGAAGTCTCTTAAAATTCTCATGGCTATTTCTTTTTTCTGGTGTAGTGCATTTTGTGTCTGTTAGAATTGCTTTGCTGCCTTCCACCTGAGACACATGATACATTAGTATGTTGATGTGTTCTCTTTTGTGTTTCTTGGGTCAGTCTGATATGTCTAATTCTCAAAATGACTTCTCAACTACTCTGCCTGAGCTGGGCCTCTGTTAATAGCAGTATCAAACAAATTTACAGAGGAAGATAACTGTTCATCTTTCTCTTGTTCCATCATGAAGGAATCAGATGGATTGAGAACCCTCCCCCATTTAAAAAAATTAAGTGAACATCATAAAAATATATGGGAGTGAGGCATTATCTTCTCCTTACCTCTCTTATTCCATACCATTCCAAGGTTGTACTTCACTGAAACTCCGTGAGCAACTTGGGACATTCTTTGCAGATCTTTCTTAGGTTATGTCTGTTTAACCTTTACCATATGTCTTGTTTAATGAAGTTTTAAACTTCTAAAAATAATACTCTTAGATGTTTTATAACTACAGTTCATTTCTTTTATACTAGTGTAGAGAAATTGGGGAGAAAACCTGCCATGGACTGAGATGCACATCATTTGAGAATTTTTTTTTAAGATTTATTTTTATTTATTTGAAAGTCGGTGGGGGAGATCTTCCTCTGTCCAATTGTTCACTCCACAAATGGATATAATGACTGGGTCTGGGCTAGGCTGAAGTCAGGAGTTTGGAACCCATCTTGATCTTACACTTGGGCCATCTTCTGCTGTTGTCCCAGGTGCATTAGCAGGGAGCTGGATCGGAAGTGGAGCAGCTGGGACTTGAACCAGTGCTCATATGGGATGCTGATGTCCCAGGAGTGTGTCTATCACAATCTTTCCCCTTTTGTATTATCTTTTAAAAGATTTATTTTTACTTATTTGAAAGGCAGAGTTACAGAGAGGGTGGGAGATGGAGAGGGAGGGGGAGAGAGAGAGAGACAGAATATCATTTTTTTTTTCTACAAGATTTTACAGAGTATTTAATGCCTTTAAAATTCACTCATTGCATAAATCTGTGAGACTGGTTCATGTACATTATACTTGTTAGACTGGTGCTCAGTTTCTTAAAGAGAAATCATTATAACAAGTCCCCTACAAGCTATTTGAATTATGTAATATTTGAATCTCATGATTGTTACAAATTTTAAGATACTTTATGTTGAAATTTGAAGAAAGGAAATAGGGAGATTCAATAAACTCTTCTTTTTCACAGTTTATCTTGTGACTTCAATGCATTTATATTGTCTGCTTAGTTTTTATTGCTAGAATGCTAAGAATGATTTTTCTATAAAAAATTGGAGCGTGAAGTGAAACTTAAAATGTCATTTTAGTGTAATGCTGTTGAGGATGCTGTCTGCAGAAAACGGAATCTTGTAAGCCTCCTAGTACTCACATGTTTCATAAGAGCAGGGTATTGTGTGTCTTCACTATTGGGATCAGATGGCTGTCTACCAATTAGTACTCCCCAAGGGTTTCCTTCACACTGCCAGAGCTTAAAGACTTCTAGGCCACCTGCTGCGGCTGCTGTTCTCACCACCTGGGCGAAATGCATCTGGCTTCTCAGATTCCCTGCAGTTTGTCTGATTGTCAAGTCCCCATGGTCTGAGTACTGGTGAAACAGGATTTGGAGTCTGCCCTTTGATAACCGGATACAATGATTGTACCGTTAGTATGACTTGCTGTAGTTCCAGAAAGAAGTTGTCCAATTCTGTTGCAGTGTATGTGCATTTAAATACCTTCGTAGGAAAAAAAAAAAGGCGCCTAATATAAATCCCGATATTTTAACTTTTCCCTTTCCCCAAGTGAAATGAGGACCCTTAACTATGCGTTATTTAGAGAATGAATTAGGTGGGGCAGTTAGGATTTCCTGTTCAGTCAGACATCACTGCGTCCCAGACAGCCGTGGCTGGCGTCTGGTGGCTAAGCTGGTGTGAGGCTGATGTGGCTCTCCCGGCTCAGTTGCAGCAATTACTCACGGACCTTCCCCATGACATGCTGGATGATGACCTCTCCTCGCCTGAGCTCCACTACTCGGACTGCAGTGAGGATGGCACGGAGCGACAGTAAGGACCTGATATTCCTTTCACTTGGATATTTTAGCTAGGTCTTTGTTGCACGTCAGACAATGATAACTTGCATGATGCTAGAGTTTTAGAGTTGAAACTGGGTGAAGGTTGAAATCTTGGAGTTCTTTGTGTTATCTATGTTCAAATAAATGAAAGGCTTTAAATCTAAAGTGTTGATTTTTCTGAAGACCCCATCATTCGGAGCAGTTGGAGGCGAACTGGAACGAGCATCAAGTGCTGCCCAAATCTCAAAGTGTAAATGTAAGTGTCTGGTGTGATGATGACTCTGATGAGGGTGGGAATAGACCTTAGTGCTTTTGTTTCCCTCATCTAATTAGGACTGTACTGAAATTCAGGGTTTATATGAAAATAGAAGCAAAACTGAAGACGGACATCTTGAGTACCATCCTGAAGAAGGCGGAGATGAAGGTGGAAGTGGGTACAGTCCTCCAAGTAAATATGAACAGGCTGAGTTATATGGCCTTCCTGAGAACTTCAGGCCATACACCAGCGGTCGGAAGCAGGAATTCAATAGCCAACCAAGCAATGTCATTACATTTTCAGATCCTCAGAGGAACCATTTTCAGGTACTGTAAGAATCTGACTTTAAAGAATGTGTCTGTGGGTGTTTGTCTGAGGCGTGTGTGTGTTTAAGAAGTGTCAGTGTAACAGTAAGATTTATTTTAACTACAAAAGTTTATTCAGGTTCATGCTGAATTAGGCCTGCTTTTTTTCTGTTTACAATCAAATGCAATCATGATCCTAAGTCAGAAGTTCAAAGTGGAAGCTTTATGGAAATGGTTATGTAAGCATTAAAAGTTAAGTTCACCTGTGTGTGCATGCACGCGTGCGCAAATTGTTGAAATCTTAGAATGGAGTTGGCCTTCGGTGTATAAAGTTAATTGAAAATGAATCTTAATGGAGAATGGGACTAGGAATGGGAGAGGGAGGAGGAGGTGGGATGAGTGTGGGGGTGGGAGGATGGGTATGGTAGGAAGAATCTCTACATTCCTAAACTTGTATTTATGGTGGGGGGAAAAACAAACAAAAAGTCCACCAAAGCCTAACCTTCCTTAATAGCTGATGTTTCTGGCTTCTGCCACTTTACTGTGCTTCAGTGAGAAATCTATATGTACCCGTCTTGATATGGTTTTTAAAGCAGTAATTCCATGTAGATGACAACATTTAGTTTCCTCAGTTTTCTTCTCACCACTCTTATATAACAAGTTTTAGGTGAAGTGTTCAAAACTGGTGTCTTTTCTGAATGGTGATAGAGCAGTAGACAGGATAGATGTGAGAGTCTAATGAAGTAAGACCTTAGGATATACTACTGAGTTGCTGCTTAGAATTGCTTGATGACAATAACTGCCTCATTTTGCCAATAGATTTGCTATGTCACCCAGTGACAGGAATTCTTTAATGTCCTTTAATGTAGTCATTCTCTTAATTCTGTCTGTAATAATATTGTTCATTCCACAAAAGTTAGTGTGCATGTATTACCTATGAGTCATTATATCACATGTTCTTGTTAATGAGCATGTGCCTTTTTATGTTCCAAAGATGTTGGCATCTAAGTCATTTGTAATAAAATACTTGCATATAAAATCTCATTGGAATTCTTTTTATGAAATTGGTTCCATTAGGTGCTCAAAAGTAAACTTAAGTTGTTTATATGTTACAGGCTTTAAATTAACTGCTAAATAACAGTAAATACTATTTTTCAGCAAGGATATGTATATAAAATTTGTAATTGTATTGCCATGAAACCTCTGTAACATAAAATTAGGGTGTCTGATTCAGGTAGTTTTGAAAGAAATGGCTAAATCCTCATTGTTAATTCCACTTGTCATTTTAAAATAGCATCTTGGTTCATCACAGAGTCCCAGTTGTCCAGCTTTGGAATCATACAAAGTGACATATAAACCTTTTCAGTCTTCTGCTCAGAATAATGGCTCACCAGCCCAGGAGGTGGCACGAAGTGACACATTTGAAGGCCTGCAACAACAGTTTTTAGAAGTTAATGAAAGTAGGTATCAAGCTTTTATTCATCAGTTAGTACAATAATTGGGGGCTTTCGAACACGGAGCAGGTATTTTAGCACCTTTAAAAATTAGGATATCTAAGATTATGAGAAAAGAATTGTGATATTTCAAAGAGCCCATGTTTTTAGAGATACATACTGAAGTATTTATAAGTAGCTGATTTGAAATCTAGGATTCATTTCAAAATGGTTTTGGAGAGTAATGTTGGGTGGTAGTAATAGGTGAGACAGAACTGTCCAGGAGTTGCTAGCTGTTAAATCAGGGGCATAGTTTCTTGGGATTCATGGTGCTGTTCTCTCTTACAAATGTGAGGTTTTGCATATTAAAAAAATTAAAGGAATTTCTTAACTATATTTTTGTTATTATAGTTTATTAACACTTTTCATGAGCTTCATGTTATTCTAAGTGAAGTCAAATTCTGAAAATGAAAGTTTTCCCCTCATTCTCAGATATTTCATTATATTGAAATGTAATTGAATAAACAGTTATCATAATTTAAAGTTGTTGTATTGTCAGTATAATAACTAGTCAGCTTTTAATATAAATTACTTTAGATTCAGAATTAGCCGTACATCTCAAGTTCAATTGTGTGATATTTGCCAAAAAAATTTTTGGTATAATTTGTATAAAAATGTGAGAATGACAGAAATGTTTACAGCTAACTAGAGAATTTTGAGATGAAATATTGATACCATAAAACTAAAAACCAAAGGCCAAAAGTTACATGGTAACTATTCTAAATTAGTACTTTTGTATATCTAACCTTATTGTCAATACTCTGGCATATAAGTAAACTCTAATTATTGTATTGAGTGAGGAGCCAGTGTCATGGCAAGTTTTTTTGTGTGTTTTGCTTTTCCTTTAATTGAGAGAGGGCAGTCACCCTTTGTAGTCAGGGTTATTTGGGGGAGGTTAAAGAGAAAACTGGACTTTTGTGCATTGCTACCATCGTATACAGGGGCCACAGAACATTTATGGAGGGGTGGCTAGGAGTCTCTTTCCCCTAAACGCATGAATAGCAAATGTGAGGGTGGCCTCTGTAGATAAGCTTTTGTGGAATGAGGAAGTGGACAGTGTTTATGGCATAACTGGCTTCAGTTTGAGTAAATCCGAATCACAGAAGTGGCCCGACATCTCCCTGGTGTTTACTCTTTTACTCCCTTTATTCAGTTACATGTATATCTACTGGTATTTGCATCTGTGGCCTTTCATCATTTCTCATGCCAGACTGTATTTGATCAAGTAGATTTACGTGAGGCAGTTACATATTTGCCTACATTTGACATATAGAAGTGAATTAAATAACTTGGTGGTAGTACAGATTTGGTGATTACAGTTTCTTAGCAGTAGTTTTTAAAAATGAGTTTGAAGACACTTGAGGCTTGGAGACTGTTGATTTCTTGGCTAGCCCTGCTATATTGCCTAAGAGGAGTTTCATAATGAAGTTTTCAGTCTTCAGTTACTTTTTTAAATTATTTATTTGAAAGGCAGAGTTATATATAGAGAGAGACAGAGAGGGTCTTCGGTCTACCAGTCCATTCCCTAAATGGCTGCAATGGCTGGGGCTGGGCCAGGCTGAAACCAGGAGCAAGGACCTTCATCCGTGTCTCCCATGTAGGTGCAGGGGTCAAAGCTCTTGTACCATTTTCTGCTTTTCCCAGACCATAAAGAGAGAGATAGATTCAAAGTGGAGCAGCTGGGACCTGAACCAGTGCCTGTATGGGATGGTAGTGTTGCAGAGAGATCTTCCTTCCACTGGTTTACTCTACTAGTGACCGTCATGGCCATGGCTGAGTCAGGCCAAAGCCAGGAGTCGGGAGCTTCATCTGGTCTCTAATGTGGGTAGCAAAGACCCAAGCACTTGGGCCATCTTCTGCTGTTTTCCAAGGCCCATTAGCAGAGAACTGGATCAGAAGTGGAACAGTTGGGACATGAACCAGTGCCCAAATAGGTTGTCGGTGTCACAGGTGGCAGCTTTACCCACTATGCCACAATGGTAGTCCCAGTTTTTAAAAATTTTATATCTTTTTAAAAAGAGGATTGACTAGGAGCAGGCATTTAGCTTACTGTTTAAGACACCTGTGTTGCATGTCCGAGTACCAGGGTTTGATTCCTGGTTCTGTCTTCATACCCCAGCCTCCTGCTAATGCAGACCCTGGGAGACAGTGGTGATGGCTCAAATGGTTGGGTTCCTGCCACCTGCATGGAAGCTTTGGATCATGTTCTGGCCTCTGGTTTCAGCCCCAGCCCTGCCCCAGCTGTTGCAGGCACTTGGAGACTGAACTGGCAGATGGAAGACTGAACTCTCTTTCTCTGGAAAAAAAAAAAAAAATTTTTTTTTTGACAGGCAGAGTTAGAGACAGAGAGAAAGGTCTTCCTTCCCTTGGATCACCCCCACAAATGGCCGCTACGGTCAGCGCGCTGTGCTGATCCAAAGCCAGGAGCCAGGTGCTTCTTCCTGGTCTCCCACACAGGGAGACCAGGTGCAGGTCTCAAGCATTTGGGCCATCCTCCACTGCCTTCCCGGGCCACAGCAGAGAGCTGGCCTGGAGGAGGAGCAACTGGGACAGAACTGGCGCCCCAACCAGGACTAGAACCTGGGGTGCCGGTGCCGCAAGTGGAGGATTAGCCAAGTGAGCTGCGGCGCCGGCCTTGAAATTTTTTTTAAAAGAGGAACAAATTACTTTCTTAGCTGGTAGTTAAAACTCAGTAAATGCATTTATTACTGGTGGCAAGCTTACAGAAGCAGTTTTCTAGTAGAAAATGAATATTTATTATGTAGTTGAAGCAGTATCTTTCTCCTAGTGATCATTATTTTCAGTTTTTCCCAAGTCTGTCTTTTTTTTTTTTTTTTTTAAAGATTTATTTATTTGTTTATTTGAAAGTCAGAGTTGATGGCGGGGAGCGGTTCTAGGTGGCCATTACCGATATGGCCACAACATCCAGAGCTGGGCCAGGTCAAAACAGGAGCCAGGAGCTTCATCCATACCTCCCATGTGGGTGGCAGGGGCTCAAACACTTGGGCCATCCTCTGCTGCTTTCCAGAGGCCATTAGCAGGGAACTGGATGAGAAGAGGAGCAGCTGGGACACAAACTGGTGACTATATGGGATGCCAGCATCACAGGTGGCAGCTTTACCTGTTAGGATACAGTATTGGCCTTTTCCCCATCCCCAGTCTTATCTTTTTTTTAAAAAAAGCATTTATTTATGTATTTGAAAATCAGAATTAGAGAGAGAGAGAGAACGAGCTTCCATTTGCTGGTTCACTCCCTGGATGGCTGCATTGGGGCCAGGGCTGGGCCAGGCTGAAGCCAGGAACCTCTTCTGGGTCTCCCATGTGGGTGGCAGGGGCCCAAGCACTTGGGCCATCTTCCACTGCTTTCCCAGGCCATTAGCAGGGAGCTGGATTGGAAGTGGAGCAGCTGGGACTTGAACTGGTGCCCAAATGGGATGCTGATATCACGGGTGGTGGTTTTACCCACTGTGCTACAATGCTGGCCCTAGTTTTTTCTTAAGTAGTTCCTAAAGTTACTTAATTATTTCTGAAGGAATACTTTAAGATTCTCTAATAATTGACTCATTAGTTAATTTAGCAGTTATGTGCTAACAAATAATACAAGGAGTCCTCAAAATGTTCATGGAAAAATGCATGTTATGAAGTCTATGCCTGAATTCAAAAATGTTTGCAACAAGTAAACTGTTTTATACAGTCTTTTTGAAATTTTCCTGTATAAAATATTCCCAATCTTGCCCAAGAAAATATTTTGAGAAGCAGATCTAGACTTTTTTTTAGAAAAAATGATTTTATAGAATCTGATGTACTTGTTTTTAACTTTATAAGAGTGCATTCCATTGCAATTATTCTATATTTAATTTTTTAAAAATTATTTATTTACTTGAAAGAATTACAGAAAAGAAGGAGAGACAGATCTTTCATATGCTGGTTCACTCTCCAAATGACTTCATTGGCTGAATCTGGGCCAAGCCAAAGTCGGGCATCTGTAACTCCATGTGGGTCACCTATGTGGGTGGCAGGGGCCCAAGTACTTGTTCCAACTTCCACTTCTTTCCTAGGTACATTAGCAGGGAGCTAGATTGGAAGTGGAGCAGCCAGGAAGCAAGCAAGTGCTCATGTGGGATGCTGGAATTGTAGGCAGCAGCTTAACCACTGCTCTGCAATTCTGGCCCCTGTATACTGATTTTTAATTGGCAAAAATGATAGTGTTCCAGGGTTGTATCCTAAACTGTGACTTTCAAACTTCTCTGGCAATGATCCACAGTTAAGAGTATTTTTTTTAGCATTGTGATATGGGCAGCAATATGTATCTTTATAAATAAATATATATGTGAAACAAAAGGTTTATAAAATAATATTTATTCCTACTATGTAATGCACTCTGTTCCTTCCTGTTTTTTGGAAGAAAAAATGTTAGGTACTACCGACTGCATTGATTTCATGACAATCTAATAAGTTGTGTCCACAGCTTGAAAAACACTGCTCTAAATGACCATAAGTTTTAATATTTTTATCTAATAAATTATATTTAATTCCAAAGGGGATTCTGCAGAAAATATGCAGATTATTCAACTTCAGGTTCTTAACAAAGCCAAAGAGAGACAACTAGACAACTTAGTTGAAAAGTTAAATGAAAGTGAACGTCAGATTCGGTATCTGAATCACCAGCTTCTCATGATCAAAGGTAAGATGACCGCCGCTGGGTGCAGTCGCAGACCAGTTACGCTAGTGCTAGATATCTCCAACTGGTAACCTCGTTTCAAACATGAAGCTTAGGAGAGTCGAGGCACTTGATCAGAGGACTTGTAGTGAGTCAGAGTGAAACAAAACCCCAGGACTTCTGAGTCCTTCCTTTGAATTACTTCTCTTCACAATAGAACATACTACACGTGTTTGGCAGTCCTCATTTTTTTGCTTTCTTCTTCCCTGTCATTTTACTCCCCCACCCTTTTGTCTCTTGGGCTGTTAGACCCAGGGAATATAGTGAATGAAGTATGGAATAGCCTTCTGTCCTTAAAACTTGATGAAGTATTCCAATTGCCAGAGTGACTTGTATTTAGTTTGTAATGCAATGTTTTCTGAGCTACAAATTAGCATAACCATTTTAATCCCAGTAAGAGTTCAAGATCCTGAACTGCTTTAGATGCATCAAAGAGGATATGGTGACATCTGGATAATCACACGGAGACAGTACAGATGCAAATTATAGTTGCTTACTTTTTATGTTTTCTGTAGCTTTGGTTAATGTTGAACTTCTTATTTGTAGAATAATTTGGTGACTAAACTCTAGCTCATTTCAAATTTGGTAATAAGAAGGTCTCTTTCTGTAATGCTCATAAAATTTATTTTGAGAACATGGACCTTGTGATAGCAAAGTATGTGGGAAGAATTTATGATTAGGTGAGTTTAAAAGTTTATTGGAAGTATATTTAAGAAGGAATTGGTCCTCAGATACTGTCATTGATTAGCAGGTGTATGTGACTTCTAGGTAAATGCTGACATGGTTAGGAAATCTTTAGGCCCCTAAAAGGACACAATTATATTTTTAAAGGAAGTGGTTCTGATTTTTTTAAAATTTGTCTTGGTGCTACTCAGATGTTTTGTTTGTTTGTTGTGTTTGTCATTTTTAAAATCTGGTTTTCCCTAAATTGACTAAAAGTTCACTTGTCTGAATTATATATGATGTAGATCTGCTATCTGAAAGGGGGTGTGACAATTGAGGTGCCTCCACAGTGACAGATATTTATTTTAATTATTTATTGTTTTTAATGCTGTAGATGAAAAGGATGGATTGAGCCTCAGCCTTCGAGAATCACAGAAACTCTTTCAGAATGGAAAAGAAAGAGAAGTACAGCTCGAAGCACAGATAAAAACGCTGGAGACCCAAATAGAAGCCTTAAAAGTCAATGAAGAAAAGGTAAATATTTTAACTCGATTATTTATGGTAAAAAGGTTACTGAGTCCCAGTTACTTAACTACACTTCCGTTAAGTAGGGTAGGGTAGGATTCAGTGTAGAAGGACTTTGCTCTTGGTTATCTTCCTTTACCCTGAGCCTTGCCTCTGGCAGAGCGTTGCTACAGTCACCTTGTAATTTGCACGTGTCTGGGGATTTCAGCTGCTCAGTTCTGCTAACGGGTTTCCGTTTCTGTCCTTTAGGATTTTGTCATCTTACTGCAAATGCCCTTTAACTAGTTTCTATTCTTTTTTTCCCCCTCCACAAATCCTCTCGTGGCCATCTGAATAATCTTTCTAGAGTATAGTTCTGATTATGTCATTCCCTTCCTTACAGCCTCTCAATGAGCCCTCTTTGCCTGTGAGATGAGATGAAGCATGGGGGATCAAGAAGACCATCTGATCCTTGCCTAACTACTCTTTAACTTCCTTCAGACGGTCTGGCTTTTTTGTATACTTGTGTTCATCATCTCTGTGGAAGGCCCTCTCTATGGCACTCTGCTATTTGATTGATAAGCCCCTGCTCACAAGTTTTCTTTCTCGAAGTCTCCCCTGCTTTTCTCAAGCCGGCTGACCACATCTGTTTTAAGAGACAAAGGGCACACTGAAGGCAGTATGTGGCTATCTTCCTCTATGTAGCCCTGCTGTCTAGGCCTGGCACAGGCAGGAGGTTGGTGGTCAGTCTATGTTTAGTTAACACTGTTTTGTTCAAAATTGACCCAAAGCTGTATATATTTTTTTCTTAAATCATGTTTCCTGCTTGGCTGCTGTCATGACTTGTAGCTTTATGTCATGTCTTGAGATTTGGTAGAGAAGGGATATTCTTACTGTTCAAAGATTTACAAATATTGTTCATGTTTCCTCTTGTAGCTTTTACAATCATTCTTTGTATTCTTGTTGGAAGTTTGATTAGCAAGGTATTGTATTTTACTGTTTTATAGATGAGTTAACCAAGTCTCAGAGAAGTCGAGTTACCTGCCCAAGGATATGAAAAGAGTTATTGACAAAGCATCAAAATCTATATTTCCTGCCCTAAACAGTTCTCATCAGTGTTGTTATCCTGAGAATGTGTGTGTGTTTATTTGCTTATTTATTTATTTTTTTAGGGAGGGGTGGAGAAATTCTGTTGCTTCTTAACATTTCCAGAACTGTTTATTAGACTTGGCCTTTAATGTGGTGACATTGTTTGATTAATGAGATATTTGAGTTTTGAAAACAGTCCATGTTAAGTCAGCCTTGCATTACTACAACACAATACCTGACTTGGGCTACTTAAGAAGATCAGAGGTGTTTGTTTAAGTCCCAGCTTTGGAGGTTCAGGGGCACTGCAGCTGTACCACCTCAGTTCTGGTGAGGACCTCAAAGCAGATGGCAGATGGCAATGGCAAGAATGTAGATAGGGGAAAGTGATCACAAACCAGAGAGAGGCTGGGCTTGGCCAAACCCAGGCTTTTATGACAGCGTCCTATTGAGAACTACCAGGGAATCCCACAGCTGACCTCCGTGGGTAGGCCCCACTGACCTGAGGACCTCCTAGTAGGCTCCACAATACTTCCAAGTACCACCACCCTGGAGGTCAAGCCTGCACTCACAGAGGACCCTTGGGAACACTAAAGCCACACCTGAAATGTAGCCAGGCTGAATGGCGGGTGATTCATGAGGGTAGTGCCATTTTGCAGGGAAAAGAGGGGAATGAGAGCTCAGTGACAATAAAACAGTGAGCTTGGTTTTGGGTGAGATTTCTAAGTTAGGAGAGTTTAGTTAGAGCTTAAACAATAGTGTCCTTGTTGGCTCCTCTTCATCCTTCAGGTCTGAGATAAAAATGTCACTTTTTCAGAAAGCACTTCCCATCTACCTTAAATGTAAAGTTGCCCATAGCTCCTCACTCCTATTGCCTTTGTCGTGATATATTTTCTATTATCATAGTTTAGAACTGCTTGAAATGACCTCATTTGTTGGCTTGTCTTTTCCCACCAGAAAGTAGAGAGACCACAGACCTGTCTGTCTTGTGGTTGTGTGCCTAGCACCTCCCCGGCACAAAGTAACTATGTTATTTACTGAGCAAGTGAATAGTTACCTTAGCAATGAATAACCATCTTAGCAATAAATAGATAATCTCTGAAATAGAATGAAGAATATTTCTCAATTGAAAAAACTTTTTTCAAGATGTATTTACTTCAGAGGCAGTTACAGACAGAGGGACAGACAGAGTAGAGAGGTCTTCCATCCACTGGTTCACTCTCCAGATAGTTGCTATGGCCGGAGCTAGGCCAATAAATACGAAGCCAGGAGACAGGAGCTTCTTCCAGGTCTCCCACATAGGTGGAGGGATCCAAACACTTAGGCCATCTTCCACTGCTTTCTCAGGCCATTAGCAGAGAGCTGGATCAGAAGTGGAGCAGTCAGGACTAGAACCAGCACCCATATGGGATGCTGAAGCTACATGCAGAGGCTTAAACTACTATACCACAGTGCCAGTCCCTTGAAAAATTTTTTAAATTTCATTTATTTATTGACTTGAAAGGCATGGTGACAGAATGTGCTGGAGGGGAGGAAGAGAGCTTGATCTTCTATCCTCTAGTTCACTCTCTAAATGCCTGCAACAGCCAGAGTTGGGAAAGGCCAAAGCCAGGAGCCAGAAACTGCATCTGGGTCTTCCACATGGGTGGCAGGGAACCAAGGACTTGATCCATCATTTGTTGATTTCCCAGGAAGCTGGATTAGAAGAATCAGAAGTGGGACTCAATCCCAGGCACTCCAATATGGGACTCAGGTGTCCCAATTCCAATCTACTGAGCCACAATGCCAACCCCCTCATTTGAAATTTTAATGTTTTGGGTGGCCAGAATTGTGGTGCAGTGGGTTAAGCTGTTGCCTGCAATGCTGGCATCCCATGTCAGTGCCAGTTCAAGTCCCAGATCCTCCACTTTCCATCCAGCTCCTTGCTAATGGCCTAAGTAGCCCCTGACACTCAAGTGGGAGACGTGGATGGAGTTCCTGGTTCCTGGCTTCTGCCTGGCCAAGTCCCAGCTGTTGAGGCCATTTGGGGAGTGAACCAGCAGATGGAAGATCTCTGTCTCTCCCTCTCTAATTCTGCCTTTCAAATAAATAGTCTTTTGAAAAAGGAAACTAAGTTTTGTGTGTAATATAGATTATTTTTAACTTTGAAAACTGAAAACAGTTCAGATTTTAAAAAGTTAAATTGCGTTCGGTAGTCAAAGGTTATAATTTTGTAAGCCTTCTGTGTTAGAAATTACACTTAGAGAAAAATAAAGGCATCAGGTTCACCAAATGTATTCTTTTTTTTTTTTTTTTTTTTTTTTGATAGGCAGAGTGGACAGTGAGAGAGACAGAGAGAAAGGTCTTCCTTTTTCGTTGGTTCACTCCCCAATGGCTGCTGCAGCCGGCGCACCGCGCTGATCCGAAGCCAGGAGCCAGGTGCTTCTCCTGGTCTCCCATGCGGGTGCAGGGCCCAAGGACTTGGGCCATCCTCCACTGCCCTCCTGGGCCACAGCAGAGAGCTGGACAGGAAGAGGAGTGACTGGGACAGAATCCGGCGCCCCAACCAGGACTAGAACCCGGGGTTGCCGGTGCCGCAGGAGGAGGATTAGCCTATTGAGCCGTGGCGCCGGCCAAATGCATTCATTTCTTATTGCTGCTACAACAGATCACCACAGAGCTAGTGGCTGCAGACTAGACAAATTTACCCCGCATCTCCAGCAGTGAGAAGTCTAGCGGAGACCTCACTAGGCTGAATCAGCATGTGAGCAGGGACACACTGCTTTCTGGAGGCTGAGGCAGAGAACCCATCTTCTTGCCGCTCCAGTTTCTGGAGGTCACCTACATTCCTTGGCTTGTGGCCTGTTTCCATCTTCAGAGCTGGCAGTGGCTGATTGAGGCTCACTGGTTCTGACTTTTCTGCTGTAGTGTTCCTCATTTGTGGGCCCTAGAGCATTACCAGGCCCACTTGGTGATTCAGCTTAGCAACTTTAATTCCACCTACAACTTTAATTTTCTCTTGCCATGTAACATAGCATAGTCATAGTTTGTTTTTTTGTGCTTTCTTCCAAAGATTTTGTTGATTAGGATGTGGGACTTTGTTACAGGCCATTATTTTACCTATGATAACCAAGTGTGCAGTTCTAGCCTTCAAAACTTTGTTTTTAGTAAGTGACCATGACAGGTTTCATCAGTTTTTCAAGGAACACTTGTCATTTTTCTATGACCTAGCAATTGGGTGCCCCACACTTTGCTCATAGCAGTGCAGAAAGCATTAGGACCAATACAGATTCCTTGTCTGACACCAACATTGCTGTTGCATTTTGTTGCACAAAATCCTTTTTCACTGTCCTCAGGTAACTACAGAATCTGTTTTCTCAGTGAACATTTCCAAAACCCATGAACCTGATAGGTCCCAGCTAGTGATTTAAAAATTTTTTTAAGTTTATTTTTAAAGATTTATTCATTTGAAAGGCAGAGTTACAGAGGGGGGGGGGAGGGAGGGGGGGGGGGAGAGAGAGAGAGAGAGAGAGATCAATCTTCCATCTGCTCCCCAAGTCGCTACAATGGCTGGAGCTGGGCTGGTCTGAAGCCAGGAGCTTCTTTCTGGGTCTCCCATGTAGGTGCAGGGGCCTAAATATTTGGACCATCATCCACTGCTCTTCCCAGATGCATTAGCAGGGAGCAGGATCAGAAGTGGAACAGCTGGGGCTCGAACCGGCACCCATATGGGATGCCAGCATTGTAGGTGGTTGCTTTACCTGTTATTTAACAACGCCAGCCCCAACTATGGATGTTGTAAGGAGCTAAGTCCACAAAAGTGGCAGACTCTCTCTACTCTCATTGAAACATGGTTGAATTTTAAAGTCTATAAAAATCTTTACTTAGTATATACTAAGTTGATCTTCTGTATATAAAGATAATTAGAAATGAATCTTAATGAAGAATGGGATGGGAGAGGGAGTGGGAGATGGGATGGTTTGTGGGTGGGAGGGTGGTTATGGGGGGAAACTGCAATAATCCAAAAGCTGTACTTTTGAAATTTATATTTATTAAATAAAAGTTTTCTAAAAAATGAAATAAAGTGTATAGAGAGCATAAAGTGAAATAGTGTAAACATGAGTGTGTTATGTGTGTTTCCTAGATAATCAAGAAGTCCAGAACAACTGAGATGGCTCTGGAAAGCTTGAAGCAGCAGCTGGTCGACCTTCATCATTCCGAATCACTGCAACGAGCTAGAGAGCAGCATGAGAACATCGTCATGGGCCTCACCAAGAAGTATGAAGAACAAGTGTTGTCCTTGCAGAAGAATTTGGATGCTACAGTTACCGCACTTAAGGAACAGGTTGGGATGATTTCAGATGAGCAAATGTTATCAACAAGTAAAGCTGATTACTTTTTGTAACTGGTATTTTGTGAACCATCATATAGAAATCTTGAATGTTTATAGGTGGGTATTAGATTATGAATGAAACTTAAAAGCCAGTGATTTCTTTAATCTATGAGTACATCCTAAACGTGTAATTTGGGAAATCCTTCTTGTAGGTTAGTACTTTTCAATTCTCACATTACCACTCCCTTCTCTGCAGGGTGTTTATGAACATTGTTCATGTTGTCCTAGAACAAATACAGACTGAGAGGAATGAACATGCAGGGGCCTAGCCAGAATCTGAGAGTTGTCCTGGGGAAAAAAGAACAGAAAGCCATTCTTGGGTCTCCCAGTGTTTAGGAATTCATGTATCAATGAAGACTAGAGAATTGGTTCTTAGGTGATAATTTTGATAACTACTAAAACAAGTATTGGGGCCGGCGGCCATGCGCAGCAGGTTAACGCCCTGGCCTGAAGCACCAGCATCCCATATTGGCGCTGGTTTGAGACCCAGCTGCTGCACTTCCCATCCAGCTCTCTGCTATGGCCTGGGAAAGCAGTAGAAGATGGCCCAAGCCCTTGGGCCCCTGCACCCACATGGGAGACCCGGAAGAAGCTCCTGGCTCCTGGCTTCGGATCGGCACAGCTTTGGCCGTTGTGGCCAATTAGGGAGTGAACCATCAGATGGAAGACTTTCTCTCTCTCTCTCTCTCTCCCTCTCTCTCTCTGCCTCTCCTGTTTCTCCTGTCTCTGTGTAACTCTGACTTTCAAATAAATAAATTTTAAGAAAAAGCAGTATTGTAAAAAAAAAAAGTATGTATAAAAAAGGGAAGAAAATCTTGTTTCTAAACTCATTGGGAAGTTTGAGTATATTTCATAATAAATTTTTATTACTTTTCCCAAAACAATAAAATACTGTAAGTTGAGGGTAGCAAGTTTGTTGTGTGCCAAGACCCTAGGTAATCAGTTAAATGTATTATGAAATTTTATTGATTTTTTTTTCCCCCCCTAAGGTAATTTCATGAATAACATGAAGAGAAAAATAAGATATGAGGGTGAGGAAAACCATACCACACTTAAAAACTTCATCCTGATTTGGGTTGTTATTTTTTTTTTTATATAGATTATTTATTGGAGAGGCAGAGGTCTTCCATCCGCTGGTTCATTCTCCAAATGGCCGCAACAGCTGGAGCTGGGCCGATCCAAAGCCAGGAGCTTCTTCTGGGTCTCCTACATGGGTGGAGAAGCCTAAGCACTTGGGCCATCTTCCAATGCCTTTCCAGGTGCATTAGCAGGGAGCTGGATTAGAAGGGGAGCAGACAGGACTTGAACCGGCACACTATGGTGCTGGCGCTGAAGGCGGAGGCTTAACTTACTATGCTACAGGTTGTTACTCTTGATTTAAATGGCTGACTCTAAGTTTTTCTGTACTTTTAGATAGAGCTATATAAAATTGCATTGTTGACAAATAATTGTATGTCATTTTCTTTCTATATGTATTTAAATGAGAGTTTTTTTAATTTACTTTGCAAGTTGCATTTTTATTCTATATGTAAAGATGTTTTGAACTGTAGAGCTTAAATAGGGTCAGGGAAAGGTGAAAGCTATACCAAATTATTGAAAGTTCTGTATGGAATATTTAAGCAAATGGAATTTGAAATATAGCTTCAATAATTTTTACTTTGTTTCACTTTTTTTTTTTTTATTTGACAGGTAGAGTTATAGACAGTGAGAGACAGAGAGAAAGGTCTTCCTTCCGTTGGTTCACTCCCCAAATGGCCACCATGGCCAGCGCTGTGCCGATCTGAAGCCAGGAGTCAGGTGCTACTTCCTGGTCTCCCATGCAGGTGCGGGGCCCAAGCACCTGGGCCATCCTCCACTGCCCTCCTGGGCCACAGCAGAGAGCTAGACTGGAAGAGGAGCAGCCGGGACAAGAACCCGGTGCCCATATGGGATGCCGGTGCCGCAGGCAGAGGATTAACCAAGTGAGCCACGGCGCCGGCCCCTTTGTTTCACTTTTTAAAAAAATTCTTTCTTTGGCCAAACACAGTGTAGGAGCATTAAAGTGGACAATAGTTTTTGGACAGGTGGAGAAGAGTAGGAAATATGGTGACTTTTTCATGCTGCTTAGTTGAGAGTCTCTCCATTCTCTGCTGAAGCAGTTACATTGGAGATGGACCAGAAGGAATTCCTAGTGTGTCCCACCCTTGCCCCTACATTCACCTTCCTCATACAGTCCTAGAGCCTTTGACTAGAAGGCAGAACAAAGTCTGGATTCTGTGCTGAGTGGGCATCAGACTCCTGAACCGTAAATTGAAGGTGTTGAGTTAGGTCTTTTCCCACTGTTTCATTCTGTTATTGTTTTATTTTGTTAGTATTATTTTTGACAGGATGGCACTGATGTTAGGGTCTGCGCTTGCCTTAGTGGTCATTTCCAAAGTGCTTACAGTTTTTTTTCATGGAGTATATCCCTTTGTGGTATCAAATTTCTATCAGCTCACTGTTTTTTTTTTTTTTTTTTTTTTTAAATAAGATTGATTGATTTATTTGAAAGTCAGTTACACAGAGAGAGAAGGAGAAGCAGACAAAGAGGTCTTCCATCCTCTGGTTCACTCCCCAGTTGGCCTCAATGGCCAGAGCTGTGCCAATTCGAAGCCAGGAGCTTCTTCCGGATTTCCCATGTAGGTGCAGGGGCCCAAAGACTTGGGCCATCTTCTACTGCTTTCCCAGGCCGGAGCAGAGAGCTGGATTGGAATGGAGCAACTAAGACTCAAATTGGCTCCCATATGGGATTCTGGCACTGCAGGCAGCAGCTTTACCTGCTGCGCCACAGCACTAGTCCCTCACTGGTATTTTTAATAAGATTTCAAGGCACCTGTATTTAATCTATATTATCTCAAAATCCAAATTGAGATTCCTGATTGGAGAGGTGCTCTAAAAATCAACCAGGAGCTAGGGAGTTACCTGCCTTTACAGTATATTTTGCCTTTTTTTTTTTTTTTAAATTGTTTATTTGAAAGGCTGAGGGACATAGGCAGACAAAGAGAGGGAGAGAGAGCTTCTGTTTGCGGTTTACATTCCAAATGCCCTCAACAGCCAGGGCTGGGGCAGGACACGCTAAGAGGCAGGAACTCCATCTAGGTCTCCCACGTGGGTGGCAGAGACCCAGGTACTTGGACAGTCTTCCACTGCCTTCCTAAGCACATTTAAGGAAGCTAGATTGGAAACAGAATAGGCACTCCAACATCAGATATGAGATGTGGGTCCCCCAAGTGTCAGCTTAACTCACTGTGCCACAATGCCTGCCCCACATGAAGTATTCTACACAGGGAGAATAAAATAAATTTTTTTTAAAGAATTATTTGAGAGGCAGAGTTACAGACAGGGAGAGAGGGAGAAAGTTCTTCTTTCTGCTGGTTTACTCTCCAAATGGCCGTAACAGCTGGAGCTGAGCCTCTCAGCGGTCGGAAGCTTCTTCCAGGTTTCCCAAATGAGTACAGGGGCCCAAGTACTTGGCCATTTTCCACTGCTTTCCCAAGCCATCAGCTGTTGGATTGGAAGAGGAGTAGCTGGGATTTGAACCAGCATCCATATAGGATGCTAGTGTTGCAGGTGGAGGTTTAGCCTACAATGCCACAGCTGCAGGCCCCAACATTTTCTTCCTTAACTGGTAACCATCTATCCATGCTGCATTTTGCCTTTTGTCTTCCTTTTCTTTACAACAGTTATAAAATACTCACTTTCAGATAAACCTTCCCCCAAATATTCCATCTGGCAAATATACAAAAAGAAGTAAAACAATTCTTAGAAAATAATAGCAAGGAATGACCTACTGGATAATTTACCCAAATGACCTTGGATAAATTTACCAGTTTTCAGATTGTAAGTGACTCTCATGTAGTCTCACCTGACTCTTTGACTATGTATTTTACATGACATAGTGCTAACAGGTTAAATGTTCAGTCATAGTAAATTTTGCTAGTTACAGGGATTAAAAGATTTATTTATTTATTTGAAAGGCAGAGTTACAGAGAGGCAGAGGCAGCATGAGAGAGAGGTCTTCCCTTCGCTGGTTCACTCCCCAGATGGCTGCAACAGTCAGAGCTGGGCCGATCTGAAACCAGGAGCCAGGAGCTTCTTACTGGTCTCTCACGTGGGTGCAGGGGCCCAAGGACTTGGGCAATCCTCTGCCTCTTTCCCAGGTGGATTAGCAGTGGATCAGAAATGGAGCAACCACGACTTGAAGTGGTGCCCAAATGGGATGCTGGCACTGCAGTCCAGGGCTTTAACTTGCTGTGCCACAGTGCCATGGCTGATATTGTGTATTTTTAAAAAAATATTATTTATTTGAAAGAGTTACAGAGAGAGGTAGAGGGAGAGAACGAGGTCTTCCATCTGCTGATTCATTCCCCAAATGGTTGCAACGGCTGGAGCTAAGCCTGTCCAAAGGCAGGAGCAAGGAGTTTCTTCCAGTTCTCCCTCGTGGGTGCAGGAGACCATCTTAGGCCATCTTCTGCATTCCCAGGCTGATTAGCAGGGAGCTGGATTGGAAGTGGAGCAACTCGAACTCTAATCGGAACTCATATGGGATGCTGGCGCTGCAGGCTGTGGCTTTAACCCGCTGTGCCACAGCACTGGCCCCCAATATTGTGTTTTTAATTTTAAATTCTACTTGCTCATTGCCAGTAGATAGGAAAGCAATTGTTATTTTTTTGGATTCATCTGTATTTTGCAACCCTGCTACAATCATTTATTAGTTCTAAGAATGTTTCTGTTGATTCAGATTTTCTACATAGATTATCTAGTCATTCACAAATAAAGGTAGTTTTATTTCTTCCTTCCAAATTTGTATACCATTTATTTCCTTTTCTTGTCCTGTCACATTAACTAGGCCTTCCATTGCAGTGTTGAAACACACTGAGATGGGACGTTCTTGCTATATTCCTGATCTTAGTGGGAAAGCTTCAAGTTTTCACTGTTAAAGTATGAACGTTAACTGTGGGATTTTTTTTTTTTTTTTAAATTCAAATAGAGGAAGCTCCCCTCTATACCTAGCTTACTGAGAATGCTTTTCATGAATGAGTGTTTCATTGTAATTCACAAGACAAAATTCAGCACAGGGACTTTGTAATTCTATGTAATGGAAGGAATAGCAGTCTGTGACACGATTGGGCATACATGTTTGTATATTTATGTTAAGTTTGTATAATTATGTTATTAATGTCTTGCTGGATAGGACATTAGCTTTTCTGAGTAGAGGAGATTGTATAAACTCCACTTCATTATAACAGTTCCTTTTACTTTAACTGAGTTCCTCTTGAGTTTTGTTTTGTTTTTACGAAATAGAAAAAGGAACGGGCTCCTGGAGCTCATCACAGTCCTCCAGTGATGGAACTCTCTCATAGCAAGCTGTTTGCTGAACTCTTATAAACCGCCCTTTGTGGAGTGTCATGTTCTCAGATCCCTGGCTATTTCTCCAGACTGCCTTCTGCCGCTCATTGGTGGAAACATCATGCTAAGATCTCTGATAACCTTGACAGATAATACCTTTCTTCATTCTGTCATCGTGAAATCTTTAGCTTGAGTGAACTTAAGGACTTTGGTTTCTTTGTCACCAGTGTCCTATTGAGAGCTCTGCTTTGAACAAAGTTCTCTTGGTTTGGAGAGTTCCAGGGACCTCCCTGTGGTCTAATCCTCCTGTTTCTGTGCACCAGAAGTCATTCAGCTATCATCTGTTTAGCATGATGTTGTCTTGTTTGCTTTTTTTTTTTTAAAGATTTATAGGGGCCAGCGCTGTGGCACACTTGGTTAATCTTCTGCCTGTGGCACCAGCATCCCATATGGGCACTGGGTTCTAGTCCTGGTTGCTCCTCTTCCAGTCCAGCTCTCTGCTGTGATCTGAGAGGGCAGTGGAGGATGGCCCACATGCTTGGGCCCCTGCACCCGCATGGGAGTCCAGGAGGAAGCACCTGGCTCCTGGCTTCAGATCGGCGCAGCACTGGCCGTGGCGGCCATTTTGGGGGTGAATCAATGCAAGGAAGACCTTTCTCTCTCTCTCTCTCTCTCTCTCTCTCTCTCACTAACTATGCCTGTCAAATAAATTAAAAGATTTATAAATTTATTTGAGATTCAGAGTTATAGAGAGGCAGAGAGAGACAGATCTTCCATCCACTTGTTTGCCAGTGGCTTGGGCTGCTGCGGTCTGGTCTCGCCTACCTTCCAGCACTGGTGTGTAGGCTCTCGCTGCTGGAATCCCGATCTGTGGGCACCCACGCCCTCCACGTCGGTCCACCATGTCCCTCTAATTTTGTAGAGTTTCCTCTGCCATTTTCTCCCTAATCTTCCCTGAGACTACACTTTTTAAACTGTCTTCTCCTGGGCTAGAGCAGTAAGTTCCCTCCCTACTCTGCCATCTTGGAACCGCCTCCCTGCCTTCTCTTTATAATGTTTTTTGCCTCTACCTTTTCTTTAACTTTTTTTTTTTCCCAGTTCCCAGTTGTTTGTAAAAATGATTATGACCTCGCAGAACATAAACATGAATTGCCTACTACCCGCCTCTCCTTGGACTCACATTCATACTGTCATTCATATTAGGTTATTCACTGTGTCTGTCGTCCTACTTTAGTGCTTTACAATGATGCTTCTCGAGCTGGCCTGGAGATTAACAGTTGTAAACCAATACATCTGCAGTGCTGAATCCATATAGACCGGTTCCTAGAAGCTTCGTTTAGCTCAAAGTATGGTAGAAACATTTAAAGGAAACAGCCATATTATGAAATGGAGCACAAAATTCACATGAATTTTCCACTGTCCCTTCTTCCCCTTATAGGAACTTCTTTGTGCCCTCCTTCGGTGCCCTTGTAGAGTATATACCTGTGGTAGTATCATTGAGGCCCTCTTAAGCTTTTACTTATCCTGTGGATCAAGCATCAAAGGCCTAAGCCTCTCTGCTTCAATGCCTTTTCTTGGTATTCCTATTACTACTTATTTTCTTTAATTTTTGTAAGGTAGTTTCAATAATTACCATAATCTCTTCTTTCTCTCCCATGTTCTATTTGCCTGAAATTCAGCCTAGGTAGCCTTTTTTGAATTAGATTTGATTTCTTCTGTGATATCTTCTACTGGGGCTTGGGGTCATGACTGACTTCCCCAAAACACCTTTTTTTTTTTAAAAAAAAACTGAGTATATAATATTTATTTACTATATATTTACTATAGGTCCTCATATAATTATGCATATACACATTTGTCCTGTTTTTACTTGTCATTCACTTCTCAAGTGTTGATTATAGCACTTGCTGTGGGCTGTGTATGAGGCAGATAGAAGCAGTCCATGGAGAAATGGATTGGAAAGATAATGCAAGTTTCCTGTGAACCTGTTGAAGCCCTTTATATAAAGCACTGCAGAGACACCTTCAAGGTTAAGAGAAGTCAGGCATGTATGTAAATGGTAGAAGAGAAACATAAGAGAAATAGATCAAGTTCAAAAGAAGTTCAGAGGAAGGAATCATTATTTTTGGATGTTCTGAATAGAATGAGCTTTTGGCTGCCCACAACAGGGTGAGTTTCCATGTGTTTATCTATCCTTACTGTCTCAGGATTCAAATTCCATGATGCAAAGTGGTCTGCATGTACACTTATTCTGACAGTATAAAATGGAAATAGGAATGTAATACTTTTACTTTGGCATGAATAAATTCTAATTTTAGAATTAATGGTGTCTTTTGAATGTAGAATAGAAGGGGTCTTTAGAAGTAACTAACCCAACTTTTATTAACGTAATTACAAAGGAAGGAACAGACTGAGAAGTTGAAGCATCATTCAGGATCACACAAGTTTGTTCTCCTGACTTTGTGGTCCTGTGCACTTAACTCCATAGAAAATATGCTGCCATGTGGTGACTGTATAGTTGACTTAATATACAATTATTTATCACAGTTTTGGTTTAAATTTATTAAAACTGATCATGAAAATAATTTTTGGAACTCTTTGTTTAGGAAGATATTTCCTGTCATTTGAAAGATCATGTGAAACAACTGGAAAGGATTCAAGAAGAAATCAAATTAGAAAAGACTGAGATCATTAACAGGTTGACAAGAAGTCTAGAGGAGAGTCAAAACCAGTGTGCCCACTTGTTGCAATCAGGTGAGTTTCTGGTTGAGCTATCAACTTCCCAGAAAGCCAGGATAACATGCAGAGGGAACACAGTAGGCTCCGTGAATTACAAAATCCAGGAGACAGAAAAGACAACCAGCAACAAGTTTCATTTCCTTGTAAAAAAAATTGTTATATCTGTAAAAATCTAGTTGGGTAATTTGGAAAATGCAGACAAGTATACAGTACCAAATACAAATAACCAATAACCCAAGTACTTTGAGATCATTATCATTCATATTTAAATATTACTTGAAGTGAAGTGAATGTACACACACAATGTCCTGCCTCTATATATAGTACATTTCTGAAAGAATAGTAAAGCTGAGTATGCAAAACAGTAAAGCATATGTCCTAAGGTAAGCTCTTTACCTGAAAGCTAACATTCATTCAAAAATCCCATTGTATTTTGTGGTTTTAAACCCAATATTTGATCATATAGTCCTATCCTTTGGTATAACTTCTTTGATTTTTTTTTCCCCCCTACACAGTGGAATAGCCACTTAATTGGTCATCGAGGCCAGGGAGTTGTTTTTGTTTGTAACTAGATTTCTATCATATTCTCTATGCTGTTAAGTTGGAAACATTTGCTTCTGATCACTTCAGTTTCGTAAGCAGCTTTATTTCATATGAATTTTTATGAAATGATGCCGGAGTAAAGGACAATAAAATACATTTGTACAAAGATGGCTGTACTGACAAAACTGCCTGTTTGCTGCTGAGTAGCTCCACACTGAAACTAGGTCAGTGGTTATTCATTAATTGAGGAGGAAAGTCACACTTTGGCATATAAAAGGTAATTCAGACTGTTGGGACATTGTATGAAAGGGTAGATTTTTCAAAAGCTGTTAGTACTGAAGTTAAGGACTGCCTAAACGTGTGTATATATTTTGGTGGGAGGCAAAATCTGAGTCCTACTCTAGTTTTCCCCTCCCTGTTTACTTTTGTATCCTTTTTCTTTTTCCCCACTTGGTATTACTTGGTGATCCTTTTTCCTGGCCATTACCGTCTTTGGAAATATGGTTTTCTTTAGCTGCATAATAAGCCCATGATTACTTCACTTAACCGTTTCCCAGATGGTCATTTTCTTTTGGGGGAACTCAATAAAGTCCTTTCCAAGTGGGAACTTCCCTAGAACATTTAAAATATTGGGTTACTAAGGTTCCAGAAGTACAGCCCTCATGGACTTCTTTCCTATGTGGAGGTGGGGGTGCTGGAAATAAATAGAAGCATTTAGAAAGAAGCCAAAGGCACCAAGTGTAATTTTCTTAATGGAGGACAAATGGGTTCCAACGAACTGTTTCTCTGGCGTTGAGCTGGAATGTTGTGCTCCCATGAAAGGACTTCTGGAGTGTCACACTCAAGGACGTACAGGAAGCTGTGCTGAATCTTGGAAGTGTCTAGACCACATCCGTGCCTTCTGTGTCCACTGGCTCTGTACCTGTACACCAAGAAAGAGAGTGGTAATGAAGCCGAGTGCCACCTTCTGGTCCCTCCGATCCCTTACTTCCAGTGTACCCCTGATTCTTTCTCCACAGGCTCAATGCAGGAGGTGGCCCAGCTGCAGATCCAACTGCAGCAAGCACAGAAGGCATATGCTATGAGCGAGAGCATGAACAAGGCTTTGCAGGTGAGTATTGCCACTGGGAAGAGCTCCTGTGGCTAACTGAATTAAGCAGTGGCTGTATCGCTTCTTTGACTCTTGGATCGCTCTCTCTGATCTTGGTGGTAGTTGGGCCATCTTCAGGTTAGCTCATGGGAATGGTTCACAACCTTACTCACACATTGGGGCATCCAAGCCCAGGTTTGTCTCACTGCAGAGACAGGCCCTTCCCTTCTCCTGCTAGTCTGCCTGCCGACTCCTTCATGTGATGTATCCTTTCTTCTTTGGGTGTATTTCAGAGACAAGCTTATCCCTAGGTGTGGGAAACATTTAACTGAACTGCAGCTCTTTCACATCCTCCTCCAGCACTAGTTATATTTTTTCTGGAGGATGAACAAAACACTGGGGAAGGGTCCCCGCATTACTTCCACTGAAAGAGGTATTTTCCAGCTTCACCACAGGCATACTATAAAGCACATCACATTCTTGGAACACCAGCGTGCTTTGTCCTCCCCTCTAGAAAGCCAAAAGGTGCTGCCATCATCTCGACTCACGGGGCACTGTTCATGGAGGACAAAACGTGAGAGAGTGAGATGTGGCAGAAATGCTTATGATCATTCAATCTACTGGAAAACCTGATGCATGCTATCCTTTATGAAGTCACTTATAATATTTGCTAATAATGCATTTGAAGAAGTATTTCTGTTGATGACTGAAACAAATTTTGAAACAGTGATCTTTTCATATAGGAAAATAATGAAAATTATTTTCATTCATTTTATGTTCTAGGAAGAATTAACAGCGCTAAAAGAAGAAATTTCTCTCTATGAATCTGCTGCAAAACTAGGAATACTTCCAACTGATTCAGAAGGAAAGTTAAATATAGAACTCAGTGAATCATATGTGGATTTGGGTATTAAAAAAAACAAGCAGAAGAAATCCAAAGTTCACAGGTACTGAGAGCAAAGCTGACTGTAGAACAACCTGCAAGAATAATACTGTTGTTGAATGGTAGTCAGGTGTTCCCAGACATGAAATCTTGAATGTGGGACAGTATATGATAGTAATTTTTAATGAAATGTAAATGTCTGAAATCAAAATGAACAGAAATCTTGTTTTGATATTATACTATTTTCAATATCCAGACATTTTCATTTTAGAAAGGTAAAATATGGTTAATGTAGTTGAAATATACAAAGTAAATTCTAAAATAAGATTATATATCTGTTCTGTTATGGTGAGGACTTTTTATATGTTAACACTGTATTGAAAGCAGATACATTGCATTTTTCATTGAGAAACTCACTGAAGAAAAATAAGCATTAATTTTTCTCGAGAAACTCACTGCTATAACCTTACTTTTAAAATAGGGATTCTAGCCGGCACCGCGGCTCACTAGGCTAATCATCCGCCTGCGGCCCTGGCACACTGGGTTCTAGTCCTGGTTGGGGCGCTGGATTCTGTCCCGGTTGCTCCTCTTCCAGTCCAGCTCTCTGCTTGGGCCCTGCACCCGCATGGGAGACCAGGAGGAAGCCCCTGGCTCCTGGCTTTGGATTGGCACAGTGCGCCAGCCATAGTGGCCATCTGGGGAGTGATCCAATGGAAGGAAGACCTTTCTCTCTCTCTCTCTCTCTCTCATTGTCCACTCTGCCTGTCAAAAATAAATAAATAAATAAAAATAGGGATTCTTCCATTTTTCTGTTACCTAATGGAAATATTTTAGCAATCTCATAGAAGAGAGTGCTTTGTCAACCCTCCCAGGGACTGATGGAGAAAGAGGTGGTGGTGGTAGGAGAGAGTGTTAAACCTTTAAGGGGTGAATGAATGAGGTTTGAATTCATTTACACTTTGGAAGCACTGGAAGGTGCTAAGCAAGGTTCTGTGAATAGGGTACAAAAGATGTACTCCCACAGGGAGTTTGTGTTTGTTCTAGTGGGGAACTTGCAGAAATACTTGTTAACAACTAAGTACAAAGGGATCGAGTTAAGGGATGTGGTGTTGGGAAGAGATTGCTTTTAGGCCAAGGAAGGATTTTCTAATCTTTTAAAGTTTTTGTTTTGAGAGGCAAAGAGAGAGCTCCCAAATGCCTACAAGGTTGGGACTCAGCTTGAGCCAAATCTGAGAACTGGGAACACAGAACTCAATCCTGGTTTGCACATGAGTGGCAGGAGCCCAATTACTTGAACCATTACCTGCTGTTTCCCAGGGTGTTACATTAGCAAGAAGATGGGATTGGGAGACAGAGTAGGGACTTGAACCCAGGTACTCCAGTGTAGGACATGAATATCTTTTTGTTTTTCTTATTAAAAATTTATTTATTTGAAAGTCAACTTAGAGTGAGAGACAAGGAGAGAGGCCTTCCATATATAGGTTCACTCCTCAAATGGCCCTAATGACCAGGGTGGAGCTGCGCTGAAGCCATGGGGTTTCATCCAGGTCTCCTGTGTAGTGGAAGGGGCCCAAGCATTTGGGTCATCTTCTGTTGCCTTTCTCAGGTCATTAAAAGGGAGTTGGATTCCAAGTGCAACAGCTGAGACAGGAACTGGCACCCATTAGGGTCGCCGGCATCACAACTTGTGGCTTTACGTGCTACACCACAACTCTTGTCCCATGACTTGGGCATCTTAACTGCCCAGCCAAATGCTTGGCCCAGAAAGCTTATCTTGAATGAATTTGGCCCTCACTATCAGCAAATGGTTCGTAGTTTAAGACTGAGTTTCCTATCATTGCATTATTGTTTAGTGAGAGTGTTAATGCATGTTGTATTTCAGGCATCCCACAACTAAATACAAGTATATAAATGTCTAAATGGCTTGCTCTGTAATAAGTTTTAGAAGTTATGTATTTTAATACCGTGAAGGACAGTAGGATCAGATTCAATAATTTGAAATCTGAAGCAATCATTTGAAAATGTGAAACTATTAGTTTAGTAGAGCTTCATTTATCTGGAGATCTGACTTCAGGGATTCTCATTTATATAGATCACAGCTACAATCCAGAAGGAAGTAATGAAGAAAATAGCTGAGCTAGATTATTTGATGTATTAAATAGGAGGCACCTTCAAACTCTTACCCCAGGGCCATATTGACTTAGATTGCCTAACTGCAGAGTAGCTGGAACAGGGCATTGAGAAACATCCTGGTGGTGCTTAACCCAGACAAAGCTGGTCCTTAGCAAGGAGAGAACTGTGGAGACCCAGGTAGCTGGAGTTGCCAAGCATAAAAGCAAATATGCCGTATACATTCATGTATTTATTGATCTGTGCTGAGATGTCCTCTATGACAATCCCAAGTTGAAGAGAGGCTCCACTTCGGTTAATTAAAGCAAAAGAGGAAGAGTGTTTTATGCTTTTTAGACAGATTTTAAATAACAGTTTAAACATTAAAATGTGATCATCTGGAAAACTCAATGCTACAAATGCCTCATTTCCTGTTGATGCCAGATTAATTCTAAGTGGCTGGTGTATAGAACCTGGGCTTCAGAGTCAAACTGTTTTAAATGATAGCTTTGCAACTTGTCACTAGTTGTATGACCAGGAGCATGGTTCCGCACTTTTCTGAGCCCATTTTCTTCTCAGATTGATATCCCTTGGAGGCTAAAGTGAGGATTAAAATAGTAAGTATAAAGGGCCTCATATTATACCCTAGCACATAACACACTTAATAAATGATAGCCATTACTATTATTAAATACGTTGGTTAAAATATACTAGTGATCACATTTTATATTAATCCACTTTTAATTCAACACGTACTTTGTAAGAAGTTTTTGCTCTTCAACTTTGTGCAAAGCATCAGGTCCAATATCATGGCCTTAGTGTTGGGAAACTCCTTTGCTCATGAAGAAACAATTAGTGGAACTAGTACTTGAATCAAAAACTCAGGCAAGGTCCAGTTCTCGGTTTGTTCATATTTATGACAGTCAGACCTTTTTGCCTTAAACTTCAGTCTTGTTTATGTCATTCATTTTTGAGTTATTTACATCAAAAAATATTTGTCTCTAATTTGTTATTGCTATAGTTTATGCCATAATTGCCCTGGGAATTGGATAAATACATTCTTTATCTTTTCAGATAGACTTATTTTGTCATAATGTATACTAAAATATGTTCTACTTTTGAACTTTCTATGTACTTGGCTCTCATATCCAAAATCCTATAGTAATTTTAAAGCATGTTCCTGTAGATGGTAGTCCTGAGGCAGCACATCATTATCACAGTGGAAGGAATGATGGACATGCTCCTGATGGGAAGCAGAGACTAACCCAGCACAGAGTGTGCTTGGTCATTGAGGTTCAGTGTGAAGACAGCCAGTGAAATGCAGGATAAGGGAAGAAACGTTCACTCCCTTCTCCCACAATTTAACAGATGGTTATTTGGCTTTGAGGACAACCGGAAACACTTATTCTCAGATCAAACTGAAAGGCATGTGATCCATGCCTTTCCTCCAGTGGACTGTGATTCTTAGAATAAGAGGAAGCCAACAGTTTTCCCAGTGTTGAGAATCTCTGAGTTGCTTTCAAATCAGTGACCCAAATATTAGCAGTTCCACGCTTTTATTACCAGCTATCACGCCCCTCAAGCTCCTGCCTAGTGAACTTTAAGGGCTTAGCCTCAGCGTTCTATTTTACTTTCATGGAATCTGGGTAGCTAAATCTGCATGCCACTTGCAGACAGCTTCCTCTCTCTCTTAGTAGAGTTGGCCGCTAAGCTCAAATAATAAACATTCAGCAGGCATGCCTTTTCCCCTTTGGTCATCTCAGCAGCCTTCACAGGGGACCTAACGTCCGCATGGCCCAGTGGTCAGCCTTATGCAGGAGTGGTGCTCACCACTGGCTTTTCCCTTTTGAGGAAAGAGAAGAGAAGAGGATTTTAGCAAGCACTTTCTCTGCTCTACAACTTGGCTGCCATTAGGAGTACAGGATATGCTATTTCAGTAGTCAACATCCACCAAGAGATGCAACTAGGGATTCACAGTTTGTTAACTGAGCAAAATAAGTGCTGTGCTTGAAATTAATTTGGCACATCAATAGCCCAGGAAGATAACATTGTAAATATTTTCTACTTCTTATATATTCTATTTATATTTCTTATCTTCCATTTCTATTCAAACAGAAGTGATTTAAATACGTGAGGTCTATATATACAGACGTACTTACATAGTATTTATATACAAAAGTTGCATATATGAATTGCAAGGTGCATCTTTTATAACATTAAAAGTTACCCAACAGTTTATTCTATCTCTCTCTACACACACACACACACACTCACAAAATTTTTTTATTTAAAAAATTTGTTTTCAAGATTGATTTGAAAGGTGGCCATATGGAGAGGCAGAGGCAGAGGGAGAGAGAGTTCTATCCGCTGGTTGACTCCCCAAATGGCCATGCTCATAAATGGCCGCAATGGCTAGAGCTGGACCAATCTGAAGCCAGGAGCTTCTTCCAGGTCTCTCATGCGGGTGCCGGGGCCCAAGTACTTGGGCCATTTTCTACTGCTTTCCCAGGCCATAGCAGAGAGCTGGATTGGGAGTGGAGCAGCTGGGACTCAAACCAGTGCCCACATGGGATGCCAGCCAGCACTGCAGACAGTGGCTTTACCTACTGTGCCATTGCGCTGGGACCCACAATATTCCAGTATTTGTTTGGAATCATCTGAGACTGAAGAAAAGTAAAAATTTTGACCGAGGTACTATTGTTAATTTTTCTTAGAAAATAGAGTATTTTATAGAACTGTTTCTAGTTACAGAATGATGTATATCCTACAGAAAGTTCCTGTATATGCTGCTTCCATTTTCCTCTACTGACATGTTAACAGTAGTGTGGACCGTTTATTACAATTAAGGGACCCATGCTGATGCACTATTACTTGTTGTTCTTTTCCTCTGGTTCTTTCTGCAGCCTGACATGCACACACATCTCCAGAGCTCTTTTTTTTTTTTTTTTTTTTTTTTTTTTTGACAGGCAGAGTGGATAGTGAGAGAGAGAGAGACAGAGAGAAAGGTCTTCCTTTTTGCCGTTGGTTCACCCTCCAATGGCCGCTGCGGCTGGCACATCTCGCTGATCCAAAGCCAGGAGCCAGGTGCTTCTCCTGGTCTCCCATGCAGGTGCAGGGCCCAAGGACTTGGGCCATCCTCCACTGCCTTCCCGGGCCATAGCAGAGAGCTGGCCTGGAAGAGGGGCAACCGGGATAGAGTCCGGCGCCCCAACTGGGACTAGAACCCGGTGTGCCGGCACCGCAAGGCGGAGGATTAGCCTGTTTGCCACGGTGCCGGCCTCCAGAGCTCTTTTTCTGTGCAGCTCCTTTCTTCCTTGTATTCTCCTCCCTTCACCTTTAGCCACTCTGGCCTTTTCACATTTGTCACATTTTGTATGCAGCTCATTGAGATCACTCTGGGTTTCCCCTCTCTGTGCTAGGGCCTGCTGGTAGATGACAGGGCCCATTATAATAGTTACCTTCTTTTCCTTTCCTTGGGGATCACTATCCTGAGCTGCCTGCTGTCTAATGGTTGAAAACCGGGGCTTCATCCATTTGCTTTACTTTCTAGTTTTTTAAGGGGGAAGATAAATTTAGTCTTGTTAATCTATCATGGCAAGAACAGAATACCTCACTCCAAGCTTTACACTTTTTTTTTTAAAGATTTTTTATTTATTTATTTGAGAGGCATAGTTACAGAGAGAGAGAGGGACAGAAAGATCCTCTATCTGATGGTTCACCCCCCAAATGGCCGCAATGTTCGGAGCTATGCTGATCTGAAGCCAGGAACTAGGCACCTCTTCCTGGTGTCCCATGCGGGTGCAGGGCCCAAGGACTTGGGCTGTCCTCCACTGCCCTCCTGGGTCACAGCAGAGAGCTGGACTGGAAGAGGAGCAACCGGGACCAGAACTCGGTGCCCACATGGGATGACGGTGCCGCAGGCAGAGGATCAACCCAGTGCACCACGGCTCTGGGCCCCCAACTTCACATTTATTGAAACTAAAATTTGGGTTAATTTAGCATGGCTTTTCCAGATACCCACTCAGATCCATGTTTTATTAAGTTTAAAGAGGTAACAAATTGTTGGTTAGGATGGCTAGTGTTTCTCCTGTTGAAATCCTAAAGCTATATATGTGTATCACGCAGTTTCCCCAAAGCACAAATGTAAGCCAGGTAAGGCAGCAAGATTAAGCTTAAGAATGGTCTCTGCGGCCGGCGCCGTGGCTTAACAGGCTAATCCTCCGCCTTGCGGCGCCGGCACACCAGGTTCTAGCCCCGGTTGGGGCGCCGGACTCTATCCCGGTTGCCCTTCTTCCAGGCCAGCTCTCTGCTATGGCCCGGGAAGGCAGTGGAGGATGGCCCAAGTGCTTGGGCCCTGCACCCTATGGGAGACCAGGAGAAGCACCTGGCTCCTGGCTTTGGATCAGCGAGATGTGCCGGCCGCAGCGGCCATTGGAGGGTGAACCAACGGCAAAAAGGAAGACCTTCCTCTCTGTCTCTTTCACTATCCACTCTGCCTGTAAAAAATAAATAAATAAATCTTTAAAAAAAAAAAATGGTCTCTGCATGAAGAATCTTACATGAGGACACCAGCAACCAAGGCAATATCCCTGTGTGTGACAAAGTTTACAACTGTCTTGAATTTGTATATGAAACATCCGCACCACTATAGCTGGTGCTTGTAAAGAACAACCATGCTTGGTCTGTTACTTGATTCATTCTATTAATTTCTCCACTAGCATGGTTCAGCAAGAAGACTCAAATGAAGAACTTCTGAAGGATGAGGTCATCCTAAAGTTGAAGGCAGAAGTGCAGCGTTTGCTGGATAGCAACTCAGTGAAGCGTCATCTGGTGTCTCAATTACAGAATGACCTCAGAGGCTGTCATCAGAAAATCGAAGAACTCCAACAACTGAAGGATGAGAAAAGCAATGGAGTGGAGGTTTGTAGAGCTTGTAGAGGTATTTTCTGAAAAAGTTTTTATTAATATAAAGAGATTTTATGTGTTCTATAGGTACAGTTTCAAGAAGACAACCACATTCCCCTGCTTCCCAACCCCCCTCTCTTCCTCCCTATCTTAATCAGTTCTTGCAAAGCTATAATTTTAATCCATTCTATATTCACAGGCTTAATTCACCACTAATCATAATGTTCAACAAGTAAAAAGTAGGAAGACCACAGTTCCACAGGAGTATTAACAAGGGCTAGAAATGACAGTTATATCCTGAAATGATCATTTCATTCCTATACATCTTCTATAGATGTTTTGCTATCTTTTTGAGCCTGTAAAGTTAAAAAAAATGCAGTTTTTGTGCTCTTTACCTTTCATTAAATCTTTAGGTTTCATGGGTTAATTTGATTATTTTAGAAAAGTTTATAGAAGGAAATGCCAAAAAAAAAAAAAAAGGAAAGAAGGAAATGCCATTTAAAGCGATATATTTTCTAGTTTCTCTTGGCACCTAGTAACTGAGGTGCCAATTAAGTAAAAATCTTTTGCCACAAATATAATAAAGCATTCTACATAGCATAGTATCTGCTTTTCTTCAACATTGGCTGATATGAAGAATACTCTAAAATCTAGTTGAAACAGTGCTGTGCAGTCAAATCCTCTAACAGTTTGCTATGAGATTTCCATGGCCCATGTTCTTATTACAAAAGCCATTCTGTGTAAGAGGATTGTGGTGGTAAGACTTGGGAAGGGCACGGAATCTGGTCATGTCAGTCATTGAGACTCATCTCTGTGTTTTCTGGCTAGTTTCCTTACTTTTCAGATTTTTATAGATGGGGGAATATGGGTTGGAGGAGTTTGTGACCCTTCTGAGGATACTGAAGTTTCAAATTGCCTGAGACATATGACTTGTCAGGTCATGTCCATGAGTTCATGAGATCACAGAGATTTTTAGGGGTGCCTGCCTATTTTTTTTCTTTAAGCATCCCATATTTCACAAAGTAACTAAGGAAAGGGAGGAGGGGTGGAGGGGAGGAATGTAGGTGACAAACTCCTTTTCCTCCTGGATGGCAATAATTTTTTACTTCCTATTTTAATCCTTTAAAAGTTGTATTCATTAAAACAGTCCTATTAGCTCACAATATGTAAGACATTGTATGTTGCTAATTATAATGGAATTTTAATTGTGCCTATTTTCCAGAATAGTGTATTTTTACTGTCAAAATCCTGCCCCGCCAAGTTTTCTCCTTCGAATAACTGCATCTGATGAGTACAATACTGATTTTAATGTTAACTAGGAAGAACTACCTCATGTCCCCACTAGCACATTTAATCTTTAAATGGAGCTGTTTTAATTACTGCCATAGATTTCTTTAAAAGGTTGGGAATGAAAGCTTGTCTCAATTTGTGTTAGAAGACTAGAGTTGGTTCCTTCAAGAATTTTGGAGAGTAGCCTAAAGGTAGGAGAATAGGAGCCCGATTTGATGTCCACCGCCCAACTCGGCTATCTTGAAGTTACTGATGGCATTTGTTTATTTTAAATATTTGAAAGGTTGAGAGAGAGACATCTTCCCTATGCTTCTTCATTTACCAAATGTTTGTAGCAGCTAGAGCAAGGCCAGAGTGAAGCCAGGAGCCGGGAACTCAACCTAGGTCTCCCATGTGGGTGGCAGGGACCCACGGTACTTGAGCCATCACCTGCTGCCTCCCAGGATACACATTAGTGGGAAGCTGGAATTGGAAGTGAAGTCAGGGTTTGAACCGACACTTATGTGGGATGCTCACTAATAGTATTTGTTACACAGATACACTTTATTACATGTGGCAGTTGATAAAGGCTGTGCCTTCTGTTGCTTATTTAGTGTTTCCCTTTGCCTCTGTTGTTTGGTAGATCAGTAGATCAAAGGGAGCTGTCTCATCTTTAAGTGCTTGTTTAGTTCAGGTAGCCTTTTGCCATGGCAACTTCTCAAAGTCTGCATTTAAATTCAGATTTTTTAAAGTGTTACTTTAGTATTCCTTGCTTATGTCTGTTCTCTTTCAACTTGCCATATAAGGATTTCCTGGAAATATGTCTTGCTAACTCCCTGTGTAACTGCTCAGTAAATATTTGGATTTCTTTTTTTTTTAAAGATTTATTTATTATTTATTTGAAAGTCAGAGTTACACAGAGGAGAGGCAGAGAGAGAGAGAGGTCTTCCATCCGTTGGTTCACTCCCCAATTGGCCGCAATGGCCAGAGCTGCGCTGATCCGAAGCCAGGAGCTTCTTCCAGGTCTCCCACATGGGTGCAGGGGCCCAAGGACTTGGGCCATCTTCTACTGCTTTCCCAGGCCATAGAATATTTGGAATTAATACACATTTCCATCCACCTCCTAGATGGGGAGAAAGAGAGAAGAAGTAATAACTTGACTAACATATGGTTTTAAGAAGATACTCAAGGGGCTGGTGCTGTGGCACAGTGGGTTAAAGCCCCAGCCTGCAGCACCGGCATTCCATATGGGCACCAGTTCTAGTCTTGGCTGCTCCTCTTCCCATCCAGCTCTCTGCTATGGCCTGGGAAAGCAGCAGAAAATAGCCCAAGTCCTTGGACCCCTGCAAGAAGCTCCTGGCTTCAGCTTTGGCCTTTGTGGCCATTTGGGGAGTGAACCAGCAGATGGAAGACACCTCTCTCTCTCTCTCTCTCTCTCTCTCTCTCTCTCTCTCTCTGGAACTTTCAAATAAATTAAAAAAAAAAAAAAACCCAAATTCATAGGCATTTAATTAGCCAGTGAACACCTTTTTATTTTTAAGATTTACTTATTTGAAAGGCAGAGTTACAGAGAGAAAGGGAGAGAGAGAGAGAGAGACATCTTCTATCTGCTGGTTCACTTCTCAAATGGCTGCAACAGCCAGGGCTGGAGCAGGCCGAAGTCAGGAGCCATGAGCTTCTTCCAGGTCTCTCACATGGGTGCAGGGGCCCCAAGGATTCAGACTAGCCTCCGTTTTCCCAGGCACATTAGTAGGGAGTTAGATTGTAAGTGGAGCAGCCGGAAATCAAACCAGTGCCCATAAGGGCTACTGGCATTGCAGGCAGAGGCTTAACCTACTATGCCACAATGCCAGCCCCAGCCAGTGAACACTTTCAAACTTTCTTCTTTCCCACATATTTTATCATGAAACTTTTTGTATAATAAGAAAAGCATAATTGGGAGGTATATGGAGGAAGGATCGTTTTTTTCTAAAGGTGTTTGCTACAGCATCTTATGGGATTCAGTGATGAAACAATCACCATTCCTTGAAGGAACTTAGAATCTGGAACAGTATTGTCCAATAGAAATATATAATAGGCACCACACATTCATTCTAAATTTTCTGGTAATGAGTGAAATTAAATTTAGTGTTTTAATAGTTTAATTCAGTGTAGGTGCTGCTTGACTTAAGATGGATGATTTATTGAAGTGTAACCCCATCATAAGTTGAAGGTATTATACACCGAATTGGCATTTAATATATCTATTTATTTTGACAGGCAGAGTTAGACAGAGAGAAAGGTCTTCCTTCCGTTGGTTCACCCCCCAAATGCCGCTACGGCTGGCACACTGCGCCGATCCAAAGCCAGGAGCCAGGTACTTCTTCCTTGTCTCCCATGCGGGTGCAGGGCCCAAGCACTTGGGCCATCCTCCACTTCCTTCCCAGGCCACAGCAGAGAGCTGGACTGGAAGAGGAGCAACAGGGACAGAACTGGAGCCCCAACAGGCACTAGAACCCGGGGTGCTGGTGCTGCAGGCAGAGGATTAGCCTAGTGAGCCGCAACGCCGGCCAATATATCTGTCTTAACAAAGCTTAGCCTTACCTACCTTAACTGTAGTCAGAATACTTACATTAACCTGAGGTTGGGTAGAGTCTTCGGACACAAAGTCTGTTTTATAATTAAGTGTTGTATGAAATATTCAACTTCTGAGTAGAATACAGTATCAGCTGTTTCCTTTTGTGATTGCATGGCTGATTGGGAGCTGTGGCTCACTGTTGACTATCACAAGAGAGTACTGAGTGAGTATTGTACCACATACCACTACAGGAAAAGATCAAAATTCAAAACTTGAAATATGGTTTCTACTGAATATGTAAAAGTCTTAGTTCATTGTGAAGTTGAAAAATTCTAAGCAAAACCATCTTACGTCAGGTACCGTCTATATGTGCAAAACATTACCAAGTCAATATGTAATCAATATAAAATTTACTAATGCGATGGATCACCTTTGGGACATGTGGTAAGTCCTTGAACTGTAGCATGTATTTTATACTAACATCACATTTCAGTTTGGACCAGCCATATTTCAAGTGCTTGATGACCATATGTGGTAATTGGGTTATCATATTTAACAGTACACACCTCCAACTTTATTAAGGTTGCTACTAGTTTGAATGAGGTGCTGTGAGAAGGAATAACTAACTCTGTTCGGGGGTGAAGGCTTTGAGGATAGGGAATTTTGTACTGAGGGAGAGATCCAGGATGGAAGGTGGGAGGGGACATTTCAGCCTTGCACAGAAATACGGAAAGTCATGTGACTAGAAAGTATGGCACATGAATAGAAGTCTTTATTATATAGGCTCAATCTTTCTGAGATCTTTAGGAAGGCCAGAAAGATTGAAGTGGCTCAGTTTTTCAAGGAATGAACATACCTGTCTCAAATCCTGAGGTTAATATAAGGATATAGAACTTCTCTGCTTGCCACAAGGAAATCGATTGAGAGAAAGAGCAGCATCAGTTTAAACTTCCCTGGGTATCTTATAATAGAGACCTGGGCCATCAAAATCTTCTCCTAAGTATTCTCTGAGTGGTAAGGCCAGAAAAAAACATGTGACTATTAGGCTTTTTACAAATGAACACTTTAAAGATACTGATTTTTTTTATACACGCTTTGTATTCATTTTATATAGAGTAAGTTAAAGTTATTACAGAGAATTGCAGGTTTTTACTTTATGGTCTATTCATAGCAGTTTATCTGAAGCTGAACTTGTTGCTCAGAAACCTTATCTGTAGTTGTAAATTCAGAATATGCTGCTTTATGACATTGCCAAGATAGGATGTGATGACATTTAGAGACTGGCCATACATGCAGTGATTGGGAGTGGATCAAATATTATACCATTTATTCTTACTGACCAACTGAGTCGTTAAGGTAGAATGTGAGAAAGGCATAAGGAAAAACAGAAAGTCTTACTGATGGCAAAGCCTTGATAGGCTATGTTCAATAGACAGTTCAGAAGGTCTTTACCTAGAATCTTTTTAGACACAGAAACTAGGAAAATAGCACGGGTTGGTACATTAAATCTCTTATTGTGTTGACGATAATGTGTTCCGTATTCCTGAAATGCTTTTGGTGACATTCAAGTGATCCTTCTCTTTTTAAAGATCTTGGTAAAGGTACTAAGCTGTCAGGTATTCGTGTTCGTGCAGTGGATATGTCAGCACTGAGTATGGAACCTAGCCATAAGGTGATCTTTTGTGTGCCTCTCTAGTCCCAAGTATGGCCAGAGAGATATCAAGATCACCAAGAATAATTTGGAGGTTGCCAAGGACTTGTTTAAAAGTGTTTTCAAGTCTGACCGAGAACTCTGACATTTAGAAATAAAGACGCCATGGGTGGAGGGGACAAAAAACTAGCCATGAAAAGATTTGTCAGAGTACCAGTACAATGTTATTTTCATTCCCAGTATAAAAAAGTACCATTCTGTAAAGAAATGTAAATATCATAAACGTTAAAAAGTAGAGATCAAATTAGAAGAAAAAGCCTTTTGCTTCTCGGCCTTTTGGCTAAGATCAAGTGTGAAAAAGTCTTCCTAGTGAATCAGTAAAAATCTTAAGTTTCTGTAGCACCTCCTCCCCACCTCTCTAATCTGAGAGAAACTAAACACAGTGAGAATTCTTAGCTCTTTTCTCTCTCATTTTAAAGGCTTATTTATACATTTGATACTCAGAGTTACACAGAAGGAGAGACTGAGATCTTCCATCTGCTGGTTCACTTCCCATTTGACCGCAACAGCCAGGGCTGGGTCAGACCAAAGCCAGGAGCTTAATCTGGGTCTCCAACATGGATGGCAGCAGCCCAGGCACTTGGGCCATTTTCTGCTGCTTTTCCCAGGCCAATAGCAGGGAGCTGGATCAGAAGTGGAGCAGCCAGGACTTGAACTGGTTGCTGCGACACAATACTGGCCCCCGCTTTTCTCTCTTCTGACTGGAGCAGAAGTGGCTGTGGGAAGGTTTGATGTGTGAAAAGGGAAAGTTCAACTAGAGCTGTTGTCCCCTGAAGGATGCGAAGACTCCACTGTTCAATGCCACATTGGAAGACCAATCCAAACTCTTGCTGTTCTGAAACCCTACATGGGAATGAGATCTGTGTACCTGCTTACTCACCTTTTCCCTCCCCTACCAACAGCCCCAAGTAGAATGGACCTTGGTATAGGATGTATTTTAAACATTGTAGATGAGAGCTCAGAGTCCAGATACATACACAAACCAGCAAGTCAAGTAGAACATAGTTGTAATATATCTGTGACCTCTCTCAATGAATAAAAAACTCAAATAAGGAAAACACTCATGCTCAGAGGAAAATGTGTATAGTTGTATAATTAGACAAATCTGGGATGATGAGAACACAAAGGAATAATGGAGGTATAACACAAGAATTGCATGGAAAGCAATTACTAGATTCCCTTTCCACATCAAATACAATAATGGTTTAAAGATAATCATTGTTGGGGCTGGCACTGTGCCGTAGCGGGTTAAAGCCTTGGCCTTCAGTGCCAGCATCCCACTTGGGCACCAGTTCGAGTCCTGGCTGCTCCACTTCCGATGCAGCTTCCTGCTAATGTGCCTGGGAAAGCAGTGGAAGATGGCCCAGTGCTTGGTCCCCTGCACCCACGTGGGCGACCCAGAAGAAGCTCCTGGTTTGGGCTTGGCTCAGCTGTGGCTATTGCGGCCATTTGGAGAATGAATCAGCGAATGGAATACTTCTCTGTCTCTACCTCTCTATAAATCTTTCAAATAAATAAATGAATCTTTAAAAAAATCATTGCAATTGGAGGTGAGGAGAGTTAGAGTTAGACACCATTTGATAGTATGCATTTGTGTACTCTTTCTGGTAAGCAATTTACCAAAGTCTGTATCGTGAGTCTTAAGAATTATACTATTGAATAAAGTATGTCCATAAGTTAATACAGGTATAAGTACATCAATAAAGTCCTAAAATTAGTGGGTATGATGAAAATTAGGATATTTGCATAGTCTTGAGCTTTATCATAAGATAACTTATTAATCACAAATCAAAAATGAGTAAATTTTCAATGGAGATACCTGCCAGTCACTATCTTTATCAAATGATTACTACCACTGATGATACCTATGTTTCTTGCAAAGAACATTCATTCCAAAGTTGTATAACCTTTATTTAATAAATAAGCCCAAATAACTTGCTAGTACTCTTAGAAAATGTCAGTTTAAAAGACAAAGGTCAAAGACTACGCTATATCGTAGGAGACCTAAGAGACTGACAAGTTAGCGTACTGTAGATTTAAGAATCTTCGATCAGGAAAAGGACATTAGAGAACGACTGGAAGAATTTATACAGAGTCTGTAGATTTGTTGAAAGTACTATATCCATGTTAATTTCCTTGTTTAATTGTCTATGGTATATTTGGAGAAGATAAAGGTAAGTGGAAATTATTTTAACTGTCTTGCAATTTCTTTGTAAGTATTAACTTATTTCAAAAATGTATACTTAGAATGTTTTAAGACCCTGGAAAACTTTTTACTTCTTTTTAACATTCAGAATAAAACTTCGGAAAAACCAACAAATCAGTTATGGCCTGACCCTTCTACATTTGATATGATTGTCAGAGATGACATTTTGCAGCTTAAAAATGAAATTCAAGTTTTACAACAACAAAACCAGGTGAATAAGAATTTTCTCCATTTTATGAGAATTTGTGCAGACTCATTAAATTCAAAGAATACAGTAGACTTTTCAACACTGAGACAGTGCAAGTCAGTGGACAAGTACAGTAGTACGTGGTGATTGTGGGCTCCAGTTATTTCGCTTTCCTATTGGGTTACTGAGTAGTAGTTTTACTGAAACATACATTAGTGGAATTCTGTGTCCCTTCTGTATACCAGCATGGCCAGTGGAGGTATTTCTCCTTAGCCAGCCTTTGACCAAAAAGCAAAACCTTACATAATATTTTTGAAGATTTTTGACTTCTAAGACTCATTTTACCAGCTAATACATCTCTACCTCTCTGGTTAAATTTTTTTTCATATATATTAAAATACAAAAATTTAAGTTCTGTAAAAAACTTTGACAAGTAGCTTTCTTACAGAAGTAAAAGAAATGAAAGTTTTTTTAGACTTATTAAAATACTATGTCAGTGTTACAGGGCAGAGTTCAAGCACAGAATGTTAAATAGATTAATCAATGAAAATAATGCCTATTTCCTCTAAATGGTTTATTCTTTTGTTCCTAGGAACTTAAGGAAACTGAGGAAAAATTGAGAAATACAAATCAAGATTTATGTAATCAAATGAGACAGATGGTACAGGATTTTGACCGTGATAAACAAGAAGCTGTAGACAGGTAAGGTCTATATAGATGCCTGATACCTGACTCCTAGGTCCCCTCCCCTATAAGACACTACTCACCTCTCCTAAAAAAAGATTCAAGAAAATGATGAAATAAACTCTCCCTTGTTGAGATTTTAAGGATTGTCAGAGATGAGTCTTGGACTTCCCAAATTAGAATTTGGAACACATTATCCATAGAAACAATGTTGTGTAGTGGGCTGGGTTCTACAGCACCAGTGAAACTGCAGTCCACTGAGATATTTATGGCTCAGGGTTTGTTTGTTAAAGGCTAGTCTGGGAAGCAGAGTGTTCTAATAAAGAAGAAATCTGTGGTTGGGGGACTATGTCTTCCAAATACCAAGTCATAAACTTGGAAACAGACTTTTGGAGCATAACTTATCTGTAAGTTGGGTACTTCTAGGATTTGTGCTTAACATGGAGGACTTGAAATTTTGGAACCATACCCTCAATTATTTCTATTAATCTTTTATAAACCAAAGCCTTCAATATAGATTAATATCTTTGTTTGAAGGATAGGGGCATTTACACATCCAAGTTTCAAGTTTTTCTGTAGAAACATTTGAGGAAAGAAAATGTTGAAGATTCTCATGAGCTCATTGGTTGTAGATTAATCACTGCCACTTTGGGTTGGGAGAAAGCAATCCAATCTGTGTTATAGTTTGCATTAGCAGGAAAGGTTGGGAAGGAAGGAAAGAAGGAAGGAAGGAAGGAAGAGCATTTCAGGGCTTGTAGTGACACTGGGCATTGCTTTAGGTTCTGCTGTCTGCTCCTAGGTGTGAGAGGACTTACCAGCAGCACCATGAAGCCATGAAAGCCCAGATCCGGGAAAGCCTCTTGGCAAAGCATGCTTTGGAGAAGCAGCAACTCTTTGAGGTTTATGAAGGGACTCACTCACAACTTAGGTGAGAAGAACAGAGTTCAGCTGCCCTTGATGCAACTATACTCTCCTCTTACATGCCTTAGAAGAAACTTGCTTGTTATGCATTTACTGGTTTTGTGTTCCCAAGGTCTGACTTAGATAAGATCCATAAGGAGATGGCTGCTGTGCAGGAATGTTACCTAGAAGTGTGCAGAGAGAAGGATAATCTAGAATTGACTCTCAGGAAGACCATTGAGAAGGAGCAGCAGGCCCAGGAGAAGAAGGTAGCATCCAAGTTGGTGTTGTGTCTCCATGCTTTCACTTCTCAGGCCTCAGTCCTGTCATTTAGACTTACATACTTGTGGGGAAGTTATGGGGAAGGTGTTCCTAGAACTTTCACTTTGGCTGCTTTGCCCTAAAATAACTCACAATAAAGAGTGAATGTTGAAATGATTATCAGAACCTAAGATATATATATATATAGGTTCTTATATATATATATATATATATATATATATAATACACACACACATATATATGAAGATGATTTTTTCCTTTTAGGTTTACTCTAGAAGGCAAAAAAGAGTTGGTCCGGTCTGAAACTTAATGATGGCCCTTTTCCTTCATGTGCCTCCTCCTCAGGAGACCCTCCCTGGTCCTGTGAGCGCTCCATAGAGTGTTCTTGAGAGGCCAGGTCCTCTACCCTGTCTCTCTCAGTACGTGATAGTTTATCTGTGGGTCTCATGATAGGGAAGGCGATGTTGTGGAGCGTGAGAGGGGAAGGTCAGAGTGTTAGTGTGGCCACTGTAGTGGGGCTACGCTAGTTCTCCGATGCCCGATTCTTCCGAGTTGTCCTTGGCAAGTGTCTAGGAGTAAACTCACGTGCATACAGTTGTGCTTGCTGGCTACCTCCCCAAGACACTGCTCTGACTCCTCCTTGTACTTCGGACCAGCCGGCACACCACAATTGGAAAGCCACCTGCCTCAAGATTAGAAAATATTTTTAAAGGTGCGAGTCAATATCCTATACAGAAGTTTTTGTAGTAAGTTATATTAAAGCAAACTTAGTCCTGTAGAGTTTAGAAGAATAGTAAAGAGCAGGTGAGGAATTCATTTAATATTTTTATTATTTCTGAGTAGATTAATATGATGAAAAAAACTTGCCTTGTATATATATCATTTAGAGGAAAAAGAACTTCTGAAGAGAGTTGTTTCAGTTACTGCTGGCAGTATAAAACTTTAAAAGAATCAAATTACCTAGAAATTGAGGACTTAGCTTTCAGTAATGTTTTAAAAATTAGGGAGAAGATCTCTAGTATGATTCTTTACTCAAAAAAATATATAAATTGGCAAGAACATAAGAGCAATTCTCTCAAAGAGGTCATTCTTTTCAGAAATATATTTTTGGTACTTCTCAAAGAATGAGTTTTCCCGTAAAAATGAATCTTATATAATAGATCAGTTGCAATTAGTAGTTGCTACTGACATATTTTGGCTCACAAGTGTTTGTGCACAGTGAAAGAAGGAAAAGTTAAAACTGCTCTTTGGCCCTTCACAAAGAAAAACCTTAGAGGTTAAACTTATTTTCTTTAAAAATTTCAAATAATGGAGTAAAATTGACCCTTTTGCCCACATGGGTTGTATAGTTCTATAAATTTTTAACACAGTCTCATGAGCACACAGAACAGTGTTATCCCCCTAAAACACATGTTTGTACCATTACTTTGACGTTATATTCACCCCCACTTAAAGGATCAATGTATTTAAAGCATTAGAAGTTTTAATTTTTTCTTTCTCTGGAAATTCTTTAGTTTTCTGTTATGGATTTATACAAGACTGTTTTTTTCATATCCTCCAGAAAGTAGGCAAAGATACACCAACTTGCTTGCTAAGAAATGTTTCCTACATATACATTGCAAGAATCTTATTAAACTTTGAGCAAACTGGAGAACTTTAAGGGTAGCCCTTCTCTGTAGGACGGAAGTCATTTCCCTGCTGCTAAGTTTTAGGAAGTTAAACAGTCTGAATACAGAACTTAGGAGACAGGCAATCCCTAGAGTCCAAGAGTGTATTTTCATGTTTCATGGGTGTTTTCTGAAATGCTGTTGAGTCAGGCTGTGGATAAGAGCTACATTCTAGTATTTATTGGCACATAGAACTTTCGTTGTGTGTTAATTTGACTCATCCAAAGGCAGAAAGAGTCCTACTCATGGAACCCTTCAGATTGGGTGGTAACCAGTGGAGCTCATGGCTTTGAAGAGCAGGCAAAGATGATCAGTATTCCCATTCTAATTCTATCTCTGTACACACTGATACAACACAAACTAAGCAAGTCCTTCTTAGGAGTTAGAGGTTGAAATGTTTTTAACTTGGAGATGATTAGTGTTCACAAAGATATTTACTTGAATTTTGTTTAAAGAGACAGCTATTGGAGGAAAGAGAAGAATATGTAAGCAAACTGCAATTGAAACTTGAAGAAAAGTATCAAGATGCTCTTATGGTGGAAAAGAAAAAATGGCTGAAAGAACAAGAAACTGATATTAAGCAGCAGGTTGAAAATGAAGTGGTATTAGCCAAAACACACTGGGATAAGGAACAGAAAGAGGTGTGGGTTAAAATTTCTTTCTGGACACCATGTTTTAAAAAGTGCAGTATTAACTACAGAAGACAATTTTTTTTTCTGAACAGTCCTGCAATGTTTAATTGCCAAGGACCTTCACAGCCACCCAGTCTACCTTTCAGAATGAGGCTCTTAGCAGCATACCCCACACCAGGTTCAGATTTTAATGTTTAGCCCCTCTTGACTCTTCAACCCAGTTCAGCATGTAACAGGTTTTTGGGTACTGTATTGATTCCTCCAGATGAAACCAGGATCTGATTTCATGTTATGAAATGATTCTGATAACTCTAACTTACTTTCTGTGATTAATGAATAAATAATCATGCAGATGAAAGAAGTCACAGGCATAAAACATTACTTCTGTTAGCTAGCTGGCAAATGAGATTAGGAAACAGTAGTTTCCTCAAAAGTTAACAACCAAATAATTAACCAGGGAAGTAGTTTGAGAGCCCTGGATACATAGGAGGTGGGAAACCAAAAACCCAGAATCACAAATTCTACTCTTCATGGTTTTGCCTATGATTGATTGTGCTCATATCTACCCCACTCCACTATTAAAAGTGGAAAAAATCATTAAGACGTCTTCCAATAGTGCTGCTCTTGAATGTAGTCTATTCCATAAAATTTCACATCATTACAAATAAAATACTAGTTTTTTGGTTGTTCACTTTTAGTTTCATTCATTAGGTTCATTCATTTATGGAAAGCATGATGTTGATGGCAAAATACTCATTAATGTCAACAGTTTTTTAATGCCAACTTCGTAGTGGCAATAGAGTTGCATATTGAGAGCATGATAGTGTGACCTTACACAACATAATTAAATTTTCCATGTGATTTTTTTTTTTTGTTATTACATAGTTAAGGTCAAAGCATAGCTTTCAAGTTAACCTTGAGAATATATTTTCATTCTAAGCCTCATATAATTACTACAACTGTCTAGATGGTTTTCAAACACAGCTGTGGTTGCTTTTCTGGCTAGTTATTAATTCTAGTTTTTACTTCCTTGATTTTTTTTTTCATACAACTTTTCTTCTGAAAACAGATCAAACAAAAACTCATCCAACAACTTGAAAAGGAGTGGCAGTCTAAGCTGGATCAAACTATAAAGGCACTGAAAAAGAGGACCTCCGATTGTGGCAGCCAAACCGACCAAGTAACCACCCTTGATGTTATTTCCAAGAAAGAGATGGCAGTCATGATAGAAGAGCAGAAGCGAAAGATCCAGCAAGATTTAGAACAGGAGAAGGAAGTAGCTATCAAGGGGGGTCTGAAGAAGCTCGAAATCGAATTGGAACTCAAATACTGTGAAAATATTGCCAAACAGGTAATTGATAGGTTTATTCTAGTACAATGTTCAGAACTGCCTGTGTGTTCATGGAAACCTGCAGAATACTACCACTGAATTTATAATTTTATATTTTAAAATTCCTGACCTGGGATGTTGTTCCTCGGTTTCTCTTTATGGTATTTCTGTCATAGAACTCTCACCCTTCAGTGTTGTTGTATGTTCTTTCAGTTTACAAGGGTGTTCGTTCCTCTGAGATCAGTTTAAGCATTAAGATGCCTGAGGTTAATGATGGTGGTTTTATATCTGAATAAAGTGCTATTTTAGTTATGAATCTTTCGTATCTAATGTTATAGAAAATATCCCACTAACGTAGTTACAGATAACTAAATGTAGGCAAATAAGGTATGTAACAGTATTTGTGTTGCAATTTGAGGCGGGGTGAATCTGCAGGCATGTCTCTTAAATGGAACTTTGTCTATAATTTCCATCAGCTGCCAAAAAGTGGTCCATTGCCTTTGCTTTTGCAGCAATCACAAAATTTTTAATTGAGGCAACGTACTTGACTTGAAAGAAATCTCATATGAAGGCAAGGATAGCCTGTGCTAATAGAAGAAAGAGGAGTTATTACCAATTACAGCTAACTGAGGACTCTAAAGAGTCCTTTTTTATTTTTGGGTGGGATGTATCTGTTCACCCTACTGGAAAATGAACTTGAGAAGTTTGGGAAAATGAGAATGCCCATGCACACAGTTCATTGGCTGTCAGAGCAGTGATGTCATCACCTGGCACAGAGTCTGAAGTTCTGTGGTTAAACATGAGAGAATACAGTACACAAAGGCAAAAAATGCCTTGATGTTATGCAAATAGTTTTGACCTCACAACCCACCCGGCCCAGTCTCTTGCCTTTACAAGTGCCCTAAACCTTTATATATCTACCAGGTATTTATTGTTTTAGATTTACTACTTATTAAACCCTTAAACAACCTCAGAAGTAAGCCTTTAAAAACTAAACCTAGCTCTTGACAAATATTTGAAACTCTGCTTATTACATTATTCTACATGATTTTGCTGGGCATCCTTCAAGTTTTCAAACACGCGAATACATATATAAAGATTTCGAGGGCATCACCAATCAAAAATAGTTTTCTGAAATGTTTACCAAAAGATTTGAACAGAGTTAAGAAAATAATCTATGGACAAAGATTTGTTAAAAGGTATACTGCTTTGTTACTTATGAATTACAGATCTTGTAACGAAAAACAGTTAACATAACAGAAAGGAAGTGTTTCATGATAGCTTGTTCAGGAATATAAATTCCCAAGGAAGTTTATTCTTTTTCCTGCATTTTTAACTCTGGGGTTTACATGGGGATGTATGTAACATTTAGGTGAGGAATGCAGCTTCCTGTGTCAACTCTGCTGTGTGTGTACATATGGATATATATGTGTGTATATCTGTATGTTAAAGTGAAGGAATAAGGAAAAATAAATGATTTTCTGATAACTGGTTATAGATTTACCATCAGATAGATCACCCTCAAGACTCCTTGTCTTAAATTTTTGCCTGAATAGCAGCATAACTCTCATTCTGTAGTTTGCTAGGTAAGACTCTATGTTGTGGCGGGGGGGAGGGTGGAGTGTGTGAGGAAGTGATAGATGTATGATTGGCCAGCAGCTGGCAACATGCAGCCTGAGGCCAGCTTTCTCCTAAAAATAAATACGAGTGTGTTGGAAAAGGTGATTACTGCTTTATACAAAGCATTCTAAGATAGCGTTGGTCATCGAACAGAATCCCACTTCCTATTGTGATATTTTCATGAGACAGTGTGGGAAGTATAGACAAGAAAGAATAGAATCTGCTGTTTGGGATAAGTTAGCGTGAAGTCAGTGTGACTATCATGTTGTGAAATACAGTGTAAAATACACATGAAATCATGGTTGCTGGTTGAAAATGTGGTCTTTTTGGCCGGCGCCGCGGCTCACTAGGCTAATCCTCCACCTTGCGGCGCCGGCACACCGGGTTCTAGTCCCGGTCGGGGCACCGATCCTGTCCCGGTTGCCCCTCTTCCAGGCCAGCTCTCTGCTGTGGCCAGGGAGTGCAGTGGAGGATGGCCCAAGTCCTTGGGCCCTGCACCCCATGGGAGACCAGGAGAAGCACCTGGCTCCTGCCATCGGATCGGCGCGGTGCACCGGCCGCAGCGCGCCTGCCGCAGCGCGCCTACCGCGGCGGCCATTGGAGGGTGAACCAACGGCAAAGGAAGACCTTTCTCTCTGTCTCTCTCTCACTGTCCACTCTGACTGTCAAAAATAAAAAAAAAAAAGAAAAAAAAAAAAAGAAAATGTGGTCTTTTTGGTCTTTTTGGGATTTTATAACCCACTTGACCTCTTTCTTTTTTGATATCTTACAGGTAGAAACAGCAGTACAAAATGCTCGACATCGGTGGCTGGAAGAACTGCCTGAGCTTGCGGAATATAAAGCGCGCGTCAGAGCAGAGCAAAAGAAGTGGGAAGAGCAGCAAGCAATCTCTGTGGCCAAACAGGTATGAGCTCTCCTGGAAGGAAGCTTCTCTCCAGGACCTCTTTCCTCCCTTCAGTCTTGGGAATTCATACATGCTCAGAGTTGGTACAGGATTAAAAATGACAATGCACGTTTAGCATCCGCCCCAGGCCTCACAGATGGCCTCTATTTTCACCTCCTTCAAGTTGTTTAGGAAGAAACAATGTATGTTAGCCATTTAAAACTCTTGAGTCAGAATGGTAACTTTGATTTAGAAACCAAATTCAATCTCTCTTGCTCTATGTTAGGTAAGATTGAGAGCAGGTGTTTATCTGTTTATTATTAGATATACAGTATCCCTTCCCAAGCTTAAAGATTGTTTTCTATGCTGTTGTCAGTAGTCTTATAATTTATTCTCTTTGGTAAATAGGTAACTTCCCTTCCCAGAGATGTCATGTTCCTTAACTGGAAAACTTAACTATTATAACCATGTGTATTTTTTAAAGAGTTAATTATTTATTTGAAAGGCAGAGTTAGAAGGAAAGACACAGAGAGATTGTCCACCTGCCAGTTCACTCCCTCAATGGCTGCAACAGCCAGGGCTGGGCCAGGCTGAACCAGGAGCTTCTTCTAGGTCTCCGATGTGCGTTCAGGGGCCCAAGCACTTGGGTAGTCTTTTCTGCTGCTTTCCCAGGCCATTAGCAGAGAGCTGGATGGGAAGTGAAGCAGCTGGGCCTTGAATCGGTGCCCACATGGGATGCCAATGTCACAGGCAGAACTTTACTGCTACTCCACAGAGCCCACCCTACCATGTGTACTCTTCCAGCTTAATTTACTACTCTAGCCCGGTTCTAACTAAAATGCCAATACACTGAATATAGTTTTGAAATTTGACATAATTCTAAAATTTATTTGGAAAAAAAGAACTAGGAATTTTTTTAATGTTCTAGAAAAGAAGTTGTAGTCTAGCCTTAACACGTAATAGTGTTGTCACGAAATAGAATTCAGTGCAATAGACTTTATTATTTTTTATTTGACAGGTAGTGAGAGAGAGAGACAGAAAGGTCTTCCTTCCGTTGTTTCACTCCCCAAATAGCTGCTGTGGCCAGCGCTGCGCTGATCCGAAGCCAGGAGCCAGGTACTTCCTCCTGGTCTCCCATGCAGGTACAGGGGTCCAAGCCCTTGGGCCATCCTCCACTGCCTTCCTGGGCCACATCAGAGCGCTGGACTAGAAGAGGAGCAACCGGGACTAGAACCCGGTGCCCATATGGGATGCCGGTGCCTCAGGCAGAGGATTAACTAAGTGAGCAACAGCACCAGCCCCACAATAGACTTTTTAAAAAAGAGAGATTTATTTTATTTATTTGAAAGAGTTACAGAGAAAGGGAGAGACAGAGAGGTCTTCCATCCACTGGTTCACTCCCTAGATGGTGCAACGGCCAGAGCTGCGCTGATCTGGAGCCAGGAGCTTCCTCTGGGTCTCCCAAGTGGGTGCAGGGCCCAAAACTTGGGCCATCTTCCATTGCTTTCCCAGGCCACAGCAGAGAGCTGGATCAGAAGAGGAGCAGCCAGCGCCCAAATGGGAGGCAGGCACTGCAGGCCAGGGCTTTAAGCTGCTGCACCACGGTGCCAGTCCCAGTGCAATAGACTTTAAAAATTTGAAAGGCAAATGGGGCTGGCACTGTGGCATGGAAGGTTAAGCCTCTGCCTATGGTGCCAGAATCCCATATGGGTCCTGGTTCAAGTCCCCACTGCTCCTCTGATCCAGCTACCTGTTGGTGTGCCTGGAAGAGCAGCAGAGGATGACCCAAATGCTTGGGCCCCTGCCACCCACATGGAAGACCTGGAGGAAGCTCCTGGCTTGGGATTGGCCGAGCCCTAGCCACTGTGAATGTTTGGGGAGTGACCCAGGGATGGAAGATCTCTCTCTCTCTGCCTTTCAAATAAATTCATAAATATTAAAAAAAAAAAAAAAAAAAAAAAAAGAGGCCGGTGCCGCGGCTCACTAGACTAATCCTCCACCTTGCAGCGTAGGCACACCAGGTTCTAGTCCCGGTCGGGGCACCGATCCTGTCCCGGTTGCCCCTCTTCCAGGCCAGCTCTCTGCTGTGGCCAGGGAGTGCAGTGGAGGATGGCCCAAGTCCTTGGGCCCTGCACCCCATGGGAGACCAGGAGAAGCACCTGGCTCCTGCCTTCGGATCAGCGCGGTGTGCCGGCCGCAGCGTGCTACCGCGGTGGCCACTGGAGGGTGAACCAACGGCAAAAGGAAGACCTTTCTCTCTGTCTCTCTCTCACTGTCCACTCTGACTGTCAAAAATTTAAAAAAAAAAAAAAAAAACCTACAAAGGGAGAGGGAGAGACCATTATCTTCCACCTGCTGGTTTATTCCCCAAATAGCTACAACAGCTGGGGCTGAGCCAGGAACTTCATCCGGGTCTGCAATTTAGGTGGCAGGGGCCCAAGCACTTGGGTCATCTTCTGCCGCTTTCCCAGGTACATTAGCAGAGAGCTGGATGGGATGTGGAACAGCCAGGTGTTTTTTTTTAAAGATTTATTTATTTACTTGAAAGTCAAGAGTTACACACACATACAGAGAGAGAGAAAGAGAGAGAGAGAGGTCTTACATCCGATGGTTCACTCCCCAACTGGCCACAATGGCTGGAGCTGCGCCGATCCCAAGCCAGGAGCATCCTCTGGATCTCCCATGTGGGTGCAGGGGCCCAAGGACTCGGGCCATCCTCCACTGCCCTCCCAGGCCACAGGAGAGAGCTGGATTGGAAGTGGAGCAGCCAGGTCTCGAACTGGTGCCCATATGGGATGCCAGTGCTTCAGGTACATTACATTTGAAGCATTTTTGTAATAAATAACATTTAAATTAAGAAAATAGAGAAAATAAATGAATCAAACATGAGAAGTATTAATAAAAATATTTAACACAGAGCTCATACAAATTTGTAAGAGAACTAGGAGTCCATGGATAAGTAGGCCAAGGATATGAGCAGATGACCTCCATAAAAAGTCTAACCCCCCAAAAAAAAAATCAGTGGAAGAACATTCATACCTAACCATATTAACACACTCAAGGTACCATTTTATGCTACATGTATAAATCATCCATAGATTGTAGCATCAAACATGTACTACCCCCCTGTTGGCACAAACATTTTGGAAAATAATGTAGAATATAACAGAAATTGTGATTCATACCTCATATTCTTTATCTTACTCCACAAATTACTTAGGAAATAATTCAACATAAAAAATTTGTTTTTGGGCTGGCACTAGGTGTAGCAGGTAAGGGTGCTGCCTGCAGTGCCAGCATCCCATATGGGTGCTGGTTTGAGTTCCAGCTGTTCTACTTCAGATCCAGCTCTCTGCTATGGCCTGGGAAAGCAGTAAGATGGCCCAAGTCCTTGGACCCCTGCACCTGTGTGGGAGACCTGGAAGCAGCTCCTGGCTCCTGGCTTTGGATTGGCCCAGCTCCAGCCATTGTGGCCTTCTGGGGGAGTAAACCAGTGGATAGAAGACCTTTCTAACTCTGCATCCAATTAGAGAGGCTTCCTCTTTGGAATAAGGAAAAAAATTTTTGAGGCCTGCAGTGTGGCAAAGCAGATAGGGCTACTGCTTGGAGCACTGGCATCCCCTATGGGTATCGGTTTGAGTCCCTGCTACTCCACTTCTGATCCAGCTCCCTGCCGATGAGCCTGTGAAGGCAGTATAGGATGGCTCAAATGCTTGGGCCCCTGTGCCCATGTGGGAGACCTAGAAGTGCCTGGCTCTTGGCTGTTTCAGCCATTAGGAGAGTGACCAGCGGATGGAAGACCTCTTTCTCCCTCTCTCCCTCTGGCTTAAATCTATTTTAATGTATTTTTAAGATACATGGGGTGTTTGCTACATTACCCTCTATACTTTCCAGTATGTGAAATATTTCAAAAGGAAATTTAAGAGATAGAGGAAGCAAGGGGATGGTGAGAAAATTTGTCCCAGCCCAGAAGTAAGTTGGATAGAATAGATATAAAGTAGGTCACCAGATCTTCCCTTAAGAACACAGAGGGCCCAAATACATGAGAATGTGAAATATAAAGTGGCAGCACAGTATTTCTGTAGCTTGTCCATTTCAGGGCCGTGAGAATCACCTCTGGGAGTAGAGTTCCTGGGCTCTACTCCCAGAGACAATGACTTGGTGGGTTTGGAGTGAGTCCCAAGAAGAATTTACATTTCTATCAGACTCCCAGATGACCCTGCTGGATTTTGGACCCTGCTTGGGTATCACACTGTACTAGATAATTGTATCAGCCACAAAACATGATGTTATCATTATCCTTCCTCCAATCCACAAAGGAGCTGGGAAAAGGGAAGTTTCATGACAGTGGCTAGAGAGAGCTCTTTTAAGAGTCATCAGTGGCAATTTAAAGCCGGTTTCTAGGGGGGTTTATAAGTGGTCAAGTTGGTTCAGTGGTTCCCAAACTTTGCTGCACTTTGGAATAACTTCATGATCTTTTAAAAACACAGTTGCTTTCTCCCACCCTCAGATTTTGATTGGTATGGAATGTGGTTTGGGCATTAGAGGTTTTAACTGCTCCTTAGGCGATCCTAATGTATGGCCACATTTGGGAACCATTGAATTGATTAATGTCAAATTCTCCTTGGAGAACTTCGTGTGAGAAGATGCCTGTTTTTTGGTAAGGTTGGGCAGGTCATCCAATTCCATGGGCTCCCACCTCCAGCCAAATCACTTAGTAAGGATTTCCAGGCACCCACTGCAACACGATTTTCTGTAAAAACACAACTCAAAGTCTTTTCAAATCACTGCTGATCTTGCTGTTGTTAGCAAAGGGTTTTGCAGTAAATTCCTTTGTAAAGCTCATGTTAGCTGTTCCTTTAGGAGAAAATTTGGTAAGCTTGTCATCACCCTGAGCATAGATAGTGTGTACAGTTATCCCTTGGTAACTGAGTGGATTTGGATCCTGGAACCTCTTTGGCTACCAAAATCCTAGGATGCCCAAGTCTCTTAGATAAAATGGTGCAGTATCTGCATTGGATCTGTGTACATCCTCCCACATACTTTAAGTCATCTCTAGATTACATAAAATGTAAATGCCATCTCAGAAGTTGTTAAACTGTATTGTTTAGGAAATAATGACATGGAAAATGTTCATGTCAGTGCAGACAGGTATTTTTTACTCTGAATATTCAGTATCCGGGGTTAGTTGATTCCACGAATGTGGAATACATGGGTTTAGAGAGCCTGCTGGAGTGTTGCCTAATTGAGGAGACCCAGTTCTGTCTGTTGATGACTGTTGTGTCCCTTGTGACTTTTTGAATTCTGTCAGGGAATAAGAAGTAAGAGGAACTCAAAATTATATCCAGTCTGCTCATTAAATAGATGAAGATACTAAGTGCTTCGTTTAACAACTTCCTGATATTTATTGAATCCTTATTATCTACAGTATCTGGGCTAAGAACTCTAAAATGGTTATCTCATGTCACTGACTCTTAAACACTGGCAAACTGGCATTCTAATTCTTCCTATTTAATGGGAGAGGAAATTGAGGCTCAGGCAAGCTGAGGAGTGGGCCCATGGCTCCCTGGTTGCTAAGCTAATTCCAGCAGATTGTCTTCAGACTCTGTTCTGTTAAGCATGGTGCCAGGCCATCTCTGTGGTCTCGGGCAGGGTTTGAGCTAGAGCCCGGGTTTTTTGATTTGTCTTTCACTGTTTGGTTGTAGACTGCTATTTCCTATGATCTACTCATCTCGTTCTCTTTGGCCTTGTCATTTAACAAGCTGTTCTAATTGTTAAGCTTATAAAGAAATTAACCAACAAGGAATTATCAAGATGTGTGACTTTAAGTGACGTTAAGATTTCCTTATAAGCCTGCTTTTGCTTTAGGTAAACGATGTTTATAATTTGTTGGGAGTTTAGGCTGTATCTATATTTTACCAAACTAACACTGAATATTTTTGTAACATTAGCTTTGGCTAATTTTGTCCTTACAAGAGTATTCCAAAAATTTATGGAAAAATAGTTAAAAGATTTTTGTGCAAATAAAATTTGAAGTTCATGAATTTTTTTCATAATTTGCATTTTCCACGAACTTTTCAAAGATCTGTCATATGCCAATTTCAAATTGTAGTTCTCCAATTTCAAATTGTAGTTCTCCATCAGCAATTAGTGTTTTGTTTTCTAAATAAGACAAACTATTGAGTGATTTAAAATAAGGAAAAAGGTCTTAAAATATAGTGTAAGAATATTATCTTGCCTAAATTCACTTTTCCCTTTAATTTTGATTTTAACTCAAGTTCAAGTGTTAACCCAGATAGTTCCTTTAGTTTAATTTCTTTGTTAATGAGGAGAATCATAAAAACTTCTGTTATGGCCTTTAGATATCACTTGCTGTTTGCGAAGCTAAAGAGAAATGGAAAAGTGAGCTTGAAAATATGAAGAAAAATGTCATGCCTGGAAAGGAACTGGAAGAAAAGATTCATTCTCTTCAGAAGGAACTGGAGTTAAAGAACGAGGAAGTCCCGGTGGTTGTCAGGGCTGAGCTGGCGAAGGCCCGGAATGAATGGAATAAAGAAAAGCAAGAAGAAATTCAGAGAATTCAAGAACAAAATGAGCAGGATTACCGACAGTTTTTAGATGATCATCGAAATAAAATTGGTGAGGTGCTTGCAGCAGCTAAAGAAGACTTTGTGAAACAAAAGACTGAACTGCTTCTTCAGAAGGAGACTGAATTACAAGCATGTCTAGACCAGAGTCGTAGAGAATGGACCGTGCAGGAGGCCAGGCGGATAGAGCTGGAAATCTCTCAGTATGAGGAGGACATCCTCACCATGCTGGGATTTCTCTTAAGGGATACTCAGAAGGAGTGTGTCAGTGGGTCAGAGGACTCACAGCTTATGGAAATAATGTCCATTTGTTCTTCAAAATGGGTGTCCGTGCAATATTTCGAAAAACTAAAGGCCTGCATCCAGAGAGCATTTCAAGATACACTCTCCCTACTTATTGAAAATGTCAGCCTGGAATGGGAAAAGGTATGTTCCTGAGAATGAACGTCAAGGATAACTAGATGCTGCAAATGGTATTTTTTTCCTTCAGTTTATAGTTTAATAGATCTAAGACTTATGTTTTTACCAGTGGTTTAAAAATCTTCTTGTAGAAAATCTAAAGGATTATATATTTTATTCCTAAACAGCAACAACAACAAAAACTTACTATTCCATAATGTTACAACTTTCAGGTGGAGCTTTTAGCCTCTAGACATTTTTTCTTAACATGTGTGTATGTATGTGTGTGTGTCTGTGTCTGTCTTATATGTGAAAGGGCCTGAGATTTCAGGATCTGAATAACTGTCATTCCTATTTTTGTTTTCTGGGCCTGACCACTTCAAGAAACATGTATCATGTTAAACTAGTTTCTTAAAAGTTTTAAAAGAGTTTAGAAGGGTAATTCTTATCCTTGATAGAAAAATGCCAAGCGAGTACATATTTACCTGTGCGTATAGAATATTGAATTAGATATGTTTGTCTCTGAGACCAGCTTTTAGTTTGTGTGGAGGACCTGTCAAAAACCAATGCCATGCTACTTTCTTCAATCAAGTATACACGAAAGATCCAAAATGATATTGTGATCAACCAATTTCAACAGTTGGAATTAGAGGTGGAAAAAAATGCCAGTATTATAAGGTTTGCCTCATAGATGAGTTGACAAGAGTTAAGGCCCATCAAGGTATAAGAGATTCAAAGCCAGAATTGAGCATTTGGTACTAATACCTACTGGAAAGAGTTATAAGCCAGAAAAAAAAAATCTGAGTTCCAGTCCCATACTTGGTGAGAGTTAGCTTATTGTTTCAAGCAGTCATTTACTGGCTCATCTGAAAAATAAAATACAAATCCCTGGCCATACTCCTTGGGTGTTGTAGGGGATGCATGAAACGGTGTGACCTTTTTGCATCATGCGTGTGAAACAGTATAGTATGGAATTTTAAAGCTAGAAGGTAGCAGAAAGATCAGTGTACCCAATCCCGGTTCACCCCAGTTGATATTTTTATCCTTGATTTTGCATGCTACTGATGAGTAGTTACCTTCAATGTAAAAATAACTGAACAAGATCACTTGCCATAAATACTACTTAATGCATTGGGAACTTTTAGAGAAAATAGTTAAAATAAGAAAAATTATTTGTAACATGTTTTAAGATGAGAAGTGGTAGAGAAATCATTATATACTTTGAAGTTTGCTTTCCTGAAAAGGTGGTGTCTGCTATATAAACCACGAAACTACAACTCCTTTCTCTTACCACTTATGTATATAATCAACCCCAAGTGTTTTTTGTTTTTAATAGGGCTAATAAAAAGGGTAAGCAGTGTTAAGGTCATCTGTGTGACTTAATGGGGCTCACAAGTCTATGGAGACAAAGTCGCATAATCTAGTTAGGAATTTAGACTTACTCAGCTATTATATGGTGGATCAGATTCCATTCCCAAGAGAATGATGGCTTTGAAATGCCTTATCTCACAGTTGTCATAGAAATAATATCTGACCTTTTATAGTTTTCAAGCGAACTCAGAATCTTGAGGTAAAGCATTGGTTATAAATTTGTAATAAAGTTTCCATAAACATGAGGAATGGTCATTCATAGTTTCTTAAATCTGTTTTTTAGACTTGCTCATTGAAATTAAAACAAGAATTGTTCAGGGTACATAAACAAGTCCTCATTTATATAACTGAGACCCTCAAAAGTTTAAAATAGGTGTAATGAATGAAAAATAGTTTCCAAGAAAATGAATGCCTAATCAAAATATGTTAATGCAACAGTACAAAATTGTAAAGTAAATTTTAGATTATGTGTTCTGTCTTTTCATCATACCAAAGTCAAGGTAAAAAATAAGATCAAAAGTTTGTCTTGTCAAGAGTTTTGGCCCTTCTCTAGCCTTAGGTAGAAGCCAAAACTGTTGATGCCTTTGGGTTCAGCTTTTCTTCCTTTTGGCTTGAGCCTCACAGCCTCTTGATTGGGTAGAGTTTTTGCCTTTTCTTTATAATTGTTGACCTGTTCTTGTTGGCCATCATAAGTAGGTTTCCTGACAGTTAAGTTAGTTTCTCATAATCTAAATCAGTACTTCTAGAATCAAGCATATTTTACATGTTTTTAGTAACTAGACAAGAGTGCTTTCTCAGTGTCACATTCTGGCTTTTTTTGATTTAGTAGTGGTCTAAAATCTGAAAATATTGCTTTAAAACCCACTAGTGAATTTAGTAGTTGCATTGCCTGTAACAGGGACTGGAACATAAAAAGAATTCAATAAATGTCAGTGAAGAAATAGTCTTGTGCAAGATGTCTAGTTTGGCTAAGCCTCGGCTTCTGTCTTTAATATTGGAATTCAACTGGCCTTCCATACAAAATGGCAGTATATGTTAAAGTATTTAGAAGGATAAAAATTATTTTTACTGTGGTTATTTTTCATTGGAGGCAAAAGCTTGACAATAGTTGCTAACGAATTTGATTCCTGCTGCAGCGCTGGATTTTGAAGAACATTTCTGATTGCATGTTGTCTGTCTGTGGTGTGATCACATAAACCACTAAAATGATCTCAGATTCCTTTGTATGTTTCAGAGTTTAGCTTCATTCTGTCTTAGCCGACCCATCAGTGTTTTCTCAGACACTGTTCTAGTAAATACGGTCATAAGAGAATCATTTATGGTAACAGTAGTCATGTGATAGTTCAGGCAAGATTTTTTTCCAAGCAACATTTTCTTTTTGTATTTTTAATTCTAACGAAGTAGAAATTAGCGTGAAGATCTTTACTGGGTACTCACTATGAAGATAATTAATTTCAGGCAAGTATGGCTAAGATCTCTGCGGATCCTGCCACCCAGGGCATTGGCAGAGGAGACCTGGGAGCAACAGCAGCCCTTCCCGCGTCTACTTCTGGACACCGTGCTCAGCCACTGGCCTGGCAAGAAACAGCAGCAGAAGCTGGTAACTGGATTTTGCTCCCACTATTCTTTGTAACATCTGTAATCACCATTCCCCAGGGTTTCTTGGAGGATAAAAGGAGATCAAATATGTGAATGGTTTTGCGAGTGAAAAAATGTGTGCTATTACTCCAACTTGCTGTGTATCCTCTCCCTAGATTTTATTTCGTGTTTTTGAGGACAGGGTTGGTTTAGACCCTCTTCTTTTAACGGTTTCCCTTCCATTTACAAGTGGTTTTTGGGACAAGACAAATGAGAATTTTATCCCCTAATGAGAAATCAAGGGTTTCACCTAAGAAAATTGCCAGCGACTAGAATGTTTCATTCAAATTCCTGAAGCTGATTTCAGCCATTTTAAAAATGAAAATCATCCTGCAGTGTAGGCATTGTCTAGCTTATTTGTGAGGTTTTTTTTTTTTTTTTCCAGCTAAAGGCAGTGTTTTTAATTTCTTCCTCTCTAACATGTGACAGAGTAAATGCTGCATAGTATGTGTTCCTTAAACCTTGGATGAATGAACAGTTTAACTCTTTAATGATTTAACTTGTCATTATGAAAGAGAATTTTTGTACTGTACCACAACCCTTTTTATTCCCAGCTTCCTGAGGCACAAGGACGTATGTTGCCTCTGATTTTTCTGAGGTAAGCGCTGGCACATCCTTGACTAGATATCTTCTCCTTGCAGCCTGCTCCTTCCCTCACACAAACGTGTAAACTCACTTTCTGCTTCGTATTTACACTTTTCACTGGAATCTGGAAGAGAGCTAGCAATTGCCAAGCAAATTATCTGATGTACCAAGTCAATAACCTTAGTTTCTACACATTTCTAATTCAGCTGGTAATGTTCCCAGGAGCTTAGGTAATCTCTGTTAGTTGGTAGTTATTGTCCTCATTCACAAGCTCTGTCCCCTTATTTCTAGGTTCTAGACGGCTGAGAATATTGACTATTAGGTGGCTGGTAATACTACCTTTATTTGTATCTTTTTCAATTTTTTGTCATATTTGCAATAGCCTGATAGTTTATTTTCATCATGAAAGGGCTAGAAATATCTTAAATGTTATGTAGTTTTGGGAAATCTTATAAATAAGAAAGAAGATTTCTTTTTTTCCCCCTATTTTGAAAGAACTAAATAATCCCAAACATGTGTTAAGTGATAAAGTCCATAGGAATCCCACCAGCAGATAGTAACCATTGTTGATTGGTTCTATGCTCCTACTAGCTTAATATTTTAAAGATAAACATCAGTTATAAAACACTTGATACATAAGAATGTATGTAAGTTAGAGTGTAACAGCCAGGAACCCCCTATTCCATTTAAGAAACAGAACATCACCAGTACCATGGAACACAGTTCTTCCCCTGAAACCCGAGGTAACAAATAATCTGGTTGTTTTTTTTTTTTTTTTTAATTATTAATGTTTTAATAGAATATACCTATTTTTAAAAAGTTATTGTTTGTCTTTTGTAATAAAAGTGGCTTAATATTCATGTCCTTTGTTAACTTGCTATCTTTCCACAGAACTTTGTGTTAATGCATACAACTCTAGCTCATTTTCATTTCTGTACCATATTTCACTTTAGAAATGTACTAGAATGGATTTATCTGTTTTCTTTTCAGTGGGTATTTGCTTGGTTGCTGATCTTACAAAAGTAGCTGAAATGAAAAATAGAAAATCAGTGTTTAGTACAAGAATGATGCTTCATTGATCCCAAATAAGTGAAACTGATAAAGAGAACTAAGATTAATTTTGCTGGACCAATCACATTATATGCGCATTTTGGGTACTCGCTTCTGAGCCTGTGCAGATTTGTATTTTTATTTTATTATTACACTGATAGTAGTAGTAATAACCCTTTGTATAATTTTGTTATTTTAATTTTATAATACTATGTTGGTAATGACAGTAGCTATTTATTTTGTATTTGCTGTATTCCAGGTACTGTGCAAAACAGTTTTTATATATTTATATGTCAATAGTTTTGAGTCATTTTTTAAATTTGGAGATGACTTCAAACTTATAAAGTTTATAAAATATAGAAGTTAGAAAAATAAAAAGTTGCAGAAATACTTATGCACACTTCTTAGTTCACATTTGGGTGTTTGTGCATGTGATTTCATTTTTTTCCTGACCCATATGAGGTAAGTTATATACATGTGACCTTTTATGTTTCCCATTACGCCTTGTTAACAGAGCTTTCCCCATTTAGGTTTGTCTGTTTTTTCCTGAGTAGATTCTTGCCTGGACACTGCCTAGGTGATCCCCTCTCTGACCCCAGCCTGGTCACAATGCTTTCTAATTTCTTCACTAAATAATTACTGGGTTTTTCCCTCTAGGAACTAATGAACAATCTGTGGGGAGACACTTTAGGACCATGCAAATATCCTTTTCCTCATTAGAACCTTCTGTTAGGTTTGGTGATTGGCGAGTCCCACCTGATCCGGTCTTTACTACAGTGGTAGCAAAAGTGTATTTTTTGTTTCCCCGATTGCAGACCTCCCTCCAGTATTGCCAGATGGCACTCAGTGTGGTGTCACAATCAGGAGTCTTCCCTCCCCTTGGCCTGTATATTTCTTTATCTACTTGCCTTACTTGCCTTCCATCCACAGGATTACCGCTGTGACTCTTGATGATTTGTAATGCATCCCTGTATTTAATGAAGCTCAAATTGACAGCAGTTTATCTAATAGAGGCCCTTCAAACTGTGCCTTTGTGATGGGAGTGTATTTGAGTACTTTCTTACATGGCAAGATCTTTCAGTCTCTCTGTTCTCTTTCCCAGAACTGGAATCAGCCATTTCTTAAAGATTCCCAGTTCCTTTTCGTAGGAAATGATACTCAGTGCTAAGATCTGAATATAGGTTTCACAGTAGTTAAAGTAGGTGGTATTATCCAATTTTACGTATTAGAAAACTAAGCCTCAGAGAGATTAAGGAGTCCGTGGAGTCACACAGCCAGTGCGTGGTGGGAACAGGATCTAAACCCAGGTCTCTCTGTCTCAGGATCCTGCTCTGTCAGGTGCACTGGAGCCTTTGATTGCGAGTCACGTCATCTGCTTTGCTTTTCGTAGTTCTCGGGCCAAACCGATATAAAAGCTTTCTGTCATTTAATTTTGCAGATAAGAAAAAGATCCTTGAAATTAAGAATTTATGCTGTGGACCCTGCTTTCAAGAACTTGAAAAGGCAAAGCAGGAATGTCAAGATCTGAAAAGAAAACTGGAGAAATGCTGTAGGCATCTTCAGCACTTAGAGAGGAAGCACAAAGCTGTAGTGGAAAAAATTGGAGGTTAGCATTTAAAGTAGCACTGCTACTGCTGTAAATCTTTGATGCTGTTGACATAAATGTTCTAATGTGACATTTTAGTTAATGTTTGCACGGTTTCTCTTTTGGGATTAACATAACCTAATTTGGATCTTATTTTTACTAACAAAATTATTCCTAGTCAACTCAAAAGAGGAAAACTTCAGCTCTGATTAAAAGGTCACATTCCTTCCTTCCTTTTCTTGATTGAACAGATAGCAAGGGCCCAGTATGTGTCAAGCAGTATTCTGGGCAGTGGGGATGCTCTGAGGAATGTTTCCAGACCTGGTGGAGATATAAAACACCCTGCTGCTCCCTTTCTCCAAAAAGCTTAAGCGACAGGAACTAAGAACAGTAATAAATAACTAGACATGAGTGCTACTGGCAATATGCTGTGCGTTTTTAGAAGAAAGGATGGTAACTCTGTCTCTTAATTAGAGTTAAGGAAAGTTGCCTGAGTCTTTGCCAAGGAGAAGAACACATTCAGGGCAGGGGAAAAGGCGTGTAGCTTTGGTCTGGCCGCCTTCAAGGCACTGACCACAGTGCAATCAGGGCAGTCTTTGCTATTTCCCACTGTCCTTTTGAAGAAGGAAAGCTATTGGGCTTAAAGGCTGCTTTCCTACTACTTGCTGCACCCTGTGCTCTGGATATTGGATTCCTTAACTGGGCATGTTTTCTTTTTGACTGCTGATCCTTGCCTATAGTGTTATCAGTCTGACCTGTTGATGTCCCACCATTTGACTTCCAATTGCTCATCCTTTAGGATTCAACTCAGAAGACACATCTTCTTCAAAACCTTCCTTGATTTTCCTCAGCCTGGGTCAAGTGGACTGCTTCTGTGTAGCCCCGCAGCCCTTGGCTCTTTCTCTCTTACCTGTCTGTATTTGAATTGCTTTGTTGCATGCCTGATATCCTCTCCCAACTTCAGGTTCTGTGAGGATGAAGAATGTATTTTATCTTGTTTATCCATATACTTATGATACTGAGCATATACCAGACAATGTTCGAATGAATAAAAAACTGAGTGCCAGGGTCCTAAATAATTGTATCCAGAAAAGATCAGGTAAAGAGGTTCATTTATTTTCTGCGTTCACCTCGACAATGGCAGTCACCTCTTAAGTCTTTCTGTTTCCAGTGTTAACCCTGTGATTCATTCTCCACGGGGCAACTAGAGAAACCTTTTACAAAAGTAAATTGGATCATGATAGTCTTTTGTTGAAAGCCATTCAGTGGCTTGCCATGGTCCCCAGTATGAAGTACAAATACTTGATTTTTCGTCGTTTAAAAAGCTCTTTATGATTTAGTACCTGGCAACCCTTTTACACTGAGTAGAGCCATAGCATGGATTTCATTGTCTCCTGTCTGAGTCAGTCTGTCTGTCTTTAGCTAAACTTCCTGGTCTCATTTCCTGGTTAGATCCTCTTATTATACATTCCCCATTGTTCCTGTGCTTTTTAAAATATACATCATGTTTGTAATTTCTTGCCTGCACTCCTTTTTGGAAAATAGACTTCAAGGATCAAGTCCTGTCCCAGCAATTAATGCAGTATTCAGCCTCATAGCACATAGAAGAAGCTACATACTACCACACCTGTTTACTTACTGTTTACTAAGTTTGTTAGATAGATAAAATCTTTTGGACTTATGAATTTTGAGGTAAAAAATCTAAAAACTAAACTTCCCTTTGTGATTACTTTGAGTACAGAGGACTAAGTAACGTATTTACCCAACTATAGCTTAAAGTACAATATAAAGAGTCTCCAAAAGTTCATGCAATGCTTATGAAAAAACCATGCATGGATTTCAAAAAAGTTTTGAATATTTGTTTTTCTATTTATTTGAAAGAGCAAGAGAGAGAGACAGGGACTTGTTCCACCGATTGGTTCCCTCCCCAAAAAGCCACAACAGCCAGGTCTAGGTCAGGCCAAAGCCAGGAGCCAGGAACTCTATCTTGATATAGATGAGTGACAGGAAGCAGAGTACTAGGGCTGCCTTCCCAGGCACATTAGCAGGAACCTGGATTGGAAGTGGAGCAGCAAGGGCTTGATCTGGAACTCCAATGTGGGATGTAAGTTTTAGAAGTGGCAGCTTAACCCACTGTGCTACAATACCAGCCCCAGATTTCAAAGCTTTTTTTGCACCGAAATAAGCTCATACTAATTTGCTTGTCCAAACAGGATCTATTTTAAGGCACTAAGAAGGATAAGACATGTGTTTGAAAAGAGCCTCTCTGAGAGCAATATGAATTCTGTTAAACTAGAAGCAAGAACAAACATTAGATTTATGGTGGAGCTTGAGTGGAGACAAGGTGAAATCATTGATACTTTATGAAAAGTTTACAGGGCAGGGAATATGTTCCAAAGAAATCAACAGTATGTAAATGGACAACTCTTTTTTTTTTTTTTTTTAAGATTTTATTTATGTATTTGAGAGGTAGAGTTACAGACAGTGAGAGGGAGAGACAGAGAGAAAGGTCTTCCTTCCGTTGGTTCACGCTGCAATGGCTGGAGCTGTGCCGATCCGAAGCCAGGAGCCAGGTGCTTCTGGTCTCCCATGCAGGTGCAGGGGCCCAAGCACTTGGGCCATCTTCTACTGCTTTCCCAGGCCACAGCAGAGTGCTGGACTGGAAGGGGAGCAGCCGGGACTAGAACCGGCACCCATCTAGGATGCTGGTGCCTCAGGCGGAGGATTAACCTACTGCGCCACAGCTCTGGCCCCTGAATAACTCATTTTAAGAAAGGACAAGACAATTCTGAAGATAGTCTACAGAGGCAGACCATCAACATCAATTTAGGAGGAATCATTAATCTTATTTATTCCCCAGTTGAAGAGGGGGATGGACAACAGTAGAAACAATAGCCAACACCACAGACATCTCAACTGGTTCCATTTACATTTTATTTAAAAGATTTTTATTTATTTGAAAGAGTTACAGAGGGAGAGACAGAGAAAGGTCTTCCGTCCGCTGGTTCACTCCCCAGGTGGCCACAACGGCCGAAGCTGTGCTGATCCGAAGCCAGGAGGCAGGTGCTTCCTCTCAGTCTCCCATGTGGATGCAGGGGCCCAAGGACCTGGGCCATCCTCCACTGCCCTCCCAGGCCACAGGAGAGAGCTGGATTGGAAGAGGAGCAGCCAGGACCAGAAGCAGTACCCATATGGGATGTCAGTGCCGCAGGAGGAGAATTAACCCACTGCGCCACGGTGCAAGCCCCATCCACCTTCCACAATTCTGACGGAAAAATTAAAGCTGAACACAAACTTCCTGCTTGATGGACCCAAAAACTGTTGCACATCCATCGATCAGCTGCATGTAGAACTTTGAACAAGATGTTAAACATGTGGGATCACGATCCTGAAGCATTTCTTTGAAGAATTATAACAGGAGCTGAAACCTGGCTTTTCCAGGGTAATCCTGAAGACAGAGGGCAATCAAAACAATGGCTACCAAGACCAGTACATGGTCCAATCAAAGCAAAAGCAGACCAGTCAAGAATAAAGTTGTGGCAACAATTTTTTTGTGAGGTGAAGAGCATTTTTGCTTGTTGGCTTTCTAGAGGACCAAGGAATGCAAACACCTGCTTATTTTGAGAGTGGTTTGAGAAAGTTAGCCAGAGCCTTCACAGGAAAACCCCAGGCAGTTTCCCCACAGTGCTTCACAGCACTCTTGCCACTTCCCATCAGATGATGGCACGTTTGTAGGATGATAGGGACTCCCTCATCCACCTTACTTCTAATTTGCTTCCTCTTTTCGGTTGTCTGATATTAAGAAAAATAGGTATACTTTAAAAGCTTTTTTTTTTTTTTTTAAAGCTTTTTAAGTTAATGTAAAAAAGACTACACTGATATGAATAAATTTCCAGGACCCTCAGCTCTTCAGAGGTCAGAGGTGGACAAAATGACTGGAACTTTTTGTTTTTAATTCCATTTTCCTTGAACTTTTTGAAATTTACTCATATAATTATTACAATATTTGATGGAAATAAAAATTTTTTTACATAAGATGACAAGAGTGGTAGGATATGATTCTTTATAATATTTAGTACCATACATTATCATCAACATAGTGCTTGTTGAAACTAATCCCTCCTACATTTCATAGCAAAGAAAGTTTGTACTTTCTCAAAAGCACTGGCTGAGGATGGTAATCAATGCCAGATTTTAAGTCATTGAATTTTGATCTTAATATAAATCTTACTAGATGATATTTTTGCTATTATTGCTTTTTTGTTTCTTAAATTGTTTTCTACTCTCTTGGTAACATGTATTGAAAAATGGGATAAAAGTGATTTCATTCTCCAAATTATGGGTTAACAGGATGACATAGTAGGAAACATGACGTGCTATCTTCACATTGGTATTTCCAAGCCTATGTAAGGTGTTATGTATTTGTTGTTTTATTTCTTTTATAACCTTTATGGTAAGTGACACTATCCCCATTTTACGTGTGAAAAAACTTAAGTTCAGAAAGTTAAATAATTTGCCTTGGTTGATCCAACTGGTAAGAAGCAGAGCTAGGATTTAAAACTAGCCCCTGTGTCTCTGAAATTTATACTTTTTTCTTTTGTACCACATAGACTCTGTCATTTTCATCTTTCTGAAGGTCCAAAAAGTTGAAAATTTACATTATTTCTGAGCATGGCACCTACTTAAGGTTTTTATTTTATAGAGATGCTTGAGCACCAAATGTAGGCCAAGATCCTTGGTAGAACTTGAGTTAGAAATCCTACTAGGTTTCAACAGAGCACATCTAGCGGGAAAATAAAACACCTGTCTGTGGAAACACTGGAAACAAATTCCAGGACAACGTGTAACCCTAAGCAAGAAGGTGGAATACAGATCTTGAGTGCTGAGATGGCAGAATAGGGAATGATCAGACTAGAGTTTATCAGGGCATTGATAACACAGGAGAGCAACTAGAATTATGCAGGCTTTATAGACATGTATGTCAGGCAGTTAAGGAAGAGGAAGAACTGAAAAAAAAAAAAGAGAACTGATTACTATACTATAAACTTTCCTTTGTAGAAGAGAATAACAAAGTTGTTGAAGAATTAATAGAAGAAAACAGTGACATGAAGAATAAATTGCAAGAAATGCAAGCACTTTGTAAAACACCACCAAGGTAGACTTTTACCATTTTAAAGAGACTGTTTATTTCTAACCATCTTGATGTTTTTGAAACTATCAACTATTTCTTTGGTTATATAGCAAAAGGTATAAAAAAGAAAATCTCCCAAAACTCTCTCCAGAAGATACACTGTTAACTTCTTAAATAATTTAAGCTTCTTTACATATGCATGCCCTGTGCATAGTGTATTTAAGTTGGGATTATTGTAGAAAGTATTATGTAATCTTTTAGTCATTTAATGTTATTAAACATTTTCCCATGTTAAATACTGTACGCTTTTCAATACCTACATTTTTATCCTGTGGATTTACCAATATTTAAGCATCTGTAATAATGAAGTTGTGTCCATCCTTCCTTCCCCCCCATTTTAAATAACTATGGTAGTGGTCTTTGGGTGTGAATTTTAGCACATCTCAGTTGATTTCCTTTGAGTGCATGAATACACATATTTTTCAAATGAAGTTTTTCACTAACACTGTCTTTGCAACCTTTGGTTTGTTTTTAGGTCTTTGTCAGAAGGGGCCATTGAAAATCCTTGCCTGCCATGCCACGGGGAAGCCTTAGAGGAACTTCGTGGGCAGTACATAAAAGCTGTAAAAAAAATTAAACGTAAGTTCCTAAACAGACTCTGGTTATTTTGAAGTTTGGACCTTTTTAAAATTGTGGTTGTTGAATGAAAACTTGGAGTTTACCAATAGTAGTACTTTTTGGGAATTTTCCAAACTACTTTATTATTTAATCTTAGAGTAGTGATACTTTTTCAAAATTATGCAGTGGCTAATTTTGTCCAAGTAATATATTTTGGAAGTGACATGAGAGTATGAAAGTAGAATTAATTTTTTTCAGACTTAAAAGCAATTATTAATTTGAGAGGTGGAGAGAGAGAGAAATGAACTTCCATCTGCGTGTTCACTCCCCAGATTCCTTCAATGGCAAAGTTAAGCATAGCTGAATCCAAGAACTCAGTCCAGGTCTCCTACACGGTGACAAGGACCCAACCACTTGCCTTCAGAAATTTTTTTTTGCTGTTGATTATTCCATTTCTTTTTTGTAAACTAAAATTTAATAACCTCACAGCTTAAATAACTTGCAGAATAAGTCACATGAGTTTTTTTAATTAGCAATTATTACTTCCTATGATAAGATTGAACATTTGCTAACTAGATTCATTTCTTTGTCATTATTATTCCTCAGAGCTGTATATTTGTATCAATTCTTGTCCATACCAGGTGGTGCCAGCATGCTCTGAGAGCCTTGCCCTGACATTTTCCCAGTGTATAATACTTCCTGGTTTTTAATGACAAAATTGCATAGAAGGGGATGTGTGTCCTAATACAATAGCCAGCATTTGAATAGGAAAATGAATTTACTTTGTAAAAATATATTCATTTTTAACAAAGAGCAGGAAAGATCTCAAGTACCTAATATAGTTGGTAGAACATCTATTGTGTATAGATGTTCTAGAAAACCCAAAGGGAATTTTCTTTTTAGTAACATATTTTGTTAGTACCAGTAATAATTAAAAACATGGCAACTTTTTGTTAATACTTGTAATTTGTTAACTGAGAAGTAAAAGTGTAAGCTTTTTTCATCCTGCCACTTGGGTAAGTGTGTGTACTGGGTCTTAGATATATTTTTAAAGTTGGTTGGAGGTTTTATATTGATATATACTCCATTTTCATTTTTCCAATGAAAAAGAGTCTCCTAGTTAGTATTTTTGCCTAGAGCATGTAATTTTTAGATGGTTATTGACATTAAGAGGGAGACTTCCATATGAATGGGTTGGCTAATGTAACAGCGTAGTGAAATTCTATGTGTAGGATGCAGTCTTAGATTTTGAATAAAAAATGTTAGCCCTAACTAATAGTAGTTCTGATCAAAACCATGTTAAGTTAAAGAGAGAACTCGAGGGGGCTAGTGCTATGGTATAGTGGGTAAAACTGCAGCCTGCAGCTCCAGCATCCCATAATAGGCACCGATTTGAGTCCTGGCTGCTCCACTTCAAATCCAACTCCCTGCTAATACACCTGGGAAGAGCCCCTGCACCCAGAGAAGCTTCTGGCTCCCAATCAGCTCAGCTGTAGCCACTGGGACCATCCGGGGAGTAAACCAGCGAATGGAAGATCTCCCTGTCTCTCTCCCTCTCAAATGCATCTTTAAAAACAGTAGCAACAACAGCTTGGAGTGGAAAGTTACATTACCTTATGAAATTCACATTCACACAGACATCTCATCACCCTCCTCACAGTAGCATTTGCACCTGTCTCCCATGGTTTGTGAGATTACATTTATCAAGGTGCTCAGTAAGCGCTGCTGAGAGAATTGATGGAAAGTGGACTTTCAGAGCACAAGCGATGAATATGAGTCTCTTCAGCTCCTGTTGCCTCCTCTCCACCCTTTTAGTGTCTCCTTTCTTCCTCATCCTTTCTATAATTTCCTCTTTCTCTTGAAATGGACGTAATGTACAATTGAAATACGTGTTTCTGTGCTTTGTAGTTTGGGTATTTTCTTGCTAAGTGTTTTAGAATATGACAGAATTTCCCTGGGGGGCTTATGTTTCCTTGCCGTATGTTATGTCATCATTCCAGAAAGACTTACTAATTCTCTTTTGAGTCTATCAAAGTGGGATCTGAAGTATTCCATTTACATGACTATGGAAAGTTTCAGTTGTACCTCCAGTCACTCTCTCTCGCAGAAAATTGGGGCCTGAAGGCAGCTCCTCCTATTTCTGAGTCAGTGCTAATGAACCTGCATTCTGTGGGTACCCCCTCACCCCACTGCAGGTGACATGCTTCGTTACATTCAAGAGAGTAAGGAAAGAGCTGCAGAAATGGTAAAAGCAGAGGTATTGCGAGAACGCCAAGATACTGCCCGAAAGATGCGCAATTATTATTTGACTTGCCTCCAACAGATTTTGCAGGATAATGGAAAAGAAGAAGGGTAAGTTCATTGTAAAAGTTGTGTCCTAAGAGTCAAAGACAACTTGCTGTCATTTTCTAAACATTTTCCTTGACCACAATATTACCTGTTTCTACACGATCAGCCACTGGGGGTTATGAGAGACTTAACTGTTGTGCTACCCTAAGTGTTGGCAGAGCTAATAGGAAAACAGAAATCTTGGGGCTAAGAGAACTCATTTTTTCATTTAAACTGTTTTAATTCAATATTCTGGAATTTCCCACAGGGCTGAAAAAAAGATTATGAATGCTGCTAGCAAACTTGCTACAATGGCAAAATTGCTGGAAACGCCTATTTCTAATAAATCCCAGAGCAGACTTACACAGTCAGGTATGTCACAATGAGTCACTTGAATGGTTTTTCTGTCTCTTTTGAATATTAAATATTTTTAGAATGAAAAACTACAGGAAATGTAAGGAGTAAGAGTTAAATTATAAAGTTATGTGCATGTGATTTATTTGAACTGGAAAATTCTACATTCATTTATGCAAATTTCTAGCTTAAATAGGAAGCTTCCCATTGTTGCTTTTACCCATACAGTAAAATTTTTTTCTAAAATAAGAAAAAGGTGAAAGTATAACTGAGCTTATATATAGTTGCCATGGAAAGACCAGATGCTGTAGAAAAGAAGATAGTGTAGAGTTGCAGATAGAAACCTCAGTTCAAAGTGGCCAGAAGGTGACAGGCACAATTAGGAACAATATCAAAACTGTTCCACATATGGAGGGGAGATGGCCCAGGAGAAGTAGCGGGCCTTGGGGGTACCAATACAACCAGTGGAGCCACCCTCTGTTTTTCCTTTCCCTTCCCTCCCCCAACCTCAATACTGGGCAGCAGCATTAAGAAAAAAGCATGTGAGAGCAGGCAGTGTGCTAGGTGGCTAGCCACACCAAGGAATAACAGGGAGCCCACATGCCACCTTAATGGATCTTTCTACCTCTCCCAGCTTCTAACTGCTTGCCATTTAAATGTCCTAGATACCGTATCTGTGCTGCTTGCTTAGTCAAGACTCACCGTATATTTACAGAAATCTGTCACCATGATAAGACACGAAACTAAAACAATAAAGACCTGAGAGTATTAGAAAGTATAATTTTCTTGAAAAATGTAGGAAAATATGATAGAAGAAACTAAAATTATGCTCAGATTTTCACCATTTTCATGAAGAGGGTATAGACTCTAATAAATGTAGTCATTGGTGGAAAAATACAGGTTTAAGTATATTAAAATTCAAGAGTAACAAAGAAGTAGAATATATAATTTTCAAATTGGTTGGGGGAAAACTTGGAAGGAAGCATTTTAGCCTAGCAAAATCAGGAAAGAAGAATTAGAAAATCTGGGTAAATAGAACTCTTAGATTGAAACATTAGCAATCATAGTAAATGTGAATAGGTTAAATTCGCTTATTATTAAAAGACCACAGAGCTGGTGCTGTGGCATAGCGGGTTCAAGTCCTGGCTGCTCCACTTCCAATTCAGCTCTTTGCTACAGCCTGGGAAAGCAGTGGAAGAAGGCCCAGGTCCTTGGGCCCCTGCACCCGCATGGGAGACCTAGAAGAGGCTCCTGGCTTTGGATCAGCACAGTTCCTGCCATTGCAGTCAATCAGGGAGTGAACCAGCGGATGGAGGACCTCTCTCTCTCTGCCTCTTTTTGTAACTCTGCCTTTAAGTAAACATTTTTTTAGAGGCCATAATTTTCTTTCTTTTTTAAAATGATTTTTAAAAGATTTATTTATTTTGAAAGTCACAGTTATTGTGCAGGAGAGACAGAGGGATCTTCATCTGCTGGTTTACTCTCCAGGTGGCCGGAATAGCCAGCACTATGGCAGGCAGAAGCCAGGGGCTTCATCCGGGTCTTCCACATAGACGCAGAGGCCCATGCACTTGGGCCATCTTCTGCTTTCCCAGGCACCTTAGCAGGGAGATGAATTGGATGTAAAGTAGTCAGGACATGAACTGTTGCCCATATCATGCCTGCCAGTGGCTTTACCCTCTGGCATCACAATGCTAAAAGGCCATAATTTTCAAACAGGGTTTTATAAAATATGGACATTTGGAATTTTAGATGGTATTCTTGTAAAAATGGCAAAAGAGTGGATAATGGCATGCCAGGCAAATGCAATATTGATATTAGATGACTTATAAATACAGTATTAGATGAACCAAGATAATTTTTAATAGGAACAATTTTTAATAGGAACAAAGATAATTTTTAATAGGAACAAAGATAATTTTTAATAGGAACAATCTCCCAAGAAACTATGAGTTGTTTCTGTGTGCAAAACAACATAGCTTTAGACTCGAAGTGTATGAAGCACAGGGTGATAGAAATACGTGAAAAACAACTGGTGAGTTCCTGATCACACCGGGAGATGTTTAACACAGGAGTATTTGTAGGAAAATGGGCTTTTTGAACTACTGAGAACCTGAAGCAGAGATTATCTGGAAATTCAGCATGTTGTTAACCATTCCTCATGGAGAAGAAAACTGATTGTGTAAGTTTTGGAATGGTGATATTACTCTTAGGACAGTGGCATTGAATAAGAAAGTAATGTAGACTAGAGGCAACAGTGTGTAAATAGTGACCCCATGGAAATGAACTTCTAATGGACTGAAATACAGTGCTTCTAATTCTATGCTGTGTGGCCACATAGTGTCCTACCCAATTAAATCAGAAAACAGATTTTATAGAGAGGTGTGTGCACACACACAGATAGCTCTAGCTACATGACTCTTCTAGCAAACTTCCTTCATCAAAAACTCCATTCCTGACACCAGAATCCGAATAGGTTAAAAAAAAAATTGCAATTGCTTCTTGAAAAGCATTGTTGTAGAAAGTGAGCAAATGAATGGCAATAATATATTAGATGTCATTAACAAAATTACCCAGGTTTATTTAGCAGATATATGTAAAAATTTTTTTAAATGTTTAGCATTGATATATTTCCTTTAAATGTTCATTTTCTCTTACTTTTATGTTCCCTTGCTAATAGTAGCCCTGCCCCTGGCTTCGGAGACACTAATCGGAGTTGAAAAATCAAAAAGAAATGAAGTGCTTCAGAATACAGCACGTTACATTGAAAGCAGATCAAACAGCGTCAAAAGTATCCCCAAAAGTATGTGTGAGCAAGTTCCTAAGAGGAGGGCTGCTTGTAACTTACGACGGCGGTTAGAGGACCCGGAGCACGGGGACACAAAACATGTGGGTTCCAAAGGGTCCCTTTCGGACTTTCAGTTTGGAGATGGTAGTGGCAAGCACCTAGATGTTTTGCCCAAGAATGTTTCTCCTGAGTTTGTTCCGTGCGAAGGTGAAGGAGGCCTTGGTTTGCACAAGAAGAAAGACCTACTCAGTGATACTGGTTCTGAGTCACTTCCACACTCGGCCACATACCCCTGCCCTGGAACCTTTGGAAATAAACCCTCACCTAGATGTGCCCCTGGTCTTTCTGAATCAGGATCCACACACATCACCTTTCAGGGTGCTAAGGAAAGGCCTCTTTTGAAAGGATACACACACAATTCACTAATGGAAAGTGAAAATGCTCTGTCCGAGGAAAGCCAAAGCCTGGGTGTTCAGGAAACTCCGGTAAAGGATGGAGGGGACCCTAGTGACTCCTTAGGCTGCCATCCCACCAGTGCAGCTCTACCCTGTAGCAGCCCTGATGTGTCATTTTTACACGGTAGGCTGCAAAACACCTTGGATATACTGGGTGAATCTGTTCATTTCAAACAGTTTTCAGCAACCAATTGTCTTTCAGATACAGAGAAAAATAATATGGTTTGTCAACCAATGAAATGTCAGAGTGATCATGTTCCAGACCTGTCAGAAGAAACCAAGTATTCCCAGCTAGGGAAGATCAGTGTGACTCTTGGACACCCACCTCATCCTAAGGCTGATAACTTAAAGTCAGACTTCCAAACACTGAGCAGGACAGTGCCAACTTCAATGTGTCGACAGCCTGCAAGGAAGTTAATTCCTCCCCTGTCTAGCCAACAAGATAGTGGCTTTGACAGCCCATTTGTCAATCTAGATTAATCACTGAACAGTCTTTAAGAAGAATCATTAACATATTGATCAAATTACAAGGAAAGACTTCATACTGAAAAATTGTGGATTTCTGCCTATCTTGAGATGTTTTAATAACATCTATTATATGAGTAAAGCATTCTCATAAAACTGTTTGGGATATTTATGTTGCCTTAATCTTCCAAAGGCCTGATGGTATATGTGTAATGTGCTTCTGTGTGGTGCTTATATTTGGTTGCTAAACCATATATTTTTATACTTACAAATTGGCTCACTATGTAGTGTTAAATTATTTAAATAAACTTGCATATGATCTGTAGCATTGCTATGAATTCTTTTGTAGTCTATCATATAGCAGTGTTATATTGACATCATGCTTGATACCAGGAAAAAAAATACAAGCTTACTCTTTGTATGGTCAGCCAAATTTTTTTGAAATTAGCATGTTTAATGAGGCTGTAGACAATTTAGATATGTTTTTTCTGGAAATAGGTACTCACAAATTTTGGTCCTTGTTTTGATTCAGAGAAAAGAGGACTTACAAAGTTTGCTGAAGAAGACAAGTATGTAGCTGTTTTGCTGTTTTATTATTTAAAATATTAGTCTGAACTTCTTCAGTTAATATTTGTGTTTTCAGATCACCTGTGACATCCAGAGACTTCAGTGGCTTGTTTTTCTTTTGTCAGAAACAATACTTTGAGATTTAAAAAAGCTTTATCGTGAAGTAAAATAGCTGCACTGTTTTTACCTTTGTTCGTAGTGCAGATTTGACATATTAATGCTGTGGGTTGCAAGAAGTACTTCTGAACTGAAGGGTAGATGCAGAAATGAAGAACTCCCTAAGCACTATCATTTCTGGGTTAATTCTTTTTCCGATTGCTAGAGAGGGATATGAGAGCTCAGGTGTATGCAGGTACTTCCCGGAAGCAGTTACTGTAGCTTCCTCTCCTCTCACTCCAGCCATGTTATGAATTGTACTTGGGGCCGATCCTGTATGTTTTTCCATCCAGAAGCAGGCTGACTTAGGTGGTGGTCAAGGGAGCATTTTCTTCATGCTTGATAGCTCTCTAAAAGCAAGAACCTAGAAGTGAAATGTTTGGAGCCTAGAAAACTGTCCCCTTAACTGGTGAGCAGATACAGCCAAGCCTAAAAATTAGCACTGGATTTCAGTGTTTGAAATGACAAGCAGCTGTAGCAAGGAACACACCACCTCTCCAAAGACTTACTTGTGGGCCTGGCATTGTAGCAAGTAAAGCCACCGTCTGCATGCCAGCATCTCATGTGAGCACCAGTTCAAGACCTGGCTGCTCCACTTCTGATCCAGCTCCCTGTTAATGCACCTGGGGAAGCAATAGCAGATGATGCAAGTGCTTAGGCCTCTGCACCCATGTCGGAGACCTGCAGGAAGCTCTGGGCTCCTGGCTTTGGCCTGGTCCAGCCCCAGCTATTGCAGCCATCTGGTGAGTGAACCAGCAGATGAAGATCTCTGCCTCTCCCTTTCTCTCTGTAACTCTGCCTTTCAAATAAATAAGTATTTTTTAAACTAATTTGAAAGTCCATTACACAGAAAGAGAGAGAGAGATCTGCCATCCGCTGGCTGACTCTCCAGATGACCACAACAGCCGGAGTGGGCTAGGCCAAAGCCAGGAGTCGGGATCTTCTTCTGGGTCTCCCTCATGGGAGGCAGGAGCCCAAGCACTTGGGCCATTCTCTGTTGTTTTCCCAGGTGCATTAGCAGGTAGCTGGATCAGAAGTAGAGCAGCTGAGATTTAGGATGCTGGCAGTGGCCCATCACATTGTGCCACAGTGCTGGTCCCTCAAATAAATAAATCTTTAAAAAAAAAAGAAAAAAGACGACATTTCCCTGTGGAGACAGTGTCTTTTACCCAGTAGTAAGACTGAGATTTCTCACTCTAGGAAAACCTCTAAACCAGCTGAATTTCTATTCCCTGCATTAGCTTTTTGTTTCTACAATGAAATACCTAGGAAAAGATAGTTACCAAGGAAGGTGGTTTATTTTGGCTCGTGGTTTTGAAGGTTCACAGTCTAAGATCCATGGCCTCTGGTTCAGCATCTGGTGATGGCATTCTTGCTGGCAGTGAATCTTTCCTTGTGAAGCCACCATGATCTGATCACAAGGGCTTCACAGTAACAACTTAATTACTTCCCAAAGGGTGTGCCTCTAAATACAATAATTGGGTTAAGTGTCCACTGTCTTGGTATACCTTAACCGAAGACTTTAGGGGAGTGAGCCTCATGGTACAGCAGTTGCGTGCCTTTGAGACACCCACATCCAGTAATAGAATGCTGGGGTGCAAAGCAAGTCCAGCTCCTGCTAATGCACACACCCTTGGGTGATGAGTCAAATACTTGGATCCTCCCACCCATATGGGAGACCCTGATGGAGTTTCAGTTTTCAGGTTTTGGCTTGGCCCAGCCCTGGCTGTTGTGTGCATTTGGGGTGTGAACCTGTGGATGGAAGATCTTTCTATCTACCCCCACCTTTCCCCTACTTCAAGTAAATGAAAAATAAATAAAATTTTAAAAACAACAAACGTAAGACTTTGGGGACTATGCCTTTACTGCATGGGCCTCTGATGAAGACCCAAACTAAGAGCTAAGCCATAGCCCTCCCTGGGGAGGGGGTTGGTGCTCGATTATTTTAAGCCCTAGCTATTCCTGAACTGAGGATTCTGAGCTCATTGCTCATCTTCCTTTTCATGCAGATGAGCATGGCAGGTATTCAAACTCAGCATCAAGGCTGGAATAGGAAATCCTCTTACTCTCTCCCTTTTAAGACGTCTTTCATCTCTGGTACGTAAGACCTCAATAGGATTGCTTGTTTCATGTACACCATACCCAACCACCGAAGAAGGTATAAATTCATCAGTGTGAAAATGAAAGAACTACAGAGATAAACCATGACCAGTGACTTATATTGGTCTGAAGGTAAAGGCAGAACAGAAAGAGCCCCTTAGATGTGGTTGTAGAAATCTCACTTCACAGTGGTGTTTAATCCTGTCTTATCCTGCTGGATTTTATTTGCTAATATTATATGGGAGTTACTGTTCTCTTATTTGCTTGTGATATTTTTCTCTTTGTTGGAAAGTGTTCCCTCACTTCATTTCTTATGAAAAATTGGTATAGGGTTGATATTTCTCCTTTGGAATTCAGTAGGAGAAAGTATCTAGCCTGGGCTTGGGAATTTTTAAGTAATTTTCTTGTTATGGTTTCCATTTGTTCTTTAGTCATTTTTGGTAGTTTTTGGTTTTGAGGAATTTTGCCATTTTATCTAGATTTTTTGCATAACTTTCATCATTGTATGTCTTTTCATTTCAGTAGGATTAGCAGTGATGTCTCCTTTCATTCTTGATGTTGGTGTTTTGTGTCGTTTTTTTTTTTCCTTAATCTTGCTAATGGTTTATCAAGTGTTTGCATTTTCTTTTTTAATTCTTTAAGAACGTTTGGTTCCTCTTATTTTCTGTCTATTTCATTGGCTTTACCCTCTTATCCTTATGTTTTTATACTTAATTTACTCTTCTATATTCTTAAAATGGAAGTTTAGATCACTGATGTGTTTCTCTAATGTCAGTGTTTGAAGCTGTGAATTTCCCTGTTTAAGCTCCACCTCTTAGGTTTTTCATTAGTTCCCTTGTGATTTATATTCTGGCCTATTGGTCATTTTGAAATATGTTTCCATTTTCAAGAATAGAGGATTTTCCAGATTTCTGTTTTTAACTCCTTGGTTGCTGGAGAATATACTGTAAATGATTTCAATCCTTTTAAATTCCTTGAGAATTGTTTTATGGCCTAGCATGTGGCCAATCCTGGAATACGTTTCATATGGACCCAAAAAGAATGTATGTTCAGTTCTTGTTAGATGGAGTGCTCAAAAATGGGGTTGGGGCATTGTGGTGCAGCAGGTTAAGCTGCCGCTTGACATACCCACATCCCAAGTCAGAGTGCCAGTTCAAGTTCAGGCTGCTCTGCTATGATCCCAGCTTCCTGCTAATCCAAAACAGAGACAGCATGTGATGGCCCTGTGCTTGGATTCCTGCCACCCAGATGGAATTCTAGGTTCCTGGCTTCGGCCTGGCCCTGCCCTGGCTGTTGCAGGCGTTTACAGAGTGAACCTGTGGCTGGAAGATCATTCATTTTGCCTTTCAATTAGATGAAAATACATATATACACATATTTATTGACCAACAGTATTTGTACATATTTATGCGGTACAATCTTATATTTTGATACATGCATAGATTTTAATGATATATCAGGTCAATTTGGTTGACAGCATCATTGAAGTCTGCTAAAATCTTGCTGATTTTCTATTTATTCTGTTATTAAATATGGGATATAGTAATCTTTAATTATTGAATTGTCTATTTTCCTTCCAGTTCTGTCAGTTTTTGCTTCATGTATTTTGGTACTCCTGTTAAGTGTATATACTTTATTTGTTATATATTTCAGATATATTTACTTTTAAAAATATTTAGGTATTTGAAAGGTAGAGTTTTTAGAGAGTACTTCCATCTGCAGATTCACTCCCCAAATGGCTTGCAAAGGCCAGGAGCCTAGAACTCCATCCAGGTTTCCCATGACAGTGGCAGGGGTCCAAGCTGCTGGAGGTCCAGCTCCTGCAGGGAGCTGGATTGGAAGCGGAGCAGCGAGACTCATGCTGGCTCAAACCCATAAGGGATGCCAGCATTGTGGGTCGGAACTTAACCAGCTTTATATCACAATACCAACCCCAGACTTTTTATTATTATAAAATATCCATGTCCTCCCATTAAGAGGAAAAATGAGTTCAATAACTCCTCCACATGCAAAAACCAGTTATAAACCTGCTTGCATTTTAAAAGTGAACTTGAGGGGCCAGTGCTGTGCCGTAGCATGTAAAGCCGACATCCCATATGGGCATCGGTTCAACTCCCTGCTGCCCCACTTCCAATACAGCTCTCTGCTGTGGCCTAGGAAAGCAATGGAAGATGGCCCACGTCCTTGGGCCCCTGCACCTATGTGGGAGACTGGAAGTAGCTCCTGGCTTTGGATCAGCACAGCTCTAGCCATTGTGGCCATTTAGGGAGTAAACCAGCAGGTCAAAGACCTTTCTCCTCTCTCTGCCTCTGCCTCTCTGTAACTCTGCCTTTCAAATAAACATTTTTTAAAAAATTTGAGAGCGCTCCCATCCATTATCTCATGTCCCAAATTCTTGCAATGGCTGGGGCTAGGCCAGGCTGAAGCCCAGGGTTAGGTACTCAGTCTGGCTCTCCGATATTGGTGGCAGGTACCGACCTGCTGAGCCATCATCTGCTGCCTTCTAGGAAACTGGTATTGGGAATGGAGCTGGGGCTCAACGCAGACACTTCAGGATGGGACGTGGGCATCCCAAACATCATCTTAACCAGTAGATCTAATGTCCGCCCTAATTTGCTTGGTAAGATACAGAAAAAAGCCATAGTCTTTTTTTTTTTTTTTTTTTTTTTTTTTTTTTTTTTTTTTTTGGACAGGCAGAGTGGACAGTGAGAGAAAGGTCTTCCTTTGCCATTGGTTCACCCCCCAATGGCTGCTGTGGCCGGCACACCGCGCTGATCGCCACAGCAGAGAGCTGGACAGGAAAAAGAGCGACCAGGACAGAATCCGGCGCCCTGACCGGGACTAGAACCCAGGATGCCGGTGCCGCAGGAGGAGGATTAGCCTATTGAGCCGTGGCGCCAGCCAAAAGCCATAGTCTTTAATGGACATTTTAGTGGAGGATCTTATATGGAGGTTATGTTGCAACTGAAAGCCTTTAGTCCTACAGAACTATCTTGTATAATTTAAAAATTCAACCAGTGATGGTTCTTTTTAAAAGAAAGTTAGACATTTAGATATTTCCTATTAATAACCATGATTATATCAAAAGATTTAAAATGGCATAGGAAGCTTTCCCTTAAACCAGAAAATTAATTCAAAAACAATATGACAAAATAGCATTAAACAGATCTTTACTTTCAGGTGAAATGTAAATAGAATGGTTTCATCCATGAAAGTCAGCAACAATGTGGAAACTTATGAGACACAAATCTTGTGCTCCTAAAATTGTTGTCTGGTGAGTAAACTGAACAAAACACACACAAAACAAATTTTGAGTTCAGTTCAGACATAGTCCTTGTCTGAAAGATCTTGTTTCCTTACAGTAAATTTGATTAAATAATTTTTTTAATTAAACTTTTATTTAATGAATATAAATTTCCAAAGTACAGCTTATGGGTTACAATGGCTTCCCCCTCCCAAAACTTCCCTCCCACCCACAACCCTCCCCTTTCCCGCTCCCTATCCCCTTCCAATCACATCATGATTCATTTTCAATTCTCTTTATATACAGAAGATCAGTTTAGTATATATTAGGTAACGATTTCAACCGTTTGCCCCCATATAGCAACACAAAGTGATAAAAAATACTGTTGGAGTACTAGTTATAGCATTAAATTAGAGTGTACAGCACATTAAAGACAGAGATCCTACATAATATTTTTTTAAAAAAATTAATTTTTTATGCCATTTCCAATTTAACACCAGTTTTTTTTTTCATTTCCAATTATCTTTATATACAGAAGATCGATTCAGTATATAATTAGTAAAGATCTCATCAGTTTGTACCCACGCAGAAACACAAAGTGTAAAAATACTGTTTCAGTACTAGTTATAGCATCACTGCACATTAGACAACACATTAAGGACAGATCCCACATGGGACATAAGTACACAGTGACTCCTGTTGCTGACTTAACAATTTGACACTCCTGTTCATGGCGTCAGTAATCTCCCTAGGCTCTAGTCATGAGTTGCCAGGGCTATGGAAGCCTTTAGAGTTCGCTGACTTTGATCTTATTCCGATAGGGTCATAGTCAAAGTGGAAGTTCTCTCCTCCCTTCAGAGAAAGGTACCTCCTTCTTTGATGGCCCCGTTCTTTCCACTGGGATCTCACTCACAGAGATCTTTCATTTAGGTCGTCTTCTTTTATTCTTTTCCATGGTATCTTGGCTTTCCATGCCTACAATACTCTCATGGGCTCTTCAGCCAGATCTGAATGCCTTAAGGGCTGATTCTGAGGCCAGAGTGTTGTTTAGGACATGTGCCATTCTATGAGTCTGCTGTGTATCCCACTTCCCATGTTGGATCTTTCTCTCCCTTATTGATTCTATCAGTTAGTATTAGCAGACACTTGTCTTGTTTGTGTGATCCCTTTGATTCTTAGACCTATCGGAGCTGAAATTGATCACTTGGACTAGTGAGATGGCATTGGTACATGCCACCTTGATGGGATTGTATTGGAATCCCCTGGCACATTTCTAACTCCACCATTTGGGGCAAGTCTGATTGTGCATGTCCCAAATTGTACATCTCCTCCCTCTCCTGGCGGTCCGTTAGCTTTGCCCCAGGGGAGGCCCAAGCAGAGCCCCACTCCGGAAAGGCCGTGCCGGTGCTGCCTGGGCGACGGCTTTCCCGGAGCGGCTGCTTGTCCTGGTGTACACCTGCGGCCTGTGGGTGCGTCCAGAGAAATGGCCAGCGTTTCCTTAAAAAGCAGTTCACTCCCTCTCTAGTGCGGTGACGCCACAGCATGCAGGTCCACCCCTGTGACCCGTGCACCTGCTGCCTGGGGCCGCATGGACATTTTAGCTCTGTATTTTTGGTGCTCTTGTTTTTGAATAAAGAAAATCGGAAGAAAAAAAATTTTGATTAAATAATTTTATTAATCATGTTGAATATGGAATGTACTGGATGAAATTCTGCTTTCTGTATCTCCCTGAATTTACAAGCCCTAGAAGACACAGTTCATTTTTCTAAGAACATTGAGTGAACTCAGTTATGTATTATCACGATGGCTCTATTTTTTTAAATAAAAGATTTTATTTATTTATTTGAGAGAGAGAGAATCTGGAGCCAGCAGAGCCTGGACTTGAACCTATATAGTATGATATAGGATGCATACTCCAATTCGGGACTTGGATTTTTTTTTTAAGATTTTTTTATTATTTATTTGAGAGGCAAAGTTACAGAATGAGAGACAGTGAAAAAGGTCTTCCATGTAGTGGTTCACTCCACAAATGGCCATAACAGCCAGAGCTGGGACAGGTGAAGCCAGGAGCCCCTTCCTGGCTCACAAGAGCAGCAGACACGAACTGGTGGTGTGCGGTATGCCAGCACCACAGGCGGAGGCTTAGCCTACTACACCACAGCGCTGGCCCTGGACTTTGCTGTCTTAACTGCTAGGCCAAACAGTTGCCTCTCAGTGGCCCTATTTTTATTAGGGATCTTGCTGGTTTCCAATTTGTTTTCCTGGAAAAAGTTTTAAATGCAGTCCAATGTTAATCTAAATGTCCAATATTTATTCAAATTACTTTGATTCTCCTATACACAGATATTTCTAACCTTCCTATGAACTCAAATTCCCAATTTTGTTTTAAAGAGTTCTTTATGTTTCTTAAGGTTTGGCCTATGTATAAACACAAACTAGTAGTACATGCCTTTTAAAATATGTTTTTAAACATTTATTTGAGAGGCAGAAAGAGAAAGAGCTCCTGTCTGCTGGTTCATCCCCCAGACATATTAAACAGCTGGGGCCAGAGCCAGGAAGTGACTCAGCAACTTGAGCATCACCTGCTGTTCCTAAGGTCTGCAATGGTGGGATGCTGGAATTGGTAGCCAGCACTGGGAATTGAACCTAGGCACTCGAATATGAAATGCAGGCATCTCAACCAGCATCCTCCTAGGCCAAATGCCTGCCCTGCACATGCTTTTTGAGCTCCTATCATACTCTGCACATGTACTTTTATCTTATGTCTTCCCACAGCCTTTCAAACTAGGTATTACCGTCATTTTATGGATGAGAAATGAGGTTGAAAGAGGTGAAGGGATTTAAGCAAGGACTCTTATCTTGGGGCTAATCCGTTATTCCAAGAAGCTTGGAGTTACTGCAAGGTGGACATGAACTCATATGCTAACCAAGCATGTCTATAAACCAAAACAACAACATATCTTCAATATCAATATCACATGTTCCCCTAATTTATGTAAATCTATTGTCAACAAGAATTCTTTATTCCAAAAACATTTAGGAAGCGCCACACTGTTCTGAAAAATCCCTTCTTCAAATCGGATTGGATTTGTCCTAAATAGTTCAAATGCAATTAGTACAAACCAGGGTTTTTTCCAGGTTAGACTCCTGACGTATTTATGAATCAGCTATGTTTCAAATCTTTATTCCCTCACTTTACCAGTGAGCCTAGATTCAACATCTAAAAAATGGGACCTGGATAGCCAACACAGTTGGTTGTCCATATGAGCTGCATTCTGTTTGGTCTGAGGTATTCCTCGTGGCTCCAATTCCTGTTGCTGGCTCTTGGTGTACATGTGAGCAGATGACCCAGTTCTGGACAACGTGATGTCAGGGGAGAGCCGGTGACCTTCTGGAAAATGCTCCTTCCTAGAAAGAATTTTCTTCCATACTCAAAATAAGACTAAATGACAGTGGTAATGTACAACTTGTTCTAGATCAGTGGGGACAGACACTTTCTAGATGTTGCTATGTCTGGTTGTAACACCTGCATTTGTCAGAACTTCCTGTGCTCCCATCTGGAGGTAAAGCAGGCCAAAGAACAGGACTGGAGCCCCAATATCTGCCCCAGAGCTAACTGACCCCTGCTGCTTTATTATGTGAGGCAACATACGTTGTTGCTTGGGAAACATTGTTGCTTGGGAAAACTGTTACTTGCAGCTAAAAGCACCTTAACATAAACAGAATCTGCTTTGTGAAGTCATTGGAAAGTTTAAATGAGGATTTTTGCAAAGGACCCAATGATACCTGGCTCATAGTAGAGAATAAATGTTAGCTCTCAATGACAATAAGCACTTTTAGTTTTTCCAAGACTGTAAGTCTGCTGTGATTTTTTGTACCCAATAAAAGTTGCACATCAATATATAAATTCTAGCTTAATATACAATGACACAAATTTGTGTCCCCAGGATGCTGGGCGGTTGAGAAATACCCAAAACTACATTTTAAGAAAGGAGCGTCTCTCCCCTCAGATCACAATGTATTTGGCACATTCCCCAAAAAAGTCAGCGACACTCCTGTTTGGAGATAGAGAATAGAGCTCACCTACTGAAACCAAGTTAGCATCTTCAATTCACCTCCTGAATAAACACAGCAGGAAGTTGATTTTCAAAGGTCTCCCCCCCCCCCCCCAGCAGATCAGATTATTTACAGGTATTTTTGCCTGCTCTGAAGCAAACACACTTGAATACCAGAAGAGGAACTTACTCAAAATAAAAATAATAATAGGGAAAATGAAGTCTTGTTCTTTTTGGAAGAAGTCTTCAAAAAGATTTCAAAGCTGAACATAGGACTGCGGACATGGATACCCTAAGATAAAAAAAACTCAGGACGGTGTTTTGTCTCTAGCCCCTCAGAGTAATCAAGTTTTGTCAGCTGCTGTGGCTGACAAAAACTGTGGCCAAAGAGAGAGGAACCTGCAAGTTGCAGATTGTGGAATTGTCCAGCCTCCCACTTCGACCTAAGACCGAGATCGCGTATTTGCTCTCCACTCCCTTCCCAGCCTGTTTAGAGGAGTCAGGGGTCAGTTGTCTTGTCAGAAGGGTGCCAAGATGAAGTGGTTCAGAGGCCCAAGCCCAATGCCAGACATGGCTTGGAAAAGGTGCCCTCTGATGCGCGCTGGGTTCGGAACACCCAGCCAGCCAGAGAAAGGCTTTTGGAAACGACACAGTGATTGACGCTCTTCAGCACTCGTTTTCCAGAAAGGACAAGTATTTTATTATATAATGAAGAAGTTATGTCTCCTGGCACCCAGAGAACTGACCTACAATGACAAATGTGCAACTTATTAAGCAAATTCCATTGAGCCTGCAACATGGACTAGTCGTTTTCCCAAGGCACGGAGTTGCTTTACCACCAAGAGCCCTTTCCTCGACGGTTCCAGCTGGCAAAACCCATTCTCACTTGGATCTGTTGCTTTGTAATCACACAGAGCTTCTCTGTGGGTTTTTAAAAATACAAGATAAACTTATCTGCTCTCATTTCCCACTGCTGTCACGATTCTAGAGACCATAGATAATTGTTGAAGCCCAAAGCCATAGTGTGAGTTTCAACCGGAGAAAAACCAGAGAGCCCTTCTACAATGCATCTTGCACATCCTGCCTCCTCTGGGGGCATGCACAATTTCATTTTCTTCAAGACACACAGCCTAGGCAGAAATGCCTGGTTTTGATTTAAATGGGCACATGATATGTTCCCATTGTTCTGGGGCTCTCATTAAAGCTAGTCCAGAAACTTTGGCTGTCTATGTCACTGGAGTTTCTCTTTTTGCTCCCAAAGTACATGGGATGGATGGCTGTGCCAAGAGAGATCAGGGTCATTGTCAGCTGGCTCCGATCTTCGGTTTGCTGGGGAGAAATAGAATCACGAGTGGAAGTACTTCCGTGGGGAAGCCAGCATCACCATCTGTACCTGTGAAGCTTCAGAGAAGCTTAGCAAAGAGAGGACAGCAGTGGTGGCCACCTGTCTTCATTTTGCTTCCCCCTAAAGTCGTGTTGAAGGTGCAGCAGATGGAGTGGTCAATACCTATGATGAGGATTTATTCACAAGCAAGGGAATAGTTTTTAAATGATTAATATAGGTGGAAAATGAAATATTTAAAATTTATTTGAAAGGCAGAGAGAAAAAGATCTCTTTCATACACCGATTCATTCCCTAAATGCCTATAACATCCAGGCAGGACTGTGCCAGGCGGAAGCAAGGAGCCAGGAATTCAATCAAAGGGTCTCCCACGTGGGTGTCAGGGACACAGAACTTCAGCTATCACCAACTGCCTCTCAGGGTATGCATTCGCAACAAACTACAATTGCGGCTGGGACTTAAACCCAAGCATGTTTGAATGAGATTGTCGGTGTCCCAGGTGGCATCTTTAACTGCTGTGCCGAATGCCTTCCCCGAAAGTGTAAACATTGCAAGAAAAGCTCCTTTCCCAGTTAACTCCCACTTGTCTATTTTTCTACCCTTGAAGTAGAATCTTACAGTCCATGTACGCAGGCTTATCAGAATAAATGTTCCTTATTTTACACAAGTAGAATATTACACCCATTATTCTGTGCCTTGCTTTTACACCAAAAATTTTACAGCAAGCTTATGAATGAGAGACTATCATGATTTTTTTCAAGATTGATGAAAACCTTAAAATAGTGAAAACTATAAAAAAAATCACCCACTTACGAATGGTGGGGGGGATCCTCTGCAAATAACTTATAAATGAAGGGTAAGGTGACTTTGTAATGAAGAAAACTTTCCGAAACCCAAGAAGGCATGATGGTGAAGACAGACTGAGTAAACTCAGACATACACTGCTAGTCTCCTTTCCGATCTTGACCCCGTGTCCTTCCCAGAACACTGGCCTGTCCCCCACACCTCTTTCTTTTTAAAAAAAAAAATTATTTGAAAGGCAGAGTTAGAGAGAGCAAGCGAGTGCGATATCTTCCATTTGTTGGTTCACTCCCCAAATGGCTGCAATGGCCAGGGTTGGGCCAGATGGAAGCCAGGAGTTTCATCCGGGTCTCCCACATGGGTACAGGGGCCCAAGCACTTGGGCCATTCTGTGTGCTGCTTTCCAGGTGCATCAGCAGGGAGCTGAATCGGAAGTGGAGCATTCGGGACTGGAATGGGTGCCCATAAGAGATGCTGGCGCCACAGGCGGTGGTTTCACCTGTTGAGCCCCAGCGCCGCCCACCCCTCCTTTCTCTGCATTCCTCACTCCTCCTGCAGTCACTCCCTCAGTTCTTGTCATCCACCCCTTTTACCACCATTCCATTCTTCTGAGCTCCCAGACTGCGCTTCCACGGTGTTCCTTCCTTTGCGGGGGTGAGGAACTGCCTGTGGCACTAGGGTCATAAGAAAAATGGAAAAGGCCACAGAGAAGCTGGGTCTGGAAAGGACGGCACTGAGCTGATGGCGGCACACAGGTGGCACCCCGGGGACTGGAGTCAGCATTGTATTCCGCTGCCTTCCCTGATGCTCAGCTGTCAGTGTAGTGAGACTTCAACCAGAGAGGCAGAGTCAGTAAGAGACAGGTGCTAGGCAGATGCTAAGGATGTTGCTTCTGCAGTTGTAGGAGCGGAAAACAAAGTCCCAAGTCTAGAGCACAGGCATTCAAGGAGGGAAGCAGAGCAAGCAGGAACCCCACTGGGATAGACCAAGCTATCATCCATAGGCAGGGTCTCTGTTCTCGTAGGAACTCCCAACCAAGCGAGACAGGCCCACCCAGGATAAGCTCCCTCACTGTTTATCTGATGATGGACTTTATTTAATCTGTAAGATTCCTTAGCAGCAGGACCTCCATCAGTAATTGACTAACTGGGAGAGGCATGGCTGCAGGAAATTTCCCTCCCATCCTTTAACCCTTGCAAGAGACCCGCTCTTGTAGCGCGAAAGGGAATCCTGAGGAACATAGTTTAACCCAAATGGAGACACTGCAAAATGTCATAAATAGCTAACACGGCGGGCAGCTGCTGCTAGGCTAATGCTGCAGTCCTGGACAGGCTGGACTCATCCTGCAGGAACCTGCTGCTCTTGATGGCGCCCCTGCTGTTTCTGTGGTGGTCCTTTATTGGTTGTCCTTAAGGAATGATGCAAGCAGAACTAGAACCTGCCAATACGCCCTCACCTCTGCCTCACGGAGCTCTCCACCCCTTTAGTATAGTCTTGAGGAGCACTTGTTGCAGGGGAAGGTACTTCTAAAAGATACGCTTTTTCTCTCATGCTAGAATGAGAAGAAACGTGGCAAAGGGAAGTGTTAGAGGAGGAACTGGGTCTGCATGGATGGGAACCCAACAGCTTGCCCTGCACACCCTCCCTCTGTCAATCACCCTGCTTGTTTCCCTGGAGCCCTACACCAATCACACCAACCATGCTTCATCTCCCTCCCTCTGGCCCGCAGTTGGGTTTCACCAATGGGTAATGTTGTCAACAAAAAGGAGAGGAGAAGAGAGTGGAGTCCCAGGGCTTAGTTCCCTGGCTACAGCCCTGCAAGGTGACTTTGGGCTGTGTCCCTTAACTAAAAGGAACACTTACTTCAAGGCACTCTTCTGTCTACCTGTGCTTCTCTCTCTCTCTCTTTTTTTAAAGATTTTATTTATTTTATTTGAGAGGTAGAGTTGTTACAGATAGTAAGAGGGAGAGACAGAGGTCTTCCTTCCGTTGGTTCACTCTCCAAATAGCTGCAACAGCCAGAACTGCGCCGATCTGAAGCCAGGAGCCAGGAGCTTCTTCCTGGTCTCCCACATGGGTGTAGGGGCCCAGGGACTTGGACCATCTTCCACTGCCTTCCCAGCAGAGAGCTGGATTGGAAGTGGAGCAACTGGGACTCGAACCAGCGTCCATACGGATGCCGCGCTGCAGGTGGAGGATTAACCTACTGTGCCACAGCACCGGCTCTACCTGTGCTTCTCAAACCACATGCAGTGAAGGAACAGGTTTTGTTGTTTTCATTATGGATGATCCTCTTTGTAAGCTGATCACACTAGGGCCAGCAATAGGGTGCCACAGGTTAAGCACCTGCTTGTGATGCCAGCATCCCATATCAGAGTGCCAGTTCCAAGTCCCAGTTGCTCTGCTTACAATCCAGTTTTCTGCTAATGTGCCTAGGAAGGCAGAAGACGGCCAAAGTGCTTGTACCCCTGCCACCCATGTGGGAGACTTGGATGGAATTCCTGGCTCCTGGCTTTAGCCTCATTCAATCTGTCTGTTACAGCCATCTGGGGGGTGAACCAGCAAATGGAAGGTATCTGTTTCTCCATCTGTTACTCTGCCTTGAAAAATCAATCTTGGGCTGAAATGTAGGGTAGCAGGTTAAGCCACCACCTGAGACACTGGCAACCCACATGGGTGCTGGCTCAGGACCTGACTGCTCCACTTCTGACCCTGCTTCCTGCTAATGTGCCTGAGAAAGTCTGGGTCCTTGCACCCAGGTGGGAGACCCAGAAGAAGCTCTGGGCTTTTGGCTTCACCATGGCCCAGCATCAGCACTTGTGGCCATTTGGGGAGTGAACCAGTGTATGGAAAATCTGTCTCTTTCTCTCTCTTGTAACTCTGCCTTTCAAACAAATAAAAAATAAATCTTTAAAAAAATAGGTCTTGTTAAAAGATAAGTTGATCACAGGCTTGGCTAAATCAATAGTGTCAAATTCTTATAAAGTTTTCTAAGTATGTTCAATTTCTATGCTCTTATGTGAAAGTTGCAAACTGGAGCCAGTTTGTAGGCTACACTTTGAGGAGCACCACTCCATGAGTCTGTTTCTGGGTCCAGTAATCTGTTTCTCCATCTTTTAGAGCCTAGGGGTGGTATCAGACCAATTCTTCTTGGCCTTCTTTCTCTCTTATGGTTACATCTACACCTTTGTACATAGAAACTTTGTCAATAAATCATTCTCAATCCTGGTATTATTATTCTATGTTCTTGTTATCAAAGTGATGTTCTTTTTGTAAAAGCATAAGAAATGCTCAGGGTTTTTTTTTTTTTAAACCACCTTTAGTATCAAATCATTTGTGGTACAAGTTGAACATTTTTGATATAAAAATCTGAAATTCAAAACATTCTGATCCTAAGCACTTTGGACAGGGGATACTTGTCTCCTTCACAAATAATCCATACATGTTTTACTAATGACACTCCCTGGATGACAGGATCCAAATTTACATATATTTTTAATTTTTACTTATTTATGAGAGAGTGAGAGACAGAGACAGAGAGAGAGGGAGGAAAGTATGGGGGAGAATGACAGAAAATTCATCCACTGGTATACTCCCAAATGCCCACATATGGCAGATACTGGCCAGGTTAAAGCCAGGAATTGGGAACTCAATCCAGGTTTCTTTTTTTTGTTTGTTTGTTTTGTTTTTGTTTTTGACAGGCAGAGTGAACAGTGAGAGAGAGAGACAGAGAGAAAGGTCTTCCTTTGCCGTTGGTTCACCCTCCAATGGCCGCCGCGGCTGGCGCGCTGTGCCGGCGCACCGCGCTGATCCGATGGCAGGAGCCAGGTGCTTCTCCTGGTCTCCCATGGGGTGCAGGGCCCAAGCACTTGGGCCATCCTCCACTGCACTCCCTGGCCACAGCAGAGAGCTGGCCTGGAAGAGGGGCAACCGGGACAGAATCCGGTGCCCCGACCGGGACTAGAACCCGGTGTGCCGGCACCGCTAGGCGGAGGATTAGCCTATTGAGGTTTCTACACTGGGGGAAGGAACCCAACTGTTTGAGTGATGGCATTAGTAGGAAGCTGAGATCAGGAGCCAGAGACGGCTGTGGAATCCAAACACAACAATATGGAATAGACATCTTAACTAGTATCTTAGCTACTAACTGAATCCTGGCCTCAATCTAAATGTTCTTTATTTTCTTTTTAAGGATTTATTTTACTTATTATTTGAAAGTCAGAGTTACACAGAGAGGAGAGGCAAAGAGAGAGAGAGAGGTCTTCCAGCCGATGGTTCACTCCCCAATTGGCTGCAACGGCCGGAGCTGTGCCAATCCGAAGCCAGGAGCCAGGAGCTTCTTCCGGGTCTCCCATGTGGGTGCAGGGGCCCAAGGACTTGGGCCATCTTCTACTGCTTTCCCAGGCCACAGCAGAGAGCTGGATAGAAAGTGGAGCAGCCAGGTCTTGAACTGGCACCCATACGGGATGCCGGCGCTTCAGGCCCGGTCCTTAACCTGCTGCACCACAGCGCCGGCCCCCTAAATATTCTTTAAAAGACTTATTTATTTGAATTTCAGAATTCCAGAGAGAGAGGGAGAGACAAAGAGGGATTTTATTCTCCAGAAGGCTACAAAGGAGCCAGGAGCTTCTTCTGGGTCTCCCACATGGGTGGCAGGGGCCCGGGCACTTAGCCCATCCTCCACTGCTTTTCCCAGGCCATTAGCAGGAAAATGGATCAGAAGTAGGGCATCCAGGACTCAAACCAGCACCCATATGAGCTGCTGGCATCACAGATAGCAGCTTTATCCATTATGCTGCTATGCTGGCCCAATCAATCTAAATATTTTTTTATCAGTTCAATTTATTTTTCATTTAATATTTAACTTGTGTGGCTTATTATAGTATGATTTGTTGAACTCTTTACTTAGTATAGAGTTAATTTAATGTGTATGAAGTTACTTTAAAGTAGATCTTAGTAAAAAATGAGAATGGGAATAAGAGAGGGAGGAGAAAGAAGGGCGCAAGTGCAGGTGGGCGGATGGTATGGTGGGAAGAACTACTATGTCCCTAAAGTTGTATTTATGAAATGCATGAAGTTTGTATACATTAACTAGAAGTTTCCTGGGGAAAAGAAGTTTTAGTATGATTGTCTTACCATGTACAGCTGTCACTGAATTACTTAGATGGTATACTCTGGAGAGTGAACAGCATATATTGAACCTCAAAAATTAAAATTGAGTAACAGGATAGCCTATTTGGGATCTGATTTGGAATGGATAGGGCTGAGCACAACACTGGAAGTAGATCCACCAGTCTTTAAGATTTCCCAAACAGTTGTTGAAGCAAAGAGGCTCTCTGCTTCTAAGGATGTCAGTTTTGAAATTCTCGGAACTAGCTAAATAAAGAAACTGCCATGAGAATGAGATACGGGGACCCTAGAATTGAGAGAAGGGAAAAAGGGAGTGAGAAGAAGGGGGTGGAGTGGGGAAGGAGGCAGAGATATCTGATGACGTTACAAGGTTAACTTATGTGAGTAGGGTTTCTGTCCCTTTAACCAGAATCCTGCTTCATATATTGTGACCCAGGAAAGTCACACAAAATAACTTCAGGTGGGACTGGCATTGTGGTGCAGCAGATAAAGCCGCCGCCTGCAGTGCCAGCAACCCATGTGGACGCCGGTTCTAGTCCCGGCTGCTCCACTTCCTATCCAGCTCTCTGCTATGGCCTGGGAAAGCGCTAGAAGGTGGTCCAAGTGCTTGGGCCCCTGCCCCCTCGTGGGAGACCCAGAAGAAGCTCCTGGCTCTTGGCTTGGGGTCAGCACAGTTCCGGCTGTTGCGGCCAATTGGGGAGTGAACCAGCAGATGGAAGACCTCTCTGCCTTTCCTTCTCTCTCTGTGTAACTGTGACTTTCAAGTAAAATAAATAAATCTTAAACAAAAAAAAAAAAAAACAAACAAACAAAAAAAAAAACCTTCAGGTGATAGAAATCAGCTGATTGGTCGCTTTTATCCTACCAACTCCGAAGTTAATATCCTATCATTCTGCCTCTACTAGGATCTAAGAAACTAAGAAATCCTCCAGAACTAAAAAACCAACAAACAGGTGTGTGTCTGGATTCCCTCATCTCTTGCCCTCTGAGCTGACTTACCAGGGGAGCCCCAACATGGAACCATCTTTTTCTTCTCTCTGCCTCCTTGTCTTCCTCTGAAATTGTCTGCCTGAGCTTAAGAACCAGGGGACCAGAACTTTTTAAATTTCTACTCTGGAAACGCAGAGGAACTAATCATGTCAAAATTTTATTTCTTCAAGGTAAAAGTTTTAAATCAATGGGCCAGGGGTCTCTAATCATGGTAATGTGAGATGACGCCTACCCAGGGAATTTTTCAGCCTTTGAATATTGCGTTATTCAAGGGTTAGGGGCACTGCACTTGCTCCTGCTTTTCAGGTAGAATTAGCCGTCGGGATAAAGCTTCTCGCTGAACTAAGGTTTGGGGAGTTTTTCATCAACTTGTAACTCAGTTGAAAAGAAACTAGAAACAAGGTCATACATGTTTAGGGAACTGCTCTTGCTCCATTAGCAAGTGGCCTTAACGAGTACAAAGACTTCCTAGTTTCAGGCTGGGAGCTTTTCCACGGGGACGTGCGGATTCTTTCACAGCTCTCGGTTTTAAAACAATGAAGTGGGGCTGATTGGAAATAACAGGTGTGGCAACAGTTACACTATACATAGAGCTGTGGTATGTTCTTTAATGTTTTACTCCCCCCTAGTGGAGTTTTATATAGCACACAATACCCAGAGCGTGGTATAGGACGGCACCTTTTAGAGGAAAAGAGTGATCTGAAAATGTGTTTAAAGCAGGCTCATGTTTTATAGAATTTCGGTACAACTGTGTCAAATTTCAGAGACGAAGAAATTAAAGGTCTCCTCGTTCATTTTCTTCATTTTGCAGGTGAAAAAGTTAAGAGCCAGAAAGAGGCAGTGACTCGCCCAAGGTGACACAGTTTCTGGTAGATTTTCCTATTACTAATGGCAATAATGAGTATATAAACCTGTTTTTCCCGTGGAAGTACAAAGCCTGCAGCTAGCCACTCATTCTCATCAACTGAGGAGAGACTCACGTCTTGGAGGAAACTGGCTTTCAGATTTAGTATCACGTGGGCTGCAGGTTCCTCGGGAGGGGAAGGACCTGCACCAGGAAGGGAAGGCGAAAACAGTGATTGACCGTGTAGGCTCTGGTTGCCTTTGCCAACTGGTGTAGCGCCTGCCAAGAGACGTTCTTTGGCTTGGAGACTGCCCTCTTCCACAGTATGGATACTCGGCTGCACGATTTTTAGCTCTGCTTAATTCTCCTAAGATTTCTGTTATTATTCTCCAAAGAACTTCTACTTACCTCCATCTTCTATTTAACTGTAAAGTTTCAACTTTAACTTTTTTTTAAAGTTTTTTTTAAAGCCTTTATCTGTAATGTGATTCTAATACAATTAGAAAAAAACTTTCCTGATTATGAGAGTAACTCTCACTCATTATGGGAAACATAGTAAACAAGTTTTTTAATGATTTATTTATTTATTTGAAAGGCAGAGTTGAGAGAGAGAGAGAGAGAGAGAGAGATCTCCCATCCACTGGTTCACTCCCCAAATGGCTGCAACGGCCAGATCTGGCCAGTCCAAAGCCAGGAGCCAAGAGCTTCTTCCAGGAAGAAGCAGGGCTCCAAGGACTTGTGCCATCCTCTGCTGCTTTCTTAGGCACATTAGCAGGGAACGGGATTGGAAGTAGAGCAGCTGGGACTAGAACTGGCGTCCACAAGGAATGTTGGCACTGTGGTCACAGCTTTACCCACTGTGCCACAGCACTGGCCCCAGCACCACAAAATAGTAAGAACATTTAAAATCTCCTACAATGGTGATTTGCTTCAGGAGCATCTAATTAAACTCCTATGAAACTTGTCCTTGTGTAGATAACAATGGTAACCTCTGGGCAAAACAAACTGCCACAAAAACAAAACTACTTCCTGGAGGCAGTGGAAACTGAACAAAATCAAATAGATTCTGGAGTGGGTTTGGCATTTAGGAAGAGGGAATGGCAAATGATGAGTTTCCTGTGTTTTTACAGCGTTGAACCTGAAGACAGACCACAGCTGGTCACATGGGATAGCCGAAATGCCCGCAGAACCAGTTGTTTTTCTGGGCTAAAGAAACAGAAAGCAAGTTCAACACAACTACAATGACTGGAAAATGAAGAGCAAATACTAGCAACAAGAAATCCAAAGAAGGAAATCTAAAATTCTGTGTAAAATCTGCTAAAATCTGGGGTCTGTGCTGTGGCACAGCAGGTTAAGCCTCAGCCTGAGGCACCAGCATTCCATACGGGTGCTGGTTTGAGTCCTGGCTGCTCTACTTCCAATTCAGTTCTCTGCTGAAGGCTTCGAAGAGCATTGGAAGAGAACCTAAGTGCTTGGGCCCCTGCACCTGCTTGGGAGATCCAGAAAAAGCTCCTGGCTCCTGGTTTCAGATCAGCCCAGCTCTGGCCATTGCAGCCATTTGGGGAGTGAACCAGAAGATGAAAAATCTGTCTCTCCCTCTGTAAATCTGCCTCTCAAATAAATAAATCTTTTTTAAAAATCTGCTTAAATCTCTGCTGATTCCTAAATTGTTTATGGATGGACCAGAGTTGAAGTAGCTTAATTAATGCTAAAATATCTGGAAGGGATGTTTAGCCCAACAGTTGAGACACCTGCATTCCACATTGTCCGACCTGGGTACGATTCTCAGCTCCAGCTTCCTGCCAATGCAGACTTCGGGAGAAAGTGGCAACAGCTCAAATAACAGGGCTCTTGCTCCCTGCCTGGCATCCTGGATTGTGTTCCTGGCTCCCAGCTTTGCCCTGACCCAGCAAATGTTTGGAGAGTGAGCCAGCAGGTAGGAGCATTCTCTTCACACACACACACACACACACTCACACTGCCCCCCACCCTTTTAATCCCTCAAAAAAAAAATTTAAAGAAAAAAGATAAAACAGCTGAGCTGAGATTTAGGCTACTGTCCCAAAGAAAGGCCAGTACTGTGGTACAGCAGGTTAAAGCCCTGCAGTACCGGCATCCCATGTGGGCGCTGGTTCAAGTCCTGGCTGCTCCACTTCCGATCTAGCTCCCTGCTAATGTGCCTGGGAAAGCAGCTGAGGATGCCCAACTCCTTGGATCCCTGCACCCATCTGGGATACCTGGAGGAAGCTCCTGGCTCCTGGCTTGGATTGGCTGTTGCGACCATGTGGGGAGTGAATCGATGGATGGAAGACTTCTGTCTCTACCTAACTCTGCCTTTCAAATAAATAAAATGAATCTTAAAAAAGTTCACCAGCACTATGGCGTAGTGGGTAAAGCCACTACCTGCAGTGTCAACACCCCATATGGGCGCTGGTTCTAGTCCCGGCTGCTCCTCTTCCGATCCAGCTCTCTGCTATGGCCTGGGAAAGCAGTGGAAGATGGCCCAAGTCCTTGGGCTCCAGAGTCCATGTGGGAGACCCAGAAGAGGCTTCTGGGTCCTGGCTTTGCATCTGTGCATCTCTGGCCATTGTGGCCATCTTGGAAGCGAACCAGTGGATAGAAGACCTTTCTCGCTCTGCCTCTCTGTAACTCTGCCTTTCAAATAAATAAATAATTTTTTTTTAAAAAAAGGAAATCAGCAGACAAGACTTTAAACTAGCTATTATAACTATGCACAATGATGTAAAAAATATGCTTACAAGAAATGTAAAGATAGGAAATTTCAGCAAAGAAATAGACCAGGAAAAGAACCAAACAGAATTTCTTGAATTGAAAACTAAATTCATGAAATGTAAAATTCATTTAATGGGCTTAACAGCTAAAGGCGATGAGACAGGAACAGACTACTGAACTTGAAAATAGATCAATATCATTATCTAATCTGAAGTACAGTGATCAAAATGATTTAACAAAGGGAAACAGAGCCTCAGATCTGTGGTACAGTATCAAAAGTCTTAATAGACATACAGTAAGAGGCCCAGAAAAAAAAGAGGATGGGACAAAGGTATTTTAAGAAATAATGGCCAGTACGGCACAGTCAGCTGTCAGTCACTATTTTCACAAGTCAAGGTGGAAGGAAGCTGCCATGTGTCCTGCCTCTGGCAGCTTTAGCTGAGGGAGAATTCCACAGTCACACCTTACTTTAGCCTGGGGAGCTCACTGGGGACTGAACAACTGGTTGGCTTCCAAGAAGTGAAGCCACTTTGCTTCCCTCCCCTTCCTCCACCCTCAACCCCCAATCAGAGTGCCAGAGTCAGGGCAGAATGTGACCCAGAGAACAGACCTCCTGCATCCTGCAACTGTGGGAGTTTCGGGCATAACTTCTGGAGTTGTGCTCACTCACTTCATGTCATCTGTGGGGGTTTCTCTCAACTTCTTGGGGCTAGCATCAGCAGTAGGCCATAAAAATTTTGAGTCAGACCTGAGAAATTCCCTCTGCACCTTCTAGTTCCAACACAAACCCCAGCAGCACCCTTGCATGCCTTGTGAGAACCAACAGCAGTTTCATCTGTGCCTTATGGAATCAAGACTATTGATGTTGATAATCTAATCTTTGAAGTACTTTGTGCTTGCAGTATCCGGAGTGCTGTATTTGTACTGCTCTGCTTCAGACAGGTGGCTACCACTAAAAAATTGCCAACACTCGGTTCCCACCTAGGGAGATCTGGAGATGACCTAATGACCGCATGGCACCCTACAACACCAGCAATGTAAACAATCAGTACCAATCTCCTCCGATCCATTGGAATCAACCTATTTGGAAATAGGGAAGAACCTAACTCCATCGAACCTCTCCAGAATCATATCTACCAGTGCAAAATCTTTTGTATACCTTTTAGCCATCCTGTAGAACTGGAGCAGAGTTCAATTCATATCTCCCAGTCACAGGACTAGGGTTATTGGTGTTATAAGCCCTAGCATCAGTTGCACCCTCCTAGTAGGACTTGAGGAAAACCCACCCATATCATACCATCCTGTGTAACTACACTGAATCTCTGGGGACTAAAGATACATACCTTAGGAGGTTCACATTCACCTTAAAGTCATACTTGTACCCCTACAGACTATAGCAGACCTGACCACTGTGTCACTTATAGATACAGCTGACTTTGATTAAAGCAACAGAAATTACTCAGAGACTACAATTCTAGGCTCACCTAGAACCAAAGTCAAAGCCAAAAGCCAAGTGATACCCTGCGTTCTGCCTAAATCAAAGTAATTTCCAATGAAACCAACTCCATAAAGAAGGGACTACTACACCAGATGTGCAGATGTCCAGGGAGAAACACAGACAACATGAAGAAATAAGGCACCATGAAACCTCCAAAAGAACGGTATTTCCCCAGAATTAAATCCCAATAAGGAAATAATATGAAATGCCAGAAATTCAAAATAACGATTATAAGGAAACTCAATGTGATGCAAAAGAATACAAGTAGCTTAAAGAAATAAGGAAATAAATGAGTGACATGAACAAAAAATTCACTGACAGGAATCATCGAGATGAACCAAACATAAATTTTGAAGATGGAATCTTCAATCAATGAAATAAAAAATACAATTGAGAACTTTAACAGCAGAATAAAGTGGAGGAGGAAAGAATTTTTGATTTGGAAGATAAGCCTTTTGAAATAACCTAATCAGACACAAATAAAGAGAAAGGAATTAAAAATAAAAAAGTCTACATGAAATATTGGACACTGTTAAATGACCAAATATTCATATTGTAGAGATTTCCAAAGGACAAGAGGAGGAAAAAAGGTTCAGAGAATGTACTAAGTCAAATAGTTGAAAATTTCCCAGGTCTTGAAAAAGAGACATGGACATACAGATATAGGAAATGCAAAAGACTCCAAGTAGACTCAACCGAAAAAGATCTCCAAGGCATACTCTAGTCAAATTATCATAAGTTAAGGATAAGCAGAGAATCCTAAAGAAAATAAGAGAAAAACATCAAGTTACATTTGAAAGAAAACCAATTAGACTAATATCAGACTTCTTAGCAGAAGTCCTCCAGAGGCCAAAAGGGAATGGGATGGTATACTCAAGGTCTTAAAAGAAAAAACAAAATGAAACAAAACAACAGCAACAACAAACCCCAAACTTCCAACCAAGGATATTACAGCCAGTGAAGCTATCGTTCAGGAGTGAAAGAGAAAAAGTGTTTTCCTGATGTGCAGAAACTGAGAAATTTCACTACCACCAGGCCAACCTTGTAAGAAATTCTGAAGAGTGTCCTGCATTAGAAGTAAAACATCATGAAAACACATGGTACTACCAATTTTGCTAACAGAGCAAGTATGATCAGTAACCAATCAAAATGACATGCATTAGTTCTTATCAATACTGAACTTGACTATAAGTGGATTAAGTTCCTCAGGCAAAAGATGACAGCTGCCTGAATGGATAAAAAGCTAAGACTCACTATGTGCCACATATAAGAAACTCACTTCGTTTCTGCCAAAATTTAGAAAAAGCTGGCAATAGTAATGCTATGTTATGAATCTTAAGGACATTGAAGTCACTGAGGTCCCTGAAAATGGCAGCAACAACAAAAAAAACCTCACTTCACAAATAAAGATACATATAGACAGTGAAGGACTAGAAGAGATAAACCAGGCAAGTGGAAACCAAAAGCAAGCAGGATATGTTTCATCGTATTAGATAAAACAGACTAAAAATTTAAAAACTGCAAAAAAGAGAGAACATACTATGTTAATAAATGAATCAATTCAGCAAGAAGATATAGCCATGAAATTTATACACATTCAATAAAAAACCACCCAGGTGTGAACAGCAAATACTATTAGACCTAAAGAGATAGATAGACTACAATACAATAATAGGTGACTTCAATACTCACTCTCATCGGTGAACAGATAACCTAGACAGAAATTCAGCAAAGATACACTGGAGTTGAACATACTATTGAGCAAATGGACCTTATAGACATTTATAGGACATTTCACCCAACAACTACAGAATACACACTCTTCTCACCAGTATGCGGAACATTTTCTAGGACAGACCATATATTAGGTCACAAATCATGTATTAGCACTTTTAAAAAGACCGAAATTATATCATATATCTTCTCAGACTACAAAGGAATAAGATAAGAAATCAACAAGAACCATAGAACACTAACAAACACATGGAAAGTAAACATGCTACTGAATCACCAATGAGCTATTGAAGATATTAAAAATGGGATTAACTTTCTTGAAATAAATGAAAAAATAACACACCAAAAACTGTGAGGTACAGCAAAAGTAGTACTAAGAGGGAAACTAATAGCATTAAGTACTTAACATTAAAAAAGCAATGTCTCTAGAAAATTAATTAATTTTTTAAAAATATTATGTAGGATCTCTGTCTTTAATGTGCTGTACACTGTTATTCAATGCTATAACTAGTACTCCAACAGTATTTTTTCACTTTGTGTTGCTATGTGGGGGCAAACTGTTGAAATCTTTACTTAATATATACTAAACTGATCTTCTGTATATAAAGAGAATTGAAAATGAATCTTGATGTGAGTGGAAGGGGAGAGGGAGTGGGAAAGAGGAGGGTTGTGGGTGGGAGGGAAGTTATGAGGGGGAAGCCATTGTAATCCATAAGCTGTACTTTGGAAATTTATATTCATTAAATAAAAGTTAAAAAAAAAGAAATGTCTCAAATAAATGATCTAATGATGCATCTTGAGGACAGAAAAAACAAGAATAAATCAAACCCCAAATCAGCAGGAGGTGAGAAATAAGGATCAGAGCACAAAAAAATGAAATTCAAACTAAAAAAATACAAAAGATCAACAAAAAAGCTAGTTTGAGAGGAGAAACAAAATAGATATTTAGTCAGACTAACAAAGCGAAAAAGGAAAAACTCAAATTAGAGATGAAAAAGGAGACATTACAACTGATACCACTAAAATACAAAGGATCTTAAGAAACTACTATGAAAAACTGCATTGTAACACGCTGGAAAACCCCAAAGAAGTGGATAAATTCCTAGATACATATAAGCTACCAAGATTAAATCAAGAAGATATAGAAAATTTAAATAGATCCATTACAAAGAGATTGAATCCATAATTATAAGTCCTCCATCAAGGAAAGTCCAGGACCTGATGACTTCACTACTGAATTCTACAAAACATTAAAGAGGAACTAACTCCAAATCTTTTCAAACTATTCCAAAATATTAAACAGGATGGAACTCTTTGGAGGCAAGAATCACCCTGATACTAAAATACAACAAATACAACGCAAACAAACAAACAAAATTACAGACCTATATTATTGATATATAGATACATATATTCTCAACAAAATACTAGCAAACTGCATCCAGAACCACATAAAAAAGATCATAAATCACAATCAAATGGAATTTATCCCTGAGATGCATGATGGTTCACCATTCACAAATCAGTAAATGTCCTACGTCACATCAGCAGAATGAAAAGCAAAAATCATATTGTCGTCAGAATAGGTGTGGAGAAAGCATTTGATAAGATTCAACATCCTTTCATGATAAAAACCCTCCATGAATTAGGTATAGAAGGAACACTTTAAAATTATGCAGGCCATATACGGCAAGCCAGCAGCCAATGTAACATTGATTGGGGGTGGGAAGCATTTCCCCTCATATTTGGAACAAGACTATCCACTTTTGCCATTCTTATTCAATACAGTACTGGATGCTTCAGCAAGAGCAGATAGGGAAGAGAAAGAAATAAAAGGCATCAAAATAGAAAGGAGAAAGTAAAAATATCTGTTTGCTGATGACACGATGTTGTGCATGTAAAAATCTAAACATTCCACCAAAAATATTAGAATTGATAATAAAGCAATTCAGTAAGTTGCAGGCTGCAAAATAAACATACAAAAAAGTAGCTTTTTATATGCTAATGCGGAACTCACTGAAAGAGAAATCAAGAAAGAAATCCCATTCACAAAGCAACAAGTATTTAGGAATAAAATTAACCAAAGAAGTGAAAGATCTCTACAATGGAAATTATGAAACATTGATGAAAAATCATCAAGGACATCAACAAATGGAAAGATATTCCTTGCTTATAGAGGAGAATCATTATCATTAAAATCTCTATACTACCTAAAGCAATCTACAGATTCAATGCAATCCATATCAAAACACCAATGACATTCTTTAAACAATTGGAGAAAAACAACCCTAAAATTCACATGAGAAGACAAAAGAACCAGAACAGCCAAAGCAATCCTGAGCAAAATAAAACAAAAAGCCAAACAATTAAAAAAAACCTCCCCCCCAAAACAAAAAAATCATCTGCAGGCATTACAATACCTGACCTGACTTCATAGCATAGCACAAATCTATAGTAATTAAAACAGCATGGTGCTGCCGTGAAAACTGACACATATATCAATGAAGTCAATAGAATGAAGCAGAGAGAGGAGAAATTAATCCACATATGTATAGCCAATGGATTTTTTTACAAAACAGCCAAACCATACATTGGAGAAAGAGTAATCTCTTCAATAAATGACGCTGGCAAAACTGAATAGATAAAGTAGAGTGAAGTTAGATCCCTACCTGTTACCATACAAAAAAATCAACTCAAGATGGATCAAAGACCTAATTTAAGACCTGAGACTATAAAGTTGCTGGAATAAAATGTAGGAGAAACACTCCAAGACATTGGAATAGGTGAAACTTCTTGGAAAGACACTCAAAGCACAGGCAACAGAAGCAAAATGTGACAAATGGGATTATATCAATCATAATGGCTTCTGTATAGCAAAGAAATCAATAAAGAGATATTTGGGGTTTTCCAAGATGGCCAAATAGGGAGGGAGCATACCTCTCTAGTCTAGGGGAAGAGAGTTTAAAAAAAGTGGAGAGAGTGCAGTCTCAGGGAAGAGTTAGAAAATGGAAGAGGAATTTCCATGCAATGTGGACCAATGTGGAAGGTGTGGACACACACAACTCAGGAGCCCAGCAGCCAAGAGCCTCAGCACCAGCTCTGCAGAGTGAGGTGAGACCAGACTGCAGCAGCCCAAACCACTGGTGATAAAGCTGTGGGAAGAGCCTGGTGAGAGTCTGGCCTGGAGCCCCGTGGGGGACAGTATACCTGCCAACTTAGAGGGGCACTTTTCTCTCCCCATGATCACCCTACACCAGCATTCTGCAACAATTTAAGAGAGGGCGGGCGCCATCTTGGACATATGTAACAGCAGCTCCAGCTTGTGTCTGTGCACCCAGCAATCAGCAGTGCAGAGATGCAGGAGTCCAGCTGGGAGAATTGACAGGGGCCTGGATGCTCATGGCTGTGGGAGGCTTGTGTGTCAAGACTATGAAAACACTGTGGTAGCATGGGAGGCTGTGGCTGAGACTTTGGGCAGACACTGTAGGCAGCTCCACACACTCAGGGCTCCCTGATTCTGCAGTGATGGTCACTGTTGAGGGATACATGCTTACACTGAGGACTGCACAGGTCCTTTATGTGGTTCTTCTGCTAGCATGGATGAACACTGTACCCACTGGCTCTAGTGCCCAGGCATTGGTCCCCTTTGAGGAGAGGAGGCAAGGCTGAGACTTCACCAACAAAGCAGAATAAACCACAGCTTTGATAAAAATAGAAAGAGGAGATTTACCATGCCCAACCTGCTTGTCACCTAAGACACTCCCTTCCTCCTGGAGCACTGAACAGAGCTCCCTGGTCACACACACCACATACTTCTGGGTATTCACTGAAAGAGCAGACACTCCAGTAGCCACAGAGGCATAGTCTGGAGATAAAAAGCAATGACAAGGAAAAAACAAAGCCAGGAGCCAGGTGCTTCCCCTTGGTCTCCCATGCGGGTACAGGGCCCAAGCACTTGGGCCATCCTCCACTGTGCTCCTGGGCCACAACAGAGAGCTAGACTGGAAGAGGAGCAGCTGGGACAGAACCAGCACCCCAACCGAGACTAGAACCCAGTGTGCCGGCGCCGCAGGTGGAGGATTAGCCTATTGAGCCACTGTGCCGGCTCAAAATCTTACTTACATCTTCTCGGACCACATTGGAATGAAGCTGGAAATCAACAACTCAAGAATCTCTCGAACATTTGCAAACACAGGGAGACTGAACAGCATGCACCTGAATGAACAGTGGGTCATAGAAAAAATAAAAAGAGAAATCAAACTATTTTTAGAAATGAATGAAGGCGACAATACAACATATCAAAACTTATGGGATACAGCAAAAACAGTGTTAATAGGCAAGGTTAGAGCAATTGGTGCCTACGTCAAGAAATTAGAACGGCAACAAATTTATGAGATATCAATCCACCTCAAGGGTCTAGAAAAACAGCAGCAAATCAAACCCTAAACTAGTAGGAGAAAAGAAGTAATTAAAATTAGAGAACAAACAAAGTTGAAACAAAAAAATACAAAAAAATCAAACAAAAGCTGTTTTTTTGAAATATAAACAAAATTGACACACCATTGCCCCAACTAACCAAAGTAAGTGGGAGAAGACTCAAATCAATAAAATTAGAGATGAAAAAGGAAATTTAACAACAGACACCACAAAAATAAAAAAGAATCATCAAAAATTACTACAAAGAGCTGTATACCAACAAACCGGGAAACCTAGAAGAAATGAATAGGTTCCTGACACATACAACATACCTAAATTGAGCCATGAAGACAGACCAATAACCAAATGAAAATTCAATCAGTAAAAAAAAGACCCTCCCAACAAAGAAAAGCCAATGACTGGATGGCTTCGCTGATGAATTCTACCAGACATTTAAAGAACTAACTCCAATTCTTCTCAAGCTATTCAAAACAATTGAAAGGGAGGGAATTCTCCAGAATTCTTTCCATGAAGCCAGCATCACCTTAATTCCTAACTCTGAAAAAGATGCAACAATAGCTATGATAAGGAATCAATCCAAATGCCCATCAGCTGAAGACTGGATAAAAATATTATGGGATATATACACCATGGAACATCACACAGAGGTAAAAAAATGAAATCCTGTAATTTGCAACAAAATGATGAATCTGGAAAACATCATACTTAGTGACAAAAGCCAGTCCCAAAGGGACAAATACCATATGTTCTCTCTGACCTGTGATAACTCATAGAGCACCAAAAGGCTATCTGTAGAAGTAAAATTGCTTTAAGAAGCAATGACTTGAACAGCCCCTTTTTTATACTATTTGTTGAACTCTTAAGAGTTAAACATATATGTTATAAAGTTAATTGAAAATAGATCTCAGTAAAAAATAAGAGCAAGAATAAGAGGGAGAAGGAAAGGGGGTGGAGTTTGGGTGGGAAGGCAGGCAGGGTAGGAAGAAGTACCATGTTCCTAAAGTTGTAATTAAGAAATGTATGAGCTTGTTAATTGTAAAGTTGTATAGTTCTGCATACAATTCTACATACTGACTTCTAAGGGTATAGTTTAAAAACATGCTATGGGATGCCAAATCCCCACAAGCCGGGGGAGGCTGGGGGAAGCATTTTAAGTATTAAAGTGGTCATAGGGATAGGATTAAGCATCAAAGTGATCATATAGATAGGATTAAGTGTTAAAGTGATCATACAAATAGGATTAAGTGTTTGGTAATAATAACAGATAGAATTAAGAAGGCATGAATGCTCCAACATGGGAAGCACTCCGCACAGCAGACTCACTGAAAGATAATCTCTTAAAGTAGCACTCTGACCTCAGAATCTGCCCTTAAGGCATTCTGGTCTGGCTGAAAAGCCCACAAGAGCATTTCAGCGATGGAGAGCAAAGACACTGTGGCAAAAAGCATCCTACGTGAAGGACCTCTGTGGGTGAGACCTCAACAGAAATAAATGTTCATCGAAGAAGGATGTACTTTACTCTGAAGGGATGAGAGAACTTCCACTTTGCTTATGGCCTTATCTAAATACTAAAGGAGTTTATGGATTCAAAAGGATTCTATAGCCTAGGCACCTCATGTCAAGTGCATTGGGTGATCATGGATTTCATACAGAAGAGTGTTAATTATTAAATTAACAACAGGAGTCACTGTGCACTAACTTCCTACTCAGGACCACTGACCTCAAAAGTTGTATTATAAGAGTTAACAGTAAAGCTTATTCTCAAAGATATACTTCATTTTAGTGTATTAAGGGGTGGGTATTCTTATGTCTCACAAGTTTCAGATAAGGCTACGTGCCCAACTCTTTTGCTTGTTTCCTAAGTGCTTGTTCAATTAGTGATAAAACTTGTTTTCAAAGAGAAGAAAGTACATTATCAAAAAATTAAAAATAAGAAAGGAAGTAGGAGAAAGTGTGAGAGTGAGTGAGGGAGGGAGGATGGAGTGGGAAGTGTCATTTTGTTCTTAAAACTCTATGAGAGGCCAGCACCACGGCTCACTAGGCTAATCCTCCGCCTGCGACACCAGCACTCCGGGTTCTAGTCCCGCTTGGGGCACCAGATTCTGTCCCGGTTGCCTCTCTTCCAGTCCAGCTCTCTGCTGTGGCCTGGGAAGGCAGTGGAGGATGGCCCAAGTGCTTGGGCCCTGCACCCGCATGGGAGACCAGGAGGAAGCACCTGGCTCCTGGCTTCGGGCCGGTGCGCTTTAGGGGGTGACCAACGAAAAAGGAAGACCTTTCTCTCTCTCTCTCTCTCTCTCTCTGTCTAACTCTGCCTGTCAAAAACAAACAAACTCTATGAGAGGGGGCCAGTGCTGTGGCTCAGCGGGTTAATGCCCTGGCCTGAAGTGCCGGCATCCCATATGGGTGCCAGTTCTAGCCCCAGCTGCTCCTCTTCAGATCCAGCTCTCTGCTATGGCCTGGGATGGCAGTAGAAGATGGCCCAAGTGCTTGGGCCCCTGCACCTGTGTGGGAGACCTGGAAGAAAATCCTGGCTCCTGGCTTCGGATGGGCATAGCTCCAGCCGTTGCAGCCATCTGGTGAGTGAACCAGCGGATGGAAGACCGAAGACCTCTCTCTCTCTCTCTCTGTCTCGACCTCTCTCTGTAACTCTTTCAAATAAATGAAATCAATCTTTAAAAAAAAAAACTCTATGAGATACATAGAATTTGTTCCATTTACATAAGTAAAAAATTTCAATAAAACCCTCATACTTAGTAAAATAAGCCAATCCCAAAAGTACAGATACCATATCATCTCCCTGGTCCATGATAACTAATAAAGCACCTAAAAGGTAATTACGTAGGTGAAACTGACACTTTGAGATGCAATGACTTTGAACAGCCCCTGTCCTGGACTGTTGAGGAAGTTTTTTTTTTTTTTTTTTTTCATACAATTTGTGAACTCTTTACTTAGTACAGAGTTAATTGTATGTGTATAAAGTTAATTGAAAATAGATCTTAGTAACAAATAAGAGTGGGAATAAGAGAGAGAGATGTTACAAGGGTGGGAGGGTGGGTACAGTAGGAGGAATCACTATATTCCTAAAGTTGTATTTATGAAACGCTTGAAGTTTATATGCCTTCAACAAAAGGCTTCTGGTAAAAAAAACCCCATTATGAGATTTCACCTCATCCTAGTTAGAAGGCTCTCATGAACAAATCAACTAACAATAAATACTAGCAAGGATATGGGAGAAAAGATACCCTAATCCACAGCTGGTAGAAAGGTAAACTGGTACAGACACTGTGGAAGACAGTATGGAGACACCTCAGAAAGCTGAAAATAGATCTACCATATGACCCAGCCATCCCACTCCTGGGTATTTATATGAAAGAGCTATCTGTATCCCCATGTTTATTGCAGCTCAATTCACAATAGCTAAGATATGGAATCAACACAGATGTTCATCAACCAATGACTAGATAAACTAAATATAGTATATACACCCTATGTTATATACTCCTCTATAAAAATGAATCAAAATCTGTCTTTGCAACAAAATGAATGCAACTGGAAACCATTATACTTGGTGAACTAAGCCAGTCACCAAAAAACAAATACCATATGTTTTCCCCTGATCTGTTATAACAGAATATAAAAAAATTTAATACGTATTAACAAAACTGACATTTTGAGAATTGTTTACAATGCTTGTCTCTCCTGTTGTGGGTCAATGTTTTCTTGAATAAATATAATTTTACTTCAACATGCAAGTATTACAAATAATATCAATCCTAGTGAATAATATATGTGCTGACATATTTAGAGGGAAGTGTAATGATACTTGTATTTTTTTAAATACTTAAAGGTAAGTGACATTAATGTGGGTAGAGGAATGGATTGGTCATTATGTGCTAAGTATAGCAAAATGTTATTGGCACTGTCCAGGTAGCAGGTATATTATAGTTGTTCGTAGAAAACTTTGCAGTATGTTAGAAAATGTTAAATTGTTGGAAATATGAGATTGAAATTGTATTTATGAAGATTTATATGAATCTGCTCTTTTTTTTTCCAGTGTAATATTTATCACTGGCTTTTGGAGGATTTTTAGTCTGGCATTAGAACATATATTTCAAACCCAAATGTAACTGTAAACACAAATGTCTTTAATAAAGGAGTTACTAAAAAGAGAAAACTCCCAAAATTCCATCCTCCAGCAGAGATGTTTTTAGTATTTTGGTGAATTACCTTTCAGTATTTAAAATATGTTATCTCTTACCATAGTGATTTTATTATGACAATTTTTCTAACATATGAGTTTTAATGACTAAAATACATGGAAACATCACTCGACAGGAATGATAAGATGGTAATAAATTAACCTGTTATTTTTTGAAATGTAAATTGTCAACTTTTCACATAAATGCTCACGTGAGAAGAGGTCACAGAAAAAAGAATTAGAAGAACTTCAAACATCTCAGCTTTGAGGTTGGCATTGTGGCACAGCAGGCTAAGCCACTGCTTTTGACCACAGTATCCTGTATTGGAGTGCTGGTTCAAGTTCCAGCAGCTCTGCTTTTGATCCAGTTTCATGCTAACACATCTGGGAAAGCAGTAGATGATGGCCCAAGTGCGACCCACGTGAGAGACTTGGATGAAGTTCTTGGCTTCAGGCTAGACTAGCCCTGGCTATTGCAGCCGTTTGAGGCGTCAACCACCAATGGAAGATGGGTCTCTGTTCCTCTTTGTCACTCTGCCTTTCAAATACATGAATAAATCTTTTTAAAGTCTCAGCGTCAACAAATAGAATTAAAGCAGTGCAACAGTGCTTTTAAAATTCTGATGGAAGATTTAATTCACATTTCAACACACAGCCTGTCAACAAAAGGAATAATGCAATGTCTTTAAAATTTTTATTTTTGGCAACTCTTTTAGGATGTGCTTTCCCAGAACATGGAGGCAAAAAAAAAAAAAAAAAAAAAAAAAAGGCAGTGGAGGACACAGGATCCAGGAAACAGGAATAAAACGTGTGCAATGGAAAAGGGAGGGAGATTCCCAGGGAAAAGGAGATTCCCAGAATCTGGGAAGGGAAGTTCCAATGGCATAGTAGGCACAAAGTGCAAGCAGCCTAGGATTGCAGGAAAGGCTGGCGATACCTGTGGGAGACAGTTCTTAACTCAAAAAAGGATAGAATACCTGAGGAGTTCCCACGGCAGAGAAGAGTTTTACTTGTTGGGGAACCGTGGTTCAAGCAATGACAGGTACACATCAAGCTACTTTCATCTCAAATGCTTGAGACCAGAAGTGTTTCAGATACCGGACTGCTTCAGATTTTGGAATTTTGCATACACATAATGAGTCATACCAGGGATGTGACCCGTCTAAACACAAGATTTCTTTCGTGTACACCTTATAGACTGAATGCAGTTTTATACACTATTTTTAGTGCGCCTGTATTCTGACTGGGGTCCATCACATGAGGTCAGGTGTGTAAGTTTTCCCTGTGTAGCATCTCATCAACACACAGAAAGCTTTACGTTTTGGAGTATTTGGGATTTTTTTCTCGGATTAGGCATTCTCAATTTATACATTAAAAAGTTGAGGAAATAAATGAGTTCCTCTAGAGGAAACAAGTTACACATGGAAAGACTGTTGTGTATTACAGGCTTGCCCTGAAAATATTTATCAGAATAATGTCATCACTTTATATTCCTTTGAGTAAAAAGCATAAAGCCATATTGAGATTATCAGAGAAGACAAGTGCATATATGTAGTAGGAAGCAGAATATGTAATAAAATCCTTATTTCCCACAGGCAGAAATAGTTAAAACATAAAAATGCAAAGAAAAAAATCTATAGGAAGATGTTAGAAATTTGAAGGTAAATTCTAGACAACAGCTAAAAAGATGCAAAGTTGCCCTGCGGGACAAGAGTGTGAATAGGAAAGGATCGGGCAGGTTTTTGCTGTTTTTCCACTATGACTTCTTAAAACTTTAAAAAAAATATTTATTCTATTTGAAAGACTTAGAGATCTTCCATCTGCTGGTTCACTACCCAAATGGTTGCAATGGCTATGGCTGGGCCAGGCCAAAGCCAGCAGCTTCATCAGGGTCTCCTACATGGGTACAGGGGCCCAGGGACTTGGACCAGCTTCTGCTGCATTCCCCAGGTCATTACTGGGGAGCTGGACTGGAACTGGGGCAGCCAGGACACAAACTGGTACCATGTGGATCCCGGTGTTGCCAGGTGGTGGCTTAACCTGCTATGCTACAGTGTAGGCCCCAACTTCTTGAAACTCTTAATGGGAGACGTGTGTGTTCTGCCAGCCCATGCTGAGCTACATCCAGACAGCCTGAGTGGGGCTTGCAAAGCCCAGCCACATTATGCTGCAACTCCCCTATAATGGCCTTTCACAGGTACAGGACTGCGCTTAACTTCTGGGTAGAATTTTTAGATTTTTCGTCTTACTTGCAAGGAGGGGAGAGTGGGGAAAGAGAGGGGGAGTGGGGGATAGAAAGGGTAGAGACTGAGGGGAGAGAAGAGAGGGAGGGGGAGGGTAGAGAGGGAAGGGGGAGGAGAGGGGAGAGAAGAGATGGAGGGATAGATCCTGTATTTACTGGTTCACTCCCCAAATGTTTCCAACAGCCAGTTCTGAGCCAGGCTGAAGCCCAGGATTTGGGGAAGTCCATCTGGATCTCTCACATGCATGGCAGGGTCTCAAGTATTGAGCAATCCTTTGCTGCCTTCCAGGATGCATTAGCAGGAAGCTGGATCAAAAGCAGAATGGCCAGGGTTCCAACCAGGTAGTCTTATATGGTGCGTTAGTGCCCTAAGCAGCAATTTAAGCTGCTGCAACAAATGCCCACCGCAGGGTATAATTTCTTACATCACCACCAAACCCATCCAGGACATTCATTGCCCAGACCTCTCAGACAGTGCCTAGATAGCTCAGGGGTGTAGTTGAATTATTGCTGTGAAAGAATGACTGATCTGTAGACATGCCAACTAATTGAAGGCTGGCAGGGGCTGGAGGGACTGTCCAGAGACCACCACAGTACCTCGTCTTGGAGAGATGTACACAAAGCTAGATGAAGGCTTTGGGCCGATGCTGTGGAGACTTTTATGTTAGAGGATTAAAGTAGATAACCCAGTTTCCTCCATCTTGAGATTCTAAGGAGTTTCTTTCTCTGGGCCCGGTCTACAATTGCAGGCAAAGTATTAGGACCCAGAACAAGGTGTTAATCATCTCTCTACCTCTTAATTTTTCTATGAACATCGAATATACTCAGTATCTTCCTCCTGCCTTTCAAATGTTCCTCGTGTGTTTGAAAAGAATGTACTATACATTTTTGGCAATCCATATTCCATGTGCTTAGATTAAGCTTGACAAATGTGTTCAAATGTTCTACAACCTTGTTTCTTGCTTGCTCAAGCTGTCAATTATTTATATCATGTGAAACCTTTCACTAAGAGTGAATTTAGCCATTTTTGCTTGTAGTCATCTCAATTTTTAAAATGTATCTTATGGGGCCGACGTGATGGCATAGCAGGTTAGGCCTCTGCCTACAGCACTAGCATCCCATATGGGTTCACAACTTGGCTGCTCCACTTCTGATCCAGCTCCCTACTAATGTGCCTGGGATAAGCAGCAGAGGATGGTTCAAGTGCTTGGGCCCCTGCACCCACGTGGGAGGAAGCTCCAGGCTCCTGGCCTCAGCCTGGCTCAGCCACAGCTGTTGCAACCATTTGGGGAATGAATCAGCAGATGGAAGCTCACTCTCTCCCTCTCTTTATCTCCCCCTCTGTAACTCTGCCTTTCAAATAAATAAAAATCTTTAACAAAATGTGTTTTACCCACAATGAGATTTCACCTCACCCCTGTTAGAATGGCTTTCATATAGAAATCTACAAACAAATGCTGGCGAGGATGCAGGGAAAAAGGCACCCTAACCCACTGTTGGTGGGAATGTAAACTGGTAAAGCCACTATGGAAGACAGCATGGAGATTCCTCAGAAATCTAAATATAGACATACTATATGACCCAGCCATCCCACTCCTGGGACTCTACACAAAGGAAATGAGATCAGCATATGAAAGAGCTATCTCTACCCCCATATTTATTGCAGCTCAATTCACAATAGCTAAGACATGGAATCAACCCAAATGTCCGTCAACTGAAGACTGGATAAAGAAAGTATGGGATATGTACACCATGGAATACTACACAGTGGTTAAAAAAAAAAAAAAAAAACCTGTACACCGGACATTTGCAACAAAATGGATGAAATAAGCCAGTCCCAAAGGACAAATACCCTATGTTCTCCCTGACCTATGATAACTAATAGAGCACCTAAAAGGCAACCTGCAGAAGTGAAACTGACAATTTGAGAAGCAATCACTTTGAACAGCTCTTGTTTTGACTGTTGAGGAACAGTTTGCCTTTTTCCTTTTTTTTTTTTTTTCTCTTTGTATTTCTAATGCTATCTGTTGAACATTTACCCAAAATGGAGATAATCACATGTGTACGAAGTTAACTGAAAATAGATTTTGGGAAAAAACAAGAACGGAAATGAGAGGGAAGGGGAAGAAGCGTGAGTGCGGGTAGGAGGATGGGCACGGTGGGAAGATTCACTGTGTTCTTAAAGATGTGACTGTGAAATGTATGAAGCTTGCAACTGCAAAACTACATAGTTCTTCATACATTTATACAGACCTACTAATAAGGATATGGTTTAAAAACTTACTATAGGATCCCAAACCTCCTTAGGATGGGTTGTAAAAGTATCATTTTGAATGTTAGAGTGAGCATGGAGATAAGCTTAAGTGATAAAGTGATCATATAGATAGGATTAAGTATTTTTTTATTTTATTTTATTTTTTTTTGACAGGCAGAGTTAGATAGTGAGAGAGAGAGAGAGAGAAAGGTTTTCCTTTTTCTGTTGGTTCTCCCCTCAAGTGGCTGCTATGGCTGGCGCACTGCACCTATCCGAAGCCAGAAGCCAGGTGCCCCCTCCTGGTCTCCCATGCGGGTGCAGGGCCCAAAGACCTGGGCCATCTTCCACTGCACTCCCGGGCCACAGCAGAGAGCTGGACTGGAAGAGGAGCAACTGGGACAAAATCCGGCGCCCTGACTGGGACTAGAACCAGGGTGCCGGCACCGCAGGCGGAGGATTAGCCTAGTGAGCCGCGGTGCCAGCAGGATTAAGTACTAAAGTGATCATATAAATAAGACTAAATGTTTGGCAATAATAATGGAATCAAAAAGGAGTGAATGCTCCCATATCGAAGCAGTCCATATAGCAGACTCATAGAATGATAATCACTTCAAATAACACTGTGACCAGAATCAGCCCTTAAGGCATTCTGGTCTGGCTGAAAAACCAATGAGAGCATGTCAGGCATGGAAAACCAAAACACTGTGTTCCACATGAAGGAATTCTATGGGTGAAACCCCAACAGAAATAAGTGGTCATCAAAGAAGGATGTACTAGGGCCAGCACCGTGGTGCAGTAGGTTAAATCCTCTGCCTGTGGTGCTGGCATCCCATATGAGTGCCAGTTCTAGTCCTGGCTGCTCCTCTTCCAATCCAGCTCTCTGCTATGGCCTGGGATGGCAGTAGTAGATGGCCCAAATCCTTGGGCCCCTGCACCCGCGTGGGAGACTGGGAAGAGGCACCTGGTTCCTGGCTTTGGATCGGCGCAGCTCTGGCTGTTGTGGCCACTTGGGGAGTGAACCAGTGGATGGAAGACATTTCCCTCTGTCTCTCCCTCTCACTGTAACTCTACCTCTCAAGTAAATAAATACATTTTTTTTAAAAAAAGATGTACTTCACTCTGAAGGGAGGAGAGAACTTCCACTTTTCCCACGGCCTTGTCTAAATACAGAAGGAGTCAATGGATTCAAAAGGTTTCCACAATGGCCCAAGTGCTTGGGCTCTTGCACCCGCATGGGAGACCAGGAAGAAGCACCTGGCTCCTGGCTTCGGATCGGTGTAGTTCCAGCTGTGGTGGCCATTTGGGGGGTGAACCAACGGAAGGAAGACCTTTCTCTCTGTCTCTCACTGTCTATAACTCTACCTGCCCCCCCCCCCAAAAAAAAAAACCCAAAAGGCAGCACATGTCAAGAGCCTCAGGTGATCACTGATGTCATACATAAGAGTGTTGTTAAATTAACAACAGTAGTCACTGTGTACTAATTCCCCATGCAGGACCTCTCTCCTCAAAGAGTTAGATTGTGACAGTTAATAGTAAAACTTGATTACAAATATTTACCTTGCTTTAATGTATTAAGTGGAGGACATTTTCTATGTCTCATAAGCTATAGTAATGTCTAAATGCTTGCAAAAGATGCACCATTTTTGGGTTCTTCTCCAAAGTTAACTCTCTCTCTCTCTCAAAAAAAAAAATACAGATACATCAAACCTCAGAAAGGTTTACTTTTATTGAATTAAAAAGTACTTTATTTCCTTATTATAAAAACAATCCTGTTGGTGTGCTAATGTACAGTAGGGTAATAACAGTTAATAATAACATACTGTACTTTTCTAAATAGCTAGAAGAAAGACTTCTGAATGTTCACACTACAAAGAAAGCTTAAATATATGAAGCAATGGATGCTAATTATCCTAATATTATCATTAAAATGTATGCATGTATCAAAAAATTTTAAAAATGTGTTTTGTATCCTGTTTTCATACATATTTAGAATTCTTACTCCTGCCCAATTTATTAAACCTTAAAAACTACCTTGTGTCTAGTATCCCCTTCCATTTTAAATTATTTCCATCTGAGGCTGGCACTGTGGCATAGCGGGTAAAGTCACTGCCTGCAGTGCCAGCATCCCATATGGGCGCCGGTTCAAGTTCCAGCTGTTCCACTTCTGATCCAGCTCTCTGCTATGGCCTGGGAAAGCAGTGGAAGATGGTACAAGTCTTTGGGCCCCTGCATTCATGTGAGAAGACCTGGAGGAGGCTCCTGGCTCCTGGCTTCGGATCAGCTCAGCTCCAGCCATTGCAGTCAATTGGGGAGTGAACCAGCGGATAGAAGACCCCCCATCCCCCCCGCCTCTCCTCGTAACTCTGACTTAAAAATAAATAAATAAATCTTTTAAAAAAATTAGTTGCATCAAATTTTTTCATTAGTATTTGTCTGGTATAATTTTCCACCCATCTACTTTCAACTTTTCTGTAGTATGATTTTGTGCAAAATTTTAGTTCATTGAAAAGGCTAATCTCTGGGGCCAGCATTGTAGCATAGTGTGTAAAACTGCTGTCCGTGATGCCAGCATCCCACATGGTCACTGCTTCAATTCCTGGCTGCTCCACTTCCAATTCAGCTCCCTACTAATGTGCCTGGGAAAGCAAGGGAAGATGGTCCAAATGCTTGGGCCCCTGCACCCATGTGGGAGACCCGGAAAAATCTCCTGGCTTCTGATCGGCTCGGCTCAGCTCTGGCCATTGTGGCAATTGGGGGATTGAACCAGCAGATGGAAGATTCTCTCTCTCCTGCTCTCTAACTCTGCCTTTCAAATAAATTTTAAAAATCTTTAAAAAATCTAGGGACCAGCACTGTGGGGTAGTGGGTAAAGTCACTGCCTGTAGTGTCGCCATCCCATATGGTCACCAGTTCGAGTCTCAGCTGTTCTACTTCTGATCCAGCTCTCTGCTACGGCCTGGGAAAGTAGTCATTGGACCCCTGCACTTGTGTGGGAGGCCCAGAAAAACTCCTGGCTTCAGATTGGCACAGCTCCACCTGTTGTGGCATCTGGGGAGTGAACCAACCGGAAGACGTCTCCCTCTGCTTCTCAAATAAATCTTTTTTAAAAAAGCTAATCAAGTTTTCTTTTAGGAAAAAAAGTTTTTAAAGTCAGAACTACAGAGAGAGGAGACACACAGAGAAAGACTTTTCATTCACTGGTTCATTCCCCCAATGGTGATAATGGCCAGGGCTGAGTTAGGCCAAAGACAGGAGCCTCAATTTCATCAGGATCTCCCACATGGGTGGCAGGGGCCCAAACACTTAGGCCATGCTCCACTGTCCTCCCAGGTGCATTAACAAGGAGCTAGATCAGAAGTAGAACAACCAGACTCAAACAGTGCCCACATGGGATACCAGCATTGAAGGCAGCAGCTTACTCCCCTGAGCCACAACACTAGCCTCGAGATATTTTATGTAGCTACTGTTGAGATTTATCCATGTATTAGACTTTTATTAGCATTTTAAAATTTTTGATCTTCCTTTTGGAGTTTTTATTTTTGATAGATTTGTTTTAGAAGTTCTTTTAATAAAGATATCTTGGAAATTAACTCCTATGAAAGTTGAAATTCTGCTTCAAAGATAACATTTCTAAGTATGAATTTATAAACTCACGATGGCTTTCTTTTGGCACTTTCAGCAAACATTACTCCACTTTTTATTTTCCTGTTGTTGAGAAATCAGTTTTTGACCTACTTGATATGCCTTTGAAAGTAATCTGTTCTTTTCAGTCTCTGGCTTCATTGTATTTCTTCTCCCCTAACGATTGGGGACTACTTTTAAGATCATCTCTTAAAGAAAAAAACTATTTATTTGAAAGAGGGAGGTACAGAGAGGCATATATATAGAGAGAGCAAGTGGTCTTCCATCCACTGGTTCACTCCCCAGATGGCTGGAGTTGTGCCAATCTGAAGCCAGGAGCTTCTTCTGAGTCTCCCATGTGGCTGCAGGGGCCCAAGGACTTGGGATCTCTTCCACTGCTTTCCCAAACCAAGGCAGAGAGCTGGGTCTGAAGTGGAGCAGCCAGGACTTGAACCAGCACCCATATGGGAAGCCAGCACTGCAGCTTGCAGCTTTGCCTGCTACACCACAGCGCCGGCACTAAGATCATCTCTTTAACTTGATGTTCTACAGTCTGTCTACAATGAATCAAGGTTAATATTTGTATTTATTCTGCTTGAATTCACTGGGCATTCCGAGTCTGATGATTCACCATTTAAACAGATTCTGGAAGAATTTCAGCTGTAATCTCTGCAGAAGATTGCTTATCCCCATTACCTCCTTCTGCAATTATTAGGTGTAGCTCAAACTTGTCAATCTATGCTCTATGACTTTTGATTTTTTTCTTTTGTGTTTTAAATTTCTGTATCTTGAGTTGCATTATAGTTAATTCATTTGTCCTGTGTTTCACTGCATGAAGTCTCTTTTCAGCTGCATCTAATCTGTTTCACCTGTCACTGTATTTCTAACTTCAACTTCTAAACATTTTGCGTAGTTTTCAAAGACTACATTCCAGCGAACTTACATCTTCCCATGTTTAAAGTACTGTTCACTTTAATGTGAAGTGATGCTATAACTAGTACTGAAACAGTATTTTTATACTTTGTGTTTCTATGTGGGTACAAACTGATGAGGTCTTCACTAATTATATACTGAATTGATCTTCTGTATATAAAGAGAATTGGAAATGAAAAAAACAACCTGGTGTTAAATTGGAAATGGCATAGAAAATTAATTAATTTTTTTTAAAAAAACTATTATGTAGTATCTCTGTCTTTAATGTGCTGTACATTGTTATTTAATGCTATAATTAGTACTCCAATGGTAGTTTTTTCACTTTGTGTTGCTATATGGGCAAACTGTTGAAATCTTTACCTAATATGTACTAAACTGATCTTCTGTATATAAAGAGAATTGAAAATGAATCTTTATGTGAATGGAAGGGGAAAGGGAGCGGGAGGGGGGAGGGTTGCGGGTAGGAGGGAAGTTATGGGAGGGGGGAAGCCATTGTAACCCAAAAGCTGTACTTTGGAAATTTATATTCATTAAATAAAAGTTAAAAAAAAAGAGAATTGAAAATGAATTATGATGTGAATGGAAGGGGAGAGGGAGCGGGAAAGGGGAGGGTTGTGGGTGGGAGGGAAGTTTGGGAGGGGGGAAGCCATTGTAACCCATAAGCTGTACTTTGGAAATTTATATTCATTAAATAAAAGTTTAATTAAAAAAATATTTCTTAGCTATGTTAGACAAGTTATTTCGTTACTGGAGGAAATTATCAGTCCCTTGTTGGACAGTCAACTCACCAGACAAGAGCTGGTAATAGGAAGGGGTTTATTTCACCAAGCCAGCAGTCTTGGGCAAACAGTGATCTCTGCATCCAAAAGGTGCTCTTTCAGGGGCCAGCATTGTAGTGCAGTGGGTTAAGCCATTGCCTGCAATGCTAGCATCCCATATAAGCACTGGTTCAAGTCCCAGGTGTTCCACTTCTGATCCAGTTGCCCACTAATGAGCAGTGTAGGATGGGTCAAGTGCTTGGCCTATCTCCCACCCATGTGGGAGAACCTGATGGAGTTACAGCCTTCTGACTTCAGCCTGGTCCAGCTGCCCCTGCCATTGCTGCCATTTGGGGACTGAACCAGTGAATGGAAGATCTGTCTCTCCCAATCGCTGCCTTTCAATCCAGCAAGAAAGGTTTCTAAAGGGAAGGGGTAGCTGCAGGTGGAGGTTAGGGGAAAAAAAGTCCCATCAACTGATAATTAAGCAGATTTTCAGATTTGCTCTGATGGTCTGGGCAGAGGCTTCTTGCTAATGGAACTCAGCTGCTTGCGATTGACAGCTGCATACTCTCTGCTCAGCTGGGTGTCAGGTCTGCCTTTGCAAGTCATCTCTTCAGCAGGCTCTTGAAACTCCCATGGAAACACCATTATTCACAGGTAACTCACAACACCAGCAGCCAGCCCTCCTCAGTCACAGTGTGGGAAGGGAAGGGAAGATGCCTTCGTTATGGTTACAAACTCCCCACTGTCAATTTTCCACTCTATCTATGCATGGGGCCAGTGCTGCTTCCTGCCAAGTGGAGGCAAAGTAGATGCTGAAGAGTGAAACATTTTGACATGGTGAGGAACATATTCCTCAGATCCTCCAAGGCAGAGCACATCAAAAATGTTTAACTGCTATCCTATGTTTGTGAAGTTTGTCTCTATAACTGCTATCCTATGTTTGCGAAGTTTGTCTCTATAACTGCTATCCTATGTTTGCGAAGTTTGTCTCTATAACTGCTATCCTATGTTTGCGGAGTTTGTCTCTATAACCCCTTAGACAAATAATACAGAAGGAGGATAGAGTCATTTTGTGTTTTTTGACAGGCAGAGTGGACAGTGAGAGAGAGAGACAGAGAGAAAGGTCTTCCTTCGCCGTTGGTTCACCCTCCAATGGCCGCTGCGGCCGGTGCGCTGTGGCCGGCGCACCGCGCTGATCCAAAGGCAGGAGCCAGGTGCTTCTCCTGGTCTCCCATGGGGTGCAGGGCCCAAGCACTTGGGCCATCCTCCACTGCACTCCCTGGCCACAGCAGAGAGCTGGCTTGGAAGAGGGGCAACCGGGACAGAATCCGGTGCCCCAACCGGGACTAGAACCCGGGGTGCCGGTGCTGCAGGCAGAGGATTAGCCAAGTGAGCTGCGGCGCTGGCCAGGATAGGCAAATTTCTTTATGGTCTACCTCTATGAGGCTTTTGCTTCTCTGCTTTTTGTATGCTGAGAGTGTCCCCTTTCAGAGGTCTTTATGTGAAAGGTTCTGGCCTGACTTGCTGAATACAAACCCTGTGGTTTCTTTTCCGTGCCTCTTTTTCTGTAGGCCACCAGAGACTGACTGATTTTCTGTGAAGATTTATTCCTTTATTTAAAAGGCAGAGTTACAGAGAGGAGAGAAGGGAGAGGGATGTAGAGGGGGAAAGAAGAAGAGATCTTCCTTGTGCTGGCTCAGTCCCCGAATGGCTATAACAACCAGGGCTGGGCCAGGCCAAAGCCAGGAGCTTCATCTGGGTCTCCCATGTGGGTTCAGGGGCTCAAGTCCTTGGGCCATCCTCCATGGCTTTCCCAGATGCATTAGCGGGGAGATGGCTCAGAAGTGGAGCAGCCAAGACCCAGTCAGCTCCCTTATAGGATGCTGGTATCGCAGGTGGTGGCTTAACCTGCTAAGCCACTATGCTGGCGAGTTGACTGATTTTTTTCAAAGGAACTTTGTTGTCTTAGTGCTTGTTGGCCCTTTCAGTTCATGCTTGCTGGTGATCTGGGACCTCTGAGGATTTTCCTTTCTCCCCATTATCAGCTGCTATTTAATGACTTGTAATTTTAATGACATAATCACACACACACACACACACACAGAGAGAGAGAGAGAAAATACTTCAAGAAGTTCATGGGGAGGCACGAGTTGGGTCTGGTTGTTAAGATGCCAGTTAAGACACCAATGTCACACACCTGAGTGCCTCTGCCCAGTTCATGGCTTTGGCTTCTGACTCCAGCTTCCTGCCCTTGCAAGACCTGGGAGCAGAGGTCACAGGTCACAGGACTGAATTCCTGCCACTCCTACGGGAGACCTGGTGTGGGTTCCTGGTTCTTGGTTTGGGCCTGGAGCTGTTTCTGGCATTTGGGGAGTGAATGCTGAATGCGAACACTCTCTGTCTCCCTTTTCCTTTTCCCCTTCCTCTCTCTGACTCTGTCTCTGTGCTCTCAAACAACTTTTTAAAAAAGAAAAAAAATTCTTGGGAAAATAAAAGTAAAAAATACATTTATTTTGGTGCCCCAAGAGATCTATAGTTTTTTATATGTATTTTTTCAGGAACTTCTTTGAAGATTTTCATATTCACGAATTTTGATAATTTTTGTACCAAAATATATCTTTTCCATTTTCCACAAACTTTGAATTATGTGTTAATATATATATGTATATATATATATTATAGACACATATACACCTTACACTCCAGTATTCTAAATTTCTGGCTATTTAGTTCAGCATATTGAAACAAATATAAATACCTTATTTCCTTTGACTCTTGATTCTTTTTCTTCTCTCTCCTCTTTCCCTTTTCTCTATCGTATTAATGTTTTTCTTTCTTATTGTTCCATTTTCTCTCTTATTATTTTATTTTTCTTCCCATTTGTCCATGATCTCTTCTTTCTTGTATCTTACTCTGTTTCTTTGCTATATTCCTTTTCCTTTATTCCTACTGTTTGTTTTCTCACTTTTTTTTCCTCTGTCATTCATGCCATTTTTCCCACAAAGGCCAAAACATTTTTTGTCTAATACAGTACGTTTTCATAATCTCTACTTAGGACATTTAGTATCACCAAGTAGAACAATTAGGATATACATCCTTGGATGAGATCCTATTGATCGAGTACAGTGCTTTTCACATAATAAATGCTCAATAAACAATTTTGTGTTTGTGTGAAATTTCATTAATGATTCTGACTCTATGGTGAGCATATTGTGAAGTCAAAGTGTTGCCAAGAAGTACCTGTGACTCCATCAAGCCTAACCCAAACTGACAGAGAAACTTCTGGAATGTTAATTGATAGCAGCTGGATGACTGGCATGAGCGCAGCCACAGGGAAGGGCCAAAGATCTCTCAGTGAGTGTAAACCTTACATTTATCAAGGACCCCAGAGGCTTTTTAATGAGAATGACCTCTGGCTAAAATTAGAGTGGAGGGGAAATAATGATAGTAATTTGAGGACTTTGGGTTCTAGCAAATTTCTACTTAGTAGTCACTGACTTAGAAAATGAAACTCCTGGAATTCTTAGGATAGCACAGACTTGGCCTTAAGGACCTCAAAACCCCATTAGGTGTATTCATAACTTGCTGGTTAGCAACATTGGAAAAATACACTGAGTGGAGAAGACAGAAATGTTTGAAATACCATTATCAGTGTCTTGGCCAGTAGAAAACAGGTTGCTGTGATTGGATTTCCTCTGCAAGGAGGCTAAGAGGAACAACTTACTCTTTGGAATCAGTGGATCAGTAGCTAGCTGTACAATAAAAAAGATCTCGCCTTATGTGTAGAGTCCTAAGTTAATACTGGAATGAGGTGACAAGGCTGAACTTTACTACAGGTTCTAGGGTTGTTTTGTTGGGAGCCCCCCTTTGGAGTCTTGAGATCTCCCCAAAAGAAATTAGTGATCACCCTGCTCACTAAATGAGGCCTCTGATGTATTAATATAAAGCTGATTGATGCAACTTGATTATTATACTAGTTGATTATACTAGTTTGACGTTGGCTATGTTCAACATGTTAAAAGCATGATAGTGTTTAAGTATATACTGATGAGTTGTTTAATCTATTTTCTCTCAATATACACTTTTATTTTCTGTAACATTTTAAAGTACATTAATGATTCTACTGCATTCTATCTATAAATACTTTTAAATCCTGGATAGTCCTCAGAGGGGTCAAGGTTATATCCAGTTGGTCAAATAGAAGTTGTCACAAGATATGAACCTGGTCCATGATACTTCCGTCTTATCTGCTAATATTAACATATGTGTTGTGACTTGCATGTATATATCAGGAGCATTTTAAGTGGTTTTCATTTTCTAACCCTCTTAACACCCCTGACAGACTTGTCAGTTTCCTTGGGGACTTTCCAAAACAACTCCACCTAAGTATCCACCCGCCAGTTCACACTGGATTCTTCCAGAAGTTTGGGAACTGTGGCCCTTTGGACCTATTTGGCCAGGGTTTCTCTTTTTCTTTCCTACTGAACTTCAGAAGGATGGAGGTGACATTACCATTTGCATGTGTTTTACCCATACATGAAAAGTGTGTTTCCCAAGATAAAAGACTGTTTAGGGGCTGGTGCTGTGGTGCAGGGGCCTAATGCCCTGGCATGAGGCAATGGCATCCCATATGGGCGCCGGTTCAAGTCCCGGCTGCTCCACTTCCGATCCAGCTCTCTGCTATGGCCCAGGAAAGCAGTAGAAGATGGCCCAAGTCCTTGGACCCCTGCACCCGTGTGGGAGACCCGGAAGAAGCTCCTGGCTCCTGGCTTTAGGTCGGCACAGCTCTGGCCGTTGGGGCCAATTAGGGAGTGAACCATTGGATGGAAGACCTCTTTCTCTCTCTCTGCCTCTCCTCTCTCTCTGTAACTTTTTAAAATAAATAAATACATTTTTTTTTAAAAAAGACTGTTCATTCCAGCGACAAAAAACTGTTTTCATTCTTGGAATCCGAAAGGTATTCCTTCATCAGACTAATATTCAAAGTTATCTTTACATTTTTACCATTGCACAGTGCTTGGGTTCTGCTTCTTTGTGATGATTATGAAGAAATGGAAGAAGTCACGTAGAACAAACAAATTCACTTTGGAATTAACCAGTTTGCTTTTCCCTAGAAGATATAAGGAAATTAGTCACTGTGGTATGTGACTGCTTCCATCTACTATGAATTATCACCTGCTATGATGATTTTTTAAGTTGGAATATTTTAGTTAACCAAGAAAGGTTGAACACCTTATGTTTTGACTCAAAATAAATTTTGAGAATTATTTGAATATTTAAAGAGAACAGATGGGGAAAATGAATATTTTAAATATATTGTTTCATGCTTTACAAATTATGAATATTAAGTCTTTGAGAATTCAGATGTATAAAGAAAAGATCTTCATTAGGAAGAGATCAAGCTGCAGGTGAAATGGCCCAGTGCCACCACTCTAGCAATCAGGGACAATGTGGGGGACTTTGCAATTTTACAGCCAATATCAGAAAGGGGGAAAAAAGTGTTAGGATAGAATTAACACAAAAGGGTCCAAACAGATATTTTGGCGTGATAATAGTGATAATTTGGAGTCTGATATAATAAGATCTGGAAGTCAGTGTCCAGGGTCAGTTGAGAAGAGCACAATGGGTAAGAATTATCACAGGGAGGTTCATTTTAGGAAACACTGATCTAGGTGGTAGCTTTCAAATCTGATTCTTCCTAAAATTACGTAGAAAGTTTTGAAAACCTTTGGATTCTCAGACATACACAAGATCTGCAGAATCAGGCTATGGGGACTAAGTCCAAGAATAAGTATTTTTCTGAGATTTATTTATATATTTGAAACACAGAATGATAAAGAAAGAGAGAAAGATTTCCCCAAATGGCCCCAACAGCCAGGGCTGGCTCAGGCCAAAGCCAGGAGTCAGGGATTCCAGCTGGATCTCCCACATGGGTGGCAGAAATCTGAGAACTTGAGTCATCCTCTGCTGCCTTCCCAGGTACATTAGCAGGGAGCTGGATCAGCAATGGAATAGCCAGGACTTGAACTAGCACTCTGATAAGGGATGTAGGCATCTCAAGTGGCAGCTTAACCCTCTGTGCCAAAATGCCCACCCATAAATAAATACTTTTAGAAAGCTCTTCTGGTGATTCTGATATTTACCTAGTTGATAAAGGACAATGCCATGATATTTAATGGTTGTACAATATTCCATTCTATGTATGTGCATGTATTTTTTTGCTATTATAAGCAACATTGCAACAAACATTCTTGACTCATAGACATTTGCTCAACTATTTGCTTAGAATAAATTCATAGAAATAAAATGAGTGAAAAGGTGTGCGTGTTTGTAAGCATTTCGTGTTAAATGCCCATTGACCTTTTAGAACTGAACCAATCAACATTCCCCCTACTATTGCAGAAAGGTTCCCATTATATCATTTCCTTCCTAATTCTGGGCATTTATATTTCATCTTGGTCAACTATATAAATAGGAAGTACTCTATTGTGGTGTTAGCTTGCCTATTTGTTATCATATATATTTATATGTGTTTGAAAACCATTTTGTAGATTCAACTCCATGAAAATCAGCTCTCCTTGGAAAGTGTGTGAGTGTGTGTGTGTGTGAATGGTCACCCACAGAATATGGTGGATTGAGACTGGACCATATCTTGTACTTGTTCTATGTCTCAGGAGGAAATGGGGTTTGGAGCAATGGTGCCTCTGTTAAACTGTTTTCCTAAATCTCTCTGTGTGGGAGGAAACTATTTTTGGGAATTGTTGAGGCCTAGAGGTTTTTATCTTGGGGCGGGATGATCCTGTATGTAGTAGGTGAACTTTGCTGTGAACATGTGGATACCAGACAGTTGCTCTGAAATGGAAGAGGCTGGCCAAGAGAAGTCATACATGAGAGCTTGTAGTGAGGTTGGCAGGCAACCACACAAAGGAGTAAGTCCTTTCTAAAAATCTTAAGAAATATCAAATGAGGAACTCTCTTTTAATTAGCCAATTATTTGAGTTATTTTATTTGTACTTCTTTAATGCTACAGATATTATCCCTTTATTGTTTATAGTTATGTGTCACTTGAAAGGGTTCTATTGTGAGAAGTAAGTCATGAGGTGATCATCACATTGTGAGCATCATAGAGTACACTCATCGCTCACACAAACCTAGATGGTATAGGATGGTATGGGATGATGGTGTTGTAGGTTGTGGCTTAATCTGCTGTACCACAATGCTGGCCCTAGCACACATGTATTCTTACAGTATTCTTTTTTTTTTTTTTAAAGATTTACTTTATCTTTTTGAAAGACAGAGTTACAGAGAGAGGTTGAGACAGAGAGAGAGGTCTTCCATCTGCTGGTTCACTCTCCAGATGGCTGCAACCGCCGGAGCTGCACAGATCCAAAGCCAGGAGCCAGGAGCTTCTTTCAGGTCTCCCACATGGGTGCAGGGGCCCAAGGACTTGGGCCATCTTCTACTGCTTTCCCAGACCACAGCAGAGAGCTGGATCGGAAGAGGAGCAGCCAGGACTAGAACCGGCGCCCATATGGGATGCCGGCGCTTCAGGCCAGGGCTTTAACCTGCTGTGCCACAGTGCTGGCCCTCTTACAGTATTCTTAAGTTTTCATTTTTTACATTTAATTTTTCATTTCTATTTTTGGTCGGTAAATTTCCAGATAGGCAGGCAGTGATTGTGATGCTATTTATTGAGTAATCTATCCTTTCTTCAGGTGTATAAAATTTCACTTCCCAAGTAATGTACTTGAAAATAAGTCTAAGCCTACTATTCCATTCTGCCAGTTTTCATAGTTCTGATACTAATATCACATACTTTCATAAGTCACATAACTTTAAAGTAATCTTTGAAATTTAGCAGGGGAATTCTTCTATTTGTTCTGATATTTCCTGGCTATTGCATACTTTCTCCAGATTACTTTTTTTTTTTTAATTAAAAATTATTTGAGAGGCAGAATGACAGACATAGTGCCAACAAAGGAGAGAACTCTTCCACCTCCTGGTTCACGCTTCAAATACACACTGTGGTAGAGGTGGGGGTGGGGCGGTGAGGTAGGGCAGGCCAAAGATAGGAGCCAAGAATTCAATCCCAATTACTGAGCTGGAATCAGGAACTTGACCTGGGAATTCAACCTGGATTCTCTAACGTAAGACAAAAGGTGTCTTAAACCCTAGGCTGAACACTCCCCTCCAGATGAAATTTTTAAACATTTGTTAATGTTTTAAAATTACATTACAGTTCCAAAGAATTTATGATGAATTATGTAAGACTGCTGTTTTTGTGTTGTTGATTTTTTTCAATTTCAAAATGCTACATTTGCCCTCTTGATTTTTTACATTTTCCAGAAAATCTTGTTGCATTGCTTTTGCTGTATTTATTTAGGTTCTGCTTATTCCTTAAGTTTGTTCCTACCTGTTTTATGTTTTTTGTTACTTTATATATTGTAGTTTCCAGTAGAAACTAAATAATAAATATGGTAACCTATTGACTTAAAAAACAATTTATTTGATAGGGAAGGAGGGAGGGAGGGACAGAGACAGAGACAGAGAGATTGAGATTCTTCTACTGATTTACTCCTCAAATGTCCAGAACAGGAAGGGCTGTGCCTGAGGTTGGAGCTGAAAGTGGGAGCTGGGAACACCATCTGGGTCTCCCACACGTGTGGCAGGGCTTCAGTTATTTGAGCCCTCACTCTGCTGCCCCTTATGGTCTGCAATAGTAAGAACTAGAATCAGGAACCAGTAAGCAACGCCGTCACTTGGATGGAGGATGTAGGCGTCTTAACTACGAGACTAAATGACCATCCTACCTATTGATTTCTATGTATTAATTCACTTAAGAGTAATTGCTTATTAGGCTTAGTAGTTTCCTAGTAGTTTTTATGTCTCAGAGGAAGCAGCTACCAGCAAGAAGTAAAAATTAGTTTTGCCTTTTCTTTTCCAAATTATATATATATCTCTTGTGTTGTTGGCATCTCTGATTATACTGGCTGAACTGCTGGAATGATATTAAGTTATTGTGATAGCAGGATTCCTTCTTGCCTTATATGTGACTGAAAAAGGAATGTCTTTTGTGGCAGTGTTTCTCAAAGTTTGGTAAGATATTGCTTAAAAATAGTAGTCAAATATATTATAGAAATACATATTAGTATATTCATGGCTTTCAAGTGTCTGTAGGAAAGGGGCTTGCTTAAATGTAATTCATCTATACTTAATGTTTTCTAAATTGAATTTTAAACCATGAAACTTCCATTGCTTCTTTTTAGCTTAACACAATAACTAATCTTACTGAACCAGTGCTCTGGATCTTTAGCAGAGTATTGAGTATCTATTTGTTTTTCTAAATAAGCAAAAGCATCAATTTATTGGTTTGATTTTTCTCAGACAATACAGTTCATTATAATTTCTCCTTTTAATTCAAGCAAAAATGTTTTCCACCAAAGAGAACAGCAGTTTTTCTTTTTTGAGCATTTATTTGAAACAGTTTCTAAGGTCACTTTACATAAATTCCTTTGACTTTGATTTTACTAGTAAGTGTATAAAAAATTTTGCCAAACATATTTTTAGTATTTAATTAAGATGATTTAATCAGACTAATGTGTTGAATAACATGAATAGATTTTTTGACATTAAATTATTTTAAAAATTTTACTTATTTGAGAAGCAGAGAGAGTTCCTATCTACTAATTCATTCCCCAGATGCCGACAACAGGGGCCAGCATTGTGGCATCACAGGATGAATTGCCACCTACTGTGCCAGCATCTCATGTGGGCAGCGGGTTGAGTCCCAGCTGCTACATTTTCAATCCAGCTCCCTGCTAATGTACCTGGAAAAGTGCTTGGGCCCCTGCACCATGTGGAAGAACCAGAAGAAGCTCCTGGCCCCTGGCTTCGGCCTGGCTCAGCCCCAGTGGTGGTGACAATTTGGGGGAGTGAACCAACTGATGGAAGATCGCTCTATCTCCCTCTGTCTCTGTAATTCTGCCTTTCATATAGTAATATAAATCTTTTTTAAAAAAATACAATAACTAGAGCTAGCTGGGACTGTAATCCAGGTCTTCCACATGGGTTGTAGGAACCCAATTATTTGAGCCACCACTGATGTCTTCTAGATTCTTCATTAACAGGATACTAGAATCAGAAATTGGATCCAGGGGCTGGCACAGCAAGTTAAGCAGCTGCCTGCAACACCAGCATCCCATATGGGTGCCAGTTTGAGTCCTTGCTGCTCTACTTTTGATCCTGCTCCCATTAATGCACTTGGGAAAGCAGCAGAAGATGACCCAAAAACTTAAACCCCTACCACTCACATGGGAGACCCAGATGAAGCTCCTAGTTTTAGGCTGACCCATCCTTGGCTGTTGTGGCCAATTTGCAAGTGAACCAAGAGATGGATGATGTCACTCTCTAGCTCTCCCTCTCATTTTCTGTAACTTTGCCTTTCAAATAAAATAAATAAAATCTTTAAAAGAAAAAAAAAAAAGCTGGAGCCAGGAATCAAACCCAGGTACTCCCATGTGAGATATGGGAATCTTAACTAGTAGGCCAACCATTCCCTAAGCTATTTTTGAATTCCTAAAAGAAACTATTTAATGATCATGGGGTTTCATTCTTTTAATATCTTCTGTTTATCTTTTAATTTTCTAATAGTTTATTTGCTCTTTTTAGATCTACAGTCACAAATGATCACTCTCCAATTTTCTTTTCTTTTTTTTAATTTGACATGTAGAGTTATAGACAGAGAGAGAGACAGAGAGAAAGGTCTTTCTTCCGTTGGTTCACCCCCTAAATGGCCGCTACAGCCAGAGCTATGCCGATCTGAAGCCAGGAGCCAGGTGCCTCCTCCTGGTCTCCCATGCAGGTGCAGGGCCCAAGCACTTGGGCCATCCTCCACTGCCCTCCTGGGCCACAGCAGAGAGCTGGACTGGAAGAGGAACATCCAGGACTAGAACCCGGCGCCCATATGGGATGCCAATGCTACAGGCGGAGGACTAACCAAGTGAGCCGTGGCGCTGGCCCCTCCAATTTTCTTTGACATGTCATTATCAGTCTATGCCAGCTTCATAAAACAAAATAAAAATCTTCCCTATTTTCTCAAAGCCCCAGGACAGTATTATTCTATAGAAATTCCATTCTTAACTGTTAGAAAGAACTGAACAAATAAGACTGATGCACATTTTGGAGGTAAGTATTGGGTCATTTCTGTGTCTTTCATTGTATATCTATATTTTCTCTTCAGTCAGTTTGTGTGCCAGTTTGGTTGCACTAAGGGACCTGATGATTTTCTTACATTGATGCTCCTTGCAGAGTGTCTTTTGCAGCTCCTCCTATCAAGATGTGGATTCTGTTTCTCTACAGCTGGATGCTGGGTTTTTGGAGCTTACTTTGGCCAGTTGAATCTATAGAAATGATATTTTACCATTCTAAGCTTAGACCTCAAATGGTCTTGTATAATTTCTCTCTTGCTCTTGAAAACCTGTGCACTTCCATGTGAATTAGCTCAGGCCAGCCTGCCATAGAATGAGACCACATGAATGAAATTACTGTTTGTCACAAAGCAATAGTTAAGTGATAGTTATATTTCCTTAGAAAGAAAGGATTTCCATGGAAATTTAAACATTTGTAGCAATGGTTTTATATGAAATTTTTCTTACGAAATTTCTGTATTTCTTCATATCTATAATGATATGTTTTCTTAATCATAATGTTTTGCTTTTGTGTCTAATTATGTATTCAGTTAATTTAAAAAGTTTTGTCTTTCATTGATTTTTCAAAAACCCATCGCTAAGTAGACTTGTCCTATGCTGTTCTAATATATATTTTTCTCATTTCTTCTTATAGTTTATTTTTCAAAAATTTGTGGGTATTATTTTCTTCTTGCTCTCCTTGGATTTCTTTTGTTATTTTTTTTTTTACTTTTATTTAATGAATATAAATTTCCAGTGTACAGCTTATGGATTACAATGGCTTCCCCCCCCCCCATAACTTCCCTCCCACCCACAACCCTCCCCTCTCCCACTCCCTCTCCCCTTCCATTTGCATCAAGATTCATTTTCAATTCTCTTTATATACAGAAGATCAATTTAGTATAAAGATTTCAACAGTTTGCACCCACATAGAAACACAAAGTGAAACATACTGTTTGAGTACTAGTTATAGCATTAAATCACAATGTACAGCACATTAAGGACAGAGATCCCACATGAGGAGCAAGTGCACAGTGGCTCCTGTTGTTGACCCAACAAATTGACACTCTAGTTTATGGCGCCAGTAACCATCCTAGGCTGTCGTCATGAGTTGCCAAGGCTATGGAAGCCTTCCAAGTTTGCCGACTCTGATCATATTTAGACAAGGTCATAAAAGACAGAGTGAGGATAGTAACCAATGATCCTAAGAGTGGCATTTACCAGGTTTGAACAATTATACAGCATTAAGTGGGGAAGAGGACCATCAGTACACACATGTTGGGAGTAGAGCCATTGGTGGTAGAGTAGAGGTTATGATTACAAAGGAATGAGGCCCAAGTGCACTAGACAGGGCCTAGAACAAAGGACAGAGTCATTATTAGAGGAGCTAAGAAAGGTGCTGTCTAAGCTACAATTAAGTTTTCTGATTGAGAGGCAAATAGAACCTGATAGAAGGGGCTTGATAATAATCTGGTGGGCTTCAGGCCTTGTAAATTCAGAGGCCAAGACCTATCTATCTCTTCACATGGGGTATATCCTAAGGGAGGTGTTATTATTTTTCTAAATGCTTGGGCTAAATGCTTACTTCACTTTTTGTTTTTTCATTTAAAGAATGCATTAAGCCTAGAAATTTTCCTCTTAGTTCAGTTTTGGCAGAATCTCATCATTGCTACATCTTATAAAAATATATAAACTGTTATATAAATTGGTAATTTAACTTATTTATCACATAATTATAGAGAAATTAATTTTTAGTTTTTGAATTTTTTTTTTACTTTTTCTATGTATTTCTTTAATTATGAATCCTAATTTTGTGACACCATGATCAGAGAATATGATCCTTACAATTTTGGGAAATTAATGAGATGTTCTGGTGAGCTATGATAGCATTACTTTCTGATAATGAACTCCTTGGTTTTCAACCAAGAGCATGATGTCACTCTATATCAGTAAAATGTGAGATGGTTTATTGGTTGCATGTACAGGAATATACTGAGTAGTTAATATAACATTATGGAAGTGAATTATAAAACAAAAAAGAAGTAGTGGGAATGTGCACAAGAAATGATGATAGAATTTCCAGCATAAACAGAAAAAGAAAGTAATTCCTGGCAATATTACCATTACTAATGCCTGAATTATGTTTAGTTGATTTAAAGAACAAAGTAAGAGTCGGTTATATTTCTGAATGAGCCTTTACAAACACAGAACAAAAATTCACAAGGATTGTGTAACTGAAAAGATGCCTTCAATGTTGTTCCATCTTGCTCTAAACCCACTCTGCCCATCTCCGATCCTGAGAAATATAATTTTGTTTTATCACTTGGGGCCCCTTTGGGGAGATACAGCAATTTTGCCAAGAGATACCAATAGATATATCAGTGATGGAATGGCCTGCGTGTGGGTACTGTTGCCTAGGCTGGCCTGGGGAGAAAGTTGTGGGGTTGTCCTGTTGGAGTCCTGACTGGGAGGTCATGATTTTTAAAGAAAACAGCCAGACGCTAATATCTAGGATGCCTAGATACAAGTAGCTCATTGGCCCTTTTGCATTATATTGCCAATGTTAACCAAGATATCAGTGTCTAAATCCAAACTTCTGAATTATATTCAAGTTATATAGATATGCTCTCAGTTGATATTTATGCTGTTATTCCTATCTTTGTCAGCAAAACACTTGATGTGAATTTTCATTAGAAAATCAGAGTTTTCGTTATTTGCATTAACAATAAATGACATTACTTTAAAAACTCTTTGATATATAAAATTAGATTTTGCACAATTCTGCTAAATTTAAAAGTTAAAGGCTAAGATAAAAAAAGGAGATCAGTAATGGTTTTTTTTTTTTTTTCTTTTCTTTCTTTTTTTTTTTTAACAGGCAGAGTGGATAGTGAGAGAGAGAGAGACAGAGAGAAAGGTCTTCCTTTTTGCCGTTGGTTCACCCTCCAATGGCCGCTGCGGCCGGCGCATCTCGCTGATCCGAAGCCAGGAGCCAGGTGCTTCTCCTGGTCTCCCATGCGGGTGCAGGGCCCAAGGACTTGGGCCATCCTCCATTGCACTCCCGGGCCATAGCAGAGAGCTGGCCTGGAAGAGGGGCAACCGGGACAAAATCCGGCGCCCCAACCGGGATTAGAACCCGGTGTGCTGGCGCCGCAAGGTGGAGGATTAGCCTATTAAGCCACGGCGCCCGCCAGTAATGGTTTTTTAATCAGTGGGGCCCAAGCATTATTGTTAATTTGATAATTTGAAGAAGGAAAATTACTTTGGGAGAAAGTGTTGTATAACAGGAAATCCTTACTAGATTCTGAAATAGAGAATCAGAAAATAAAATTATTCAGATTTCTTTTGGGGGAAGAAACACTTTCTTACACATTTGCAGAGGAAACCACCAGGGGATGTTGTGGCTTAACCTGTTGCATAAGTTGGATTTTGAGATTAAAATGGCTGCATTCCCCCAACATGAGGCAGGTTGCCAAGATTCCTTAATAACTACTAATGCCTGTTTTTAATGGTTATTTTTTCTTGCTGCATATCTATGAATATCAAAAAAAGTAGAAAATCTAAAGCCCAAAAGGCTTAGTTGAGGCCTTTGCTTAATAATGATTGCATATATGGTAGCAATTCTGGACACATTTTAGTTGGCGTTTCTACATCAGTAGCATTTTAAGTACATGTAATTATAGCTCACGTGACAGTGAACACAATGAGTTACCAGTGACTTGTGTACTGCTGCTGCTCTTTTTCCTCTATCAGGGTTTGAGTGCAAGTTATAGAGATTACCCCCCCCCCGAATGCTAGACTTCTCATAGGTCCCCATTGATCTTTAATATTTCTGTGCACCCCTGGTTTCTGTAGGCCTTTGCTTTTAACCATCCACACCTGTTCAGAGGACTGCTCTGGGTTCCTGGAGCCACTTTGTGTGTGAGCATGAGACATCTCCTGTGCCCCCATAGGGTGGCTCATGGCCAGCGACAACTAGTGTGAGGTTTCAGGGCCCAACTATCTTCCTCAATTTAGGTCAACCTCTGAGATGTAATTTTCCTCCAGAGTCCTTCTGTGGGATCTTGCTAAGGTTGGGACTTTGCCTAAAATCACACCCTTCTTTGGCTTTTTTCCTTTTCCATTCCCACTTTCCCCTACCCACTTAGTGGTTTCTCTTGGAAGTGCTTCTTAATAAATCATTTGCACATAAATCCTCAGCTCAGAGGAAACTGACCCAAGATACAGCTTAAGTATTTTTGGAAAAAAGGAATTTAATACAGGGAACTAGGTGCTTACAAACTCATTGAAAGGGAGCAGGAATTAGAGGCCACCATGAATATTAAAATACAGGGCCAGAGTTACAATCCAAGGATCAGGAAGCTACTGCCACCAGGAAAACAACTACATCTCAGCAGCCAAAGTTTGTGACCAGACATAGAGCACTGTTGTGTAGATGCTTTTTCTTCAAGACCTTGATTCTGGCTGTAACCTCTGAGTTACTACAGGAAGGTGGTGTCTCACTCAACTCCAGCTTCTTCCTCTTGCACCTGCAGCTAACTAACAGAGCCTTTCAAATGGAGAACCTAGCTGCAAGGGAGTCTGGGAAACCTAGTTCACATTTTCCAGTCACTACAGTATATAAAGGTAGCCTTGAAGGAAGTAGAAATGGCAGCTCATTCTCAATTGGTCATAATCATAACACTTTGGTGTTATTTAATATTTTTTATTTGGCCTGGAACATGTATCTGATATCCTCAATTTCTATCCCAGAGCTGTCTATTTGATTCTCACGTTCAGTTCACATTAGTGTTTTTCACTAATCAAACCATCATAAAATTAACAAAGTAGTATTTAACAACATAATGGAAAGAAGAGTATAGATCGTAAATAACATTTCTTGGTGTGGGTCATGATCAAAAGGCTGGAAAAACTTTCCCTTAAATGTAACTCCCTTAATTCTTGGGTATTTTATTTCTGGGTATGATTCCTCTATTGTATGTTGCAGAGAACTCTAATTCATTACAATTCTTATTGTATGCTTCCCCTCCACACACACACACACACACACACACACTAAATGTTTTTGTTCCTCATTAGACTCCAGCTCTTAGTGGTATTGCTTATCTTGCTTTCTGAGACCTTGACTGTAGGTCTGTTATATAGTAGTCTTCTAATGTGTTTGTTGAAAGAGTAAAGGAGAAAGGGATTGTTATGGACTTTGTATCACTTAGACGCTCTTGGGATAAAGAGACTCAAGACTCAGAGAAGACTTTGAGCAAGTGCATAAACTAGAAATAATCCAAATGTATATGTGTAGTCCGTTGAATAAAGATCTCATTTGAGTATGGGTTCAGTTTTTCTCATCAAATCTCCGTGTGATCTTCAGTAAGTCTTGAATTAGCAAATCCGATGTAGATTCCTGTGCTGATGTACCTATCTAACCAGAGAGTGAAGAAGCTCATGAGTAAGGCCAGTAAACAGCTCCTTACCCATTAGAAAATTCTGCTGGGGGAGGTGCATGTGTGTAGTCATTGTGTTATTTAATGAAATGTTACCCATGGTAAATTCAGAAGTATGATAATTATTAAAAATAATAACACCAGCATGTATTAAATGCTTATTATGTACTGCGCCAAGCACACTATGTCATATAATTCTTACATGTCTTAGCTGCATTTCATGGATCAGAAAACTCAGAGAGAGTAGCTAACTTGCTCCAGGTAGCAGAGGTTATGTGTGACAGTGAAGACTCAAACCTAGATCTATCTCACCCCCAAGCCTGTGCACTCAACCACTCTGGCAAAACAAGTGATGACTAATTGTTTAATCCTTTTTCTAGCCCTTAATTGTTGCTTTCTGCTCCTTTGTGGCCTGAAATTCATTTTAATTTTTCCTGTGGTTGATGGTCCATGGCATCGGGTTCCACATTCATATACTGTAATTGCAAAAGGCTTATATTGATGGCCAAGAAAAACTTCCCTTTCAGATCACAATCACTTGGAAACATTTGCCTTTCCTCTCTAAGCTTGCAATTGTGGTTGGAATGCATACACATTCCTAGTTGTTCTGCTTATTCTGTGTCAGGCAGAGTTCTAGACGCTGGGGACATCTGACAAAGTCTGTTGTTTCACCAAGTTTCCATTTTAGTTAGAGAGGATATACAAATTTAAAGTTGACATACATAATAGAAAAAGTGGTCATAAGTACAATAAAAAGCAACAGACACTTAGATGTGTAAGTGTATAATATATAGATATAGGTATAGATACAGATATATTTGTAGAGTAGTCAGGAAGGCTCTTATGATATGGTGATATTTGAGAAAAAGGAGGGAGAAAAATCTTAAGCATATTTGGGGTAATACTTTTTAGATGGAGGGACAGGAAGGTACAAAGGCCCTGGTGTGGAAGTACACTTGGCTTGTTTAAGAAATAGCAGGGAATTGGTGTGACTGCAGGGAAGTGAGTGAAGAGGCAAGTGGTACAAATGAGACAAAGACATGATGATACAGGACCCTGTTGGCCCTGGTGAATGCTTTAGCTTCAATCAGAGTAAGATATTACATTTATCAGAGAAGTAACATGAGCATTACTCCAGCTACTGGGAGAAGACTCAAAATAGAGAAGCAAAGACAGGAACTGGGAGCCAGAGCTGAGGGAAGGCTATGGCAGTGCCCTGGGTGTGGTAGGGACCACATTGGTATGGTAGTGCCAAAGATGGAGAAAAGAGGTGGGGACCTGCAAATAGTTTGGAGATAAGCTTGTAGGAATTTCTGATGTATTCTTGTGAATGAGATGAGATCAAGAATAGTCAAAGGTGTTTAAAGATATGCAAGAATGTAACCAACATTCACCGAGAAGAAAATGACTATGGTGGGGTAGTTGTGATAGCAAGAATTTAATGTTGGTCACATTAAATTTGAGGTGTCTATTGCTGTTTAAAAGGAGCTGTTAGATACACAGCTCATGAGAGTGGAGAGGATTGCAGGTATTTCAGGGAGGTTGTCAGAATAGAGATGAGACTGAATCAGACCATCTGTACAGTAAATGTAGATAGAAGAAAGAAGGTGTCCAGTGATTGAGCTCTTGACACTGCACTGCTTGGAGACCAGAAAGATGAGGAACCTCATGTTCAAAACAACTGAGAGGGTGGTGGTGGAGGAAAACCCAAAAGTGTGGTAGCCTGGAAACCAACTGAAGACCATGTCTGATGAAAGAGTGAGGGATCAACTATGTGAAACGCTTCCAAGAGAGTGAGTAGATACATTGCATGATTGAGGATTGACCACTGAATTTGACAGTATTGAAACTGCTTCAACTTCGCCAGAACTATTCACAGGAATGGCAGAACTGAAAGATTAAGAAGAGAGAGGGAACAGAGGTGGCAGGTACAGACATCTCTTTCTCAGAGTTTTGCGAGCAGTGGGCTGGAAAAAGAAATTGAAAAGTAAACATTTGTTTTTAAAGATGAAAGAAATAATACCATGTTTATCAGTTAATGGACTTTATCTAGTGGAGAAAAGAAAATTGGACTTTGATTGGACTATGGCTGTGCGCATTTGAAATGAGAGGGAAGGTGATGTACAGGGAAGTAGATGCAAGTAGATGGTAGAGTTCGTAGGGAAGAGCTTGTGGCTCTACCCTCTGGTTGCTCTTCTCAGTAAAAGAATAGTCTCGGTTGTCAATCAAGAGTTAAGGAGGCGGATTGAGTGTTACAGGTTTGAGAAGAGGAGAGAAAGGACGAAACTGAATTAAGAAGGAGAATATAGAAGTTCCAGGAAGTATTGAGAGCCACTCAAGGCATGTGGTCATGAATTCAAACTGAAACAAGTCGACATGGGGGTACGATTTCCTCCAGCTATGCACAGCTGCTTGGATCCAGACCTGGGAATGCAGGTGAGAGTTGAGTTTGCCAGGGCTGTGGTTAGCTGGGCAAGCACAAGAAAGGTTTCCAAGCAACTTCCCTGGAGGGACAGAAGGACAAAGGAGTTGGAGTGAATGTAAGATAGTTACAGTGATTTTTCATGGTATCCAAAGTGGATAAGAAAGGAAATATTGAACAGGTTTGAAGGACAGTGAAAAGCTAACAGGATCAATAGGCTGGCAACCCTGAGATGGCTGAAGAACCACTAGAGGTGAGGTGCTAAAGAGAGACAGCTGGAGGTAAAGGATGAGGTGGTCAGAAAGTGGAACTCTGGAGACGAGGTTAGTAAAAGAGCTCAGCTATTCGTAATGACTCATACTTGTGTAAATTGCAATCTAGTGGCTCTTGAACAATGACTCCATAGTGTTAGAAGTAGCCAGGCCTACTTTGGTTGTAAATAATTACTATTTGATTATCGAAAAGTATTATTTTACAAACTTCGAAAAATATTTATTTGAGAGGCAGAGAGAGAGACAGAGAGAGAGAGCGCAAGCTATTTCCCATCTACTGGTTTATTCCCAGATGCTCCCAGTGACTGGACCTGGCTGAAGCTGGGAGCTGGAAACTCAGTGCAGGTCTCCCATGGGTGTAGCAGGTGCACAATTAACTTGAGCTATCCACCACTGCCTCTTAGCATCTGTAAAATCAATTATATAAGGAATTTTTCTTAAACTAGTTAAGTAAGTATAAAGACTCTCATAGATTTAACCACTAGAAGATAATAGGAGATGTGTACTAAAGTGTCTATTCACATTGCTTACCAAAAATTACTTATACTAGCAAAATTTGGGAAGAAACCTTTGATTTGCATTGATTCTATCATTATGAAATATTTTTACAATGCAATACTATATAGAAATTAAGCTATGACATATGAAACGTATTTATTGACATGGAAATATGTTCAATATACACTGCTGAGGGCAAGTCAGTAGGTGTATTATGAAACTTTTTGTAAATAATATGGTTCTATTTATACGGAAGGAATCCTGGAATGTGCTGGAGTGGAAATTGACTGGTTGGTGGCATTGCAGATGATTTTTTTTTCCTCTTTATGACCAATCTTCTGTGATTTTCAAGGTTTTTTAATTGAGCATATACTATACTTGAAAATAAAGACAAAACCCTAGTTTCTATTTTTATTTTATTTTATTTTTATTAGTATGAATACTTGTACATTTTTGTTAGGTATAGTGATTATTTTTAAAATTCTACCTTTTATAGTAACCCATAGCTGTTAACATTTACGGTCTATTTATGTAACTTGGTTCTTTGCATAAAGTTGAACAGAACAATTCATCTCAAGTTATTTTCCAGTTTGATAGAGGCTTCTAGGCCTATAGATAACTTAATTTTGAATTCTTATCCCAGTTACTCAGCTTCTGTTTTACCTGAAATATTTTTGCTGGCCACATATTTCTTCCTCTTCTAATCATATAAATATCATTTTCATCTATTACTTCACATTATAGCTTGAAAAATAGTGAACAAATATAGACTTCAGGTAATTTTATTTTGTTTAAAAAGTTTTTACGTATTTTTACTTACTTGAAAGGTAGAGGGGTAGCTAGACAGACAGATGGACAGACAGGTCTTTTACTCACTGGTTCACTCTCCAAATGGCCACAAAAGCCAGGGCTGGTCCAGGCTGAAGTCAGAAGCCAAAAGCTCCTCTGAACCTTCCACATACGTGATAGAGATCCAAGTATTTGAGCCATCACCTGCTGCCTCCTAGGGTGTACATTAGTGGAAAGTGGAGCCTGGACTGGAACCCAGACACATCAATACGTGATGTAGATGTTCCAAGAAGCATTTTACACACTACAACAAACACTCCAATTTCAAATAGGTTTAAAGGTGTATCTATATAAAAGATGCTGTTTTCTTCAAATAAAGTCATTTGGTTTCCCACTGTCACCAGATATTTCGCTTATAAATGTCTACTTATTCATCTCTTGAATCTATGTATAATTGTTATCCATCATTACAAGGATTATTTCCAAATCAGGCTCTTTTTAAAATATCTGCTGCATTGTCTTTTTCTGGGACCACTGTTTAAAAACCATATTTCATGCAAACCAAGGATAGTTTTGACTTCTATTTTTTTTTTTTATTTGACAGAGTTAGTGAGAGAGAGAGAGACAGAGAGGAAGGTCTTCCTTCTGTTGGTTCACTACCCAAATGGCTTTCATGGCCGGAGCTACACCAATCTAAAGCCAGGAACCAGGTTCTTCCTCCTGGTCTCCCATGCGAGTACAGGGCCCAAGGACTTGGACCATCCTCCACTGCCTTCCCGGGTCACAGCAGATAGCTGGACTGGAAGAGGAGCAACCGGGACTAGAACCGGTGCCCATACGGGATGCTGGCGCCACAGGCAGAGGATTAACCAAGTGAGCCATGGCGCCAACCCCTTTAACTTCTACTAATTTCTTAGTAATCTCCTTGCGTTGTCCTAAAGATCCATTATCTCCACTGGTTGTTAATGGCTCAGTTGTTTCTGCCTTCCCTGTTGCTTAATGCTCTGTGGCATAAAGCCAAGTGCATGTTTTCAACTTTTAACTAGTTTCTCTACATCACAGGAAATGTGGAATGTGTGTCACATCCATGGAAATATTGTACCTACACCATGGACTCTGTTTCATTTAAACATCTAGTTTTTGATTTTCAGAGTGTTAAAATTCTAGCTACTTTGTTGTTTAAAATGTTGATTTATTTTTACCTGCTGGAAAGTCAAACAGAGGGACAGAAAGAGAGAGAGAGAGAGAGAGAGAGAGAGAGAGAGAGAATCTCCCATCTGATTTATTCCCCGAATACCTTGAACAGCCAGGGTTGCATGAGGCTAAAGCCAAGAGCCAGGAACTCCATCTGGGTCTCCTTTGTGAGTGGCAGGGGCCCAAGCCTTTTTTTTTTTTTTTTTTTTTTTTTAGAAAATTTTAATTTTATTTGAACGAAATACAGAGAGAGGTAGAGTCAGAGAGAGAGAGAGAGAGAGAGGTCTTCCATTCTGCTGGTTCACTCCCCAAATGGCTGCAACAGTCAGAGCTGAGCTGATCTGAAGCCAGGAGCCAGGAGTTTCTTCCAGGTCTCCCATGTGAGTGCAGGGACCCAAGGACTTGGGCCATCTTCTACTGCTTTCCCAGGCCACAGCAGAGAGCTGGATCCAAAGAGGAGCAGCCAGGACTCGAACCAGTGCACATATGGGATGCTGGCGCTGCAGGCTGGGGCTTTAACCTACTGTGTCACAGCGCCGACCCCAAGGGGCCCAAGCCTTTGAGTCACCATCTGCTGCCTCCAGGATACCTTAGCAGGAAGCTGTATCAGAAGCAGAATAACTGCTCTGCAACCAGCACTCTGATATGGGATGTGGACCTTGCAAGCAGTGGTTGAATCCACTGCATTGCAACACTGGCCCCACTACCTACTTTCTTGCTCAATCTAAGTCAGAATGAGTGGTTCTTCTGAGTCCCTCTCCTCTAATATTGGATTCTTCACATTTAACTCTTTCTTACCAATGTAAACGTCTAGATTTAAACACTTTTGCAAAATCGATTTTAATGGAACCCAGGGAACTGGAAGCAAACCCTGGAACAACTTTGGGAAATAATTTTTCCTGCTAGAGAGCCTGTGCTGACTGTTCAGCTTCATTTCTCTGCCCCACAACATCCTCAGGAAATTCTTACACAGAGTTTTCTGATAAGCTAATATAGGTGGCAATGATAATAAACCCTTGGGGGGAGTAGTCATCTGATTTATATCCTGAAACTCCATGACACCATCAACTCCCAAGAATAACAAGCAAGTTCTGCCTTGCCCCCTAAGGGAATAGTCTAATTTCCAGGTGCATTTATCTTCTGTTAGCTTTGTGAAAAGGCATATACCATAAAGCTGAAAGGTTTGGCTATTGATTTAAGCATTCGCTGAATGAATAGAATCAATAGGATACAATTTTAAATTTGGAGATTTATGGAAAGTATTTGAAAGGGCTGTAATGAGTGCATGATGGTCCACAAGATCCTCTGGGCTTTTTCTCACCTAGTATATTCTTGCGGTGCCTTGTCACTTCATCCTTTATTAGCATTCCGTTTTAATCTTCATGCTTACTGTGAAATTAGCACATGATACTATGGCAAAAAACATGCATCTGACTCACTCATATCTGAACTGAATCAGGTCCATTCTGTCTCCTTACGAAATTAGCAATTAACTTGATCACAACAAACGTGCTCTGTACTAGTGAAAGACTTGCCTGGGACTACAGCATGCCCAAGTGAAAGAGATCCAGTTCTCATCATGCAATTCCTCTTAGGGGTTCCAAAAATGTGTGCCAGGAGAGAAAAAAAAAAAAAACTAGAATCTGCCTTTATTTTCCACAGACAACACTTATTCATTTGCCTTCAGAGGTCTATCAAATATTTATCATTATAAATTATTGTTATAGGATACTTATAGCTTCAAGTCCCCATGAAGACCTCAAATATTTCCCATATTCTCATATATTTAGATACAATTAGACTACCGTTTCCTAAATAGATGTTCCATAGTTACTAAGTTTGCCATGAAAGTTTGTTGCAGGAGTATTTTTGGTGAACTGTACTAAAATAAGTGTAGAAGATTTTAATATGTGAATACTCATGTACTTTATATGTTTTAAAGAAGCACACGTTGGTGTGGGTGTCTAGTGCAGTGATTAAGTTACCTTTTGGGATGCTTACATCACATATGAGACGGCTTGGGTGGCGTCTCAGCTCCTCTGTTTCTGTTTCCTGCTAATGTGCACCCTGGAAGGCGGCAGGTAATAGCTCAAGTATTTGCATCTTTACTGCCCACGTGAGAGACTCTGGTTGAGTTCCAGTCTCCTGGCTCCAGGCTGGCCCATCCGTGGCTATTGCAGGCATTTGGGGAGTGAACCAGTGAATGTAAGAGCTCCTTCTCTCTCTTTTTCTCTGATTCTTTCTGCTTTCAAATAAAATGAAAATAAATAAATAAAAATTTTAAATATAAAGAAGCATACATTATTAAGTAGTTGGACAGTGTTCAGCAGGATACTTTCCAGAAGTCTTGGCATGATGAAGTTGGCAGTAAGCAGATAATTTTATTGTTAATTTTTTTCCATTTATTTATGGATTACAACTTACAATTCAAAAGGCTTTGCATATTACATTTTCTTAACTTGTTTGTTCATATACCAGAGTTTTATTGGCTCAAAAAGTGAGACATTTCACATATTCTGTCCTATCACATTTGTAATGTTAAATTCATCTTTGTAGGTGAAACTCAGCAGTTTATTTCCCCTGTGTCCGCTGGGTCTGTCCTAAACCTCCACAGAGGCTGCCTTGAATTTCTGCACGTATTTGTCAGCTGGTAAGGCATTGTGCTTTTTGAGTTCCCACAGGAGTTAGATTCCAGAGACTTGTGAGGGGTCTCTTGAACGCCGGTCCCTCCTGCGTGGCCATTGCTTTTTCTCCTGAAGCCTAGGTTAGTAGTTTCACAGCCCTCTTCCTGCTTCACCTTGTCCACCACAGGGGTGTTCCCCCATGTACCACATTTCAACTTGCACTTGAATTGGGCAGGGAAGGAGCTCTCAGGGGACGTCCAGATTCTCCTTCCAACCTCAATAAACGCTGCCTGTGGAAGAACTTAGAGGGCCCTGTGGACTAACTTCTTGAAAGAGACATTGTACCACACACATCATCATCATCTGCTTCAGCTTCCTTTTCTACCTCCCAGGCTTGCAAATCCTCAGAGAGCAAGATGTTGAAAGCAGCATTTTTCTTCAACTAATAGGATGTCTTTCAATGTGAGGAGTAAGGACTTCCTGCCTATCCCAGCCTTTTAAGTTTTTGCAGTTTTTGATGTTCTTATAAATGTCCTCTATCGCTTCTTTCATGATTTCCAACTCACGGCTACCTCAGCCTATTCTTATTTTTCAATAGCAGTTTTGAAGGGAAATCACGATAATCTGCTAAAACGCAGGAAGTCTGAACACACATGGAAAACTACCCTAGTAACTTTGTTTGTGTGGTGTTTGCTTTTGTGAATGGGGCAATCCCTAATGATGCAGGGACTGAGCTAAAAGATAAGATTATAAGCCTTAAGAAAAAAATCAGTATTCTGGCTTAATAGAAGAGATAAAAAGATTTTTAAAAATAGATCAAATAGGTAAAGTAGGAAACCAGGGGTAGATGGAGATTCTTGATAAAAAGCTGAAAGTTGGAAATGTTCAATAAATTGGTGAAAGGAAGCCGGCGCCGCGGCTCACTAGGCTAATCCTCCGCCTTGCGGCGCCGGCACACCGGGTTCTAGTCCCGGTCGGGGCATCGATCCTGTCCCGGTTGTCCCTCTTCCAGGCCAGCTCTCTGCTGTGGCCAGGGAGTGCAGTGGAGGATGGTCCAAGTCCTTGGGCCCTGCACCCCATGGGAGACCAGGATAAGCACCTGGCTCCTGCCATCGGTTCAGCAAGATGCGCCGGCTGCAGCGGCCATTGGAGAGTGAACCAACGGCAAAAGGAAGACCTTTCTCTCTGTTTCTCTCTCACTGTCCACTCTGCCTGTCAAAAAAAAATTGGTGAAAGGAATAAAAGAAGAAAATAAACACCATCCCTCAAATTGTACCGAAGTTCAGAGAGGCTAGATATGTAGAGCGACTAATAGGATATGAAAGCTGTAACATCCATATGTTGCTCCAAAATATTAAGGAGCCTTCCTGCCTGTTGATAGTTAATGGAATCCTCTTATCTCAGCCTAAGGAGGAAGGGACACTCTTTGCTGAGAAGAATGGAAGCCGCCATAGAGAGCCCACACATGGTGATGAGGGAAGAATGCATTTTCCCCAGATTATGTTTCCAAAACAGGATTGCCAATCTAACCCAAGGTTCTGTTACCCATAACTGCATGTTCACATGGGACAAGTTATGTTGCCTTGGGAGACATGGATTGTTTACCTGGTGGTCCAAGTCCTGACCTGAAAGCTGAAGGGCACAGAGTGGTGATTTAAGACTTGGAATCAGAAGAGAATGGATCCCAATCCCAGGACTGTTGCTTATAAAGAATGCAATCTGGGATAGATTGGCCTTCCTGAATATGGCTATTTCATTTCTACAATGGAGACTACATCTGCTTCTCCAGTACATATTAGGTATCCAGAATAGGATTTTGCACTTAAAAGTCACTTGCATAAAAGGCTATTTAGATTCCAAAATAGCTTTAATTCAGCTTTAAGATTAAAGTAAAAGAATTACAAGTATTAAGTAACAAAGCTTAGAGATTATGATGCAGCATGTTTTAAAATTTATTCTCAAAGTGGTTTCAAAGGCAGAGAGACAGAGAGGTAGACAGACATAGAGACAAAGATCTTCCATCTGCTGGTTCACTCACCAAATACCTGCAACAGCCAGAGTAGGGCCAGGCCAAAGCCAGGAACCCAGAATTCAATCTGGGTCTCCCTTATGGGTGGCAAGGATCCAACTACTTGAGCCATCACTTGCTGCCTCCCAGGATGGACATTAGCAGGAAGCCGAAATTGGGAGGAGAACCAGGACTTCAGCCAAGGCACTGTGATATGGGATGTGGACATTCCAGTCTTTCTGAAACCTCTACGCCAAAACTCTCATCCCATCATGTAAAAATCAAAGTACTAGGTTATCATCGCCCATGTTTAGAAAGACAAAAGATAGTTAATATTTATGAATTAATCGCCTTAGAATTTACTTTAAATTTGTATTATTATCAGAGTTTTCTGTAAGTCTGTTTGCAAAAATGTTGAGTTTTTTTTTTTATTACTTCTAAGAACAATTGAATTGTGCAATGAATGTTATATGAGACTACATTTGGTATAAGTGTGAAAAACTGCTCATTTTGCTGATTAGGGTTCTGGCTATTCCACTTTGGATCCAGGTCCCTACTTATGTGCTTGGGAAAACAGCAGAAGATGGCCTGAGTACTTGGACCCCTGCCACCCACATGGAAGATGTGGATGGAGTTCCAGGCTCTTGGCTTCAGCCTGCCTCGCCTTGGTTATTGTGGCCATTTTGGAAGTAACCAGCACATGGAAGGTCTCTTTCTCTCTGTCTATCCCCCTATCTCTGTAACTCTGTCTTTCAAATAAATGAAAAAAAAAAACCACTCGCAATTAAATGGTAATCATGCCATTAGATACTGATTTCATTCAGTAATCTTGTTAAAATTAAGCCATCACTATGCTTTGATCAGTTTGTTGTACAAATTAACTCAATAAAAAGATGGTAAGATTCTCGGAATTATGAACACATTTGAACATCCTTCATTTAAAAAATGTTTATTTTTGCTCAAAAGGCAGAGTCATACACATATACACAGAAACACATACAGAGAGGGAGAGAGAGAGAGATTCCATCTGCTGACTTCCCAAATGCCTGCAGCAGCCCAGTGCTGGACCAGGCCTTTTTCAGAGGCCTGAAACGCCATCCAGATCTCTCCTGTGGTTGGCAGTGCCCACGCACTTGATTCATTACCTGCTTCTTCTCAGGATGCATTAGCAGGAAGCTGGATCAGGATTGGAGTCCTGGGACTCAAACTGGCACTTCAGTGTGGGATGTGGGCATCCCAAAGAGCAGCTGGATCTGCTGTGCTACAACACCCATTCCTACATTTTAGTTTTTGAAAAGTTTACCTTACGTAGAAAAGTGACTGAAACAGATGGGCTTTAAAATACAATGAAGGGGGTGGGTGTTTGGCCTAGCAGGTAAGATGCTGGTTAAGACTTTTGCATCCCATATGGGAGTGTGTTTGATTCCTGGTGGCTCAGGCTCCTGATTGCAGATCCCTGATAATGTGCAACCTAGGAGGCAGCAGGTGACAGCTCAAGATGTTGGGTCTCTTCCACCATGTGGGAGACCTGGATTGAATTCCGAGCCCCTGAGTTGGGTCTGGTCCAGCCTTGGCTATTGCAGGTATTTGGCAAGAGAACCAGCAGATGAGAACTCTTTCTTTCTTTGTTCTGTCTCCATCTCTGTTTCTCTCTCTTACTCTGTCTCTTTGCTCTCAAATAAATACACAATGTAGAAACATTTTTCTGCAACACACTTAAATACCTGTCCTTAGGATTAGTTGAGTCTGCAACCTATTCCCTATTCTTGCAAAGCTCACATTCCAAATAGTCTACAGATCCACCAAACCTCAACACTTCTAAATTAAATATTATATGTTCAATTCAGGAAGGCAACCATACCTTTTCTCATTATGTACTCCTTTTCAAGCAGTTATAAGCTACCTGGAAGTCATATTTATTGGTTTAAGAGAGCTATCCTAACGTAGGTGGGGAGGAACTTAAAGAAAGAACCATTCTGCAGATTCTGGGCTGTTACAGTCACCCTGCCTTTATATAAAAGTTTTCATTAAGGCCGGCGCCGTGGCTTAACAGGCTAATCCTCTGCCTTGCGGCGCCAGCACACCGGGTTCTAGTCCCGGTTGGGGCGCCGGATTCTATCCCGGTTGCCCCTCTTCCAGGCCAGCTCTCTGCTATGGCCCGGGAGTGCAATGGAGGATGGCCCAAGTGCTTGGGCCCTGCACCCGCATGGGAGACCAGGAGAAGCACCTGGCTCCTGGCTTCGGATCAGCAAGATGCGCCGGCTGCAGCGGCCATTGGAGGGTGAACCAACGGCAAAAAGGAAGACCTTTCTCTCTGTCTCTCTCTCTCACTATCCACTCTGCCTGTAAAAAATTAAAAAAAAAAATTTAAAAAAAAGTTTTCATTACCTTGGAATTTGTTCTCTGTTTCTACAGGAATTCTCTACTTTGTTTTGAGGTGTGTGTGTGTGTGTGTGTGTTGGGGGTAGAGGAGTTGGACCATTTTTCTACAGTATGCTCAGCTTTGTTCTCTTAGCTAATAGCCTCAATTCACTTTTTCTCCCAGCCTCTCTTATCCCTTGTCCCCAGGACAAGGCTGACTTGGAAACTACCCATAGAATGAGTCACACTAGGCAGTCAACAGAGGCAACAATGGGATGTTGCAATAGAAGACAGAATCCAGAAACGATGGAAAAGATGGTCGTGTTGATGTATCTAACTTGAGATAGTTCCCCATCGTTGTTGGGTATTTACACTACTGCTTGTTTTCCTGCAGTCCTTCCTCTATAATAAAGAGAAGGGCCCATGAAGTGGTGAGTACTGGTCTGAGCACCTGGAGGAATAACTTCCTGTGACTGTGAATCTCTGCCTTGGGTCCTTGTAATTTTGCCTTCCTGGGCTACCTCCTGACCCTTCACAGTTTTCTCATATTTCCTGAAAAATATGTGACTCAAAACTGGTGCTCTGGAGAATTGGAGGGGAATTTTAGAACAGTGCCTACACTGGTCACCTGTGTGAAATCAGTTGAGGGCTTTGAACTATTGGATCATTTGTTTTTGTATTAGGCCACCTAAAAGGGTATTTGCTGCCCTGGTGTATGAAGTTCCCCTTTCCCTTGTGATGTGTAGCTCTTACGTTCCTGTGATCCCTCCAGTTATCTCTCTGTAAAATTTGTTTTTGACCACCCAAGTGCTAGCTAGAACCGAGCCTTCAATATCCTGGGTGGCAAGATTTAATACATAGATTTTATTAATTCCTAGATAATAAAATTTAAAAATAAATCTTAAGATGCATTTAAAAATGTGTCATGTATTATTTTAGGCATGTGAACTATGAAATAATGGCAATAATGATGTGTTTAAATCCATTAAATCATGTAGCTGGCTGAAAGTGTTCCATAAAAAGAGAGTGGGAGGAATAACTGTAGGTCAAACAATTCTGAAAGATGACCACACAGGGACCAGGCAGGCTCAAGGACATGGATATGCTGTGAGGCAGAAATCATCTTAATGGAATTTCCTGAGGTTCACAGTGAACACATGTAGTTTATAAATCCAAGATAGTGTGTGTAGACCCAGATATTCAATAATTGATAGAGTTCAAGTAGGATGGTATGCAGGGACAGTCCTTCTTTAAGCCAATCAGTATTCTACAACTTCTATGCTTAAAGAATTTAGTAGGCATTGAAGAATTCACAGTTGACTTGTCCTAAGGTGCTTTTATACACAACATTCCTTTCAGTTCTACCTTAAACTCTAGTAAGGGAGGCAGAGCAAATAGTTATTTTCCCATCTTATGGATGAAGAAATTGAATGTAGGCAGTACACCTCAATTTTAAATGCACATATGAAGCAACACAAGTGTCTGTTATGATGCAGATTTGGCTATAGCAAGTCCAGAAGGGAGTTTGAAAATTGTTTTTCTAGCAAGTTTCCAGATGATTCTGATACTGCTATGAAAGGTAAGATCTTGGAGAACATAAGTGATTCCAATCGACCTGGCCAAGAAAAATCAGAAAGTTTCAAAGCATAGTGGAGAAATAAATGGGTATCACATGTTTTTTGAATAACTCAGCATCCTGATGCTATTGGCTTATCTTTAAAAATATTTAATATTTATAGTTTAAAATATTTAATATTTAACTTCTATAACAGAATTGACCCTGATGAATTGTATCTTATTGGTACATTCAGCTACTTCTTGTAGTGGCCTGTAGGTTTCTTAGGGAGAAGTAGTGGTGGTGATCATGGTCGTTGTAAGAGAGTGAGGTGCTGATAGTATTGATAAAGATGATTCTGAGAATAATAGCTAAAACTATTAAGCAGTTACTGTGTCAAGTATTGTGCTATATCCTTTACATTACTGTCCTTAATCTTTATGACAATTTTATGATATAAGTCATTAACCCTAATTTACAAAAGAGGTATTCAGGAGATAGAGGAGAAGTCACTTAGAGAAAGTCTTGAAACTCAAATCTGTCTTGTCTATGAGAAGAACCATGTCTTACTGGTCTTTGTCTTTAACTTCTGGCATAGAACTGGAAAGGGATTACTTGTGTGAAGTGGATACTTCAGGATACTCAACACAGGAGGAAGTTAAACTTATTAATAACTATAGGATGGGCTTTCTGATAGAGTGCTCTGCTTCTAGGAATCATTTTTTATTTATTACTTTTAATTTATTTGAGACAGAGACAGACAGAGATCTCACATCTCTTGGTTCACTCCCCAAATCCTATAACAGCCAAGGCTGGGCCAGGCCAAAGCCAGGAGCTGGGAACTGAATCCAGATACCCCTCATGGGTGGAGGGGACCCAACTACTTGAGCCATTACCATGATGCCTTCCAGGGTGTGCATTTACAGGAAGCTGGAAGCAGGAGTGGAGCCAGGACTCAAAGCCAAGCACTCCAATGAGATAGAGGTGTCCCAAGTAGCATCTTCACTGTGGTGCCAAATGCCCACCCTTCTGGATCCTATAACTGGGCACACAGTGGGGCTTCTCAGTGGTTTTCAAACTGAACTTTACATAATTTCTTCAGAGGTGAGCTCTTTCTGCTTTTACCAGAGTAGCATTGTTTTGTCTGATACACACATTGGGGTTCCGTGAAAGGTTAAAGCATGTTTGAATAAAGTTTTCTGGTGCTGTAAGCAGGAGCAAAGCCTGTAGACCAGGTGCTGTATATCATGACTTGGCCTGATCAAGGCCCCGTGCCAGTGAGAGGCAGAGCTTGCATGAGATTGGGGTCAACTGCTCCTTCTCTAACCCGTGCTGTCCTGAAGCCCATAGACCTGTCTCCCTTAGACATTTCATCGGCAAAGTCGCTGCCCTGAGGCTTGATAGTTTAGGGGAAAGAGTAGAGAATTGAATGACTTTATTGCAAAGTCTAGTCCTTCAACTAACTAGCTGTGAAAACTTGAGCAATCATTTATGCATCAACTACTTGTTCTGTCTCACTAAAAACCAGGTTCTGTTCTGTGAACTGAGACAAGATAGGTTCCCAGCTCTCATCAAAATCACATGTAAAGGGATGACACAGAGAAAAAAAGCAAATAAAGAATATAATTCATACGAATGAGGAATACCACACAGTAAAATAAAACCAAAAAATGTGACAGAGACTGGCAGTCTTGTGGGCCACTTTAGATAGGGAAATCATCTCTTAACACTGAGCTGAGACCTGAAGAGAGTCAATTCTTGTAGTGACTTGGGAGAGAGGATGGGGGAGACATTTATGTTGAGATAGTTGTGCATACAAAGTTGTGATAGGGAATGAACTCCACATTATGATATTCAGAATGTTCTAGTGTAATTGGAAAATTGTAATCATAAGGGAAGCTGGGCTAAATAAGAGTGAGGAGGTGGGCAGGGACCAGATATTTAGGGCCACATGCACGCTTGTGTGCACACGTGTGCACACACACAAACACACACATTGTTTTGAGCATTGAGTTGAAACAGTGGGAGTGAGAACCTTGCAATCGAGAATGTGTCTTGGGCTGGAGTAGTGGCTCTTGAACAGCCTTTTATTTCTCTACTTTCTAAAGGGAGGAAAAAATCCTCTCAAAACAAAACAAAACAAAATGAAACAGAGCAGAGGGATCCAGCAACTTTTCCCAGTTGGATCCATTCTTTTGGTGTTAGCTTACCCAGGCCCAGTGAGAAGGAGCAGAAATGCTCGGAGCTGCTGACACTCTATCTGCAGAGGCCCCGCCCTGTGGCATGTGTGTGCTCGTGTGTGGGAAACAGGAAGCCTCCTATGGGGCTCCAAGGGGCCCCAGGCCACCCTCCTCATTGGTTTCTACAGCTTGCCCAAGCAGTGAGTGAGCAAACCTCACAAGAAATAAAGATTGCCTTCCAGGTGTTTTTGCTATTTCCTCCTTCTGCCTTGTTCCTGCAAAAAGTTGACTTTAATCAAAAGAGCATTCCACCAGGAGATGTAGGATCCAATTAAGGATCTTTTGCTAACTAGTTGGATGGCCTTGGGAAGACCTGGGATTTTAGAGCTCAAAAGAACCTAGGAAAATTCTTCATTTTACAGATAAAGGAATGAGATTACTCAAGGTCTTCAACTCCAGGTCTTTTGTTGGATGGAGAGTCAGGTCTAGAATTTCAGGTCACATGGTTTACATGGCAATGTTCTTTCTATGACAAAATGCTCTTGTTTTCCCTGGGCCTCTGGTACCTCATTTGTAAATGAAGGGATTGAGTTGGATTAGGGGTCTAATCAGTGCACAGATGTGCTTTGTCCAGCCAGGAAGGAGTCATAATATCCTTCCAAGTGAACCCTTTTGGATGGGGCATCAAGTATCCCATTTTATACAGGCCCTGTCCCTTGTGCATTATCTCCCCTCTTTTTGTTGGCAGGAATTTAGGACCCTGGACCATCAGATCTCCAAGATCCTTTCTGACCTTCAAAGTGGCTAATGCCAAGTCTTCTTGCTTCAGACTTTTAGACTGCAGACAGGAGTTCTGATGGGAAAAGAGAATCCTTTGGACTGACTTTATCCCCTTCTGGCAGAAACACCACCCATCTATCCAGAGGGGAGTGAGAAATCACAAAAGTTTAGTCATCCCCACCCAGGGAGGCCAAAGTCTGACTAAAAACAGCCCAAGTTTATTAAATTTAACTTGCAGAAAACTACCCAGCAATATCAAGAGGGCGAACTCCTTCAGGGCTAGGAATAAGGGGCCCTTGTAGCTAAAACTCTACCCTTTCAGGTGGACCCCTACATCACACACGTAGGAATCATGTGAGGCTGGAACACCGTGTTTTGGGGGATGGCAGCAACCCAGGGGATCCACTCTGAAGCTCATGCTGGGAGGAGTGATGTTGGCTGCTGATATTGGGTTGGCCTCGAATGAAACAATGACTATGCATGCTTCAGGGAATTTTACTAAGTATGAGATCACCCTGGCTGTGCTGGGCTTTCTTCACATAGAGTGTTATCTATAATGGGGGAGTTAGCAAAGGCAATGACCTTCAGTATCCCAGGGGACCTTTACCCGTCCTCCAGAGTGAAGCTCCTTTTCCAGCTCTGCTACATCCCTGCTGAGAATACTGGCCTCAGCTCCAGAAGGATTTGACCTTGTGTCTCTCCGCAATGGAAATGTGAATTGCTACACGGTTTGCTCTGTCAAAAGATCTGTGTGGCCAGAGTGACAAACCATTAATTTCATGATGGCTGTCTTCCTCATCTACTTTCATTTGTTTACACATTCTTTTCAACAATTACTGATCAGGGGCTTGCTATGTACTGAATATTACTCTAGTGCTTAGGTTACAGGAAAGAACAATCAAGAAAAACATAGCGCTTCCATTCTTTATGTGCTATAGTTGGGCTATTCTGTCTTGGATCCTAAAAAGGCCTAAAGATATGCAAATTGCTTCTTAGATACCTGACAATCTTTTTAAGTGATATTTTACGAGATACTAAGGATCTAACATACTTTGCCCTCCCTCACTTTTCTCCTCACGCTCTGGTTTAAATGTCCTCTCTAAAACTCATACTGAAATCTAATTGCCATTGTGACATCATGGAGATGTAGGATCTTTAAGTGGTTGATTAGGCCAGGAAGGCTCTGTCCTTATGAATGGATTAATGTTGTTATCATGAGAGGGGGTTGGTTATAAAGGAGTGGATTAGTTATCACAGGAGTGCTTGGTTATAAAGAGTGTGAGTTTTGCTCCTTTTTCCTCTCATTCTCACCTGCTTTCTTATGTAACACTTTCCACCATGTTATGATACAGCAACCCTTTGACCTTGGACTTCCCAGCATCCAGAACTATGAGGTGAATGAAATTCTGTTCATTATCAATTACCCAAATCCAAACCCAGCTATTCTTTTTTTTTTTTTTTGAAGACCTATTTATATAGTTGAAAGTCAGAATTATGCAGAGAGAAGGAGAGAGAGATTGTCCATCATTTGGTTCATTCATGGGCTGGGCCAGGCTGAAGCCAGGAGCCAGGAGTTTCATCCAGGTCTCCCACAGGGTGCAGGGGCCCAAGCACTTGGGCCATCCTCTGCTGCTTTCCCAGGCCATTAGCAGGGAACTGGATTGGAAGTAGAGCAGCTAGGACTTGAACCAGAGCCCATATGTGATGCCGGCACAGCAAATAGTGTCTTAACCCGCTATGCCACAGTCCCAGCCCTCAAACCCAGGCATTCTGAAATAGCAGCAGAAAACAAACTGAGATCATTCATTCACACCCTTGATGACAGGGAGCAAAACTGATATTACAGTTTCTGTGCCTCTTTTTCCTCCTCCAATTCTGTAACTTCTAGAGAACCTCAGGCTTAATTATGATAGCCTCAACCCCCTCCCCAAATTTCTTAATGCCAAAATGGGCTTTTAAAATCCTTGGTTTATATATGAAGATACTTTTGCGGGTAGTCATGTGAAAACTCAGTATGTGTAAAAGTGAACTGATCTCTCCACAATGAGCTCTCTGTCCCAGGCTTGATATCTTTGTTATCAACATCAGCCCCCCTCCCACCCCCCCATTTTCCAGGTTATGTCTGAAACCTTGTCTTCAGTCACTTCTCACATTTCTGGTACACAGTCAGCTCATCCATGCCTTCTTTCATCTCAGTCCTCATGTCTGTTCCCATCTCTTTGTTCTCACTGCCTCTCCCCTCCACCCCACCTCCAGTTCCTCTCCAGCTCGTTCTTGGATCAGGACGTCAGCATCCCCGGGGAGCTCCCTGACTTTGGGTTTCTCCTGCTCCAATCTCTCCTGCATGTGGACAACAGGTGAATGTTCCTTCCACATGGCTTTCATCTCAGCACTCCCTGCTCATATCAAACAGAGATCCCTTGCCAGGTTTCTGAGGCCCTTCCTGGTATGGCCCTCCCCACCACCCCCCTTTATGAACCCAATAGCTTTTTCCATTTTTCTCAGCACATTTTCTCTGCCTCTGAATGTCTCTCAAGTGTACCAAGCTCATGTATGTTCGTACTTTTTACTTTTTGCCTGAGTAGCCTTCTCTCCTTCCTTTAGCTTATACTTGATCACACGTTATCATTTGAAGCAGAACTTGAATGTTACCTCCTCCATGAAATGGACCATCATAGGCCATTAGATTGTGTCACACTGCTTAGCAATCCTTTGTGTTAGTATTACTTGTTTGATGTGTTAATGCCAGCTCCTCAAATGAACCATCAATTCCTTGGGCTAGGAACTATAGGCTATGGTATTATGTATTCTATACTAAAAATATATTTATAGATTATACTATTGCATAGATATGTAGGTTATACTATTAAATATACAGTAAAGCACTATTCTGCACTATACTCTATTAAACTGTGCTCTGCTATTTTGTGCCTAAAGCTTCTACTATTCTGGTTGACTGTGTTTAGGTATTACTATAGTTTGAATGTGGTTTTGCCCTGCCAAAACTGGGATTGAGGGTCAATTTCTCAATGGAACAGTATTGAGGGGTTAGTGCCTTTGAGTGAGGCGATTAGGTCTTAAGAGGGATTCAAGCTTTTCTGACTACTATGGGGTGTCCAGCAGGCAGGCTGTTCTAAGCAAGCCTGGCTCTTCCCCAGAATCTCTGTGCTACATGCACTCTCTTGTCCTGCAGCTGATGCCATCTGCCAGCAGGCCCTCACCAGAGCTGAGCAGGTACCACCTCCATGTTCCTGGACCTCCAGAATGATGAGCTGAGTAAGCTAAGTGAGCTCCTTTTCTGTAGAAATTGCCTAGCTTCAGATATTTTGTTATAGTAGCACAAAACGGGGGAAGACAGATAGGCCCCACCCCGCCCCACATTCCCCCATATATATGCTGCTTTTGTACCTCATTGTCCTCTCAGAACTACCTTATATCAAAGAGAAATGGAAGATCGATTTTTATCAAGGGGAAATCTGAGCCATGCGGATCCCACCTTTGAGAATCCATAGTTATGTACCCATTAAGGATGATTGTTTAATAGCAATTAAGATGCTGGCTTACAGCTCTCTGCTGTGGCCAGGGAGTGCAGTAGAGGATGGCCCAAGTGCTTGGGCCCTGCACTCCATGGGAGACCAGGAGAAGCACCTGGCTCCTGCCTTCGGATCTGCACGATGTGCTGGCCGCAGCGCGCCTACCGCGGCGGCCATTGGAGGGTGAACCAACGGCAAAAAGGAAGACCTTTTTCTCTGTCTCTCTCTCTCTCTCACTGTCCACTCTGCCTGTCAAAAAAAAAAAAAAAAAAAAAGATGCTGGCTTAGATGTCCACATCCTATTTCACAGTACCTGCACCTAGAACCTGGCTCCCCAGCTTCCAGCTTCTGACTCCAGTTTCCTGGTAATGTAGACCCTGGGAGCAGGTGATGGCTCAACTAATTGGGTTGCTACCACTCAAATGAGTGACCTGGATTTCAGTCCTGGCTTCCGATTTGGGCCTTGTTATTGTGGGCATTTTGGGGGAGAACCAGGGAATGAGAGCGCTCGCTCTCTGTTTCTCTCTCTCTCTCTTTCTCTCCCTCTGTCAAAGAAGGAAAAATTGAAAATGTACCTAACATAACAGCATAACTCTTTTTTAATCCACTAGCAATCTGATCTCAATAGAGAAAAATATTTAAACATACTTTTCTCTATTAAATATTTTTCTCTATATAAATTAAATATTTAAAAGTATTTAAGACTAATAAAGAGATTCAATCAGCTTGAAGAAATATGTCTTCCTGTCAAAGAGGTAAGGTTTTATGGACACTTATGTGGAAGAAAAGTCACTTTATGCCTGTCAACATGGAAAACAGTTTGCCTCAAAGAAGTGTGAATATGACTATTTATTCTTTGGCAATATATGCAACTTCAAACTCAGTGAGCTATAGTTTCTGTACTATACTCGCAGATCTAGTCCTTTTAGAATAAAAATTGTCAAGAATCTGTGTACCAAGGATCACGTGCTGCTATTTCTCTCTTAATTCATGTGCATCTTGCATTGCATGACATTACCTCATATGCCACAACCATCACGTGTCACATGGGAGATGCATAAAATACACACTGAATGTATCAAAGCCATCCAACTGCTTCTACTTCTTGTCCCAGAATATACAAACACCAGAAATCCAAAGTCAATCTAAATGTTTGAATATCCTATTGTAGTAAATCATAACAACTTAGCTTGCTGTTCTTTGGCTATTTGTCCTTTTAGTCTGGATTTATGTACTTCATGTGTTTTAACATCACTTTGGAGCCACTTAACACACAATACAAAGAGGCGCTGCTTTTCATAGCGAACAGATTCATGAGCTGTGAATTACTGCATGTGAGTCAGTTGCCATTTGCACAACTATTGTATTTTCCTGGTGTCAAAAGGCTGTAGCTTCTCCACAGAGGAAAAGTTACATGCATTTTAATTTGGGAGGATCTGTATGTGAGAACAACAACCAGATCAACTGTAGAAGATAATGAAGCCGATTTTCATTACAAATCGAATGGACAGGACAGGCTGAGGTTTCTAGTCACTAGGGACCTGTGCCGCCTTGGCAGGGCACAGAAGAAAAGTGCATACTGTGGTCTCTTGTTGTTCCAGCGTGGGGTGATTGTATGCGCAGCGCTCAGGCGACAGGGACTAAGTGCTCTGGCCCATGACTCTCTGCATGCCCCTTACTCACCAGGGAATAAGCCTTACACTCATCTCCCACTCCACCCACTTCCCTCCTCCCCGAACACACGCCTAATGTACTCTTGCTTTTACCATATACTTGAGGGTCTGGACCCAAGAGGCAGGTGGCCCAGGCAGGTTGGGATATTCTTGTGTCTAGAACAGTTATATGCCCCTTGTCTGCTTTGGAAGAGATAGACAGAGGGACCTTCTCAAGAAAATATACAGGGGCCGGTGCTGTGGTGTAGTGGGTAAAGCCACAGCCTGCAGTGCTGGCATCCCTTATGGGTGTCAGTTCTAGTCCTGGCTGCTCCACTTCCAATTCAGCTCTCTGCTATGGCCTGGGAAAGCAGTAGAAAATGGCCCAAGTCCTTGGGCCCCTGTACCTGCATGGGAGACCTGGAAGAAGCTCCTGGCTCCTGGCTTCAGATCGGCACGGCTATGGCTGTTGCGGCCATTTGGGAAGTGAACCAGCGGATGGAAGACCTCTCTCTCTCTCTCTCTCTCTCTCTCTGTGCCTCTCCTTCTCTCTCTGTGTAACTTTGACTTTCAAATAATTCAAATAAATCTTTTTTAAAAAGAGAAAATATGTAGCATTCTGACAAAAACAATAAGTACCCCTTATAAGTTGTAAGAATAAAACTTATATAAATGTAAGCCCTTACATTGATATAAGAGTAGCAATAAGTAGCCCTTATTCCTTAGAAGTCCTGACTGTTTAAATTTTTAGGATTTGTTTTTATTTATTTGAGTTACAGAGAGAGGTAGAGACAGAGAGAGAGGTCTTCCATCCAATGGGTCACTCCTCAAATGGCTACAATGCGGGGAGCCAAGCTGATCCAAAGCCAAGATCCAGAATCTTCTTCCAGGTCTCCCACATGGGTACAGGGACCCACGCACTTGGGTCATCTTCTGCTGCCTTCCCAGGTGCATTAGTAGGGAGCTGGATTGGAAGTGGAACAGCTGGGACTCAAACCAGTGCTCATGTGGAATGCTGGCACCGCAGGCCAGGGCTTTAACCCACTGCGCCACAGCGCTGGGCCTGATCACTTTCTATTTTTAAAAGCAAGGCTTCGAGGTTCCTGAAGCAAAACCCCTTAGTCCAGGAGTTAAAACTCAGGGATGCAAGCAGCCTGAAGCTCAGAAATGACTCCAATACAAGTCGCCCTCCAGGGGTCAGGGGCTGTGTACCGGGCTTCCCCCACCTTCTTGCCAGAGGTAGCTGGCTGTGTCCACATCCATCCTGGGAGAGCCTGCTAGCAAGATCCCCATTCTCAGGGTGGAGAAAGCCCTACGGCTTCCCAGGAGAGAACAAAGGAAAGGAAAATTCTAGCAAGAAGTTACCAGCTTGGGTTATAATTTCTTCAATTTTATGACAAGTTCTTGTAATGTTTACTCATTTTTCCCTTTTTTTTTTCCCCCAGAAAAGATTGTATCTCTGCCTCCCAGGGTTTTACAAGTAATGCTGACACATTTTTGTAGCAGCTGTCATTGAATAATACTTCCTTTCATCCTATTTTCATCATGAAGTTAGAATTCATAGAAATGAGACATATGATGTCTTTTGTTCTGTGGTTTTAAGACCATTTTGAAGCACCAGCAATAAAGGAAATGGGTGAGCAATTGTTAACTCTATTCGACTTGAGTTCTCCTAAATCAGACCCACTATCTTTCTAGAAAGTTACCCTCAGCTCCCTGAACCCTGAATTCCTTTCTTTTTGCTTTTCCCAACTTATTTTCCTTTCTTTTAAACTAAACTGAAATGTGAATTAACACAGAAAAGCCGTGGAATAGCACTTTGCAAATAATAGGTAGTCAAACAATAGCTCCAGAATGAAAAAAATTCAATTGTGGTTTTAACTGGCATGCTTTGGAGAGATGAATTCCAAAAAAATCATTCTTTTCCTGCCCTTCAATTACTAAAGTTTACTTCTTTCTAATGCATATTCTTTGTGGTAAATTATACATACGTAAATGAGAATAAATATTACCCATAATCTCACCACAATGAGAATACTTTAATATGTATTTTATTTTAGTATTTTTCATATATATATAATTACATATAATCTATGCATCGTTTCCAGTTTCTGTTTTAAATACCATTATATTGTGAGCAGTTCCCTGCATCATTAGTATTTTCCAAGATATGATTTTAATGGAAAATCATGTATATCATAATATATTTATTGGCCTTTTGTTAGTACCATAAATTTCCAGGTAAAATTTTGTTTTTGACAGGCAGAGTTAGTGAGAGAGCAAGAGACAGAGAGAAAGATTTTCCTTTTCCGTTGGTTCACCCCCAAATGGCCGCTATGGCCAGCACGCTGTGCCAATCTGAAGCCAGGAGCCAGGTGCTTCTCCTGGTCTCCCATGCGGGTGCAGGGCCCAAGGACCTGGGTCATCCTCCACTACACTCCCAGGCCACAGCAGAGAGCTGGACTGGAAGAGGAGCAACCAGGACTAGAACTGGTGCCCCAACTGGGACTAGAACCCGGGGTGCTGGTGCTGAAGGTGGAGGATTAGCCAAGTGAGCCGTGGCACTGGCCTCCAGGTAGAAATTTAACATGAAGAAACTTACTGCTTTTGAAGACATAATCAAGGGGTCACAGATTAAGGCCAAGAAGAGTTGATTAAGTGAACGGGGATGCTGCTTGCCTGATAGTTAAATAAAACATGTCCAGATGGCAAAGAACCAATGTCCTTGACTTGTAGCCACTGAGGACCTGCAGGCAGCCAATAGCCAGGTGAGATGGAGAGCAGCTCCTCCTCTAGTCTGACCTTGAGTGATTATATCCTGAGAGAGAACTTTGCAGCCTATAGAAGAGCCCAAGTGAGATGCACTGAGCTCTGTCCTGCATTATAGACCCACAGAACTCGGGGTAAAGCTTGGGTATTTTTGTAATCTGCTAAGTTTTTTTTAGGGGAGCATGCATCTTAACCCAATTTTTGTTGCTAAAACAGAATACAACAGACTGCGTAATTAATAAATAAAAGAAATTTATTTCTCACAGTCTGGAGGCTGGGAAGTTTATGCCAGGATCTAGTGACAGTGTTCTTATTGCATCATTCCATGATGAAGCCAAAAGAGTGAACGAGGACGCAAGTGAGAGAGAGCAAAAGGTGGCTGCTTTTATAACCAGCTCACTGGCATGGTAACTAACCTGCTCCTGTAACAACGTCCAGCCATTAATGAGGGAGGAACCCTCAGGAGCTAGTCAGCCCTTAGTTAGGCCCCACCTCCCCATGCTGTGGCTCCCAGCATGTGGGCTTTGGGAGGCACATTCAGACCATAGCAGAGTGTGGCCATACATGGGGACAAAGCAGAGAGAGCAAAGTGAGAGCTATTGGCTTGCTTTAGTAAAGACTGCAGAGGTCGGGGCTGTGGTGTAGCGGGCAAAGCTGCTGCCTGCAGTGCCAGCATCCTATATGGGTGCTGGTTCGAGTCCTGACTGCTCCTCTTCCAATCCAGCTCCCTGTTAATGTGCCTGGGAAAGCAGTGGAAGATGGCCCAATTCCTTGAGCCCCTGTATCCACATGGGAGACCCGAAAGAAGTTCCTGGCTCCTGGCTTCAGACTGGCCCAGCTCCAGCTTTTGCAGCCATTTGGAGAGTGAACAAGGAAGACCTCTCTCTCTCTCTCTCTGCCTCTGCCTCTCTGTAACTCTGCCTGTCAAATAAACAAATACATCTTTTTTTTTTCTAAAGGGAAAAGGTTTATTGGGGAACACCCAATAGACCGGAGGGGTGGGGCGGCGAAGGAGAAAGAGAGAGAAAGAGAGTGTAAGAGAGAAAGAGAGAGACAGAGGAGAGGAGCTAGTGAGGAGAGAAGATAGAGCAGAGAGAAGAGCCAAGAGAGAGAGCTGAGAGAGAGGAGCCGAGAGAGAGCTGAGAGAGAGGAGCCAAGAGATACATCTTAAAAATAACAAGTACAGCTATGTTAGGACCACTCTACCTGTTTCCTATGAAATATCACCATGAGATATGCCAGCTGGACAATGCTGACTTATATATTCCCCCGAGGCTGTGGATTACCTTTCTATGATTATTTTCTTCAAAGACACTTGTATTAGCCATTTGAATTAGGCTTCATATATATCTGAATATTTACGGTTGGATAATACTACTATTGTCTTTTCCAGGTTCCACTCTTCCCTGGGAATGGCCTTGGAAATGAACAAGCAATGTCATTATTCCACAACTGGGAAAAATTGGTTCATAGAGAAGTAAATTATCCAAGAGCAGAAATCTGGGGAAATGGCAGAGAATATTATAACATTTTCCTCTTTGTAGAAATTATTCATTTTAATTATTATGCTATTTTAAAATTAGGTACATATGAAAGTTTCAAATTTAAATTATGGTTGACTTTTGGTAAAGTTCTCAAAAATCTATCTTCAATATGTGTGTTCTTCCATCTCTGTGATCTTTTCCTACTTGCATCTTTTTCCAACTCTACCTATCTGTGATATTTCAAAATCTGGTCTCTGCAAAAGAACTGAATCTGTACCCTATTTCAAGAAAAATGTTTACGGATGTTTAATGTATTGCTTCTTCCTAAAAATTGTTACAAATAAGTGAATCTCTAATTGTAGAATTTGAGGACTCTAAACGCTGGTGAAAGTAGAGAAACAAAGTGAAGGGGGACGAGGGGGAAGAAAGCTGGAAAGCATTTATTGGATTTTGTAGCCCACCATAGAAGTTCTGCTTCTATTAGAGTTACTTACAAGATGAAGTGGAAGACAACAGGAATAATTGTCCTGCTTGCTCAGGTTTGCGTCAATATAAATGTAAAAGAGTTCCCTTATTAGGTTAATTTTCTGTTTAGTTCCAAACAAGCAGCCAACAGAGCTAAGGAGTTGTGGAAACCATATTATGTTCTGATATTAAATGCCCACAAATACATAATTTCTTATAATTTCCAGCTGCTGAGTACATGCATCTCATCACCAGCGGCTTGTGTGGAGGGATCAAAGCATTTGGAAACAAGGTTATTCTTGGGATTTCTGTGATAGTCCTTAGATTTCAAGACCTTTTGTTCTTGGAAGTTCTGGATTCCAAATCCAAGTTTCAGTATTATGTTGGCTGCTGGGCCAGCCCTGTCTCACAGCACTAGGTATTGATTGAATGAATTAATTGAATGAACCTTGCATAGTGGTCTGACTGTGGTTTCGTTTCAATTTGTATTTCCCCAACAACTAATGATGCTTAACGTCTTCTTATGTGCCAGTTATATATCTTCTTATGCTAAATTTAAATACTTTGTATACTTTTTAAAAATATTTATTTATTTATTTGAAAGTCAGAGTTACAGAGAGAGAGAAGGAGAGGCAGAGAGAGAGAGAGAGAGAGGTCTTCCATCTGTTTGTTCACTTCCCAATTGGCTGCAACGGTCGGAGCTCTGCCGATCTGAAGCCAGGAGCCAGGAGCTTCTTCCGGATCTCCCACACGGGTGCAGAGGCCCAAGGACCTAAGCCATCTTCCAACACTTTCCCAGGCCACAGCAGAGAGCTAGGTCATAAGTGGAGCAGCTGGGACCTGAACTGGCGCCCATATGGGATGCCTGCACTGTGGCTTCAGCTGCTATGCCACAGCACCGGCCCCATATACTTTGTAAACCTTGGGTTTTTTTCTTATTGAGTTATAAGTGTTTTTTATGTATTCTGATACACATGCATACACATCCACATTTCACACAAATTCTCTTTTTACTTTTTATTTCTAATGATATCCTTGATAAGCAAAAGTTTTTAATTTTGATCAAGTTTAATTTATCATTTTTTAATGATTATTCCTTTTGTTTGCTTGCCTAAGAGTTCTTACCATTTGTTAAAGGGACTGTCCTTTCTCCAGAGATTTATTTTAGCTGCTTTGTCGAAGATTAGTTGATTATAAATGCATGGATTAATTTCTGGGGATTCTATTCTGCTTCATTGGTGTACATGTCTATTTTTGTGCCAGTTTATAACTATCTTGTAGTATGCCTTGAAGTCTGATATTATGATGCCTCTGGCTTTGTTTAAAATTGCTTTAGCTGGTTGGAGTCTCTCATGTAACCATATTAATTTTTACATATTTTTTCTAGATCTGAGAATAATGTCAGTATTTTGATTGGGATTGCATTGAATCTGTAAATTGCTTTTGGTAGTATGGACATTTTGATAATATCAGTTCTTCCAGTCCATGAACACAGAAGATTTTTCCATTGTTTGGTATCTTCTTCTCTTTCTTTCTTTTTTTTTTTTTTTTTTTTTTTTTTTTTTTTTTTTTTGACAGGCAGAGTGGATAGTGAGAGAGAGAAACAGAGAGAAAGGTCTTCCTTTTTGCCGTTGGTTCACTCTCCAATGGCCGCTGCGGCCGGCTCATCACGCTGATCCGAAGCCAGGAGCCAGGTGCTTCACCTGGTCTCCCATGCGGGTGCAGGGCCCATGGACTTGGGCCATCCTCCACTGCCTTCCCGGGCCATAGCAGAGAGCTGGACTGGAAGAGGGGCAACCGGGACAGAACCCGGCGCCCCAACTGGGACTAGAACCCAGTGTGCTGGTGCTGCAAGGCGGAGGATTAGCCTGTTAAGCCACGGCGCCGGCCCCTTCTATTTCTTTCTTTAATGTACTTTTCATTGTAGAGATTTTTCACTTCCTTGGTTAAATTTATTAAAAGGTATTTAATTTTTTTGGAGCTACTATGAATGGGACTGACCTTACAAGTTCTTTCTCTGCCATAGCATTATCTGAATAAACAGAAGCTATTGATTTTTGTGTGTTGGTTTTATATCCTGCAAATTTACCGAATTCTCTTATGAGTTCGAATTGTCTCTTAGTGGGATCTTTTGGTTCTCCAGTATATATAGAATCATGTCATCTGCACATAAGGGTAATTTAACTTCCTCCATTACAATTTGTATCCCTTTGATTTCTTTTTCTTGCCTAATGGCTCAGTCTATAACTTGCCGAACTATATTGAATAGCAATGGGTAAGTGGGCATCCTTGTCTGATTCTTGATCTCCATAGAAATGCCTCCAACTTTTCCCCATTCAATATTATGCTGGATGTTAGTTTGTTATATAAATTGAATCCCTGCATGTTGAGCTATTGAACAAGACTTCTACAAGACTTCAAGGATCTAAATATAAGACCTGATACCGTCAAATTACTAGAAGAGGACACTGGGGAAACTGCAGCACAGTGGCATGGGCAAAGACTTCTTGGAACAGACCCCAGAAGCACAGGCAATCGAACCTAAAATAGGCAAATGGGATTAAATCAAGCTAAGAAGTCTGCACTGCACTCAAAAAAGTGAAGAGACAGAATGGGAGAAAACATTTGCAAACTGTGCAACCGATAAAGGATTGATATCTAGAATCTATAAAGAGCTCAGCAAACTCAACAATGACAAAACAAACAATCCAGGAAAGAAATGGGCAAGGGGCTTGAAAAGGCATTTTTCAAAAGTGGAAATTCAGATGGTCCACAGACACATGAAATAATGCTCAAGATCAATAGCCATCAGGGAAATGAAAATCAAAACCACAATGTGATTTTGCCTCACCCCAGTTAAAATAACTATCATACAGAAATCAATAAGCAATAAACTGGTGAGGATGTGGGGTAAAAGTTACCCTAACCCATTGTAAGTGAGAATGCAAACTAGTACAGCCATTGTGGAAGACAGTATGGAGATTCCTCAGCAACCTTAAGAATAATCTACAGTATGACCCAGCTATCTCACTCCTGGAGTTTATCCAAACAAAATGAAATCAGCATATGCAAGAGTTATCTGTACCCCCATGTTTATTGCAGCTCAATTCACAATAGCTAAGATGTAGAATCAATCCAGATATCCTTCAACTGATGACTGGATGAAGAAATTGTAACATTTTTATAGTATGGACTATTGCTCAACCATAAAGTAGGATGAAATCCTGTCTTTCACAAAAAAAAAAAGGATGTGATTAGAAACCATCATACTCAGTGAAATAAGCCCATCTCCAAAAGACAAATACCACATGTTCTCCCTGACCTGTGGTAATTAATAGACTACAAAAAATGTAATGTATATGAGCAAAATTGACATTTTGAGATTTGATTATTGTTTACAGCTCTTGTCTCCACTGTTGAGGAACAGTGTTTTTTTTTCTTCTTACTATTTGTTGAATTCTTTACGTAGTGGAGTGGTAAGCTTATGATTATAAAATAAACTGAAAGTATGTAATTGTGAAATGTTAAAAGAATAAGAAATGAAGGAGGAGGGGGGTGGATGTGTGGGTGGGCAGGAGGGTAGGGTAGAAAGTATCACTATGCTCCTAAATCTGTATATATGAAATACATGAAATTTGTTCAGCTTATATAAATAAAAAAGTATTAAAAAATTTTTACCTACCCAATGATCACAAAGATGTTCTCTGCTTTCATCTGTAATTTTTATATTATTTTTTACCAAGGTCCTTTGTTTGGTGTAAGTCCTCTAACGTTGAGATTTCTATTTCAAAACGTTTAGGAGAATGTCTGATTCAGCCAAGATCGTATGTAGCCTATTCTTCCTAGCTTCTTTCCCTTTAACTAAAAATCCCTGGACATCACAACCACAAGCCTAGGAAGTTCCTGAAATGTTGATGAAAGAAACTGGGCATCCTAGAGACCTCAAGACCTAAGGAAGAAAAAGATAGTGAGTTTTGGGGTTCCCTTATTGCCTGTCATATACCCTGGACAGGAAACCACAGAACACTTCATACTGCAGACAAAGAAGCTGAAAAATACCTATTCTCTCTCATCAAAGGAAAAAGTTGACCTAATAAAAAAGAAACACTTCTAGTTGTGCTTACTGTATTTTATTTAAATGCCAGTGAAAAAATTCCAGGCCCCATCTGTATCCCACCATTTCACAGAGAGCAGGCTGAGTGCTCCTGTTCTACCACTGGGTGTCATCAGCAAGGCTGAGCTGGAAGCCGATTTTTCGTTCTCCGTGGAAGGAAAGGGTGCTCTTACTGTCGTGCCAAGGTTGGTCTGAGGGTCAAGTGGAAAGATGGGCCTCCACACCACTCAGAAGCAAAAAGAATTAAGGCAGTAAAGGGCAACTCTAGTCACCACTAGATCGAAAGGAGAGATAGAAAAATCCACAATTATGTAATAGTTGGAAAATTCAATACCCTGTCCTCAGCAAGTGATAGACTTACAAGAAAGAACTATGTTGGTTCTAAGTTTTATATTTTACCTATAAATTTTAGATTAGTACTTCAATTTCTGCATAAAAGCTTAAAGGTTTTTTAAAGAGAAGTATGTTAATCCACAGGTAGTGAGTATATAGGTTAATTACAAAGAATTGCCTTTTTTTTTAAAAAAAATTATTTATTTATTTGAAAGGCAGAGTTACAGAGAGAGAAGGCGAGATGGACAGAGAGAGAGAGAGAGAGAATCTTCCATCCACTGTTTCCCACAGACCAAAGCCAGGATCCAGGAGTTTTATTTGGTCTCCCATGTGGGTGGCAGAGGCCCAAATATTTGGGTGATCTTCCACTGCTTTCCCACACCATTAGTGGGGAGGTGGGTAAGAAGTTGGCCAGCCAGGTCTCAAACCCAAATAAGATGCCGACATCTCTGGTGGTGGCTTAACCTGTCATGTCGCAAGGCTGGCCCCAATAATTGACTTAAAAAAAAAAGAATTATTTTATTTATTTGAAAGAGGTACAGCGAGAGGTAGAGCCAGAGAGAGAGAGAGAGAGAGCGAGAGGACTTCCATTCTGCTGGTTCACTTCCCAAATGAATGCAACAGCCAGAGCTGAGCTGATCTGAAACCAGGAGCCAGGAGCTTCTTCCAGGTCTCCCACATGGGTGCAGAGGCCCAAGGAGTTGGGCCATCCTCTACTGCTTTCCCAGGCCACAGCAGAGAGCTGGATCCGAAGAGGGGAAGCCAGGGCTTGAACTGACACCCATATGGGATGCCAGCACTGGAGGCTGGGGTTTTAACCCACTGTGCCACTGTGCCGGCCAGATAATTGACTTCTTAATAAGGTTGATCTTTGGATTTATGTATGGTTGTATCTTTCCATATGCTTGGCTCTTGTTTTATTCCTTTAGCAAAATTTATAATTTTTAGTGTGTGGATCTTGTATATATTTTGTTGCTTATTCCTAAGTATTTAACATTTTCATGCTGTTTTACATTATACATATTTAAAATTTTTAATTTATTAGCTAATATATTTGAAAGGCAGAGACAGAAACAGAGCAGCACAGAGAGATCAGTCTCCCAACTACTGGGTTATTCCTCAAATGCCTATAACAGCTGGATCTGGGCCTGGTGGAAGCCAGATGGGAACTCAATCAAGACATCCCATGTAGGTGGCAGCGACCCAGATACCTGAGCCATAAATTGCTGCCTCCCAAGGTGTGCATTTTCAGGAAGCTAGAACCAGGAGCAAAGCCAAGACTCAAACCCAAGCACTGCAATACGAGATGCTGTTGTTCCAAGTGGTATCTTAACTGCTCTGCCAAATTCCCATCACTAAATGATATCTTTTTAATGAAATTACTTTTAACCTTAATTCTTCGAGGATATTTCTGCTAGATATGGAATTTGGGGTGGCCAACGTTATGGTGTAGCAGTTTAAACCACCATCTGCATCACTGGCATCCCGTATGGGCTCCACTTTGTGTCCTGGCTGCTCTACTTCTGATCCAGCTCCCTGCTGATGGTCTAGGAAAGGCACTGGACAACGGCTCAAGTGTTTGGGCCCCTGCCACTCATGTGGGAGACCCAGAAGCAACTCCTGGCTTCAGTCTGGTTCAGCCCTAGCCAAGATGGCCATCTGGGAAGTGAATCAGTGGATGGAAGATCTCTCTCTCTCTCTCTTTCTCTCTCTGTAACCTGACTTTCAAATAAATAAATCCTTGAAAGAAAAGAATTTGGGGCTCACAATTTTTTTAGTTCAGCATTCTAAAAATACATTTCCACTGTTTTCTTGCCTCTATTGTTTCTGATGAAAATTCAATATCCATCTGCATCCTTGTTCCCTCTATATAATATATCATTTATATATCATTTTCTTGGATCTTTTCAGGATTCTCTCTTTGCTTTTTGGTGTTATAAGCATAGTTTTCTTCATGTTTATTCTTCTTGATCTTGCTAAGTACTATCATTCTGTAAAAATAATCTCTTCCAAAGTAGGAATTTAAAAAAAATATGTATTTATTTGAGAGGCAGAGTCACAGACAGAGGGAAAGACAGAGAGATCTTCCATCTGCTGGTTCACTCCCTAAATGGTTGCAACATCCAGGGCTGGGCTGATCCAAAGCCAGGAACCAGGAGCTTCTTCTAGGTCTCCCATGTGGGTGCAGGAGCCCAAGTATTTGGGCCATCTTCCACCACTTTCCCAGGCCATTGGCAGGGAGCTGGATCAGAAGAGAAGCTGCTGGACATGAACTGGGGCCCATATTGCATGCTGGCACCACAGGCAGAGGCTTAACCTACTACACCACAGGGCTGGTCCCAATAGGAAAAATTTTGAGATAATAGAATTTTTTATGATTTCTTCTGTTTCTCCTTGCCTTCTATAATTTCCAATGTATGTACGTTAGAACTTTTGTTGTGGTTCTACAGGTCCTTGAAGTTATGGTACTTCTGTTTTTATTTTGTAGGATTTTTTCTTTGTGATCTTCATATTGCAGAATTTTAGTTGACTAGTATTCAAATTTCCATGTTCTTATCTCTTATCTCAATTCTATTTATCTCATCAAATATATTTCAATTTCAATTGTTATATTTATCAGTTCTAGAATTTCTCCCTGCTCTTTTTATAGTTTCTATTTCTCTATTTCTTTGCTCTTTCATTCATTTTGAGCATGTTTTCCTTTACTTCCTTCATCAGAATTATAATATCTACTTCAAAATTCTTGTTTCCTGGGGCCAGCGTTGTGGCATAGTGGGTAAAGCCACCATCTGTAATACTGGCATCCCATAAGGTTCCCAGTTTGTGTCCTGGCTGCTGTGCTTCTGATCTAACTCCCTGGTAACAGCCAAAGAAAAGTAGCCCAGGTGGCCCAAGTGCTTGGGTCCCTGCACCCACACGGACCATTCAAAAGAAGTTCCTGGCTTCAGCTTGGCAAAGCCCTGGCTGTTGTGGCCATTTGGGGAGTGAACTAGTGGATGGAAGATTCTCTCTCTCGTTCTCTCTTTGTTTCTCTCAAATAAATAAATAAATCTTATGATATATTCTTGTTTGCTAATTTCAAGAACTGGGTGATGTTAGTGTTTATTGATTATTTTTTTTCAAGAAAATATCACATTTCCCTGCTTCTTTGTATGTTTGAATAATTTGAATAATATCCTGGATATGTGAATATGAAATAGAGAGGATCCTGGATTTTGTTATATTTCTCCAATGAGAGTTGCAGGTTTTCTGTAATGGGCAATTGACTTAGTTAGATCCAAACTATGAGCTGTGTCTTCTGGGCAGTAGTTCAAATCACAGCTCAGTTCTTTGCTCAGCTGGTTACATTGTGTTTATCTACAGAAGTTAAAAGATCAGCCAGAAATTTGGGAAAAATCTACACAAACAATTTGTTTTTCCTTGCAGATTCTCTCCTTTTTGAAATTCCTTCCTCATTTTCTTTCTTTTTTTTATTTAGTAAATATAAATTTCCAAAGTACAGTTTATGGATTACAATGGCTTCCCCCCCAATAATTTCCCTCCCACTTGCACCCCTCCCATCTCCCACTCCCTCTCCCATTCCATTCACATCAAGATTAGTTTTTAATTATCTTTATATACAGAAGATTGATTTAGTATATATTAAATAAAGACTTCATCAGTTTGCACCCATACAGAAACACAAAGTGTAAAATACTGTTTCAGTACTAGTTATAGCATTACTTCACATTGGACAACACATTAAGGACAGATCCCACATGAGAAGTAAGTACACAGTGACTCCTGTTGTTGACTTAACAATTTGACACTCTCGTTTATGGCATCAGTAATCTCCCTAGGCTCTAGTCATGAGTTGCCAAGGCTATGGAAGCCTTTTGAGTTCGCCCACTTCGATCTTATTCCGACAGGGTCATAGTCAAAGTGGAAGTTCTCTCCTCCCTTCAGAGAAAGGTACCTCCTTCTTTGATGGCCCCATTCTTTCCACTGGGATCTCACTCGCAGAGATCTTTCATTTAGGTCTTCTTCTTTTGTTTTTTTTTTGTTTTGTTTTGTTTTTTGTTTTTTTTTTCCAGAGTGACTTGACTTTCCATGCCTACAATACTCTCATGGGCTCTTCAGCCAGATTCGAATGTCTTAAGTGCTGATTCTGAGGCCAGAGTGCTATCTAGGACATCTGCCATTCTATGAGTCTCCTGTGTATCCTGCTTCCCATGATGGATCATTCTCTCCCTTTTTGATTCTATCAGTTAGTATTAGCAGCCACTAGTCTTGTTTGTGTGATCCCTTTGACTCTTAGATCTATCATGGGATGCTGGCATTGTAAGCGGTGGCAGTACCCACGATGCCACAATGCTGGCCCTGGTATTGTGTTTTTAAGTTTATAAATGCATTCTGCAATGTTGTGATAGTGTATAGACTTGCAATGGATTTGTGCTTGTTGACCTTTTTTCCCATGCACTTGGTGAATTTTCTTTACAGTATATATATATATATATATATATATATATATACACACATACATACATATATATGTGTGTATGTATATATATAATTATATATATAATATATATATGATCATTATGTCTGTGACTGTTTTATTTCTCTTTCTTCAATATGTATGTTTTGTATTTATTTTTTCTTGAGTGATAACACTGGTAACATATCTATCTTTCCCTTGTTGCTGATTTAGAGTAGAAAACATTTGATCTTCCAGCTTTAAAGGTAATGTTAGTGTCTTTTGTGGATGTCTTTTATCAGAACATCCACTTTTATTCCCAGTTTGCTGAATATTTTTCTTATAATTTGAAAAAATTAACAAAATTTCATTTTGTTAAATGTGTTTTATTCGTCTTTTGGGAAGATCATATAGATTTTCTCTTTTAATCTGTCAATACAGTGAATTACATTGATATTTGAATTTTAAACCAATCTTCCATCCTCTTGTTCATCCTTACTTGTTCATAATGCATTTTCTTTTCTATATATTTCTGGGTTGGACTTCCTAAGATTTTGTTGAAGACTATTGCCTGTATGTATCTGAGGGATATCATCCTATTCTTTCTTTCCTTGTAATGTTTCTGTTTGGTTTTGTTATCAGGATTATGATGAGCTACTTAAATGAGTTGAGTTTGCTCTACTTTTTTTTTCTGAATGAGATTTCGTGGGATTATTGCTACTTCCTCCATAGTGTAAATATACCAGTGAAGCTATTTGTATATGGTGTTTTCCTTGAGGACTACTTTATTAATTATAAAACTAGTTTCTTTAAAACTCTTCATATATTATTTTTGCATAACCTTGGTGTTTTGTGACTTTCAAGATATTTTACCATTTCATTTAAATTGTCAACTTCATTGACACAAAGTTCTTCATAAGATTTCCTAATCCTTTAATGTCTACAGGATTTTTAACAATGTTTCCTCTTTTATCCTTGATATTGGTAATTTGTCTTTTCTCCTTTTATCTTCAAGAGTGTTGAATTTACATTATTGATAATGGACTTTTAGAAATGTTAAAAGATATTGGGACACACCCAGGATGGGGTTTCACCTTGGGCTAGACAGTTTCCTGTGACCAAGGCTAACGCTAAGTTAGGGACACAGCTGTGAGCTGTTGGCTATTAACATTCCCAGCCACTGGGGGATGGGTGCATTGACCCAGAGGAGGAGATCTTGGCAGAGAACCTCATTATCCACTTTGGAAGAGAAAACATATTTGGAGTATGAGATAAAGATTGAGCAAAAGGAGGGTGTTAAACAGAAGGGGATTTGCAGAGACAACACAGAAATTCGCTTGGTGAAGGTCAAAGGTAAGAGATATATATGTGGAAAGGACCCAAAACTGTGCTGGACCTGGATTCCCTGAGTCCCTAGGGGCCTGGCACAGTAGTGATATGAATGCTAGAAATGCTTTCAAGTCTTCCTAACTAAATATGTTAACTTTATGTGCTAATGTTCATCATCTCATGTTGATGGGTGCTTAGATTGATGGAAATGGATATTCATTCTTAACAAATAACCATGGATTATGCCTCTAGGTTCCTAATACTAGAGTAATTCTACTGCATTTTCAAATTATTTAAGGAAAATATTTACTTATTTGAAGCACAGAGCAAAAGAGAGAGGGACACACACACACACACACACACACCTCCTGTCTGCTGTTTCACTCCCCAAATGATGGCAGCAGCCAAATTTTTGATATTCCAAAGTCAGGAGCCAGAAACTCCATCCTGATCTCCTACATGGGTAGCATGTACCTAAGTACTTGGGCCATTCTTTGCTGCATTTCCAGGTACATTGACGAGAAATTGGATGGGAAATGGAGCATCTGGGACTTGAACCGGCACCCATATGGGATGTCAGCACTGCAGGCGGAGGCTTAACCTTCTAGCTTCAGTGCTGGCCCCTCAAATATTTCTTTAAGTTTGTATATATGTATGTATTTGAAAGGCAGAGCATTGCAGGGAGTGAGGGGCATGAGAGAGAGAGAGAAAGAAAGCGAGAGAGAGAGAAGGAGAGAGAGAGAGAGAGATCTTCCAGCTGTTCACTTCCCAAATATCCACAAGAGCTGGAGCTGGTTTAAGCTGAAGCCAATAGCCTGGAATTTCATCTGAGTCTCACGCGGCAAGGACCCAAGTACTGAACTAATGTCTTCTACCTTCTAGGATGCGCATTAGTGGGAAACTGGTTTGGAAGGGGAGTAGCCACGACACCACAATGCCTGTTCCTACCTTCTCAAATCTTAATATGGAGCTGAAAATTTAACAGTGTAAACATTTCTATTGTGTGTTTTAGACAAGTTTTAAACAAACAATCTCCTCTCTTAAAAGAAAAAAAGACTTGCAAAGCTTTCTCTAACTGGTAGTCATTTGGGTATCCACATGCAATTGTAATATTTATCATTCATAAATTATCCCAACGGGAAAGTGTTACACAAATGCAGTTTCTTTACCACCCCCCAAAATTTTGACTGTCCTTCCACATGGAGATATGTAAGTCTTTTTTCTCCCGTAGCTTTGCCAGGAGCAGAGTCTGTTTCTGATATTTAGAGGGTGTCCCTCTTTTCCTCTTTAATTACTCAAAATTCCTACCCTTCTTGCCATCAGAATCTGTTCCCAAGAATGCATCTGAAAGTAAGAGAACAAATGTTGGCTATCAAGAGGGTTATCCCTTCCAGGTCTATTTGCAGGTTTATTAGAAATAAAAACTATAGGAAAATGCAATTTTAATTAGCTGGCAAATATAATTTCTTACAGATGCTCACAAATCTAAATTCCAAAACTGCTGCATCTCCTTTGGCTACTGGGAAGGTTGCCCCCCGTCCTCTGCCTAATGGCTACTTCACCTTGCTTGGGCTGCCTTCAGAATTGCCACATGTAACAAACATCAAACTCACACTCTCCTCCTCTCTGCATGCCAGTCTCTCCCCTCCTCCAGTCCTCATTTCTGTTCATCCCCCAGCCAACCAGTTTCAAATCTCAGTGTCAACTTTGGCTTTTCCCTCTCCGTCGCTTTTCATATTCAATCATTCACTCAGCCATGATGGTTCTACCATGAAAACACACTATAGTTTTTCTTTTTCACGCGTACTGCTACATTCTTGGAGCACTCACATCACTAAGATCCAGAGGCTACATTAGCCTCCTGACCTCCTCTCTTAAAAGATTTCTGTTTTCAGTCCCTCCTACATGGTGACAAAAATTAACTTTCTAAATCATGTCACTCCCTATGCTCTAAATTCTTTAATGATGTGTATTTCCCTATAGTCCTCAATCACTGGGCTGCAACTCACTGTCTCATTTTCTCTCAGACTCTTTTTCCCCTTTGTACACCCCACCCAATTTTTTTGCCCCTTCTAAGCAGGTCATGTACTTCCTTATCTTTGGCCTTCCCTCGGACAAGAGTTCCTACTCCTGTTGGAGAGGAGGGCTCTACGGTCCACCTGAAAAAGTTTTCTCCAAGTTTTCAATCCTCAACTTACCTCTATGGAGACTTTTCTGGCCACTACCACTATGGTAGAGAGATCTCCTTCTCTCCTCTGAATATGCGGTGCTCTGATTCTCTATCTACTATATTTTTATTGTTGATCCCCTTTTCTTGGTGTATAGGGTTAAAAATACATTAGACATAACCATGATCCTGTGTCTTCCTTCAACCGAAAGTGTGTCCAAGGCTGAGTCTTTTCTTTTGTGGAGCGAATGGTAGAAGCTGAGAGAAGGGGAGAGAATTCTGCCACACAGAGGGCCTGTGGGCTGGGAGAGAAGACAAGAATGCCAAGAGAGAGGACTGGGGCAGTGAAGGTGAGAACCAAGGTGAGGGCAGGCAAAGTGAGTGATTTCAGAGTTTGGGGAAGAGGAAAATTAGGGCTTGAGGGAGAGGCAGGGTTCCTGCAATAGAGAAAATCTGTGTGCACACTTTCCTTCACACCTCAAGTGTCCTTAGGTGATAGTTTTTTTTTTTTTTTTAACTGAAGATCATCTCTGAAATTTCCTTATTAAGTCAGATTATGTTTCTTTTTGATGTGGCACTGTGTGGAGATGGGTTTTTCAGGTGAGGACAAAAAAGGCTTAGTGCACACGCATACACACAGACACATGTGTCTAAGTTCTTTTGAGACTACGTCTTATACCTCCTGGTGTCCCATGCAATGCTAAGCTGTTCTATGGATATAAAAAGCTGACCTTCTAACTTGGCTGTTTGATGCTCCTAGACTTTTGTGCTCTGTCTACCCCAGTTCCTGTAGACTGTCACGGTCTCCTGATTAAGTACATATATCCAGTGATTATGCAAGTAGATCCATTAGGGTATAGGAACAAAGAAAACATATTTGCAGGCAAGGCTACACATAAAATCACTCTGTAAAATATTTTCTGGTAAGTTTTATAGTGCATGCACAAAAATAGAATTTTTAATTTGATCAGAACTTCTTGTTAGGGGCTAGTGTTGTGGTACAGCAAGTTAAGCTGCCTCTGGAAACCCAGGTAACCCATATGGAAGAGCCTGTTTGAATCCTGGCTGCTCTACTTGTGATCCAGCTTCCTGCTAACATGCCTAAGAAAGCAGCAGAAAATGACCCAAATGCTTGAGTGCCAGACACCTACATGGGAGACTTGGATGGAGTTCTAGGCTCCTGGCTTCAGCCTGGTTATTGTGGCCATTTGAGAAATGAATCAGTGGGTAGAAGCAACTTCCCTTCCTCTCCCTCCCTTTCAAATAAATAAATAACTCTCTAAGCAACTACTTGGCAATTATAGCACCATAACTGTAAATATCCTTTGAGTAGATCTACTTCATGGATTTCCATGGCTGGATGTACTTAAGGGAGCTGGATGCTCAAAAAAATAGATTCCTAGACTCTACCTCAGACCTACTGAATCAGCACTGGGTGAATGTTGGGCATCTGAAGTTTAACAAAGTGCTTAGTGCGTTCTAAAGCAACTTGCCCATGGCTCTACTTTATGCTGAAATCTAGCTCATTTTCTTGAAGAGGAAACAGACCCCTAGAATTAAAATGATCAATACGATAGTGTTCTGTCTCATGCTTGTTCCATCCCTATTTACATGGTTGATCTTCAAGCTACGGTTAGATTTTTCTAGAGTTTCCCAGACTCTCCCTTCTCCCATTCTATCACACTGGACACTTCCCAGGAGTTTATTATCTGTGGAAAGATATCCAGTATGATGTCATTAATTTTGTTGCTAACAGAATCATGTAGAAATTGAGAAAGTTCAAATTGTAGCACAAATGGCTTGAGTTCAGATGGAACTCACAGGGAACAAATTGTAATGTAGATTGTGATTGACAAACACAAAATTTCTTGAATATTTGTAGATGTAAGAAACATACATGAAGGACCTCTAAAAAGTCTGCTGTCTGCACAGGAGAGTGGGTACATAGTGATCTGCACAATTAAGAGAATTTAGAGGAATTACAGGTTTAGGGAGTTTGTTGACATATTGGTTATCTATTTCTATGTAGCAAAGTACCTCAAAATTTAGTGTTTCTAAATACTGCATTTTTATTATCTCATAGTCTCTGGCTCACAAACAGGGCACTGCTCAGGCTGAACCTTTCTCACAACTGCAGTCCAGGTGTTGGTTGGGTTACCATCTCATCTGGAAACTTCTAAGTTCCCTGGTGTCCTTCTTAGCAGAATTTAGTTCAGAGGGCTGTCAGTCTGTGGGACATAGATCCTCACTATCTGATGGCTAAGGCCTCCTTCAGTTCCCTGCCAAGGGACTTTCCATGGGGCAGTACACAACATGGCAGCTGGTTTTCATCAATGTGGGCAAGCCAGATGGAATCCAGTATCTTTTTGTGACTTAATATCTGAAGTGATATCCCATCTCCTCTCCACAGTCTATCTGCCAGAACAGAGCCCTGGATCCAACCCATACTCAAGGGGAGGGGACGAGCCCAGGGCACAGGGACCTGGTAGTAGGGATCCTTGGAAACCATCTGACAGGATGCTACTCCAGTTGTGCTGGATGTCTGTAGGAGGACTGGATGGAAGCATCTAGCAGGAACTTGGACGTCTGAAGTTGAAGCTTTTAGGGACATCTGGGGTAGAGATACAGATCTGGGAGTTAATGGTATATTGTGAGTAGGGGATGAAACTATGGGGATAAATTATGTTAGTTAGGAAACTTCTTTTAAGGTATCTACTAATTAAAAGCATCTACTAATTGCCAGCTTTTTGGAGGAAATTCAGACTGCAAATAGAAAGAAAAATGGATATAGAAAGAGACGTCACAAACTGAAGCTACTTATCATCACTCACTTGCTGTGATTTTCAGATTGGCTGTGAAAATTTGGACTTAAGGCATGTAGAATTTCCTGGTATAGTTTAGTATTACTAATTCCTTGAGAAAAGGTTCAATTCTCTCTAAAATTTCCTTTAACAAGGTGAGTAACTGAAAACTGAAAAGTCTGCTAATGGAGAGAAATGAAGTTTAACTTGCCCTCTATCAGAAATCAGAAGGATTTCAGTGTTTCCAATAAATTTGGGGAGTTGGATAGGATAAATATTCCTATAATATGATTAATCACAGTCATTTGAAGACCTCCTCCCACAGGCCCTTGAGACCCCTCCCCTTCACCAACACCCAGCCCAGGGTGTGGCACAAAAACCTTGGAGAGTTGGAACTATGTCATGATGAAGGATGGGCAGACACTTCATGTGTCTTCGTTGGCCATGATTTCTCCCCATCCTGGGCTCATCACTCCCGCCTGGAATGTTCTTTGCAGCCAAATCCCGCCCTTCTCTCAAAGCTCTGATTAGACCCCATCTCCTCCACTAATTCTTCCTGCCTAGACCAGCTTGCCCCACCTACGCCATTTCTCTTTTCCTTTATTTGGTGACACCCACTTTGGAGTGTAATCCTCAAGCCATTTTCTATACTTGCCACGGGTTAGTAAACTATGGCCCCATATGGCAACTACCTCCCCATTGCTTGTTTTCATATGGTCTGCCTACTGTGAACAGTCGCCGCATTTAAAAATTATTGGAAAAGGTCAGAAGAATATTTCATTACACATAAAAATTACATGAAATTTAAATTTCAGTGTCCACAGACAAAATTTTATTTTTGGCAATGAAATTCTTGTGGATTTTTTTTCTTCTGCCTCGCAGCCCACAAAGCCGCAGATATTTACTACCTGCTACTTTACAGAAAGTTTGCTGAGCCTACTATAGGCGCTCCCTTTCTCCCTCCTGAGAGGCAGTATAACCTTTTGGGGCAGAACACAGTACTGACACTTTCTGGTGACTGCTGCAGGGTCTACTGTGGTCTGAAATACATCCGGTACTTGGTAAACACTTGCCGAGCGGAGCTGAGAGCGAATGTGCTTTTAATTTATGACGGATACAACATTATATTTTTTTTTCTTGCTTTATTCCCTTCTGCTGCTGGGCTGGTATCTGTTATGTCTGGTAGAAAAAATGACAGCGAATACCAGGGTGGGTCACAGAACTCATGGAAAACACAAATGAAATGAAGTCTGGGAACCAGAGCTTTTGTTTTGGGTGGAGAGGAACTGTTTGCTTTGGGGGATTGAGGTAATGAAAGTTATTTCAATAACATAATTTAACAGTTGTGCACACTTTGCCAGGAGTACAGCTAGGCAAACCTCACCCAGGAACCTCATCTGCAAACGGCAGAGGTTCAACACCCAAGTGCTGAGCAAATTCCCTTCCCTGTTGAGCAGAAGACAAAACTATACATATACCATGGATCTGACTCTGTAAAATACCCTGTGTGGACAAAGACTAGATGGGAGTGAGAAAAATCAAAACAGTTGTGTTAGGGTTGTGGGGTGATAAGGGAATACTTTAAGAACTTTTAAGTATTTAGAATATTTCTATAACAAATATGGTATCTGAAAAATAATGAAAATGAAAAAAAATCCTCCATGTTTTTCTAGCATATGTACTTTTTAAAACCTGTTTTCTTTCTTTTTTATCTTTTCTGCCTTTGCCCTTCACAAAATTTGAATTTTATATCCAAGTGAAATTTCCTTAGGATCCTGAGAATAACATGCAGACACAACAATACCATTTTTTTTTAAAAAAAAGAAGTATCTACGTGTGTTATTTTAAATTACTCTGTCTTAAACTTTAGCTCCTCTGAAACTGTGAAGTAGGCAGAACATGGCTAACTTCTCATTTAACACTGTCCTTGTAATACACAAAGGCTATCCCCTTCAGGATTGAAGGGGACAGTGTTTGGCATACAATGATTGGCTTTCAATCAAAATAGGTTCAATGAATATATGCACTAGAAACAAGGTACTTTCAAAGGTTCAGGAAAAATGAAATTAAAAGTTAATTTTGGGGGCCAGCATTGTTGCATAATGGGTAAAGCTGCCTTTTGAGATGTGGTTATCTCCAATGGACGTTGGTTTGATTCCTGGATGCTTCTACTCCCTGCTAACATGCCTGGGAGAGAGCAGCAGATGATAGCATAAGTCCTTGGGCCCCTGCACCAACATAGGAGACCTGGAAGAAGCTCTTGGCTTTTGTTTGGCCCAGCCTTGTCCCTTGCAGCCATTTGGGGAGTGAACCAGCAGATGGAAGATCTCTCTTTGTCTCCCCACCTCTCTCTGTAACTTCGCCTTTCAAATAAATAAAATAAATCCTAAAAAAAGTTTATTTTGGTGCAAAAAATGAAATCCATGCATATGAAGGAGCCTTCAAAATGTTTACAGGGGCCAGCATTGTGGCGCAATGGGTTGGGCTGCCATTTACAATGCTGACCTTCTGAGCACCAGTTGAGTCCTGGCTGCTCCACTTCTGATTCTACTCCCTGGTAATGCACCTGGGAAAACTAAAGAAGGTGGCCCAAGTAGTTGAGAGTAGTTGAGAGGCCTAGATGGAGTGTCAGTCTCCTGTGTTGAGCCTGGCCCAGCCCTGGCTTTTGCTGCCTTTTGGGGAGTGAATCAGTGGGTGGAAGATGTATCTCTTTCTGTAACTGCCTTTCAAATGATTAAATAAATCTTTAAGAAAAAAAATCAGAATGTTCATGGAAAATATATATTACAAAAATATGCTTGGATTTCAAAATGTTTTTGCACCAAAATTAAACACCATTTAATTATATTTTTCATTAGTCTTTTGAATTACCTTTATAGAAGTAATTTGCTAGCCATCAAACAACTTAATCTTACTTTCAGTTCTTCAAAGCTAAGATTTATTAATTCACTTCCCAGGACAAAGTAATGAAACAATTGAGGTCCAACAAGGAAATATGATACTCTCAAGACTCTGTCAATGGCTGGAAAAATTTAGGCCTTTCTTTAACATAGAGAACAACAAAGAATAAGGCAATGTTTTAAAGTAGACATATATCTTTAGCATACATCTTTAGCATACATCATATGCTAAAGAGGAAGCTAATTCATTCATTTGCTTATTTAATAAACATCTACTGAGCACCTATTTTGTACTAGGGATTGTCCAGTGTGATGAGGATGGGACTGGAATCTAGAAACTGAAGCAGAGAGGCAGGATGTTGACTCCTGCAGGTCTTGTTATCCCTTCATTTCCTAGGGAGCTCTTGGTGAGTGCAGTATAAAATATAGGAACTCTCAAGTAAAATGCAATGCAGATTTGTGCAGCAACAAAGCTCAAGGGATGGAATCGTAGCTTCCCAGAAGACACAGAGAAGTATTCTGGATATTGAGCTGATTCCAGTCAATGTTAACCACAAATCTTGACTGAGCTTTTGTAGCCACAGATGAGACAGCAGCGATGAAATGAAACGTACCCTCGACTTGTCAAAGGCAGAGTGTTGAATCCCATGCCTCCCTTTCCTAATGGTTTTATAAATCAGCAAATTTCTGAACTCTCCTGATTGTGAGTTTATTCATTTATAAAGCTGAGACAAGAGTTCTTTCTCTCATAAGGTTTGCATTAGTGATATATTCTTGCATAATCGACCAACCTAATAGTAAAGCAGTCTAAAACAAAAAGAGAGTGTGTGTGTGTGTGTGTATGTGTGTATGTGTTTATTTAAAGTCTGTGGGTTAACTGGGCAGTTCTGCTGACATTCTGGGTTTGCCATATGGCTGAGTTTAGTTGGGGCTCAGAAACAGCCTCAGCTTAGCTGGGACTGCTGGGTCTCTCTCTCCACATAGTATCGCATTCAGGACTTATTGAAGGTATAACCATTTCAGAGCAGCATCTGATAGGGTAAAAGTGGAAGCTGCAAAGTTTCTTAAGGCCTACCCTTAGAAGTCACAATGTCACTCCCCCTATATTCTATTGGTTAAAGGAAGACACAAGGTCTGGCCATATTCAAAATATTTTGGGAACAGACTATTTCTTGATGGAAAAAGGTAAGACATATTGGGACCATGTTTTTCAATCTACCATAAAGTTGTGGTGAAGAGATCATGTATATGAAGTTATTATATGCCTGATATGGTTTCTGATAGTTTTCATATATGCTCTATGTTTTTATAACTACAAAATTTTACAATTCTTACTAAGGGTCAAAAGTTTTGATGATGCAGCTGGTTGCATCATGAGTGATCTACTTGCCACCATCAATGCTAGGAGTTGGGTCTACATAAGAGCTTAGTTAACTCTTCATGAAGTCATACTTTTGTTTGCAATAGAAATCTAGGAGCTGATTTTAGAGTATGTTTCTTATGTGTTTGTGAACATTGTGCCAAGCTAGAAATATCCTTGAAAGTTCTTGATATTATGTAGTAAACATCTGAACATTTTAAAAAAGATTTATTTATTTATTTGAAAGGCAGAGTTACAGAGAGGCAGAGGCAGAGGCAGAGGCAGAGGTAGAGGTAGAGGTAGAGAGAGAGAGAGAGAGAGAGAGGTCTTCACTCCTCAAATGGCCGCAATGGCTGGAGCTGGGCCTATCTGAAGCCAGGAACCAGGAGATTCTTCTAGGTCTCTGACGCGAGTACAGGGGCCCAAGGTCTTGGGCCATCTTCTACTGCTTTCCCAGACCATAGCAGAGAGCTGGATGGGAAGTGGAGCAGCTGGGACTTGAACTGGCGCCCATATGGGATGCCAGCACTGCAGGCAGCAGCTTTACCTGCTCTGAGACAGTGCCAGCCCCACAACTCAATGTTTTAAAATGCCTGACAAATGTCAATGCTTCTAACTTTCAGCACCTGACCAAAATAGTGTTTTGGTCATCTTTTATAGAGTAACCACTTTCCCATGGCATGTGTTCTTATTAGATCCATCCATAAAGATATTTATCATTCCTTGGCCAGGTCTGTGGACAGATTTCCTAAGGTAGGGTCAACAGAATCTTATCTTTTGATTTTTTAAAAATATTTATTTTCTGAAAGGCATACTTACAGAGAGAGAGAGAGAGAGAGAGAGAGAGAGAGAGAGAGAAAGATATCTTCCATCCACTGGTTCACTCCTTAAGTGGCCGCAACAGCTGGAGCTGGAGGTGGGCTGATCCAAAGTCAGGAGCCAAGAGTCAGCAGATCAAAGATTGTCTCCCTCTCTCTGTCATTCTTCCTTTCAAGTAAATAAATAAATATTTTAAAAGGTAATTATTAAATGAGTTGTTCAGCCAATAAACATGATTTCATTTTACAATTTATTTTATTTGTTTGAAAGGCAGGCAGGAGAGAGACAAATAGAAAGAGATTGTCCATCTGCTGGTTTACCCCACACATGCCTGCAACAGCCAGGGCTGAGCCAGGTAGAAGCCAGGAGCCCAGAACTCAATTTGAGTCTCCTGTGTGGGTGGCAGGGACCCAAGTACTTGAGTCATCATGAATGATCAAGAAGCTGAACTCAAACTCAGACACTCTAATATGGGGTGGAGGCATAACGAGTGGTGGCTCAATCTCTGTGCCAAGCAGCCACGTTCATGGTGCAGTGCCTTTTGACCAAGTGAGACCAGTTGAGCTAAAACACCTCAGGAAGGAGCAGGAAGCTGAGCAGATTTTCCCAGGATAGATATAATTTTCAAAGTGAAGGGACTTCTATCAAATTCATTTTGTTAATGGTGCTGCTGTGAACTTAGTTTGCAAATGGTGCTATGAACTTTCAACTTAATAGTTTAAAGAGAACTGAATCACCTATCATCAAGAAAGTCTTGCAAAGACATGGATTTTCATTATTTCTTACTGCGTTTGGCCACTACTTGCATGTGGTTCTAATATACTTGTATGTTGTTTGCCCAGATAATGAGAATATTTAAAAATACATTTCCCTTTCAGTAATCAGGTTCCTCTTGTCTCCTCTCCTGAAGATCTTTCATCATTATAGTTAAGCCATGAGACTTTTTTCTGAGATAGGGGACTACAGGGCCTAGATCTTTCACTCAGTATGGAGAGGAAGAGGAGTCTTTGCTCCACCAGAGGGAGGGGCCAAAGAAAATAGAACAGGAACAAAAACAAAGGCAGCTTAAAAGCACTTAATTTAGATTCCTCCTGTGGAGGTAAAATGCTGGAAAGTAGTTTAGGATTGATTTAGGAGAACTAGAAATATCCAGAAAAGCTCCAAGGGGGCATGTGCAGGCCACCAGGCTGGGCCCTTGGCTTCAGGGGGCTTCAGGGGCACAAGCCAAGCCGTGAGTTCAGTAGCCACTATCCAATCTGTGGGGTGGAAGCTTCTAAGACAGAGGAGCACATCATGTCTTGTGCAAGCTGGAGTACAGGCAAAGCAGTCAGAGCTTTCAGATTCCCCAGAGGGCACAGACACAGCCCAGGAAACTGGTGGGCAGGACAAAGCCTTCCTGGATCTCAGGCAGTTTCGTTTCTCCTGACCCATGGTCCCTTTGCCCAGTTTGTCCAACCTGAATAACTTCCTTACCTATCCCTATCTGGGGAGCTTTTAAAAGTGTCAATTCTACACCATTTAAATCAGAACCTCTGGGGATTGGGTTCTGGTGTCAGAATTTTTTGACATTCCCAAGCCATTCTACTGTGTAGCCAGGGTTGACTACTGGTAGTCTAGTTAGGTTCTTAGTAAATGACAATTCCTCAGGGAAGCCTTCTCTGATCAGTCCTAGCCTAGGTCAACTTCCCTTGTTATATATCCCTCCAAGCAAGAGCCCAGTACTTCTCCTTCTTGGCATGTAATAACTGGGTCATTATTTGTTTCAAGTCTGCCTTTCCCTGTGGACAATCTGCCAGCCACAGAGAAGCATTTCTGCCTTGCCCATCTATTCCTTTGCTGCAACCAGGTGGTAAGTAGACTGTGAGCAAATATTCTCCTCTACTCAACTGAGGGTGTGTGATGAAGGCTGCAATTCACAAGGCTGCTGAAAGAGCTTTTGCAGGTGGGACATCACATTAGGCCATACGCTTACAGCACTATGACTTGAAATCTGTTCATCTTTTCCATAGTTTTACTGCTTTCATCTCCATGTTCACGTATCATAGAGGTCCAGCAGGCCCTTCATCACCTTTATAATTCTGTATGATCCATCTTGCAACTAGAAAGAAGCCACATAGCTTGCCCAGCTCCCCGTACCCTAATATCTGGGCACAACCCCAAATAAGGAAAAAATCCCTTCAGAAGGATGCATTCCTAGGGTACCTGTTTGTGTTGATCTCTTGCTCCTGGCTTGACAGTAGCTGGTGGCTGCTATAGGGGAATTTTTGGAGGGTCTCTAGTTCCAGCAGTCAGGGCTCAGGGTGCGACTCCCTGCCCTCCTAAACCGTTAGAAGCTGCAGGCAACACTGGGTTTTAACCATATAAGGATGCCATAAATAGTATAGCTTCCAAAGTCACTAAATTCATTGTATCCATAAAAGGATGCCATAAATATTATATCTTCCCAAGTTACTAAATTCATTGCATACCCCGGAAAAGCATAACCCAGAAAAGCATCCGTGTGTGTGTGTGTGTGTGTGTAGGTAATTAGGGTCGTCGAGGGGAACCCCAATCTTAACTGTGGGTCGGCCGAGAGGACCATACCTTTACTACCCCATCCAAATCTCAGGCTCCAATATTCACAGGCCCTTGGTTCAGAATCCTACTCAGACTCCTGGAGCATCTTGGATTCAGCCCCGGGTGGCTTGAAGGCAGCGGCAAAGGAACCACGCCCCGACTGGGCTCCCGATCCAGGGGCAGCCAGCAGCGGCGGAGGCCGAGCCCCCTCCCGGCAGCGCAGCCACCCCTGCAGCTCCTGGCCTTCAATGCGCCCTACTTCAGCCCCCAGGCCTCCGGCCTCTGCTCGGTGCCCGGCCAGAGAGGCGAGGGAGGCGGCGCCCGGGAGGTTCGGGCTGCAGGGACCGGTCCGCTCCGGCCGGGGCCTGCGGGGCCTCCGGGGCCGCGGTCTGCAGAGGCACATTCCTGGTGCAGGTGGCACAGCTTTTGTCGCCGGCGGCTGCCGAGTCACGGGAGACACTAATCTCGGGTGTGGACCTCCCAGCCGTAGAGCGGGCTAAACCGCTGCTTCACCTCGCCGCTTTCCCTCTCTTCCCCACCCCAAGACAAAAAAAAAAAAAAAAAAAAAAAAAGAAAGAAAAAGAAAAAAAAAAAAAAAAAACCCAGACCGGGCAGGACCCGACCCCCTCCGCCCCCTCCGCCTCCTCCCACTGCGCTAATCCTGCGAGCGAGGGAGGCCCCCGCGCCGAGGCGGTGGCTGGCAAAGGGGAGTGGAAAGGGAGGATGGATGGGGCCGCGGGTGGGGTGGGGATGCGGGGGATGGAGGGGGGTGTCATTTCTTTTTCTTTCTTTTTTTAAAAAAAGTATTTCTCTCGCGAGAAACCGCTGCGCGGACGATACTTGAAGAGGTGGGAAAGGAGGGGGCCGCGGGAGCCTCGGCAGAGACTGCGGGTGCAGCCGGCGGACGCGCGGCCACGGCTGGGACGACTGCGGGCGCCGCGGAGAGGAGCAGCAGCGGCCGCTGCCAGGGCCCAGGAGCAGCCTCCGCCGCCCACCCGGAGCCGAGCCGCCGCTTCTCCAGTGGGTGCAGCCAGGGTCTCCACAGGGTCCGGGGGCCCCGGGGCTGGCGATGCCGCCCCCGAGGGCAGGGGCTGGGACAGGGGTGCGGGGCCGTCTCGGAACATCCACAGCTGGCGCTGGCCCTGTCTGACAGCTTCCTGGCCCCGGGCTGCCGGTGCCGGGCTCCGCGTCAGCTGCGGGCGGCCGTGGCAGCGCCCGGAGCTGGCGGGGACGGCGCGGCGGGCTTCCAGCCCCGCGGCTGGGCGGAGGAGCCGGGGCGCCCGAGGCGCGCAGCCGGTGCCAGCGAGCTCGCTCCGGGGCTCCGGGGGCGCTCCGGACGCCGGTGCCGTGCGCGGCGGCGCTTCAGCCCGCGCCCGGGAGGCCGAGGCAGCGCAGGAGCCGCTGCCGCCGGGGGCCCGGGACTTTCCGGCCAGCTGTGCCACAGGCGGCTCCTCTCCTTAGCCTAACTGCGCCACGCGCGGGCGGTGCGCGGGCTGGGCGCGGGCGCGGGAGGCGCGGAGCTGCTGCATCCCGGTGCCTGAGTGTCTCCCCCGCCTCGGGGATGTGTCTCTGTTGCAGCTGGCAGGGGCCGCCCGAAGTGGGAGCAGCGCCTGGAGAAGGCGGGAGCAGCCCGGCCCGAGACGGGGCGGCGGGAGAGCGGGACCCCGGCGGCGCGGGGCGCGTGAGGGCGCAGCGGCGGCCGCAGAGCGAGCCCCGGGCGCGGCAGGAGGCGGCGGGAGCCGGCGGCCGCTCGGCATCATGCGGCGAGGGGGGATGCTGGAGATCGCCCTGGGATTTACCGTGATCCTAGCGTCCTACACGAGCCAGGCGGCGGACGCCAATTTGGAGGCTGGGAATGTGAAGGAAACCAGAGCCAGCCGGGCCAAGAGAAGAGGCGGCGGAGGACACGACGCGCTGAAAGGGTAATGGGACGGGACAGCTTCTGGGGCGCGGGTCTCCCCTTCTCCGGAGTTTTTAAGATCCAGGGCAGCGGGCGCGGCGGAGTGTCCACGGCTGGAGGACCTCCTGGGGACACCTTAGAGGTGCTAGGGTTCCGCAGCCCTCCCCGCCTTGGGACCACCCAGCTCCCCCGCCTTAAGGCTATGGCCCCAGAGGAGACGTCGCGGTTCCAGAGAGTCTTGGGCCCTTGTCGGAGGCAGATTTTTGGGGGGAAGCGAGAAGAGTTTCTTGAGGAAGAAGGGAGGAGCCCATTCCTTCCCTTCAGACTAATGCTGATTGTGTTGAGGAGTAAGTCCTTTTCCTGTGGGCATCTTTTTGCAGATGTTCTGTTTGTTAGGGACCAAGGAGAGAGAAGGGTTCCAGTGAAATATGCATCTGGGGTCTCTGGGCGGTGGGGCCTTCCAGCCATCTGCAAGAGAAGCCCAGCAGGGCAAGGGGTTCTGAGGGCTTGGGGTTGTATGGAGCTCTCCATTCCGCTGCTGAGGCCCGTGGGCGTTTTTAAACACTGCAAAGCCTGTTATGTCCACGCCACTGACCCTTTCACCGGCTTCCCATGCCCCTGCTGCACAGGATGTTTCATTAGGAAAGATTTAAATTAGGCAGATTGGCTTATTATGGTTGATCCGTTTCCCGAGTTGAGGGAAGGTGAGCATACACTTAAAGGTTTTTCAGTTTGAAAGAGAAATCTTTCATTATGAGTTGGTTTAAGTTCAAGTCCCCATAGAAAGACCAGGATGGACTATATAAATGATCCCTTTTATCTCCTTGGAAGTGACTCCTAAATGAACCCAGATGGTAAATACGCAGAGGTTTTGTATTAAATTCTTATAATTCTCATTGATACTCTTTTCCTGAGTGGTCTGTAGTTGGATTGTATGACCTTGGGTGACCAAGTGACAGTGTTGACTCAGATATGTGGTTGAGCATTTTGCTTATTCCTTTTTTTTCTCCCTCCATGGGCTGCATTAATCATGTAGGTGTAGTAAAGTTTGTGTGTTTTTGGCCCAGATGTGAGAAGAAAAAGTACAGTAGACTGAGTCCTGTTCTTCACCAAGGAGAAGGTGATTGTCAGAGCCAAGCACTTAGGCTGTGGTCAAATATGCATGGATTTCTGACCCCAGAAAATAGGTACGGTTGATCCGACTCCATCTTGGCCCTCGTGGGTTCCAACGCTGTTGGGAGTGAGGATTGCTTGTGGTGGTAAGCCTGACCCTGACTTGGGCTCTGTGTCCAAGGTCCATGGCACATCCGGTCAGTGGAATGAAACTTTGATTTGCATCCACTCTGAGAAGGACCGGAGTTAGCCCAGCATGTTTTTTCTCTAAAAATATGTTTCTGCACTATAATATTATGTTAATATCTATTCTTGATGCCATCGTTCCTATAGATAGAGAGAAAGGAAGTAGTGGTTTAATTCTGTGAGAGCAAGTCTGCAGGGAGACATTAGGCCTGACCAGACTTTAGTCTCATCTCCATGTGTTGTCTCCAACCAGCGTGTATCCTTGGGAAGGCAAAAACCTGATGTGAAAACAGAAACTAAGCTTTACTTTGTTACTTAGCAGGCTGCCACATATGCCTTCACATGAGTGCTTATTTCTGTTGGGATTTAGATTTTGTGTGTGTGGTGTATAGAGACACCCCTCTCTGCTTCTCATAAAGTTTCGTCACTAACAGACCTTCTTCTGTTGCAAAGTGTTTGCGAAGCTTTCCTAAAAACATGGTGTTGATAGAATAATAATTATGATTGTTCCTAATTCTTGTGCTATCTATAAGCTTTACACACACACACACACACACACAGTGTACGTGGGGTAAAAATGATTGAGATGAATATACAATTGTAAGTATTTCTTGGAATAAGTGTTTGGTGAAATGGTTAAGATGCTGTCTAGGAAGCCAGCATTCCCTATTGAAGTGCCTGTTGCTGTTTCTTTTTTAAGATTTTATTTATTTATTTGGAAATCAGAAAAAGAGAGAGAGAGAGAGAGAATCTTCCATCTGCTGGTTCACTCCTCAAATGGTTGCAACAGACAAGGCTGGGCCAGGCCAAAATCAGGAGCCAGGAGCTTCTTCTGGGTCTCTCACATGGGTGTAGGGACCCAAGGACTTGGGCTGTTTTCCCCTGCTATCCCAGGTGTGTTAGCAGAGAGCTGGATCGGAAATGGAGCAACCAGGACTCGAACTGGTGCGCATAGAGGATACTGGCACTGCAAGCAGAGGCTTAACCTTCTATACAACAGTGGCAGCCCCAAAGTGCCTGGGTTTGAATCCTGATTCGGCTTCCAATTCCAACTTTCTCCTAATGTACATGCTAGAGGGAGAAGGTCATGGTTCAAGTACTTGGGTCCCTGCCACCATATGTGGGTGATCAAGATTGAATTCCAGGCTCTTAGCTTTTGCCTGGCCCCACCTCAACTGCTGTGGGCATTTGAGGAGTGAACTCACAGATGGAAGGTCTCTCTCGTCTTTCTCTGTCTCTGTCTCCTTTTCAAATAAAAAATGGAAAAAAAAAAAAAACCCACTCTCCTACCTCTCAGACCATTTTCTTTTGTATTTTTCTAGAAATGAACATATATACAGACATAAATATATGTATAAACATGTAATATATTTAGTTAGACATATATATTCTACATAAATACTTGTGTGTGTCCCCTTTAGCATATGACATGCACTGTATGTAATTTTCTGATTCTATAAATCCTTGGTGCGTCCATTTGTTCACTTGTGTGGATCTACCTCATGCATTTCCTTGGCATCCAGAATCCCATGGTGTGGCTGACAGTGTTTCCTAATAAAGTCTTTTTAGATGATATTAACAAGTATCCTTCTACACACCTGTGTGCATGTGCTCACATTTACACGTGATACAAAGTAGTAAAAGCAGAATTGCTAGATCAAACGTTTTCCCAAGGATTTTCAGCAAACACCAATTCAAATGTTGAATTTGAATAACATTTAATTTTTTTCTCTCTGCTTACTGCCATTACACTCTCACATGAATAAGTCTTTTAACCATTCCCTGCTGTATAAATCATCAGGAAAAGCAGTTATGCATTACATTTTTCCAGGTATTGCTTAAAATGTCTATTTTTGCTCATTAAAATATTACCAGCTTGAAAACTAACCTCTTTGACTACAGTAGAAACTGTTTACCGTTTTGTTGGAAATGCCCAGTTTAAGAAGGGAAAATGATTTATAAACTCTGAGTCTGCCTGATGCCCCTTTGGTGGCAGCAACTTTCAGCACCTCACTAGTACTTCCTCTAGTTCAGAGGTGCCTTGGACTCATCTGGGGCCGATGTGCAGTGCTCTGACCTTCTGTTTCTCTCGTGTGGCTGGTGCTATTCTTCCTAAGATACATACCCCTTTCCTGTTGGCTGCCACTTCACAGGGTAGCTACCTGTCTCCTTTCTCTCTCACTGGGTGGGTCTTCCTATGTCTTCCTAAGCTTGTCTTCCTCTCCCCTCATCTTGTTGCAGGTGGTTTTTTTTTTTTTTTTTTCTTTCTCTCTCCCTACTGGGCAGCAGCAGTTGTTCCACAGTGGAAATTTAAGCATCCTCAAGTTTCTTCCCAGCTTTCACTGTATTTTCTTAGAGTAAATCGCCAATTTCTGCTTTTACAGGAAATCCTTTTTTTTAAAAAAAATGGAATGAGTGTGGTCCCCATTCCCTTTGCAAAAAAATTTAATTTTTCTCTATTTTCAAATGAGAATTTTGCAAGTTTCAAAAATATTTCCAAATACTAGATGTATCATAGTTTTCTTTTTTCTGGACGTTGCTTAACATGTGTGAAATGACTTTATGAGAAATAATAAAATCCTGACTTTGTTTGAATTTCAGTTCACAAGAATTCGTCTCAGCTGAATTCTAAACTGTGATTAGACAAAAAGTATGGGAAATAGTCTGATATAAAAACAAACTGTACTTGAAGAGCAATAGTTATGTACCATTTATTTATGATTGCTTTACTGGCGTAGCTTCCAAGTACGGAGATATTACAGTTTCTTGTCAAAGGGAAAGATTCTTTACAGTAAAAGCTCCTTTCTCCAAATATCCAAAGCAATGGGTTGAATCTTCTGTTGCCTGGTTTATAGGCGTATATGAGACCAATTGTACTTCACACAATTTGTCCCCTTGAATGTGCTTCCTTTTGGTCTTTGTTTATTTGTTTATTTTTTCCAGAGGTCATTTTACCAGGAAAAATACACATGGAACAGTTCATACACGGGGCAGATTATGTGATGGCTAAATCCAAGGGAATAATTACACAGAAGTCTGTTATTAAAATAAAGAGCTTTAACAGGGAACACAGGAAAGTTCGGTAGACCTTATACAGTCCATTTTACATTACAAACAGGACTTAAATCATATGGGCTGTAATGTGGTTTATCTTTGTATTTATTGAAAAGATTAAGCTAATATGTTGGGATACCAGTTAAAAAAGATATCCTTAAATAGAAGATCTGTAAATAAGAAGGTAGGACAATACATTTGTATATGTGACTTATTTTGTAACACGTAGGACATAGAGATTGCTTATAAAAATGAGCAAGTTATTGGTAAAAAAAAACAACAACAACAACAACAAAAAACACTGATTAAAACACACATCAACCTAAAGGAAATGAAGTGAGGGTTGATGAAATGGAAGTATAGGGGGCCGGCGCTGTGGCTTAACATGCTAATCCTCCACCTTGCGGCGCCGGCACACCGGGTTCTAGTCCCGGTTGGGGTGCCGGATTCTATCCTGGTTGCCCCTCTTCCAGGCCAGCTCTCTGCTATGGCCCGGGAAGGCAGTGGAGGATGGCCCAAATCCTTGGGTCCTGCACCCACATGGGAGACCAGGAGAAGCACCTGGCTCCTGGCTTCCAATCAGCAAGATGCGCCGACTGCAGCGGCCATTGGAGGGTGAACCAACGGCAAAAAGGAAGACCTTTCTCTCTGTCTCTCTCTCTCACTATCCACTCTGCCTGTCAAAAAAGAAAAAAAAATAAAAATAAAAAGAAAAGGAAGTATAGGGCCGGCGCTGCGGCTCACTAGGCTAATTTTCCACCTGCGGCGCCGGCACCCTGGGTGCTAGTCCCGGTTGGGGCGCCGGTTCAGTTCTGTCCAGGTTGTTCCTCTTCCAGTCCAGCTCTGCTGTGGCCCGGAAGTACAGTGGAGGATAGCCCAAGTGCTTGGGCCCTGCACCCGCATGGGAGACCAGGAGGAAGCTCCTGGTTCCTGACTTCTGATCGGCACAGCGCGCTGGCCGTAACGCACCGGCCGTAGCGGCCACTTGGGGGGCGAATCAACAGAAAAAGGAAGACCTTTCTCTGTCTTTCTCTCTCTCACTATCTAACTCTGCCTGTCCAAAAAAAAAAAAAGGAAGTATAGACATCTCAACACATTTATTTGGAATTTTAAAGAATATTGAATTGCTCCTTTGTTGTCTTATGTGGGAGATACTTTAAGAAATAATATTAACAAATTATTATAATATTCATGAAGTAGGTTGTTGACTTTTTTCTACAATAAGACAGATAATTAGCCTAACTAATTTGGAAATGTTAGCTTTATTTTCAAAGTGAAAATGAAATTTTAAAATGTTTTCTTGAAAGAGAAGTAAACTATTTTAGCAATTTGTTTCTGGAAACTAATCCAGCAAACAAGCTTACTTAAGCAACTTATAATTTTTTTCCCATTGAATTATTTGAGAAAGCTGAAATCAGTAGTCATATAGCAGACGTATAAGATTTTATTGTTTCATGATTGCTAACATTGACTTTACCATTAGATTGTAAAATTAACAAAGGTAAGAATTCTATCATAAGCATTTTACCACTAGCACATCATCACATTCCAAAAGAGTTAATTAATTCAGGAAGTCTTAATCAAATGCCAACCTGAACTTAATTTTTTGGAATGCCAGAGACCAGTAGCCCATACCCTGACAGGGCTTAGCAGTTAGTAGGAGAATTGGAAACCAGGAGTCCACAGAAAAGTGGCAAAGTGTAGGGCATATATGATTAAGCCAAAACAAATAGAGACACTCCTTGACTTACCATGGGTTACCTCCCAATAAACTCCTTGTAAGTTGAAAATATTGTAAGTTAAAAATGTGTTTAATATACCTATGCTGCTAAGCATCATAGCTTAGCAATGCTGAAAATTGTAGAGACAGGGTTGTCTACCCTCGTGATCTCTCAGTTGATTAGGAGCTGAGGCTCACTGCCTCTGTCCAGCATTGTGAGGCATATCATACAGCATATCTCTCGCCTGGGAAAAGATCTAAATAAAAATTTGAGGTGTAGTTTCTATTGAATGTTTATCACTTTTGCACCATCGTAGAGTGGAAAAACCCTGAGTTCAACTGTAGTAAGTCAGGGACCATCTGTAAGAATTGTGGCTGGGGTAGGTGACATTTAGATGTTTGTATGTCAGGTACTGCTGTAAGTGGTTTACATATGATAACATATCCAATCTTCACAACCTCTCGGTGGGCTGGTTCCCTCTATTAACTTCCTTTTACAGATGTGGAAGCTGAGGTACACAGAGGTTAAGTTCTTAAGACAAAACATTAATATTAAATTTTATTTCTCCATTAATTTTAGTTATGGTTTTGGTTTTTCATTCCACTGGACAAAAATGCAAGACTAAGACATTGGTAAAATTCCAGTTAAAATTCTTAATATTTTTTCTTGCTGGTTCACATATCCTAAGTATACTTAATCACACAGTGTTATTTACTCAAATAAGAAAATGTTCTCTACCATTTCAGCAAAGACATTAATAAAAGACAGAATCACAGAATTTCAGACTTGGAGGGATCTTGGAGGGCATATGGATTATGTTTTAATATTATACCTTGAGCTTTTACGGAAGGTGGTAGATAAGTATTATGGCCTCCTCCTTCTGCACTGTCTGGGGCTCTGATCTGAAGGCATTAATGGCTCATTTCATATAGAATCTCTTGCTCTCACATCTCATTTGAGAAATTTCTGTCAAAAGACCTGGAGAGTTGCAAGCGGTGTTTTTCTTTCCAGGGAAACAATTATATACCTTAAATCCCTACCATTAAGACAAGTTATTTAATTCTTTCTGTTCCATTTTTTGCCTTGGTTGTTTGCCAGTTTTTTATATTAAAATGTAGCGATAAGCCGGCACTGTGGCTCAACAAGCTAATCCTCCACCTAGCGGCGCCGGCACAGCGGGTTCTAGTCCCGGTCAGGGCGCCAGATTCTGTCCCGGCTGCCCCTCTTCCAGGCCAGCTCTCTGCTGTGGCCAGGGAGTGCAGTGGAGGATGGCCCAAGTGCTTGGGCCCTGCACCCCATGGGAGACCAGGAGAAGCACCTGGCTCCTGCCATCGGATCAGTGCGGTGCGCCGGCCGCAGTGCGGCGGCCGCGGCGGCCATTGGAGGGTGAACCAACGGCAAAGGGGCAAAGGAAGACCTTTCTCTCTGTCTCTCTCTCTCACTGTCCACTCTGCCTGTCAAAAAAAAAAAGTAGCGATAATAGTGAAGCTTGATAAAATATCAAGCTCTGCTATATTAATTATCGCATGTTACAAATATTAACTTCTTTATAACAACTCCCTTGTGAAGGAGCTTAAATTTATTTACCCACTTAACAGATGAGGAAACAGAGGAATGCAGAGTTTTGATAATTGCCCCAATTATATAAACTAGTAACAGCTGGAGTTGGAAATCTATTTCATAGTTGGTGCTCCTCGCCAATATATCTTACTGCTTCTCAATTATGATAAATCATATGGCTAGTAAGCTGCTTTTGAGAGCTTCATCTCCCCCGAATCTTCTCTCACCCAACATTGATTGAAGGCAGATTCTTTTAGAAGCCAGTGGTGGGGCCGGCACAGTGGCTCAGTTGGTTAATCCTCTGCCTGCAGCGCCGGTATTCTATATGGGCACCAGGTTCTAGTCCTGGTTGTTCCTCTTCCAGTCCAGCTCTCTGCTGTGGCCCGGGAAGGCAGTGGAGGATGGCCCAAGTGTTTGGGTCCCTGCGCCAGCTTGGGAGACCAGGAGGAAGCATCTGGCTCCTGGCTTCAGATCGGCTTAGCTCTGGCCGTAGCGGCCATTTGGGGATTTGGGGGATGAACCAATGGCAGGAAGACCTATCTCTCTGTCTTTCTCTCTCACTCTCTCACTGTCTAACTCTATCTGTAAAAAAAAATAAAAAATAAAAAAATAAAAGAAGCCAGTGGCATTGTAGGAATAGGATTAATCAGAAAAATCTCTACAGTGAGAGTCCATCAGTGGTTGGCAAGCTTTGGATGTTTGGATGAAGCCAACTGATTTTGAAAATAAAGTTCTATTGAAACAAAGCCATAACCCATTAGTTTAGTTTATGTATTATCTATGGCTACTTTCAGACCACAGCAGCAGAGTAGAGTAGTTGTGATAGAGTCAGTATGGCTACAAACTGAAATATTTATTACATGGTCCTTTCAAAAAAAAATTTGCCTGCTTCCAATCTATGTGGTGAAAAATGACTGTGTACTAGGGCTGAGAACTCTTGTTTATTTTTACTTATCTCCAAGGATACCTAGGAACTGGCCACATAATATGTGTTCAATAGAAAATTTTTGATTGATGATCTCTAACCAATTTTGATTGGTTGGTTAAGGTTGATTACATAAATTAGATTTGGAGGAAGTGAAGGAGAAAAAAATAAAGGAAAATTTTGAGTGAAAAGGCATGTCGTGAATAGTATGAAGTCTTTGGTATCATAGGCCATTGAGCTCAATGGCCAGGATTTGCACTGCAGGGCTCTAAGCTATGCAGTTCTTAGTACAATCTACAAAAGCAGTGCCCCTGGAGTGTCCAGTTTGTAACCTTGTGAGCCTGTACACAGTAACATTGTGAGGGAGGGACGAAGGGAAACACGACATTACTGATGGCTGTGGAAAGTAAGCATAGGGAGCTATTAAAGAATTCTAAGCTGGGAACACTGTCAGATCTGTGGCAGACATGTGAGAGGTTCTGAGTTGCTAAGGAGACTAGAGGTAGGGAAATTTGGGAGGCTAACAAAGGAGTCACAGTGAGACTGAATGATGATCTAGGAGGCAAAGGCAGTGAAGGTGGTGAAGAGACAAGGGAATCAAATAATTCAAAAGTCATCCGAGAGCAAGGACTGAGAAGGTTGTGGCAAATAAGGCAGGGGAGGCGCCTAGATTACTCCCACCTCCATATATATTAAAATTTATATGCATAAAAAGAATGTGGCACCATTATTGAGACATTAAAGAGAAACAAGGTCATTTCTGGGCCCTCTACCACAATGAAGCAAGCTATTTTCATTTGTGAATGTCTAGATTATCTTAATGCTATGTAACAAATTTCCCCAAACTTAAAACAGCAATTGTGGTATAAAACAACAATTTTGTTATTTCTCATGGTTCAGTGGGTCAGGAATTTAGACTGGGCACAGTGGGGAATCTTGTCTCTGTGCCCCACGATGTCTGTTGGGCTGGAATGAGCAATATGGTTTCTTTATGCATGTGTCTCTCTGTGACTGTGGACTGGCGCCAGCAGCCCTGTTTACTTTGGTGTGGTTTATCTAAATGCATGGATGGAGGAGGGTAAGAAAAGAAGCAAAGAGCCACTTGTCTGGGTCTCCTGGGGGACCTTCCAGGTTTTAAAATTCTCTCTCGTGCAGTCTTCTGTCTGGGCCTGTCAACCTAGGGATGGAGACATTGTTGTTTCCAAATGGGGAAACTGAACCCCAGATGCAGCGACTCAAGGTGAGTGTCTGTTGGGACTAGATCCTGCACAATAGCCTCCTGACCCCTGGTCACATGCTTTCACAGCAGGGATGGCTGGCTGGGCGTGAGTGGGTTCCTGTGTTTCCACTGTGGACTGGGTTCCTCCCTTCTACATGCAGCCTCAGACTGTCTCCTTCCTCACGTGGCCTCTGTGTGGTCTTTCCAGCAGTGTGGCCACACTTTGTATGAGTCTGTGGCAGCTCAAGATCTCTGAGGAGCGGAATGGTGGAAGTTACTGGACTTTCTTTAAACTTAGTCTGAAATTCTGTCCAAGTCATAGACTTTGCTCAGATCCGAGGACCGGGGCTAACAGACTCCACCTTCTGATGTGAGGAGCAGCCTGTGTCTGCAGGGAGGGGCTGGCATGGGAAACCAGCTACCACAGCACCACAGCGGGGCAGTGGTTCTTTGCGATGGATAGTCTGCTACTCTAAGTTTAATTCTCCCTTGACTGGTTGGCTTAGTTCCTGGAGGATACTTCGGTGTATTTTGCTGCTATGCCCTCAGAATGCAAAGTGCTGCATGAATAACGTGCATGTTCTGCTAGATTCACGTTAAGGCATTGTCCGTGGTTCCACATTTAAAGAACTCACAATCATCAAGAACAAGATTGAAGTTCCTGATAAAGCAAACATGTTTTTCTTACTTGACTATATGAATTGTATGATCCCTAACTTTTCTCTTTAAAAAATTTCATCATAGTTTTATTTATTTGAAAGGCAGAGAGAGAGAGAGAAAGAGAGAGAGGTATCTCCTGGCCGGCGCCACAGCTCACTAGGCTAATCCTCCGCCTGTGGCGCCGGCACACCAGGTTCTAGTCCCGGTCGGGCTGCCGGATTCTGCCCCGGTTGCCCCTCTTTCAGGCCAGCTCTCTGCTGTGGCCCGGGAGTGCAGTGGAGGATGGCCCAAGTCCCAGGAACCAGGAACTCGGTCCAGGTCTCCCATGTAGGTATCAGGGACACAGCATGTGAACCACCATACACTGCCTCCTGGAGTGTGCATTAGCAGGAAGCTGGAATAGGGAGCACAGCCCAGTTCAACCCAGGCACTCTAGTACAGACATGGGTGTATCAAGCAGTGTCTGAACTGCTATGCCAAATGTCCACCTCTCAGTGACAAATTAAATGCATAATCACTCTAACTTATTGACTTAGGTATTAATTTTTATTTATAGCTCCATTTTTATATATCTGTAGGTGCAGTCTACCTCAAAAAAGGTTTTTATTGCCGACTGAAGTTTATATACAATCAATAAAAATAGGCTTGTGATTTTCAATAGAATTGATGTTGTAAATGGCTAAACTATTATTTTGTCATACACGGAGTATCCACATTAATAATAGAATAAAATTAGATGAGGAATATAGTTAAATTTGGGTTGGGGCTGTCCTATACTGTATCAGATTCTAATTTTAAGTTTCTTGTGACTTTGCTGCTTTCTCAAGTGGCTTTGTTTTGGCTGAAGCTAACACTGAGTGTATTTATTCAGTTCTCTCAGAGCGGAAGGGAGAGAGGAAAATTCCCTATCTCCACCATTCCCAGCCGAAGATGTATTCCAGACAGCAAGCAGGCACAGGATGGGAGAAGTGCCCCATTAGACAAGTGATTTGGTTCAGTGTTTTGAAGGGTTGTGAATTCCTAGACCATCAGTCATACTTACATTCAAATATAAGTACCCAAACACATCCAGAGTCCAAATATAGTAAACCACTTTATGATGTTGGTCTTGGGAGACGGGAGTCATGTCGGCCCTCTGCACACATTGTCTGCTGTCAAGTTTCATGGTTTTGAACAGGAGTATGACAGTATCTCTACTAGTAAGCAGGCAGGCTTTGGTTTTGTTTCTTCTCATTCTTCTTCTTTTTCATGACCATTATTTTCCTTTTCTTTCCACTTCTTCACTCTCATCTTTTTAAAAGTCATTTCATGAGCTGAGCTACAAATAAAACAGGGAGAACAGAAATATCAAAAGTTAAAACATTCAGAAAGATGAATTCTAAGTAAAATGTAAAATTTTTACATGGAAGGCTTGAGGTGTGAAAAGAAAGAAAGAAAGAAAAAAACAAGGATACATTTTTAGTTAGGGAAGGGCAGGGGAAAGGCAGAGGGAGGTCAGGGAGAGAATGGGGAGAACGTTCAGGAGTGGACTCCTGTCAGTCAGTAGACTTGGGAGGGACTGAGCAGGTGTTGGGTTTTGACAACTCCCTCATTCCTGGCAGTGTGGGTACCAGGCAACCTGTGGCCTTAACCAGCCTCTTTAGGGGAACAGCAAGCTTTTGGAGGAGAGTCAGGGAATGAAAGACAGACAGATGTTTGGATGCCAGAAAAGATTCCTGTAAAGTCATTTAGAGGAATGCAGTGGAAAAGCAGGTTCATCCATCATTTATTATGCACCTGCGTATGGTGCTATGTAAAGTTTGCTGCATTCTCCCTCCTCATAGGTAATGGTTAATTACATACAGTTTGCTCTGTCTGTTCAGAGCTAATTCATAAGACAGTGAAATCAGAGACTAATAGGTTTGTGCCTTTGCTGAATAACTTCAAAAAACTAGGGTTATTTAGAATCTTTTTGCAATGACATCATGACTCTCAAAGTTTATTCCATAGTCAAACCATCCATCTTTACAAAATATTACAAATCAGAGTTATAGTAGGGCTGATCTTAGAAATTTATACTTGCCGAAACTGAGGCCCAGGAAAAGTCCATTTAAGATGCCTTCATGGTGCTGTTTTTCTTCTCTGCTTCATAGATGAGGAAGGTCACTGGGTGGCAAGAGCTGGCTTAAGTAGAAATGTGCTGTTGGGTGGATGGCAGACTCCAGCTCCTCTTTGTGTTCATAACCTGGAGCAGCTGACGAGTATCTGTGGTCCTCCACTATGCTTGCAATAGGCAAACCTCCAGTATAATGTAGGCTTGGGTTTTTTTGTTTTTGTTTTTGTTTTTTTTTTCATAGTTTGGCCCTAGTATGATGCAGAGATGCTGTGCACTGGAGTTTCAGACCCTCAGTGCTACCCTGCAGTCACTGGAAACTTCCAAATGAGGTGGGGTTGGGTGGGGTGGGGCTTTTTGAGGGAGATCTTTGCCAGCGAGGGTAGCAGTAAGGAGGTTGGAGAAAGAGCAGTGGGAATGTTATCTGAGAGTCTGAAGGGTATACCCTTTATGGCATTCCCCCATCACCTTACACATACACTCACACTTTGAATTGGCAGCTAAAGGGTCCTGTCCTGGGATGTGGCAAGGAAATTTTAAATCTGTGAATAAGCTGTGTGTCTTGCTTTACAAGTTGCTGACTCAGGTATCCAAACTACTAATTTATACATTTGTGTTCCATGTAATGAGCATGCCAATGAAGAAAACATTTCTTGAGTTCTTGTCTTCTGTATCATCTCTCCTAATAATCTGGTCTAACATCTGCTTAATCCAAGTCGCAGTTATTTATTGAGTGTGAGCTGTGTTTGAATTGGACCAAATTCTTATTTCTCAGAATGGACATGCTGTCCCAAGCCTGTGGATATTGTCTTCTTTCCAGTGATTCTTAGGCAGAACTATCATTTAGAATATTGTTCTCTCCCTTTACTGATGGGGTTAATGTCCTAGATGGTGTGGACAAGTGCTTTGCCCCGAGGGACTTCATGTGCAATGGACTTAATGTGCAACCTTCATGTCGACAAATAGTTTGTAATCTTTCATGGACTGCTGCTGCTTCACAGACCAGAGTTTAGGCCACTGACCTCAACTTTGCAAATTTTATATCCCATTACCACCCTGTGAGCTCTGAACTCCCTAGGGCCACATAGTTGATGTTTTAGCTGGAATCTGAGAAAGTGTCTGAACATTTCCTGAAGAGTTGGCTAGGAGAGATTTGGCAGTTCAGTTATAAAAGCCCAGAGCTAGTGGCTGGGGTATATGCTATAATTACCTCACACTGTTTCCTATTTGAGCCTGTTTGTGGGTAATGGGGTAGAGTGATATTGCGTGTTGGACTGTATTTTAAAGGACCAAGGAATCATTTTCAATGTACGCTAATAACCACTGGCCGTGTTTTCAGGGAGGCCTGGAAACGTGGAGACAGACATACCTGGGAACAAACTCTGGCTCCACCACCTCCTAGGAAGAAACTCTGACAAGTGGGTTAACCTTTCTGAGCCTCAGTTTATTCATTTGTAAATGAGATTATTATACTCATCTTTGTGTATTATCCCAAGACGTAATGAGATGGGGCATTCCAAGTTCCTAGTCTGATGCCTGCCATGTTTAGCTATGCTGCTGAAGATGGTTAGCATGCTGCCATAGGTGAGGAGAGTGAGGGACAGAGTCCTAGAACGGGGCTGACTGTTCATGGCCAATGCAGAAAGTTACATAATTAGCATCTGGATACCACAGAGTTCACGTTCTCATCTTGGAAATGATTATGTTCAGAAACACGGGAAGCAAACTTGAGCTTCAGCAAAAAACTAAGAAAATATAACTTCAATAGAAACAATATATCTGTTCAGAGCTGGTTATACTTAAAGGTAATATGTGGGTGAACTTGAAATTTTAAATTTTCCTTTCCCCAAACCTGGGTTTCCTTTGTAGGGAAATACACTTAGTAAGTATTATTCTTGAGTAAGCTGCCCTCCTAAACTCTTGCAAAGAATCTTTGCCTTTTTAAATTGACAGATTTGGCCAATAGGCTTGTCTACTTCCTGGCAACCATCTTTTTTCTCCGTTCCTCGTGAGACTTTATGAACATGATTTAGATTTTAGGAAATGGGAGGACTGGCCTGCAAACCGCTTTGTTTGGCAGTAGTGCAAAGAGATACCTTGGGAATTAGGACTGTTTTGCTATGAGGTGGTTGGACATGACTGAACTGTGTTTTCATTGCGTCTACTAGACTAAGGATTTGGTTATGATCAGGTGGACAAGGTGAGCACCCAAGCCGCATGACCCTGCCAAGCTCCTGATCTCAGAGGTAAAGAAGCCAGCATCTACACATCAGATCTTGGAGAGAACTCTGGCCTGGCACGATGACCAAAGACATAGGGCACCTCAGATGGCAGGGCTTTTGTACAGTTCTTGTATCCTGTACCTTTCACGCCAATCTTTGGTTAACTGATAGGAAATAAATTCTAAGAAGTTGCAGTTGGTAAGTGTTTTAAATAGGAATGGTTTGAACAGATAATAGATATTTTTCTATTTGCCACTAAAATGTTTTTCAAATTACCTAATGTCTCTCATCCTCTCAAGGTCAATCACACCACCATAAACACAATCAAAGTTTGTGAAAAAGCAAAAATATAAAGTCAAACAAAGAAATCCCAGGTATTCACTGTGTTCTATGAACTCCTAGGAAAAAAAGTCAACCTCAAATAAAATAAACTTTTCTTTTTAAACCCTTGAAAACCATTCAGGAATTTTACAAGAGTATGCGAACCATTTTTTCCTTCTTGCAAGTAATTCCAGCTTAATCTAGACATTGTCGGACATTTGACCACAAGAAACAGGGTTTAATTTGACCTTGGGATGACTCATCTGCTCATTTGCATTTGGACCCTTTCTTGAAGACAGGTTGCTTAACACGCATTCTCACAGTGACGGGTCAGAAACATACCAGGATTCTTTGCTAAATATCTCCTCCTTTTGTTTCATATTTCCCATGACTGTCAGAATTCTTCCATTTGTGTACAGAAAAGCCAAAATTCAACCCTTTTTGCAGACTTGATACAAGTGCATCTCTTGTTAGCTGACGGGTTCATGCTTGTCCTTAAGATGAAATATCATTATGAAAATGAATCACATCAGAAAGTGGTTGTAATACCCAAGGGATCCCATTCCCTGGGTTGACATGCTTAATTATTTTCACAAGTGTGGTTAAGTTATTTGTTCTTGGATTTCTTATCTAGTGGGCATTAACCTTGCTTGATAGCTGCTGGACACTTGAGAGTCACAAAAGCACTTTGGTTAGTTCTTACCTCTTATTTATGTTGGTATACAAGTTGGAATTGGCTGGTTGTTTTCTTTCTTTTTTTTTTTTAAAGATTTATTTGAAAGAGTTACAGAGAGAGAGGTAGAGACAGAGAGAGGTCTTCCGTCCGCTGGTTCACTCCCCAGTTGGCTGCAATGACCGGAGCTGTGCTGATCCAAAGCTAGGAGCCAGGAGCTTCTTCCAGTTCTCCCATATGGGTGCAGGGACCCAAGGACTTGGGCCATCTTCTACTGCTTTCCCAGGCCATAGCAGAGAACTAGATCGGAAGTGGAGCAGCCGGGACTGGAACCTGTGCCCATTTGGGATGCCGGCACTCCAGGCCAGGGCTTTAACCCGCTGTGCCGCAGTGCTGGCCCCAGCTGGTTGTTTTCTGTAAGTTCCCTCTTAGGAATGCTGAGTTGCAAAACAGATATTGGTGGTTCTTCAAGTGGATGAAAAGAAAATAAAAATACGGGATGTAAGAGACTGTGGTTTTCAGGTTAGGGTAAAACAACCTGCTTGTTTTTTAAACTTTTTATTATGGACAATTTCTTTTTTTTTCTTTTATTTAATGAATATAAATTTCCAAAGTACAGCTTATGGATTACAATGGCTCCCCCCCCCCATAACTTCCCTCCCACCCGCAACCCTCCCCTTTCCCGCTTGCTCTCCCCTTCCATTCACATCAAGATTCATTTTCAATTCTCTTTATATACAGAAAATCAGTTTAGTATATGTAAAGTAAAGATTTCAACAGTTTGCCCTCACATAGCAACACAAAGTGAAAAATACTGTTGGAGTACTAGTTATAGCATTAAATAACAGTGTACAGCACATTAATGACAGAGATCCTACATGATATATTTTTAAAAAATTGATTAATTTTCTATGTGATTTCCAATTTAACCCCAAGTTTTTTTTTTCATTTTCAATTATCTTTATATACAGAAGATTGATTCAGTATATACTAAGTAAAGATTTCATCAGTTTGCACCCATACAGAAACACAAAGTGTAAAAATATTGTTTCAGTACTAGCTATATCATTACTTCACATTGGACAACCCATTAAGGACAGATCCCACATGGGACGTAAGTACACAGTGACTCTTGATGTTGATTTAACAATTTAACACTCTTGTTTATGGTGTCAGTAATCTCCCTAGGCGCTAGTCATGAGTTGCCAAGGCTATGGAAGCCTTTAGGGTTCGCCGACTTCGATCTTATTCCGACAGGGGACAGGGTCATAGTCAAAGTGGAAGTTCTCTCCTCCCTTCAGAGAAAGGTACCTCCTACCTTGATGGCCCCGTTCTTTCCACTGGGATCACACTCGCTGAGATCTTTCATTTAGGTCTTCTTCTTCTTCTTCTTCTTCTTTTTTTTTTCCAGAGTGTCTTGGCTTTCCATGCCTAAAATACTCTCATGGGCTCTTCAGCCAGATCCAAATGCCTTAAGGGCTGATTCTGAGGCCAGAGTGCTATTTAGGACATCTGCCTATTATGGACAATTTCAAATACATAAGGTCTTCAAAAAGTTTGTAGAAAATGTATATTATGAAAACTACACTGAAGCAAACATCTTTTAATTCTATTTTCCCATGAACTTTTTGAAGTTCCCTGTTATACAAAACTAGAGAGAATACCGTGAAGCCCCAGCTTCAGCAATTATTAACTAGCGGTCAACCCTTTTTTTCATCTACTTCTTCTCAGATTATTTTGAAGTGGATAGCTGAAAAATAATTTCATTTGTAAACATTGCAATATGGATATCCAAAAGATAAAGACTTTATAAGAAACATAAATATAGCATTTAACATTGACATTAATTTTTAATATAATCAGATATCCAGTGAGTGTTTAAATTACTCTGGTCAGGTCATAAATTCTGTATATTTATTTTTACAGGTCACTCAAATCAGGAACCAAATAAAGCTCATCTTTTACAATTGGTTGATACAGCTCTTAAATATTTTTAGAAATATAGATTATCAGTCTTGGTTAATGTCCTGATGAGCAGGGTTTCCTAATACTGCCTGTTATCAGACTGTGATGAGTTGGGAAGCTTATGTCGGCATGTAAGTCCAGTATGTCACTAGGCACACCCTTTAGCTCAGCTGATTTTTTCCGTAGCAAGACTTTCTTGATGAAGGACACAGTGAGATGATTTACATTCTAGCTTAAGCTCCATTAACTCATTATAGACTGGGACTGTCTAGTAAATGGACCAGCACTGACCAGTCCTTGGACCATACTTGGAGCACACTGTGTAGAGTTTCTCACAGTCTAATAATGCCAGCATTCCCAGTCTGTGGTGCTTCTAATGGTCTTCAGTCCCTGTGTTTCCTGTGATTTATTAGTTAGAGTTAGAAGCTTGATCACCCCAGAATCAACTTTCTTGTCAAGAAGACTTGATAAGTGTATGTTCTTCCATTAAGAGGCACATTATAATTACTAGTCCCTCTTTTGTATTTTTTTAAAGATGTATTTATTTATCTAAAAGTCAGAGTTACACAGAGAGAGGAGGGGGGAGAGAGAGAGGAGAGAGAGAGAGAAGAGAGAGAGAGAGAGAGAGAGAGAGAGAGGTCTTCCATTCGATGGCCCACTCCCCAGCTGGCTGCAATGGCTGGAGCTGTGCCAATTGAAGCCAGGAGCCAGGAGCTTCCTCCTGGTCTCCCACGCGGGTGCAGGGGCCCAAGGACCTGGGCCATTATCCACTGCACTCCCGGGCCACAGCAGAGAGTTGGATCAGAAGTGGAGCAGCCAGGCCTCGAACTGGCGCCCCTGCAGGATGCTGGCACCTCAGGCAGGGCGTTAACCCGCTGCTCCACAGCGCTGGCCCCTCTTTTGTGTTGTTAGCAACCATTGATGGCCATTGCCTAGCTCCATTAACTTACTAGGGTGGCAGAATGCAAATATTTAGATTCTGTCATTTCGTATTTACTTACAAATGCTATGAAGTTTTACATCTAGTTTTGAACTTCCACTCAGTGTTTCACAGCCAGCAGTGTCTGTAATGCTGCTGGGTCTGCTTTTTCTGACCCCCAACTTTGAGAGTTGTGGAAAAATTATTAATACCTAATAGTGAGGATTGAGATGAGATAGGGAATTATGGACAGTTTGCCTGGTACTTGATGGAGAAGGCGGGCAGGGGAATTATTCTGAAGAGGTCCACTCCTTTGCCTCGTTCTGTGATCTTCTTGAGAGTCAAGATGGAAACAATGGGTTATTTTTAAAGAGAAGATTTTCAGGCAAGGCCCTTAGGAAAAGCTGGTAAGATTTTGGACTGTGAGTGGAAAGAAGATCTTCACAGCTATTTGAACATTCAGAAGTGAATGTACCCTCATTTCAGCATTGCTTTCTCAGGAATGCTCTTTTTATTAAAGAAACTGGAATGAGGACAGCTTTAGTGAGTCAAATCAAAGCTCTGAAAAGTACTGGTACGCCTGGCCCTCCTTTAGACAGGAATGTGGGAATGAGAGCCGTCCCAGGAGCGTCTCAGGGTTGGTGGGGGATGTGTGTGCGTCTGTGCGTGTATTCACGGGGCATTGCCTGTGTGAGTTTCACATCAGAACAGATGTACATCCTTGCCTAAGACCTAGTGCCTTCCTATTACTTTATGTGAAGCTTCCACTCTAATTAACTCCAATAATGCTAAGTTACTAGAGTAAGATTTTAGCTTTGTTTCCCGGCGCTGCTATCCTACAGATATCTGGAAACAGTTTAAGTATGTTACTGGTATAATGGATGGGTAGGCTTGCTGTGTTTTAATAGTATCATCTCCGTTTCCGAGGTTGTCACAATGTTGATGCTGTGTGTTGGCATTTTTTTTTTATAGCACCCATTCTGCCTAATGATAGCTTGAAATATGAATACCATCACACCTCCCCCAGGCTGGAAAGGTGGCAGAGGACAGTGCCGGTATCACTCAGGATGGGCAGGAAATCTTTCGGGTTGGGCTTCAAGGAAGAGCTGTGCTGGCAGTTGGAATGAAGAGAGTGTCCACTTTCCTGATGTAATGGACAGTGTCCTGGCAGCCTCTGAATTAAGTCTAGAGGCATGCTTTTTTTTTTTTTAAAGAAAAAAAAATGGCCTTCGTGTTCTTCCCAAGCCAGATTAGTTGGTTGCGTGCATAACTGGATGATTCTTCTTGAAGCGCCTTTCAAAACACAGGACACACCTATGTTCAAGTGTGTACACATTCCAGTGCCAGCTTTGAGTAGGATTTTGAATTATTTGCATTTTTGAATCTTTATTTATTCCCCCACTACCTACTCCCCAAAGCACTCGACATCTTTTTTTTTTAATTTCATAAGTAGGGTTTAATATGTGTCAGTAAATCTACGATCTCAGAGGTAATGTTTCAAAAGCAATAAATAACATGGTCACATATTCACTGATGAAAGTTACAATAATGGAAATTCTTAAAATTCTTCTAACAGTGGAATTATTTCAGTTAGGCTGTTTGCATATCTCATGACTATACGTTTCCCAATGACCTACTAATCTAAATTAAAAATTAAATACATATTTATTCACCAACAGTGATACAGCTTTAAGGCTGAGAAAAAGAACTAATCACAAGTTTAACACTTTATAGCCATCCAAAGAAGAAATGTTACCCAACAGAGAAGTCCTCATTGTAGATAATGAGAGCTATACATCAGTTTAAAGACTAATAAAATTCAACTAGCTTCACCAAAACACTCGTGGGAAAAATTACACCTTACCTATTTTGTTCAAGACATAATATGAAACTTGAAAGGGTTTTTGATGTTTTCACCCGAGGGATCAGGACAAGGTATGATCACCACAAAGAACCTGAAGCCCCAGTGTGTAGGATGAATGTTCCTACATTGTATCCTCTTTACATTTTTGGTTTTTGCAGATCTAGTGAAAGAAAACCAGAGCATAAAATTAGTTTATAAAAAGTGAACATGTTCTCTTTGGGGGATATATGGAACATGTTTCTAATCTCTAATCTAAAAACTATTAGCACTAACATTGGAATTCGTATCCATAAATTCATCTGGTTTTTTAATTAGTGATTTATGATGTTTTTCATTGTGTATCCTTTGAAAAAATCACTTCACTTCTGATTTTCAGTCGCCCATCTGAAAATGAATATTGCAATACATTTTCTTGATAGGGTTTTGAGAAGGATTCACATAATCCTTTTGTAAATTATAAACCTTTCTGAAAGTTGTCAATTATTATTATATTTTTTGATTCACAGATGAAGAAATTTTTTAAATGATTTGATGCTGATGCAGTATCATTTTTATAAAATGAGACATATCCTTTGTGCCCTTTGAGGCATCTTTTTAAGCTACCGGCCAGTATTACCTATTTAAGGAATAATTTTAAACAAAAATGTATAAATAAAGGTAAGTCATAAAGTTTAGTTCCTTTTCCCTAAGGGCAGCACATTCTTGATTCTACAGTGTGCCTTCACATGAACTAGGTACGCTTTTAACTTAGTCAAATTCCCTTAACTTAAACTACTTTTAAAATTTTTCCAGATGCCTAAGTTTTTAGAATTAAATGCTCACAACTTTGCTTCATTACAGAGTTAAAAAAAAAAAAAGTCAAGTTGTGGACCCCTAATATTGTAAAGTATGAAATAACCTCAATAATGCATACTTGGCCCTAACTTCCTCTGACTTTTTAGACTGTTAGTATCTAACAATGATCTATTCTTAATTTATTTTTTTGTTCGTTACCAGTATTGTCCTTGTTCTGATGGAAGTGTTTGAGAAATGTTTTAAAAGATCCATTACTGGCTACTATAGATTAGCATTTGAAGCCCAAAATCTCTGACACATTTGTAGCTATAACAGGTTTCTAAATGATGCATCTGAAATGTGGAAGAATTTCACTCTCACAAACCATGTAGTTTATTTATGGGTATCTTTTATTATATGTTTTATTTTATTTATTATATTACATCTTTTATTTTATTATATTATATGTTTGATTTTTTTTTTTTATTTTAATTTTCGGGGCCGACACCGTGGTGCGCTAGGTTAATCCTCTGCCTGCAGCACCGACATCCCATATGGGCACTGGTCTAGTCCCGGTTGCCCCTCTTCCAGTCCAGCTCTCTGCAGTGGCCTGGGAAAGCAGTAGAAGATGATCCAAGTCCTTGGGCCCCTGTACCCACGTGGGAGACCTTGAAGAAGCTCCTGGCTTTGGATCAACATAGTTCTGGCCGTTGCGGCCATTTGGGGAGTGAACCAACAGAAGGAAGACCTTTCTCTCTCTCTCTCACTGTTTGTAACTCTACCTGTCAAATAAAAAAAATAAATTTTAATTTTCTTGAATTAAAAACAATACTTGAGGGGCATTTGTGTTATTAGTAGTTAGGATACATGCATCCACTTTCAGATACATGGGTTCAATACTTAGCTCTGGTGTTTGACTCCCGCTTTCTGATAAATAATGCTGACCCTGTGAGGTAAGGATGATGGCTGCTGGTCTCCTGATGCCAAGTGGGAAAGCAGAATTGAGTTCCTGATTTCTGGCTTTGAATGCTACCCTAGCCCAGCCCTAGCCATGTAGGCATTTAGTGAGTGAATCAGCAGAGGGATCTCTCTCTTCCTCTTTATCTCTCTGTTATTTAAATAAATAAATAGGTAAATTTATAAAAAGTGGATGAAATGATACTGATTTCTTTCTAGTAGCTATCTTTTTCATTTATGGTTTAAATTCTTTTTTATAAAGATTTATTTGTTTATATGAGAGGCAGAGGCGGAGAGAGAGAGAGAGAGAGAGGTCTTCCATCTGCTGGTTCACTCCTCAAATGGCTCCAATGGCTGGAGCTGGGCCAACCTGAAGCCAGGAAATAGGAGCTTCTACCCAGTCTCCCACAGCATTGTAGAGGCCCAAGCACTTGGGTCATCTTCCATGGCTTTCCCAGGCCATAGCAGAGAGCTGGATCAGAAGTGGAGCAGCCGGGACTTGAACTAGCACCCACATGGGATGCTGGCACTGCAGGCGGTGGCTTTACCTGCTATGAGAGTGCCAGCCCCATGATTTAAATTCTTGCAAATATAATTATCTTTTCTTTTTAAAAAATATTTCTTTCTATTATTTGATAGAGATAGAAAGGAGAGCAAGAAAACCCTCATCTCCTGGTTCACTCCCCAAATGCCTGCAATAGCCAGGGAGGGGGTTAAAACTGGAAGCCAGAAACTCAATTTCAGTCTCCCAAGTGGATGTTAGGAACCCATTACTTGGGGCATCACCTGCTGCCTCCAAGGATCTGCATGAGCAGGAAGCTGGAGTCAGGAGTCACATGTGGGCATTGAACTCAGGTACTACAGTGTGGGGCACAGGCATCCCAACCAGTGTCTTAACTGCTAGCCAAATGCCTAATGTCCTATTTGCCTTTTCAGTAAATTAAGTATTACCCTGACAGAATTCTGCTGTCTTTGTTGGAAGTACATTTGAAACCACAAACTTTATTTTACTTAAGATTGTTAGGTGCTAGGGTTGTAAAGATAAATCTCAACTGTCTATCTTTGAGGAACTCATGTTACAAAAGGGAGAGTTGTTATCCAGCTCCAGAGAATCTGAAATGATAAAATAATTTGGGTATGAATTTGATGCAGCCAATTAGGGCTCAAGACTGAATTGCATCCTAGTTTCGTGTGGAAGCCACTCTTTCTGGAAACCTGACCTCTTGGTGGGTGAGCCAGTCCAGGGTACTGATTTTGTATAATACTGGCTGGTGGGATGGGATCTTCTAGTCTTTAAGAGGAACCCAGATGGGGACGTACAATTACACACCAGTTTTTAAGTCCCTGACTTCTGGACCAATGGATATCTCACAGTGACCCTGGTGGGTCTGTACTAAGGGAGGAGGAGACCTCCGGGCCCAGGACTAGAAGTGCTCACATTCTGACTGCCCCATCTGCTCTGTGTGGGCTGCCTGGCTTTCAGGTTTTCAGCTGTGGCAGATCACTGGGCAGCTTACTATAGCTGAGTGGCCATGTTCCCATATGGTTGCCTGCTGTCCAATGTTTCCCGTAGTGCAACATTTTAAGTCCTGGTCAGGTTCCCAGATCAGCCCACGATAGCCTGTTCAGCTGATGATGCAGCTGAGAAACTAGCCTGCAGAACAATCCACTACCCACGAGTGTTGTTTCTGTTGGAAAGGACGTTCTAGGTTCTAAACACCAACACAGAAAGGGCGTGTTGGAGCCCCACCTGTTCATCAGCTGGGAGCTACCAGTACTCGTAACTGAGGTTTTGAACCGGCTTGCATTCCCAGTTCATGAAAGATCACTTCATTCTCTTTAGTCTAAACTCAGTGGCTGGTTTTCTTATCTTTTCCTGGGGCCGTCAGGACAGTCAGAAGATACAGTCTCCCTGGACAGAGAGAGCTCTTGGTTTGAAAATTTCTTGGAAGTGGTAAAGAATCATGGTTTCAACCCCCATGTCTTCTGTAGGCGTAAGGGAACAGTCAACTCCATGACGCTGTCCCTTTCCCCTGGCCTGCTTCTCACCACACAGGCTCTGGAGCAGGTTTTCAGTCATTTCTATAATTTTGTCCTCCCTTTGGAAAAAGTACAACGTGGCTTCAGCTTGAAGAAATGGAGCAAATAGCAAAGAAAATAGCCCTTGTGTTCTTTGGTGGGTTCAGGAGTTCTGAGCTGAGCGCTCTGGGAAGCGGTCTTTAGAAGCGCCATGTGTTTTCATGATGTCATTGGTCAGATCTGCTCAGGTGCTCAAGAAGTACACATCTGAAATGCACTGGCTTTTCCGTTTTGAGGCAATCTTCTTTTCCTCCTGAAGGATCAAATAGTAGTTCCGGCTTCATAGACAAATATACTTCTTTCCATGTATTTAAAGAGAGCACATTTTACACAGCCACCCATGCATGCAATGTTAGCAGGCCAGACACAGATCCCTCCCCAGAGAGAGGCAGTGCAATGTAGGGCAGCAAGTTAGACTGTTATCTTTAGAACTGTGGGGTCTGCTTGGATAGTTTGGTCATCTGAGCACACTTCTGTGTTCCCAGTGGTGTTTAATCCAGAGAACTACAAGTGGGAAGTACCCAGTGCCTCAGAGGAGTGAGGAATTGGAGACGTGCATTAAACATCTGTGCTTATGGTCTTCATAGTTCAAGGTCTAGTTTCCTGTTGTAGCGTACATCAGGCTTTTTGAACTTTAAATTCTTCCTTTTTTTTTTTTTTTTGGAAAAAAAAAACACATGTGCATGTTCTAGCTGTCTATCAAAGATTCCAACAGGATTTAAAAAGGCTGTGAGTCTAAAATCACCTCCTAGATTTAGGGAACTGCCCTTTGTAGCTTTCTGGTTTGTCAGCTGTGTATGCTGTGTGTGTTTAGTGGAGAAGGAGGTTCACATGCATGGCTTAGATAGGGTGACAGATTATTTGGCCCTGAAACTCTTGGGTTATTGCTTTTGATCAACACAAAATCTTTCTCCCCCCAACAAAAAAAGAAACAACAACAACAAAAAAATAGAGTTTTGTTGATGCAGTACCCTTTCTGTGCCTGTAGTGTGAGTTGCCCAACCCAGCAGTGAGAAAGCCTTTGTCCAAGCTGCCCATCCAAACACGCCATTCAAGGGTGCCTGTGGATTTTTTCCTGACTGTCTTTTAGCTGTTGGCCAGATAAGGGCTGGCTTCACTCATGGCCTTGACCAATTGTGAGCCAGAAACCTTAGTTTAGTTTCATTGGAGATTTTTTCTTTTGTTAAAGAAACAAATAGAAACAGATGGTCATAGATAATGCTGGTTGTATTTTTGTATCATCAACACTGAGAACTTTACTAATCAGAATAAATTAACGGTGGCACGTCAGCAAAATAACCAACCAGACTATGCATTACTATTTGAGTGCCTATTAAAGGTTTTTAAAGAGGCATGAGATAATATTTCTTAAGTAGGTTAACTTATAAGAAATATTTTCACTATCATGGAGGTTTTCATGTTAGTGGCATTTGCTGCTGGCCTCCTTTTGACAGCAAAGAGATGATAGTAATCTTTGTTAACTGTATTGTGCACTTACTAAAGTATTTAGTTGGTTTTATCCTGTGTGCTCCTAAATAGACTCTAGTATATTCCTGGCATAACGGCCATTGTTTCTGTGCTTGAAGAACCATTACTCTGGGATCTGAGGGGGTGGAGTGAGTTTCAGGCATGAGAATCTAGACACAGAATTACTAAAAATATGTAATTGCAATATAGCATATTTGGGATTTTGTGAAATATGTCTGGAATTGTGTTTTTGCTTGAGAGATGGATGGTATTAATCAGGGAACACTATGGGAGGAGATGAAATTAAAAGGAAAAGACAGAAGAGCTAATGTGGAGATGTAGATGGAGTCTAATTTTATTGTGTGTGGCAGAGGTTTTAGTGTGTGCATGAGTGATGCTGAGATTGAAAAGGAGGAGCTGAATAGGAAGGTAAAAGTTTGTAGATGTAGGTGAAGATGAGAGTGGATATATAGGGTAGGCCTAGCTGGTAGACGTCTGGAGTTAAAAGTGAGATGTTTACTGTATGGAGAGAAAAATCTATCCCTGGAGTGTAGGGGAACAGAATTAAGCATGGAGAACATGAAAAGAGACTTAGCTATGTTGTCCTAATGGAGTAGAGAGGAATTAGGATGCCAAGAAAATAGATCATGGTATGTTAGTCCAACAATGAAATCATCAGAATTTGGACAAGAAATTTGCTGAAAGAGTTAGAGACTGTAAAAGGAATTTCAGTAGTGGGGTGGAATAAAACTCATGTTTCTCCTTAGAAACTGGAAAACATCAAGTCATAGTTCAGATACTCCCCTTCTGCACCTGCTGATGGTGTTGAAACTAAGGACCCATTCTCTGGCTTCCTTTAGTTCCCATGATAGACCTTGATGTCAGTGTTTCACCTGCTGTTAGACACTGTTTGTCTTCATAGGCTCTAGGAGCCTCAAGAGCAAAGGCAGTGTCTTAATGTCTTTTAAAATGTAACTGTTGCCACACAGAAGACTCTTAGAATGACAAACACCCTAAACAGCACTCTGGCCTCAGAATCAGCCCTTAAGGCATCCAGATCTGGCTAAAAAGCTCATGAGAGCATTTCAGGCATGGAAAGCCAAGACATTGTGGCAAAAAATGACCTGTATGAAGGATCTCTGTGAATGAGATCCCAGTGGAAAACAGGGGCCATCAAAAAAGGAGGTACCTTTGTACCTTTCTCTGAAGGGAGGAGAGAACTTCCACTTTCCTTATGGCTCTGTCTAAATACTGATGGAGTTTGTGGACTGAAAAGGCTTCCATAACCATGGCAGCTCATGACAAGAGCCTCAGGTGATCATTGACGTCATAAATAAGAATGTCAATTGTTAAATCAACTACAGAAGTCACTGTGCACTTGCTCCCCATGTAGGACCTCTGTCCTTAATGAGTTGTACTATGAAAATAATGGTAAAACTTGTCTTCAAACAGTACTTTATACTTTGTGTGTCTGTGTGGGTGCAAATTGTTGAAATCTTTACTTAGTATAGAATTGGTCTTCTGTATATAAAGATAATTTAAAATGAATCTTAATGAAGAAGGGATGGGAGAGGGAGTAGGAGGTGGGACGGGAGTTGGGGTGGAAGGGCGTGTATGGGGGAAAGAACCACTATATTCCTAAAGCTGTACCATTGAAATTTATATTTATTAAATAAAAGCTTTCTAAAAAATAACTGTTTTATTTATAATAGTGTGGTTCCAGGATTATTATTATTTTACTTGTAAATAAATAAACTTCATTTTAGAACAGTTTTAGAATTACAGGAGAGAGAGAGAGAGAGAGAGAGAGAGAGAGAGAGAGAGAGAGAGAATATCTTTCTTCCTCTGTGGTTAGTGCCTTATAGTAGATGGCAGCTTTGTTACGATTAATGGGCCAATATTGATGTACAGTTATTAAAGTCCGTGCTGTATTTGGATTGTTAATTTTTACCTAATGTCCTTTTTATGCTTAGGATCCCTTTCAGGATGCCATTATACATTTAGTCATCATGTTCTATGGACAGTTTTCAGACGTCTTTTTTTTTCATTACCTAAGCAGTTTGGAGTTGAGATGGTCAGGTATTTTGTAGAATGTTGCTTATGTGGAGGTTTTTTTTTTTTTTTCAAGATTGATTCATTTATTTGAAAGCAGAGTTATAGAGAAAGAGAGGCAGAGGTGGAGTTAACAGAGAGAGAGAGAAGTCTTCCGTCAGGTGGTTCACTCCCCAAATGGCTGCAATGGCTGGGGCTGGGCCAGGCCAAAGCCAGGAACCAGGACCTTCGTCCAGGACTCCCAGATGGGTGCAGGACCCCAAAGACTTGGACCACCTTCTGCTGCTTTCCCAGACTCATTAGCAGGGAGCTGGATCAGAAGTGGAGCAGCCAGGACTCGAACCAGCCCCTATTTGGGATGCTGGTGCTGCAGGCAGTGGCTTAACCTGCTATGTCACAGTGAGCTCCAACCCTGAAGGTTTTTTTTTGTTTGTTTTTTTTTTTTTTTTTTTTTTGCCATGATTAGATGAAGGTTATGAGTTTTGGGGGAAGAAGTCCACAGAGGTGAGTTTCCATTTTAATCACATAATACCAGGGATTAATAGTGTCAACATGACTTATCACTAATGTTATAAACCTTGATCACCTGGCTGGGATAGTGTTGTCGGTTTTTTCCACTGTAAAATTACCCCATTTCCACACTTTCTGTCTCGTGCTCTTTGGAAGGATGTTAGTACATGCCGCTTTTCAGGAAGGAGTGCGGAGTTAGGCTTCAGCTCCTTGAAGACAAAGCATCTACTGAATTATTTGTAGTTCTCCAGTGGTAGGAGATTGGTTTCTTTTCTCTCATTTAGTCAATCCTGTATTTATCGGTACACACTCATGGATATTTGTTTTATGCTTTGGGTTACAATCCAGCACTACTTTTGGCATTTTGTTGTTCCAATGGTTTTAGCTGTAGCCATCAGGAGATCTTTTGTTTGGCTCTTGTGTTCTTTTCCTTACCCCTGTCTGAGGGTGTTTTTTTCAGTCTCATACTTTGTGTCACTCAAGATGCTTTGGACTTATCTTGTGTATTTCCTGCCGAGTTCTAGAATCAATCATTTCCTCAGGAGCCTTGGTTCCTTTAAGTGGATAAGGGTACAGAAAACAAGGTCTGGACATGAGGTTTGCTCATCTTAGTCACCTTTACTTCTGCTAACACAGTGCCTGGCACATCATAGGTTCTCCTGAAATTTTGTTGAATGGTTTGTGCTACTGGCAATGTGACTGATTAGTTGTGTGTCTGCTGTGCACCTGGCAATGAATTTATTGTCGCTAAAGGAAGATGAACCATCTTGGATGATGTCATCTTGGATACATTGAGGTGGCAACAAAGCATTTGATTCCAAATGCCCTGAGAACAAGAACTGAAGAGAGAGGAAAAGTAAGAGAGAGAGAGAGAGAGATTGAGAAAAGAAGAGAGGGAAGAAGAAATGAGGAAGGGAGGGAGGGGAAGAGAGAGGGAAGGGAGAGAGAGACAGAGAGACTGGCTTTGGAGGAAAAGGTAGACACTAATCTGCTGATGAGGAAGAAAGCAAGAAGGGGATAAAGCTCATGGAAACCAAAATATAAACTGTTCTTTCTGTTCCTTTCTAGATTATTTTTTATTAAGAAAAACTGTATGAAGTAGGTTAGAGAGGTTGGCTGGCTTGCGTCTTCAAAGAAGGAAACCAGGACCATCTGCGTCCCAGCCAGTGTCGGCCCAGACAATCCAGCAGTGCGTCTCTGGGTCTGGAGAGCCCCACTGAAGCTTGAGGAGGCCATGGCAGCCGCTCTCATTACCAGGGTTTGAAGTTTCATTACCGAGTTGTTGTGACTGGCAGATGGGCTGGAACAGTCACATGTGGTATTCAAATCACTGCTGAGAGACCTGCCCTCTGCCTTCGGCAAGGAGGGCCAGAGGAGCGGCAGTCAAATAAGGGGAGGGGGAGCATCCGCGACGCGTGTTGGAGTCACACAGGTCTCTATGTGGGTATGCGTGAGTTTTCCTTCCCTTCTTTGTGTCTTGGTAAACATTTGTCAAAGAATAAAATAAAAATCATGATGTGCAGTTCGCAATATATGTAGCTTATTTGTGTACTGTAATTGTTTCGTGCTTACCTTGGGACACGGTACAGGGGCAGTTGGGTGCCCTTTGTTATGTGGGGGCATATAGCTTTTGCTGTCCCTCCACATTTAGACTCCAGGGCTAGGTCCTGTGCCTCCCCACCCAGAGGTCAGGAAAGCAGGAGACTCAGGGGCAGAAACAACCTCCTTACCCTTCCCTGATGCGGCAGGGACTCCTCGCCCAAGGATTTAATCACTTCCCAGGCTGAGAAACTCATACCAGTGAAATAGGAGCCCCCTGACCTTGTTGTTATTAGGCCAACTTTGTCTGAAAAGGGATTTGCACTTGGGATAGGAAGCAGAAAAGCTATCTTGCTATGAGAGAGGCCAAACTTGCAGAAGTGGGCTCTGGCTGAGGAATGTGGACACTCTGCAGACATCTTGCACAGAGGCCAATTCTTGCAACGATGTGGTCAGACATGGTAGAGCCCAGCTGTTTGCTCCATTGAGTGAGGCTCTAGCTAGCCCACACAATCTCCGAACTCTGTGTCTGAACTGGATCCAAGTATCAAGCCTGCTAAGGCTCCCCCCTCCCCCCGGGTGATGGGGTTGGGTTGCTGCGGAGCACGGTAGTCATGGTAACTGATGATGAGAGTCCTTACAGATGAAGACTTAGCTATTTTAACATTTTTTTATTTTAAAAACATTTCAAATAATACAGAAGAGTATAAAGAAGAGTTCAGTGAGCACACACAGATTGAACAATTTTTTAACATGTTGTCATATACACTTCATATGTAAATTTTCTGTATACACACATGCATACCATTTTTGTAGACGGCATGGATATATATGTTAATGTCACATAGCATGAGATTGTGAAGATAGTAAAGTGAAGAAAGAAGGGTATATTATGGTATAATGGGTATAATTCAATAAAGACAGCCTTTATAAACATCTATATACCACTAATATGGCATCCACATGTTTAAAAAATTTCTAAGTCTGTTATGCTCCGAGACTTCACTATTTTTTTAAAAAAGTCAGGGTGTTGAAGTGGAGATATATTCATTTCCTCCTTTCCCCTGTGTACTATTAAAATACAGATAAAAACAGTTTATGCTTTGCCTTTGGCCTATTGAAGGGCATTTTCTGATTTTTGTTACATCGCCCTAAATGCTATTGGGTGAGATGTATCATCTTGTCCTCTCAGTGCAACTTTGCCTTCACTTAGGGGTTAAGAGTGTGCTCTGGGGTCAGGATTCCTGAGTTCAGACCCCTATTATGTTCTTCCAAGCTGTGGGGCCTTGGCTGTACAGCCTTCCTAAGCTGTAGTTTCCCTGCTGTGAAAGTTACTAACAGAACTTACCTCAGAGAGTCACTGTGAGGGTGAGGTGAAGGAATGTTTCTTAGCATGCAACAAAAAGTTATTTTCTCTTTGCATCAGTTCCCTTTATTTGGTGAAATGTTGTTGATTCTTGCATAGAGATTTAATTCTGACTTTTTGGGAGGATGGGTTTTTGGGATGGTTGAGTGGGCACGGCAACAGGTGTACAAGTCATGTACACTTCTATTTACTCTGAGGAGTAGCTTCATTAAAATTTTATCTTTTTGTGAATGCTGTTTGTCTTGAAACCTTAGAATAAAATCTTCTGCAATGGAAATTATCCAGCATATTTCCTTTCCAACTTAAATAAAACATCATTTATTTCTAGAATTAGAGCTGTGTGTGTGAAGTAGAATAAATGCCACCCAGCTTATTTGAACAGGTTCTGGTTGTATGCAGTTCTTAAGACCAAAATCAGTGAGGAGAAATCTTAAATCTTTCTAATACTTTTCACTGAGCCACCAACGTAGTGGCATTTGTTAAAGAATGATTGATAAGGATATTAAAAATTGTCATGTGATGGTATTGTTTGAAATAATAAAAGGTAAATAATGTATAACTTGTTAGGGAAGGATAAGTTTGTAAAACTTATCCTATTCCAGGATGTTCAACTTGTTAGGGAAGGATAAGTTTGTAAAACTCAAAAAAAAGGATGCAAACAAAATCATAATTCATAATTATATAGAATTTTTAAGAGATGCAGTGAAATGAAAATAACATGCATGAATAAAATAATAAAACTGACCAATTCATTGTTTAATTCTGATGAAATAGAAAAATTTCCATTATAGATAAGAGTTCATGTTTTTAAAAAAGTAATGTGCTTTAAATAAAAGGTGATGATTATACATGGTCATATAGAAGCATGTATTTTAAAAATGAGCACTTGTGGCTGGGTGTTAAGTGAGAGCGAAAGATCTCTCCCTCTGCTTTCCCCAGGTCCTCTTTGAAGCCAACTAGTTCTAACCATCTCATATTTATGCCCATAATACCAAGTACTATGCTTGTACCTCTGTGACTAGATTTAAACAATGTCCATTGGTGCCTTGCTTTGAAATGTGAGAGCTTCAGGTGTTTATACCTCTTCTCCCTCTTCTCGCTCCTCATTGCTTTTTGACTCATTGCAGTTTGACTTCTACTTACCAGCTATTTTTAAAGACTGTAGAATATACTTAAAGCTGAACCTTTCTTGGATCAGCTGCTTCATTGCCCTCCATATCTTTCTTCCCAACTTGTTTCCCAATTTATGTCATCTATACAGTCACTTTTGACTGAGAAGATGTAAAACATTTATATCTCGATTTGTAACCGTTGGTCAATTAAAAAATCTGCCATGTTTTGGCTGTAGCTTGCTTCTAAATATTGAAAAACAGTGAAGGATGTTCATCGTACTGTGATTTTGAAAATCTTGTGGATGTCTTGCTTCGGGAGACTGGAATGACTGATCATGGGCTCTTTTTTGTTCATCTTTTCACCTTGTGATATGTGTCCTTACTCCATAAATACATCCGTTTTAGTCAGACAGTATGTCCCGATTTTTGTTTGAAAAACATAGTTACTCTGACTGTGAGGCACCCTGCAAAGGCTCCAGTGGTCCTCTGAAGCTATTCCAGGATTTGGTTTGGGGTTGGACTGGATCCAGTGGAGCTGTTGTAATGGGCTGTTGATGGGGAAGGTCTGAGGCAGTTGACTTTGGCCTGGATTGTCATTTTAAATGCTGAGAACTTTTATGACATTTGGAAGGATTGAGCGTTCCCCCTACCTCCCATCCCAGCTCCCACCCTGGCTACTCCTTCATCTCCCTTTCTGAGATACTAAGTTTCCCTAGGATGTTGTAGACACTGAAAGTTTGGTCTCTCACAGGAGGAAGAAAAGGTTGGGAGCCATTAACTTCTTTTTCTTTCTTTCTTTTTTAAAGATTCATTTGTATTCTTTTATGAGAGAGAGAGAGAGAGAGAGAGAGAGAGAGAGAGAGAAAATTTTCCACTCATTGGTCTCATTGGTTTACCCCCCAAATGTCCACAACAGCCAGAGCTGGGCCATACCAAAGCCAGGAGCCAGGAGCCTCCTCCAGGTCTCTCATGTGGGTAGCAGAGACCCAAGTATTTTGTAAATCATCTGCTACTTTCCCAGGCACATCAGCAGGGAGCAGGATCAGAAGCAGAGCAGCCATGACTCAAACCTGGCACTCAAATATGGGATGCCGGCATCACAAGAGATGACTTGACCTGCTGCAGCACAAATGCTGGCCCCGTGGCTCGGAGTTCTTAAAACCTTTCTCTCTTCCCAAATACCTTATAATTCCCTAGACTGTATAGTTAATTTAGGTCAGAAACGGATTCCATATGATGATAGTCCTGTATTGCATTTTCATTCTCCTTTTTATATATGAAGCTTTTCATGTCCATGATGTCATCAGAAATATATGCATACATAATGTAAACAAGGCAAAATTTACTAGTCCAATGTATACAGAAAATAAATTAAGACTCAGAGAAGCCCTAAAGTCATGCACATATTAAGGCTGTATCCAATCATTTTCTCTGTATCTCTGAAGAAGAGTTGGATAGCCAGGTATAGAATTAGGGTCTGTTCCGTGGATACTCTGTCTTCCTCATTCTCTTTCTAACCTCAGTACCAATCATTCTAAATTAGGTGCACTGTGCCCTGCAGAGTGTTCCAGGTGATTGTTCCCAATCCTGCCTGAAGTTGAAGTAGAATTCCAAGTACATGCAGGAGGCTCTGCACTATTAGACATGGTCTGAATAGAGAGGGAGAGTGTTTGCGTGCACCCCAAGTGGAAATACGTTCTGGTTATGCAGTTGTGTTTAAAGGCTTATGCCTGTGGGATTAAGTATTTATACTAGAAAGTCTTGAAATAGCTTCTAGTTTGTGAAATTGATTACAAAATGTTTAACCTTCCTTATTGGCCCCTCAACTCCAGCAACAAACATCAATGTTTAGGCTCTTAGGATGTGACAAAGCAAAATGCATGGTTTCCTCTGGGTCTACGGACATTCTATTCTCTTAGTTTCCTGTGTAGAAGTAGCAGTGTTCTTACCAAATTGCTCTCTATAATTGTTAAATATGGATCATCTAGATTCTGAATGGAGGCTTTGCTTCAAGACATTTGATGAACTGACTGTAAACAAGAAACCCAGGGTGACACTGATTTTATTTTCCTGTAACTGCTGGTATCAACTGTGTTTCCAAACTTTTGCTAAACAAATATTTACATGTTTTGGCCTTTATTTTTTTTTCTGACTGATGTCAGAGTTTGCATTCCTGCAATTTTGGTGAAAGAAAGAATGTGGTAACACTTCTAGAGGTGAGCTGGGGCATAGGAAAAAGATACTCACTGTTTCAAAGAATAGATTTTACATGCAGTAGATTTTATTTTAGATTAATAGGGAGCTTATTGTTTATATTAGACTCCTATGGCTCTGTGAATTTCGGTATCTGTGAATCATGACAGAATGTTTTGCCTTGTGCATCTCTAGTTTCTGTTTTCCTGATGCATTATCTTATGTATACATGATATTGATAGATGTTCCTATTGGTATTATTATGCAAAATGTCCCAAGCTACCAAACCAGCTTTGAGTCCCATGAGTTAAATTTGTGTACCAGAATTCATCCTGCTTTATAACTTAGGAGTATTTTTTTATTTGGTCATCTCCTCTTTTTAAAACAATGTATGGAATTCTCATGCTTTTTTTTTTTTTTTTTTTTTTTCTAGACCCAATGTCTGTGGCTCACGATATAATGCTTATTGTTGCCCTGGCTGGAAAACCTTACCTGGTGGAAATCAGTGTATTGTCCGTAAGTAGACAACCTGTTACTCTGCATGTTCTTTTGCTGTTTGGGTTGCATAGTGATTCTTAGAATTTGGCTTGCTATAACTGCATAATGCTAATATGTTTACAGCTTAACTTTCTAGATCTAAGATTGGTCCTACTTTCTCTGAATTGGGGTCAGAAAATGCATTAACTTGGTCAAACCACTGTCATACTTTAATTCAGTGATTTCCTTTTGAATATTTTTGGGATGTAGGCAATAGAACCACAGGAATACTTTGACCAAGGCTTTATGTCATTTGCATATGTTTTGTCTGGCAGCATAGACTATGTAATCACTTTGGGATTTTACTAAAGGGTATCCTTGATAATTTCTTTTTTGTAATTAAAACTTTTCATTGACATAAAATCCAATTTATTTATTTGAAGAGGAGGGAGAGAGGAAGACAGAGGAAGGGGGAGAGAGAGAGAGAGAGAGATAGAGAGAGATCTCTCATCTGCTAGTTCACGCCCCAAATGCCTTCAACAACAAGGGCTGGGTCAAGCTGAAGCCAGAGCCAGGAACTCAATTCAGGTCTCTCACATGGGTGGTAGGGACCTATCTACTTGAGCCATTGTATTCCAGAGTATGCATTAGCAAGAAGCTAGAATCAGGAGTGGAGCAAGGACTGGAACTCAGACACTTCAATATGGGATGCATGCTGCCCAAGCAGCATCTTAATCTATGTGAAACCCTTGCCCTCACCTCTCTTATTGTAGTTTCTGACTTTTGGGGTCACAGTAGGCCACAGGCTGACCCCAACCCTGTACATTAAATGTGGGTGGTCGAGGCCAAATGCAGACCTAACTCTCAGGTAAAGGGGAAGGGATAGGGACAGAGCATGAGGTAAAGTGGGAGGACTAGGGGGACCCTCAAGTGGTACCCAAGATTCCTCTGTTGATTTTTACTGCTGTGGCAAACCTCCGGATTCTCCTGATGCTTTACAAATGTTGAGTGACAAATTGTATGCCTGGAAAGTGGCTACTTAGTGGAGGCACCATCATACCTGTGAAGTAATGTTCAGCTTTCAGAAATCTCCATTAGCATAATGGGGGAACTTACAAGTTGAAAGAATGTTAAGGAATTACTTAGTCCACCTTCTTACTTGGCCCAGAGTGTCTGTGGAGAAGAATAGAATACTTTAACCCATATTCACTTGGTGATCTGAAAAGTTTATCCCTTCCCCAATTCTTGATTTTGACCAGAAAGCACTGTATTCATTTGACACATGTGGTTTATTTTAAGTTCAAAATTAAATCGCTGACAGTGAGATATAATGTCATTTGGGATTTTCTGAAGCAGTTGGATAACAAAACCCTTTCCCAGTGGTTCTTAGAATTATGAGAATTCTACAAAGAATAATGTCAAGTATTGAAATAGGTGTTTAAAAGATCCTCAACAGGTTATTTAACAATAGTTTCAAATGTCCATTCCAAACTCTTTTGATGTTTTTTAAAAAACACATTTCATTTCGAAGAGAGAGCCAGCTAGAGAGAGCACTCATCCATTGGTTCACTTTACAAATGCCTGCAATGGACACGCCCGGGTCTAGCCAAAGCCAGGAGCCAGGAATTCAATCCAGATCTCCCACATCGGTGGCAGGAGCCCAACTACCTGTGCCATCACTGTGGCCTCCCCAGGTCTGCGTTAATAGAAAGCTTGAGGCGGGAGCCAGACCTGGGAACAAAACCCAGGCACTCTGATATAGAATGCAGGCAGTGTCTTAACTGCTAGACTAAATGTCTGCCTCTCTTTCGATGTTTTAAAGAATGCATTTTATACCCCGTATATTATTTTAGCCTTGCACATTGCATTCATCTCTTGCAATACTGTGCAGGAGTTTGAGGAAAGAATCATGGCTTTAAGTATAAGAAGTGGTGACCACATCTTATAAATATTAATCATTTACTATTTAAACTTACCCCTTTGGCCACTAGCAGAACATTTGGTACCAATGTGATGCTATTCACTGGGTGACATGAAAACATTAGTATTTATTTAAAGGATGAATGATTTCCTGACTGTAGAATCAGCATTAAGGTAGTAGATTCCAGCATTCTCCTCTCAGACTATCAGTTTAATTCAGAACAGGACAAAAATGAAGCATTAAACATTTATAACAAAACTGGCTCCCAAGAAGAGTGATACAATTTTATGTCATTCAGTTGTAAAGTTAATATAAATACAGAATTTGTAAACAAGTAAATATGTTTAAGTGTAAGACTTCTATTTGTTTAGTTTTCCTTTTGTAGATTGAATGATGTGGAATTAGCCAAGACAGGTTCAGAACCACTGTTGTAGATAAAGGAGTTAACTATTTTAAAGCCAGATTCATCTAGTCCAGCAGTCTTGTTCTCTACATTAATATACCTGAGACTTAAGGTCATATAAGTCAGGATGGCAGTTACTGAGGAATCGGAGAGCCTAGCGCTTCTCATTTGAGGATTGAGTTCCTGTAGCTAACTATACCCTGAATCCATGTGCTAACAGACCTCTGGTTTTATTCACAGCCATTTGCCGGCATTCCTGTGGGGATGGATTTTGTTCGAGGCCAAATATGTGCACTTGCCCATCTGGTCAGATATCTCCTTCCTGTGGCTCCAGATCCAGTGAGTCTAACATGTCATTATATATAATATTATTTTATGTGGTTATGCCTTATTTTCTCCTAAATTTGCTTTTGGCTTTCTCTTGCCTGCAATACTTTTTTTTTTTTTTTTTTTTCAGCAGAACATCTGCCTTCTCTGTTGTGCCCAAAATACTTGGAAAGCCTTTCCTCAATCTGGCTTCCCATTTCCCTTCTTCATTCTTTATAGGAAAATTACCTATGGGGCATAGTTACTATGAATAATGCAAAGATTATGGCATTCTAAGAAGGTATTGCCTTATTCATCTTTGTATCTCCAACGTAAACACCATAAAAGGTGCTCAATGAAATGATTGTTGAATGAACATTTTTAGCCCAAGAAAACTAGGCATTCTTCCTTGTGGTACTGAAATAGGAACCTGATTAAAAACGTATTTCAAAGTCAAGACCCCTGCTTTTGCAAGAAGAAAAAGAAGTCATTTTGATAGTTGCTGGGGTGATTTATCATGAAGCATTGACATATTTTCCCTTTCAGAGTTTTGCCACTTTGTTCATCCTGTGATGCCAAAATAATCCACAGTTCCTTCTTCAGAGCCATTGCATTCTTGTTCCCATGTTCGTTTTTTTTCCTCTCTGTCTTTAAATATGGAGTCCAGAGTAGTGAATTAGGAAGAATGTGGGTGTTGGGAAGGAGGTGAGTCGTAATTGGTTGTTCAAAAAGTTGAAGTTCATGTCTGTATAAACAGCCCCTCCATACCTTAAATATCACCATGGGAAAAAACTTAGGTTCCTTTTCCATTTTCCTTTTTTTTGGAGGGGGGGGGCAAGAAAATGCACTCTCCTTGCAGTGTGCTTTATTTTTGATGAAGATTTAAGGAAAACTTTGTGGAATAAGTACATTCTCTTTTGTCTGTTTCAAGTTGAGACTTTTTCTGTGTCAAGGTTCATTACCTGCTAAGAATCTTGAAGTTTTGATGTGGCTCACCTAAGCCAGTTAGCAGGCAAGAGTGAGTTGCCCCAAATAGCAGACTCTGGTGGTACCCACTCCCGCTGGCATTCATGGGTGAACCTGGAAGGTCCTGTCTGAGACCTTTGTGACATTTCTTTGGCCAGGGAGCATGCAAGGTCTGCTGGCAGTGTTGCAAGCTGCAGGAGGGTTGGTGGATCTAGAAGCAGCTTAGAACCAGTGACAGGTGCAGGGCTGGTTGATAGGTCACTGCCCAGTTTCCTTGTCTTTCAGTTTAGATAACTGTGAAGCTTGTTCTGCACTGTCTCCTGAAGTTGCCTCATGGGGCTGAGCCATTGTTGCCCGTAGTAGTGGTAGACTTGATAATATGCTGTATTTCCTTCTTTCTCTGTCTCATGTCCTCACTTTCCTACTTGTCTTTCCTGAATTACTCCCCAAACAAAGGGCTCCCATCAAAATTATTGTCTTAGAATATTCTGCTGGTGGGACTCACACAAATAAAAAAGCCTAGTACTAAACAAAGCCAGTTGTAGACTGGACTAGAAACCATCCCCGTGGGCTAGGACTCTTGTTTATTGCAGTGGGTGTAGCATATATATTACTGATCTCAGCTTGGATTCAAATGTGCAGGCTCCAAGCAACACCAGGTTCATTCTACACAGCAAGAGCACCTGACCTAGAGGCATAGAAAGAGGCAAAGAAGTCAGTTGGCAATGCTTGCAGGCACATGCTGGTCACCCCCATCTCCATCAGGATGACCTCCAGGATTCTGCTGAGGAATGAGAGTGTCAGGGTGGGGAAATAAGTGTAGATATAAAGTTGGGCGTATACACTCAATGTCAGATTAATCCTTGAACCAGCTGATACCAATGCCTCTGGGAGAGGAAAATAAAACCAATGGGTGTGCAGCTACAAGGTCTTCAGTGGTAGTGTGAGCTTCTAATGATTTCTTTGTCAAGTAATAATCCTGAGATGTTGAGGTAGAATGTTAACATGGTCAGATTTGTAAAACCAGAGTATATTAGTGGAAGCTAGGCATGGGGTAGGAGGAGAGTAATGGCAGGATCCGGAGGTAGATGTATAGTAGAGATTGAAGTCCAGGACTTGTGGGCATTGCCGTCTGAAGACGTTTGGATCCCTTTTACAGCACCTGGAAATTGGACAAAGTCCTCACTAGTTTGGAGGTGAGAGTGGTGTAAGGAGGAGGGTCTGGTTTCACCAGGCCCTTTGAGGCATTTTGTACCTTTAAAATACTTGGCTTGGATCCCCTGAACTGGTATTGTCTAAATAGCTCACAAAATTAAAGATGGAAGAATGTTTTAACTTAAGAGTAGCTGGGGATGATCAGGGCCCTTTCTGAACTTTTGAAGTGATATCCTAATGAACAGCTGTGCCAGTCCACAGAACGTCCTGACCACCGAGTGGTAGACAGTGAATGCACAAAGATAGATCACTTGTTAACTCTCCTGCTAACAGAAATGTTTACATGTGCTACCTGTAGCTTCATAAAGTGGATCAATTTAGATCATTTTGGATAAATTCACCAATTCTTCCTATAAAAAACATCACACTTGCTAGATGAGGCCTGAATGAAGTTTGTAAGTTGTGGATCTCTGGAGCCTTTGTGTTTTGATTTGAAAATGGAAAGAATGGAAGGAAGACTATTCTTTCTTTCTTTTTTTTTTTTTTAAAGATTTATTTATTTATTTGAAAGGTAGAGTTACATAGAGGGGGAAGGGAGAGAGAGAAGTCTTCCAACCACTGGTTCACTCCCCAAATGGCTAACAGCCAGGACTGGGCTGGATTGACACCAGAAGCCAGGAGTCAGGAGTCAGGAGCTTCTTCTGGGTCTCCACTGTGGGTGCAGGGCCCTAAGCACTTGAGCCATCTTCTGCTGCTTTCCCAGGTGCATTAGTAGGGAGCTGGATGGGAAGTGGAGCAGCCAGTACTTGAACTGGCACCCATATGGGATGCCGGCACTGCAGGTGGCATCTTAACCTACTACATCACAGCACTGGCCTCACAAAGACTGTTCTTTCAGGTGGTTTTCCAGTTGAGTGTCTTGTAACTATGAGAACAGAAAACAACCTTCTGGGGCCAGCCTTGTGCTGCTGCAGTGAGTTAAGCTGCTGCCTGCAATGTTGGCATCCTGTGTGAGCATTTATTCAGATTTTTCTTAAATATGTATGTACATGTGTGCACACACAGACACACATACTACCTCATAGTACTGGGATTAATAAACTCTGCAACTTTGTACATTGTCTTGATCCATTCGGGCTGTTATAATGAAGTGCCTTAGACTATGTAATTTATAGACAACAAAAATTTGCTTTTTGTAGTTCTGGATGCTGGAAAGTTCAACATCAAGGTGCCAGCAGATTGAATGTCTGGTGAGGGCCAGCATTCTCATTGATGGTGCCTTCTATCTGTCCTCACATGGCTGATGGGACACAAGCTCCCTGGGGTAACATATAAAGGACACTGATCCCATTCATGAGAGTGCTGCTTGTGTGACTTAATCACCTCCCAGAGGACACACTTCTTAATACTATCACATTGGGACATGCCAACTTTGAGGGGACACAAACATTCAGACCATAGCATATATAATTATATATAATATCTTATTATAAAAGTTGCTCCTGTATTTTACGTTTTAGAATTTGGAAATCAATTTTATGTTCATCCTGTTATACTCTTTACACTTTTATAAAGGATTTTAAAATTAAACTTTGTATTTTGAAATATCTGTAGATTAGCAAACAGTTGTATGAAATAATATGGAGAGATCCTGGGTAACTTTTACTCCATTTTCCCCTTGATTATATCTTGCAAAACTTTAGTGTAGTATCATAACCAGGATGTTGACATTGATACAGTCAAGATGCAGAACATTCCACCACCACAGGGGTCCCTCATGTTCCCTTTTATGGTCATTTTCCTCCTGCCCATATGCCCTCCATAATCCACAAATATGTTCTCCATTTCTATAATTTTGTCATTGAAAGTATGATATATACATGAAATCCCATAGTGCGTAGCCTTTCGCAGTAGCCTTTTTTCACTCAGCATAATTCTCTGGAGATATATCTAGGTTGTGGAGAATTTCAGCAGTGTCTTTCCTTTTATCTCTGTGTAGAATTACATGCCATGGATGGGGTGTGTGACAGTTTGGTTAGCCATTCACCCATTGAAGGGCATCTGAGTTGTTTCCAGTTTTTCAGGTTATTTGAACAAAGCTGTTGTGAATACTTGTGTATGGGTTTTTGTGTGAACACAACTTTATTTCTCTGGTATAAATGCCCAGGACTGCAGTATCTGGGTTGTATGGGTAAATTGAATGTTTAGCTTTTTATGAGTACAATTTTATTTATTTTTTTTGACAGGCAGAGTGGACAGTGAGAGAGAGAGACAGAGAGAAAGGTCTTCCTTTTTTCCATTGATTCACCCCCCAATGGCCAATGTGGCCGGTGCACTGCGCTGATCCGAAGCCAGGAGCCAAGTGTTTCTTCTGGTCTCCCATGCGGGTGCAGGGCCCAAGGACTTGTCCACTGCACTCCCGGGCCACAGCAGAGAACTGGACTGGAAGAGGAGAGACCAGAACAGAATCCGGCACCCCAACCAGGACTAGAACCCGGTGTGCCGGCACCACAGGCGGAGGATTAGCCTATTGAGCCATGGCATGGGCCATTGTTTAGCTTTGTAAAGATTTATTTATTTATTTAAAAGGCAGTGAAAGAGCGAGAGAGAAAGAAAGAGATAGAGAGAAAGGAAAAGAGAGAGAATGAATCTTCTATCTCCTGGGTCATTTTCCAAATGGCTGGAACAGCCATGGCTTGTCCAGGTGGGAGCCAGGATCCTGATCTCCCAGATGGATGCAGGGGCCCAGGTATTTGGGCCATCTTCCACTGATTTCCCAGGTACATTAGCAGGGAGCTGGATCTGAAGTAGAGCAGCCAGGACTTAACTAACACTCTGATATGAAATGCTGGCGTAGCAGATGGCAGCTTAGTTCACTGTGCCAAGACACTGGCCATGCAGGCTTAGCTTTTTAAATAACTGTTAAGCAGTGTTTGGTGTGGTTGAAACATCTTACATTCTCACCAGAAATGTATGCATGACTCAATTTCTCTGCATCCTCACCAGATTTTTCTTCTCCTCCTCCTTCTCTTCCTCCTCCTCCTTCTTTCTTCTTCATGTATTTATTTATTTATTTGTAAGGCAAAGTTACAGAAGGAGAGGGAGATCTTCCATTCGCTTGGTTATTCCCCAAGTGGCTGCAATGGCTGGAGCTGGGCTGATCTGAAGCCTGGAACTTCTTCTGGGTCTCCCATGTGAGTGCAGGGGCCCACTTGGGCCATCCTTTGCCACTTTCCCCGGCATAGTAGCAGGGAGCTGGACTGGAAGTGGGGCAGCTGGGACTAGAACCTCCATCTATATGGGATGCTAGTGCTGCAGGCGGCAGCCCTATCAGCTATGCCACAGCACGGGCCCCCTCACCAGCTATTGGTGTTTTCACTAGTTTTAATTTTAGCTATTATGACAGCTGTGTGCTGCTTTCTCATTGTTGATCACCACAAGTATATGAGATAGCAACAAGTAGACTAGCCAGAGGTGCTGAGCATCCTTTCATGTGCTTATTTGTTCTTCTATATCTTTTGTAGTGAAATTTCTTTTCCTATCTTTTGTCCAGATTCTAACTGAATCATTTATTATTGAGTTTGAAGTGTTTTTTATGTATTCTATATTCTAACTCTTTGTAAGTAAGGTGGTTTCCAAACATCTTTTCCCACTCTGTAGCTTGCTTTTTCCTATTTTTAGTGGGGCCTTTCATAGAGCAAAAAATTCCAAATTCGATGAAGTCCATTTTATCCATTTTTTCTTTTTTGGATCATGGCTTTGGTGACAAGTCTAAGAAGGCTTTGCCTAGTCCTAATTCCAAAGATTTTCTCCAACTTTTTCCCAAAAGTTGTATGACTTTACATTTATATCTCTAGTCCATGTTGAGATAATTTGTATGAGACATGAGGCTGAGGTCTGGATTCAGTTGTCACTTGTGGGTATCCAATTGCTCTGGTCCCACTTGTTTCTGGAAAAGCCATCCTTCATCCATTGGACACCTACTTGTATCTCTGTCGCAAGTCAGCTGGGGATATTTGTGTGGGTTTATTTCTGAGATCTCTATTTTATTCCATTGGCCCACCTGTCTGTTCCTTTTCTGCTGCTGTACAGTCTTGATCACTACAAGTATATGAAAAGACTTGAAATTGGATAGGCTAATTCCTCCCATGTTATCCTTCTTTTTCAAAATTATTTTAGTTATTCTAGCTTCTTTGTCTTCCCATAAACATTTAAGATCAATCTTTTCTATAAAACTTTTGAGGACTATGATGGGAATTACATTAAACCTGTGTATCAAGGTGGGTGAGTATTGGCGTCTTGTGGAACCTCTTTACACCTTGGTCAAGTTTTGTCATTTTCAGCTTATCTCAGTTCAGTGAGAATCTGGGCTGCTGGTACTCCCAACATGAATCTGAGCTCTAAGCACATAACATAAGCCAGGGGAACACTTTCAAATCCATGTGTCAGCAAATCTGAGGATGTGTGTGATGCAGCCGCATCGTGAGAGTATGAAGAACTGAAGAGGAAGGGAAGGTGGTACTGGAGATGGGGGGAGGAGGGGTGGAGTGAAAAGAGTGATCCTTGGAAAGGTTTTTCAAGGAAGTATAGGATTTACATGAACAGGGAGGAGAGGAGTATGTGGAGTCTGCTCAACCTTATGCTAAGAAATAGCTGAAGTCTTGGCTTCTGGTCCGCTCTCTGTGGAAATGCCTGCATCATTGCTATCATTTTTGTCCTCTGGACCTTTTCCAGCCCAGGTAGGTTTTTTTCAAGAGACTTTAGTGGAGTTACTCTTCTGAACTGTGAGTCTTTAGGCACCTCGGAGCACGTAGGCACTAGCGGGAAATGTCTCTGCCGTTCCCTCTCCAAGTGAAAGTTGTGCTTGTCCTGCCTTGACTCGGGCTGCCCCTGCAGACTGTTGTCGCGGGTGGAGAGGCCAGGAGTTAGTCTAGCTGGTTAATGTGTCTGTCTGCACTCTTCCTAGTGCCTACATTAAAATCACATGCTCGCAGTACACATGCTTATTGCAAATTGCTCCCAGTGTCTTTTCTGCCAGCTGAGCCTCCCAAGATGATGGCAGGTCTTTAGAATCATTCCAGACCCAATGCATCGCAAAGAAAATCATTACCTGAGGTATTCAGACCCAAGTGCAAGCCTCGCACCTCTTGCAGTCCCATGCTCACACTGTGCTCTGCTGGCTAATCATTTCAGAATTAGTTGTCCCGGGATGTGATCTAAAGAAAGTTTCTTCTGCCCTTCCTGATGCCTGGTGGGCAGAAGGCATTGTCAGTATTTGCTGAGTGATTGAAAAGGCTGACTGACATATAAACATCAAACATAGAATGAATTTTAGATCTATAAACACACAGGTAAATGGCAACACGTTTGGTTATCTCTAGGATATTGAGCCTGTTAGGAAGCCCTTTGAGGCTGTGTGCCTTTCTTCCAAGGACGTCCTTGCTGGGTCACGAGGGCTCTAAGGGTCAACAGCAAGTGGCAGAACAAGGTTGCTTATTGATACCCGATTCCCCTGATATTTTCACGATCTGTTGTATAATCTTAACACAGATTGAAATTAGGACTATATTTTGATTTGGGGTATTTAGCACATTCAATAAAAAATGCAGTTATCCTCACGGGTTTAAGTGGAGCCCTATTTTTCAGTTTTTTTTCCCACTAGAGATATAAAGCCTAGTCTGCTGATTATGCGACATCTGTAATTCTTACTCAAATCTCTGAGTAAATTTAGAATTTGCCTCAATGACAAGATTCAATCCAAAATAAAACCTACTTGTGTATGTAGGGTTTTCTCAAAACTCTTTCCTGCTTGTGTAGTCAAACTGCATATCCAGTACCTTTATTTCCCCACAGAAACCTTGAGTGATTGTTTCTACCTTTAAAGAAATGCTCCCCCACCCTCACCCCAACTCCAAGATTCCACAGAGAATGCAAAGCTTCCCACGGTAAACACGTATGTGTCAAACAAGTGGTTGCACTCCTATACTCTGTTGGTGAGCTTGCTTCCTCTCACTTCCCCTCAAAGATCTGTGGGTCATTGGTTTGTGAGGGCCATGAATTAAGTATGCCTGCATGATTTTATTTAATTTTTTAAAGCAACAAAAAATATTTCATGCTGAAAAAGGTTCACCTGAAAGACAGAATTAAAACAAATGTCTGGAGAGTATCAGGGAGGGTTTTATTATACTGTGTTTAATTGTAAACTTATCATTCTTTTCCAAAAGAATTCATTCTGATTTTCAACTTAAACAAATAATGTAAAGTCACCATTTAAACTACTGTTAGGTTTTTTATCTCAAAGTAGCTCAATGGCTTTGTTGCTCGTGTGGGAATGGAAATTAGCTCTTGGCACGAACCACTTTAATTTTTTGAAATCAGTTTGTGGGCCGAGTTCCTATGCTGCCTGACAGATGACATCATTTCCTGTGCTTTTCCCCAATCCTTGCTGTTTTTCTAAGATAGGATGAAGCTAAGTTTAACTTCGTATTTTAATGCAAGTATAGATCTTTTCCTGACCTACTTAGAATATTATCCAAAGTTTTCACCAAATCATTTTTTCCTTTTGTGTACTTGTAGATAGCTTTTTGTTAAAAAGCATTTTGGCTGAAATGTTTTAATGGAACCACAGAAGCCTAAAATAACAGTTTGTTTTAATCAGTTTCCTCAGTTGCTTGATTTCTATAATAATGCTCCAACAAAGGAGTCATTTCTGCTCTCATACATGGGGAAATACAGATAAAAGTATTTTTAATAGCTACCTACTTAGGGCTATGTAAGTGCTAGGGACACAGTGGGCTGCTTCCTCGTCTCAGTTTGTCTTTGAGGATGGATTTTGATGTCATTATCAGTTAATAATGCATTAAATAAATAGGAATTAATTTAGGATTGTTTTAAGTAGCACTTATAGGCAAGTTGCTACTTATGGGGTTGTACTTCATAATCATATTGTTTGCCATTCTTAAGGTTTTTTTTTTAGAGATTTATTTGAAAATCAGAGTTACAAAGAGAGAGGGAGAGAAACAGAAAGAGAGAGAGAGAAAGAGAGAGAGAGAGGCCTTTCATCTGCTGGTTCACTCCCCAAATGACCACAATGGCCAGGGCTGGACCAGACTGAATCCAGGAGCCAGGAGCTTCTTCTGGATCTCCCATATGGAGACCTGCTTTTCCCAGGCTGTTAACAGGGAGCTACATTGGAAGTGGAGCACCTGGGACCAAACCAGCACCCATATGGGATGCTGGTGTTTCAGGAGGCAGCTTTACCCTGCTACGCCACATCGTTGACCCCAGAAGTTTTTAGACAAATGCAATGGGGATAGGAGAAATAAGTAAAAGCATTTTAGATTATATAGTACGTACTTTAAAAGAGAAGAGTAAGTACTCTAAGAAAAAAAGCTGCTCACAACTGGTTTGAGAAGGAGGAAATCAGAAAAGAAAAGAATGAAATGGGTCTTGAAAATAGATAGTATTTGACTATTTGCAACTGTATGTGTGATATGTATTGTGGATTAAGAGATAGAGGCAAAGATGGGGCTGGTGTTGTGGATTGAGCTGCTGCTTACGACACTGGCATCTGTATAGGAGTGCTGGTTTGAGCCCAACAGCTCTGCTTCTGATCTAGCTTCCAGCTAAGGTGCCAGAGAAGACAATAGATGGCTCCTGCCCTGCACATTATAGACCAGAGTAGAGTTCTTGCCTGGCTCAGACATGGCTATTGCAGCCATTTGAGGAGTAACCAATGGATGAAGGATCTCTCTCTCTCTCTCACTCCTCTTCTTTCCTTCATTCTCTGTTGCTCTGCCTTTCAAATAAATACATCTTAAAAAGAATTAGATGCAAAGAGACAGGTTAGAATGGGGGATTCCATGGAGAGTCTAGCACAGACAAAGTAAGTGCCAGGCATTTTGCGTGGGGCAAAGTAGGCAGTTGGAAATACTTGTTGAGTGAATGAATGACTGATAAGTTAGTCTCAGGGGACTGAGTCAGAGGACATAGTAAGAGCATGCACAGGGGCTCTGAAAGGTGGGACTGTGTGGAAGTGGGCCTTGAATGCTGTGAGATAGAGTTCCTAACTATGAGAAACAGTGACTTGATCAGCCCTTGTCCTGACTGTTGATGTACAATTTAATACTTTATCCCTTTTAGTATTTTGTTTTGTTTGTTCTAGATAATACTATTGGTTGAACTCTGTAATTAACACATAATTATTCTTAGGTGTTTACATTTATCTGAAAAGTGATCCCTGTTAAATATAAGAGTAGGAATAAGAGAGGGAGGAGATGTACAATTTGGGGCATGCTCAATCGGACTTGCCCCAAATGGTGGAGTTAGAAGTTAGAAATGTGCCAGGGGATTCCAATACAATCCCATCAAGGTGGCATGTACCAATGCCATCTCACTAGTCCAAGAGATCAATTTCAGTTCACAACTGATCACACTGATAGGTCTAAGAGTCAAAGGGATCACACAAATAAGACTAGTGTCTGCTAATACTAACTGATAGAATAAAAAAAGGGAGAGAACGATCCAACATGGGAAACGGGATACACAGCAGACTCATAGAATGGTAGATGTCCTAAATAGCACTCTGGCCTCAGAATCAGCCCTTAAGGCATTCAGATCTGGCTGAAGAGCCCATGAGAGTATTTTAGGCATGGAAAGCCAAGACACTTTGGCAAAAAGAAAGGGGGGGGGCTAAATGAAAGATCTCTGTGAGTGAGATCCCAGTAGAAAGAACGGGCCATCAAAGAAGGAGGTACCTTTCTCTGAAGGGAGGAGAGAACTTCCATTTTGACTATGATCTTGTCTAAATAAGATCAAAGTCAGCAAACTCAAAAGGCTTCCATAGCCTTGGAAACCCATGACTAGAGCCTAGGGAGATTACTGACACTATAAACAAGAGTGTCAAATTGTTAAGTCAACAACAGGAGTCACTGTGTACTTACTCCTCATGTGGGATCTCTGTCCTTAATGTGTTTTCCAATGTGAAGTAATGCTATAACTAGTACTGAAACAGTATTTTACACTTTGTGTTTCTGTGTGGGTGCAAACTGATGAAATCTTTACTTAATATATACTAAATCGATCTTCTATATATAAAGAGAATTGAAAATGAATCTTGATGTGAATGGAATGGGAGAGGGAGCAGGAGATGGGAGGGTTGCGGGTGGGAGGGAAGCTATGGGGTGGGGGAAGCCATTGTAATCCATAGCTGTACTTTGGAAATTTATATTTACTAAATAAAAGTTAAAAAAAATACAGGAGAGAGAAGGAGCTTTTAATGGTATTTCAGTTAGTGTATGACATGTTCACTATCTCTTTCAACTTGACTTAACTGTATCTAAGAGGGTATAGTAAATGTTGGGTTCTGCACCTTCCTTTCCCTGTTGTGTGACTGAGATTCTTGTAGTTCACTATTTAAAAATGGCCTTTTCTTCTGAAGTCAAGTAGCCACTTTGCAATTCTGTCCTGAGGATGCCCAACGAGAAGTACTGCCTGGGGCAGCCGCTGGCTGGAACCTCTCTCTGGTTTGGGGAGAAGATTTGGCCCTGTGTATTGGGAAGACTGAGCATAAGCAGCTGACTTCTGCACTTGCACACAGAGAGAGGGTCCTCTTCTCCTATGTAAAAGCATTGTGCTCTCTTTCTTGGGAGTTTATTTCCACCGTGTAGAGGCCAGGACAGAGGAAGCCAAACTTCAGTGCCTAATCCTGGCCTCCCTGTTTAGGGATATTTCAATAAGGATTAGTGTTTAATTCAATCAAGCCCTTGGTCTTTTCCAAGAAGGGTAACTGTTGCTTCTAGAAGGATAGAGAATAGCCTGGGATTTTAAAAAAGATTAGGTGGCGACAGCCTGAACACTGAGGAACGAGAGCAGACGCCTGTGCTGTCATGATGTTGATGTCTCACGATGGAGCCTGCAGGTGTCATTATTCCGGCTTCCTCTGGCATCACATTGTCTCAGGCCTCAGGCTGTCAGCTCACGGTCTTTCTACCATGGGCCCTGCAATGTGCACTTCTGTAGGTGAAAATGTGTCAAAAGGTGGTTTCCAAATACTGAGGGTCTTAATTTAGTTTAAGGTTACAGTCTAAACAAGCAGCTTTTTTCTGAGCCAAGCCCAGCTATCCCCATCATCAGTCTTGTTATTAAATAGCTTTCTAGGTATTTTCTTTTTTCTATTTTCTGTCTCTAAATTATTTAAAAACTCCTGTGGCATTTATTATTCTACAGCTTTTCACAGGAAAATTATTGCTCTTATAATCTTGTATGATTACTGGAGACATTACTTATTTGTTTACAGAAATGATGATTCATCAATAATGCTAAAATAGACAACTCTTTTGGCACAATTGGAGAATGTCAAATTATATTGCATTGTAAATGATTTATATACACAGATGGTAATGTTTAACATTATTAGGCCATTTCTGCTTAAATATATGAATCTCAAAAAGCGATTTATTTTCCCAAATAACTAAAAATTGACTCTTATAAACTGTTATAATCTATGCACTTAAGTTGCAAAAATGAATCATTTTTTTCTTCTTTTTCCCCAAGTACAACACTGTAATATTCGCTGTATGAATGGAGGTAGCTGCAGTGATGACCACTGTCTATGCCAGAAAGGATACATCGGGACTCACTGTGGACAACGTAAGTAAACCACGGTTCTTAGTGGTCTCACAATTAACCTCTGTGTAGACACATAACCAGGTATTTGCTGATGGGTTTTCTTCGGTCACAGCATTTTTACAGATGCTTAGTGAACCGTACAGATGAGCAGATCACTTACCTGACACACTTGGGATCAAACTTCCCATGGGATCTTGTTTATAGGTTGTTTGATTCACTTTGCTCTCATTTCCCATCCCTTCTCTGCTTGTCTCCCTTTGATTTGCAGTCACTACCTAGAGTGCACAATTCTTTGTTCCAGAGGCAGACCTTCCATCACTTGCTGAACCTCTCTACCTGGATTTTCAGGACACACCTCAAAGTTTTTCAACATTCAGGCTCTCTTTCTCCCCAGACATCTGTTTTTTGTTCATTAATGAAACTGCATCTCTCTAGTTTCCAAGTCCAAATTTTATTGGTGTAGCACTTATTACCTGGTTGTTGGTTTTTTGATTCATTCCTCAGCACCACTTGCTATGTTTACTCTCTACCAGTCCCTGACCTATACAGAAGATGAAAATTCCTTTTAAAAGATTTTTTATTATTCTGTGATGAATGTGCATATATATATATGTCTATACCCTCAGAAAACTTTGGAAGTTCAAAAAATAAAAACTAAAACCCATAATTCAATCATTCCAGATACTGCATTATAAACTTTTAATGCATATTTGATATATGAGATCTCATTTTTGGTATATGAGGTTCATGATATCAAAAATTTAAAAATACATTTTAATGGTTGTGTAATACTCCATTATATGAATGTTTTGCTATTTATTTCATGAGTCCTTAATGGTAAGCATTGTTAAGTATGCTTCTGGATTTTGCTATTGTATATATATTTGCTATGATGAATTATGCTATTATAAATAAAGTTGTAAACCAAAAACAAATGCCCTGGTGACCATCCACATACTACAGTGTGGTAAGAATATTGCTTGAGTTTTGTACAGCACAATGTGGAGAGAGGTAGAACAACCTCTCCAGTGTGGACAACTCTTGAGCTAAGTCTTGAGGGATAGGTAGTTCACCTGCCAGGTGTTGGGTGATGGACCTTTTAGGTAGAAGGCACAGTTTGAGCCAAAGCACTTGACCAGGATGTAACATGGGCTTTGAGCCATAGCAGGTGCTTGTTGTTGCTAGAACTTAAGTGCTCAGGGAGGTGATGGGAGGGGAAATAAAGTCAGATGGGAAGTCATAGGCCAGGCTTCAGTGCTTTTGTACAAACTATGTTTGCTTCTAACGCAGAGCCAGGAAAGGGAAGTGAGAGAACAGCAGTAAATAACAACCACATTACACCCATTGCATCACCTAATGTGTGCTGGGCGCATTTGTTCACTCTTTACATGTATTGACTCATGTAATAGACAACACCTCTTTGAGTTAGAGACCTAGTTATTACCTCCTAACAAATGAGAAAACTCAGGGTAAAGACTGCAATTTCTCCAAGGATGGACAGATGGTAAATGGCAGAGTTGGGATTGGAACCTAAGCTGTCTGACTCCACAGCACATGTGTTTAATGTTCCAAAAGGCAGGCCCTAAATACTTAGGAAGTTCTACAGTGAGAAAGATAAGGGTGGCCACAGTGTGGATGAGAAGCTGGAGAAGGAAGAAACAGAAAGTAGGATGACAAGTCTTAAGTAAGCTGTGGCTACATAGATGGTGAGGTAGGCGTGGATTCAGAGACGTTTCAGGAGAATTTGGAGGAGCTCCTGGGAATCTCTCTTGCTCCCTTTGATACTCTCTGAAAGAGTTCAGTCCAAATCCCAGCATACAACATATGCTCAGAATTAATTTCTTAAACTTTAGCTTCCTCATTTGTAAAATGGGAAAATGGCTTAGATAATCTTAGAATTTCTTTACTGTCTAAACTCTCTTTGTTTTTCCCAAACCATAACGTAAGATATCAAAAGAACTGCTAATATGCCCCTCCAATTTTGTGCTAAGAAATGGATTCCTGTCACCATCTTTGACTGTTAGAGGTTGTGCTATTTTAGGTTCTCTGGTGCCAACTTGTACAAAGACAGAATTATATGCACAGAGGTTTATTAAGGAAATACCTGTGAAGAATAAAGGAGAGACGAATCAGGAGTTGGAGGGGATGTCTTTCAGACTATGATGGCTGTTTGGTTCCTGTGCAAGGAGAGAGAGAAGGAAGGATGATTGTACAGGAGCCTTAGAATATTACATAGCTCTGAGAAAGCGTTGGCCAGCTGAATGGGGAGCCCAGAGCAAAGATCGCCCACCAGGAAGTTCCAAGATGGGCAGAAATGGCCACTTTCTAGAATCCTGCTGTGTTCACAGTCACTCACTGAGATTACGCTTTGGTGTGACCACTGCAGCTGAGCTGAAGAAGTAAAATGGCTGGAAGCTGTCTGCGAACTAAGCTCCTTGTAGTAGATTCTCTATAGGGGAGATCAGAGTGACTCAACTCCATGTTTGCCCTGGAGTTCCAAACACAACTCTTATAACTGCCATCTGTATGGGTAGAAGTAAAATAGAGAGAGAATCAATGAAGGAACGTGAATTTAGATGGAGGCATTAGAAACGGCTCACAGAGGAGTGTGGTTTGAGCTGGGCTTTGAGGAGTATGTAGGACTGAGGGATTTGTCAGGGAAAAGCCCATCACCCATGAAGACGATGCCTGTGAGAGTTGTAGGAGATTGTATAGGGAGGAGTTATTCATAACATGAACTTTTGTTTCTTGTTTAATGCCTCTCCTAAAAAGTACCTCTCTGAAGTGCCTCTGGACTTCTCTCACCAATAGTTTCTATAGATTCTGTTACAGCACTCAACTGGGGCTTCATTATGTTGCTTAAATCACTGTCAGTATTAACGTTTTGTCCTTGCAGGTAATTGTGTGATTTAACTTGCGATGCTTCTGTAAGGGTGACATCTGCAGGTCTGATGTTTCTTCTTAAAGGAGCCCTCTCTAAATTAAACATAAATCATAAGCAGAAAGAACCAGCTTGCTAAAATGTGGTTTCCACCCCATCCAGTGAAGTCTCTTAGAAACCACTAGTTTAGATGAAAAATTCAGAGTTTTGCCTTGATGCTTCGCAGAAGGAAGCTGTTGGGGTTAGCACATGGACAAGGTCATTGGTTCCAGGACGTGTCACCTAAGGTTGCCTGAGGAACATCTGAGGATCTGTATCTGTGGTGTGACTGTTTAAAAAAAATGCATCAGTGTGATTGTGGTTATTTTGAATCTTTATTGTTAGCCTTTCAGGGAGCATAAGAGTTACTGCATCAGCATCTCCTCTCAGTAAGGGTCCTCTGCTCTCTCTTTCTGTTGCAGCTGTCTGTGAAAGTGGCTGTCTCAATGGAGGGAGGTGTGTGGCTCCGAATCGATGCGCATGTACTTATGGCTTCACTGGACCCCAGTGTGAAAGAGGTAATGGAATTCAAAATCATTTGCATGAAGGCATTCTTGCGGCTAAAGCTGTTATTGATTTGTACAGTCGTTGGGTTTGTGTGTCTAATGCATAAATTTTTGCCAAGCTGGTCTCTGAATTGTCAGTGGAGAGGTCCCTAGAATGACAAGACAGTGGCCCCAAACCTATGCTTGTTTTTCTGCAATTCCTGCCCATGGGGCATAGCACTTAATAGGGAGCACATACAGGACCAACTGGCATAGAGATAAAGGGGTGGGGCATTTTCTACCTGGGAAGGGATTGAGTTTCTTATTATCTTAGTACATTAGAAAAGTGATCACAAGCAAAACATATGTATGGAAACGGGAAAGTTTAGGATGAGAAATACCTGAACAGTTGTTGGATACAAGCTCAGCATTCAAGGTTCACTGTGGAAATACTGCAAGTCTGCTGATGAACTGTGCTGTCAAGTATGTTGTATGTGGTTTATTCAGTGTTCACTGCAGCCTGCTGAAGGGTGATTTTTGCATAGAAGACCAAAGCTCTTAGAGGTCCATGGATATCCTCAAGGCCATACATAATAAAAAGCTTTCATTTGAATGTGGATTTTCTGTTTTCAAGTCTGATATGTATTGTTGTTTATATAAGAGAAATGGTCCACCTGATTTGCCTATCTATACAAGTGAAGATGATATTGGAATATATGTGGATGTACATGATTCTTAAGTTTTATCACCCTGAACTTTGGCTTTGTCAATCATCTTGTCTCAACATTCATAGCCATTTTATCATCATTACTAATTTTATAATGAAGATTTAGAAGGTTCATTTCATACAGAAAAGCAATTAAAATATACTAAAAGTTTTTAAACTGTAATATTACAAAATTTAGATAATTACAGAAAGATCTGTTTTTCTTTTTTGGGGAGCTTTAACTGTTTTGTGTTTCAAGTAAAAACATTCTCTGCAACATGCTGTATCACAGGGTTATTGGCAGATAAATTGCGACTGTATACATAAAGCATTTCTTGATAGTGTAGTAAACTTTCAATAAATAGAAATATTAATAAAATCTGTTCTAACCCGACAATAGTTCTTGTACCTAATATAAGCTGACAGCAGATAAGAAATAGCCAATATATCTCTGCTTCAGAGTTCAATGCTCATAATTTCAACAAATGGAAATTAATCTGGATTTATCCAGGGTGGGGTGCTATATAAAACTTAGGTTGTGGGATCAGAGACTTTGGACTGAAGTACAGCTCTGCTGTTATTCTAGCTGAATGACATGAGCAAATCACACACAATGTAGTGATTAAAATAAGTAAATAACAAAGCCATAGCATTCTTGGCACCTAGACATTTAGTGAATGACAGCCGCTTCCCTCCTCCTAAGGCACCTGCTACCACCAGCACTGCAGAAGATAGTTTTACTTGTCAGAGGAAGGCACACAGGTGACTGCCTACAAGTAAGATGTTGTTCTTCTAAGCTGGAAAGTAAAGATTGAGAAGCAGAGGCTGGATATATGTCATTTCAATCATATGGCAGAGAGAAAAAAAAACAGCAGACAGTGCTATGTGAGACTTTTTTTTTCTGTTTCTATTTCTAAAAGTTAATCTAAACTCATTAATAAAGCAGTAGTACATCTTTTTGCAAGTAACTCTAGGTCAATTGCTATTATTACTGGATAAATAATATTGTATCTCTGTTCATGAGACCACTGTATGGTATTTGTTGACAGGTGATACATAATGGACTCGTGACCTATATGTTGCATTCTGGTATCCTTTTAGGGTTCCTCCTTATATTGTTTCTCTTTAACTTGTACAGATATACTTTTATTTTTATATTTTATAGGTAAGTAATTTATATATTTGTATCTATTTCTCTAGAGGGAATAAAGACACCAGAGTCTATCAGGTAGTATCATTTTGTGGCCTTATTATTTAATCAGTGAGGATGTTGTAGGAGATCAGAACTGTTAATCTGTAACTTGAAGATCATTTTTCAGATGGTAATAGTGACTTTAGTTTGTTTTGGAAAAATTAAAAATAACATGAAGTTATAGGGCATTTAACTTGCTACAAAGAATGAGACTCAGAATTTAGGTATTGATGGAAAACAGTCTAAAATACAGAGTGATATTGAACCATTCCATAGTTATTTCATCAAAGAGTAGATGCCTTCCTAAGATCAAGAAATGAATTGAATGGATTAAGTCACTAAAATGCTAATCAAAACTGGCTACTACTCAGGGATTTCTCCCAGTTTTGTGTCTTTAATTGCCCCCCTTCAGGGAGAAAGGCTATCGAGAGAAATAAGCAGCAAGGTGCAAATAGATGTTAGCTCCAAGGAATCTTCACAGTAAGACTGTGATTGTCTTGGTGATTATCTAAATCAGATCCACCCCCCCTGGCAGATTTGCCGGCATTGCTGGTAGGGAGATTGGAGAACAGAAGCCAGGCACCCTTTAATCATCACTCTCAGCTGGTTCTGTCCACAAGTACAGTCGCAGACCTGCAGTGGCGGAAGGGAGACAAGGGAGAGGGGCAATCTCTTTGATTCCAAAATTGAACTTCCAGTGATAGACTCTTCCGAGTTTCCTGCTCTTATGAATGTCGTGTGCTTTCCTCTGTAAAGGATTACAGACAATATATCTCCTACTCAAATGCGTGTTTGTGATTTTAAGAATGATGAGTGAAAATGTAGGATGGAGTTTGGAAAAATCCATCTTGCTGCAAAGGGAAGTATTCAGTGTGGCTTCTGATAGTATATTTAGTGTATTTATGAAGTTGTGTGTTACAGGATAGCTACCTAGGCTAATGGCATTCTGTTTTGATTGGGATGTAGATTTTTATTTTAGGAAATGAACTTCTAGGAAGCTTCTAGAGGTTTCCCTTCTCCCTTCCTGGGGGCTGAGTTTGCTGCTCCCCCTGCATTCTCCCTAGCACTCTCTCCACACCCTTTTCATAGTATGTACCAAATTACATTGAAACAAGTTTCCATCTCCCTCCCTCTTCCCAGAGCTCAACTTCTCCAGCAATAATTGCAGATTAATTACTTTTTTAATTCCCATGTCAGTCAGTCTTAATGCTTGATGCTTAAGATGTGCTAATAAATTTTGAATAAGACTCATGTATAGCATCAGAAAACTAAACTTACAATTCTTGGATATGGACAATACCACATGTAAATAATTGCTTTTTGCCTATTTGTCCGCAGTCCTGTATATTTGTCATTGGCTTCATGTTAGCCAGAGCTTATCACAATGTCAATGCCTAATTGAATTCAGCCTCATCTTTCAGAAATATGATCTTTCAGGACCACAAAAGTGTCATTTTCAATTGACAAGGATGCAAAAAAGAGGTATGTTCTGATCAAAATCCAGTGGCAATAAAACCAAAAGCAAAAAACTTCCTATTATGATGTAACTCATATAGAAGGGAATGTTTACAATATAAATTATATTACAATATAATTTATATCAGAATACAAATCTTTGTCCCTGGGATATCTTGGAATTTTTATACATTTGCAAGTATCTCAGAGACCCAATGCATGTGTGAAATACCCTTAGAGAGTGATACTAACAGAATTTGGATCTCTTTAAGCTGGTAAGTGAATCCTAATAACCCATGATCATAGCATTTTGGTGTGTGATGGAAGGAGGCTTGAATTTATGAATCATAACTCTCATTCAACAAATACAGTCAGTTTATGAAGCCAGGTTGTATCACTTGTAGCTCATAGCTCTTATAATAAATGTTTAAAATAAACATATTTAACATATTGCTTAGTCTCATTGGGCAGGTAGCAATGGTATATAGTACCATGGCCTCTCTGTACCCAGAAGGAGGAAAGTTGCAATCTATAACTTGTTTGGCCTGCAGTGTTGACTTTTTAAAAACTGAATAGGAATAGCTTTCAGTACATTCTTCAATTTTTAACAGTCCCCACTGCTCCTTATTGTGATACATCTGGCTCACTTCATTCATTCAACTTGCTTCTTGGCTCCTGTGGGCATTCAAGTTTGTGAACTCCTGCTGTACCCTCTATTAAGGATTGCATCTCTTTATGTATGTGGATGTTTTTCTAAAGGTTTTATTTTTTTATTTTGAGAGGTAGAGTTACAGACAGAGAGGGAGAGACAGCGAGTAAGGACTTCCATCTGCTGGTTCACTCCCCAAATGGCTGCAATGGCTAGAGCTACGCCAATCCAAAGCCAGGAGCCAGGAGCTTCTTCTGGGTCTCCCACCAGGGTGCAGGGGTCCAAGGACTTGGGCTATCTTCCACTGCTTTCCCAGGCCATAGCAGAGAACTGGATTGGAGAGGAGCAGCTGGGACACAAACCAGTGCCCATATGGAATGCCAGTGCTGCAGGCAGAGGCTTAGCCTACTATGCCACATAGCCCATGTTTTTTTTTTTTTTTAAACACCAAGTTTCCTTCATTTTTTTTGCTCTTAAGTCCCTGTACATACACATTTATTGTTTTCTTGTTGTATATCCCTTCCCCCACCCACAGGGCCTTCTCTCTGCTTGGGCCTTGAGCAACCAGTAGAATTTATCATTGCCCAAGCTCAGTGGTACAGTATGTTATATTTGTTATCAGAATATTGAAATGAGGTCACTGCCTGTTTTTGGCAATGACAACACAAGCTGGTTGTGTATTGCTGTAGTTGCTGCCAAGAATAGACCATGTGGAATCACACTTCTTCTTGCCATCTTGCCTTAGAATATAGACCATTAAAAATATCATTCAATACTCTTGCATTCAGCACAGTGAATTGTCTGCATGGATGAGACTTCCCAAGGTTCTCGACAAAGCAGAGCCATATGATGGGATAGATCTGAGCTTGGAGAAGGGACCGGGGGAGGTAATATAATGATGAACAGGTTTGAGGAAGAAGAGAAACAAGGAACGAATGCTGCAAACACGTGAAGAGAAGCAGAAGAATTAGGAGAGCACCAAGTCCAAGAAGCCAAAGGCAAGAAGCTGTTGAAGAAATAGTTTGGTAATTGTTAGACCCATCAGAAGGTCAGGAGAGAACAAAAATCATGCAGAGGCCCTAGGCATGATTACAGCTGGTGTGTGCTGCTCGCTCCCAGTGGACCAGGCAGTGTGCGGAGCCCAGGACTTTGGTGTTTTGCAGTAACCTTATGAGGAAAGTCTTACAATGAGTCTCAGTTTATAGAATATAAGCAGAGGTTAAGGAGAGATTAAATAGCTTGTTCAAGTGTTGAAACTGAAGTTGATCCATTTAGGTGCTAAGCCTGTAGATATAAGCACTGTGCTATACTTGGACTTTACTAGGAAGGGGGGTGTTGGTAACCATAGAAAATTTTCTAAGAAATGACAAGAAGAAACTGAAGACTGTGAATATGAAAAAAAGAAGATTTTTTAAAGCAGCATTAAAAATTTTGATCAGATACATACTTTCCTCCCAGGTAAAGTGGAGCAACGTTGATTTAAAATAACTTTAAAATGCAGAAGAAAAGAGCTTACGTGTCACCAGGATATACTTAATGCAGAGACTGCAGTTTCTCTGTTTGATTTCCTTGATTTGAAGACACCAGTTACTCATGTAAAGAGAGTGATTTCTGTCTGCTTGCATGACATATATGAGAAGTCTCAATGGAAAATATGGGAAAAAATGCATGGATTAAAAAATATAGCATAGTGGGTAAAGCCAACACTTGTGATACTAGCATCCCATCTGGGTGCCGGTTTGAGTCCAAGCTGCTTCACTTCTGATCCAGCTCCCTGCTAATGCACCTGGGAAAGCAATAGAGGATGGCTCAAGTGCTTGGGCCTCTGCACCCATGTAGGAAACCTGGCTGAAGCTCCTGGCTCCTGGCTTCAGACAGATCCATCTCTGGCCGTTGTGACCATCTGGGAAGTAAACCAGCAAATGGAAGATCTCTCTGTTCATCTCTCTCTCTCTCTTTCTCTCTCTCTCTCACTCTGCCTTTCAAATAAATAAATAAATCTAGAAATTTTTTGCACCAAAAAAACTTTATCTTTTATTATCTTTTAATTCCATTTTCCATGGACATTTTGCAGTACTGTCATACATGAGCTCCAAAAAACCAAACCAATGTGCCAAAACATAGACATATGAACGGAATACACCATTCAATGTAGTTTTCATGGAAAGTTTTGCAGTTTTCCTTCAATATTTCAATTGTTGAAAACATATTTGAAACCTCCTTTTAGGAAATGCCTATGTAGAGCCAGAACCATGTGCAAAAGGATATGGGCCATTTTGTTTCTTTTGAGGAGGCATTGTGAGTTTTCAGAAGTAGTCCGAAATTATTTACTTTTAATTTTAGTAACTACAGTGGATAACCAAAAATTGTAGCTATTTAGGGTGAACAATGGACTTAGAATAAAAAAACAATGAAAATAATTTCCTGTTGTGGCTCATAAAGCACATGGAATAGAATTAATTTAGTATTAAACTTTATGTGAGCCAGAGAATTGAGCCTTTTAGAATAACAATAATAATTATAACAGCAAGAACTTTCCTCTGATTCCTCCATCTGGAGATCTTCATCATGTACCATCAGAGTGTCAGCGTGCTCATGGGTTCTTCTAGATTGTGGTTCATTTGTTCTGTGTTAAATTCCCACCCGAGTCTAAAGTGTGAAGACAATGCTTGAATTTTTGCCGACTGAAAGAGGTCTGTTGGTTTAAATGCTGGCTATTAGTAGATAAAGCGTAAAGGAAAGCATTGTTGCACTCTTACTTTAAGGAAAGGAAACAATGGGGGCAAAAGTAGAGTATGATAAAGATGAAAGAGTGGAAATAAACCATAGTCCCTTAGAGAACAGAAGAGTGGAAAGTAAATTAGCTCTTATGAGTAAGCACTTGCTTCCTAGGGAATTACTGTGTTAATGGAGCTGGCAAGGTTCGTGGCAACAAACCACAACTAAGTTGATTACAATTCATTCTTGTATATATGTTTGAGAAACTGATATCCTCACTCCTTGGTTTCCCTGATGATATAAAAATGTTGATTTTTCACAGACATCTCAATAGTAATTGCACTGGACTGTTTTCAAAAATCCATCATATTAGGCAGCTGATAAGTATTTGTTATGGAAACCCAAGAGTGCAATGTCTACACTATGTCTAGTGAATGGAAGGACTAACAAATATCTTAGACACACTTAAAGAGCTTCATGGAATTAGGAACTGCTTTTTCTCCTTTTATTTAAAATAAATTTAATTGTGTAAATTTGAATTTTTAGCATGATATATGGGATACATATAATAAATTGGCTACCACAGTGAAGTAAATTAATATATCTGTCTTCTCACATAGTTACTGTTTTGTGACAAGAGCAGCTAAAATCAACTTACTTAACACAAATCTCTGATACAATGCAGTTTTTTAAAATTGTTGTCATTTCAACATTATTCATGGGGCCGGTGCTGTGGCATAGCAGGTAAAGCCGCCACCTGCGGTGCCGGCATCCCATAAGGGCGTCAGTTTGATTCTTGGCGGCTCCACTTCCAATCCAGCTCTCTGCTATGGCCTGGGAAAGCAGTGGAAGATGGCCCAAGTCCTTGGACCCCTGCACCCTGGTGGGAGACCCAGAAGAAGCTCCTGGAGCCTGGCTTTGGATTGGCATAGCTCTAGCTGTTGCAGCCAATTGGGGAGTGAACCAGCAGAGGGAATACCTCTCTCTCTTTCTCTCCTTCTCTCTGTGTAGCTCTTTCAAATAAATAAATAAATCTTTAAAAAAATTATTCACAAAGCCAAGGCATGGAAACAACCTAAGTGCCCACCAACAAATGAATGGAGGAAGAAAATGTGGTGAGGATACCTCAAAGAATTAAGGGAAATGGGATTAAAAGATAAATATATTGTTGCAAAAAATTCAAAATCCATATGTAGTTTTTTTAGAATATTACTCTTCTGTGAACACTTTGAAGAAATATCATGTACAGTGGAATATTATTCAGCCTTAAGAAAGAGATCCTGCTATTTGTGACAACGTGGATGAGCTTGGGGAACATTATGCTGAAGGAAACAAATGAAACAGAAAAAAAAAACTTATGTGATCTCATTTGTATGTGGACTTTTTTAAAAAGAACTATACAGAGATAGAGAATAAAACAGTGGTCACCAGGAGAGTGCGAGAGTGTGTGTGTGTGTGTGTGTGTGAGCACGCATGCGCCTGAGGTGGAGGAAATATGAGAGCTAGATCAAAGAATACACAGCAGCAGATACGGAAGATGAACAAGTCTACAGATACAACGTACCTCAGGAGTGCTTTTCTGGCATCCACCCTGACCTAGGGGTTTTCTGAAAGGCCTTGATGAAAAAAGAGATTCATTTTTTTTTCCCCTCTGGATGGAAGTACATTTTACGAAGCAGTGTTTGCAACACTAATTTCGCGTTTCAGATAGCCATTATTAGAGTTCCCGGTGTGAATGCCATAGACTCATGCTCATTCTCCAAGTGCCTGTAAAAGGAAAGCTCCAAGTTTGCTTCTTCCCAAAAGGTAAGAAGCATTGCATTGCTGTGACTAAGATACGTTGAAGCCTGATGAGCCTCACTTTGGGTATTGGTTCTAAATAAATAACAACACGTAGATAGCAGAGGCAGAATTCCCTAAATGTTACTATGCATCTAACATGGTATTGCAACATTTGGCAACAAGTGGGCTTTGAATAAACTTGATTTTCCTAAAATAGTTCCAGGAACTCCATCTGTCCTTGTTTTATTGTTGAGTAGCTGTGTGCCCTGTACGTACCTGGTATGAACAGGCATGGCTGGTAGGATGCAATGAGAAAGCAGCTTTGTTTCCATCTCCCGCTTGCTGTCCATCTTGCCCCCTCTGTTGGCTAGTTCCTCTTCTGGTGGATGAAATTCTTTGGATCCTTTCAGAATTTCTTCTCCATAAGGTCTCAGTGTGGGCAGAGGCATCTGTGTCCTACTGTGGCCTACATTCTCCTTTTTAACCTCTAAGTATTCAGTGGTACCTCCTGCCTTGTGAGTCCTCTTTGATACCCTAAGCAGCCTTCTGGGAAGGGACCCAAGCTCATCCCATATCAGCTTTTTCTTGTAGTGGCTCACAACGAGTTGGTGGGAAACACACATGTGTTTTTCGCAACAATAAATTGCCAATTTTGACGTAGTTGTGAACCCTCCCTAGAATCTGCTTGGGAGCTTTCTGCCAGCCTGTTTCCCAGCGCTGATAGTTGCAGAGTACAGTGGATGCTTAGCACGTAACCTGAGCAGTCTCCCCAAAGTCCTCCTCATGGCTTGGCTTCATAAAGTGGCACTCGTGCGATTCCCCAGGAAGCGTTTGTGACACTCTGGCCCTCACCCAGACACCCCCCCTCCCATCTCTTATTCCTTTGATATGCATGATCATCATCATATCCTTGGAGATTAGGCCTATTGTTTCCCACTTGACTTCGAATGTTACTTTTCTTTTGTTCTTCAACTGCAACTTCCTTTACATCCTTTACATTATTGAAGTGAATAATTTAATATAGCCATTTAAGTTGATGGAAAATCTGGTGTCACGATTTCATCTTCAAAGACTTTGTTGTTGACTTTATTTTCTATTTTTTTTAAGCTCATACAAGCCTTTGTAAAAGGTAAAAGGAGGGGCTGGCATTGTGGTTAAGCCACTACCTGTGATGCTGGCATCCCAGATGGGCACCAGTTCTAGTCCCTGCTCCTATGCTTCCAATCCAGCTGCCTGCTCTTACACCTAGAAAAGTAGTGAAAGATGGCTGAAGTTTTTGGGGCCTTGTACCCATGTGGGAGGCCTGGAAGAAGCTCCAGGCTCCTGGTTTTGGCCTGGCCCAACCCTGGCTATTGCTTCCATTTGGGAAGTGAACCAGCAAATGGAAGATCTCTCTCTCTCTCTCTCTCTGTCTCCCTCCCTGTCTTTCTCTGTAACTCTGCCTTTCGAATAAACAAATAATTCTTTTTCTTTTTTAAAGGGTGAAACTAGTTTTCATACTTTGGGGATACAATATCAGCTCAATTAAATCTAAAGGAGCAAAGGTCTATTGCAAGTCTTCCTGTGGTGGCCTTCCATTCTTCTACACTGAGCTTTGGCCTAAATTCTATTTGAGGCAGGATAATGGGATTTTTAAAAATTCCTCTTTGTGTGTATAATTTAGTGAAAGGGCTAGTCTATTTTTGAAACAGTTTGAGCTGAATCTTAAGGATAGTAGTCTGGAGACCCTTACCAATTTTATATGCTCAATTGAGAGTATTTCAGAACACTTGGTGTTTATGTTCCTCAGGAGTTCTGGTCTCTAGAGAGTCTATGCTGTTTTTGGTTTCTGAATGTATATTGGACAAAAATATGAGGCTTCATGGTCCAGATGATGTGCCAAAGTACTTTTTGTAGAACATTGGTCCCATGGGAGGTTCCATGAAATGAAGTTTCCATGGTCCATATCATCTTGGAAACTCTATACCATGTTCTCTTCTTGGAGAGGCACTAGGCAGTATTAGCATATTAGCTCTTGGGAGTCCTGCAAGAAACTGTTTTGACTTTGTTTAACCCAGAATTTCCAAACACGTTAATTTTTAAAAAGATTTATTTATTTATTTATTTGCAAGACAGAGTTAGAGAGAGAGAGAGAGAGAGAGAGAGAGAGAGGATATTCTGAGAGGGAATCTTCCATCTGCTGGTTCACTCCGCAGATGGCCACAATGGCCAGGGCTGGACCAGGCTGAAGCCATAAGCTTTATCTCGTTCTCCCACATGTGTGGCAGGGTCCCAAACACTTGGGCTGTTGTCAACTGCTTTTCTCAGGCCATTAGCAAGGAGCTGGATTGGAAGTAGAGCAGCTGGGACTTGAACTATCACCCATATGGGATGCTGATGCTGCAGGCAGTGACTTAACCCACTCTCACTTTGTTGCAACACTGACCCCCACATCCATCAATTGTACAATCTCTCCCCACCACACACACACGTTTTCTCCCTTAACACCTTTAACATCCTTATCCTGAAGATCTGGATTCTGATTATTTTGATAGCCATTTCGAAAATTATTTGACATCTTTATTCAACATCTGTCTTCTCAGTGGATACTTGAAATCCATATATGATTCTCATTCTGAAGATGATTATTTGTCTAAATATCTAGAAGATTTTGGAGGAAGACCTTTGTTATGTAGCCAGTCATTCCATTTGGTCAAGTAAGTGCTGGATAAAGTGCTCAACCCCTGAGGATTGGTTCCCAAATATTTTAATGTGTCACCTCGGCAAAACTGGAGTATCTCATACTGTCCTGACAGATTCCTGATTCCTAATTATTTGATGTGTTTGGCATGCCTGCCATCCTTGTTCCTATCAGCCCTGGGGGTATTATTTCTAGAACTAGGAGTATCAAATGTTTTTATGGCTAAAGCTCCCTTTTATTGACTGGTTAAATCCTTTTCTTTCAGTGTCAAGTTTAAGACTCCTCCCCTCTCCAATCATTTCCTTATCAAAGGGAACTCCCCCACGCAATTCCACCACCATCCAAGCAGCTTCTGCTTCCTGGACCCTATTCACATTTCAATTAGTTGGTCCAGGTATCTATTACACTTTTGGCTTTTGTCATTCACTTTAAGAATTACATCAGCCAATTAAGCATTTTTATTTCTCTAATGAATTCTTGTATTTTATTACATTTTAAAGTAATTAAATGACCTAGTCCTTTTTTTGGTTATATATACTGATAATTTTCAATAATGTTTGCTAAGTGTTCAGGAATGAGTATATTCACTTTTTTTAAAGATTTATTTTATTTATTTGAAAGAGTTACAGAGAGAGGTAGAGCCAGAGAAAGAGAGAGAGAGGTCTTCCATCCATTGGTTCACTCCCCAAATGACCAAACAGCCAGAGCTGAGCTGAGCTGAGGCCAGAAGCCAGGAGCTTCTTCCAAGTCTCCCACACGGGTGCAGGGGCCCAAGGATGGGCCATCTTCTACTGCTTTCGTAGGCCATAGCAGAGAGCTGGATGGCAAATGGAGCAACCAGGACTTGAACCGGCACCCATATGGGATGCTGGCACTGTAGGCTGGTGCTTTAACCTGCTGCGCCACAGTGCCAGCCCCTCACTTTCTTGAAATACTTTTTTCCACATACATTTATTGGTTCTTGTTTGGAGATACTTCTTTTTTTAAAGATTTATTTATTTATTTAAAAATTAGTTACACACAGAGATAAGGACAGGCAGAAAGAGAGAGAGAGTGAGAGAGAGAGAGAGAGAAAGGTCTTCCATCTGATGGTTCACTCCCCGATTGGCTGAAACGGCCCGAGTTGTGCTGATCCGAAGCCAGGAGTCAGGAGCTTCCTCCAGGGCACCTACGTGGTTGCAGGGTCCCAAGAACCCAGGCCATCCTCTACTTTCCCAGGCCATGGCAGAGAGCTGGATCGGAACTGGAGCAGCCAGGACCTGAACCGGCACCCATATGGGATGCCAGCACTGCAGGCAGTGGCTTTACCCACTATGCCATAGTGCCAGCCCCAAGATACTTCTATCAACATAAAACCATCTAGAATCCTGTCTTATGGATTTAAAGAAGTTTTATCAGCAAGTTAAAATATTTTAAGCTTCCTTAAATGTTGTACTTACTAAATGTATCATAATTAATTTATTAATTTTTAAAATACAGAATATTTGTGTATGTATTGTTTTCAGTGTTTTCTTTAAAAAGTAAATTTGGCCTATCGGTCCCATATACGGGAATTATAAAATGTATTAATCTATTTTGGGGGGTAGTAAGACACTTATTTTCCCCATAGATCTATGTCTGATCTTCTTACTGTCTCATTAGTACCAAACCCCATGCTGTGGAGAGTAGATATTAACTATCTGTTGATTAATGTAACTGCGGGTGCTTGAGAATGATGCTTGTATTAGTTTGCTTTCTGTTGCCACAACAAAGTTGCTGAGGCTGGGACCTTTATAAAGGAAAGACATTCATTTAGTTCACAGTCTTGGAGCTTGAAAGATCGAGATCAGCCAGCCCATGGATTCAGCTCCTGGGGAGGGCCTCATAACAGAGGGTGTCATGGCGGTGAGAGTACTTGCAGAAGAGGGCCCGTGTTGAGACAGGAACGGCAGAGCAATCTTGCTATTTTGTGACAACCTGCAGGAATTAACTGGGTTCCCATGAGAACAAGGCTTTTACCTTCTGAGGGCAAGGTCCCCAATGACTTAACCACTTCTCAGCATTGTCACTCACGCCGAGGACCGAGCTTCCAAAGCATGAATCCTTAGGGAGACACTCAAACCATAGCAGTAAGCTGTAGTGTTTCAATACTAACCGTATCTGTTTCATTCACCATCTTAAGAAAAGGTCCTCTGAACAACAGTATTTACAAATCCATCTGTGTTTCATATGGCATAAAGCACATGAAAAAATATTCTATAGCTTTCCTACTACATGCTTCCCACAATAATCCATCTCTGGGCTGTTTCAGAAGAGGTTTATATGTAAACAGCAGGTTGAGGTATGTCCTCGGGACACAAAGATTCTCTAATATTTCAACTCATAAACTAGTCCACGTCCACGTCTGTGTCTGCAGGGCCCTGCATGTCTCACCTGCCCTCTCGTGGGAGGCATTGTTGAATCACTGTTGTAGGACACTGAACAGGTTAAAAGAGAAGGCCTCCAGGTTGGAGGAAGCTTTTACCCAAATTGAAAATGTTTTTGCAAACATGCACTAGCCTTTCCTAAATGTATTGGAGTTGTAGTGTAGCAGTAAAGCTGCTGCTTCCGACACTGGCATCCCAGTTGGATGCTGGTTCAAATCCAAGCTGCTCCACTTCTCATCCAGCTCCCTGCTAATGCACCTGAGAAAGCAGTAGAAGATGGCCCAAGTGCTTAGGCCCTTACACCAATGTGGGAGACTGGAAGAAGCTCCTGGCTCCTGGCTTTAGCCTGGTCCAGCCCCCGGCATTGCAGCTATCTGGGGAGTGAACCAGCAGATGGTAGATCTCTCTCTCTCTCTCTCTCTTTGTCTCTCCCTCTCCCTCTCTCTGTAACTCTGACTTTAAAAAAAAATAAAAAGACTTATTTTTATTTATTTGAAAGGCAGAGTAATGGAGAAAAGAGAAAGAGAGAAGAGAACGAGAGACCTTCCATGTGCTAGTTCATTCCCTAAGTGGCCACCGTGGCTGGGGCTGGACCAGGCCAAAGCCACAAACTCCACCTGGGTCTCCCATGTGGGTGGCAGGGCCCACGTACTTGAGCCATCTTCCGTTGCTTTCCCAGGCGCATTAGCAGGGAGCTGGATTGGAAACGAAGCAGCCAGAACTTGAACTGTTGCTCAGCTATGGATTACCAGCAGTGCAGGCAGCAGCTTACCCAGCTGTAGCACAACACCAGCCCCAGCATGCGTTAGCTTTTAAAGCAGCCTTTCTTCCCTGAAGTTCCAGTGGAAATTCTCATAATAGGGATGCCAGTGGTATTTTCTGTGAAACTAGTGAACTTTAAAAGACTGAGGCCAAGTCAGAGCCCTCCAGAGGTAAATTTTGATTCAGGCTTTGTGTAATGATTTATAAACTTCACTTGAACAGAGGAGAATATTTTGGAACTTTCCTATACAATGGGAAAAATAAAAGCAGAATCATACCTAGCATCTTAGTGATTTAAAACCAGCTTTGGAAAGTAGTGTGTCCTAGAATTTGAATTGTCCCCTTTGTGGAAAACAACCCTTAAACACTGTAGAAAATCCTGTAATTTTTTTCAAATAACATAATTTGGAGCGGGACAAGGCTCTTTCTTTTCAGACCTTATTTAGGCCTCATTTCTTTCTGCACTGTTTTTCCCGTTGCCGAGCAGAACAGGCTATCACAAAACCAAACAAAGGCAACAACTCTGGGAAGTCATCAAAACCTTTTACTGAGCTGACTTGAAGTGTACACAGGACTCTCCCATTTGCACAACTCCTGGATTGTTATTCTTTACTTTTTATGAATGAGGGGAAATGATAGGGGGATTACTTTTACAACTAAAATATATCTCAAAGGAGTCTTCATTCTAGCTTGCCAATATCAAGTGACAATGATTTTAGTGTTGTGATTTAAAATGCCTAAGTAGGGGCCGGCACTGCAGCTCAATAGGCTAATCCTCCACCTGTGGCACCGGCACCCTGGGTTCTAGTCCCGGTCGGGGCGCCGGATTCTGTCCTGGTTGTTCCTCTTCCAGTCCAGCTCTCTGCTGTGGCCCAGGAGTGCAGTGGAGGATTGGGCCCTGCACCTGCATGGGAGACCAGGAGAAGCACTTGGCTCCTGGCTTCAGATCAGTGTGGTGCGCCGGCCGCAGCGGCCATTGGGGGGTGAACCAACGGAAAAGGAAGACCTTTCTCTCTGTCTCTCTCTCTCTCACTATCCACTCTGCCTGTCAAAAAAAAAAAGAAAGAAAGAAAAAAAAATAAATGCCTAAGTAGGAAAAGTTTTGTATGTGTGTGTGTTTAAATTGCTGATGATGCCTAGAAAATGGGTCGAGAACTCAGACTCTGAAGAGAAATCTTGCTATTGCTGGTTGTGGGGCCTTGGGCAAGTCGTCACATGTCTCCCAGCCGCAGTTTCCTAATCTGTACAGTGGGGATAAGAGAATATTTATTTGATGAGATTGTTGGGAAGATTAAATGAAATAACTCATAAAGTTCTCAGCATGTTTAATAAGTATTAATAAATATTAGCCATTAACATCCTTGTTCTCGTGACAGTGGGAGTAATCTTAGTTGAAAATTGATGTTTCATAAATAGTATTGTAATGTAAGCTAAATATCTTATCTCAAAAATATTAATTTTCAAAAATTGCTGATCCTCCTCATTCATTGACATGTAATACAAAGGGTCTTCAAAGAGTTCTGGGAAAATGTGTGTTATTAAAAAAAAAACTATGCATGGATTTCGAAAATGTATGGCACTAAAATTTAACTTCTAATTTTATTTTCCATGAACTTTTAGAAGTACCCTTGTATGTTTTTCAATTTCTCAGGACCACATTTTTCCACTAATTGTTTTACACAGTGTGTATATCTTACGTATTTTATTAAATGTATGTTAGGAAAAGAGTTGCAGATTGGTGCCTCTTCACATGGGACACCAAAAAGAGTGCATAGAATAGAGAAGGCATAGAATAGAGGCATAGAATAGAGAGGAGGCAGTGTACAAATTTACAGCCAACCTAAATTTATTCAGAGAAAATAAATTCATAAAGGTGGGTGACCAACTGCTGTAGTACACATGATGGAATACATGGCAGAAGGCCCTGACCCCCAGGGACTGGGCCTTTTTATGTTTAAGGAAGGCTAGGGATGGGAGTAGAGTAGGGGGCAGCAGGCGGAGGGGAATTCCTGGAACTGCTCTTTCAGGTGGCTGTGAGGGGTGGGGTATGAAGGCAATAGGATGTAAGACCCAACTGAGATTCAAGGACGAGGAATAAATTCCAGTGTTTATCTATCTTTTGGGTAATGAGCGAATATGGATGAGGTTTGTATCTTTGTTCCATCAATGTATCCTAAATATTTCTTTAAAAAATGGCATCATAAAATTTGCATACAGCGCTGAAGTTAGCTCTAAACTTAGAGGCCCTATTGTGATCATTCTTTCCCCTTAGAAGTTTTGTTATTTTACTTGAACAGCGTATTTTTTGGATCCTCTATTCCGATGAAGCCCAACATTCTTAGCTGGATATAATGTCAACCATGTGCTTTTCTTCAAAACACACCCAACTGTTGTAATTGCCACAAAGGCTAAAACTGCAATAGTGCAAGTGGTAATAAAAGGAGGAGAAAGTAAAGGGGGAGTGAAAACCCCTTTCTGTATAATATAATGATGACTGTGTCCCTGAAAAGCATTTGCTCTCCCAACAACGAGCCAAAGGTTATTAAAAGGATCTGTTTGCTTTTACTGACACATAGACACAGAAGGGGAAATGAACTTGTCTGTTCATAAAAAGGCCAGCAGTGAAATATAAGAGGATGGATGTGGCAATCTAAAACAGTGAGAGCTAGATAATAGACACTTGCCCAAAGCAGAATAAACTGAGTATGCATGTAAAGTAGATAATCAGTCTCTAGGTGGATGGGAGACGTTGAGTCTCCTATGGGGCAGTCAGGCTGGCTGGGAGGAGGAGGTGCCTTTGCCCCAGAACCATGTTGTCAGTCTTCTTTCCTTACAAAAGAAGAAAAGCCTTAATCTCAGAGGACTAAGCTGGAAAAAAATTTAGCCTACAATAAACACACACATTTCCTTCTCTTTCTTTCTTCCTTCCTTCCTTCCTTCCTTCCTTTCTTTCTTTCTTTCTTTCTTTCTTTCTTTCTTTCTTTCTTTCTCTCTCTCTCTCTCTCTCTCTCTTTTTTTTTTTTTTTTCAGAGTTAGACAGTAAGAGAGAGAGACAGAGAGAAAGGTCTTTCTTCCATTGGTTCACCTCCCAAATGGCCGCTACGGCCTGTGTGCTGTGCCAATCCGAAGCCAGGAGCCAGGTGCTTCTCCTGGTCTCCCATGCAGGTACAGGGCCCAAGCACTTGGGCCATCCTCCACTGCCTTCCCGGGCCACAGCAGAGAGCTAGACTGGAAGAGGAGCAACCGGGACAGAATCTGGTGCCCCAACTGGGACTAGAACCCCGGGGTGCTGGCGCCATAGGTGGAGGATTAACCTAGTGAGCCACGGCGCTGGCCAAACGCACACATTTCAGGGCACCCCCCTTAGTGATCAGTTTTGTTAAATTAATCCATAAAATGGTATAACATGAAGCTGGAAAAAAATCATTCTAAGCAGAGACATGAGTTCATCTATCACTCATCAGTTACTTCTCAGGCACTGGGCCGATGACGGGAGAGACACAAGAGTAGGTGACACACCCTTGCCCCCACCTCCTGGAGTGGCGTTGTGGTCTGGGAGATGGCAGCAGTGGGTGGAAGGGCGTGTGTCAAAGCACTGCCCGGAGCAGGTTACCATGAGCAGTAGAGCCGTGACACCCACACCGGGGAATAATGACGCCCTGCAGATGTTTCTGTAGACTCTAGAATTCTGATGGCTTAGGCTGTCTGTGAGCACTGCGCGAAAGCACCCCAAACTACTGACACTGTCAAGGTGGGAGAGTTTTTAAAGATTTCCAGTGCCCTTCGTAGTCAGAGGGATATTGCTTAAATTGCTTTTCCCTTAATCCTTGGGCTCCTACAGGGACTGTGAACTCTAGTTTTCCCCAGGCACATTATTAAACTGGAACTCAGATGTTCTAAAATGCATAAAACGAGTACACCATAAAAATGGTTTGTTTAGGCATCAGGCGTTTTGAGATAATGCATGCTTTTGAGTGGACGCCTGCAGACTTGTCCCTGGAGAATGCCTTTGGATGTCATAATAGCTATTCTGGCTTCAATAAATCATTTGCTATTTGGACAAGTCATGGCCACCACCTCAGTCGCTAGATACATTTGTAATGGTTTATGTGAACAATAACAACAACCACCTAGCAACATACTAGGCCATGTCATTTTTATAATACCACATGTGGTTTTGTGGGTTTTAGAAGGATAAATTCTTACTGCGTCTAAAGATCTTGAAAATGAAACAGCAAATGCTGTTGGAGGCCCACTGTGCACAATAGATGGAATCGTGCTGCATGGTGTATGGCTGTATTTAAGACTGACGCATGAGTTTCTGCTGGTTTATTCATACTTTTCTGGCTCATGAAGAAAGGCCTATAGCAACCGTTTTCACCATTTTATGCCAGTGTGTGGCATTCAGTAGCTCAGTTAAGTATATGATCACTGGATAAATAAAAAGTGAGTAGTTTTTACTTTATGTGACTCAAGTAAGAAATGACTGATCTACCATCTGTCCTTTTGGTAGATAGTTTTTCCTTTGACCTTTGAAAACCATGAATGGTGTCACTTAGCAGCCACGTGAAGTCTGTGAAGTGTTAATGTCTCAGAGAAACCACATTTCTGTGATCTCTTCCATTTATGCAGCACTTACAAACATGCACCACCTGGGCGGGTTCTTGGAGCAATCCTGTGAGAACACTTTCATATTTTATAGCCAGCAAAACTGAGTTTGTAGGGAACCTGTGTGATGCTTCTAAGACAGGTGTCTAGGAATAAGACCTATGAATTCTGAGTCAACCCTTAGAGCATCGGGCGCGCATAGTCCCCAAGAATGATTTTCCTTGTCTTCAGGGCTCGTGACTGTCTCAAGTATTGCTTTCCAGCTATTATTCAGCCATGTTTTCGTTCTTTCTTCTCAATTCACACACCTCTTTGCTTTCTGGTAAGACTGCTGATACTTTGCTAATTGTATTCTTTCTGTCTCTTAGTCTTCAGACACATTTTTTTTTTAACTTTTATTTAATGAATATAAATTTCCAGTGTACAGCTTATGGATTACAATGGCTTCCCCCCCCCCCATAACTTCCCTCCCACCCGCAACCCTCCCCTCTCCCGCTCCCTCTCCCCTTCCATTTGCATCAAGATTCATTTTCAATTCTCTTTATATACAGAAGATCAATTTAGTATAAAGATTTCAACAGTTTGCACCCACATAGAAACACAAAGTGAAACATACTGTTTGAGTACTAGTTATAGCATTAAATCACAATGTACAGCACATTAAGGACAGAGATCCCACATGAGGAGCAAGTGCACAGTGGCTCCTGTTGTTGACCCAACAAATTGACACTCTAGTTTATGGCGCCAGTAACCATCCTAGGCTGTCGTCATGAGTTGCCAAGGCTATGGAAGCCTTCCAAGTTTGCCGACTCTGATCATATTTAGACAAGGTCATAAAAGACAGAGTGAGGATAGTAACCAATGATCCTAAGAGTGGCATTTACCAGGTTTGAACAATTATACAGCATTAAGTGGGGAAGAGGACCATCAGTACACACATGTTGGGAGTAGAGCCATTGGTGGTAGAGTAGAGGTTATGATTACAAAGGAATGAGGCCCAAGTGCACTAGACAGGGCCTAGAACAAAGGACAGAGTCATTATTAGAGGAGCTAAGAAAGGTGCTGTCTAAGCTACAATTAAGTTTTCTGATTGAGAGGCAAATAGAACCTGATAGAAGGGGCTTGATAATAATCTGGTGGGCTTTAGGCCTTGTAAATTCAGAGGCCCAGACCTATCTATCTCTTCACATGGGGTATATCCTAAGGGAGGTGTGACTCTCCTAGGGGAAGGCACTCTGTTGACTTTCATTACTTGGCTGGCCTGGGAGGAGAGCTGGCCAGGTAAAGGCAGGTGGCATCTCTAACAAGAAATTTACAGTTCTGCCTGCAATGTTGCTGACCCTACTTGACCATCCCCTCAGCTGCAGTGGTCACTTTGGAAGTTGGGCTGAGTGAAGGGCTTTTCAGCTTGCAGCCAATAAGATCTGTGGCTCTGACCTGGGCATCCTTCGATTCCAGGGCAGGTCCATTTCCAGTGATCCAACTCTTGGCAGAGCTGCCAGGGCTCTTCACAAGCTGACTTCTGCTGAAGCCCAGGCTTACCACATTGAAAGCCACTGCAGTGGACTGGCCTGTTGGGTCTCCTTGAGGGCAGATCACTGTACAGATCAGCCATTAATAGGCCTGCCATCCATTGCTTCTGATGCCTAGCTTTCTTTTCCTCCTAGTTTGTGTTAAAGCAGACCAGACGATGCAAGTCAAGGGAGTGCCCGTGTCCCATCTCTAATCTTCGGTGGCCTGAACTACAAGTCTATAGTCACAGGCATGTTCTGTAGTAGTTTTTCTAAGGTAGACAATGCCCATGAGGAAAATTATATTCTCACTTTAAAACTTTCTTTCCCTTTGGTCTGAAAGGGAGGTTTTTTCTACTTACTGTATACTTCACTGATGGCGAAGTGAATCTAGCTATGAGATTATTATTTGAGTTCTTATTTTGGCTATGCTATTGCAGAAAAATGTTAGCCATCTCTTTTATAAGGTCTAAAGATTAAATTGTGCATCCTACAGATTCCTTCATAATAGAATTAGTTTCCTACCTTGAAGAGAATAGAGAAATGAAAGAACAAGTTGGGCTTAGAATAGAGAAATGAGGGAGCAAGTCCTAGATCGCTTGCTGACAATAGCAATATCACATGAATACTTAGCAAACCATTTTGAATTCTAGGTAACTAGGCTAACTTTTGGATTGAGGCTGGTGGGGGAGAGCTTGTCTTTAATTGTCAGGGGATGTTGTATGGTGAAAATGCTTCTGTCCAGATTGTGACGCATATAGTCATGGAGGTGGAGGCCTTGTTAAAATTGAGCTGTGACTGGAAAAGGAAGAGAATGTGGTTCCAAAGGAAGCTGAGGACACACAGGCATGGAGACTGCATTTATGAATGGATAGACCGTTTCACTCTGTCCAGTACATCTTCCTCATGTAATTTCTCTGTAGGTGAAATGGACCAGGTACACTGGAGTAGGGATTCAGGCAAGGCTTCAGAATTGATTATCTTTAATGATCCATTTGTTCTCTTGATGCACATATCAGGAGCTTTGCAATTTCTTTTTTATAAAGCTACCAGGTTATTAGAGTTGGAGAATGGTCCCCTCAGACAGCATGATCTCCCCAAGAAGAAGAATTATTTCACTCTCTTGTTATAGTGGCTAGAAAATGTCTGACACGTGGCAGGTTCTCAATAAATATTTGTCGAATGAAAGAACGGATCTGGCATGCATACAGCACATTATTTTCAACAGTAACACTGGCTTCAAAGTGGAGTGAATGACTTGCTGATGTGTTGCTGTGATGCTATGAGTATACCCTGCCTCAGTTTCTCAATGATAACAAGTCAAAGCTGCATCCATGTTGGTGTTTGGTTCTTTCCTACCCCACTGTACAAGTGCACAAAGTTCCAGTTACCACTTCAGTGGGTATTTTCCTATCCCATGGCTCACCATACTTCACTATGAAAATATAATTGGTTTTAGTTTAACTCTATAAGACATAATACTAACTGTAGCTAATCTGTGGCTGAAAATAGGGGGGCAAGAATGAAAAGAATGAAAGTGGATTGCTTTGGGTAGCCTGAAGTGACATGGATTAATATGTTATCAATTTTCTTCCCTTGAGAAACATTTGGTCACAAGGAGATTTGGCTTTTAGAAGAAATTCAAATTTGGATGTGTGTCTTTTGGCAAAGTTTAGCATCACTGGAATGATCTAAATTAGATTTTGTTTCTTTTTTCCCAAGTCTTATTGTGGGTGCTCACAGAGACCTAGTCTCATGATTGTAGGGTTATCAGCCATCCATAGGCTGAACATTGTCTTGCCGGTGATGTCGAAAGCCAGCTGATAGAGTGCACTTGAGGCAGTGTATGACACTGGGTTGAAACATCTTGGAAATCCTGAAAAGCCTTTCACAGAGGACATGATGTGGAGTTTCCAAGGAGAGGTGAAGAAAGGACTGATTGATTAATTGATCTCCAAAGGGAAGGGCTTTTATTACATTTTTCATAGTACTACAGAATTGCAAGCTTTGAACAGATGTTTTTGAATTGTTCCACAAATAGAAGTGTCATGTACTTTGGTGGTTGGGAACGACTGGTGCTAAAGTCTATGGGTTTTCTTTTAGCCATGGTGTGTGTGGAGTGACTGTATGTCCTCTGATAGTATCATGGTATGTGTAGGGGCTCTTTCAACTGAGCAGAAATTGGGAAAACTGCATGAGGAAGAAAAATAAAATGAGTATAAGATGTTGGGTTGAGAAATAACAAGAAGGGTGGAAATTTCAAGCTTTTCTTTTTAACCTCAGTAACTGTCAATAAAGAGGAAATAGAAATGTTTTTTCAGTTTAAATCCACTGTCTAGTTTCTTTAAATTGTAATTGTATAATATTAAGCATATTTCAGAAGCTTCTTCACTTAAAAAGAATATAATATTAACATGAGATTATGCTACCACAGCAATTATTCCCATCCAAAGTATCGCAAAGGAGTTCCAGGGCAGGTCAGTTACTTTCTTAGAAGCAAGGAAGAACTTGTTTCTAAATCTATCACAAATTTATCCTTAGACTTGTTATTTGGGTTCTTTTTCACTGTTATCTTTCTTTAATTTGTTCCATCTTAGAATAACTTTGTTCTTTTTAAAATTTTTATTTAATGAATGCATTTTTTTAATAGATACAACTTTGGTAATATAGTGGTTCTTTCCCCTATACCCCCACCTACCCACCCAGCTCTCATCCCACCTCCCTCTCCCTCTCCCATTTCCTTCTTCATTATGGTTCATTTTTAGTATGACTTTATATACAGAGGACCAACTCCATGCTAAGCATAGACTTCAACAATTTGTACCCACACCCACACACAACATATATAGTGCAGTTTGGGGAGAGAATTTGCAGTCGATTCTCATATTACAATTCAACAGGGACCAAGGTCCTACATGGAGAGCAGGCGTACAGTGATTACTGTTGTCCCTTTAACAATTGACACTCTTTTTTATGATGTCAGTGATCATCCAAGGCTCTTGCCATGGGCTGCCACGGCCATAAGCAAAGTGGATGTTCTCTTCTCCCTTCAGAGAAGAGTGTCTTCTTCTTTGATGTCCCTTTCTTTCCTCTGAGGTCTCATAGAGATCCTCCATGTAGGATGTATTTTTGTCACAGAGTCTTGGCTTTCCATGCCTGAAATGCTCTTGCAGGGCTTTCAGCCTGACCAGGAAGCCTTAAGGGTTGATTCTGAGGTCGGAGTGTTATTTACTGCGAATATAACATTGGTCTTTGTGTAGGACTATCTGATTTTAGAATAAATACTTTATGTAAGGAATTTCAAACTAATGACAACTATATTAGTTCTGATAGTTGCTGGAAAGATAGGCACTCTGCTACACTGAGGAAAATTTTGATGAACTGAGTCTGAATGTGAGTGGGTTTGATGAACTACGTAAGAGCTAGTCATTGATTAAGAGCACTTTTTGTATGTCATAGCTCAGAATCTGATCACTAACTTAGATGTTTTCTCCTTTAGTGCTTTTGAAAGGATAAGATGCAGAATGCTCTTTCCTTACTTACTCTTTTCCAGATCAATGTGGACTGAGGTAAGATTTACAGATTAGCAAAGGAACACATCTAAGTCAAAGGGTGGCCAGAAGTATTCTCCTTGTTCCCAGAGTGCTGAACTGTTCCAGATGTCCACGAGTTCAGAAATATGGCTTCTAGAAAATGGAGAATTTATAAAAATGATTATAAAGGTTAAAATACCGACTGTCTTCCTTCCTTGCCTTGCTGAGAAGATAGTAGCAATACCTGTTCAGCTGTACGTAGTCAAAACCACACATAAAAAGAAAAGCTAATGACTTACTAAAATTAATCAGCAGTTCTAAAAGTAATAGTAAAACTATTTTGCCTTATATATGGAATTATTCCTGAAATCAGTTGATGTGGTTTTTAAAAAATATTTATTTATTTGAAAGAGTGACAGAGAGAGAGAGAGAATCTTCCATCTTTTGGTTCATTTCCCAAATGCCTACAATAGTCAAGGCTGGGCCAGGCTGCAGCCAAGAGCCAGGAACTTAATCTGGGTCTCCTGTGTGGGTGGCAAGGCCCCAAGTATTTGAGTCATCATTTACTGCCTCCCAGATGTTAATGCATGAACCTGAATTGGAAGTGGAGTAGCTGGGGCATGAACTAGGCACTCTGAAATTGGATGCGGGTGTCCCAAGCAGTGGTTTAACCTGCTGTACCACAACACCCACCCTTGATAGGATATTTTAAAAACTTATTTTTTATCAGGAAAGTAACCACTATAAGAATGCAAAGAATAACTTTTTATTCTCTACTGTCATGCCACATTCAGGTATTTATCATGGCAATGAGGAAGATCCCTTGCTCCCTGTGAAACCTCTGGTCCTTATATTGTGTTTTCTCTGCCTGCCCTCCTTTTAAAACTGTGTTCACTGCTTTGATGTAGGATCACTGAAAGTGTGTACAAGCTTTAACAAGTTGGAGATGCATTTCTGCAACTGACATTTTTCACTTTGAAATAAATCATAGGATGCACTTTGGAGAGCACATGTCTAAGAGTGGAACGTTAACAAAGGAGAAGTCTAACCGCAAACAGTTCCAGTGGATCCAATTCATAGTGCTCCCACACAGCCTGAAAAATAATATTATTACCAGCAAAAGTACTCTCCATATGTTTACTCCTTATCCCTGTGAACTGGCTTTTATAACATCCCTGTCAATGTAGGTACCCTGTACTTTGCAACTTGCAGATTTGAGTTTCTTCCTTAGTTCTGTGCTTTAATGAATGAACTAAAAATGAGCTTGAAACATTTGAATAACTTAGAAGGTTTGATTTTAAAATATTTTTCTTCTCAAATACTTGATCCAATTAGATCACTTTCCATTCCCTATTCCCATTCTCTGGCCAAAAATATATATTCCAAACTTACCCTAACAGCATATACCAAGATTGTTGGTGTAAAGAGAAATATTACTTTAATAACAAGCATGTAGTAACAATTCAATAACTTTATAAATTGTTATAAACTGTACAGTTCAAGCATTTGGTGTCAGATGAAGACTGCTTTTACAACAGAAGATGTTATAAATAGTATGTTTGAATGGTGTTTGCCAGCTGAGACATTTTGGGAAGAGTTTGTACCTGGGATGGTCATGCTGTATTAGTGAATTCCTACTTACATTAATCCATGCATTATGGAGAGCCACCAGTGCATGAAATATATATAGAAGTAGAACTGGCACTTTTAAGTATTTGCAAGCTGTTGACTAGAGGGGCAATGAGCATTCTTTGGACCACTTAGCTCAAGAAAGAACAGGCTTCGTTTATTTCAGAGGCCAGTCTATCTGTTCCCAGATTGCATTCTTATTGTGAAAATGCCAGGGTGTATTACAATGGATAAAATGGGAGGGGAAAAGTGGGCCAGGAAAGAGTGGTGGTAGGCATTTGAATGCCCTCCTTGGAACTAATCAGTGGTTTGTAACCCTAAAATACTTTTTTTTTTATTTTGAAAATCAGGTTTCTGACTCAAGTTACCCAAGAGAAAATATTATTTGGCTTGAGAAAGGTACAACCTTGGTTCACATAAATTTGTACACAGATTCCTTTATCATGGGGGAATTGTAATTAGGGATTTAGGATCTTGAGAACATGATTGTGACCTAGTTATTCCTGTACTGCAAGTACTCATAGAAGGCACTGGCTAGAACTGAAAATAATGAATTCAGAGATTCCAGCTGGGATGTGATGAAAGCATTTTTGGGAATCTCTGTATCTTGGCTAGCCCACATGGGTTATAACTTGGAGAGACCTAAACTAGTAGTAGTATATGACAGATTTATAGCCCAATTGATGTTGGGCATCAGAAAAAAAGGCTGAGGTTAAAAAAATGATTTGAGAATTATGAGTTCTAAAAGAATTGCCATTGGAAGGGATGCTAAAGAAGAAAAGCATGAATTTTTTTATATGAAGGGAAATAAAAATAATAAAATTTGGTTGTGAGATATTGAGTAGGAAACATGGTAGTTTGTTTTTCACAGCAATTCTCTCCTCCAAAACCCCTCATCTAGCTTTTCCATCTCCTGGTATTCCATGATATTTCTCTGACATTTGTATAGCTCTTCCATTACATTATTAAACTTCATGAGGGTAGGAATTTTTTTTTTTTTTAACCACCACTTCTTCTCTCTCCCTCCCCTGGTTTTAGATGTATCCTAGTTACTCTTTAAAAGTGTTGAATGAATGAATGAATGAATGGTGTTACATTAAGCCAAAAATCATTTTAATGTGTCTTCCCTCCATCCATCTCTCTCTACCTCTTTGTTTTCCCTCTTCAATCAATTACTTACAGAATGTTCCAGGACAAAAAGACCAATACAGCATTGTTTCTGTACTCCTGAAGGTTACAACTATTGGGACAAACCTATAAATAAGTAAGAGAATTTAGTCCAGGGTGATTGTGTAGTACACAAGGTGGGATGAGAGTATAGGAAAAATCAGGGTGAAGAGGCAAAGGATTTTGGGGGGAAGCATTAAACATTGGAAAATTAGATTGAAGTTTATTAATGTGATGGGAGAGCTGGATCATCAGTAAGCTATACAAATGTTAGAGAAGCATCATGGAGTTCTGGGAGACAGAGAAGGTAAGTGAGGGGTTTTGGAGGAGAGGGTTGCTGTGAAAAGCTTTATAGAACCTAGAAGGATTTGAAAGAGTGTTAAAAAAAAAAATGACTTGGAAGAAAGGATAAGGCCTGGAAGCACAAGAACACTATCAGGGAACCACAGGTATTTCATTGTGAATAGAGAGTGTGATAAGAGTACATGGAGTTTGGAAATAAGTAAAATGGAATCATTTCAAAATTGCTGGCTTTACGAGGGATTTTGTTGTTTTCATTGGGTTGTCCAACAGACCGATTCTTTCCCTCACTTCAGACAAACAGCTGAGGTCACTCAGTATGAGTTCTGGTCGTCTGACCTTTCCATTTTCCAGTTCACCTCTTTTCAGCACCACATCTTGGGCTAAGATTTAAGTGGAACTCTGATGCAGAATACCACAACATTATTTGGAATATGCAGACTTTTGGTTTATTAGCCAGTTGCAAGGTTGTTAGTCCCATGTTACAACACGGCTTTTTCAGTCTAACTTCATGATCTGTATCGTGGGTGGGGGTTACTTCTGTGAAGTGCTACTCTTGTGTTTTGTGATATTTACTTGAGTTTATTCCTCGTGTCACATGTGAACTATTTCTAATCTCTAATCTGAAAATGTTTCCTTCTGGAATCTGTTTTTATGTTTAGCTTCTAGGAGTACTTAACTTGGGACTTTGTTGTTAATCCCCTCTAGGCGTTGGTTCATGTTCTGGCTGCTCCACTTCCCATCCAGTTCTCTGCTTATGGCCTGGGAGGGCAGTGGGAGATGGCCCAGGTGCTTGGGCCCCTGCACTAGTGTGGGAGATCCAGAAGAAGCTCCTGGCTCCTGGCTTTGGATTGGCCCAGCTCTGGCCCTTGTAGCCATTTGGGGAGTGAACCAGCAGATGGAAAACCTCACCCTCTGTTTCTACCTCTCTTTGTCTGTAACTCTGCCTCTCAAATAAATAAATAAAATCTTAAAATGGAATGAGCAAACCAACAGTGATCTTCATAAAAGTAGGAGCTGCTGTGTGCTACATTTGAGTTGGAAGACTGCCATTGTCCTGTCTAATGTCACACAGAAGCACTGCATACTCTTGAGTTTTCCTGTTCTTAATCATTTCATTAACATTTCTTGGAATCTTTTCTAGCACATTTCATTTATACAGGTCTGGTTTTATAGTGATATGAAGACTGAGTCATGTTTAAGGTGTGGATGTTTCTGTACCTGATACCTACACAAAGTAGGTGCTTAATACATATTTGTTGAATGTGCAGTTAAGAGTAACATTTTGAAATCATACATCTGATCACTAACCACTTCCCACTGCCTTTAGGAAGGAGTCCAGACTCCTTTGCAAGTACCACCGGGCCATTTACAGTCTGGAACTGGAAAATCTTTCTTGGCCATATCCTTTTCTGTCACAACCAGTGGTTCACAGTCTGTAACGTGTATTCATAACTGCAATCTTTGCTCATTCTGTTTCTTCCATCTGACACATTTTTACTGATTTGCCACATGAGAAAGCTTCCCCCAGTCACACTGTAGAAGTAGGGGTTCTTACTGTTTACAGAACATTTTATATGGACCCCCACGATATTCCCCTTTGGTCATTTTATTTTATGTACTTACCTCCTATCTGGGTTGTACACTCCAGGAGAGGCTCTGTTTTACTTACCTTTACTTCCACAGAGTCTAATACTGCGCCTCTGATCATAGCAAGGGCTCTGTCACATGCTTTGGATGCATAAACAGGGTGATGAGGCCAGTTCCATGGCCCCTGCTCTACACCATGAGGACAGGAACCCTGCAATCAGGACAAGGCTAAGGGGGCTTGTCCCTGACCCATGGCATCTGTAGAGCCAGGTACAAGATGGGTTTCATCTGAAACACTGCATTCACTACAGGGCAAAACAGGAGTGACCATAGCCAACTTTCCGAATGTCTTAGCGTCCTGGTTGGTCTGCCTAGCCTACTCTTTTCAGAGAAAAGTCCTTCCTTTTTTTTTTTTTTTAACTTTTATTTAATGAATATAAATTTCCAAATTACAGCTTATGGAATACAATGGCTTCTCCCCCCCCCCATAACTTCCCTCCCACCCGCAACCCTCCCCTTTCCCGCTCCCTCTCCCCTTCCATTCACAGCAAGATTCATTTTCAATTCTCTTTATATACAGAAAATCAGTTTAGTATATATAAAGTAAAGATTTCAACAGTTTGCCCCCACATAGCAACACAAAGTGAAAAAATACTGTTGGAGTACTAGTTATAGCATTAAATCACACTGTACAGCACATTAAAGACAGAGATCCTACATGACATTTTTTTAAAATTGATTAATTTTGTATGCAATTTCCAATTTAACACCAGGTTGTTTTTTTTTTTTTCATTTTCAATTATCTTTATATACCAAAGATCAATTCAGTATATGCTAAGTAAAGATTTCATCAGTTTGCACCCACATAGACACACGAAGTGTAAAAATACTGTTTTAGTACTAGTTATAGCCTTACTTCACATTGGACAACCCATTAAGGACAGATCCCACATGAGGAGTAAGTACACAGTGACTCCTGTTGTTGATTTAACAATTTGACACTCTTGTTTATGGCGTCAGTAATCTCCCTAGGCTCTATTCATGAGTTGCCAAGGCTATGGAAGCTTTTAGGGTTCGCCAACTTTGATCTTATTCCGATAGGGTCATAGTCAAAGTGGAAGTTCTCTCCTCCCTTCAGAGAAAGGTACCTCCTTCTGAGAAAAGTCCTTCGATTCCTCATTAGCAGAGTCTCCCCTGAGAGATAGGATCAGTCCGAAACCTCAGTCTAGTTCTGAGGGTTCCTTTGCTTGTTTGCCAAGCTTCTGCTGAAAGGGAATATGGGAGACATCAAGAACTGTCAAGAATCCAAGTTCTCCTTGCGGAGCCACACATGTTAACTGAGAGCTATGCCTCTCGAGAGTCTTAGAGACTGTTTTCTGTAGAACTATAATTTTGGGGCCAGTGCTGTGGTGCACTGTGGCCAGTGCTAAGCTTCTGTCTGTTGTGCCGGCATCCCATTTGGGTACCGGTTCCTGTCCCTGATGGTGCTCTTCCTATCCAGCTCTCTGCTATGGCTTGGGAAAGTGATAGAAGCTGGCCCAAGTGCTTGGGCTCCTGTACCTGTGTGGGAGACCTGTAAAAAGCTCCTGGCTTTGGATCAGCCCAGCTCCGGCTGTTGCAGCCATCTGGGGAGTGAACCAGCAATGGAAGACCTCTCTCTCTCTCTCTCTCTCTCCCTCTCTCCCTCTCTCCCTTCTCTGTCTGAAACTCTACCTCTCAAATCAATAAAAATCTTTTTTTAAAAATACTACAGTTTTACATTGCTGAAGCTTATTTAGTATTTAACTGTTCTTTTACTTTGTTTTGTAAGACTTTTCTGTTTTATTATAGTGATAGTAACATAAATGCATTTTAAAAATTTAGCCATTTGGCTTATTTTTAAAAAGTCATAAGTCACATTGTTTAAATTATGACTTGTTATATTCTGCTATGATATAGTAAGATAACTGTGATATTCGGTACAGGAATATGATATTCAATGTGCCATATAAGATTAATGTGCATCATGAGATGAATCATAGGTTTGCAGTTCCAGTATATAATTTGAGTTGTGTTGTGTATCTTGGGCCGTAATTGTCACATAACTCGGAGTATGTATGTAAGTATATGTGTAAAAAAGCAAACTTTCCAAAAATAATTTGAGATAATGTCAAAATATAGATCACGAAGAAATGTGCCTCTCTTGGTTAAAATGTGTTCTTGGTCTCCTGTTTTCGGATACATTTCCACTTTGTATTTTAGCAGATGCGGCCACTGGTGGTTTGGTCCTTGCCCACTTCTCCAGCTTGTCCCCCTCTGCTCCTTGCTAACAGGTACCCTGGATTTGCCTGCGGAACTACGCCCACTTCCTCCCTTTGTCTGCTGTTTCCACACTTGACAGACTCACACCATTGGTCTAATTTGTCCGCTTTCCATGCCCTTCACTTCTTGTTCTTAAAAAAGTGTTTGATATAGAAAAGTACGGAGAACAACACAGCAATCACACACAGACCTCCACCTGGTATTGTAAATGTTCACATTTTCCGAGTTTTGCCTCTGAATTAAATAAACAAGCCAGAACATCTCAGGTAGAACGTGACTCCCCCCACCCCCATTCTGGCATTCCCTTCTCCAGAAGTGACTGCTGTCGTTAATCCATCCTACAGTTTTTCATCTCAGCACTTCACTGTGTGCTCATGTAACCATGGATTTTGCTGTACAGACTCCCAGGTTTTAAAGCAAATGCTTGTTGAACTGATCTCCAGGGCTGCCTTCCTGGGACTGTTTGCTTCCTATGGGTCAAGGAGTCTTTGTTTCATTTTCTTACCAAGCAAATTTAATTATTGTTTATTTAGAACAATTTTTTTTTTTTGCTAAAATGTATGGTCTAGAGCTTCTTCAGGGATTCTGTGACCATCTTTTAAATTTTAAATCTAGTTCTCAATTTTATTGGAAAGTTGGTTGACTTTTCTTTTTCCTACATCCCCTTGCCCCCACATATAAGATGAGTTAGACATAATTTATTTTTACGGTATTCATGTTATCTTTTTATTAGCTTGATGATTTCAACAGTGAAAACCTTTCATTTATAATGCTTATATTTTTTTCAGACATTTTAAAATTTCAGTCTTTCACCTAAAAAATCCTAGTAACAATAGTATCAAATGGTCATAATAGTCAATATAAAAAATATGTTTTAAAAAGTCAGAAAGTGCAGAAAAGCTGGAAAAATACTCATTGTCTCCTAGGTAACTGCTATTAATATTCAATAAGCTCATTTAAGAAAATCCAGCAAGGGGGAAATAGGGAAAAAGCTACCTACCATACTAACATAATCATAGTTAATATTTGCTTTACTTTATATTTCTTTTCAGTTTTTATTTTTCTTTACATAGCGAGTTCCTTTGAAGCTGGGATATAAATACTGCTTGTATTATAAATTTATTTACACATACATATTTAAAAATATTATTTAACCTTATGTTTGCATTTTGTTACACCTTTGGGCTCTGCCCTTTTTATTTATTTATGTTGTGTACACCTATAACATCTTTGTATATAGAATTTTTTCTATACTTAGAATATAGTAAAGTTATTGGCCACAGTTACAGTCATTTTAAAGTTCTTGATACATTTGGCCAGTGTGAGTATTCTGAATGTTTGAGTCCTGGTTTTGCTTCATTCTTACCAATGCATGAATTTTTTTTAAAGATTTATTTATTTATTTGAAAGTCAATGTTACACAGAAAGAGGCAAGGCAGAGAAAGAGAGGTCTTCTATCTGATGGTTCAATCCCCAATTGGCCGTAACGGCCGAAGCTGCACCGATCCGAAGCCAGGAGCCAGGAGCCAGGAGCTTCTTCCAGGTCTCCCAAACGGGTGCAGGGGCCCTAGGACTTGGGCCATCTTCTACTGTTTTCCCAGGCCATAGCAGAGACCTGGATAGGAAGTAGAGCAGCTGGGTTTCGAACCGATGCCCATGTGGGATGCTGGAGCTTCAGGCCAGGGTGTTAACCCGCTGCACCACAGCGCCGGCCACCCAATGCATGAATTTTTTTAAGGAATAAAAAAGAACAAAACTCCTCTATCATCTCTAGCAATAGGCATTCACTCTTAATGGAATGAAGTTGTTCAGGCTTTTGATTATCTTATTAATTTACATATTTCCAAACATTGCCCTTGTATTAGTGTGCAGACACTTATTTACACATGGGTCTTTTCCTTGTGACTTTTGCCTGTGGTTTTTGAGATTAGACAGTCTTCTGCTTCCAAAGATTCAAAAATACTTGTTGAATGTTCTTCCAGTCATTTTATGGCTTGATTTTTAAACAGAGGTGACACTTTAGTGTAGTTTGGATTTGTGGCAGGCTTGAGACAGTTTCTACTGAGGTACCATTGTTCTGCTGTACCTAGCATATATCAGTGATAGATGCAATGGAGGGTGGATGAATTCCTAACTCATCGCTCACTCTGTACCTGGCGCTCATTGTGAGTTATCTAAATTGGACTGATAGGTGTTACTAAAGTGGTGGGCTTACCTTGGACTTCCCATACCTGTGCTGTCCTGTGGCCCAGTGGTGGTCTAGCATCTGCCCCTTTCAGGGTAGATCACCCTTGCTTGCTGAGTATTCCCCAAGCAGTTCATCCTAGGACTTCAACCTTTCTCTTGAGCCTGTGAGCTCTGCCATCCAACAAATGATGTACACTTAGCTTGAGCCATCAGCCCATTTTCACTAGACTCTGGGAGAGGTAACAAACAGAGTCGTTCATTCACAGGCAGGATCCTTCCCGTCACCTTTCCCCTGGAACCTACACACCCACCCCCTGCAGCCCGGCCAGCAGATGCCAATTTGCTTGGGCTGGGTGGTGCCTTCAGGCCAGCTCTCCCTGCTTAGCTGGCTGAGAGACTTTCTTTTCTAGCTCTTCTGTTCCAGAATAAATACAAATACTGTTTATAGCAACATTGTTTTTTGTTTGTTTGTTTTAAAGGAGTGAGTATGGGGCCAATGATTCAATAACAGAATGACCTTTAAAAAAGTAGGACTTGTGTTCAGGGGAGTCCTGAACTTCATGGGTCTTCGCAGTAAGCTCTCATTCTAAGGTTCTGGAGTTATATGTGTATCTTGTTCCCCACTTTCTCTGTCTTAAAATTTCCCTACCCTTAATAGGGGCAGAGGCACAAAATAAATCTTTAATTTCTAGGTCAGTTTGGAAAAACAGATTCCAACAATGTAGGAAGAGCTTTATTGGAAAACAGACTAGTTATGTGATTGGAAACCAAGTAATTAGAAACACAAAGTCTACATATCCAGTAATTAAAACAAACAAACAAAAAGGAGTAGGAAACCAGTACAGCTAAGATTGAAGTACGATGTCTAATCGCAGACTTGCAGGGTTTCATTTATGGTTGTATCAATTCATGACGCAAACATTTTTTAGGTTAATATAAGAGTTAATGAGCCAATTTCTTTTTTTTAAAAGAGCTTTATGGAGTTAAAATGTACATACTGTAAAATTCACCCATTTTAAGTACATAAATCAATAATTTTTAGTAAATTTAGAGTTATCTAATTATCATAAAAATCCAATTTGAGAACATTGCCATCGTCCCCCAAAAGACCCTTTGTACCTGTTGGCAGAAAATCCCCATCCTTACTCCTGGTCCTGGGCAACTGCTAACCTACGTTCTATCTCTATAGGTCTGTCTTTTCTGGACAAATGCAATCTTGTACTGTATAGTCTTTTATATTTGGCTTTTGTCCACTTGGCATAATGTTGTAGCATGTATCAGTAGTTTATATTGTTGAATTATATTCTATTATATGGATATACCATATTTTGGTCATAAAGGCAACAGTTGATGGACATTTGAATTGTTTCTGGTTTGAGGCTATTGTGAATAAGATTGTCAAGAACATTCGGGAACAAGTCTCTGTGTGGTCCTCTCTATTTTGTTTTCTAATTGGTAGATACCTAGAAATGGAATTGCTGGTCTTGCAAGCTGAATTTATACTTAATTTTTCTTATTGGTATATAATAACTGTACCTAGTTTTTGGGCACTGTGTGGTATTTTGATTATTGTGACATTTTTATTACACATTGTATGTGAAGTATTTAATATATACCTCACCTCATATGTTTATCATTTCTTTGTGATGAGACCATTCAAAATCCTTTATCCTAGTTATTTTGATATGTTCAATATAATATATCTTTAAAAGATTTATTTATTTGGGGCTGGTGCTGTGATGCAGTGGCTTAAAACCCTGGCCTGCAGCACCGGCATCCCATATGGGTGCTGGTTCTAGTCCTGGCTGCTCACTTCTCACCCAGCTCCCTGCTAGTGCACCTGGGAAAGCAGCAGAGGATGGCCCAAGTCCTTGGGCCCCTGCACCCATGTGGGAGACCTGGAAGAAGCTCTTGGTTCCTGGTTTCTGATTGGCTCAACTCTGGCTGTGTGGCCATTTAGAGAGTGAACCAGTGGATGGAAGACCTTTCTCTCTCTATCTCTACCTTTCTCTGTAACTCTGCCTTTCAAATAAATATTTTTAAAAAATATTTATTTGAAAGGCAGAGTTACAGGGAGATATAGTATGTGTGTGTGTGTGTGTGTGTATTAGAGAGACAGAGAGATCCTCCATCTGCTGGTTCACTCCCCAAATGGCTGTAACATCTGAGACTGGGCCAGGTAGAAGCTAAGAGCTTCATCAAAGTCTTCCATCAGCGTGGCAGGAGCCCATGTACTTGGGCCATCTTCCGCTGCTTTCCTAGGCATATTAGCAGGGAGCTGAATTGAAAGTGGAGCAACTGGAACTTGAACCAGTGCGCATATGGGATGCCAGCATCACAAGTGGTGGCTTAACCTACAGTGCCACAACACTGGCCAATGGAACACCAGAACTTGATGATCTTGCCTAACTGTGACTTTGTACTCATTGACCAATTGTTTAACTTTTCAAAAAACTTCTAAATTATTTTCCAAAGTAGCTTAACCATTTTACATTTCCATAAGTGATATGTAAAGATTCTGGTTTCTCTGCATCTTGCAACAATTTAATATTATCTATCTTTTTCATTATGGCAGTTCTAGTGGATGTGAAGTGATATGTTTAAATTTTTATATTCCTAAGAATTAATGATGAGCATCTTTTCATTTGGTACAATGTGTGGTCCTATATATTTTGCTTTCTCATTGATAGACACCTAGATATAAGGTTGCTCTACTGTATGTTGAGTTTATTTGTAACTTTTCTTATTTCTTACTCATATATCTTCTTTGATAAAATGTCTACTCAAATCTTTTGCCAGTTTTTAAAATTGGGTTATCTTCTTATTTTCTTTCAGTCCATGACTTGTCATTTCATTTTCTTCATGTTGTCTTTAGAAGTATTAATAGGTTCTGATTTTGATGATATTCAGTTTATCAATTTTCTACTTCTGTGAATTGTGCTTTTGGTATTTTATTCTTTGCTTAATCCAAGATCTTAACATTTTTCTCATGTGTTTTCTTCTGGAAGTTTTGTAGCTTTAGCTTTTAAATTTATGTCTTTAATACATTTTGAAGTTTCTTGTGCATGGTTTGAGGTAAGGGTCACATTTTAATATTTCTGCACATAAATATACATATCCAATTTTCCTAGTACCATCTTTTCTAATGAATTTTCTTGACACTTCTATTGAAATTCAATAGACTATAATTGGAAGGATCTATTTCTGGCCTCTTTATTCTGTTCTGTTGATCTAAATCTCTATTTTTACTTCAGTACACTAGTCTCTTAATTATTCTAGATTTTTAAGTAAGTTTTGAAGTCATCTAACTTTATTCCTTTTATAAATTGTTTTTGCTATTCTGGGTCCTTTACATTTCTTATAGATTTCAGCTTTAGCTTGTCAATTTCTGCAAAATGTCCTATTGCAATTTTTATAGAGATTGTTTTGAATTTATAGATCACTTTGTGTAGCAATGTCATTTTAGCACTGATTTTTTTTTTCATTTCATGGACATAAAATTTCCACTTATTTAAAGATTCTTCAATTTTTCTCATCAGTGGTTTGTACTTTTCATGTGCAAATCTTTTTTTTTAAATTTTATTTATTTGAGAGGTAGAGTTACAAACAGAGGGAAAGACAGAGAGAAAAGTCTTCCATCTTCAGGTTCACTCCCCAAATGGCCACAACAGCCAGAGCTGGGTCAGGCCAAAGCCAGGAGCCAGGGGCTTCTTCTAGGTCTCCCATGTGGGTGCAGGGGCCCAGTCACTTGGGCCATCTCCCACTGCTTTCCCAGGCCATCAATAGAAAGTTGGATCAGAAGAGGAGCAGTTGGGACATGCACCCCATAAGGGATGCCGGAGCTACAGGCGGAGGCTTAGCCTACTGCGCCAGAGCACTGACGCCTCCATGTGCAAATCTTTCTTGTTGATGTAGTTGTGAGTGAAATTGTTTTTTTAAAGATTTTATTCTGTATTTATTTGAGAGGTAGAATTACAGACAGTGAGAGGGAGAGACAGAGAGAGAGGTCTTCTTGCGTTGCTTCACTCCCCAGATGGCCACAATGGCCGGAGCTGTGCCGATCCGAAGCCAGGAGCCAGGAGCTTCCTCCTGGTCTCCCATGCAGGTGCAGGGGCCCAAGAACTTGGGCCATCCTCCACTGCTTTCCCAGACCACTGCAGAGAGCTGGATTGGAAGAGGGGCAGCAGGGGCTAGAACCGGTGCCCATATGGGATGCCGGCACTGCAGGCGGAGGATTAAACTACTGAGCCATGGTGCCGACCCCAAATGAAATTGTTTTATAATTTTGCTTTTAGGTTGCTTACAGTTAATGTACAAAAATATTAATGCTCTTTGTATACTTATTTTGTATTCTATGACCTTGTTGAATTTGTTAACTTTTTAAAAAATATTCCTTAGGATTTTCTACATACAAGATAATATTGTCTTGGAATAAAGATAGTTTTATTTCTTCATTTCCAATCTAAGTACTTTTAATTTCTCGTCCTTGCATTATTGCACCCTGAATACAATGCTTATTATGTCACCATAATGTATGGTAGTAGCTGTAGGCTTTTTTTTTTTTTTTTGACAGGCAGAGTGGACAGTGAGAGAGAGAGACAGAGAGAAAGGTCTTCCTTTGCCGTTGGTTCACCCTCCAATGGCCACCGCGGCCGGCGCGCTGTGGCCAGCACACCACGCTGATCCAAAGGCAGGAGCCAGGTGCTTCTCCTGGTCTCCCATGGGGAGCAGGGCCCAAGCACTTGGGCCATCCTCCACTGCAGTCCCGGGCCACAGCAGAGAGCTGGCCTGGAAGAGGGGCCACCGGGACCGGGACAGACTCCGGCACCCCGACCGGGACTAGAACCCGGTGTGCCGGCGCCGCAAGGCGGAGGATTAGCCTGTTGAGCCACGGCGCTGGCTTGCTGTAGGCTTTTCATAAATGTCCTTTTAACGGTTGAGGAAGTTGTTTTCTCCTTATATTTTTGAGATTTTTTTTGTAAATAAGCATTGGATTTTATCAAATCCTTTTCCTGCATCTATTGAAGTGATCAGCGGTTTTTGTTCATCATTCTATTAATGCAGTGTATGATATTGATTTTCAGATGTTAAACCAACCTAGTATGCCTGGAATAAATCTCATTCAGTCACTTGGTCATGGTGCATAATTGTTTTTATATGATTTGATAGAACTATATTGAGGGTATTTGAATCTCTGTTCATGGGGGTCATGCTGGTCTGTCTTGCTTTCATAGCAGTACAATCCTGGATCATAGAATAAGTTCAAACGTGAGCCAACTTATGTTTTCTTCAGCTAGTCTCAGAGGAAGGAAGAATGGTGTAAAACAGTGTTTCTTTATTCATGATGAAATTCCACCTAAAAATAATTTCTAGGGTCCGGCGCTGTGGCATCCTGGATTAAGCCTCCACCTGCATCACTGGCATCCCATATGGGTGCCAGTTCGTGTCCCGGCTGCTCCATTTCCAATTCAGCTCCCCACTGATGGCCTGGGAAGACAGTGGAGGATGGCTCAGGGTGCTTGGGCCCCTGCACCCATGTGGGAGACCCAGAGAAAGTTCCTGGCTCATGGCTTCAGATTGGCCCAGCTCTGGCCATTGTGGCCATTTGGGGAGTAAACCAACAGATGGAAGACCTCTCTCTTCTCTCCCTCTCTCCGTTTGTAACTCTGCCACTCAGCTAAATAAATAAATAAATAAATAAATCTTTTAAAAAATAATAATTTCTAATCTATTGTGAATTGATACTTCTAAATTCTATAAAAATCAAGCTCTTAGATGCTGCTACTGCTGTGCTGCTTGTGCAAAAACCACACTTTGGGTACCAGGGCTGGAAAATATAATTCAGATAGTAAAATATATATGATCGTTATTATAACACTGTCATAAATTACTTTGGGACATATTGTAATTTTTTACATATTGTTGGATTTTTGCTCAACCATGATGGTTCTCTAGATATCAGTTGCTTTTCTTGGTTTTTAGCCTTTCTGGATCTCCAGTTACTCATCTACAAATTGAGTGGATTGAACTAGAAGATCACTCATGTCCCTTCTAAATCTCACAGTCTGTGATTCTAAGCATCCATGTCAAAGGAAAATTATGGCTGCATTTGCATTTTCTTCTTATATAAACCTAATGAAATATTAACCCAAAGTTTTAGGTTACAATAGTTCTTAACAGAATGTTAAAAAAATAACAGCAAACACACATTACTAGGTTTTGGATGATACAGAAATATTAATATCAACATCCAAGGATTTTTTCCATGTTGAACTCTTGAAGAAAGAGGGTGGGGGTCTTGTTTAATCTTAAAGTTGGAAATTCAATTGAAAAATAATTGACTGGCTTAAACTGTGGAGAGACAAGTAAAATAGGTGTTTATATTATGAAATTCAAGTTGACACAAAATAGCTGAAAGGCTTCTTCAATTTCAGCCAAGTTGAAATGATCTCATTTTCCTTTCTATTTCATTTTATTTACTGAGATACTTGAAACTTTTCCCCCCGTTGCTTAAAAGCAAATGAAAAGGGTGGTAAATCAGTGGTAGAAATGGGTTGTTGAAACCTCCAGGGGCTGTATCCTTAGCCTTCAGCACATATTAGCGTGATTCCGCTGTTCTTACTACAGATGATTACAGCAAACTCTGCAATGAAGGGTGGAGGCATTTGGTCAACCTCCAAAGAAAGTGACTAATAATTGACCTAATGTACAGAGCACATGAATAACATATTCTTTGGGTAATAAAAACTTCTGGTTTATGGGGTGTGTGAGAGTTCATATTCCTTTTTCAATTCTTCCAGAAGATTTTAAATACTCAACTATTCTATTAAATTTTCAATCCCTTAGACTCAAATGCAAATCATACACCAGATGCCACAATTCAATTTAAGAATAGACTCTTGCCCCAGGAATTTCTTAAAATAGCTTGGAATTTTGAAGAAAATGGTATCGGTTTTGTCTCATTTTAAATTTGTAGTGATCTCACATTGTTAAACAAATTTTTAGTTTTATATGCTGCTGAGCAATTGTTTTCCTTGGTACAGAGATTTGAAGTCTCCAACATATTTAAAAGTTTTTATTTACTGAGGAAATTAGTAGAAAGTTAACATTTTCTTTTTTCATGTATCACATTTATTATTTAAATAATATGCTTACTATATTTCTGTTATCCTTGGCTTATCTGCAAGCTGTTTTACTGGACGGTCTTCCTTTCATTCATTTAGTAATAATGGTGTCAATTTGGCAGACCTTTCTACTTTTAATTAACTAGCACTTTATTGTGTTGTGTGTTAAGACACATCCACTAATGCTAGGAAGGATATAGATCAAAATGTTTACAGGGGTTCTTTCTGCGTCATGAGATTATAGTTGAATTTCATTGTTTCCTGTGCGCTTCTAATTTTTCATGTGTCTTTTGAATGTTCTACAAAGACCATGGTTTTTTTTTTTTTAATTTAAAAAGTTCACAAATATAAAATTAATAAAAGCTAGGAATTTCTAGCTTTATTTGTCTCCAGAGAAAGAGAAGCTCTCATGTATTCATTTAACGTCCATGCTGCACCTGCTATTTGCCAGTCCTGAGTTGGGTCTGGGGAGGCAGAAGCAGATGAGAGCCAGCTGTTTCCCTTGAGCTCAGGCTGTGTTTCATCATCTGACGAAAGTGTGGTCAGAGGGAACAGTAAATGATACCTCCAATAAGTTATTCCCAAGTAAAGTGGTAATAATTCCGTGACTCTTGCCTGGGATTTTAAAGGGGATTAATTGCGACTGTGTATGTGAAGCACTTGGTCTAAAATTTGCACACAGGAAATGGAGAACTCATTACCTCCAGAGGCAGCCCAGAATAGCTTGGGAGAAAGAGCAGGTAGACTTTTTCTCTGAGAAGCCTCCCCTGTTCCTGCAGTTGCGCCTGCACGTGGCATCCTTTTAAATGTCAACTACTAGAAGTTTGGCCTGTTACTTCACTTCCTGCCGAGTTTCTGCAGGGACTTTTCTCTGAGAATGTATCACGAAGGACAATGAGAAACTGCGACCTATTTTTAGATATTTATTTTGTGGCTATGTGAGTCCACCTGAGGTTTTTGCCTTTTATTTAATTAGATTCATGCTATGTTATTAATAGATATTAGCATTTGAGAAAACAGACATATCTAGAAAAAAATATGTCCCGGATCATCTTAAGCAATTCAGATGAAGATATTGAGTCCAGAAACTTCAACTTAACTCCCTCCAAAGTGTCTTTCCTGTGACCTCACAATAAAGCACACACAAAATCTCCTTGGCTTTGTATTACAGAAATGCTTTTCTTTCCCAACAGATGATTTTAATCATCTTGTTTTATTGATCTGGTTGCAAGGGGTGCTGTCCAATAAATAATCCTATTCAATAAGAAGTCTTCTTAGGTGACCATTGACTAGTCAGAGTGGTGCTGGTGTCTGTGTGATGGGCGCGGGGCACTGAGCTAATCACAGGGTTATTGTTCTTCAGTGGAGCAGCCCCAGCATCACTCTTACTCCTGAGCTCTCTGCATGCTTGCCTTCCATACCAAACATTAGAGCCTGCCCCTAAAATTTCCAGACCACCCACTGTAACAATATAGTGTATAAAAGAATCCAGATGCTTGGAAAGAGGAAGGGTGAAGTGTAGAGCACGCGTGATAACTTCTCATTGGCCTTTCTAGATTTTGAGTGCTGTTTTTGCATAGCTGGCTCACTAGAGAGGTCAGACTTCATCCTGAAGCTCCACTTTCAGAACATTTAAAAATACGTCAAGATTAAAATATATCACAGAATATTTGCATTTTTAAGACTGTACTTGATTCAGGGGTCTCTGTGCCTTTATAGCTGAGACCCTCTCCTTGGTATTCCCTAGAGAATTGAGGGGACGGTCAATTGTTATAGACAAGCACACACATTGAACTGTAAAGATAGAAGGGTACAAAGAGAGAGCAGAGGAGAGAGTAGAGAATATCAAATAAGAATGATAACCACAAGGAAAGAGTACCAGATATATGAGAGATACCTTTCATGAAATGTAGAAAAAAATTGGCTAAATACAGATAACTTATCCAAGGCAAAATTCCCTGGACATTTATAAAATGCTTCATCATATACCTATTTTAGAAATGAAAATATATTTGGAACCTAGGCTGTTTGGCAGCTTTGTTCTCAATTCATGGGTTATGGCTTTGCAATAATTTGTTTGAAACAGATTTGATAAATGTGGTTTTTATTCCCCTCCCCTTTTCCTCTGCCTAGAACAGCTGATCTGTAGGAAGCAGTGGTCTTCACAAGAGATTCATTCATTTGTTTATCCTACCCCTTGCTTGTCTTTCACCATCCTATCTAATGATGCTCCTTAAGTCATTCATTATCACATTACCATGTTTTAAACAATATTTACCAATTTTGCTCTCTCTGTCTAGTTAGCTTCAGGAAAGTAGGAGCTGACCTGCTGTTTTCTACTGAATTTTTTTTTAAAAGATTTTATTTATTTATTTGAGAGGTAGAGTTACAGACAGAGAGGGAGAGACTTACAGAAAGGTCTTCCATCTGCTGATTCACTCCCCAAATGGCCACAATGGCCAGAGCTGGGCCTATCCAAAGCCAGGATCCAGGGGCTTTTTCCAGGTCACCCAAGAGGCTACAGGTGCCAAAGTGCTTGGGCCATTTTCTACTGCTTTCCCAGGCCATAGCAGAGAGCTGGATCAGAAGTGGAGCAGCCAGGACTTGATCTGGCACCTACGTGGGATGCCAGCACTGCAGGCGGTGGCTTTACCCACTATGCCACAGCATCAGCCTCTCTACTGAATCTTAAGTGCCTAAATTAGTGCCTAGCAGACAATAGGTAGTCAATAAGTTATAGGTCCATCCAGGGATTTTAGACAGTACTGTGAGGAAAATGTCTTCTTCCTTATTCATTCATTCACTCATTCCTCAAATATTTACTAAGGACCTGGTGTGTGCAAAGGACTGTAGTGCTAGGTTCTGGGTAAATAATCCTATTCTAGGGGAATTTACAAACAGATAAAAACACACCTAATTAAAATGCTAGTATAATGTTGTTATTCCAGAAAAAGACAAACTCATAACCATGGGATTTAAAATCTTTCATTAAAAATTTTAGAGTCTTTGAAAATCTCTATTAAAACAATGAATAATTGTTCCTATTCTAACTAAAATGTTGTAGTCAGGGGCTTGCATGGGCTGTTCTCTTTTTATGATTTAGCCTGAGGGCTTTGGTTGTAGCGGGTGCGTTCCCCAAGCTGTGGGCAGAGCTTTTCTGCCTTTGTGGAAGTTGCATGGCAATTTTTGAGTGGTGGTCCACCAGGGTCCTTCACCACCTGAGTGCCATCTCTAAAAATATCAAAATATTTATCCTTGAAAATATTTTGGATTAGCCAAGTGAGCCATGGTAGAGTTAGAAACATACCAGGGGATTCCAATTCAATCCCATCAAGGTGGCATGTACCAATGCCATCTCACTAGTCCAAGTGATCAGTTTCTGTTCACAATTGATCATAATGATAGGACTAAGAGTCAAAGGGATCACATAAACAAGACTGGTGTCTGAAAATACTAACCTATAGAATAAAAAAGAATGATCCAACATGGGAAGTGGGATACATAGCAGACTCATAGAATGGCGGATGTCCTAAACAGCACTCTGGCCTCAGAATCAGCCCTTAAGGCATTCGGATCTGGCTGAAGAGCCCATGAGAGTATTGTAGGCATGGAAAGCCAAGACACTCTGTCAAAAAAAAAAAAAAATGCCCTGCACCCCATGGGAGACCAGGATAATCACCTGGCTCCTGCCATTGGATCAGCGCGGTGTGCCGGCTGCAGCGCGCCTGCCACGGCGGCCATTGGAGGGTGAACCAACGGCAAAAGGAGGACCTTTCTCTCTGTCTCTCTTTCACTGTCCACTCTGCCTGTCAAAAAAAAAAAAAAAAGACCTAAATGAAAGATCTCCACGAGTGAGATCCCAGTGGAAAGAACAGGTCATCAAAGAAGGAGGTACCTTTCTCTGAAGGGAGGAGAGAACTTCCACTTTGACTATGACCTTGTCTAAATATGATCAGAGTTGGTGAACTCAAAAGGCTTCCATAGCCTTGGCAACTCATGACAAGAGCCTAGGGTGATTACTGACGCCATAAACAAGAGTGTCAAATTGTTAAGTCAACAACGGGAGTCACTGTGCACTTACTCCTCATGTAGGATCTCTGTCCTTAATGTGTTGTACATTGTGATTTAATGCTATAACTAGTGCTCAAACAGTATTTTTCACTTTGTCTTTCTATGTGGGTGCAAACTGTTGAAATCTTTACTTAGTATAAACTAAACTGATATTCTGTATATAAAGAGAATTGAAAATGAATCTTGATGTGAATGGAAGAGGAGAGAGAGCGGGAAAGGGGAGGGTTGCAGGTGGGAGGGAAATTATGGGGGAGAAAGCCATTGTAATCCATAAACTGTACTTTGGAAATTTATATTCATTAAATAAAAGTTAAAAAAAAAAGAAAATATTTTGGATTAAAAAATGCATTTCTGTTTCTAATGAATCCAAGGCTTGAGCTCGCTTAAAGGCACACACAAATCCCTTCACTGATGGCAAAACCTAAAACTTCCTTTTTTTAAAAAAAAAGTTTTTATTTAATGAATGCATTTTTTTATAGATACAACTTTAGGAATACAGTGGTTTTTTCCTCCATACCCATCCTCCTCCACTAACTCCCATTCCACCTCCCTCTCCCTCTCCCATCTCCTTCTTCATTTTCAGTTTGACTTTATATACAGAGGTCCAACTCCATGCTAAGCATAGCCTTCAACAATTTGCACCCACGCACACACACAGCATATAGAGTACAATTTGGGAACAAAATTTACAGTCGATTCTCATAGTACAACTCATTAGTTGTATCTATGAAAAAAATGCATTCCTATATGGGGAGTAAGTGCACAGTGACTTCTGTTGTTCCTGTAACAATTAACACTCTTATTTATGATGTCAGTGATCATCCAAGGCTCTTGCCATGGGCTGCCAAGGCTATGGAAGCCTTTTGTGACCATAGGCTCCATCGGCATTTGGACATGGCCATAAGAAAGTGGATGATCTCTCCTCCCTTCAGAGAAGAGTGTATCCTTCTTTGATGACCCTTTCTTTCCACTGAGTTCTCACAGGGATCCTCTGTGTAGGATATTTTTTGCCACAGAGTCTTGGCTTTTCATACCTGAGATGCTCTCACAGGCCTTTCAGCCCGACCAGGAAGCCTCAAGGGTTGATTCTGAGGTCAGAGAAAACCCAAAACTTCCATGCCTATGCACAAGAGGGTTGCTCTGTTTTGAGCTCTCTGACACTGATTCATTTCACATTTGTAATACACAACTCAAGCAACATTTGAAAATTTATTTTTTAAAGATTTTATATTCATTTGAAAGTCAGAGTTAGAGAGAGAGAGAGAGAGTATCTTCCATGGCTGCAATGGCCAGTGCTGGGCTAGGCTGAAGCCAGGGGCCAGAAATTTCATCTGGGTCTCCCATGTGAGTGGCAGGAGCCCAAATACTTAGGTCATCTTCCACTGCTTTCCCAGGCCATTAGCAGGGCGCTGGATTGTAAGTGGAGCAGCTATGACATGAACTGGTGGCTATATGGGATGTCAGCATTACAGGTGGGGCTTAATCTCCTACACTACAGTGCTGTCCTGCAAGAATACATTTATGAAAGCAAAGAGGAACTGTAGCTTACTCTATTGTATCCTCTTTTAGAATAGGCAGTTTCCCTAAAGTAGACACATCATACAGTGACCCACAGTCTCTTGTGGCTACTGTCAATCAAAATTGCCCTTACTGTCACAATATCATAGGATGGGCCTGTACAAGGGGAGCTAATGTCATCCGGGCCCATCTCTACTTTCTGTAGAGTTTCCCAAAGTGTGGTCTGCTGACCAGTTACATCATATGCCTGGGAGTTCAGTCAAACTGTGATTCTTGGTCCCCAGTGGAATCAGAATTATTTGGAGTTCAGTCCAAGCTCCTCAGTGATTCTTACATACACTGAAATTTGGTCTTATGCCAGGCAACCTCAAGACCCCCTTCCCTGGGAAAGCCATCTACTAAGTCATTTTTCTGGAATTCTAACCCTCAAGAATGACCTGCCTGCATATTCTGCATTGCTGAGTTTGTTGACTGTACAGACCATTCAAATATCAGCTTAATTTATTTTTGAAGGTTTTATTTATTTTCATTTTATTTGAAAGGCAGGGAGAGAGAGAGAGAGAGAGAGAGAGAGAGAGAGAGAAATCTATCTGCTTGTTTACTCTGCAGATGCCTGCCTGAAGCCAGGGCTTGGCCAAGCTGAAGCCAGGAGCCCAGAACTCAATCCAATTCTCCCACCTGGGTGGTAGGGGCCCAAGTATTTGTGCCATCATCTTCTGCTCTCCAGGATGCACATTAACAGGAAGCTAGATCTGAAGCAGAGGAGCTAGGATTGGACTAGGCATTTTGATTTGGGATGTACATGTCCCAGGTGGTGACTTAACTGCTGTGCTAAACACCTTCCTCTAGATATGAGCTTTAAAGATGATTAAAAATATTATTACAACTTGGGAGCTGAAACCTGTAATTTTTTTTTTATTTTTTTAATTTTTTTGACAGGCAGAGTGGACAGTGAGAGAGAGAGATAGAGAGAAAGGTCTTCCTTTTTGCCGTTGGTTCACCCTCCAATGGCCGCTGCGGTAGGCGCGCTGCGACCGGCGCACCGCGCTGATCTGATGGCAGGAGCCAGGTGCTTCTCCTGGTCTCCCATGGGGTGCAGGACCCAAGCACTTGGGCCATCCTCCACTGCACTCCCGGGCCACAGCAGAGAGCTGGCCTGGAAGAGGGGCAACCGGGCCAGGATCGGTGCCCCGACCGGGACTAGAACCCGGTGTGCCAGCGCCGCAGGGCGGAGGATTAGCCTATTGAGCCGCGGCGCCGGCCTGAAACCTGTAATTTAGAAAGAGAGATTTTGTTCTATAGTCTAAGAGTTGGGAAATTTTCCTTTGAGGGCTTTTGATTCAGTAGATCAATAGTTGAAATTGTTGATAAAGCCTAACAAGATAAATACGTATGATTTTTAAAAATTTTGAATTGAGTCTAATGGAGCTTAACATTGAATATATTCAGTCTGCTTGTGTTTTTATAAAAACTATTTTGGGTGAATTTTTAGGATGCTAGTACAATGAGAAGAACTGGTTGGAGGGGAAGTAAAGGGAGAAGGAAAGTTTTCTGTGCTTCTTGATTTGTGAACTCTATGAATGTATTGCCTATTCATGAATTTTAGGATAATGTAAAGACTTAGAGCTTTGCCTACAAGCTCTGACTCTTCACAGGCTAGATGAACAAATTCTCTAGAATGTAGAAGGTAATGAACAATTCTAAAGGTCAGAGCCAGGAAGGGAGGGACTGTAGATTCATATAAGTTATAAGGAAATCACTAATTAGCTTGAAAAGATAAGTCATTGTAATTTAGTACTTATACCCAGGATCTTAAAGCCCCTCCTTGATAGGCCTTTCATCACTGGGGTTTCAGTGACCTTGGGCAAATCACTCAACTCTCTTGAGACTTAGTTTTCTAGTCTGTAATAATAATTATGAAAACTCATTGTTTTCAAATTGTTGATTGTTTCTGAATACATAATTTAGCCTTCCTAACTCTGGCGAGCAGCTAGAATGGTGCTATCTCTGCTGTTCAGATGAGGAAGTTGTGACCCAGAGGGGTTGCATGCTGCAGTAGAGGGGCAGAGTGTCTAATTTCCAGTGTGGGTCTGATCCACTGTGACATGAAAGGGGCGTGGATGAAACAGTTTCCAGGGCCCCTTCCAGCGTTAGAGTCCTTGAGTTTATGGGATACTCAGGGCTAAGGCAACTTTTGTTAAAGTCTTTTGGAAAAATCCAAAAGAAATTGAAGACACGGGTCCTCAATTTTAGGAACTTGGGTTGTAATTAGGGTATAAGAACATGCTCATAGCTGGCGCCGTGGCTTAACAGGCTAATCCTCCGCCTTGCAGCGCTGGCACACCAGGTTCTAGTCCCGGTTGGGGCACCGATTCTGTCCCGGTTGCCCCTCTTCCAGGCCAGCTCTCTGCTGTGGCCAGGGAGTGCAGTGGAGGATGGCCCAAGTGGGCTTGGGCCCTGCACCCCATGGGAGACCAGGAGAAGCACCTGGCTCCTGCCATCAGAACAGCGCGGTGCGCCAGCCGCAGTGCGCCTACCGTGGCGGCCATTGGAGGGTGAACCAATGGCAAAAGGAAGACCTTTCTCTCTGTCTCTCTCTCACTATCCACTCTGCCTGTCAAAAAAAAAAAAAAAAAAAAAAAAAAAAAGAAAAAAAGAACATGCTCATGTGAAGACAAGGAATATCTACAGATCTAATATATACCAAATTATGCAAATTTTAACTATCCTAGGAGATCTCATATTACATAGCACAAACTTTGAAGGGTAGAGAATCCCAATTCCTGTGGAATAACAAACGTCTGACTCTCTTACTCTCTCCATAAGTAACAGCAACTATTATTTAGCACCCACTGAGGTAAGCATTTGATAAATGGTATCTCATTTAATCCTTATCACAACCCTCTGAGAAATGTATTCTGATCTTAATTTTTAAATATAGGGGAACAGAAAGTTAAAGAATAAGAGATTTGAGTAACTGGGTTATAGAAGGCAGAGCCAGATTACCAGAAGGATCCTTTATTGGCTTTTGGTGTGTAAGCTTTGGGTAGCATGGTTTCAGATAAGGATATTTGAAAAAGAAAACAAACTGATTGGTAGCAATATCCAAGGTGAGCTTGGTTTCCTGCAATAGCAGATTCATACAGCTTTGGGAGGTTCATTGGTAAAGAAGGGTCCATGAGTTCTGTATCCTTGCCTCAAAATTATTATACAATCCTGGCTTCTCCTGAGTAGCATTCATTACTTTTTGCCTTCCACATATGCTAAGTAGAAATGGAAGAACTTAACTCTTGCAGATAGTAGGTGACTGAAGGCAAATGATGGACATACTAAACAACTGGATGGGCTTTGTCGCCCTAGACTTTTGTGGGTATAGTGTGGGCATTTGTCACAGTGGTTAACACACAGCTGGGGATACCCATATCTCATGTCAGAGTACCTGGGCTTGAGTCGTCGCTCCATTTCTGATTCTGGTTTCTTGTTACTATGCATCCACGAAGGCAGCAGGAGAGGGCTGAAGTCATTGGGTCCCTGCTCACTAGGAGACCCAGATGAAGTGCCTGGCTCCTGGTTTCAGTGAGACCTGCTCTGGCTGTTGGGGGTATTTGGGAAGTGAACTGGCAGATGGAAGATCTCTCTCTCTCTCTCTCTCTCTCAATCTCTCTCTCTGTCTCTCTCCTTCCCTCAACCTTTCAAATAAAATTTTATAAATTAATCAATTAAAAATAGGAGGTTTTGGCCAGCTCTTGTGAAAGGATTCAGTACCCTCTGTCTTTCTTTCAGTATATTTTTTTCATCATTTCTCTGCCACTTAGACCTGGAAACTTCCCTGCCATCATTTCTTTCAACCTCTTCTGCACTGCCAGAGTCAATGTTTTCTGCACTTGAATGCTGCAGAAGCCTCTTGGCAGTTGTCTCAGCGTTTACTCAGGCATTCTGGGAAGTCAGGGAAATTTACATTGTTTCCTTAGTTCACATCCATACAGGCATAGCTCAGCTGGGTTGGCAGAAGGCTTTTAGAGATTGTAAAAACTCTGCTTTCCTTAGGACCCTCGCTCCCTGCAGAGGTCTGCTGCTTGTCCTTGGTCTGTGTCCTCGGCAGGCCTTTCACTTGAGTCAGACTCCTCTAATAAGAGAGTTCTTGGGTTTCAGTCTGGGGGAACCCAGCCTCCGCCCGCCAGACTTCCTGGAGAGCTCTCTGCCGATGCCGAAAGTGCCTGGAGCCTTGGAGTATTGGATAGAGCTCCCTTTCGAAGGGGTCTCAAGATTCCTGAGACATAATATATTTGTGGCTACAATTTGTTAAGAAAGAAACCAGGCTGTTGCAGCCAATAAATTGTCAAAGGAGCACATACCTAAGATAGAGCAAATGGTTTGCAGTACACAACGCCCTCAACTCCCTTTTCTAGTGCTCTGCTCTGTGTTCAGTATTTCCAGGAACTTGCAGTCAAAGCCTATTTCTAAGCAGACTTCTGGTTTCTGTGCTTTACATTTAGCAAAGCCCTTGGGGCATGTGTTGAGTGAGGAATGCCTTTTTGTTCACCTGCTTCTTAGTCTGAACTTCAGATAAATCAACCCTGCTTGTTCCCTGTGGGAATCCCAAGATCTGGTAAGTGGGATTTCTCTCCTAGGATATATGTCTAACGGTATTCTGAGGAGCTCCGTAGCCCACTGAGTAAGCTTTAACAGGAAATTTGGAGCTAGCTAGCACCCACAGGTACTCCTGCATTGCTTCGAAGGCCGCTATGGCATCTCGAAAATTGGCTGACAGAGAAACAGTTGATTTATCCCACAGGCGTTGCTTCTTTGAAAACACATTTGATATCCATTCCTATTAAACCTCCGCTCCAAATCTGATCTTTCTTCTATTTATATATTTCTGTTCTTATATTAATATATACTGTAGCCAGATATTTTGCTGGTTTATATGATTTTCCTTTGCCTTTTCATAATTCTGTCCAACTCCTTAGGTATAGAATTTCCAAAGCTAGCTGTCAATGTGCCAGAACAGCCCTGACTTTAGCAAAATAGCTTTATGCTTTGCTCAACTGGGCCATGGAACGATGTAGATAATTTATGCTTACCTTCACCGCATTTGAGGGAGAATCCGTTTGGAAAGGGTTCTATATCCTGACTTGGAATAGATCTAATAATATAAACCTTCCCTCCTGTAATTACCAAGATATACTAGCATGCTAATAATGCTGTAATTGAAATGATGCTTAAAGGAGTACTCACATATTTTTCACTTTTTATATCCTGTCCCACCTTGTTTATATAAACTAGGGGAAGATATAGTCTGGGAAAGAAAATGGTTGAAGTTAACTGAAGAATGTGCCTAGAAATACACAAAATATGTTGTAGGATCAAAGGTCAAACAGTTCATATAGAGCAAGGAATATTCAAATTAGAGTGGTAGGATGTGGGGTTGAATGGTAGCTTGGCCTGGCTCAGAGTACTTGGGTGCTAATCATTAAGTTCACCTTGTTTAAGAGTTCTTTTTCATTGGAGACTATATCTGAATGGAGAAATTAAAAAAACACTTTAACTTTTAACTTAGTCATTACCAGAGGTGCTTAATTATTCAGACCCCAAAGCCTTCATTTTGGCAAAGTCATCTGCTCATGGCTTAATAATGTTTTAGGCATGGTGTCAGCATTCAGATTTTTTTCTAAAGTGGGAATCTTGCAAATGCAAGCATACCAAGTGATGGCAAATGTCTTGAGGAACTTCCACAAGCAGCTAAGTGTGCCCAGAGCAGCCTCAGTGCAAGAGAGATGCTGTAGAGGAAAACCCAGTCATCCAGCACCCTTTTTTCAACCTTCACCTCATCATTTTCTCTTTGCTTCCCCCACCTGGACCTATCTTGCCGTGTCTTCTCAATGAATATTTGGCTTGAACGGCATTCGCTCGACTTTGTCGCGGACACACCCGTCGTACTGACGGAATCCTGGCTTGAGTGCAGCTTGCTCAGCTGTGCTTCAGACAAACCCTGCTGGCTGACCTGGCTCAAACCTGGCTTTCTTGACGCCATCTCTGGCATGTTCCAAGGTGAAAAAGGACTCTGCTGCCCCTTCCATTGCTCCTCGGGAGGGGAAACCAGTTGCCACTTGGCACCCGCGTTTATTAGGCTTGCGTCCAGAATAGTAACATGATTTAGTGAGAATAGTACTGGACCAGGAGGCAGGAAACTCAAGTTCTAGTGCCGGCTGTACTATCCAATCACCATGTGACCTTGGACGCATCATTTCACTGCTCAGCCTCGGGTTTTTCATCTACAGAGAAAAGTTGGAATTGATGTTTTTTTCTAAGGAATGTTCTGATCGTGACGGCAGGGGTTGACACAAGATTAACAAACGCTTGAATGAAGAGGGATTTGGTTTCTACCTGCTTTTCTTTCCACACACCACTTGCTTCTTTCAATGAAACATGGGCTTTCTCTTTGTAGTTTCATAGAATGCAGTTAACTTATCTCTTAGTCATGGGCCTAGGTATCTCAAAGTCCCTCCTTTAACCCACATAGTCTTCTAAAGGATATTCTGAAAGTCTATAAGTTGGGACAGGTGGTTCTGCTTATTAAACTGTACCTCTTGGATGTTTTATGCTACTTTAAGAAGCTTTTTCTTAAATCACTTCATTATTGACCCCTTTTAGGGTAATGCTTTAAAAAATATAACTGATAAAAACCATGCTTGAGATAATTCTAGGTATTTTACATATAATATTTCACCCTAACTGTAAGGACACTGAAAGGAACTGTTGCTGTCTGTATTTGACACATGCCAACCTCAAGGCTGATTGAGGCTATGGAGTGGCACAGTGTTAACACTAGGTAGGGCTGGGATTCAGACTGAGGGTCTTCTGTTACATAGTTTGAAGCATTGTCACTATGAGAAGTAGTTGCCATTGCTATGAGCATACCCGGTGTTTGTGCAGCATATCTTCAGGAATCCTTTCAGGTCTCAAAGAAAATGATTTCTAACTGCATTTCAAATGCTTGGAATTTATGCTGTGCCAAGCACTTTTCCACTTACTTTTAAATCCATGAGTATTTCTAGGGGAATTTAACCCATATGGTTCTGATTCTCTTGTATTTAGCTCATCTAAGAGGATTGTTTTGTAAACCTTAGTCCCTTCTTATGAGCACTTTTGAGTTCATATTTGGCTGGTATTGACTGGATTTCAAATCTGCCATGGTTGGCGCTTGGTTTTAAATTTTCTTTCCAACCACTGTTTCTTGGTGGTTTCATCCTATGAATGGGATGGAAATTGAAGGTGAGTCATAAAATGTCTTAAATAAAAGTGCACCAAGATTCCAGTCATACAAGGAGAGTGCCATTGGCCTATGAGGTACCCTATGTGCTACCCTACAGTCTTACTCTACTAAGTGGTTGAGTTATGTATGAATATGATTTATAAAGGTAACAAAATTAAATTCAGAGATGTGGTATTTTCCCTTGGAATGGTATAGAGCAAAATTGATTTTGAGATATGATGCATTTGTGGAATATTACTTTGGAAAAGCCTGTTAGCTTACAATATTCTACATGGGAAACATTAGAGTGATAGAGACAGGAGAAAATTTCTTTCAGAAGCCCCATTAACCAAGTAGAAGGCAGGCCTGTTTATTGTCTTTGCATTTAGATGAGTTGGGTACATTCAGTTCAGATAACCTGCTGGGTTGGAGAATTAATTAACTTGTCTAATTAACTTCACATGAGCTCTTCCAAGGAATGTGTGTGATTTTTGGTGGCTGTGCCTGGCCCAAATGGAAGCAAGAATAATGTTTGAACCTAGTTAACAGTTTGATTCAACAAACATATATTGGGTGTCTTTTTTTTTTTTTTTTTTTTTTGCTGGTAGTTGAAGATAAAGGATAAGAGTTTGGAGATTTAAAAAAAAAAAAAAAAAGGCTGTCTCTCCTCCTGGGGAATGTATCATCTAGTTGACTATGTCCTATGTGCTTTTCACTGTACCACAAGGCCAAATGGTGTGACTGTCAAATAGGCAATGTAATACACCATGCAATGTGCAAAGGAAGCTCAGAAGATGATGTTCATTTAGACTTAACATGAAGTTGAAAAGGTTTCTTGCAGAATGTAGCATTTACGTTTGGTCTTGAAGGATGAGAAAAGACTTTTGAAGAGGAAAAGGCACTCTGGAATGAGTGAGCTAGACATGTTCTTGGGCAATACAGCCAATGCCAAAGAGTCTTCCCAGATTTCTGCTGTGTGTAGACGTGGGCTGGGGTGAGTCTGTGAAGGGGACTGGAGCTCTGGGAAACTCCTGCTGGGCTAAAGAGGGTTATGCAAGCTTCTCAATAATAAGCAGCCAGGATTAGCCTGACAGCCTTTAACTGAGCATGGATTTTCAGTGCTGGGACAGTGTAGTCTTGGATCAAGGAGGGAACACAAGGTAAGGGCAAAAGGAGGGAACAAGATGTGAAGGAACATGTCTGAAATGCACCCATCATCCTTGCATGCCATGGTTAGGTGGGACATCCTACACAGCTTCTTAACATGACCACACATTTGAATAATGTACAAAAAAAGACCAGTTCAATCAAATGATGCATCATAGGTAAAAAGAATCATTTTATCATAATATGATTATCATAGAAGGAGGTACAATAAGACACAAGATTAAATGTTGTACATACTTTATCTCATAGTTCTTGCAGTTTTCATTCTTACACCTGATTATTATCGGTGCCCATAGTTAGGATAGTGAGGATCAGAGAGTAAACAGTTTGTCCCTGGTTCCATAGGTCTATCTCAGTTTGCAGAAACAAGTGAATGTGACTTACTTTTCTACTTATAACTCATTTTCAATGTACTATATAACATATTTAAAGGAAACCTGATATAAAAAAATAAAGGAATGCCCAGTGCCTAACTTAAATACTAAACCATTACTGACTCCTATGTGGGATTCCCTTTCCCATCTCCTGCTTCCTCCCAGAGGTACCTTGTCATATTAAAAGATAAGGTTTATTTATTTAATTTATTTGAAAGGCACAATGACAAAGAGAGAGGAAGAGACAGAAAGAAAGATCTTACCTGCTGGTTTACTCCTCAAATGCTCATAACAGCTAGGGCTGGGCCAGGCTAAACCAGAGTCAAGAACTCCAGTTTGGTCTCCCATGTGGGAGTCAGGGAGCAAATACCTGGGCCATCATCTGCTGCTTCCCAGGTGTATTAGCAAGAAACTAAATCAGAAGGAGAGACGCGGACTCCATCCTAGGCACGCTAGTATGGGACACTTAACCTGTGTGCCACAGTGCCTTTCTCTGTCATAAATTTTATTATGTATATTTTCCAGCTGACACTAAAATTACTTCTGTGGCTTTGTAGTTTAGAGGAAATATATTTATAAAAGCACAACTGAGGTAATTTGCATTTCATGCAAGCAACGCTTCAACAGTGAACTAAGGGTTTAAGTGTAGTTCAAGATTGAGGCTTTTGAGGACAAGGACTTTGAAGCTCATACAAACTTTGCCTTAATCTTGAAGGCCATGATTTCATCTTGTCATGAGGCTGAATAAGAGACATGTAGTAACAGACGGGGCCCGATCTGGTGTTTTAGGGATTTCAGTTTTAATCTCATCTGCTACTATTTGTTGTGTAACGTTGAAAAGATCAGTTTTCTAAGTTTAAATTTACCCTGTATAAGTCACATGGCCTCTTTGAGAATGACATAGTGAGGAAAGCACAAATTTCAGAATCTGAAATAGCAATATTTGAATTTTTGTTCTGCCACTTAACTCTTTTAAGATTATTTATTTAAGAGGCAAAGTTACAGAGAGGGAAGGAGAGAGAGAGAGAGAGAGAGAGAGAGAGAGAGAGAGAGAGAGAAAATTTTCCATCCACTGGTTCACTCCCCAAATGACTGGGATTCAGCCAGGGTGGTAGGGGCCCAAGTACTTGGGCCATCTCCCACTGCTTTCCCAGACGTATTAGTAGGGAGCTGGATTGGGAGTGGAGCAACCAGGACTAGAACTGGCGCCCTTACGGGATGGTGGTGTTGGAGGCGGCGGCTGAACGCACTGAGCCACAACATCAGTCCCTGCCACTTACTCTTTGTATAACCGTGAAGAAGTCTCTTAACCTTACTGGAAGCCTCAGTTTCCCCGCTTGTGAAGTAGACGTTTTCCGTCAGAGAACTTTAAGAATGAAAGGAGATTGCTTGTTCAGGTCGCCAGCACCAAGCTCTGCAAATGTTCATTTTCTTTTCTTTTTTTTTCTATAAGTTTCTTTCCAATTCTAAAATGAAATTCCTATGCTCATCTTATACAGAAACGTTTGAAGCACAACCAGCTCATAATTATGGAATTTCCTGTATTAAAGGGCTCTACATTTCCTTCAAATCAGACTTGTCATCAGAAGGCTTTCCAAGGTCTGGATGAATCTTTTCAAATTAACAACAACATCTGGATTTAAAAAAATGGTTCCTCTCACACTCACAGAATGAAGACAGGGAGAGGAAAGAAAAGTATGATAAAAGTTCATTGTCTATCCTTTCCCTGAGCCAAAACAATAGATTATATAGCAAATTTTTTTACTGTTCTATAAACCATCTGTGTTTGCATAACAAATCAGGACTGTTACCCTATTTAAAGATTGGATACATTTCCATGTTGCTGTGAATGCAGTAATTACCTTTTGATGCTCTTCCAATGTCTCTTTACCCATAATCCCCCTGTGTGTCTACATAGTTCTTTTTTTTGTCAATCCATTCTTACTGACAGAGTTCGCAGTCTGCCACTGTTTTGTAATAGCTCCAGAATTACATTATTTCCATATGTTTACTATATTTGTTTGTATCTGCATGATTGCTATGGAAACAAATAACATTCAGGAACCTAGGAGAGGGGATAGTGGTCTTTATTTTCTGTTGAGGGCATATCACGTTCATAATATTTCAGCTTCTTAAAAAAAACTGAATTAGAAAATATGGCCACCCTACTGAGATATTAGTAAGCTTATTTTTTAAAAAATGTAATGTCTTACAATTGACAGCTGGCATTACTCTTCTGATGGTAATGATGCATATGACAATTTCTATGTTGCCTTAATTTGAAAAGTACATGTTATCAGAGAGAAGTTTTTCAGGGCAGGTTATTAAAGTCAAGTCATGTCCCAATATTAGGCACTTTATTCAGTTACCAGGGAGGAAAATTAAGCTGATTTTCGGAATATGAGTTTATGAAGCAATCATATCTGGAATTCTCATTTGCATTTTGGTGAAATTTGTTTAGGCATTTGACCTACTTTGCTCAATCTTTTTGCCCTCAATCTTTTAAATACATGCTACATAAAAATTCAAGAAATGCAATATTTTACTCATAGCTCATTCACTCAATTATAGTCAAAGAATAGCAAAATCCATGCTTTTGAGGTCTGCTTTAGAGATGAGTTTAAATGGAAGTAATAGAAAAATTCAGCAACTTAAACAAATGGAGATGAATTTTTCTTAGGTGAAAATTGAATCTGGAGGTAAGTAGTAGTTGATGCTGAGTCAGCTGCTCAAAAATTTCAATGACTGAGGCTCCTCTTTGTTTCTGTTTCACCTCCTTGGTGCATGGACATTTGTCCTCATGAGTGCAGATTTGGCGATGCCCTCCAGCCGTCCTGTTTTTCTAGAACAATGAAAGGGCAAGGGGACAATCCAGGTGACTGAGTCTCATTTTATTAGGGACTAAAACTGTGTCATTGACTCTCTACCCTCTGTAGTCCTCCACATTCATCTTACTGACCAGACCTGGCACATGTCCACTCCTACCTGGGAGATGGCTAGTGAATAAGGAATTAAGGAGGGTGTGGCTTGCTCAAACCAAAATCTTTATGAATCCAGGCTTGAATTGGATCTACAAGTGCCTTTATGCTTAATGTTGCACATCTCAACTCTTGTTCATATTAGTCAAGGAAATGAATAGAGAAAATTTAGAACACAGATTATCCCTGCAGAATAGATTAAATTGTAGTCCCATAAACTGTGAGTTAGTGGCATTATCTGTTTTTAAGAATAGCAGAATATGTTAGTTATATGTCACTAGGGTTTGTATGGAAGAAAAGGAAATATGGAAGAACTGGGAACAAAGGTAGTTAGTCTCTGCCTGGGCTTTCCTTTACTACATTTGTAACCCCCAGGAATTAGAGAAAACTGACTCAGAGTAGCTTTGTTTGCTGCCATTTCGATGAAAAGAGTTCTAGGATAGAAGTCAAGTGTGATAGATCTGTGGAATCATAAGTAGTGAATTATTCTTCAAGGAAAAAGGAGGAGTATTACAAAAGATTAGGGATTTAGACTACCTTACGTCAATTTTCTTTCTTATCCATCCATTTATTCATGAGTATTTGCATGTTTAATATGCCACAAACTAATCTAGGCTGTGGGTATATGAAGACAAATGAGACAAAATACTTATCCTTAGAGCTCACATTCTGAACAAAAACCATCCTATACATTGGTAATTACTTTGGAATATATTTAGTGTCCTGGAGGAGGGAAGGAGAAAGCCGGCTTGACCTCCGGGAGGAGGAATTTGTTGGAAGAATAGGGAGAGGGAGGCCATTCCGGTCAGAGGGAATGGCATTTGCAAAGATATTTTGAGCTGAGGAACTGCGGTACTCTTAGGGTAGCCAGAGAGAGATTGCACTTAGGGAAGGGAGCAGAGACAAACTCCAGTAGAGAAGATAGAGCATGTCACAAGGTCCTTAATGTCTGCTTTGAGTTAGGTTGACTCCTGCAGCCTGAGAAGAAATGAGGGTCTACAATAAAGCAGACTTTGTAGGAGGAGCAGATAAAGAATCTGTGGAGGTGGTAAATTATATAGGATTTAGGATGATTTTAACACAAAATTTTCTTATTCACTTTCATTTTATTTGAAAGGCAGAGAGACAGGCTCAGAAATATCTTCCATCTGTTGGTTACCTCCCCAGAGACCTACAACAGTCAGAAACAGGAGCCCTGAACTCAAATGGAATCTCTCATGTGGGTGTCAGGGATCCAATGACTTGATCAGCACCTGCTACCTCCTAAGGTGCATTGGCAGGAAGCTGTGATTGGGGAAGGAACCAGGACTTGAACCCAGACACTCTGCTGTGGGATGTGAGCAGTCTGAGCTGCTCCTTAACCACTGTGCCAAATGCTGCCCTTTATGGGTGATTATGTGTGGGGTGTGAGGGCTACTGTTATACCCTGATCCCTGTTGGTGGCCTGGTGAGCTGGGCCATGCACCACGCTGATGCCATGCACCAAAATAAGATGTGTATGAGGAGCAAGGCTGGTAGCAAAGTGATGAGAGACATCTTCCTACACACTCCCCTTTTTTATGTGAGGTGGAAACAATATTTTCTCCCTAACTTGGCTGCTGATGTCTTGATTCAGGCCAGCTCAAAGGCCACCCATGCATCTGAGTGGCTCACCACTCAGTCACTTAAACTCCATCACACAGGAGACATGTCTTTTTTAAAAAACATTTATTTAATAAATATAAATTTTGAAAGTACAACTTTTGGATTATAGAGGTTTTCCCCCCATAATTTCCCTCCCACCCACAAACCATCCCATCTCCTACTCCCTCTCCCATCCCATTCATCACTAAGATTCATTTTTAATTATCTTTATATACAGAAGATCAATTTAGTATATACTAAATAAAGATTTCAACAGATTGCACCCACACAGAAACACAAAGTGTAAAGTACTGTTTGAATACTAGTTTTACTGTTAATTCACATAGTACAACACATTAAGGACAGAGATCCTACATGGGGAGTAAGTGCACAGTGACTCCTGTTGCTGATTTAACAATTGACACTCTTTTTTATGATGTCAGTAATTACCCGAGGCTCTTGTCATGAGCTGCCAAGGCTTTGGAAGCCTCTTGAGTTCACAAACTCTGACCTTATTTAGACAGAGCCATAATCAAAGTGGAAGTTTTCTCCTCCCTTCAGAGAAAGCTACCTCCATCTTTATGGCCCGTTCTTTCCACTGGGTTCTCACTCACAGGAATCTTTCATTTTGGTCATTTTTCGCCACAATGCTTTGGCTTTCCATGCCTGAGAAACTCTCATGGGCTTTTTAGCCAGATCCAAATGCCTTAAGGGCTGATTCTGAGGCCAGAGTGCTATTTAGGGCATTTGAGGAGGCATGTCTTACTTGAGACGTGCAGTAAAGGAGTTGCTGACTGCACTGAAACAGGCATGTGGGTTACCTGACTTTTAGGGTGTCTTCCTTTCTGTTCTCCCATATACTGTATTCTGCCTGAATAGGAGAGATAAAGTCATCAATACATGTCTGCTGCTGTTTGGGGACAATCAGCTGGAACTTTGTGTAACTAAGGATCAACTACCAATTTAGCTATGACTGGTAACTTTCATGCAAGCTTATCTGTTTTCCCAACTGGGAGGGGATTTATTTTATTATTACTTCTTTTGAGAATGGAAAGTAAAATAAAACTCTTTGTGGTAAAGCTGGGCAAGTTATCTAAGTAGTGCTAGGCTCTTATGAATTACTTCATATTAATTAGTGCAGAGTTTATTACTCTTTTTTGAACACAGGCATTACTAAGAACCTGACAAAAGTTAGTTGTGCATTCTCTTCTTCCAAAGAGGTACAAATGCATATGCTGGATTAGGTCAGCTTCTGTTGGTTGTAACAAAACTAGTGTTAAGCACAAGGAAGAATTTGTAATAAAGAAACTGGGATGTCCTGGGGTAGAAGGAACTCAAGGGCAAGTGAAGAGGCAAGGCTTTGCCAAGAGCTGGAAGCAGGAACCAAATGCTTCCCCAGTCTTTGTCCAGAGCCACGCGGACTCTGTCCCTGCTCTTCTTACAGAACTTGTTCCATCTCTTGCAAGTGGTCAGCTCTGTGCTTTTTATATGTGTGCTGCCCCGCGGCACCCAAGGTAACATCACCTGAAGTTCTGAACATCTGCAGAAGTGAAGACCTGTGCTCCTCAATCCCAAATTCTGGATTTCTGGAAGAGAAAACTTGTGATTGCCCACTTCACTGTATTCAGATCTATCAAATTTGTCCCTCATGATTGATGAATAATTTCCATCATCTTTGGACGTCCTGAATCTCAGCCATGGTCTTCAAGTTGGAACCACTGACTAGAGAAATTTGAATGCTGCTAGTCCGGCAGTACTATATTTCAGCTGTAAAACTGCAGAAGACTGCAAATATGTTTGAGTTGAGGATATTTGCAGGGCATGGGCCCTAAGAACACTTGCTCCAAGTAGGAGCTGTGAAGTTCCACTATCAGTAGTTAAATACCAGGGTGGTGAATATGATGGATATTGAATTATAACACATTCCAAGGTCATTGATATTATATTCCTAGCTTTTACTCTTAAAGGTTTGGAAAATTCAATTTTAATTATTGTTAACACGCTTCATAAATATCCAAGGGAATACAATGTAGACCTGTTAATACATCCATAGAGCAAAACTCTGGCTCAAGTTGTTTTTTCTTCCACAGTTGGAGAAAATTGTGGTGTTGGGCTTGCCTCTTGGGGCATGTTAAACCGCTTTTAATGCTGTCTCTTATTATTTTCTAACCATATACACTTTCTGCACATATCTAACTAGCTGCTTTAGATGAAACCCCAATGTCTGGCCAAGCTGATATAAATCTCTAGTAAGTGGTAAGAGAGAACAGACTAACACAGTGCCCTGCTAGTGTTCAGACAGTACAGGGTTTAATAGTCTCAGGAGCAATCTTAAACTTTTTTCCAGTTCTATGGGATGATGTTTCTGAGCCGTCCACCATTTTCTTACTGACTGCACAAAGCAAAAATGAGCTAAAACTAGATTGTTCTATATCATGTAGTGTTAATATTTAAATACGTAAGTTTTCAGATCATTTGCCTGGGATTTCTGGGACATAATTATTTATTTTAAAAATTTTATTTTATTTCTTTGAAAGAGTACAGATGGGACATATTGCTTCCATTTGTTTGTTCACTCCTTAAATGGCTGTAATGGTGGGGACTGGGCCAGGCCAAAGCCAGGAACCTGGAACTCCACAAGAGTGGCGGGAGCCCATGTACTTGAGCCATTTTCCACAGCTTTTCCCAGATACATTAGCACAGAACTGGATTGGAAGTGGGGCAGCTGGGACTTGAACTGGCGCTCATATGGGATGCTGATATCTCAGGTGGCGACTTAACCTGCTGTACCATAATGCCTACCCTGAGACATAGTTATTAATTCAAAAGGACAGGATGCACATTCGTGTAATTGTGCGCTTTCTCTTCTATGTGGTAAAGCAATTGCCACTCAAGTCAAAAATCTGTATTTCTAAAGAAGCTTCCACGAGGCCACCATTATTGTGCCACTAGTGACACATTCTAGATCCTAAGGAGCAGTTCTCAAAAATGGATAACCATGGAACAACAGCAACTCGGGAACAACAACTGGAGGAGTTCCAGTGCTCTTAGCCTTGTTCTCTTAGAAAGTCGATTTTCTATCATAGTCTGATGCATGAGCACGCCCAGGTTTCTCCCAGGAATCTTCTTTTATTGATTAATTAAATCAACATAATTGGGTTTTGGTGCTGTTGCCTTTCCTGTGCCCTTAGCTGTCTTTTGCATAGCTCGCTCACGTGTTCTGAGTAATGCTTGCACTCTCTTCCAACTTGTCTTTCTTCAGTGGAGTTCAGTGCCAGACCCCAAGCTGGAAACAGCATCAGAATTTTTCATTCATCAGATATTTTCTTCCAAAGAAAAGTTCTGAGAATAAGAGGCCACCTTGAGAAGTACTTGATAGCATGTTAGCATACTTGAGCGGGGTGTGTATGCAGTGCACATAAGTGCATGTCTAAGCGTGAGAGAGAGAGAGAATATATAGGAGTAGTCTATACACTACATATCCATAAGCAAATGCATATTTGATAAGAAGCCAATTCTAGAGCTAACACTTGCCAACAAATATATTTAAAGTATCCCATGGCCATTTATCTGTCTTGATATTACAGAAAGTCCATATTTATATGAGGCATTTCTCAGTTGTGGTTAGTAATGGTTGAACTTTTGTCCTTGCTTCAAGTGCTCCACCAGATCTCTCAGAATTGATGATATCACTGGAATGCGCTGGATGTCTATTTCCTGTGGGGTGAACTCGGGGCTGGCAGCTAGAATGCTAGTGGTCTTGGTTTCCGTGCCCTGTCATTTCTGAAAGCAGTGGAGAGTTTTCCCTGGAGGGAATCCCACCCTCCACGCCGGGATTCCATCCCATATTGTTCATCTGGGCCTTGTGTACTTAACACTCAAGTTTCTGTGAGAATTGGCCAAATGTGTTTGAAGTAAGGATCTCAACCATAATGTTTGTATATTGATATCTGAATATCTCAATGCGATACCAGTAAATGCTTGTTCACAAAGGGAAAGAGAAGGAAAAGAAATTTAGTGAAAAGACAAAAATACACAAGTCAAGATGTAGTTTCATTATACAAAGGTTTTGTTTTTGTTTTGATAGCATCCAGATTCACAGATAATATAATTTTATTCAGGACCAGCCTCATGAATTTATATCCCCCGTCTTACACTGGGCACGGTATTGTGAAACTGGGAAGAAAGCGTATACCATGGGGCCGGCGCCGTGGCTCACTTGGTTAATCCTCCACCTGCGGCGCCAGCACACCGGGTTCTAGTCCCAGTTCTGTCCCGGTTGCTCCTCTTCCAGTCCAGCTCTCTGCTGTGGCCCGGGAAGGCAGTGGAGGATGGCCCAAGTCCTTGGGCCCCTGCACCCACATGGGAGACCAGGAGGAAGCACCTGGCTTCAGATCGGCATAGTGTCAGCCGTAGCAGCCATTTGGGGAGTGAACCAAAGGAAGACCTTTCTGTCTTTCACTGTCTGTAACTCTGTCAAATAAATTAAAAAAAAAAAAAAAAAAAGAAAGTGTAGACCAATCATTAGCAGAGTCTAGTCTTCCTTCAGTTTCCTCATCTCAGTGACTGGCCGTGTTTCCAGTAGCAGAAGCCAGAGATCCAGGAAGCAGCCTGCCCATCAGCAGGTGTTGGTGCTACCACCCAAAGACACTCCTATCTGCTGGCTTTTCTCCTCCTCTCCACCCCCACTGTTGCTAAGTCACTCGTGACTCACAGGATGGGAGCAGCCTTCCTGTAAGCCTTCCCATCCCCACTCTTGAGCCCCACTTCCTAAATAGCGCCTCTTGTTGAACTTAACAGCCAAACCCAAACACCTTGCCATGACCTGAAGGACCCTAGGTGGCCCACTCCTTGCCCCACATTCCAACCTCATGCTGTGCCCTTGCTCTACTCTCAATCTCCGGCCACCATGGCCTCTCTCCTTCCTAGAGGAGCCGAGCCATCTCCCACCTCAGAACCACGGTTCTTGCTGCATCCTCTCCTTGGAAAGCCCTTTCCTACGTTTTTCACAGCTGTTGTGTTCTCATCCTTGAGACCTCAGTTCAAATGTCACCTCCTCAAGGAAGTCTTCCCTGATAACTTTTACCTCCCCAATTACTCTCTGTTACCACAGCATGTTTATGTCATGTGTAGACTAAATCACAGCATCATATCTGAAACTATTTTTTTTACACATGTATTGATGATTTGTTGACTCCACTCACCAAGTTGTAAACTCCATGCTGTGCTACTCACTGGCACCACAGAAGCTCCGCAAAAATGTGGTGAATGAATAAAGAAACCCTCCATTCCATTTACAACGGTCAAGGTTGCTTCTTGAACCTGATCATGAAAATCAAACTGTTTAATTTTACTTTAGGCAGTGTGATTTTTTTTATCATGCTAAGTGACATGTAACATACATCTCCCATTCAGTCATTTCTATGTGAATAGTTAAGTGGCATTAACGACATTCATGTGGTTATGCAGCCATCGCTACCATCCTTCTCCTGAACGTCTTTTATTTTCCCCAGCTGAAACTGTGTTCCAGTTAAGCAGTAACTTGCCCCCTCACTGAAGACCCTGGCCCTTACAGTAATATGGTCTTTTCTAGGAATTTACTCTCTGGGTACCTCAGATTAGTAGAATCTGCAGTGGAATGAAAAAATATTTAGTTTTTAGTTAGAGAGAGAGAAAAAGAAAGAGACAAAGAACTCCCATCTGCTGGTTCATGCCCCCAAATACCTGCAAAGCCTAGAGCTGGGTAGGCCCAAAGTCTGAAGCTGGAAACTCAGTCTATGTCTCCCATATGGGTGGCAGGAACCCAATTGCTTGATCCATCCCTTTCTGCTTCCCAGGGTCGGCATTAGCAGGAAGCCAGAGACAGGAGCTGGAGCCAGCTGTTGGACCCAGGCACCACAATGTGGAACATGGGCATCATAACCTGTAGGCTAAAGACTTGTCTCATGCAGTGGAATGGTTTGAATCAATTTATTTTTATTGCCTCTTTACTAACATTGGCTTTTACCTTCTATTTTTACAGTCGTAAGTGTTGATTTTGGCCTGGTGTTGAAAATCCCATTTATAATGATAATTTAATGATAAAATATTCTATTAGTGTTCTTCAGAAACTTATTTCACCTTTAGTAGATCTTGTATTTGGAAAATAAAGCAGAGTTACAAGGCAATTTTAAGATATCCAGGTTGATTTATGAATATATTAATCCTGGCAATATTTATAATAACTGTTGATTATAGGGCGCTTTACCCCTGGGCTTTTGGATTATAGGGAATATTTTATGCTTGGTGGCTTTGAAGGAAATATAAAAGAACAACTGAATCAGATTGTTATGTAACGCTATTGTTTTTGTCTTGCTGTTTAATAGCCGATGTTCTGTGGCAAAGTTGGAGAGTCTGGTTTAACGTGGCACTTAATAGAAGTCATTTTAAAAGTGAATAAATCAGAGCCAACTCATTTTTAAAGTGGAATTTGCAGACTATTAAAAATGAAGGCATTCTCTGTGATTTTATTATCTTGATGATAAATATGTCACCTAGACTAGGATTTGCCTTCCCCTACTCCCCTGCCCACCTTTTTATTTTCTCTAGCAAAGGTGGTTAGAGATAACTCTGGGGGAAAACGAAGGTCAGTAATGACTTGTAGGATTTACAGTGAAGGAACAACTAATGTCAGGTAAATGATTATTTCGAAATGAGATATTCCCTTACCCTGAGTAAGATCTCTTACTGTTTTCTTCATCATGGAACCGAGTAAAATGTGGTAACAATTTTCTGTAGTTGAATTGCTGCCACATGTAATTGGGTCCCACAGAACTGTGGCCTGGACTTGGGAACTGCTTAGTCTGCATGTTAGATTAAAAGGTGTACAACAAATCACCTTGTCTCTGCAGTTCTGGATGATATGTACATGGAAGTTTATAGTGGTAGTACTTTTAGCTGATGAATTAAAGAAGCTAAAAATCAGAGAAAAAATATTAGCATGGAAATAGTTTTATGCTTGTTCTTTTGCTTTACTTCTAAAGTGCTTTTAAAAAACCATTTAGTTACAATAAAGTCATATCTCAGATGCAGTTGCCTAAAGGTAAATATATTGCACAATGCGGTTTTTAAAAAATTTTACACCAATCTCATCATATTCATTAAATAACACTGCCTAGACCATGTTAAATAGGTAATCTTGCATATGGTATCTTATATAAACTCATGGATTAGAAATTATATTAGAAAATATTGTGTCATTAAAAAATAAAAATTAAAACACCTGGTTTGAACAAAATGGGAGAGGCAACACTGTACAGTGAAAGCAGCCTTGCCTGGAATGCAAAGCAAAGCCACAATGATATATCGCCTCACTCCAGTTATGTTGGCTGTTATCAAAAAGGCACAAGGTAAATGCTGTCATGCATGTGGAGAAAAGGGAGCCTGTGCATGCTGTTGGTAGGAGTACAGATTAGTAAACCCATTGTGGGAAACAATATGGGGGTTCCTCATAAAACTAAACATGGAACTACCTGGGTGCAGACTGGTGGCGCAGCGGGTTAAGCCACTGCTTGTGAAGCCTGCATTCCATATCAGGGTGCTGGTTCAAGTCCTGGATGCTCTGCTTCAAATCCAGCTCCCTGGGAAAGATAACCCAAATGCTTTGGTCCCTGCCACTCATGTGGGAGATCTGGATGGGATTCCTGGCTATGAACTGGCCAAGACCCAGCTATTGAGGCCATTTGGGTTGAAGCAGCAAATGGAAGATCTCTTTCTCTCTGTCTTTCCCTATTTGTCATTCTGCCTTTCAAATAAATATATTTCTAAAAATTGAATTGAAATAAATATATTTTTAAAAAATATTTATTTGAAAGAGTGACAGAGAGAGGGAAGGGGAGGGGGGAAGGAAAGAGGAAGGGGAAGAAGGAGAGAGGGAGAGGGAGGAAGAGAGAGAGAGAGAGAGAGAGAGAGAGAGGTTTTTCTATCCGCTGGCTCACTCCTCAGGTGGCTGCAATGGTCAGAACTGAGCAAGGCTGAAGCCAGGACTCCCATGTGGGTGGCAGGGGCCCAAGCATTTGGACCACCTTCCAGTACTTTTCCTAGGTCATTAGCAGGAAGCTGGATCAGAAGTGGAGTAACTGGGACATGAACCAGTGTCCATAAGGGATGCTGACATTGTGTCACAGGTGATGGGTTTACCTGCTACACCATAACACTGGCCCCTCAAATAAATCTTTTATTAAAAAATAGGGGGCCAGTGTTTTGTCACAATAGGTTAAGTCACTGCCCGTGACACTGGCATCTGATATGAGTGTCAGTTTGAGTCCCTGCTACTGCAATTACAATCTTGCTCCCTGTTAAGGCACCTGGGAAAGCAGTGGAAGATGGCCCAAGTGCTTGGGGCCCTGCCACCTGTGTGGGAAACCCAGCTGAAGTTCTGGGCTCCTGGCTTTGGCCTGGCCCAGCCCTGACCATTGCAGCCATTTGGGGCATGAACAAGTGGATGGAAGATCTCTTTCTGTCTGTCTCTCCCTCTCTCCCTGTACCAGTGCCTTTCAAATAAATCAATCTTTAAGAAATATAGGACTATCATGTGATTCTGCATTCCCACTACTCAGTATATATCCAAGGAAGATGAAACCAGTCTGTCAAAGAGCCATCTACACTACCATGATTACTTGAGCATTATTCACAATAGCCAAGAAAAGGAAACAACTGACCTGTCCATCCCCTGAGGAATGAATAAGGAAAGTGTGGTACATATACACAATGGAAAACTACTCTGCCATGTAAAAGGGTGGCTTATTGTTGCTTGCATTGATATAGATGGAACTGGAGGTCACTCTGTTAAGTAAAATAAGTCAAGCTCAGAAAAACAAGTATTGTGTGATCTCACTAATATTTGAAATATAGAAAATGGTGATCTCACAGAAGTTAAAAGTATAATAGTGGTCACAGAGGCTGAGGATGGAAGAATAGAGGAATGAATGGGGAAACTGTTGATTCATGGTACTAAGTTATAATTAAATAGATTCAAGAAGTTCTGGGATTCTATTGCAAAGTAGGGTGGATACAAATAACATTTATATGCTGTTTATTATCTCTTAGAAATCTAGAAGATAGGATTTTGAGTATTTTCATCATAAAGTAATGTTAAATATTTGCAGAGATAGATATTTACCCTGATTGGAAATCATACATATATGCATGTATTGAAACATCACATGATACCTTATAAATGTGTATAATTTTTACATCTTTTAAATTTCTTTTTAAAAAGTAGCCCTGAGGCTGACGCCGCGGCTCAATTGGCTAATCCTCCGCCTTGCGGCGCCAGCACACCAGGTTGTAGCCCCGGTCGGGGCACCAGATTCTGTCCCGGTTGCCCCTCTTCCAGGCCAGCTCTCTGCTGTGGCCAGGGAGTGCAGTGGAGGATGGCCCAAGTGCTTGGGCCCTGCACCCCATGGGAGACCAGGAGAAGCACCTGGCTCCTGCCTTTGGATCAGCGCGGTGTGCCAGCCGCTGCGCACAGGCCGCGGCAGCCATTGGAGGGTGAACCAACGGCAAAAGGAAGACCTTTCTCTCTGTCTCTCTCTCACTGTCCACTCTGCCTGTCAAAAAAAATTAAATAAATAAATAAATAAAAATAAAAAAGTAGCCCTGAAAAAACTTCTAACCTTCCACTTGGAATTTTTATTATGAAAAATTTCTCAATTAAATTAAAAGTGAAAGGATAATAAAAATATATCCATATAGCTTCTACCTATATTAAACAATTACTAATATTTTCCCACTTTTTACATGTAATAGCTATGTGTACACAGGGTACTTCAAGAAGTTCATGTATAATGAAATTGAAAGAAATTTCACATTGGTGCAGACAAATTTTTCTAACGATTTATTTTATTTGCTTGAAAGGCAGGGTAACAGAGAGAGAAGGAAAGACAGAGAGGCTGAAGCCAGGATCCAGGAGTTTCATCTGGGTCTCCCATGTTGGTGGGAAGGTCTCAAGCACTTGGGTCATCTTCTACTACTTTTTCCAGGCCATTAACAGAGAACAGATTGGAACTGGAGCAGCCAGGACACAAACCGGCACCCATGTGGGATACTGATGTCACTGGGGGTATCTTTACCTGCTATGCCACAAAGCAAGCCGCAGTGCAAAAATGTTTTTTGAGATCCATGCATAGTTTTTTCATAGTATGCATTGTCATGAACTTTTGGAAGAGAATATATATGGATTTAATATTTTTTACACGAGAATGAACTTATCTCTTAATTTCATTTCTTGTGACCTTTTGGAATTACCCTCATGTATGTGTGCGTGTCTACAAACATGTTTTATATATGATGTCTAAATATAAAGTATGCATGTTTGCCCATTTATTAAATCATTTGAAAATTAAGTTGCATACATCATGACATGCTACCTCTAACCAATAAGAATGTTCTCATATATAACTTCAATACCATTATCAGACCTAAGAAAACAATTCCACAATATTATGTAATATGTGGCCCACGTGAAATTTCCCTAATTGGTGACTGGCACTGTGGTGTGGTGAGTAAAGTCGCCACCTGCAATGCTGGATCCTATCTGGCATGGGAAAGGAAAGAGGAAGGGGAAGGAGGAGGAGAACCAGAAGAAGAATGGGGTAGAAGAGGGAGGAGGAGGAAGGTAACTTAGCATTCAGGAGGGCAAAATCACCTTGGAGAGATTTTGCAAAATGTGGATGCCCAAGCCCCATGCCACCCCCTACTGAATCGGATTTGCATGGAGGAGGTCTGAGAGAGGACAGATGTGGGATCCAGGCATCAGTAGTTTGCAAAAGCTTCCCAAGTGATTCTGTTATGTCCTAAGGTTAAAAATGATGAAGTAAGAAGCAGTAACAGCAGTTATGAGACTAATTATGATCATGAAACTTCTTTGCTTTAATTTTCCATAGACTAAAGTGCCTTTGAACTCTTTCATCAGCAAGTCGTATTGAAATCCTACACGTTAGGGGCCTAATGTGTTCCAGGCCAACCTACCTGGGAGGAAGAAGCATGCTGTGACTTTCTGTGTCATGGATAAATTGATATTTCACTCTTTCATTTGTAATTGTTATGAAAAGAAGGATTTAAAATAATTGGAGCCTAGTGCCCCAAATTATATCCTTGTGCCTTCCCTGCAGTTTGTGGTTTAGTGACTGGGCAAGAGTGACAAGAATTCATTGTACCACAGAATATTCCTTCTCTGTAAATGATGCATTTGCTTCAGGGTGAAGCCTGATTACGAACGAAAGTGAAATAACGCTGCAGACCGCAGCATTCTGAGCTGCAGAGCTGGGACTGAGCTGGGGATTAGAGGCTGCAGACACACGTTGGTCAGAGCCCAAGCCTGGAGGCCAAATCTAATGGGACTGGAGAGCAAACCTTGAGCTAACCACTCAGAATGGGAACACGAAGATGCAGAATTTCCCATGAACTAGCCACCCTAGAGTAGACCAGTTAAAAACAATTAAAATCGCACTTTAATTTTGGAAAGGTTTGGCCTATTGCCCTCATTCATGAAGATCTTATAAGGAAGTGATTGTAGAGCAATTTGCAAATAGAAAGTATTTCTAATATTATATTTTAGTTGCATTAGGAATAATGATTTACACTGAAGCCAGGAATGAGTCAGACATTACACAAGCATTGAATTAGGCACATTCCCCTTTTTATGCTGGGATTATCTGAAAAAAAAAAAAGTATGTAAATTTAGCTTAATATCACATAAGTGCTATGGGAATAATTGTAAATAATTAGATTATTAGTAAGGAATTGGAAGTGTGGGCAGATTTCTTTGTGGTTGGAGTATTGGACTAAAAACAGCATAGCTTTGGCAACCTAAATGAAACACATGCTGCCAAATTGGAATGACATTTGAAAGCCATGTTAATATAGCATTTACCTTCCAAGAGACTGTTAGATCCAAATCTGTTTCACCCAGATTATGCCTCTCCCTTTACAGTCAGCATTTTGTATTGAAAATTTGCATCTACAAATGCATTTATGTCTGTTTGCTAATCTGTGCTGTCAAATAATCCAATTGTTTTAACTTGCTTCCCAGACCACTTTGTCTGTAGGGTTGTTTAGTGTACAAGTGTGTTGAGTCCATAGAGTCTATTCTACATACCCAAGCTGTTTGCCAAATGTCTAGTATGTTTCATAAAGATGTCACACTAGAGATACCTAATGTATGTTGTTGTAATTAACAAATGACATCTCTATTCCACTAGTTAATATTAAAATGAGAGCAAGAAGTTATTGACTGTGGAAAGCTTTAAGGGTTATTTTTGTTTTCATGAAGATCTTCCCATGAGGAACTCACATGTGAAGTAATGAAGCAGTGTCAGGACTGAATTCAATTTTCTTAAAAGCCTTTTGTAGTATGTTTGAATTTTGCTAGTGTCATTTGCAAAATAGCATATTTGCATCTATCCTGAATTTTTGCATTCCTCATTAATAAGATAATTTCATACATATCTTGGCAAAATGAGGATGAAAAAGAAATCCAAGCAGTGCTGAAGAGAGGATTATAAATTAAAATTCATGTTCTATTACATGTATTTTAAAAGATCAAAAATGGCATACTAACATGTATCTGATTAAAGCATTTGTACTTCTCTGTATAAATTAATAGGAAAGAACAAGCTAAATTATTTTGTTTATTAACATAGTTTTATTTGCTCCTATAGTCTTTCTTGTCTCAAGTGTAAGATTTCTATAGTCATAAAAATCTTTATGGCTATTTCATGAACTAAATATTTTTCATCCTGAAAAGAATTCATCAGTAATGTACGTTGACAACTATGTATGATGATGAGGGATTTGAAGCAATTTAAATGATACAGCAGAATAAACTGTGTCATAACTTGATGGAAAATTGTACAGCAATTAAAATAATATTTTGGATAGTACTTAATTGCATGGGAAAATGTTTTTTGGCAACGTTAAGTGAAAAAAAAAACTGCTAACAGTCAAAACTGTATTCAGTAAAAGCCTTAATTTTTTTTAAATGACTCAGATATTTATTTTCTTGAGCATAATACTTGAAATATCATGAGAAGACATCAGTTTAGCGTTACCCCCTCATTTCTTCATCATTTTATTATTTGATAATTAAGACCCCACATGAAGTCAAAATGATTTGCCGAAGTAGCTCCTCTATGACCTGGCTGAGTCGTATGAATTCCCAAGGCTTACAACCCAGGAATACATAGCTTCACACTTCATACTTACATATGATTAGATAACCAATATGCTATGAAGAATCTCTTTAGGTACAATTACGTTTCTTATTTATATGTTTCTACTTTTTCCAAATTGTCTAAAATAATAATTTTGAATCAGAAAGATACACAATATAATATTAAAATAGAAGGAGAAATTATACAACATAGTTCAAGCAGCTCATTCGAAAATGGAATTAAAAGATCAATCCAGGTCAGGCATTTGATGGAGAGGTTAAGATGCCCCTTGGCATATGGGAGTCCATATGGGAGTTCCTGGGTTCAAGTCCCGGGCTCTGATCCTAATTCAAAATGAGCTTCCCAATTTAGTATTTGTATTCCTGTTTGAGTTAAGTATCTATGGAAGAAGATAGCAGATTTTGATCAAAGATAGCATATGATATACAGTGTAACAATATACCTACAGTTTGAGAATGTTTTTGATGAAAAAAATTATTTGAGAGTTCAATTCAGAACTCCAACATAGGTGGAAAGTACCTAGTGACTTGAATCATCAGTGCTGCCGCAAAGGCACACAGAGGAGCCGTTTCGGCAGCTGAGCAGCCAGGACTCGAACCAGCACTCAGATGTGGGATGCTGGTATTTCAAGTGGTAGTTTAACGACTGCACCACAATGCCAGACCCTGTACGAGTAAATTTCTAAAGATATTTTTTGTTCTCTTATTTATTTTGCCTTTGAAATATGATGGACCCAGTCTGAAAGAAACAGACAACCAGTTTTTCTGTTCAAGAGGTGCAAGTCTTGAAAATTCTTTGCTTTCTTCCACCTAAGTAACAGTAGGCTGTAAATTCTGTGTGGGTTGGGATTCTTTTCTTTTTGTTGTTGTTTTGTTGTTAAATCACTGAAGCATCTGTATCAGGCTCAGAGGCTGAATCAGTATGGGTACTAATAATGTTTTCTTTAGGGAATGAGTGGATGCTAATATATTTGCGTGGCAATTCATAGTTGTAAAGAGTTCTTCACAGCTCATCTGATCTTCATACTGGCATTTTCAAAGTGGATAGGAACCAGGGTTTGTAACCTCATTTTGCAACTGACAAAGCAGATTCTGAGGTAGAATTGGCCAGCCCAAAGCTTTCCCGGTGTACATTTCTCTGCCTGAAACCTGTTTCTTAGACGTGGAGTCAAGCAAGATGGAACCTGGCAGTTCCTCTGTGTGGCGGTCCTGGCCCTTCTGGACTTTCATGGGATTTTTATTCTTCATTTTCAGATTATAGGACGGGCCCGTGTTTTACCGTGATCAGCAACCAGATGTGCCAGGGACAGCTCAGCGGGATCGTCTGCACAAAAACTCTCTGCTGCGCCACCGTGGGCCGAGCCTGGGGCCACCCCTGTGAGATGTGCCCCGCCCAGCCTCACCCCTGCCGCCGCGGCTTCATTCCAAACATCCGCACGGGAGCTTGTCAAGGTAAGCTCAGGCCGGGGGATTATTAATGGATTAATTTTACTTGCTCTGGAGAGCTGTTCTCTGGTGAAGTTGAAGAGAATGGAAAAGCAGTGTGAAGACTACTGCAGAGTCTCGCTGACTGCCTGGTATCCAACGCAGGCATTAGGAGCATGGCTCACAAGAGAGCAAGTGCCTTCCTGGGTTTTTGTTCACCCCAGTTTCCTCTTTGTGACCCCAGAGGTGTCTTCTTGTCCCTCTGACTCCAGGGTGATGGGAGGCTGATTACAGAAGAGCTGTGCGTTGTAACAGTGCTGTGTTGCAAACACAAGGCACGGTTTGTTATGTTGCTTGTTTTTCTTCATTCAAAACTGTTGGCGTTCCTCTCTTTCATAGGTTGTATTTAATTGACCTGAGGGAAATTGTTCTCTAGACATTTGACATGCCACATTATGTTTTTTTTTTCCTTTTTTTTTTACAAGTCAGAAATAAATTAGGATTGGTTTCACAGTTTTAAATATCCCCAGATGTCGCCTGCTCGCTGCTGCTTCTGCCTCCAATAGAAGCCCTTCCTCTGTTTTTGGCTTTTACTCCTGTTCTTCCAGCTGTACAAATTCTTTTATTGTCTGGCTGTCTGGCAGGAAACAGGAGGAAGTGAACGGAGGCAGCGCCACACTAAACTGATAGGATTGAAAACTCCCAGGCTATCTCTGTTTCCGTTAGACGTCTTCAGTACTTTCTTTTTAAAACAAGTTGCAATATTTTCAGAAAAGTCAACATATGCCTTTCCGAGGCAAAAAGATAGTAATTTGGCTTTGTTCTATATGCTAATTCTATGGTTAACATGCAGTGAAACAGAACTTGAGCTTTGTCACTCAATTCTATGGGTCTCCGTTAAATGCTTATTTCAAAATTCCACTTCTAATATTGTTAGTCCTGGCTCCGTCTTCCATGAACAACGTGCAGCTCCTTCCTATGCCTTGAATGTCTCCTTCCGAATGTCAGGAGCAGCCAGGAAGTCATTTTGAAACCCTAGAACGATGAAGGGGTAGATTGTAAGATTTTGTAAAATTAAGAGTAAGTTCATTGCCCCTTTGCTTTGGTGCCTTTTGATTTTTCTCATTCTTAGAAAGTCCCAGTGAGTTTTGAAGATTTTGTTGGCCTTGGTGTTCTGAGGTTAGCTAATAGCCATGAACTTGCTGACAGTGACCAGAAAGCAGGACCTTGAGTTCCCAGCTGCTTGCCCATGAGTCATTGTTGGAGGTTAGGGCGCTAACAAAAATGCGGGAAAGAAAGGAGCAGAGAGAGGGAAGAGCTGCTTTCTCTTAGTGTACTATTCATTCCATACAATCTAGATTTTTCCAGCATTTGTTTCCTGTCCCTTCCCAACTGTACTATTCAACATCTGGGCCAGGGCCGGGGGCTGGGGGCGGGGTGTTGGGAGGAAGTATTTTATAAGAAAATTTTGAAAACCCATGGAATCAAAATGGCATTATATTGCTACTTTGAGATTTTTTTTTTTTTTTCGATTTTTGATGGGCTTTTTTCTGGAGAGACTTGGATCATCATGGGACTTTCTCTCCTTGCTGCTGCTTCCAGTCCTGAGACAGATGCAGGGACTGTGGGCAAATTGGTTGATAAAGGAGCTTATTCTCCAGAATTGGAAGACACAGCCAGTGGAGAATGGCCCCATGTATATTTCCTGTTGGCTAAAACTCACGATCCATAAGCCTACTGAGTTTTGCCTGCCTGTAAAATCTTATAGTTAAATAACATTTTAATAAACATATTCAGTGAATCAAGACAAAACTTTTGTTCTAAGACAAAACTGAAAAGGGCTATAGAACATAATCTAATTCTATCTCACTGTAGCCATTCATCTGTGTGTTAGCATATTCCATTTAGAACAGTAAGATGGGGCCAGTGCTGCAGCGCAGTGAGTAAAGCTGCCGCCTGTGGCTCTGGCATCCCATATGGGCACCAGTTCAAGTCCCAGCTGCTCCACTTCTGATCCAGTTCCTTGCTAATGCACCTGGAAAAGCAGCAGAAGATGGCCCAAGTACTTGGGCTCCTGCACCAAGACCAGGAAGAAGCTCATGTCTCCTGGCTTTGGATTAGCCCAGCTCTGGCTGTTGGTGGCCATCTGGGAAGTGAATCAGTAGATGGAAGATTCTTTCTCTCTCTCTCCCCCCCTCCAACTTTGCCTTTCAAATAAATAAATCTTTTAAAAAAAGAAGAACAGAGCAATAAGGACACTTTTACACTAAAATACACGGTTACTATTTTAGTACACCTTTTACTGTATGTCAGGTTTTCTAAAGGACACTGGTTGAGATCTTACAAACAGCTATTGCTTTATCACTTCACTCCATGAAGAGCAAAGCTAAAGAGTACCCTGGGCTTGTAGATTTCTAAAAGGATGCTCCAAATACAAGAAGAAATGTTAGACTCTTTCCTTGGGGGTTCTTTGTTAAGTGAGACCTGTCTGTGCCATGAAGAGTAAAGAGAATGAACATGTATTTTTACAGTCTTCATCACTGCATGCAAGCGAGCATGGGATGATGAATTTTGTTCATGGAAATTTAATATAATATTCAGGGTTACTCAGAAGACCACACATTAGTCCTTAGGTGCTGGGGATACAGTAATGATGCAGTAGGGATACAGTTCCTGCCCTCTGGAAGCTTAAATTGAAGGAGATTTAGTAAAGGACGCAGACACGTATCAGGCCAATTGGTGGTTAGTCCTATAGGAAAAACCAAGCAGAGTGAGAAGGGTGGTGACAGTGGGGGGCCAGGTCTTGCTATTAGACTGTCCAGGGAGGGGCTCACAGCTCACATGGCATTGGAACACAGACCTGAGGGATGGGCAGCATGACCCAAGCACCTCTCCAGAGCCAGACTATTTCAGACAGAGGGGCCTCCACTACAGAGCTCTGAGGCAGCTGCACCCACGATGTACCTGAGGAGGCCAGTGAAGTGGGAGAGGGCGGCAGAGGGAGGAGCAAGGTCTGAGAGCAGGGGAGTTATGTAGGACTTTCTAGGACTCAGCATGAACTTGAGCTGGGAAGGGCATGATCTGAGTTACCCTCGAAAGGTTCCCTCTGGCGGCAAGGTAAGTCTGCAGCCGAGACTGTGTCTTCGCCTGAGGACCTCTGTCACTTCTTGGCCTAAGTTTCTGATTTATTTAATTTTTGCATTGCAAGACAACTTTCCAGAATGGGGTGAACATTTTCCACTTAGTGGATATGAAAACATTGACTATCATGTGTGGTCAGAGAGACCTTAAGTAAATTCTATTTTAACTGAATTGTTCAGCATAACTTTTAAAGATAGTTTCATTGTGGAAATATATTGCATTTTGATTTTAAGTATTTATCTAGTTATTAATGTCAATCTGGAGATAAAAATGAGGCAGTGAATAATGAATGCCTTGCACATTGCTGCTTGTAGTTAAATGCACAGAAGTTAGTATAACTATTCTCTTCTGGATGAGAAAATATGAGAGGTGGGAAATTAAAGAATATTTGTACTTCTTATAGAACATTATGGACCAAATTGTTTGAATAACATCATTTATTTACATAATGTCATTGTGAGATGTAATTCCTCTCTTTGTATTCCAAATATTGTGCTAGACAAATAACTCATTGATGTAAATATGGTAATGTAATTGTGGATAAACTATCATATTTTCTTCTGCAATGAATTTTATGTGAATCTTTCTCTCTCTCCTAAAAATCTGACAGATGTGGACGAATGCCAGGCCATCCCTGGGCTCTGTCAAGGAGGAAATTGCATTAATACTGTTGGGTCTTTTGAGTGCAAATGCCCTGCTGGACACAAATTTAATGAAGTGTCACAAAAATGTGAAGGTAAGAACTCTCATGCTTTGCAGTCAAGGGAAGTGGGGGAGGGTAGGCCAATTTCAGCATTAGTGACAAGCTTGTTTGTAAAATGTTCCTAAGTTCTTCTGTCTTTGTCATCCCGGTGGATGTGTAAATATAATATTCTTACCAAGAATAATATGTCTTTGTACTATTGAACCAGAAAAACCCTGCAGCTTTTTCCACTTTTATAGACCCAAAATAAGAGGCCCATCTGAGTCAAATTAAATATTAAAACATGAAATATTTTTCAACCAATATTTGGTTGAAAATGTTCAAGACACTTTTTTTTTTTTGCATAGTCCTAGAGATGATTTTAAATTTTATTTTTAGATATCGTTGAGAATGGTATATCTTCTGATGTTTTCCTGGTTAAAACATGTAGTTCATTCTTTTGATCGGGTTGGAGGAGTGAACTATTAACTCTTACCTTTGTGCTCCTAGTGGAAGCTTAGTGTTTTCTTTCCTGGGGGATGATATATCCCTATTAAATGAAAGTCTTTCTAAGGCTAGTCAAAAAGAAAAGTAACTTGAATGATATTTTTATATTTGCATTTAGTTTACAGATTGAGCTTCTAAAAATGTATGTACAAAGGATGTGTTCATATTTGCCACTACTGCTATTTGCCAAAAAGAGGCTTGGCTTCCAAGTTCAACAATAATTCCTTCACCAATGGGAAAGGTTCAGAAAGTAAATAGGCAAGTGGCAGACTGTCTTTTTCTTTGATGAATGCATGTAATTTATCTATGAGAATGTCTGACAGTAATGTAACTGCATTCTCAAAATTACATCACTCAGGAGAGAAAGCTTTGTCCTGTGTTCTCAACTCATTCTACCTGGGGTGATCTGAAGTTTGATTTAGATGCATGCATTTTTGTTGAAAACAGTTGCTGTTTATTTATATTCCTAGACCCTACAGATGAGGGATAGTTCATTCTAAGTTATTTGTCTAGGCTTGGACCTTTAACCTCAATTGGTTGCCACAGTATATCAGACAAGTGAGAGCTTTAAATTTAAGGTGCAGTTCATAAATTACACGTCAGACATTGAATATCTGCTTACCTCAAAACTGAATAATCTAATTCTGATGGAAATATCTTTATGGGTCAGAGTTATAGATTTGAATTAATAGATTATTAGTCATCATAAAATTTATAATTGACATTGCATCCTTGAACTTATTATAAAGAGTTAATTGAGGTAGCTACAGAAAATACTGTGTGCTTTATGGAGTTTAAGTTTCAAAGAACAATTACATTGATCCTCTATGTGCCAAGATATTTTAGAAGTTGTATTATAGATCTAAGTTTGAAGCAGAAAATGTTGATACTGAAAGGAGAAAAGAATTATGCTAATTTCACATTAGAAATTAAGGAACTGTGTCTTGGATATGTTAAGTGCCCTGTGAGGTCATTCAGTAGTGCTAAATTGTACCTCTTTTGACTCACATTCTAGTGCTTATTGAGCTGTATTATATTTGTCTTTTTTCCAGATAAAAGCCATTACCTTTGCATTAGCAGCTAAATTTTCTGATATTTGGGACTATTTAAAATATTATAGTATAGATTTTCAGGTATTATCATGCATGCCTTTTTATAACATTAATTTAATAGGCTATTGTGATTTATCCTATGCAAAATCCACATCAACAATGAATTGTATCTTAAGTCTTTAGGTTTTCTTGGTTTAAAGTATTCGGCATCAAAACAAGTAGTCAGCTTCAAGATTAAGGGCAATACAATCCATATGACTTGTCTGGTTTGTGTTTTGCTTTTTGGAATTATGATAGCTTCCAGACTGAATTGGAATTGATTTTATATCTTGCTTTTCACTCAGACCAGTTGGTTAACAGTCAAGAATGGTCTATGGGTGTACACTGGTCAGAGAGTTCAAGACTGATGCTCAGATTGAAAGAAAAAAATCATTATATTAATACCAATGAACCTATCATAGTGGTATAGCTAATAAACCAAATAATTTGGTTCAAGAATTATTTGATCTTTTTCCACACAGTTTTTTTTTTTTTTTTTCCCAGCAACATATTGGGATCAGTAGCAAAGTAAAAACAATGCTTTTCGCTAGAATTCTTTTTTTATGGGCCGGCGCCGCGGCTCACTAGGCTAATCCTCCGCCTTGCGGCGCTGGCACACCGGGTTCTAGTCCCGGTCAGGGCACCGATCCTGTCCCGGTTGCCCCTCTTCCAGGCTAGCTCTCTGCTGTGGCCAGGGAGTGCAGTGGAGGATGGCCCAAGTGCTTGGGCCCTGCACCCGCATGGGAGACCAGGAGAAGCACCTGGCTCCTGCCATCGGATCAGCACGGTGCCCCGGCCGCAGCGTGCCTACCGCGGCGGCCATTGGAGGGTGAACCAACGGCAAAAGGAAGACCTTTCTCTCTGTTTCTCTCTCACTGTCCACTCTGCCTGTCAAGAAATAAAATAAAATTAAAAAAAAAAAAGAATTTTTTTTTTTTTTACCTTTGGTATCTACTGTGACATTAAATGTAGGTGCTATCTTTTTTTCTGTATTGCTTGTACTCTGGCCTGGAAGCTAGTTTGAGTATTGTTGACCTGTCTTGCTTTGGTAGTAAAGTGATCAGCAAGTCCTCTGCACACCTCAGTGAGCTGAGGCCCTTCTTCAACTCCCTTCCACTTTCCAATATCAGTACCTAGCTCTGGGCATAGAAGAGTCTCTCGAAGGTTAATACAGAGAACCCAGAATATCTGGCGCATACTACTGTACTGAGAGGACAAGAGGTGCTGTATGTGCTTTAGGCAGATAGTTAGGTGTAACAGTGGAGTTCTTTGTCCTTGTGAAAATAGTTTTGGCATCTGTGTCATTACTTTAAGTAGATTTTTAAATGTAGCTTCCTTTTGGCTTGGAGAGGAAGTCCAAGTATTTGGACTTGTTTTTAACAGGGCTTTTTACAGTATTTATTAAAAAAAAAAAAACCATTTCAATCAAATTGGCATTAGCAAATTCTCAAGATGCTAACCGTCACTACCTCAGATGCAATAATTATTTTATTCTGATTGCTTTTCATGAGAACTTCCATTTTGCAGAATTCTGTTTTCCTCCCTAAAATCTCATTTTCCCCAAAACTTGAAAAAATATTGTGGATCAAATTTTTTAATAAATACATACAATTTTAATACATTTTAAATGCACATTAACCAGATGAAGTGATTATGTAGCAGTTATTAAACTTTCATACATTTAAGAAGAAAAAGATGGGAGATTTATAGCTGTGATTTGAGAAAAAGGGAAACGAGAGTTCATGCCCACCTTCTTTGTTGATTTTTCCAATGACTCTAGAGTATACGCACTGAAAGAACACATGAACCTTTTCCCTTTGGAAACCCAGCTCATATTTGCATAGGTTACTGTGGAAGGAAATTAAGAAATAAAAAGTGTAATTAAGGGATTAAGTTTTATTTCTGGAAGAAGTCCCTTGGATTCCTAATTAACCACTAATATTTTGGGATTTAGATTATCGTCAGTCCAGCCTTTAGCAATTATAATAGCCCTGCATGATGCAAAGGACCTATTAAAAAATGCAGCTTGTGAGTGCGTGCACTCCCTACTATGCCAGCTGAAAAACTCAAGACTTCCCCTTTCCGAAATAATGGCATATTAATCAGGTGGCTGCTTGCTATTGGCAGCTCTTATCCTCTCAGGCACCAGTGAGAACTCCTAGTGGGCTACGTAACCCACTGCCACAGGTGGGGCTCCATCCTCTGCAGCTGGTTGCAGACCCTCGACTCTTGCTGCTGGTGGTAATTGGATACAACGAGTGGAACAAAAGCTCAGTGGTTCAGGCAACAGAGTCCTGACCCCTGGGAGTAGGGTAGACCATACTGATAAAGTCCCTAATCCTCTTCATGCTCTTAGCCAAGGTAATTACCCTCTCTGAGTTACTTCAACTGTCGAATGAGGCAGTTGAACACGAGAGTAGACACCTAGAGGTTCTTTCCAGTCCCCAATCCAGACTCCATCTTTATACTTATTATTTTCAAGTTGTGATCAGACAACCAGTACTGCAGGAATAAGAAACCAGAAGAGCTGGCAAAGACAGAGTGACTACTTGGTAGTACAGCTGGTGTTTTCCTGCACATGACTAGAAGAACCAGCTTGTTGACTTTAGACACACATTTTATGCTGGGTTGAATTTGTATAGCAGAGACAGAGCTAACCTCACCAGCTCAGGGGCATTCTTAATCATTAGTTCACGTTACTTTTATACAACTGCCACACATTTAGCCTGCTTCTTTTGCTCACTTGGTTAGCAATCTAGACAGGCAAAATCTGGTTAACTAGCTTGCCCTTTCAAGTGCACGACCTTGGATGGAGCTTCTGGATAGCTGAGTGTCTCGGTGGTGCCTGCCCCGAGACAAGCTCCATACCATCTGCCCTTCATGCTCCTTCCCCTCCTTCTGCCAGAGACCCAGGAGAGGGCAATGGTCTAGAGAGGGAATAATACCCAAGAAGCACAGATGAGACGGGGGAGTAGAAAGCAAGAAAAGAACAAACGACAGGACAGCTGACACGGAGAGGAGGGACCTGCCCTTTGTGTTTCTTCTTAGGGTCACAGCAGGAAGCTGTGAGGCCACTGCAGCTATCAGGGGATAGCATCTTCCCAGCAGCTCCAGTGGGGTCTAGAGCGCAGAAATAGTTCTTTGCAGCCAGGCTGCACTCCCCAGCAAACTTCCCTAACTGATCTGCTTGTATAGCTGCCATTTGATTCGTTACAGAATTACAGAAACTCTAAAAAAGCCACTGTTCTCAAGCTCTTTCTTATTTGAAATTCCTGAAATTCTATCAAGAGGAGATAAACAGATTGTTAAGAGCCCATAAAAATGATAAATTAATATGAATGAGTTTCAGAGTGTGATTCCAATTCAAATACTTTATTCCTCCACTATCAGATACTGGTAATTAGATCAGAAGTCTTGCTTTTAGCATCGGGAAGCAACAGGACTGAGAACGGGGAGAGCAGAAAGCAGAAAGGCACAAGTCGCTTGAATGAAAGGATGTGTCGCCAGGAGGGAGGCATTGGAGGCATTCAGTCATCCAGGCACTTTTTCAGATGTCACAGTTTGACCTTGTCTGTTTTATCCTTATCTGTGTGAAAATTCAGGAAGAGTGCACTGTGACACATGCCTGCCCTGTTGACCTTTGGAGGGAGGCCTGTGAGTGGGGGCTTTCTCTGCCACTGTGATCTCTGACACTTTGTGATGAGCCTCTCTATTCTCCTTTCCGTTTTCACTCATGCCAGCTTTCCAAAGGCCTCAGGGTAATGTGGGAGTTATGCCAGGGTACCACAGAGATGGAAATCAGAGCCCATGAACTTACCTGTATTGTGTTGGTTACATGCATTGCCTGGCTCTCAACACATGTGAACTCTCATTATTATTACTTTTGTTAATTGTTCTTGTTGAAGAAGCGTCCAAATTTAACCGAGCTGCCATGTGAAAGATATTTTCTCCATCCTGCTAAAGTTAATTTTGCTTTTTAAAAAACTTACTGATATGTATTGTCATGTCACCTCTTTGGATAATGATTAACATTAAGTGGCCAGAGGAGCAGTCATTTATAATAACATATTGACAAAACAAATTTTAAAATAAAAATTTTAAATATTGTATCCTTATACCGTCTTTGATGAGCATTATATGACTGAGACATTAACTTTGAGGGATTCTTGGAGACAGGTACATTCTTTTAAATACCTTTGTACTATAATTACTATCTTTCTATATGTGGAAATGAGGTTTGAATCCAGTATACATGGATTTACTTGTTTTTTTTTTTTTTGTTATTCCTGTGCGTGGTGTGTGTATATGTATGTGTATGTGTGTGTGTGTGTATGTGTGTATGTCTGTTTGTCTATATGTGTGTTAAGTAGAAGTGTGGCTGGAGAAATACAGAAGGATTCATGTTTAAAAAACAGTCTTAATATTCCTTAATATTCCTTGAGATATTCTTCTATTTCTAGGAATTTGGGTGCTGCCCTTGCTGAATTTTCTGCCTAATATTCACTGACTCCAGTGAAATTTGTATCTGTCAGTATAGAATATGCACCTTTACCATTATACAAATTTGCAATGACAGTGCTGTTTATGTTAGCATTGATTCTAACATAAGCAGTGAAATATTGTTTGGCTTTGCCTGATGCCTAGCATGGAAGAATGGTGACTTTGCATATAAAAAGGTTAAGCTACATACAAACAGTGTCACTGCTGCGTTTTTGATGAACAGGGTGAACTTGAGTCTTCTGATAGTTGAATCCGGTTCCCCTAGAACTCTATCTTGTTTTATAAATGAAGAGCGGTACTTAGGAGAAGAAGTGTTCTTATTTTGAGGTCACAAGCCTTTCTGACTTTCAACAGTATCAGCTTGACCATCCAGTTCTCCTAGGAGGCTTAGGCCAAAGCGCCTCTTCTAGGTCAGTGTAGAAAGCCCTGATGATCTTAGAGAAAAGGCCATGCAGATTCCCTGGGCCCTGAGTTCATTCAGGGCTACACAGAAAGTTCGAATTTCTTCTTTCCCCTCCTGATGCCACATTTATTGACAATTGTCAGTGTGTGATTTGGATTCTTGCAAGACTTACCTTGAAGGACTTGGTTAGATGTGTCTTTAAAAGAGCTAACCCCAAGTATGGACTCCATTGCATTCCGGATGTTTATTAGGGATGTTCTTGGGATGTACACCCATAGAAGAGAAAGAGACACAAGTGTGCAGATGACAAAAGTGAGCTATGGTGCAATGCAGTGACAGCCTTAGATGACTGCAGAAGAAACTGGGGCATTGGAGGAGGCTTCAGAGTTGTCCCCCACTGGGTGAAGAAGAGCAGACATTCCTCCTCCACAGTTGATCATCCAGTGTGTGATGCCTACGAGGGGTGTGGATGTAGGTGAGGCAGCCTTCTAAAGCCTTTTCAGGCAATCCTAGAAGGGCTGAGCCAAAGGCAGTCTGCTGATGCACTTCTGGCATCTGGGCCAGCAAGTCTTTCCTGAAGAGGGAATCTTAGTGGAGCACTTAGTGTCCATCTTAATTCATTCACCAACCCCACAGAAAACCATTGTGGTGGTCATTTGGGTGCCACTGAAAAACCAAGTGGTACTCTCTACCCAACTTTGCCAGCTTTTAGCTAGCACTCAGACCTTAGGTATTCTCAGTAAGACTTCGGGATCTTTGTAGAAAATCAGATTGAAAAGAATTGCAGGAAATTATACAGAATATACAATAATCAGCAGGGGAGTGTAAACTCAATGCAAAGCATGGAGAAAACAGGAAAAAGACAATTTAAAAAAATAAATTACATTCAGAATATTACCAGGTTGAAGTTACTTAGGTTTGAGGTACACAGTTTTAGATTCTCAAGTGATTTCTTTTGCTCGGCTCTTGAAAATTTGGTAATCCCCTTGTTCAGTCTGTGTTGAGAGAAGTACTGTTTGAGCTGACTATCCTCTGTGCAGCTTTTATTCTGGCTGGTTTTGGGGGGCATGCTTGGACTAATGTCACCTCCAAATCTTTGTCCTGATGAGCAGTTTTGTACCATGTTTTATAATCACTGACACTCTTCCTCGTGTTCCAGATATCGATGAGTGCAGCACAATTCCTGGTATCTGCGATGGGGGTGAATGTACAAACACAGTCAGCAGTTACTTCTGCAAATGTCCCCCTGGTTTTTACACCTCTCCCGATGGTACCAGATGCGTAGGTGAGTTTGATTACAAACAGCATGCGTGATTTCTGTGTATCACTTCTGTGCTGGGCATCTTTCTAGACAAGTTTGTTAAGGGAGACACAGAGGTAAATCACTTTAGGTAAATCCTACACTTATGGAAATGGGTAACACAGTTGAGCACCCTCTTAAAGAGCAAGGGCACCCTATTGTCTTTCTTGGTTGTTGTTGTTGGTGGTGGTGTTTTTGCCTTCCACAGGTCTTCCATGAGACCCTACAAATAACCTCAGTCTGTAAGTTAACCTTGCAGTTGTGCAGTGTCAGACCTAGGCCATCCCTGATAGCTTCATCTTTAACCCCACTTTCAGGGGTATCCAGGGCCTATGTTAATTGGGGTCTGAAGTTTTGCAATAATCTCTTAATTGGTCTCTGTGCTTCCTGGCTTCCCTACAATCCATCTTGTCAGATTTATCTGCCTAAAATATTGCCTTGACTGAGTAACACTGCTGCTGAAAATCCTCTGGTAGTTTTCCATCTAGACATGGAAATTAGTCTTTTACTATCTGTGTCCAGTGAATCCTTCACATACTGTAAAGCCCTTTGGGACTGCTGGGGCTAGGGAAGGGGACAGTTAGAAAGGGGGAGGGCTGAGTGGAAGCAGTTCCCACCTTCTCTCCCTCGCTTCCTCCCACTCAGTCCAGACATGGCAATTCCACTCTCACCTGTTGCTGGTATTGGGCTTCCCTGTAAGCTATCAGTTAAATATGGGATTTCGTTATTTAAGAAAAGATATGACAACTGCTGGAATTAACTATTGTTAAGACTTCCTTCAAAGTCCAGAATGGTAGACTAACACTTGAGTTCCACCTTGCAATCCATAACCCAGTAGTTAATGGGCTTCACTCTAACTCCCTCCCAGCCTTCCTCAACCATGGACACAGTCCCAGCTTCTCACACGGAGTGGGCCATTCACTCGGGTTTCTTCAGGCTTTTAAGCATACATGTTGCTCCACTGAGAGTACTCTCCTTTTGTTCAAATCCCCTTCATGCTTCTGCTCAGGGTCTGTGTCTTTGAAGATACCCCAGATCACCTTACTGAAAGCAATTTCCCTCCTACCTGGGGATATGTCTTTCATATATGACCTCGTAGGGAAATTCTGTCTGTTTTGTTACATTTCCTAACTAAGTTGTAAACCTTTGTTTGAGATTAGTAGCTGCTATCCTTCTCTCTCTGGTGTGTACTACATGGATGTTTTCTTGCACATAGTAGGCACTCCGTGGATATTTATTGAATGTCAGATCAAACAATTCATGATTATCTCAGCGAAGCTTGGAAGCCTGTGGTACACAGCCTTGGGAAAAGATGAATGCTATATTATGATGCTGTTTCTGGTCCATATTTTCAAAAACTCCCAGCTTCACATTTTCACCACAAATTTCAGACCAAAGTTGAATTACACTTAAAATTCCAAATTTCTTTTTACTTATTTATAATAAATGCTGAAGGAAGTCTCTCACAGAAGTACAGCCGGTGAGAGAAGTGTATCTGGGCTTATCTCTAGAAACAACAGGGTTGTCTGGGTTGCTTGTTTTTCCAGGATCTGTCATAGACACAGAAGCTGCAGTGAAAGAACAGCAGGTGCAATTTATATAGCGCCCTTTTCTTCCTCCTTAGCACATGGCAGAGAGGCTTTTCCTGACTAGATAGTCTTTTAAACCCTCAAAGAGAACCCAAAAAACTACATTAGAAGTATTAAAATATAATTATGTATCTGATGGTTTACATTTTATAAATTCTTTCTTGTTGTCAAGTCTATCTAACATATTACAAAAAGGGAAAAGGATGGAGTAGGGAGTTCAGATTCAAGGATCACCTCGTAGGCCTGAAATGTATCTAATGCCAGTGATCTGACTTAAAGTTCACAACAGCACTGTAGATGGGAAGACTGAGAATTAGAGAGGTATGATAAATAATTTGGTCCAGATGGGTAGTAAGTGAGAATCTGGGATTCCAAGCTGAGCCTTTCTGAGCCCAGAGTCTAAATTCTGCCCATGAACATTGGTGCATTAAATTTTCTCTTGCCATACCCCTAAGTAGGCACTGCTTCTCCTCCCTTGGAATGTTATTGTGCCCATAATTGGCAACTTGCTGTGTAAAATGATCCAAGTGACATTTTCATCTTCCAGCACTCACATTTCCCTCCAACCACAGAGACCCTCAATATTATCCCTAGTGGCACGAATACACAAACAGTTCACAACTTAAAAACCAATCCAGTGAATCTAACTATCAGAAAGCCCCAGATGTGGATAGTGGCATATGGTATCTTCCATGCAGCTTTCTCACCAACCGTGAAATTCCAACTACAGTCTTTGTCATCACATTCTGACACTCTCTGACCTCCACAGCCCCAGCACTTCCTCTGTCCTGTAAGTTCTTAAGGTATTTCATTGTTCTGTGAGCTCCCTTTGGCATTTTACCTTGTGTAGGGCTGTCCTTTCGTTGGAGTGTGCTCCGTTGCTTCAACTTCAAGGGGTCATAAAGGTGTCCTGTCCTGAGTCTGGGTTTTACAACTGCTTGCTCCTGATTGGACACAATGATGTTAATGATTTCTTAGGAGAGACCAGTGGAAAGTCTAGAGTGACCTCTAAGTGCCTAATTAATCCATAATATCTTTGTTTTGATATAATGTGATTTCTGGTTCCTGAGACAAAGGGGGAGAAAAGAGGAAGCTCTCCTGCTCCTTTTCTGCCAGATGTCTTGCCGTGGGCAGATTTAAAATAGATTAAGATATCTGTGTCGCCTTCTATTCCCGTGATGTACTGCAGATCCTCACATTCTCCTTTGTTGGCGCCCGTGGATCTTCAGCTTATTCCAAAGTCACCCCTTTCCCTCTGTGCAAAGTGAACCAGACCCCAAGTGGCTGCTTTCCCCCCGTGTGGCACTGCTGCAGAATGAGCTGGGAAACTTCAGGCTGGAAGGCACCAGGGTTCAGTCTTCCCAATGGTCTGATGTTCATGGCTTTTCCTTTCCTTCTTTTTTTTTTTTTTTTAAAGAATCCATGTTTTCTTTAAACTATAAGTTGGATAAATTATTGTGTATATTTTCCACAAAAATTCTCCTTTAGCAAGAAGAGAATTGAGCAAAGTGATTGTTACATATGCAGGTGCTATTTGTAAACCAGAGACAACCAGTAGTCCAAATGCAATTTTTAATTTTTTTCAGTTCCAACATCCACAATTTTGGCCAAGAGTCTCGTCTCTGACCTAATGGTTTAACATATTAGTCTATCAAATGCGCCGTAATATGGTCTTGTAATTAATTTACAAAATAATAGGCATTAGCCCATTAAGAGTTTGCCATTGGCAGCAGCAGGTTCCAGTTTTGCTCTAAAACATAGGTCATGCTGAAAATTATATGTACAGATTTCGTAATTTGGTCAAGTGTTTACACTGGGTTTTGACCACCAAATTTATTTGAAGCTGGGATATAAGCCAGATTTGAATGTCTCTTCCTATTCTTAACAGCCTTTGGTTTCCATGCCCAAAATATGTACTACATCCCCAGTATGTGAGCACTATGGCTGGGGAGCATTACAAATCATAGTGTTGGAAGCTCTATTCCTCCACCCTCTTTGCAGTGGTAGTGCCACCCGGGGCTTCACAGCGCACGCTTGTCTGAACCCCCTTCTCCAATCATTTATCCTGCACTGGGCTGGAAGAAAACTTATTCTGCTTCTTTGCTGAGACCATGAGTTTGACCAGAGGTGCAGGAATTGGAACCACAAAAAATTTCTGGAAAGCACATTTATACTTGGTAGTGGTTTTAAGTACTTTTCAGAAATAATCTTGTATCCTTTAATGCTGACCCATAATTTTCTTTTATGGTTTGTCTAGGTTTGTTTTAGTCTTCTTCATTCAATGTTAAGAATTTTCATGATTCTAAACTAACCTTATTTTTATTTTATTCCACTGTATTAATTTATCAAAACTTTCAAGATTGGAGGCCTTGTTTTCTTAAGGGTGATGTAAATGATAACAATTATAGGTATGATCCTCTGTGAGCAAAATTGTTTTACATTCAGACTTAAAGGAAACATCATTAATTTTTTGACTGTAAAATGTTCTTTGTTTTATAAAAGGGTTTACTGCTTTTATCCCTTTAAATGGCAAACATATCTAAATAATATTTTCATTGCTTTGTTTTCATATGAACTGCCTAAAGATATGTTTTGCCTGAAGAGTGTTATACTGTCAATCTATGTCAGGTAAATAAAGGTGTTTTGCACCTTTAACCTGCCTCCTTATTTGCAGAGTAGTAGCTCAAAGACATATGGGAAATTAGAGTTTTTCCTGTGTCACAAGCTTCTTTGGGTAGCCCAGAGTTGTACTACAGTGTGTCAGATGTTGTCATGACAGTCAGGCATGATGTAACCTAATAAAAGTGATATATAGAAGTGTGTCTTGCCGTGTTGCTTGAGATGATACCTTTCTGCCAAAAAATATCCTTCTAGAACTTTTGTATCCTATAGGACTAAGAACCAGAAATTATGCAGATTTTTAACTTGTAAATAATGAATGCCTTATAAAATTTATTAGAGCCCCAGATCAAAAGGAAATCTTGATTAATAAGCATTGGATCCGACTGCAAAGTGGCTCATTCCTTAAAAAAAAAAAAAAAAAAAAAAAAAACTCACAAGTCTGGCTCACAGCTTCAGACTGAAAAATAAGAAAGAGATTTTTCAGAATGAAGATTATAGCACAGGGTTAATGTTGTGTTAAAATACATTTATATAAACATTTGCCTAAAGTGGCTCAAACTAAGTCGTTTGAAAACCGAGGACAACGCAGTCTGTCTTCAGTAGAGACGTGTCTCTATAAATAATTAACTGTCACCGCCAGTGATTTTCTTAGTCTCTCTTTTTCTATGGCACATATGGTTTTAATCATTCATTGCCACCTTGGGTATGGAATGTAGGACTTTGGCCAAGTGCACCAGCTTGCAGGGGCAAAAGGTGTGAGACAAGGCATTTCTGACTGAGCCTTGTTCCCACGCAACTTCCCTTCCAGGGGCAGAAGTGTGAGTGAATCCTGCCATAGGCCACATGTGAAGTGTGGAGGTGCTGAGGCGGGGGGTGTTGACACAAGTCTGATCTCAATGACGTGTGTGTTTCTTTGTTCTCTCAGACGTTCGCCCAGGATACTGTTACACGGCTCTGGCAAACGGGCGCTGTTCTAACCAGCTGCCACAGTCTATAACCAAAATGCAGTGCTGCTGTGACGTCGGCCGATGCTGGTCTCCAGGGGTCACTGTTGCCCCTGAGATGTGTCCCATCCGAGCAACTGGTAAGAGTCCTTCCAGCTGTCTGCAGAGGATCCCAGACAACCCTCACAAGCCAGAAGCAATGTGCACGATGCTGTTCTAAGGGAAATCTGAGTCAATGAATGGGATTCCAGAAAATGGAATAGGTGGCAGAGAAAATGGGGAAGACATAGTGGTCTACACAGAGACCTGCTTCCTCCTGCTTATTACATTGAATAGCAGTGAACAGCTTTTTAGGAAGCAGGTGTTCTCACTCTCATTTGAGTCCTCAGTGGCTCCCAGGTATTGTTCTAAGCAATAGGATAACTCAGCTCTCCCAGAGCTTTTCAGGTGAGTTGTTTCTTCTGTACTTAACATTTTTTTTTAAATATTTGTTTATTTTACTTGAAAGTTAGAGTTACACAGAGGCAGAGGCATGGAGAGAGAGAGGTCTTCCATCTGCTGGTTCACTCCCCAATTGGCTGCAATGGCCGGAGCTGCGCCGACCCAAAGCCAGGAGTCAGGAGCTTCTTCCGGGTCTCCTGGACAGGTGCAGGGGTCCAAGGATTTGGGCCATCTTCCACTGCTTTCCCAGGCCATAGCAGAGAGCTGGATCGGAAGGGAAGCAGCTGGGACTTGAACTGTGGTCCATCTGGGATGCTGGCACTGCAGGTGGTGGCTTTACCCACTATGCCACAGCACCAGCCCCTCCCCCCCAGTTCAACTTCTAATTCTTGTTCTTTGTAATAGCTTTTGTTTACTAGTTATATTATTTGATTAAGTTCTTCTTGCATCCAGTCTGAACATTCCCAAATTCAATCTGTTTTTTTCCCTAAAACTTCTGCCAGTTCAGGTCCTTGTTCCCCATTCTGCACTCCCACTATCCTTGCCTGCTGTTAAAGACTCACTCAAGCTTGACCTAATCCATGACCATCCCGAGATAACCACAGCTGGGGAGGCTCCTTCCTCCTTCTGCTCCCATGGGTCTGGTTTCTACTATTGCTGTAGCACAAATCCCCTTTGAATCCTTCCTTGTGCTTATGTGTGTGCTTGTGTTGTTTTTGCACTCCTTAATAAATCCCATTAGAAGTTCTCATTCATCATTGTAGTTCCATATAAGCTTTTCTTGCTTTTCTGTTCTTTTCTTTCTTTAAAGATTTATTTTATTTACTTGGGGGGGGGGGCAGAGAGAGAGAGAGAGAGAGGTCTTCCCTCTGCTGGTTCACTTCCCAAATGGCCTTAATAGTTGGGGCTGGGCCAGGGTGAGGCCAGGAGCCAGGAGCTTCCGCTAGGTCTCCCACATGGATGGTAGGGGCCTAAGAACTTGGACCTTCTTCCACTGCCTTCCCAGGAGCATTAGCAGTGAGCTGGATCAGAAGTGGAGCAGCTGGGACCCGAACCAGCACCTATACAGGATGCCGGCATTGCAGGCCATGGCTTAACCCACTATGCCATGACACCAACCTCTCCCCATGCTTTTCTACACTTCAATAGTATTTAGCAAAATTTTGCTAAAGGAAACATTCAGATGGAGTGAACAACTTTCAGTGCCATCTTTCCCACCAATTTGAGCTAAACACTGGGCTCATCAATCCCCTGAATCTGTTAACTGTAAAGTGTGTTTAAATCAGGGGATTTAGCAGAGACTATAAATGTAAGGTTGGATAAATGCAGAGTTAATATTAATAGTTTAAAATGTGCTATTCACAGAATGTGAATTTCCGTCATTATGGGTTATAAACCAGCCCACAGATGTTGCTATAAAATTTCTGTTTATTACTAAAAATTATATGTGTGGATTAAAGAAGCAATAAAATCTTTACATATATTTTGACATATACAAGTTACATATCTTATTTGAGTTGCTCATTGTCTAAAATGGCCTAAAAATAGAACCCACCCTCTTTAATTCAGTATTTCCTAGATCACTGCTGAGAAAGAAACTGACTAAATACTAAGACCCATGACTTGAGTACCAGAGAATTGCATTTTAAATGCGTGTGTTAGTTCAGGAATCAGCAACACTGATGTGGCTTCCTTCTTGTGTTGAGAACTTGAATAATGGAGAGAGGACACGTGCAGGAAGATTTTCCTGGAGTCAGATGGAGCAGAAGATCTAGTTCCTGTGTGTAGCTTTGCAGAGAGCTGATCTCCCATGTGTGTTACTGAGAGATGCACAACCCTGATATAGGCCCAGGCCAAAACAGACTAAGAGAAAACTAATTTGCAGGTAGATTTTTGCTAGCTCAAGTGTTCTGGGAGCAGGGCTCTGGGTTCTTAACTGATGGAGAGTGGTGATGAAAGATTTTAGATTGGTCAGCTTTTCCTTCTTAACAAAATTAGCAGCATCACTGAGCTAAATGTTGGTGGGCAAGAAGAACATCAGCTAAACAAAATTAGCCTTTGCTTTCTGATCCTGAGTATAAAGGGGCTTATGGGAAGGATTAATCTGTAGGAAGCAGGCAGGAGTATAAGATCCAGTGTGAAACACTTTCCTGGAGAAGTTAAGACTAATTTAATGGCATTCTGAAAGTAATATATCCACCTGACTAGCAGAAATTCTAATCAGCTGTGTAACTTATTTTATACAAATCCTAAAATAATTTAAAAATAAAGATTGAATTGGTGCTTACAAGTACTTGGAAGCAAAGAAAGTACCTTGATATAGTTGTGATTCAATTAAATCCAACACATTGTTAATGAAATCGTCTTACGTACAGCTTGCAGGGCGAGGATGAGAGCAAGAATTAGCCATGCATTAGATGTGATCCTCGCCTTTAAAAGCTGCAGTCTTACTGGCAGAAAGTTGTGGAAGAAAGTACTCAGGGAATGGTGTATGTGGCATGTCAAGGAAGAATCACCGTGGTTTGACAAAAGGGAGTGTAGCATCCTGAGTCAGGGGAGCATTAAAAATGTATAAATGCTTTCCAAATTCAGTCAAGTACTACGAATCTCTTTAGGTTGAAATTCCAGATAAATAATACATAAAATTCATTAATATATTACTCTGAAAACACAAATTTGAACTGAATTGTCAATGTCAAATGTGGTTGGAGACATTTTAGAAATGGATTAGCAAGTATCAACAGGGTATATCCTAGCTCAATGTATTTAGCCACGAAGAGATGGGCAGAATGTCCTACAAGGTTGGCCTCTGAATGTGTTTTGGTAAGACATATTACTGTATCTTAGAAAAAGTTGAATTTTAGTCCAAAAAAAAAAAGAAATATTAGCTTCATTTTTATTGATGACTGACACTAGTGTAGAAACTATCTGTGGGAGAATAATTGTATGTACTTATAATAATAAGATTATCAATATTCTGGCAAGAGATAAAAAAGGAAATTTAAAAATCACATGATTAGCTTATTTTTCAAAAAGGAACTGTGACAAAATCTGGCTATTTGTAGAAACATGAGTTAAGTAAAATATATAACATGAGTTAAATAAATACATCCCCCAGAAAAATAGATACTGTTTTAACACATCTTTTCAGAAACCCAGAGAAAATGTGTCACAAGTCTACAGATGACTTACTCTAATAAAGACCCAACATTGTGGAAAATATTGGTCAACCTAAAAATATGTAGGGTACAGTGGGTTAAGTCTCCGCGTGGAACACCCACATCCTGTATCAGAGAGCTGGCTGTCGTCCTGGCTCCTCTGCTTCAGATCCAACTTCATGCTGATGTGCTTGAGACAGAATAGATGATGGCCCAAGTGCTTAGGCCCTTGCCACCCATGTGAGACACCCATATGAGTACCTGACTCCTGGCTTATGCCTGATCTAGCCTGGCTGTTGAGTGCATTTGAGGAGTGAAGCAGTGGATAGAAGAGCTTTGTCTTCTCTGTTTCTCCCTCTCTCTTGTCACTTTTTTTCAAATAAATAAATAAATCTTTTAAAAAATGTGTATTCCTAAGGAAATAGAAGGTTAAGTTAATATGTGCCAAGTCAGAGCATCATTATGGAGCATTAACACCAGATCTGCTCCTCACTGGTAGCCTCCTCCCCCGTGGGCTGCTTCTCCATCTATTTGTTGTCTTTTGCAAATAGGTATTCCTCAGAGCCCTGGCTCCATATTCCCTTCTATTTACCATCCATATTTTTTGAGATAAACTCATCCATCCCATGATTTTAAATACTGCTTTTCTTCTGATGACTCCAAAGCTTCTATTCAGCCGTAACTTTGCCTCTAGGCTTCAAACTCAGTTACATACCTGCTCTGTGATATCACCACTTGGATATCTGTTATCTCAAAACTCATATGTTCAAAATGGCACCTGGCTTCTACACACCAAACCTACCCCCACCACAGGTTTTCCCATCCCACAAAAGGATAGTAACATTCATCCCGTTATTCAAACAGGAAAACTAAAATTCATTCTTGATGTTGTATTCTCTCAGCTCTAACATTTACTCCTTCACCACAAACTATCTGTTTGTCTAAAAAAATGCTTCCTATCTGACCACTCTTGCCAGTTCCATCACTACGCCTCTAGTCCAGCCATGGTTATCCTTCCCTGGTCTTCTGCAGAAACTTTCCTGCAGTACATTTTCCATGTATCAGTAAGAATGAGCTCCTGAGACTGTTCATCTGATCACCCCACCCCTGCCAAAGACCTCTAGTGGCCTCCTGTTGGATACAAAATAAAATCCAAGCTTTTTTTGTACACTCCATGGGGGCCCCATGGGATACCCAAGTGGGACTTGATGGAGAAAGTGGCATCTTATGTTTAATGGAATGAATTTTGTTAGAAGTGGAGACTTCCCAGGTTTTGAGAGAAGCATGTGGTATACAATTTGGAGGGTTTGTGTTGCTTTTGAATGATCATTCCAGTTTGGTTATTGTTATAGGTATTAAAAATGGGGATAAAGTCAGTTGTTTTTTTTTTTCTTTTTTTCCGATAGAGGTATGTGGTTTGAAGATCAAATTTATTTAAAGACTATTGAAAAAGAGTGACTTCTGTGGGCCTATCACATAGGATACAGCTCAGCGATTGTGTTGTGTTGTGTTTTTCCAGAGGATTTCAACAAACTGTGCTCTGTCCCTATGGTCATTCCTGGGAGACCAGAATACCCTCCACCACCCCTTGGCCCCGTTCCTCCAGTTCACCCTGTTCCTCCCGGCTTTCCTCCGGGACCTGCAATTCCAGTCCCTCGACCACCAGCAGAATATCCATATCCGTCGCCATCACGGGAACCACCACGTAAGAATCCAGAAGTCATCTGCTAGTTTTCATACATTGGTCAGGTTAAGGATTTTTGTTTGTTTATGTTGCTTTAGTAATTAAATACATTTATCAATTATTTGATTGAATTTTTAATTTATGTGGTGTTATGTATAAGTTTCTTAATTTTTCTATTGCATAGAGAAAAATGGAAGGCTTTCCTATTCTCCAGAGATAAATGTCCTCTTTTTATTGATGTTTTCAAGTCAAATATAGGAGAGTTAGGGGAGAGTTGGGTTTTTTTTTAAAAAAAAAACCCAACACGCTTTTATTTAATGAAAACAAATTTCATAAAGGTACAGCTTTAGGAATGTAGTGGTTCTTCCCCCCACACCCACCTTCCCACACCCACTCCCATCCCATCTCCTACTCCTTCTCCCATCCCATTCTTTATTAAGATTTGTTTTTACTGATCTTCTGTATATAAAGAGAATTGAAAATGAATCTTGATGTGAATGGAAGGGGAGAGGGAGCGGGAAAGGGGAGGGTTGCGGGTGGGAGGGAAGTTATGGGAGGGGGGAAGCCATTGTAACCCATAAGCTGTACTTTGGAAATTTATATTCATTAAATAAAAGTTTAATAAATGAAAAAAAAAAGATTCGTTTTTAATTAACTTTATATACAGAAGACCAACTCTATATAAGTATGGATTTCAACAGTTTACATCCACCCACACTCACAAAGTATAAAGTACTGTTTGAAAACAAGTGTCACAGTTAATTCTCATAGTACAACTCATTAAGGACGGAGGTCCTACATAGGAAGTAAGTGCACAGTGCCTCCTGTTGCTGATTTAACAAATACCACTCTTATTTAAGACATCAGTAACCACCCAAGGCTCTTGACATGAGCTGCCAAGGCTATGGAAGCCTTTTGAGTCCACAAACTCCCTCAGTATTTAGACAGGGGAGAGATTTAAATATGATTCACAGGACTAGTTTATAATATAGGAGGTATAAAATTATTCTTCAGGTTATACAAGTACAGAATGCAAAACAGCTTTGTGAATAAGTTAAATGCTAGTAATCCAGTGCCTTTTTTATTTTCCCAAGCTGGAGGCTAGGAGTGAGGTGGTAAACAGGGAGAAGCAGACTAGCTGGTTTGCAATATCTCCTCTTGTGAGCTACAGCATAAATGTGATCACTGTTGGCAGGAGTGGAAATATGTTCTGTTGGTCTGCTCTTGGAGTGACCTTTGCCTAAAGAGTGTTCTCCTTCCCTTAGGATTCTACATCTTCCCCATCACTGCCAGATTATTTACTGATGAAATGTGCCATTGTCATGAAAAATGTTAATGTTAAGTTTATGGTCATTCTTCTAGGGGTGCTGCCGGTCAATGTCACTGATTACTGCCAGTTGGTCCGCTATCTGTGTCAAAACGGACGCTGCATTCCAACTCCTGGGAGCTACAGGTGTGAGTGCAACAAAGGATTCCAGCTGGATCTCCGAGGGGAGTGTATCGGTACGTAATTGATGACTGCGTTGGCCCCAAGAGTCCATTGCCATTCTGTTCCATGACTGCATTGGCTTTCTATTGGTGCTACAACAAATTAGCTCAAACTTAGTGGCCTAACACAATGCAAATTTATGATCTCTCAGATTGTTCACATTTTAGTAAATTAAGTGGGTAACTTACTAACTCTAGGTAGTCATTAAAAACTCAAGAAAAGGACGAGTATTTGCCCTAGCATTTTTTTTTTTTTTTTTTTTTTTGGACAGGCAGAATTACACAGTGAGAGAGAGAGACAGAGAGATAGGTCTTCCTTTTCCGTTGGTTCACCCCCCAAATAGCCGCTATAGCCAGCGCTCTGCGCGGATGTGAAGCTAGGAGCCAGGTGCCTCCTCCTGGTCTCCCATGCAGGTACAGGGCCCAAGCACTTGGGCCATCCTCCACTGCCCTCCCGGGCCACAGCAGAGAGCTGGCCTGGAAGAGAAGCAACCGGGACAGAACCGGCGCCCCAACCGGGACTAGAACCCAGGGTGCCGGCACCACAGGCAGAGGATTAGCCTAGTGAGCCACAGCACCGTCCTGGCCTAGCATTTAAGATACTGGTTAAATACCTGCATCTCATATTAGACTGCCTGAGTTTGATACCTGCCTATACAGACTCTGAAAGGCAACAGATGTTGGTTCAGATGTTTGGTTCTCTCCCACCCATGTGGATGACCTGCTTTGAGTCCCTAGCTCTCAGCTTTGATTTGGCCCAGCATGAACTGTTGTGGGCATTTGGAGCATGAACCTGTCTATCAATCTATAAATATATATGTCTGTGTCTCTATGACTGTCAAATAAATAAAAATTTTAGTAGCTGACATTGGGGTGCAGCATGTTAAACTGCCTCTTGCCAGCATCCCGTGGAAGTGCTGGTTCTAGTCCCAGCTGGTCTACTTCCAATCCAGCATCTTCCTAATGCACCTGAGAAGGCGATGGAAGATGGCTTCAGAACTGGGACCCAGCCATCCATGTGGAAGGCCAGGATAAAGTTTCAGGCTCCTGGCTTCCTCCAGGCTCTGACCTGGCTGTTGCAGCCATTTAAGTATTGAAACAATGGATGGAAGATCTCTCTCTCTCTCCTCTGCCTTTCAAATAAATAAATATAAAAATATTTTTAAGTGCATGCATTTTTAAAAAAACTGAAGGGAAAACATTTAAATTGTTGAGATGGCATTTAAGCTAATGAAGGGAAGAAAAGTAACATGAGAGGCCTGCACCACGGCTCAATAGGCTAATCCTCCGCCTTGCGGTGCTGGCACACCAGGTTCTAGTCCCAGTCGGGGCACCGGATTCTGTCCCGGTTGCCCCTCTTCCAGGCCAGCTCTCTGCTGTGGCCCGGGAGTGCAGTGGAGGATGGCCCAAGTGCTTGGGCCCTGCACCCCATGGGAGACCAGGATAAGCACCTAGCTCCTGGCTTCGCATCCGAAGGAATGAGTGGCTCCTGTGTTCTCAAGCCATGTCTTTCCTGGTGATAGACAGTGTCCTTCCACAGGTCATCAAAGCTGGGCAGAAGAGGGAGTATTTATCTCAGGGCTGAGGAATGTGATGTCAGAGCTGCTTCTGGCACCAGGAAGCATGTGGACATATGGGTTATCTTCCCTAAGCCTTAGGTCCCTCAGCTTCACAAGTAAGGGAAGCTAAGCCAGTTTACTTCTGAGTATACTCATAATTCCAAGCACCTATGAAACTAGCCGGAACCTTTGTGTTGAGGACATTTGAGAATAAGGCAGACTGTACAGTAGGTGAGAACTGCCTGTTAAACAATAGTAGCTTCATGTTTTGTTCTAACATCCTTAGTGGAGCTCAGCAAGGGATGCTTAGATACAATTAGGCCTTTTTATTGAAAGAAATCAGACTTCAAGAGATACTCAGAATCTTATCCAGAAGCCACTTCTGAAATGTTAGTCTGTTTGATGTTCCGAGGCCAGACTCTCAGAAGAGAAAATGTTTATTAGCTTGGCGTGTTGAGTAGCTACGAGTTTGGAATTTTTCTTTAAAAAAAAAAAAAAGACACATGAAAATAATACACTTTAATTTCTCGACCAGTCTTCCAATGGCTAGTGTATTGTAGTAGAAAGAAAGAAAAAGATCCTTTCATTATGCTGTCTGTTTCTTAAAAGGAAAATGCTTTGTTCATGTAAAAGAAACCAATAAAGTCTTAGAATTATGAACTTTTGCTAACTGATTTTTCTCTAAAATACCCTGTGTTTTGCAGATGTTGATGAATGTGAGAAAAACCCCTGTGCTGGTGGAGAATGTATTAATAACCAGGGCTCGTACACCTGCCAGTGCCGCGCTGGCTATCAGAGCACACTCACCCGGACAGAGTGCCGAGGTACGGTCCTCATGTGGAACAGGAGGCGTGTGTGCTGACTGAGGGACTGGCTTCGAAAGAGTTCGGTGGATCTTAAATAACTCTTGCCAGAAGAGGCTAAGATGGTCCAATTGCTTTTTGCACTTCCTTCCCAATACCATCGCTCTGAAGGATGCTGCCATGAAATCTGACAAACGTTCAGATTGTTTTAAAAGATGCTGCCGTGCCTACAGGAATCTCTCATTTTCATTACTTTTTCATTTCTTTGTAATGGCCCAAGGATTGTTCATCTGAGTCAGAGAATGAGGTTGTTGTTTGGGATTCAGAAACTGAGGAACGTTTCCAGTGAAATTGTATGCAGTTAATGTCTTAATGGAAGGGTCTTCAAGGCTCAGGAAGCTCCGTGTAAGTCTGTACTGCTCACTGGTGTGGCCGGCAGCAGCACGGTCCTGGGAGCCTTCTGGAGATGTGGACTCTTGGGCCCCACCCACGGAATCAGAAGCAGCATTTATTTTCGGGAGCCCTGTCCCACCCCAGTGATCTGTATGCACATGAAAGTTGGAGAAGCTCTGCTATAAAGGCCCCCTCGTGAAAATTTCCTTTCAGGTTTACCAGTTCTTTAATTTATTAAGACATCCAACATGTCTTTTACTAAATGACTTTTATGTACTAAGTTTCTGGGACAGAAATGTTATACTACCTACCCTCAGGGACTTTATCCATAAATTTGGCACAAAATAAACTGGATAATTAACCCAGTAAAGCCAGATAAAAATAAGCAAACTCTCTGTTAAAATTAAATACAAAGTAAGGTATGGAAGTTTATATCACTGTAAAAAAATTGGCAGACATTCATAAGAGTTAATTTTATTTGCTTGTTTTAACAAAATTGCTGCATTTGAGTTGAATATGTATAGATGTTTTAATTTTCATTAGTGAACTAGTTCTGAAGTCTTTAAATTTGATTCCGACATAGAATTGGTTCTCTATTGGTGTATTTTAGTACATTGCATATAAATGGCAATGTTGAGCAGAAAAACATCTGGAACATGGCATTTCAACCTGCTTATTTTTCTATTAATGGCCCACTTACTGAATTATAAATTTGGGAAGGTTGAATATTTAACCAAGTTGAGAATCTTCTAAACATAACTGTTATTTAAAATAATTAGCATAAAAAAAACAGTGTAATGGGGATTTTGGAATAGTAGAAAATAGAAAGGTTATCACTGTCAAGAGAGTATACTGTTAAATAAGCAAAAACTAAGCAAGGGCCAGGTCAGGTGGGGCAGGGGTGAGGCGGTGTAAATGTATGTGATTGTCACCAGTGAGATGTAATTTCTTAGAGACAGGGTGACCTACACACTTGAGCATTGTCTTCTTTAAAAGCCAGTGCTAAGCTGATCTGAACTTAAGGGATTGCAGATGCATTCACATTATTTGGTAGATAAATATTGTCCCAGCATTGTCCAAAAGGCTGTGGACCTAGATGAGAAGAGTACACGAGAGGCTTAAATCAGAGACAGAAGAGGCCCACAGAAATACAATAGAGGGGAAATTTGAATGGCAAGCTTGTAATCTGTCTTACGAGGCCACTGGCAGACTCCATGGCATTCGAAAATTGGCAACAAGAGAAACAGATAAAATCTTTATCCTGTTTATTTTAACATGGGGTCTCAAAAAATTACAGAATCCTTAAGAAAAAAGTCTACTCAAGAATATATGGCTTTTACTATTTTTTTGGAGTGTGGAGCAAGCTAGATTTTAGCAAGGATTAAGAAATAAATGAGAGAGAAAAAGGATTGTAGGCTGTTGGCACAAAGATCAGACAGAAGAAAAGCCCAGACTGCCTCAGCTAGTCCAATGACTTGTGTGGAAACCACTGCAGGATCTGCCCAGAAAGAAAGTGCGTCTGAGGGTCAACCACAAGACACCAGGCAGACGCAGGGTAGACAGAATAACCCATGTGCCGTGAACACACATTCTTGTTCAGGGGTTGCGCAGGGTGCTTGCACTCAAGCAAGTGTGGCCTGAACTCTGCATGGAGAGGTCTGTCTCTCTCCAGCCGAACACAGCAACCTGGCCCCTGTGTCCTGAGGATGGGCCCTGGGAACTATTGTATATGCTGGGTAGACAAGGCAGTTTGTGTTCGTTCTCTTTGATGTTCATGCAGGTTTGTAGCTCCCAGAAACTGAGGGAAACAGATACTCCAGGGTACCATGTGGTCCTCTTCGGGATGATAATTCATCTTTAAATAAGAGATCAGATACTGGACTGAATCAGAAGTCCATGCCATATGAAAACAAGCATTTCAGAGTCATGTGATCAAGGATTTTTAGGTGGAAATAAATGAAATGTTTCTTTTACAGAGCATGTCTAATTTATTATTCTGATACAGCTATAAGATCTTCCTTTTTAGCTATGTGTTGAAAGATACTAGCCAAAATTCAGTAGAAGTAATGATATCTACTGGCTCAATAAATTACCTGGGAAAATGATGAAGAATCTGTTGTTTACAGAGTTGAGATTTAGGGAGTTCTATTAGAAATTAGGGTTAAAGTGAATGTGGTATTGTTTTCCTGTCCTATGTCTTTCAAACTCTGATCATCCTAAGCATCATATTATTTGATACCCAAACTTATTAAATAATTAGATCCAAAGACTGAGATCATTAGTTTGAGAATGGAGAAGGGAGAAGTAACGTAATGTTAAATCCCCTAACTACAGCTCTTTATTCCCTTTTAACTTTGATTTAGACATTGATGAATGTTTACAGAATGGCCGGATCTGCAGTAATGGACGTTGCATCAACACGGATGGCAGTTTCCACTGCGTGTGTAACGCGGGCTTTCACGTCACACGAGATGGAAGGAACTGTGAAGGTAACAACAGTGCAATCATTTTATCCCTCTTTTGCCATTGCTGCAATCTCAGGAGTCTTTTTTTTAAAAAAAGAGTTATTTATTTATTTATTTGAAAGAGTTGCACACAGAGAGAAGGAAAGGCAGAGAGAGAGAGAGAGAGAGTCTTCCATCCACTGGTTCACTCCCCAGATTGCTGTAATGGCTAGAGCTGGGACGATTCGAAGTCAGGAGCCAAGAGTTTCTTCTGTATCTCCCACATGGGTGCAGGGGCCCAAGGACTTGGGCCATCTTCCACTGCTTTCCCAGGCCATAGCAGAGAGCTGGATCAGAAGTGTAGCAGCCGGGACTTGAACCGATGCCCATTTGGGATGCCAGCACTGCAGGTGGTGGCTTTACCCGCTATGCCACAGTGCTGGCCCCCTCAGGAGTCTTTAAGAAGACCACACTAAAGATTAAGTGAAAGGAAAGAGTATCAAGTACTATATTTTCCATTTTCTTAATTGAGAGGCAAGCCTGATCTTCCATAATCTTCATATCTTTAAATCACATATTTGTGAGTCAAATCACATTTTAACATACTGAGAAAATTTGCCACTTAAGGATTCCTGGTGGTGATGGAAATTTTAAAGCATAAGTCATTACTTTCTAGTTTTAGACAATTCCAATTTGAGTATTTTTTTAAAAAAATAGGACATACCTAAGCTCATACATACTGCAGTCGCTAATAATCCTTATGTTCAAAGTGTCTTTCCAGTAATAACATATAACTAATCAATATCTGAAAATGTGAAATTTGCTGAAGAGAAACATTTACTATTAAGAGCCAGCCTTTTATAATTGCTTCTTGAATTAATCACCTCATTTCGAATTGGCTTGCTTCAAACTTTGTCTTTTTCTCCTGCCATATTTTCTCCCGAATAGCAAATATGACTATTATTGATGAGTTTTACCACATAGACCTTTAGCAAAAAGTGAAGAATGTTCCTTATCGTGTTTCCCAATGTCTTTGGGAAAGGTCCCAGGAATCTATTCATACATTAAAAGAATTCCAAAATTGTTCTTAGAAACATTTTTGGCAGAATATTATCTCAGTGATTCAATTCAAAGACTTAATGCCAAAATTCTCAGTTGGGGTAGAATCTTGTTTAAAAAAAAAAGAAAAGAAAGGAAAAAAGTCATAAATTACTTTGGTCTGACTAAAGCCTCTAAGTGAAAACACATCGAGTCTAGAAGAGCAGGCTAATAATACTCAGTAAAATAACATACTGCTGAATGTAAAGAATGGTCCATACGGTCTGGGAGTTGTGAAGGTTAGCTGGTGTGGCTTTAATGCACACTCACACCTTGCATTTTAAAAAATCCATTTTTTTTTATCTCTCTTTGAAATTGTTCCAAATTACAAGCTGCTTTCTGATTTCTACTTTGTAAAAAATCAGGCTGTAGTTTTTATAAATACATTTCAAATTCCACTAGTCTTAGTTTTCATTTTATTTTCATTGTCAGTGTGTTAGAAGGAATAAGAATCTATGGAGTAAATATGCCCATCAGTAATTTTTCAGTTTGGAAAAATTCAGAAAATGAAAAAAAATTTTAGGAACAAATTGCTTTTCCTAAAATAGATCCTGGTAAATTCTGTTGGGTCAAATTTATTTATGCACACATTTAGATTTATATAAATTGTGTGTATACGCATGTAATTTGTATTTTTCTAGCACCAAAATAAACATCTTATGATTCCATTTCCAAGATTTTCCTGAAATATCCTCATATATTTCTGGCCCTAGAATTTACATGCACATGTCAAAACTTGAAATAGATATTTCATATGGCCCCTCTTCTCTTTGTATGATATAATTTAGGTGAAAAGTAGCCTCAGGTCATAATTCTTAAAAAGAAAGAAGTGTGAAGAAACAGAATTATATTCATCCTTGTAAATTTCCTCTTCTGCTAGTAAGAAAATGTATCTTTTCATTTTTTCAGACATGGATGAGTGCAGCATACGGAACATGTGCCTTAATGGGATGTGTATCAATGAAGATGGTAGTTTTAAATGCATTTGCAAACCTGGATTCCAGCTGGCCTCAGATGGGCGTTACTGCAAAGGTTTGTGCTATAAAACTCTGAATTGGTTTCTTCACCTGCATTTTCTCTTCTCTAGACTGTTTAGCGGTTCTATTTTCCTTACTGATTCTCCCCATTTAAAATGTCCCTAATTCTGGTTTAGAAAACCTGACTGGAACTTCTGAAACTCCAGCCATCCAAAGAGCTACAGTTTATGCCCAGAAGGCTGTTCTTATTTCAGAACAGGCGTTTGAGGTCTTCCCAGAGGAGGCTGAAAGGCTACATAGCATATAAATAAGCCGCACTGCCAACTGGTCTTCCAAAAGGAGTGAACATCTTTTTCAATAAGCTCAGATCTGCCTCTTCTTTCCCATTGGGGAACAATGGCGTGTAGGCTTCTTGGTGGCTGTCTTTTGCTACCTCTTACAACTTCTCCTGTGGACAACATCATAAACCCTCTTATCTACAGTGAACTCTCTCAAGATTTCCTCCAGGTATCTTGAGAAGCAGAGATTTTTTTTTTCATGGACAACTTGTTTAGGTTTTATCTAATTACATAAGCAAAAAAGAAAGAAGGATTATATATGAGAAATAAGCCAAGGTCTACTGTTTAGCCTGGTACATTTTGAAATAATCTCATTGCCCCAGGTATTGAAGCAAAAATGAGGAATGTTTATTTGTGCTGTTGAAAATTGGGGTCCTGAGAAGAACCCTGCCTTATGTAGTTGAGGATAAATGATTATTGCTCTTAGGTACTAAATCTGGGTTGGAGCTAGACTTCTGTAAGAATCTTACATTCAAAAGATCCAGCAAATCTGCTAAAATTCTATAGTTAGAGCACTTGTTCATAATTTCAGATACACAAGTGTAGAGCACCAAGCTATTGAAGGTTGAGAAAGCAGGGTAAAGTCCTTTGGTGCTTCTTCCCTGAGTGTCCCTAGTGGACACCTTTGGGAAAGGTGTCAGGGAAGAACGCCTTGTTTTATTAAGTCCTTGGCAAGATGTGCTTTTTCTTCAGGTTATATGAGCTTCTAGCCCTTGGCTGTTTACTTACATTCTCTATGACCTTCACATCAATGGCTCTTAATATTGTGCAGATCTGTCTTCACAGCAAGGGAAAAACAGTTGAACTTTTCCATTTGAAGCAGGAAAATGGTTTCTGTACTTTTGAGTCCAGTGCTGGGAGAAACTTATATAGGAAGACAGGATTAACACACAGAAATATTCTACAATGTAAGACAGCCTAAAACAAAGTGTCAGACTGTGCAAATTAGGTGTTCTACTAGTAAAAAGGAAAGGGGAAGGAATGATTGCTGAAATATTTGGAATTAGGCTTCCAAACAAAATAACAGAAGGAAATGTGAAAGCCCCTTTGTGAGCAAACTTTCTGCAGGAACACATACTCTGTGCTGATACACAAAGCACACTAAGGCTTACTTCCAGTGCCTACAGGCACTGATGACCTGGTGCAGCCTCTCAGGATTAAGTATAGCCAATAGATAATGCTATTTCAGAAGACAGAATGACCTCATAGATGAAAGCAGGTTTGGCAACTGTTGACAACCAGTGAAATAGTCTCTTATCAATAAATGGATTGTTCCATTCATTTAAGAGTGCTGAAGATTACAATGATGTGCTCTGTCTTTAGCATTCTGGTTTAAGGAAGAAAGAGGAGGAGAGAGAGATATATATCTGTATTGTTATCTGTGTCTTCTTTTTGCTAGCGTATAGGGCATAAAATACACATATTATAATAAGACTCAAGGAAGAAATAAGAAAATAATCCCTTATATGCTGAAATTCTTCCTTTCTATAGTTTTTCTCTTCATGCCATGGACAAGATTTTTACTTAGCCCTAAGTCTTGGTTCTGAGCCCACAAAGATGTGGCTGTTCAATGCAGAATCAACAATGATAATTTAAAATACAGTTAATTTACACTTAATTTGCAGTTACGTGATCTGATGAAAAACATGGCTTCTCCAATCACTTCCTAAGCATTGAGGCTGCTGACCCAGTAATGGACCTACAGTACATCTCTGTGCCTGTTAAAAAGCTATTGTGTTGCTTCTTAAACTACAGTCCCACTGTTTTACTGTAGGTCTTCTCTTGAACAAAAAGATGGCCAGAGTAGCTGAACCAATTTGAGTTCATGTACTTAAATGTAACTGCTGTTTTAAATACAATCTGTACACAGAATCTTGGACCATCTGAATATATTTTATGCCAAACAACACAAGCTAAGTAAAGCATGGAGGTGTTTTACTCTCAATTTGCCTTTTTAAGGTCAGAAGAAAGAAAATGGTCACATACACAAGTTGCATGAGTGTATTCTAAACGGAGTTGCTATAAAAGTGACTAGCTTCTAAGTATCACATGTTTACCCAAAGACAATTTTGGTACCTTTCCTATTTCCCCATTTTGAGAAAGAAAAATTTCACTATTATTAGTATGCATCCAATAAATTCTTTAACCAACACTACCTAAATATATATTTGTGATTCTATAAAATACTCGTAACGTTTGAGGAAGACTTATCTCTGCCAGATTCCAATTGCTTGTAGTACTATTTTGGCCAAGGAAGGTCGTTAAAGTCATTTATTCCTTTTCTATGATTTTCCATCAAGGCTTTAGTTGTTCATCTCTTAATGGTAGGGTAATTGTCCCAGAGAGCTAAGGTGAGGCAGATACTGGAATGGACATCAATCTGGATGTTGAATACCAACAGGAAACACTTCCTGCTGAGGACAAAGATGTAGTTGCTTTTCAGGAGAGGTTTCTGACCGATTCATGCAGCACACAAAACCCTTTTCAGCAGTCATTTTTCTTCTTCCTCCAATTCTGTCCTTGAGTTTCTGATTCTTATTTTAGATGAATTAAAAAAAAAAAAAAAACTCCTGGGATTTTACTGAAGTAGCTTTTTATGGAGAGTAATAGGCTCAATAGTTAATATCTTGATTTTGCTACATACATTCAATGGAAAATGAAAATGAATCGCATTGAGCTATTTTTGTTTACATTGCCTTTTGGTTTCCATCTTCCCCTTTGTCAAGTGTTATAAATAATGGTAAACATGTTATGATTTTAAATTCAAGTCACTTCATTTTTAATGCATGTCTCTGTCTACCACAGATATTAATGAGTGTGAAACACCTGGGATCTGCATGAATGGACGCTGCGTGAACACTGATGGCTCCTACCGATGTGAATGTTTCCCTGGACTGGCCGTGGGTCTGGATGGACGTGTGTGTGTCGGTAAGAAAACTCTGTGGCTACACTTCTGTTAGATGACAACCGTCTAGCAATCAATAGGTCCCACCAATCATAGAAGCATTCTACTGTAACTGAGGGTATAATGCATAATTACTGAGCAACAAACCAACAGGATCTGTTTTCTCCTTGCATAAATATGATGTTACTTTAAGGAATGAAAGATGAGCTGAGATAAATGCAAAGCAAAGGAATTCTGCTCCTCTTCTTCTTCCCTCTTTCCCCTAATCACATAGTAGTCCTCAGTTTTCTCCAGCCCACCTTTGCTGATAATGGTCCTTGAAATTGGCCTGTGTATGCTGATTATCTCACAGTGAACATTTAAGAGAGAATTAAATGTCCGAGAGAAGTACAGAATGTAAAAGATAGCAAGAATAATCCAGAAATGTGTATGACAGTAGTTTTGTGTGGCTCTATAAAAGTACAAGAATTGTTGAGAAGTAGATGCAAACTTTATCCATATTATTTTTAAGACAGACATTCAGTAATCCCTTGGAATTGGGAAATGATTGGGTATAGCTGGAAACTCTTTCACTGGTGGAAAAGATAACACTGTGCAGTTGACCAACAGTTACAGATTTATAATATTGAACATTTTACAGATTAGACTTTTTTTTTTGAAAGTACTCCTAATTTATACATTCAGTAATTGCATATTTATTTGGGGATAGGCCACTTTCCTAATACAAGTCTTATTTATCACTGGATGAGACTCAACATTCATCCATCATTAATTCAGCATTTATTAGGTATCTGCTCTGCATAGGCCTGAGAAAGACAAAATTGAATAAGATGTGACTGCAACACTTAAGGACCTCACAGTTTGATAGCCTCTAAAAAAAAAAAAAAAAAAAAAAAACCGAGTCTAGCCCTTTGACCTCCAGTGCTTGGAGCTATACATATTTTTGTGTTTGCTTTTCTCTTTCTATTGAACCCTAGTATCAGAGGCATTCTCTATGTATTAGAACAGACATGATGGATAAATAAAACCAGTTTCAACTTTGACCTGAGGGTTTTTCATCTGTTTGAAGTGACAGTGTGTTGATAGATGCTTCTTCCTATTTAGACACCCACATGCGGAGCACATGCTACGGCGGATACAAGAGAGGCCAGTGTGTCAAACCCTTGTTTGGTGCTGTTACTAAGTCTGAATGCTGCTGTGCCAGCACCGAGTATGCATTTGGGGAGCCTTGCCAGCCGTGTCCTGCACAGAATTCAGGTATGTGCATCACTGAGATTGTGCTGCTTAGATTCTGCCACCGTTTGCAATCTTGGCTCTTAAATAAGTCACACGGAAAGACAGCGTTATGCTCTCTGGGTACATCACACATCCTGAGGTCTTGGCGAAGGCCGGCCAGTGTCTAGTCTCAGGCTTCTCACCCAATCCTCAGTCATTTAGAATAGGCAGTGCATTCATGTCTCCCGTATGAACTCCCCACCTCAGTGATATTCACACTCTGAAATACATGCAACATGTCTTGTTTCCTAAAGTAGTTTTGTGATTTTGCACTTTACAGGAATTGACTATTATAAAGGCAAAATTTTACACAGTATAAAAGTAAATACTTCTCAGGTTATCTGAATATTTCCAACAGTTTTCTGGAAGGCCATTTGTGAATTTTGTTCGCGTCTCTTGTGTTGATTTTGGTGTGCTTTCTTTAAATGGTTTTATTCAAACTTAGGGAAATGGTGTTTTTCTGCAGCTGAGGTGGAGTGGTGTAGTTATGAAGAGAACTGGACAGCAAGTTGGAGTTCTGCACTCCAGCCCACAGGCAGACAAGTTAGTTAACTGGAGGCTTAGTTCTTTGTGGATTTTTGCTTATTGAGGAGTTTTTCTCATCTACCTTCAAAAGAATTTGAAATGGCTTACATTAAGCATGATTATAAAAATACAGTAATATGAAAGAAGGAAGCCTTAGTCTTCTCATCTGCAGAATGAGCTGCCTTAGATCCTCCAGGAGGTCCTCTGCAGTTGTCAGTTCCATTTGTAAGGCAAAGATAATGTATCACAATTAGATCGATAGACTCAGTGTCTGAACACAACTCCAGGGCAGGTTGGCAGTTGATTTCTAACTTCCTAAGGTTATATCTAGTATTAAATAAAACATGTAGCTCTTTGTGGTTGATTTACACCCAAGACTCAGTCTGTTCATTCTTGCCTGAAAGAAAATGAATTAAACATTGACCCATAAATTTTGAAGACTTGTTATTTTTAAAATGATAGCTTTGAAATTATAGCATTAGAAATTAAAATGTATTATGAGAAGCTAAAGAAATTTAAATGGAAGACTTTAAAAGAAATGAGGATATCAGTTAAAAGAAAACACCTTTATTACGACTGTTACGACTGATTACTTCATCTGCTGAGTAATATACAAATTATCATTTTATGTATGATAATCAGTTAAATGTTTAATGTGTACAGTACTTCAATTATATACAAATATTCTATTAAAGATACTTCCATATAACTTTATAGCTGTATCTTACTAATATCATCCTTTTATATGTCACGCTAATTTTTCAAAGTAGTTTTCTTACATACGTTGAATTTACAAGACAGAATGGAATCATGAAAACCGGCAAACATAAGAATCGGTGATTTGTTCACTTACTGAAGGAATACAGGGCCAAGACAGAATCTCAGCCCTTTGGTACATAGAATTCTTGGCCTTTACTGCTTTCTCTGGACCAGGCGCATCTCCAAAGAATTCTGATGTTACACAGGGCAACAACATAGGTTTAGAAAAAGACAGTCAAAAGAGGCCATATTTCTTTAGCAGGAAATCTTAACAGAGTTAAGCTTGAGTTCCAGTAATTTCTTTTTACATTTGGATGAATTCATGCAGTAACGGTCTACCTGTGGATGAGATTGCGTTCAGTCTGGTTTCTGTATCTCTCTGAAAATGCCAAATCATACAAGATCCAGAAGTAGGATATCCCTAATTTCAAAAGAGAAGTAGAATTCTTAAAAGGTGTACTAAAAAATCTCCAGGACCGCCTTTGGTTCGCTGAGTAGGAAATCTCAATGGTGCAGCTTGAAAAGCTCATTTGTGCACTTTGCAAGTCTAGCAAGCTGCAGCTGAAGCTGTTCCTTCCTGGCTGCTGATGCAGATTCCAGTGGGTCAGCAAGCCCTCTTCTTCAGTCTTCACATAATAGCATTTACTCCTCACAGACACCAGTCAATCGAACCCACAGGAGTGCAATTCTGGGAGCTGTTCGCACGTGCCCCTGTGCCACCATCTCCACAGCACTCCCATAAGTTAGCCCTGCAGCACCTTCCACTCACTCAGTACGTGAACTGCACACATTTACATATTATTAAATCTGTAGAACTACCGGTTAACAGGTGTGATTACCCTCAGTTCATGAAAGAGGAAACTAAAAAGGAAATAACTGGCTCCCGAGACCCCTAGTAATAAATAAACCTTGTTATCCCCATTCAAACCCATGATGATTTGAACTCACAGCAAAGAATAGTCTAGTATCAGATGCTGCCCAAATGGAAAACTATGGCAACAGTAATTTGCTTCCACTTAGACAAGCATCAGGTAATCTAAATGAACTGTAAGATCACTTTTTACAAAACTGGCATGATTTTGTTTTTTGTTACTCGTGTTATTTCATGAGTGCTTTAAGTGCTGATGTGAGAGAATAAAGAAGACATATTTCAGGCTTTCAAGCATTTGGCCCTTTGTACAATGTTTTAACATTTCCACAGCTTTTCTCAAATTAGCATTTGTTAGAAGAGGAGCAGCCTTCATTTTTTGTTTGTATAACTCACTTGTGTGTGCTGTCCTAAGAGTGCAATTCTTTGGCATGCAGAGTGTAAGAACTACTGGCTTGAGCACTGAAGTCCAGTCATCCCCTGCAGGAAGGCCCATTCCTAATATCCAGTCCTCTTCCCACCTACACATAAACGATTTGCATTTCACCATGAAACTGTGGCTGCCAGAAACTGCCAGCACCTAAAGGGACACTTTAATTTCTTTTCCTCGAAGTATGACTCCAGTTAGTTCTCCATTTTCACGTTCATCTAAATATTAACTAGAATTGTCTATAAAGCATTGTTTAGTTTTAAGAAAGAGAATCTGATTCTATCACAAATTTGGGAACATGTCTGTACCTTAGTTGGTTCAATAAGATCTCAGTTTTAACATTTAAGCAATACTGTCCCAAAGGATTTGTTACAGCATACGTCATTCGTATAAACATTAACTTTAAGAATACACTTCAGTGCAAGAATAGATACTATGTTGTTCTTGTGAGACAAGGCTACAGAATTTGCAGAGAAATGAGGAAATGTTAAGAACTTGATTGTACTGAAAAAAACAGCTAGCACTGAGAAACAAAATTATTCCCAAGATGGTGGGAGAAAGTTTTATTAACAGTTAAGAAACCACATTCAACAGGCACATTTCACTCTAAGTGTAAAGTGTTCCCTGGTGAGCAAACTCAAGTTGTACAAAAAATACCTTTTCCGAAAGTGCTTTGCACAGGGATTGGCTGTAACTCGCCTATGTCCTTAAGAGTCATTTTCTTCAGTGATGTGGAGCCTTTAATATGGGAGCCTGATGCAAAGGTGACCTCTCCCAGGGGATGCCTCCTTTGCTGTTAGCACTTTATTTTGGTTCTACTCACTTTGGAGGAAATGATGTGTGCAAAGCCAAGGGCAAGATCGACCTGTGCTGCAAACAAGGGGATCATTTACTATCTGTTAATTTATTGCAGCGGAATACCAGGCACTCTGCAGCAGTGGGCCAGGAATGACGTCCGCAGGCAGTGGTAAGGATTTGTTTCAGAATTTACTACTTTAAGCATGTGCTGGGGCAGTGTGGGGCCAGAAACCCTGTGGGTTTCCTGTTGTTCCTCTGATACCAATGTGGCCTGACTCCATCTCTCGCTATCATTGCATGATATAACTTGGGTGCCGAGAAGCCTGATAGCAGAATGACTGTGGTCCAGTGGGTTCTAGGGTTGCTGTGCGGGTGTAGGGCTTAGTTTCCGAAGGGGCTGGGCACTATTCCAGGCTGGTTGATTGTGAACTGAGGTTGCTTATTCTTGAGACAGGGCAGCCTGGCTTTCCCTTGAGTTTTCTACTGTCAAGTTTAATTGAGGGTTATGGACTGGTCGAGCTATTATCCATATATATTCTGAATGATTTCTTTACTTCAAATGCTCAGTCATTACAAGATGGCAGTAGGGAGCCATTTCATGTGTTCCAGCCAGCAGTGAGAGCAGTTAACTGAGTTGGAAGAAAATGAAATATTTACTTTCAAGAGTTAGAACTAGACAAATATTGATATCATATTGGTATCAGTGGATCAAAGGAATTAAAGTTAAAAAGGAGAATTGGCACAAGTGTAAAAATAGTTGACAGAAAGAGGAAGAGATTATCTAATTAGTATAGAATTATATGATTTGATTCAGGAAAGTTCTGAGAAAAAAAATGAACTGGCTGAATGGATTGTCAGTTCATTCAACATGATTCATTACATGACATCATTCTGTCTGAATGAAGATGAGAAGGGGAGGGGATGTTTGAAGGAGGGAAAAGGAGAAGTAAAGAAATTCATAATGAAAAAGTGGAGAATAAATACAAATTGTGATCGGGATTTGAAGAAGGTGACCGTTAGCTCTGTTTTATAGAAGAGTCTAGGGCCAGAATTTGAGACTGCATTCACTGACGGTCATTGTGCACTCTCCTTCCTTGCTAGAGCTCTCAGTCTGTGAGCTGGGAGGGAGGACCCAGTCTCATCAGGGAGGAGCGGCAGGGACTTTGGTTTGAACTGGCTCTGACCACCAAAGAGGGCTTCCCCATGCATTCCCACACACAATGAAGGGGACCATAACAAGAGTTTGACGATGGGAATGGCCTAGTTTTTGGGACACCTAGTTTTTGGGACACAAATGGTGGCAGTGTGCAGAGCAGGTTGACTAGGGAGGGGCTGATGGTCAAGGGACCAGTTGTAGGGACTTGGGCTATGCAATTGATCTATTTTTCATGTTGGTACTTGGGCCAAGAGAAGTCCAGGCAGTCTCTTTCAGCTTGATTAAGTATTGGTAATCATGTAATTTCAGTTCAGCTGCCAAGTCCCTTTCAGGGTCTGATGGAAGAAAAGAGTTTTCTCAGAACTAAGAATATATTACAGTGAGAAAAGGGATCAAGCTTTCTCTTCCAAGTGAAATCTTTGTTTTTTTAAGGAGGTCTGGAAGTCATTGCATTTATTTTAATGTTATTTTTAGATGTTGATTGGAATTTATTTTAGAATGTTACTGATTTTAAACTTTTTTTGTGGTGCAGATATAAATGAATGTGCCCTGGATCCTGATATTTGCCCTAATGGTATTTGTGAAAATCTCCGAGGAACCTACAAGTGTATTTGCAATTCAGGATATGAAGTGGATATAACTGGGAAAAACTGTGTTGGTAAGAAGGTTCACATTTCATCCATAATGCCTTCCTTCTTTTGTTGCTTGAAAGAAACTTCTCTCGAGTACCTTACAGGACTGGACATACTGCAATTTAAATATCAATGTGACATATATATGTCTTGAATAACAAGATTTAGATATTGGATCTAATCACATGTCAGATTCAATCCATCAAAGAGAAGATCAGGGGCTGGCACTGTGGTGTAGTGGGTAAAGCTGCCACCTGCAATGCCAGCATCCCGTATGGGCGCTGGTTTGAGACCTGACTGCTCCACTTCCTATCCAGCTCTCTGTTATGGCCTGGGAAAACAGTGGAGGATGGCCCAAGTCCTTGGACCCCTGCACCCTGTGGGAGATCGGGAAGAGGCCCCTGGCTCCTGATCAGTGCAGCTGTGGCCATTGTGGCCAAGTGGGGAGTGAACCAGCAGATGGAAGCTCATGGAAGCCCTCTCTCTCTTCCTCTCTCTCTCTCTCTCTCTGCCTCTCCTTCTCTCTCTGTGTAACTCTTTCAAGTAAAATGGATAAATCTTTAAAAAAAAGAGAGAGATAGAGAAGATTATATATAATGAAAATAATGTGGTTACAAAAGTCATCCCTAATTTGCTGACAGAGAAGCCACTGTTTTCCCAACTACTTATTAGATTTAATCAGATAAAGCACAGGTTACTTTCAGTATAAACTACTCTCCTTTAGGTTTAACAGATACCATTTTTGATACTCTAATAAGTACCAGCCAGTAACTAAATACATCATTTTGTTGGGAAGGAAATGGTCAGCATTGTTTCTTCTGCATTTTCCAGGTGCCCAGACTAATGATTTCTGGAATACATTGTCCATTCTGTAGTTTAGTGATAACAGACTACCTTAGATCTCCTGATGTTGTCTTCTAAAACCAGGATATTAATATTTGGGGGAATACATCAGCATGCACCAAAACCCACATGTAAAATGGGGTTCATCTTCTTGATTTGCAGGCAAAACAAATTTTTACATACAAAAAAGCATACCCTTATTGGAGTGTGATGAACATTAATAACCTTTAAGCTGAAATAGGAGACCTCAAATAGTTTTTTACTTTCAGAAAGCCATTTAGGGCTGTATGGAGTTAGGACTTTCCTCTCTTCTGCCACTGGTGCTTCTTTTTAGTGGCTATGTTTGAATAGTACTGGTCTAAGTCTTCATAACATGTAATTATTCAGAGTTGATGTAGATTGAAATATAGACAGAAGTCTTAATTTTCATTCTTTCAACATGTAATCTAGGAAAGAACAACTGTTTGCCCAGTGCTGGTCTCCACTATCTCCTATCTAGCCATCAGAGAGTCACTGTCTCTTCTGACTCAAGAAAAGGAAGTTCCTTCTTTTTTTTAAGATTTATTTTATTTATTTGAAAGAGTTACAGAGAGAGTGGAGGAGAGAGAGAGAGAGAAAGAGAGAGGCAGATCTTCCATCCACTGGTTCACTCCCCAAATAGCTGCAATGGTTGGGGCTAGACCAGGTCGAAGCCAGGAGCTTCATGGGGGTCTCCCATGTGGGTGCCGGACTTGGGCCATCTTCCACTGCTTTCCTAACCACATTAGCAGGGAGCTGGATTGGAAGTGGAGCAGCTGAGACTCACATGGGCGCCCATATGGTATGTCGGCCTTGCAGGTAGCGGCTTTACCTGTTAAACCACAATGCCGGCCCCAAGGAAGTTCCCACCCTCATATCCACTTTCTTTTATTCAGGAAGTTCCTTATTTTACCATTTGAAGTCCTCTGGCGCTGGATACCCTTTAGGAAAGTGTTAGCATTTTACAGACCATTTTGATAGAATTCTCAGCATGATGTTTGCTCAGCCATTGTCACTTTATACTTGACTTTCCAACGTTTTAAGCGTGGGAAATGAGTGTGTTGCTGATTCAAGTGTATCTGCTACTGTGAACCATGCATGCAGTTCCATGGTGCTTAATTTGTGAATCCTTTATGTTAGGGCTGCTAACTTACTGATCCAACGAGAGCTAATCAGAAGCTGTCAATCTATTAGAAACAAAACAAAAAACCTTAAGAACATGTAGCCAAATTTGTGGGCTGCGTGGTATAATTTAGCTCAAAGAGACAGGACAAGCTACTTAATTTCTGCATTTCCTAAATTATCTAAGTATTACCTTAAAGTTGGGTTGTGCCCCAGACAGGTGTATTATTCACCTGAGAGTGAGGAATTTTCCTCAGCTCTCTAAATTATGAGGCTAAATTTCCCAAGACAGTTGTAAACTCTGCAGACTGCTTCAGGCTTTATAAACATAACTGGAGGCTACTTAAATTATGCTAAGGAGGAAACACCTATCCTGGAACTAACATATATCAAAACGGGCCACACTTTCTAAATATTTATTTAGGTCTTTAAGTCAGTATGATTAATCTTTTCAGTTGTGAAACAATAAAGCAATTATATAAGGTGAAGATGAATGATTTCCAGAAAATCTGGGATTTCTTCCTGCTAAAGAAAGAAGTTAATTGTTGTCTAGTGACATTAGGCTATGTCGATGTCTAGTTAAATAACCAAATCAAGTCTCTTTTTTTTTTCCCAAAATGAGGTGATTTAAGCAAAAATGAATGGTCCAGAAGTGTCACCTCTTTGCTTAAATTGATCATATCATTATGACTTTAAAGACCTACCTAAAAGGGGAAGGAGATTGTACTCAATGGATGGGCTCCTTTACATGTTAATTTTCATTGACTTTCCAGATATTAATGAATGTGTACTGAACAGTCTTCTCTGTGACAATGGACAATGTAGAAACACTCCTGGGAGTTTTGTCTGTACCTGCCCCAAGGGATTTATATACAAACCTGACCTAAAAACCTGTGAAGGTAAATGGTATTTTTGTTTTCATACTATATACTTTGCTGCCTTTTGGAATATCATTAGAAAACTTGAAGAATAAATTGGATTCACTTCTATTTTAGACAATTATGCCAGCTTAGTTAAAATTCTGTGTTCCAAACGGCACTTGTGTATGCTTTGTAAGCCACTGATGGTATTTGCCTGACTAGCTGTTAGCAGTAATGCGGACCTGTTTTTGTTTCAGACATTGATGAATGTGAATCAAGTCCTTGCATTAATGGAGTCTGCAAGAACAGCCCAGGCTCTTTCATTTGTGAATGTTCTTCTGAAAGTACTTTGGATCCAACAAAAACCATCTGTATAGGTATTTATCTTACTGAGAATGATTTTTCTATGTTTATTAATGCTGGTATACTATAGTCAGCTTTTACTGCAAAAGAGTTGTATGAATGAACCTTAAAAATGATCAGGGAATATCACGACATTCTTAGAATTGTATTTATGAAAAAATAAAGTTTTTTAAAAAATGATCATTGTATGTTATTTCCATATGTTATCTTATAATTCCAATATGCATGTTTTAATTTTTGATATAAATTCCATTAACCCTGTTAATTATTATTCTTTTTACAGAAACCATCAAGGGTACTTGCTGGCAGACTGTCATTGATGGGCGGTGTGAGATCAACATCAATGGAGCCACCTTAAAGTCCCAGTGCTGCTCATCCCTCGGAGCTGCCTGGGGAAGCCCATGTACCATATGCCAAGTTGGTAAGAGGAACGGATGGCAAAATTCTTATGCCATTGCTCTGCTTGCTTTGCACAGAATGGGGAACCCAGTCCTTCTTTTTATTGGAAAATATCTAATTCAGATAACCTCAGTGAGACAAATAGAGCAGAAAATAAGGAAAATGTGAAAGAGAAGAATTGTATATGACTTAGTTAATTCTTTAAAAAAAAAAAAATACATTTAGCCGGTGCCGCGGCTCACTAGGCTAATCCTCCGCCTTGCGGCGCCGGCACACTGGGTTCTAGTCCCGGTCGGGGCACCGGATTCTGTCCCGGTTGCCCCTCTTCCAGGCCAGCTCTCTGCTGTGGCCAGGGAGTGCAGTGGAGGATGGCCCAAGTGCTTGGGCCCTGCATCCCATGGGAGACCAGGAGAAGCACCTGGCTCCTGCCATCGGATCAGTGCAGTGCGCCGATCGCAGCGCGCCAACCGCGGCGGCCATTGGAGGGTGAACCAATGGCAAAGGAAGACCTTTCTCTCTGTCTCTCTCTCTCTCACTGTCCACTCTGCCTGTCAAAAAAAAAATACATTTATTTATCTGAAAGAATTACAGAGAGAGGGAAAGATACAGAGAGAGAGAGAGAGAGATCCTCCATCCACTGGTTTACTCTTCAAGCGGCCACAACAGCCAGGGCTGGACCAGGCTGAAGCAAAGAGTCAGGAACTTCATCTGGATCTCCATGTAGGTGCAGGAGCCCAAGTACTTTGGTCATCTTCTGCTGCTTTCCCAGGCACATTAGCAGGGAGCTGGATTGGAAATGGAGCAGCTGGGACTCAAACCGGCACCCATATGGGATACTGGCACTGCAGCCAGCAACTTAGCGCACTATGCCACAGTACCAGCCTAAGTTAATTCTCCTCTATCTCCACACTGAAGTGTCGTTAGCTTGTGTCGCTTTGGGAAGTACCAATTCCTATAGGCTGTGTCTGTCTCTGGAGCCTCATAGTTAGGAGTCCTTAGCTTTTTATGTATGCAAATTTTCTTCCAAAAAAACTAATTGATGTAAAGGAACTAATATGCATGCCTTACCTTCATAAGGATTGCTGGTGAACTTCTAATCTTCTGGGGAGCTGCGGTTTGAGAGCCTTGCTCATGGCTTTGCTGATCGGGTGTTTGCATATGTAAACGTGTGTTCATTTGGTGTGAATGCTGCAGGGCAAGAGCTCTCCAAATGCTGGACTGTATTTTCCATATTCCTTTTACATAATCCTACCATGCGATTCCCATTTGCAGGCCAATAGTAAGAGAGATATCTATATTCAGTTTCCCTCGTAAGCTGTCACCTTTACATGATCTATGATGTATTTGTGTATCTTTTAGATATCTTTCAGGAATTGGGCTTTATCTGAGGAGACAATTCATTATTATTCTTTCTCACCTATGCAACCTCCAAAACACTTTGTTATCTCGTGCTTATTCACAGCAACAAAATCTAACTCATATTCCAGGTCTTGTTTCGTGTTTCTTACACTATGTCATAAGTACCAAGTCTGGATATTGTTATCTCAGATTTGTCGTGTTTTTTTTTTTTTTTCCCCACAGATCCCATATGTGGTAAAGGATACTCAAGAATTAAAGGAACACAATGTGAAGGTATTTCTGATTATTTATAAACCACACACTTCTGCGTGCATGAAGAATGCTCATGTTAACTTGGACTGGTCAAAATGATCATGTAACTTCACAGTGAGAAATATGCATGAGAGGAAAAAAAATAATGAGAACTGCAGAACAGATAGATATTAATTTCACAAGCATATCTCTGCCATTGCCAGAATCAGATGACTATGACCAAAGGACAGGATGACTAGGAGTGGTTTAAGCTGACCACACTCTAGAGCAGCTCTATTTCCAAAGTGCTAATTATCGATCAAAAGAGAAAAACAAACAGGAAGTTTTTATGAGACTGTAAAATCTGCATTTTTCTTGGTTTGCCTTGGGGTTTTGTTTGTTTGTTTGTTTGTTTCATGGTCATGGATAATTTGGAAGGATGCACTCTGTTGCCTCCTTGTTGGAAGTCTACGTGGATTCTCTCGGAGTCCCACATAGACATAGGTCATGGTGACTAACACAACCTGACATGACACAGCAGCTGAAAAATTTTAAAAACAGCAATTAGTCCCATATGTGGGATGAAATACAGTGTTTTCACTGTTAAAACAAAGAGGAACACTATAACCCCACCCAAGATCTTGCTTTCCAAATGATGACTGAGTCCTTTGGACCTTCTCTGGTCCAGACCACTGTTAATAACTTATTTGACCTCAGCAACACATTTTGGAGCATAAGTGGCCACAACAACAACAACAAAACCCTGAAAGGTAGAGTCTACACTCCCCAACCTCATTTAGATCTAGCTCTCTTCCAAGGAAAGATTTAGAAAAAATTTTTAAATGTTTCTGGCCTGGGAAGTTATTTATTATAAATAGAGACACAGTGTGTTTGAGTTTCTTAACTAATGCTCCCCCTTTTTTGGCATTAGCAAGTAAGTGCCTTTCTTTGGATTAACTCGATGATGAATATTTTTCCAAATTAAGCACAGAGAACATGCTGCTCTTCATTAAGTGAACTGGAAAGGATTGGTACCTTTGAGAGGGATGAGGCGGATGACGAGTAAATGAATATGAAAATCTTTTGATTCTCCTCAATCAATAGGGGACCACCAAGGCCTTGATCAAGCAGTCTGAGGCCACTGCTGAGTTAGCACTAGGTGCGCATTTTCTGAGACTTCTCAGCACTTCTGAAAAGAGACTCTTGACTGGCCCACATATTCTCAGATTGATCTTTTTCTAAGCTCGCCTTCAAGCCATTTCTTTGCTAGTTTGGAAGACTGGGTTTCTGTTTCTCCATTTATTTCCAGACTTCTGGTCTTATACAGCTATGTACATGGTCCCTGGGAAGCTTCCCTGAGATGTCCACAGTTAGCAGAGCTGTTCCCCAAGAGTTCACACCTGCTCCCTGTCTCTACAACCCAAAAGTTGCATCCTGAGACTGATGGAGAAACTCATATCTTTAGTAGTAGGTAGGCTCCGTCAGGTTTCTTTTCAGGCAACCCAGACATACTACAGCAATTATTTGGAGAAAAATTAGTTTTGTCCCTAAATAGGGATAAATTAGGTTCAAATTGGCCTTGCTGCTGTGAGAATAATTATGAATTCAGTAGTGGGATAAAATTGACTATTGTATAGATATGTTAACTTTTTAATATGTGCTTTTTAAAAATGTTTAGATATAGATGAATGTGAAGTGTTTCCAGGAGTGTGCAAAAATGGCCTGTGTGTGAATACTAGGGGCTCATTCAAGTGCCAGTGCCCCAGTGGAATGACTTTGGATGCCACCGGAAGGATCTGCCTTGGTAAATATTGAGCTCATGATTTTTCTGGTAGTCATGTCTGAAAGGTTAATAAAACTCAGTTAGCAAGGTAAATCTGGGCATTTGGTTCCAAGTACAGACACGTGTTTCCAAACTCAGCATGTCTCATGGGATTCATGGTGGGGCCCTGGACAAACAGCTTTCCAAAATCAAGCTTTGTATCTGTTCTTTATAGAAAGAATACAAAGCATGTTAGTAAGGAGCAATTTTAGTCCTTTATTATTATGTAACTCCCTTAAATCGCTGCCATCACAGTTAATATTCCAGAGGTCCTAACTAGGCCCCTAGAAAACCATGTACTGTAGGGTACAAAGTGGGAGCTGGGGAGAAGAACATTATTACCACTTAATGGGAAGCTCTGACCCCTGTTCTTCTAGGTAAGCCTTTCCATTGGATGAGAAAGGCAGGTGCTTGCTGGAAATACCTGTTTCAGAAGTCAAAATACCACTGCTGTGTATCTGGAAGAGCCCAGAGCTATTGGCATTGTCAGTCAGGGTTGGATTCTCCATAGCAAGTGCTAGTCCCCAACTTGGGACTTCAGGGCCAGTCATGTCATCCCTATGATATGGAAGAGAACCCTAGAATATAGAATAGAACTTTAGAACATAGAATCTATAATTCTTAGTCCTTGGAATAGATCCTACAGTCATACTTGTGGGTTCTAGAAGACTTATTCTGGTGTTGCTACTAATGTTTGACTGCCAGGGATATATACGTTGGACCCCTTGGACTTGTGGTTTCTGAGTCCATGACCCTGGCAATCATGCTCACTTATATTGTGTACCTGAAACTGTATTACTGTCAAAAGCATCCTTAGTGGAAACCTCTTCTAGGTGGTTTAAGAAGTGGGGTACAGTTAAAGGATTTTCATCAGTCACAAATTAGAACTGGCTGCTAGATGTAAAACTTTATGGCTTCTAGTGCAAGCATTGCAGAATGGAAGAATTTGAAAACTAGAGTCGTTGTAGCTAAAGATGTCAATTAATCCCATTCTGAGTCTGTTTCTTTGTTTAGGAGGAAACAGCATTTGTTGAAAACCTTCTTCCTGGTTCTTCAGTTGAAAGATACTCCAGTGTTTAATTTAGGATTCATTTAAACAATATCCATTTTAATATAGGTGATCTAAGTATAAAGTTTTCAGTAAGGTTTCTAATGCTAGCAGAAGCTCATGCATCTGAGGGAATAACAAATGATGGCATTGTGAAGGAAAAAGAGAAGAAAGATGGGTCTTGCATTTTAATTACACCGTATCAGTGTCAGGTGCGTAATCTCATTGAAGCTGCACAGCACCTCCTGAGAGATGGTGTGGCATCGGATAACAGATGTGGAGATTCAGGTTCAGGGATAATAATTTGTCCAAGACAAGCAACTTCGTTGTGCAACAGGACCAACATCCAGGTCTTCTGGCCAATGATTTGTTAGTCTTTCTACTACTCTTCCTCTCAATCCCACAAATTTGGGGTTGGGGCTGGAAGAGTCTCTGTGTATCCCCAAAACTGTGCACATAAGCATATGTATTGGAAAAGAAGAGTGAGTAGCCCATTCTGTGCTGTGTCTCATCTCCAACCTCAAGCAGGGCAGCCTTCATTCTGGAGTTCACCATTTCCTCTCTCCAAATATTAATGAGGTCTGAGGAAAAAGCAGGTGATTGAGCCTGTGTTGCTTTCAGCTAGAGGGAAGTGGCCGAGCGTCCCAGACTGTGTGCATGGGTGGTGGGCGTGTTTGTCCAGGATGAAGCACTGTGGGACTTGTTTGAATGCTGCACTTCCTGCAGAAATATCAGAAAGTAGAAAGGGAGCTTGTCCCAAGTAGGGGACGTAAATATGGGCTGGCAAAAAGCAGTGAGTCTATATTAGACAAGAATAACCACCACCTCGTACATGAATTCCACGTTAATACAGATATCGACAATTATCATGTTTCTCATACTTTGCCCAACAAAAGTTGGCAGTTGGGGGCTGAGAAAACAGCAGCTCTCCTCAGCCTCCCTCTGTTTCTTGGGACAGACATCCGCCTGGAGACCTGCTACCTGAGGTACGACGATGAGGAGTGCACACTGCCTGTGGCCGGCCGTCACCGCATGGACGCCTGCTGCTGCTCCGTAGGGGCGGCCTGGGGTACTGAGGAATGCGAAGAGTGTCCTATGAGAAACACCCCTGAATACGAGGAGCTCTGTCCCAGAGGACCTGGCTTTGCCACAAAAGAAATTACAAATGGGAAACCTTTCTTCAAAGGTAAACTGTTGTCAGCAGTTGGTTGTTCAGAATTCTAGTGATAGAGTGGCCTTAGCTTGGGTTCCCATACAGTTTTGTGTTTGGCTGCTCAGGCTCGCACACTGTCTCTCATGTCGACCTGGACCTTGTTATTCTAACTTCATATCTAAATCAACTTATAAAAATGGGAAATAAGCATATCGATATTATTTATTTATCTCTGAACAAAAATATAGACTTTATTTATTTATTTTGCTGAGTATTTGGTTCAAGGATCCCCAGGGATTGAAGTTGTTCTGTCTGGAGAGATAGTCTCTAGATGGCTGTCTTAAATGTCTCTTAAGCATATTCAAAGGAACTTGAGTAATTTGCTTCCAAAGGCTGTGGCAATCCTTACCACTGAAGGTTTGGTCAATGTTCCTAAGATTTGATCTGCCAATTCCATGTGTCTTGGCATTATCTAGAAATGAACCTCTGTTTTTGGGCCTCAGGTCTTGCTTTGAAAAGACTCCTTTAAGGAGAAACTTAGCTGATATGTTACATATTTGCAGTCCTCTGCAAGAAACTATTTGCATTATGTTAATGAAACCTTAATGGTAGGTGATATTGAGAAAACATCTTTTAAAATAGCACAAATTATTTGCAAATAATTTACATTTTAAATAACATCTTGGAAGTTCTTATAAGAATGTTTATGTATCTATAAGCATGAAAATCATTAAGTGATCATTTCATTTTGCTGTACATTTAGTTGGTTGCTTTGGGGGCAATCTGTTTTAAACATCTGTGCATTTTAAGGATAAACTCTAGTAATTTAAAATAGTTGTTCATGCCATTCAGTAAATCATTGTTAAGTTTTCATTATGTGTAAGGCCCTGTGCTGGGCCCTAAAAGTCCAAGTAAACACACTCTTTGCTTCTCTAACAGTGCTTTCTAAAATGTAGATATCAAAATGGCTGGAAATGTTTGCCAAGTCCTATTTCTCATGGATCAGTTCTTTGAAACAAGTATTGCCAAGATGTTAAATCAAGACCCTCCAACCTTCTGGGTTTAAATAGTGGGCACTGAGCCCTCCTTGTTGTTTGCTCATAAGCTTTCCCCCATTTTCTTTTGCTTAAAGATATCAATGAGTGCAAGATGATACCCAGCCTCTGTACCCATGGCAAGTGCAGAAACACCATTGGAAGCTTTAAATGCAGATGCGACAGTGGTTTTGCTCTTGATTCTGAAGAAAGGAACTGCACAGGTGGGTGGACAGGCCTCAGGGGGCAGGGGAGGGGATGTCCTTTAATATTCTTCATTTTTGCTGTGCTGATACCAGGATTAAGGCGGCCCTAACACTCACTTGCTGCCACTTGCTCCTTCTGTGCAGACATCGACGAATGTCGCATATCTCCCGACCTCTGTGGCCGAGGCCAGTGTGTGAACACTCCAGGGGACTTTGAATGCAAGTGTGACGAAGGCTATGAAAGTGGGTTCATGATGATGAAGAACTGCATGGGTGAGTCTCTGGCCGTTTGGTCACTGTGGGAAGAAAAGGATTCCCAGAAGCTTGAGGTTCTCACTGCTGCCCTGGAGTGACCAGTGCATCGGTAACTGGTCTGCAGCAGAGGGAGACTGACGTGCCCAAGGAATGAGAGAGTTCATGCTGTGGGGCTATGGGTGACCTTGGAGACAAGTTGTGGGTCCTTGAGAAATGAGCTTTAGCACCTAGAGTAGCCAACCTAGGGAAGGGAGAACCTTTCGAGTGTAAACTGTAGAAGTCCCATGACAAGGTTTTTGTCCAACATTTCTAGGACAGGAGATTGATGAAGCTGATTGCCTTAGGTCAGGTTTCCTAGAAACAAAGTCCAAAGTGGGGATTCTTGCAAAAGTGGTTTTTGATTTTGTCTTTGTTGTTTTTTTGTGAGAGAGTATTCTCAGGAGGTATCTATCAGGAAGTGAGGGAAGAAGGGCGAGGCAAAGGAAGAAAATAAGCTAAGAGCTCGGCCGCGTTTCAGTCTTCCTCTGACCCCACAGGGAGCTCTGAGAGTATGAATGGTGCCAGAGTTGTGCTGCCATGTGAAGGAAGAGGTCAAGGCTTAATGCTCCTATGTTATTTCCATTGATCGTTGGTCTTAGGAGAAGGATACAGTCAATTATGTGAGGCATTTCAGAGGGAGGTGGATAGATATCTCCAAGAAGGAGCCCGAAAGTCCTTAGCAGCCAAGACTCAATGGGGAATGGCTGCTCTGCCCTGGCCAAGGGGATCAGAGCACCACAGATATCTTCAGTATGTGTCCTTTCCACATTGCAGATATTGATGAGTGTCAGAGAGATCCTCTGCTGTGCCGAGGAGGCGTGTGTATAAACACGGAGGGAAGTTACCGCTGTGAGTGCCCGCCCGGCCATCAGCTGGCCCCGAACATCTCCGCATGTATCGGTAAGAGGGAGGCTCTCAAACCTCTGGCTTGGCTTAAGTTGCTTGGCTCCTGTCTGTGCCAGAGTCAGACTCTTATGCTTGTATGTTTGCTCCTCTTATTCTCTAAACAGATATCAACGAGTGTGAGCTGAGCGCGAACCTCTGCCCCAATGGCCGCTGTGTGAACCTCATGGGGAAGTATCAGTGTGCCTGCAACCCTGGTTATCATTCAACTCCTGATAGGCTGTTTTGTGTTGGTAAGTTTTACATTTAATTTTATATTTTCTTTCATTTAGTCGCTTTCTAAAAATGCCCAAGCAGAACTCTGAATTCTGCATTCATCACTAATTACTTCTACTTGATCTTTCTTGTTTCTCTGTAAGTAAAATTATTTTGTTAGTGCCTCACAATCTTTGGCTCTCACTTTCCTTGTCTAAAGAATGAGATAAAAGAAGGATATAGAAAGTTTAAGCTCTAACAGGTATAATTTGACCCATGCTGTTTTGAATAATAAACAGCAGTATATGCTTTGCTTATGCACATGCATAATAGGAAGAGAAATTAGCCAATGATAACAACTAACCATCAGAAATAAAGTAACCAGGTGACTCGTGGGAAAGACAAAGCATAGGGTGAGATCTTTGCTGGTAGAGGATTTAATTCAGGTAGAAGATTTCAAAAAATGGCTCTTGGAAAGAACACCATGGAATGTTCATACCTTACATTGAAGTAGAGATCATGCCTGGCACTCCTTGAAGATAGGTTTTTGTGGGACAAGCATTTTGCTTTGTGGTTGGCCTTCGGTAGATTTAGTCGTGCTGTGAAGAGTGGCACAAGAAAACCCTGTGGCTTTATTGTGCCCAAAGTCAAAGTGAAACTTTGCAGAAACTGCCAGTTTTTGCCTGGTTTGGGGTGTACACCATGTGGAACTGCCAAGTCTCACATGGTTTCCACTCAAAACCATAAATAAGCCCAAATTCTTCTGAAACATGGCCCGGGACAACTCAAAACTGCAACTCAGGTCCTTGAAAAAAATTGGAACATCAGCCAACCAAACCGAATTTCAAGTCTGTAACCAAATCAAGAGGATTTCACCCCGTGTCTGTGATCATAATTGGGATGTGTTCTCCTAGCACATGCTACTTCTGCACAGGAGACGTCACACTGTGAATTGTGTAATTAATTCTTCATTTGTCTTTCCTGCTTCAGTGTGACCATGAAAGCAGGGGTAATGATGGTCTCATTCATTGCTTCATTCTCATCTTTAGCACATCACAGATGTATAGTTAATGAGTTCATATTTGTTGAGGTAATCAATGACTTCTAGTTTCCCTAGGATTTTTTTTTAATCTTTATTTGACCTATGCCTGAAAACATGAATATGTGTGATGATAATAGAGAAGAAGGAGTCCCAGTTCACCTTGTGTTACTATAACAGAATGTGAGACTGAGTAATCTATAGTGAACAGAACTGTATTGGCTCACATTCTGGAAGCTCAGTAGTCCAACATCAAGGTGCAAACGTCTGGCATGAGCCCTCTTGTTGTGCCATCATGTGTTAGAAGACGAGAGGGTGAGAAAGAGAAAAAGGGGGCTGAAGTCAGCTTTGTATAACAGCACCCATCCCACCAACAAGGCTGGGGCTCTCGGTTCCTATTCACCTCTTAACGATTCCACCTCTTAATACTGTTTATAATGGCAATGAAATTTCACCATGAATTTTGGAGAAGGTGGACATTCAGACTGTACCAGAAGGTGATGTTGTGTTCATTTCTCTTAGACATTGATGAATGCAGCATCATGAATGGTGGTTGTGAAACCTTCTGCACAAACTCTGAGGGCAGCTATGAATGTAGCTGTCAGCCAGGATTCGCACTCATGCCTGACCAGAGATCATGTACCGGTGAGTAGATTTTAGCTTTCTATTAAAACTATAAACAGCAGATCCCTAAGGAGTCCCTAAGTGGTTGAGGACTGAGCCTTTCGTGTCAGACAGTGTTGGATTCAAATCCTTGTTTGTCACGTATGTTAACTGTGTGTCCTGGATCAAGATACTTGGGTTCTGATTCCTCATCCATAAAATGGGGTTGAGACTGCTTGTGTGGAAGATTTGCAGAGTAACTGCCACACAATAAGTAGTGTTATAAATATATGGTCCTCATTGATTAGAATTTTAAAGAGTTTGATTTGGGGGCCTCATTAACTGCTACACCGGGTATGTTTCTTGGACCAACAGCATCAGCCTCAGCTGAGAATTTTCTAAAAGTGCAAAATCTCGGGATCCATTCTAGTTCTGTTGCATCAGAAACGATGGATCTCTGGCACGGATCTTTATAATCTGTGTGTGTTCACGAGCCGTGCAAACGACTTGCATGATGCTAAAATAAGAGACCCACGGGTCTACGTGAAAATTCCTGTTACTTCACCCTGGACTGAAAGAGTCATGCAGCCATGAGATATAAAGTGGGGTAGTATAGGTTTTAATTATGGCTCAGATTAAAAAGACAATTTTTTCCCAATTTTTTTCATCTGACCTAGAAAAATGTTCCTGAAATCTCTAGATATAAATGAGGCTATAAAAATTAAATATTGAAAATAGATATTTTTATTGAAAGTGTATTTGAGTAGATCTGTTTATTATAAGAAATTTCTACCTAAAATATCTGTAAAACAGAAGATGATAGGCCTTAGGCATTCATCAGTTGATAAGGATAATGATCAGATTCATAATCACTTTTTAATCTTAAATTCATATGAGAGGAAATTTCTAATTAAATAATAGACTTTTAAGGGGTTAGAACCTTGACCTTGAAGAGTATTTGTGAATCTTGAAAATGGTTCTCTCCATTTTTACCACGGATAACCTGATGGGATAATTTTTGTAAAGCTTCAGTTAGTCTTATACAAGTTGAGGGTTAGTCTTATACAAGTTGGCTGAGTTTGACGTGGGTCAGCTCATGTTTCCTCACTGAATAATGGGCCCAGTATCAACAGCTTGTGATTGCTGATGTCATTCTTTGCAGACATTGACGAATGCGAAGATAACCCCAATATCTGTGATGGTGGTCAGTGTACAAACATACCTGGAGAGTACAGGTGCTTGTGTTACGATGGATTCATGGCATCTGAAGACATGAAAACTTGTGTCGGTAAGCAAAGAAGACAAAACTTTCCAACTTATCTGGTCATTCACAAGTATTGCTAAATTAGATAAAGGTTAGTTTCTTTAGTTGATTTTTGGGCATTATACTCATATTTTAGAGCCAGCATTCTGAAGAGAAACTTTCATACAACTGTGATATAATATTCTTGTCAGATATAGAGGATTGAGCTAACTATTGGTTAAGTCCACAGGGATATTTCTTTTATGTCTGTCCACTGAATTCTTCATCTGCTGCGACTAGAGTTTAGGCACTAAAAATGCTTGACTAAAGTAAGATTTGTCTCGACGAGAATGCAGTACACTCTGGAATTGCTTATATTTGTCTTGGATAGTTTCTATTGCTATCCCTTCAAATTTGTTAAACATTGATGCTGCAGCATTTAATCTGCTTTTAATATCATCCAAGATATTTTGCATCTCAGACGTTGTACTTTCGTCTCTAAAAGTCTGATCTGGGTTTTTTCCCGTATCTTCTGTGTCTTTATTTAATATGTATGTTCAATCATTTCTCCAGCCTTTTGAACACAATGGAATGTAGTTTTAATGTCCTCATCACTAATTATATCACTTATACTGCTTCTTGGTTCATTTCAATAAATTGACTTTCTTCCTCATTATGTATCATGTTTTCCTGCTTCACTGAATTCCTGGTAATTTTTGACTGGATGCCAGACATTGTAAATTTTACCTTACTAGGTGCTGGGTACTTTTGTATTCCTAGAGGTGTTCTTGAGCTCTGTTCTGGAATACAGATAAGTTACTTAGGAACAGAGTGATCCTTTCAAAGTGTGGCTTTTAAGCTGTTTAGCAGCAGTTAATCTAGGGCTAGTTTTCACTCTACTGATGAGGTAAGGCCCGTCAAGATACTCTGCCCACTGTGAATTAGGTTTTCCAGTCTGGTTGATGGGAACAGGCACAAGTCCAGGCCTTCCATGAACCCTGAAGATTATCTTCTGTAATCTGTTTGGTTGTGCTTTCCCCACTCTCATGTAGTTTGTTTCCTCACATGAATGTGCAGATCACCATTCATCTAAATATTTGAGGGTGACCTAATGCAGATCTCTGGAACTTTCCATGCAATTCTCTTCTGCCCTTTATTCTGCCATACGAACTCCGGCTGCCATGGTCTTCCAGGATTTGTTCCATCTCCCTAGCTCAGAGACATGGCCTGTTTCCATTGCCATGAATTTAAAACTCCTCCATATAAGTAATCTGGAGCAATTATAGGCTTGCCTAGTTTGCTTTCTTTCTTTTTTCCTTTCTTTCAGGTATCGCTATCTTTTGTTGCCTAATGTTCAATGTCTAGAAAACCATGCTTCTTCTCTTACTTCCTGTCCAATTTTTTAGTTGTTTCAGGTGACAAAGTAATTTCAATCCAATATTATTTCATCTTGGTCAGACTGAGAGAGAGTCTACAATGGATTATATTTAAATTTTATCACATTTCTGTCTTCTGAAAACCTTTACTGAAAATCTGTGAAGTCCTAGAAATTAAAATGAATGTCATAAAATTTTTTTCAATTTGGGAAAGAAGTGAAGATAGTAACTACTTGCCTTACTGCTACCAGTTCGTCTATCCTTTATTCTAAAATAGGAAAACAAAATCAGTAGCTTCAAGCAACTGAACTAAAATTTTCATCTTATAACAGAATATACTGTTTTAGAAAAAATTTCTAGACTGTCTTATAAATGGACTTTATGCTCAATATGGATTCTATCAATTTATTTGATTACCTGGCACTCTGCCTGTGGGTCAAAAAAAAAAAAAAAAAAAAAAAAAGTCGGCATGATTAGCCAGAAATACAGAAAGCAAACATAAGTTGAGCTCTTTAGCTGTATTTTTTCTGAATGAGAGCATTTCCCTTTTCTAATTTATTTGTCAGTTATTTTATCTTTAGGAAAAGTGTTTAATGATATCCAATAACTATGTTTTACAGATGTCAATGAATGTGACCTGAATCCAAATATCTGCCTCAGTGGAACCTGTGAAAACACAAAAGGCTCATTTATTTGCCACTGTGACATGGGCTATTCAGGCAAGAAAGGAAAAACTGGCTGCACAGGTGTGTTTTTTTCAAACTGAACGATAATATGTTAAAAGGTTAGGAGCCTGCTACTGTAACCATAGATTAAGACAAGTTTTAAAGCTGTTAACATTTTAACTGCATAATAAAGCATTCTGTGTAACATTGTTCATTAATTTAGCTTCCACTTCTTTTAAATTTATCATCCTTTATAGTGGATCCAAGTTGAGGATATTTTCCCCTTTACCTGTAAAGAAAAGACATATTGAATAAATGATCACCGTGAAGAACACAGTTTGTAAAATCAGAAATCACATTTTCATTCCAAAGCACTGAGCATTCTGATTACCAGAAGTTCACATCCATTTGTTAATGCAAGACTTTCCCAACGTTTACTTAAGGTTTTATAACTGAAATTACTATTTAAAGAAACATATTTTACGATTCTTGTGTTTTATTAGTTCTCACCATCTTCCAGGCCCTTAATACTAGTACTTTTGATGTATTACGTTACATTAGCCTAAATAAATATTTTTTCCATGGGACTAAACAAATCTTACAAAATGATGATTGAGCTACTTGCAAATTTGTTTTTTCTGATTCAAACAGTACTTGAGAAGGTCTTTTCACAATTTTGTAGCAGACTATCCTATGAAATGTCAAATAAAAGAAGTCACTCTGGGGCAATGACTTCATTTTCTTAAGTGTTTAGTAGATATTCCACACATGAGACAATGACACGAAGTCTATGGAATAACAATAAAGCTTTACTAAAGTTGCTTATATTAATGTAATGATTATGGCCTGGAACATAATTAAGAACATAGTGGACATTGGGGTGAGCTAGAATGAAGTCACTGAAAATTTTGTTACAAATAACAGACTTTAATTCCAAAAGCCAGTTTGACAAGTTATTTTTTAAAAGATTTATTTATTTATTGGAAAGGCAAAGTTACAGAGAAAGAGGAATAGACAGAGAGAGGTATCTTACATCTACTGGCTCACTCCCCAGATAGCCACAGTTGTTGGAGCTGGGCCAGGCCGAAGGTAGGTCTTTCAGGTCTCCCACGTGGGTACAGGGGCCTAAGCACTTGGGCCACCCTCAGCTGCTTTCCCAGGCGCGTTAGCAGGAAAGTGGATCTGAAGCAGAGCAGCCAAGACTCAAACTGGTGCCCATATGGGATGCTGGCATCGCAGGTGGTAGCTTTTACCTGCTATGCCACAAGGCTGGCCCCTGGCAAGTTTTTGTGATTTAATATTAAAGTGTTGTCTGATTGGTAATGTGGTAAATATACAGATCTTCCTTTTAATTGTATCAGCCTATTTCAAGAAGACTCCAACATGTCTTTGTTAGTGCCAATAATGCTGTTTTCAAATTAACTGACACATAGGATAATGGCTGTAATTGTAATATTGGTTCAGAAATGACAGATAATAGCCAAATTCTGATAAGAAGCATGAAGCTGGAGTGATTTCCTGCTTACTATATTAGTGAAGCCTGGTAGCGGGTGCCTTCTGGTCAATGGCAGGGTTCAAACTCTCAACTCCCCCATGTAGCCTTGCATGGGCAAGCAATGTTAGTTCTGTATGCCTATGGTTCAAGCTTTATTTTTCACTTCAGTGTAAATACAGGACTTTATAAGGGATGGTGGTCTGGCACTAATGAAGAGAAAGGTAGGATTGCTTCATATTGAATCGTCGGTGATATGGGATGCTGGCCTCACAAGCAGGGCTTAACCTCTGCACCACAACTCTGGCCCTGAAATCAGTTTTAAAAAATAAAACTTCACTCTGTTTATTAAAAAGCTTGTTTTTCATAACTGAATTTGTGCATATGACTACTGATGACGAGAGCTGTGCACTATATATTAAATGAGATGATATCATTTTTACATTATCGACAGCAGCCTTTTTAATTAGTCATGAGAACAAAAACATTTGAGGTCAAGGAAACACTTCTTCCAGAGGACAACACCTGCCTCCCATTCGTTCAAATTGCAGCCTACAGTGCTTTTTCAACTTGGAAAAATCCAAATAGGCCTGTAGGAAAAAAGATTGAAATTTTGTCCCCTTCAATATCACAGTAACAAGGTGTGTGATGGTCTCATCTAAAGAAGAGGAACCTTGAATTTTATTCCTAGTTCTTTCACTGACTGATCAGGGACAAATCATCAGGATGCTTTGCAATGACTCAGATGTTCCCTTGGGCATAGAAACACTGCAGTGACCTATGGAAGGAGGGGCTACATGTGAGAGAGAAAAAAAGAAGAAGAAAAGAGACCCTCAGTCAATACTGTCACTAAACCAAGGGCATTCCAACAGAATGGAAATTAAATTAGAGCTGGCGCAAAGTTCAGTAGACTTCAAATCAGGGCCAAAGATTTTTCTAATCCCATGCAACTCAAGCTCTTCTTGCCTGATTTTCTTTTAAAATTATTGTCATTCACAACTTAGAATACCATCAGGTCACCTTGGTGATGGTCAAATTAAACCCAAGTGTTTATAATGTTCCAGGCAACTAATGTAAATAGAGATATGTATCTTGCCTGATTGGACAAGCAAACTGCACAACAAATAACAACACGAACAGACTTGGAAATGTGTTTTGATAATAGGCAAAAGAAATGAATCTGCTTATTTTATTTATTCAGAACGATTTTTTTAAAGGATGAGTACCCTGTAAAAGAATCATAAAACTATGTATGCTATTTCATAAAGAGGAACTTTGTTTCATGAGAACTGAAAAAGGTCCTCTGGGCTCCATTACAACTTTGTCTAAATATTTCAGCTCCCTTGTCATTACTGATTGTTTCCATTTTAACAAATAAACATGTTTTCCCCCCAATCACTTTAGCAGTATTCAGAATCCACCCACTGACTTACATTCCCAAGCCCACACAGATGCTAAGGTTTCTTTTTTTCTCCTTAAGCTTTGTCCAAAGTGTGGGCATTGCTAAGGGAATGCTTGATTTAATGGAGAGAATATGTGTTTGCTTGAAACCTACAACTCAGCTTTTCTATCCTTGGCTTACAATCTTTCTGTGACCCAATGCAAGGTTTCCTCTGCTCACTCTATACAGTTGTGACTGGAGGAAGGAAAATTAGGTGCATTCCAGGTGCCACCCTTCGTGGGCCTTGGTTTTAACAAACTAATTTGTGAGAACACGCCCCTCATCATGTGCTCAGTTAGCAAATAAAGCGGAGCCTTAAATGGGGAAAAAAAAAAAAAAATCAGGGTTGTTTTCCATTAAAGTAGTAAAATTTCAGCGTAGTTTCCATTTCTCATACTGTCTGGTTCCTTTGACATGAGAAATGTTTCTGATGGGCCTTAGTCCATGAGAGAGACCCGTATACTTCAACAATCAGCAGTCAGCAAGAATTTGTGTTCATTTCCTTCTAGTTTCTTATCACTACCAATTCGCCCCCACTGGCTGACAGCCTATGAAAACTCCATGGGTGTTCAGTTAATAATCTTGGCTCAAATTTGGATCCAAGTTAAGATATCCAAGTAGCCTGCATGATTGGCCTTTCCATTCATTGTTTTACCTTCTTTCCCCATGCCTAATCCTGGAGATTACACAGTATACCAGCCCTGCCAGACTAAGGTCCACAGGATAGATTCCCAGATTGTGGGAAGGCAGGTGCTTGTGTGGGTGATAGAGCCTCTTGCTGTATGATTGCAAATGGAGGCCCCGATAACTCAAAGCACAGGTCAACCTCAGATGGCAGATTCAGGGGGACTTACACAGAACCTGTGTGCAGAGTCCGCCCGTCCCACACCCTTGCCCTTCCAAGGAGCTGTAAGAACTTTGAATCTTTGTGATGGAGAATCGGTGGGGTTAAGGAGGTTGCAGTGTCAGCCTTAAATTTGAATGTCTTTGCTTTTCTTGGCTTATACTTGTTCGTAATCTTAAAAGGAATTTTCTGTCTGGAGCAAACTTGTTGGGGAAACAGAACATTTGTACAGAAAGAGATGTTCTTGGCAAGCGTGTGCTGTTTCCTTCACATTATTGAACAGTGTTTCGATACAGCATTTTTGTTTGCTTGTTTTCCTTATGGCTCAGTTTCCCTTTCTGTTTGCTTTTATGATGAAGTTCAGGCCTAGGCCCCGTTCTGGCAAGCAGTCGACGACTGAGTGATGGCTGGTGCATGCATGCACATTCGCACACATGCAAACACCTTTCATTCAGAAAGTCTCTACTCTTTAGGACCTCTCTGGGTCTCATTAATTCACTTGTTACTGACGGTGCAAGGTGTTGAGGTCAGGACTTACACAAATATTCACAAAACACAGCATTGGTTATTGGCTCCTGACTTACTCCCTCCTCATACCTCAGAGCACATAATACACAGTCTCTTGTAAATAAATTTTTTTCATCCTCAAGGCATTGTAGCAACATTGAAAATATTTTTGTGATTTAGAAATTTATATTTGCATATTCTTAATGAATAGAAGGGAGTCTCTCCTTACAAATGATCATTTTCTAAATTACAAGATTAAATATGGAAGGTAAAAGCCTGATGAAAATTAGGACACTTTTGGTTATTAGAAAATTAGAAATAAAATGATTATAAAATTACTAGAATGATCCTCTGATGAATCTTTGAAAATTTTGCTTTAGTAAAAGGGATTTGTGAATATTACTATGAGTCTGTTAGTATTCACCAACATGTAGAGAAACCTGCAAATAACATTCAGAGTCAAGTCCTGATGTGATGAAATAACGGAGCTCAACTAGGCAGCCACGCCCCCAGCGAGAGAATGCCAATCAGCAAATAGCAGATCTTGGTTCCAGGTGGTCCTGGCTCTGTCACTTGCTCACTGTGGGGCCTGACCTCCATGTCCTCCTCCGAGAAACAAAATTGAAAGAGGAGTTCAAAGTTGTTTCTACTTGGAAAGTTTCTGATTTGATAGCCTCTGGAGGCTCCGACTCATTCTATTTGGTGGAGGCTCACCGTTTCCGCTTAGAATGATTTGCCAGAAATCGTGACAAATGAGAGAGGATAATTAAGGCAGGACCCTACACAAGTAATGGTATGTATCATTACCTGTGAGGGGAGTCATTATTGAGTAACAGAGAAGTGTCCACACCCTGCTTGGGAACACCTGTTCCATGAAGTTTGGTTGGGCATAAGAAGGTCTATTTTTGTAGATCCTCAGGCCTACTCACCACAGTCATTCTGGGGTTGGTCTTCTTCCTTATTTCCTTGGAATGTGCCAGACTCCATTATTCAGTTGTTGAGTCACAAGTTCTAAAGCTATGTGCTTCCCTTGTCCTGCCTTAATAACCCAACAGGTTTATATGGTTCCAGGGTTACATTAAAATGAACCTATGCAGTATGTTGTAACTGTAAGGACATATATCCAGGCATGTTTTTGTTGTATGATGATTGGTAATATTACACAATTTGTTGTAGGAGAAATCTGCCGTTATTAAATTTTGTATTTACTTTAGAAGGTATGAGGAAGCCAAAGATCCCAGGGCTCTTTCAGCATTTCAGATGGAATGCTGGGCAAACAGCATGTTTCCAAACACTTTCAAATCATTTAATTGGGCTTCTTACATAAAAAAAAGGGATAAACATAAGTTGATTGCCCAGTTTCTTTCTTATGCCACTATTCAAGTGATCACTGGAAATCCTTGAAACATTTTGTCAAAATTATCTTTTTTGACCTAAATTTTGTGTTAGATACAGGTTTCTCTGTCAACCCTTAGTATCATATGTATGAGTTCTTATTAGTTAATGACAAAATTGATTATGAATGTAACCCATTATATAATGGTTAATTTCAGGAAACAAAACATATTTCATTTTATTTTCTGTAACATTTTTATACTATAGAATCTATCTTGGCTGAACTTGGAAATGGAATGTTCGTGAATAGAGAATTGGGGACAATTTTGACCAATGACTCCTAATTCTGACAAATTAACCCACTGGGTTGATTTGAGTTTTACATGAAATATTCCAGAAGGCTTGACTCTCCAATGTGCTAGGACTCCAAGAATTTAGAGAATGTACTATTCACACATTGGCTTAAGGAATATTTTCTGTAAACATTTAAAATAACAATACCTAAAATAAAACTTTTATAGAAATAAAGCAGAAATGATAAAATATTTTAGTATTAAGAATAAAATAAAATGGGGCTGGTGCTGTGGTGCAGTAGGTTAAAACCTCGTTAGGGGCGCCAGCATCCCATATATGCTCAAGTTCAAGACCTGGCTGCTCCACTTCTGATCTAGCTCCCTGCTAGTATGCCTAAGAAAGCAGCAGTTGATGGCCCAAGTGCTTGAGCCCCTGAACCCACATAGGAGACCCAGAAGAAGCTCCTGGCTCCTGGCTTCAGCCTGGCCCAGCCATGGCTGTTGCAGCCATCTGGAGAATGAACCTGCAGATGGAAGACTGCATACTTATATTATAATATGGAAAACAGAGTTAATAATAAGAAATACTAGCTTATGGTTATTACTTTATAAATTAAAAATCAAAGTTGATCAAAATAGTTAAAGCTTATATATGGATGCTAAACCAATCTATATATTGTGAAAGTGTGATGGCAGATCAATTTTTGAATATTGCTAAATTACTTTGAAAACTGGCAGGCATTTGTGTTGAGCATTTTCTAAACCACTTGCTATTTTTCCAGACATCAATGAATGTGAAATTGGAGCACACAACTGTGGCAGACATGCCGTATGTACCAACACAGCAGGAAGCTTCAAATGTAGCTGCAGTCCTGGATGGATTGGAGATGGGGTTAAGTGCACTGGTGAGTTGGAAAATAGCAGAGACCGCCACCATGAATTATCATGTAGATGTATGGACTATGAGAATATTAATTCTGTAAAGTCATATTTAATTTGTGTATTACTGATTTTAAATGCCACGCTTTCTGCTAATAATGATGTAACCTATGTCTTTAAGATCTGGATGAGTGCTCCAATGGAACCCACATGTGCAGCCAACATGCAGACTGCAAGAACACCATGGGATCCTACCGCTGTCTCTGTAAGGAAGGATACACTGGTGATGGCTTCACCTGTACAGGTAGGTTGGTCTTCGCAACAAACGTGTAAATGGTAGCTAGGAAAGCAAGATGTCCCACATCTTTCAGACCATCAAACCATTTTCTTGAAGTCTGCATCAGTTAACAGAGAAGAATGTTATGTATCTGAAACTAGATCTCTGTGGAATGGAAATTTGGAGCCACGTGAACCAGGGAACCTCAGAAATGACTACACACAAACACACACACACACCCTCTCTATATAACGATGCCATTAGTTCAAGCCAAATAGTACTTCCCTTTGTTTTCCTTAGTCTTTATGTTTTGTACCTATTTCTCACCAGTGACTTGCTTTCCATAGCAAACCTTGCTGTTGGGAACTATGTAAGGGAATGGAGTTAGATGTTCTGACTCAAAAGGACAATGTATATTTTTCTCCCTCTAGACATCATTATCATCATTATTCCATAATGGCATAAGGATTTTTAAATTTTATTTACTTCTAGCTTTATAATATGTTATTAAATTTCTTCTTGGCTCTAATAGTTATAGAAAGAATGTGAACTGCTACCAATATTTAGATATATGTTGACATATGTGATTGTTTAGATTATTTATATACTTACTGTGTGTATATACACTGATAGCACTTTTTAAAAATACACTTATTTACTTTATTTGAAATACAAAGTTTCAGAGAGAAAGAGGAAGACAGAGATCTTACACACCCTGGTTCATTCCCCAAATGGCCAGGGCTGGGCCAAACCAAAACTAGGAGCCTGGAACTTCATCCAGCTCTCCCACGAGGGTGGCAGGGGCCCAAGTACTTGAGACATCTTCCACTGGTTTCCCAGGCGAGCTGGATTGGAAGCCAAGCGGCCAGGATTTGAACCAGCTTTCCGATATGGGATGCCAGTGTCACAAGCAACAAACAGCATAACTTGCTGCACTGCAATGCTGGCCCTACTGATAGAACTTTATATGTCAGGGCCTCAGGATTCAATAAAATAGTGAGAGCCATTATTCACTGGCTGTTGGGTAGCATAACTGCTCATATACATTAAAGTGTTAATTTCTCCTGAGCACTTTGCTAATTAGATGTCAGTTAAGCAAGAAACAGACTAGGGCCCCTTAAATGATTTATGAGGAATTTCTTTTTTCACTGACTAAAAGTTTTACCACAGCTGAAATTATTTTTTTGCCTAACTCAGTGATGTTTTCCTATTACAAACCTTCCACTTCTTTTGAGGAAATAGTTGAATTCCATGTGTTAGGCAGGTATGGTTCATGTGTTTGATGTGTACTGCCTGTAATCTCCTAAAGTGAACACTAGGTAGAGATTAAGCAGTCAGGAAGTCTTCCCTCTTCTATAGTAGCCATTTCTTGTGTGGCCCCTCTGAGCTGAGCCTGCAGCTGGAATGATTGGCACAAACCGGGATGTGTTAGTTCCTGTTGTGGATGCATTCTCCATCGGGATGACCCGTCTTGAGACGGTCTCAGCTTGAATGGTTCACTTAGCTTAGTCTCCACTTTACAGCACCAGGGATAATTTAGCTTTCAGGACTCAGGCTCTGAACCGCATGTCCATGGCATACCCGGTACTGACACTCACAAGAGAAAAACAAACGAGTTTAAGTGTATCAGATACAGCTTATGACCAAACACTGCTGCCCCCAGGGGGTTGACCGTTGGAGAAGTCGTAGAGTGGGGACCTGGGAAGGTCCTCCCTAAGCAAAGAGCGGCTTGTGTTTCTTTCCGCCTGCAGACCTGGATGAGTGCTCTGAGAACCTGAATCTCTGTGGCAACGGGCAGTGCCTCAACGCCCCAGGAGGATACCGCTGTGAATGCGACATGGGCTTCGTGCCCAGCGCCGACGGGAAGGCCTGTGAAGGTAATGAACGGATGCGGAAGGTGACGGGAGCCTTACAGGGCTTAATGAGATTAGCTTATTTAAACACTTGGATGCTTTTTTAAAAATCCAGGTGTGATTTGGCTGCACATCTAAGCTGGCCCGTTCAGTTGGTGGAGGGGTCTCCAGCTGGACCAGTTCCCTTGGTGCAGAGAAAAGGTCAGCTCTCTGGCCACAAGCGGCATGTCCAGTCTTGGCCAGATGGTCTCCAGAGCGGCACCATTTGGCCACAGCAGAGAAAGAATAATCAAGTGTGGTTAACTCCCTGCGACCCATTTATTCCTACAGCTGGGGAAAAGGACCCAAGGGTTGGCCGCCTGATATCCCTTTGAAGGATCATCTTTAAATATGGAAACGCAGCTGTTCATCTCTGCTATGGTTTGGTTTCTACAAATAAAGACTTTAAAATAACAGCAGAGCAGATAGATAGTCTTCTCCACATGCAGGAGAGCACCCTGGATATGTCTGACGATGTTCTCCCAATGTCTGGCATATTTGAACACGGAACAATGCTTTGCAGATCTGTTCAGTAGGGGACCCTTTGGGATAATGCCATATGTCATGGCATCTCTCAGTTAAGGCTGTGTCTTTCTGTGAAGTGTTGGTCAGGCAGGAAGAGCCCTGGGCTACCGATGGCGAAGGATGGGTCTCACTAGGAAAAATCACATTTTTACCCATGCTTGTTAAACTCAAGTGCATTCTCCTTCATTGGAAAGAGTTACTGCCTGCAGGGCACTAGAAAGATTTTGGTGGAAATAAACAAACAATAACAATTGACAGAAGTTCATCTAAAATCTTGATTAATATGTTAGCTAATAGTTGTTCCTTGCTAGCAAGACATGAACTCAGAATCAATCTCTAGCTACAATATGTATACTAATTCCCTCCTATATTTTTGTGTAAGTACGTTTTCACTCTTCTGGAACCATTGAGTTTCCTTTAAACAGTTTATATTAAACACGAAGAGTTTGATATAAAATTTCTCTGGGACAAGAAACCAGATTATGCTCTTAATCATGTGCCTAATGCCTTGTTTACTTTTGTTCACTTTCAATATCCAAGGAAAACAGGTATTGTGCCACCTCTGGTAGCATAAATAGCCACAGTGAAGGTTTTGCTTCTCTTTGAGCTATAAGGGAAAGTTTTGTTTGTTTGTTTGTTCTTAATATAAATCATTGCTGGCAGAATGTTCATGGCTATTTTAAGCCAGTTTGAAAATGTGCCCGTGTGTCAGTTGCACAAGCAGAATGTTCACATGAGGTAGGCACGAGGCCTGGAAGAAGTATTTGTATTTGCAGTTTTCATATCTCCATCAACAATAGCAAGCAAGCCTTATTACTAGGGTCTTACAAGTGATTAGGAATATTATCACAAAGACCTTGTGGTTCTTAAAGTTTAAGGGTGGAAGCGAGGGAAGGATGGAGAGTACAGTGGGAAGTATCATTATATTCTTAAAACTGTATCTATGAAATACATAAAATCTGTTCACTTTATGTAAATGAATTTTAAAAATATAAAATAAAAATGTAACACACAACAAAGGCAGGGACTATATAGACAAAAACAACTGAAGAATTTACTCCAATGTGGCCACGTTTCTTTTTTGTTTATTTTAAATGAGCCTTTTTTTTTTTAAATTTATTTATTTACTTGAAAGTCAGAGTTATACACAGAGAGAAGGAGAGGCAGAGAGAGAGAGAGAGAGAGAGAGAAAGGTCTTCCATCCACTGGTTCACTCCCCAGTTGACTGCAATGGCCAGAGCTGAGTCAATCTGAAGCCAGGAGCCAGGAGCCAGGAGCCATCTCCAGGTCTCCCACACAGGTGCAAGGGCCCCCGAACTTGGGTCTTCTTCTATTGCTTTCTCAGGCCACAGCAGAGAGCTGGATAGGAAGTGGAGCAGCTGGGACTTGAACCGGTGCCCATATGGGAATGCCAACACTGCAGGTGGCAGCTTTACTCGCTACCCCACAGCGCCAGCCCCAGGCCACATTTCTACAAGTGATGTGGATCACGTGAAACCCCATTGATGAGATGCACATCCATACAAAGCTCAGACCAGTGCTTGGTATGGAAAAGGAACAGAAGACATGTGACCTCTCTTCTGTGAGACCACCCTATGCCTGACAAATCCTCTAGAATTCTATAGCAGAAGGGCCAAGGTTGATGTCAGATAGTCTTCATTTTCATAACTTCTGTTGCCTAATTATATTAGGAAGTTTCTTTACCAAAATAAATTTAACTTCTCCCCCTTTTCTTGCTCCCTCAAGATATTGATGAGTGCTCCCTCCCGAACATCTGTGTCTTTGGAACTTGCCACAACCTTCCAGGCCTGTTCCGCTGTGAGTGCGAGATTGGCTACGAACTGGACAGAAGTGGTGGGAACTGCACAGGTAAGGTATCCTTTCGCATGCACGTGGGCTCCCAGAATACCTGGTGTTGAGGCCTCATTGGGAGCATACAAGGGTTGTCACAGAGGAAAATAAAAGCTAGAGTGAGGCACTGGGAATCAGCATGCATTTACTTAGGCCTGAAACAGATTAATATGAAGATGCAGAGGAAGGAGTCAAACCATTTGAAGGACAGAGCTTGCAGCCTTCGAGAGGTGCGGCTGCAGAGGAATGTGGTGGGGGTGCTCCAGCTGTGTGACTTCCCAGCCAGGTCTGGGCACATTTGTAGAGTGTTTCCTTTGGAAGGCCAGGTCCTGGGATCACAGGTTTTCTCCTTGTACTTTGCCACTTCAGTATCCACCCCTTCTCATCTCTGCCCTGCCAGTGGTCACTAGAGTACTTGGCGCATAGACCTTTTTTTAAAAGATTTTTATTTATTTATTTGACAAGTAGAGTTACAGACAGTGAGAGAGACAGAGAGAAAGGTCTTCCTTCTGTTGGTTCACCCCCAAAGTGGCCGCTACGGCCAGCACTGCACTGATCCGAAGTGAGGAGCCAGGTGCTTCCTCCTTGTCTCCCACACGGGTGCAGGAGCCCAAGCACCTGGGCTACTGCCTTCCTGGGCCACAGCAGAGAGCTGGACTGGAAGAGGAGCAACAGGGACTAGAACCCAGCGCCCATATGGGATGCCAGCGCTGCAGGCAGAGGATTAGCCAAGTGAGCCATGGCGCCAGGCCCATAGACCTTTGCCCCCATTTGTAGTGCATGAATCATTTTCTGGTAATATAAGAAACTCCAAGGGATCATTAGAGAAAAAAAGTAGAAAAGCTATAGGTATCCTAGCACACTGTCACTCAGTTCTTTTCGGCACTAAGCAAAGACTTGGAAAACTTCCTTCTGAGTTCACCCAACTGCTCAAGGACACTGAGGAAACAAGTGCCATCTGCTCCCTACCCTCTCCTCCATGCCCCAAATCACCATCAGCATCCATCTATCTAACCTCATTTGTGTTGATCTGGCCCTGGTCCTGCCCCTGCAAATTCACATATGGTTTGAGCAAAAAAATCTTCTGCCATGGACCCCATGGCATGGGAGTGACCAATTCCAAGGGGGAAAAACCCAAAGAGAAAGTGTTGCCCCCATTCTCAGTCTCTCCTTTCTGAAGCCATTAATTGATTCTTAAGTTTTTTGAATGCTTATAATGGACAAAAAGATTGCACAGTGATAGAATTTGCAAAAAAAAAAAAGTCCTAAATATTTTTCTGTATACTATTTTGGAATAAAAACTGAAAGGAACATAATATTCAACCTAGCATCAGTGATGGGAGAGAGGCTCTTTACAGACCAGAAGAAGCTCATTACACCTCACACATGTGGTACAGAGGACACTGCAGAAGTCACCTGCTCCTGAGGCCCCCTGGGACATCTTTCTCTAATTTAACAACATAACAAGCCATGTGTTCTTAAAATCCGTGTCTGAATTTTTGTTTGAGCAAAGTCATGGCAGTGTCTCCCTTCCAGTTACCTTGACTGGAATATCTTCCCTGTCTCCAAAGTTACATTTTCTTCCAGTGTTAAATTTGAACAATAAATACGTTGAGGGAAAGACCCAACACTATGACTTCTTTCCTTTCTGAGGGGTTAGTTCAGAAGTGGAAGACTACATTTCTAGGTATAATTATAACTAGTAACAATAACAAATTCTTGTTTGGACCCTAGATTTAGTACTACCATTTTCTGGTGCTATCTACCCTACACTGGCTCAGGTGATAATTCTGTCCCTTGCTGTTTGGTTTTAGATGTTAATGAGTGTCTGGATCCAACCACATGTATCAGTGGGAACTGCGTTAACACTCCAGGCAGCTACACCTGTGACTGTCCACCTGATTTCGAGCTGAATCCAACTCGAGTTGGCTGTGTTGGTAAGATCCTAAGAACTTTTCCAAAAAGCACACTCTCTAATATTTTTTTAAAAAATGTATTTATTTATTTGAAAGTCAGAGTTACACAGAGAGAGAAGTAGAGGCAGAGAGAGAGAGAGGAGAGAGACTTCTTCAATCCTCTAGTTCACTCCCCATTTGGCCGCAACAGCCGGACCTGCGCCTATCTGAAACCAGGAGCCAGGAGCTTCCTCCAGGTCTCCCACATGGGTGCAGGGGCCCAAGGATTTGGATCATCTTCTACTGATTTCCCAGACCATAGCAGAGAGTTGGATCGGAAGTAGAGCAGCTGGAACTTGAACCAGCGTCCATATGGGATGCCGGGATGCCGGCACTGCAAGTGGCAACTTTATGCACTACTCCACAGCGCCAGCCCCTCTATTATTTTAAAACAGCATTTAAGTTTCCATTCTCAAATGTTATGAAAGTAGTAAAATAGAAATTGAACTATTTAAATATTTCCTAAATCTGATTTATATCTTCAGGTACTTTTTCTATAGGAAAATTTCCACTATATATTCTTAGGCACTTTTCCTTTTCTTAGTAAAAATAAATCAAGTTTTTAAAAGAGTTTCTGAAATTAGTTTGAAGTTTCTACCCCAAGCAGAAAATATCTGACTGACTTGTTCTATGTGCATATGGTAAATAGATACCCGCTCTGGAAATTGCTATTTGGATACCCGACCTCGAGGTGACAACGGCGATACAGCCTGCAGCAATGAAATTGGAGTTGGCGTTTCCAAGGCTTCCTGCTGTTGCTCGCTGGGTAAAGCCTGGGGTACTCCTTGTGAGCTGTGCCCTCCTGTGAACACATGTAAGTGGACATCCTCCTATTTATTGTGCTACCCATGGCCAGTTCTGCTTTCCAGATTCATAGAGGAGAAGCCTTGGGGAAGGGTGAGGTTCTCAGGAGGGGAGGGACAGCAGTGGTGCTGGGAGCTGCCACTGGTCTCTACTCGCAGATCCACCCCTTCAGCCATGATGATGGACTTGCACTCCATCTGGAGATCAGATATGTCTCTCTTTGGCTTGCAATGAAAGATCAGCTAGGGGCAGGTACCACCCCACTTACATAGCTGTGAAAAGCACATAGCATTACTTTAAAGAGTTTCCAGGCTGGGTTCCTTCTACTGTATTGCCTACCTTCAGGATCCATATTGATGAATCTCCCCTCTAGTCACCTGTTGACTCACTTTAGAAGCTCTTAGAGACTCAGGATATCCATGAGGAAAAAAAAAAAAAAACACAATAGCTATGAAATGGAAGATTATTCCATTTCATTATTAGGTAAGACTTGAAAGAAAGCTTTAGAATATGACTTTTTGAACATAAATGATATGTCTATTAAGAAAATAAAAAGTTTCCTGTTTTTCTAAGTGGGTCCTGTGTTATGATGCAGAGTCAGATGGAGCCCCTTTGGAAACCATCAGTGACTGCTGCTCACAGGGTGTTTTGGGGTAGACAATGAATCTTTCTTTGCCAAAGAGCCATTTATTTACTTCTGTTGGAGTTATCTATTGACTATCTAGAGTGTGTATTTTGGGTGTGTAAAATGAACTAGCCTAGATGCTGCCCTCCGGGAGTATACAGTCTAGATGGCAAAATATGATCTAAACATAGAGCCTAACAAAGAAAAGAAAGAAGAACCGACACAGTGCCATGGCTGGAAGAGCGCACCTGGTTCAAATTAGGACTTCACTTGCCGTCCATGTAACTTTGGGAAGGTTACTTGGTAGGCATAAAATTCCTCGTAGGATTAAATGAATCCACTTGGGTGAAGCATGAAGCACTTGGATGCGTGCTCAGCCGCCGGCACCTCCTCCTTTCTTTTCAGAGACAGAGGTCCGTTCTAGTTGGGAGATGGTGGTCACCTTCTGCCTTTCTGAATTGGGCCTTCAAGTAAGGGTATAATGTGAAAGAGAAAGCTCAAAGAGAGCAGACAGCTACACAAAGAGAAAAGAAAAATAAAAAGGGAGCAGTTAATGTCATTGATGTTGAAGGAGGCAACCAAAAATTTTAATTTAGCATGTCAGCTCTATAGGTTAATAATGATTAACAAAGCAATAGATGCCCACCCCATTCCAAACTGGGATCAGAGTTAGAGCTGGCATATATACCTACACACATGTGGATAGGGATTCATATTATTTCAGAGAGCCCGGGCAGGGATTATCACATTGGGAAAGATCATGATGAATATGCAAGAGCCAGTCTTACAGATACTTACCAGGACGATGTAGCAAGTTAGGGTCATTCTTATTCATGTGTTCCTCTGTATCTCAGTGCTGGTGTGTGGTACTGAAATAAATACTTTTGAGTGAAGTACTGGGAGGAAAGGATTAATGGAGGAGAATCAAAGGACATTGTAGAAAGTTGTTTTTGGAAACCTGGAGGCTCAGTATTGCCATCAGTGGAAACAGAGGGGCAAGAAAGGTCTCTAGTCATTAAGGAGAGATGTGGGATAGGAACCAAGAGAGAACAGCTTTTCCTGTGTCTCTGTTTGGAAATGATTTTGGAGACAAACTGATTTTCAAAGGAAGCTGTAATTTCCAGGATGTAAGGCTGAACAAGACATAAAAATGGAGACAGAGTGTGTTAGATAATAAAAGGGAAAGAAAATCTTTAAAAAGAAACAGTGACGGAGATAAAAAATAAAATAGTTCACAAGAATATAATGCCTAGAGCATAGCTGGAGTGCTCAGAGATGAGGAGAGTGGCCTTATAATTGTTGGCAACATAGTGAAAGCCTTTGAAAATGACAAATGTGCATAAAGGTATTAACTTGCTTTAGATGGCAGGAGAAATGGCTAAAGATCCCTAAAAATGAATACTTTCATTTGGATATGTCTGTGTTTTTTCTTGAGAATGCTACTACTAGAAATTCTAGATTCAGAACAACTCAGTTTGATTTTTCTGAATTGTTTCAATAGCTGAGTACAAAATTCTTTGTCCTGGAGGAGAAGGTTTTCGACCAAATCCTATCACCGTCATATTAGAAGGTAATTGTTTCCTTCATCTTTATGTCCACACATTTTGAATTTCCTTGGGTTTATTTACAGTGCTAACATATGCTTTTGTTTTCATTTTGATAGATATTGACGAGTGCCAGGAGCTTCCAGGGCTGTGTCAAGGAGGGAAGTGTATCAACACCTTTGGTAGTTTCCAGTGCCGCTGTCCAACGGGTTACTACCTGAATGAAGATACCCGAGTCTGTGATGGTAAATGGCCCTTGTATGCTAATAAATTCTTTTAAATATTGAGAACTGACCTGAAAAACAAACACAGTTACCAGCAAAACTCAGAATTTAGCAATATAGCATAATGTCTAAACAATAGCCTAATGAACATAGCCAGGTAAATATGTCATAGTGTGACAGCCTGCGGTAATGTTTTTGAAATGATATCATTTCCAGTAAGTCCTAAAGCTTCCTCTTTTCCTGAGAAAAGTGGAGTTTTATTATTCTGGACCATAGTCCCATGTATGCCACAAAATAATTTTTCATGCTCTTCAGAAAAGCCATTTGTATTAGTACTCTAATAAAAGTTCTATTTCAATAACTTCTATATGCAGGGAATTCTCAGCTCCTCTTCTTAGTCTTCACCACATATTATTTGTACTGATGCATCTAAGTGAGCTTTACTTACAGAGAAGCCCTTAACTTTTAATTATAAATGGTGGCCTCTGTTCATCCTATGTTCCCAGAAAGATGAAGAACATTGATCATTTTTAGATTTCAGAACACTTGGACCATGGACCAGTTTGGGAAAGGTGGTTTTTGCCTATACACAGGAGTCACATGGCTAGTTACTGAAGAGACTTCCTGGGTCTGCATGAGAAATTGTCCCCTGGCTCTCCAAAAGGCTTATTAGGTAACATAGACAATGATAACCTCATTGAAAATTAATTGAGCGTCACAGTACACATGAGCTCTAAGACTCATGGAGTTAACAAAGATGAGAGCCGACTTCTCTGAAAACACAGAGGAGTGTGGTGAAGGGTTTACTTCCCTGCTGCCTTCCCTGTGCAGATTCACAAAGTCAGTTGTTGGTGGTTTAGAGATGTGTTCTACCATAGACTTTATGAACATACCTAGTAGATACTTACCTTTCTGAAGGATATTTGAAAATTGTAAGTTATCCACATTTTCATCTCTGCATGATCTTGAGGATATTGTAGACTCATTTATTAGGAACTAGTATTAGAAAGTAAGAGTTCTTTTCCAACACAGTCTTTCCAAAAAAAAAAAAAATACACATTTGCATAATGAACACTGATGAACTGCACACCTATTTTTTTCTTATCTGGATTCCAAAGTACCCAAAGTGCATATTTTCTCCATTGTCAACATTTATACTGATGAGTACCAAGCTATTCCAGTGTGAAGGTTTCACGATCACATACCACTTTCTGTTTGCATTATAGATGTAAATGAATGTGAGACTCCTGGAATTTGTGGCCCAGGGACATGTTACAACACCGTTGGCAACTACACCTGTATATGTCCTCCAGACTACATGCAAGTTAATGGGGGAAATAATTGCATGGGTAAGTCGGGAGTTCTCAGTTGTGCATGTTTTGTAGTCATCCGCAAAGAGGAAGAGAGCTTACGATTCCAGCTTGTAAGCTTGGTGTGGTATTACTCATCAGACTGAGGGCTGCCATCTCTCTGCCGTATTAGTAAGAACCTCCTCCCTTCTAACCCGTGAGGTTGGCATTGCTTCACCACCTCATGTGGGTGGTTGGGAGTTTTCTTTAAAGTGTAATGCCAGAAAGTCCCAAACAACGGTTTAATAGTACTTCTTTTGTTTGACTTTTGGGTGTATCTTTATACAATTACATTTACAGCACTGACCTGCAGTATTAAAACATCGTGAGTGGGAAATGAGAAACTTACTGCCAAAAAGCAATGAAGAATCGTTACCAGGAGACTGGGCAGAGAACCACGTAATGTTTACTAATGCTTCAGCTACATAATGACTTAGTTCTGTGGCACACAACACCAATGAATACATTTATCAAAGTCTTTTCTGCTATAGCAGCCTGGGTAGCTATAAAGTTGTCTAAGGGGGCTTTTCCTGCCTTTATCACAGTCAGGTTACAATATAATTCAAAAGAAACTTGCTCTTTAGAAATCTGTTGTGATATTCCCCATGGCATCACCAATATTCTCCTCCCCTTCCTTCTTCTAGATATGAGAAGAAGTTTGTGCTATAGAAACTATTATGCTGATAACCAGACCTGTGATGGAGAATTGCTATTCAATATGACCAAGAAGATGTGCTGTTGTTCCTACAACATTGGCCGGGCCTGGAACAAGCCCTGTGAACAGTGTCCCATCCCAAGCACAGGTGAGTTTGAGTTTCATTGTGACCAAAAATATAGGTCAGGAAATTACTCAAGAATTTTTGGGGGAAGTCAATTTCAGCAAATGAAGAAAAGGATGTATTGGGGCATGCATTTGGTCTAGCAGTTAGGGCGTTGGTTAAAATGCCTACATCCCATATTGGAGTGCCTGGGTCTGAATCCTAGCTCTGCTCAGGATTCCAACTTCCTGCTAGTGCACACCCGGGGAGACATCAGGTGATGGCTCAAGTAGTTGGGTTCTTGCCACCCATGTGGGAGATCTGGATTGTGGGTATTTGGGGAGTGAATGGCGGATGGGAACGCTGTGTGTGTGTGTGTGTGTGTGTCCCTCAAATAATAAAAAAGGGTCATTGTTTTTTCTCAAAAGAAAAAATTGGCTCACCAAAGCAAATAGTTAAATTCATGGTTGATCCTGGGCCTTCCAGCTGAAAACTGAGTCACAAAATATGCTTTCTATTTTATATCCTAATTTATAACTAGACTCATAGACTCAGAATATCATAAAAATGTAAACAGTGTTGTCATTATTTTAGAGTTAGCTGTGTTTTAAAAGACTGGGAACATTAGGCAAACCAATATGACAAATAAGTGAGCCATAATTCCTATTGTTTTTACTTACTTAAAGCTAGTCTTGTTCCAAAGAGAAATAAAGGCAGTCTACTATTATGTAAATGTAAAATGAAAAATAAGGATAAGGCAGATGGCAAGTGAGTGAGAAAGAGAAAGGAACAAGGATTATCTATAAAAATCCAACCCGGAGAATTGCTATACACTTTCCAGAGATGAGCAATAACTTTGGCTCCGCGCTTTGTTAGCAGTTCATATGAAAAGAGAGACATGGCCGGCGCCGTGGCTCAACAGGCTAATCCTCCGCCTTGCGGCGCCGGCACACCGGGTTCTAGTCCCGGTCGGGGCACCGATCCTGTCCCGGTTGCCCCTCTTCCAGGCCAGCTCTCTGCTGTGGCCAGGGAGTGCAGTGGAGGATGGCCCAAGTGTTTGGGCTCTGCACCCCATGGGAGACCAGGAGAAGCACCTGGCTCCTGCCATCGGAACAGCGCGGTGCGCCGGCCGCAGCGCGCTACCGCGGCGGCCATTGGAGGGTGAACCAATGGCAAAAGGAAGACCTTTCTCTCTGTCTCTCTCTCACTGTCCACTCTGCCTGTCAATAAAATAAAAAATAAATAAATAAATAAATAAAAATATTGCTTAAAAAAAAGAAAAGAGAGACATGGTCAAATAGGTCAAATAGAAAATTCTCAAAGACCTAGAGCAAACTCAATGCCAAAGAAAAGTGCAACTTTTCTCGTTATTGAAACCAGAGAGAAATTTCTTCTTATATTCCTATAAAGGGAAAAAGAACTATATAATACAATTTATTTTTAAAGATTTGAAACACATAATTTGAGTAAATGAAGACTTGGGTTTACTGTTCTTAGGTCATATAGTGTATGATTCATGTTGTATATGAGAGTACTTCAAAAATTTTGTGGAAAGTGAAATTGAAAGATAAGTTTGGGGCTGGTATTGTGGTGAAGCAAGTGTGCTTCCGCCTGTGTCTCTGGCATCCCATATGGATGCACACTGAGTCCCATCTGCTCCACTTCTGTCCAGCTCCATTCTTAAGCACCTGGGAAAGCAGCATAGTATAGCCCATGTGCTTGGGCCACCACACCCATATGGGAGACCTGAAAGAATATCCTGGATCCTGGCTTCAGATGGGGCAACCCTGGCCATTGCAGCCATTTGAGAACTCAACCAGTGAATAGAAGATCTCTGTCTCTCTCCCCCTCTCTGTAACTCTGTAACTCTTTCAAGTAAATAAAAATCAATCTTAAAAAAAAGAAAGATAATTTTATTTTGGTTCAAAAGAAAAGTTTTAAATCTGTGCAAAAATGAGATCTTCAGAAAGTTCATGGAAAAAAATGTATAGAAAATGTATTGTGAAAAACTTACGGGTTTCAAACTCTTTTTGTACCAAAATAAACTTATCTTTTAATACCATTTGTCCACTTACTAATACTATGATTTAGGTTAAAGAAAATTATACAAAGAATTGATTAGGGTAGTCCATAGAGCCTAGCCAGTCTCCACAGATGTATATAAAATATTAAATTATTTTCGACACTACTTGACAAAACATGTCACTGAAGATTCTTTTTTAGTAGAAGTTATCATTCCATTTATTTTTTTACCCCAGAAATAATGTAACAAGCACCACTTAGAATTATGATTTACCTTTACTTTGCAAAACATTTCTAGGCTAGGATTGGCAAATTATAACCCATGGGTAAAATCGAGCCCATGACTGTCTTTGAATGTCCACAAGCTAAGAATAATTTTCACATTTTAAATGAGTGGAAGAAGTCAGAAGAATACCATTTCGTGACATATGAAATTTAAATGAACTTCAACTTTTAGTGCCTATAAATAAAATTTTGCTAGAACACAAACACATTAGTTTATTTACATATTTTCCATGGCTGCTTTCATGACAGAGCTGAATGGTTTTGACACAGCCTGCAGCCCACAAAGCCTAAACTATTTACTCTCCGGCCCTTTAAGTATGTTGCTGGGGCAGGCATTTGGCTTGGGGGTTAAGATGCTGGTTAAGATCCTGCCCATACACCACATCACAGTGCCTGGGTTCAATGTCCATCTCTAATTTCTGCTTTTAGCTTTCTACAAATGCAAACCCTGGAAGGCAGCAGTGATGGCTCAAGGAATTCCTGCCACCCATATGGGAGCCCTGGCTTGGGTTACTAGCTCTCACCTTTGGCCCTGGTCATTTCGTTTCTCCACCCCCCAACTCCAAACCCAAATAAGTAAAATTTAAGTTTAAAAAAGGGGGCGGGGCAGCCTTGTGTAGCTAGTAAAGCCACCACCTGCAACATCAGCATCCAATATGGGCGCAGGTTCATGTCCCAGCAGCTCCACTTCCAGTCTACCTTCCTGCTAATGTGCCTGGGAAAGTGGCAAAGGATGGCCCAAGTACTTGGGCTCCTGCTCCCATGTGGGAGACCTAGAAGAAGCTCCTGGCTTTGGATGGGCCTAGCTCCAGCCATTGCAGCTATTTGGAGAGTGAACCAATGGATAGAAGATCTCTCTCACTCTCTCTACCTCTCTCTCTCTCTCTCTCTCTCTCTCTCTCTCTGTAACTCTGCCTTTCAAATAAATAAACAAATCCTTTAAAAAAAAAAAAAAAAGGTTTGCTGGCCAGCACCACAGTTCACTTGGCAATTCCTCTGCCTGTCGCGCCAGCACCCCGGGTTCTAGTCCTGGTTGGGGCGCCGGTTCTGTCCCGGTTGCTCCTCTTCCAGTCCAGCTCTCTGTTGTGGCCCAGGAAGGCAGTAGAGGATGGCTCAAGTGCTTGGGAGACCAGGAGGAAGCACCTGGCTCCTGGCTTCGGATCAGCGCAGCGCCGGCCGTGGTGGCCATTTTGGGGGGTGAACCAATGGAAGGAAGATCTTTCTCTCTGTCTCTGTCTCTCTCTCTCTCACTATCTGACTCTTCCTGTCAAAAAAAAAAAAAAAAGTTTGCTAACCATTTATTTGAATAATGTTATTCAAAATTTTAAAAAAAACTTGTCTATGTATTTTCATTTTATTGAAAGGCAGATAGACAAAGAGAGACAGAGAGAGATTTTCCATCCACTTGTTTGATCCCCAAATGCCTACAAAAGCCAGGGTTGGGCCAGGATGAAGCCAGGCATGCAGAATTCCATCTGGGTCTCCCACATGGATGGCAGAGACCCAAGAACTAGAGCTATCACCTGCTCCCATCCAGGGTATATACATTGGCAGGAAGCTAGATCAGAATCAGAGTAGGGGGAACTTGAACCAGGCACTTCATTATGGGATATGGCTGTCCCAAGAGGCAGCTTAACCAAGTGTACCAAATGCCTACCCTGGTATTCAAAACTTTTGATCGTGCATACATATCAGTGAGAAATCTTAGAATGTGTGTTTAAAATCTTGGCATATGTGTAAAAGTATATACATATGTATGTGTGTGTGTGTTTTAAATTATATACAGAATTGCAATTATTATTTTTGTGAACTGTTCTAATATAAAATATACACAACATTAATTTTTAATAGACTGAGTTTTCTAAAGATAGATGGACGTCCCGGTACTTTCTTTTTTATCTTAATGGATCGCTGCACATTCCCCAGGAGACCTCTGATACAGACTAACATTCACTTTCAGAAATGAGTGTCTGAGTTTGAAGAATCTATTATGATTAATATAAAATGCAGTATTTCTTCTTCATGTTGAAGAACTGTAGTGTGGTAGCCAAGTCCAGTCTTGGCTTTTCATTAGCTGTGAAATCTGCACATATTTTAGGAGTTCCTGCAGTTTCTCTGGATGACCAATGTCAGCTGGCGTGACACTTGTTGGAAGTGGGCACTCAGAGATTAAGGAAGAAAAGCTGAAGAAGAGCATGCTCCATTTTGATGAAAATCTTTCCAGAAACCATTTACTAAATTTCTCTGAGCAAAACCAATAAGGCAGTGGACTCAAGATAGGCTTAGAATGATGCCACATCAGTTACAGTCATCATCTGCATTTATAGAATCTCAGAGTAAGAAGGGACTACAGATGGTATTTAGTTCATCCACTATTTTATTTTATTTTATTTGTTTGACAGGCAGAGTTAGACAGTGAGAGAGAGAGAGAGAGAGACAGAGAGACAGAGAGAAAGGTCTTCCTTCCGTTGGTTCACCCCTCAAATGGCTGCTATGGCTGGTGCGCTACACCGATCTGAAGCCAGGAGCCAGGTGCTTCCTCCTGGTCTCCCACACGGGTGCAGGGCCCAAGCACTTGGGCCATCCTCCACTGCATTCCTAGGCCACAGCAGAGAACTGGACTGGAAGAGGAGCAACTGGGACAGAACTGGCGCCCCAACTGGGACTAGAACTCGGAGTGCCAGCGCCGCAGGCAGAGATTAGCCTATTTAGCTGTGGTGCCAGCCTATTTTATTTTATTCTTTAAAAGATTTTATCTATTTATTTAAGAGGCAGAGATTCAGAGAAAGGGAGAGACAAAGAGAAAAGTCTTCCATCTGCTGGTTCACTCCCCAGATGGCCACAACAGCCAGGGCTAGGCCAAGCCAAAGCCAGGAGCTTCTTTGGGGTTTCCCACACGGGTACAGAGGCCCAAGCACTTGGGCCATCTTCCAGTGGTTTCCCAGGCAATAAGCAGAGAACTGGATTGGAAGAGGAGCAGTACTGCAGGGGGAGGCTTAGCCAATTGCCACCTAGTTCAACCATTATTATCAAGTTGGATAAATTCAGTTGAGGGAAAGGTGGGTGTGTGTGTGGGAGAGAGAGAGAGAGAGAGAGAGAGAGAGAAATAAAGAGAAAGAGAGAGAGAAACCGTATCAAATGAAATACAACTCCTGAAATTGAAGTAATGATGATGGTTAGTTGGTTGGCCATAGTCATTAATAGATCTAATGTCAAGAGCTTGGCTAGATTTGCTATGGTCTCCCTGCTCTACTGAGAAAATGGCTTTTGTAAGCATTCCTTAAACTCTTCTCTCTCTCAGCACAGAGTGGAGAAAGGCATTCCTGCCAGTCCTTATGTCCAGAACTGAACATCGTCTGTATTGAAACCCAAACTCCTACCCACAAGCCCATAAAAATGAGTGGCAAGAGACGTGGAGACCTCTGCTTCTCCCTCATTATCCCGTCAACATCAGATAATTTTCCCTTCAGTGTTTGTCTTATGGACAAGGTTACATCTACAGGAATTTTCAGATTTACTTTGTGTTTTAAATTCTTCAAGATACAAATACCTTTCAAGAATGTTTGGAAAGCGGTTTCTTTCGGTCAATGATTATCCTTTACTGACCCCCTTTGCCTCCTCCCACCTTTGTTTAATCATTGCAGATGAATTTGCTACCCTCTGCGGAAGTCAAAGGCCGGGCTTTGTCATTGACATTTACACTGGCTTACCCGTTGGTGAGTTCTGAGCGGCAAACCTACGAGCTTTGTTGGAACTTTCTGCTTTTGCCTTTGTGTTAGGAAAGAGAGTACGCGCCATTATTTTCTCAGCTTGCTATTTTTTTCTTAGAAGGAAAAGTTGTTAAACAATGCCTTTAGCTCTGTTGAAACAATGATTTCTTGGTTTGAAAGAAACTTTGCAAACACCCTACGTGGCTCCACCTCATTGGCAGCAGCAGTTGTTGCTTATGATGAAGGGGGCTGGAAAGCTTTCCACAAAATTACAATCAAGTTTAGTTAAAGCAACCCTAGGCATCAACAAAGAGAAAGATTCTGGGAGGAAGGCCAGTGGACGTTTCATTCGTCTGTAATTCCCAATCCTTCTGACTAAGACAAGTTCAGTATGACTTTTCATACCAAACCTTCTGTGTAGGTTGTGCACATAAAACCCTTCTTGTGGATCAATTTTTATCTCACATGGACTCTACTCAGGTCATCTGCTTGACAAATTTCAGATGCGAAAGAAAAGTCTTTTCCACCTGAGGCTCTGTCTGGTAGTGAGAAGAGAGACCATGACCGCAGTGGAGATACTTGTGTGAGCTTCAGAAGTATGGCACAGTGTTCAGCCAATGCAGGCCATGCCCTTGCGGTTTCAAACCAAATAATATAAAAGTGGATGGAAAGCTATTGCATTCGCAGTTTTTCTCTCATGTGATTTATTTGCATCCTTAGATGCCCTCTTATGTCTGAGCAGTTGTGTCTGGTAGCAAACACCACCATTGCTATGTTCCACCTTATTCCTGAGAAGTGAACTGAAATCCACATCAGTCTTTCCAGTGACCTTGTTTAAGAAAACAAGGGTCTGGTCCAGCAATCAGCCTGGCTCCCTCAGTGCCAAATCCATATGGCTCCACAGTCTAGTCAATGTCCAAAGAAACTTCATGGTTTGGAAGGAAAAGCTGCTAAATGACATTGGCATGAAACACCTGGCCCCAGCTGCTTTGTTTTTCCCCTTCCCAAAAACAGATCTTTTCATCTCCTGGGGATCTGTGATCAGAAGATAAGTAGTCTCTAATAATGATGGTTCTCCATGACTGGAGCAGGCGTGTGCCCAGCAAGGCCTGCCTCGCAAGGTTGGCAGTAAGCAAAGACTTGAAAATGGTATTAGCATAGTCCACTAATTGAGCTCAAAAGGCCTCAAACATCATCGAATCCAAATGCCTTGCCTCACATTTGAGGAGACAGAGGCCCACACAGGGAAAGGGACTCACCCAAGGCCACCTAGCTAATTGATAACAGAACTGGGACCGGAACCCACTCCTGACCAACCTTCTTTGCCTCTAGCCCTTGGAAACTGGAAAGTTGATATTCAGCAATATACTTATTGTTAGCAAATCCCACCATGACAAAATATTTAGATAACTGAGAAACTTTGTTTTGTTTAAGATTTATGCTCTCCTTCTAAAAGGTCTGAAGATTGTTGGCATATAGAGTTCATTCATAGGGGGTTAAAATGATAGCATGTTTATTAATCTTGTCTTAAAATATAAACTTTTCAAAGTTGAAACTCAAAGAAAATCCAGAGGGAATAAGAAAACTAAGTTTTATTTATCCATATATATATGGATATATATGGGTGTATATAATATATGTATATATATATATATATATATATATAGTTTGCTATTTTATGCCTGCCTATGGCTAGAGACCTGATTCGGCCTATTATTATTAAACTTGGTAATAATGCATTACTTACATTTAAAACAAGTGGATGTGACTATAATATTTCATATTTTAACCCACACTCAAAAAAAAAAAAAAAAAACCCACACTCTTCTGAAATTGCAGCAGTGTTTGTAGGCTTCCCTTGAATCTGTGAACATCCTCTTACAGCTTCTGAGAACAAAGTAACTCCCAGAGGCTGTAATAGATAAACAAAGTAGCTCAACGACAGCAGCAGAGACCTGGTGAACTGGAAAGACTTGTGACTGTCAGGAGGTTAGGAAAGGACCCCTCCAGAATAACAATTCTGTGACGATTGTGTGATGCAAATAAATAAAAGGAAGGCGGGGTTTCCTATTGGCAGACTCCTGGTGTCTAATCCTGACCCTGCTTCTTCTGGGCTGCGTGGTCTTTGGCAGGTTACACCCTTGGTCCCCACTGCATCCTCTGCATAGTGAGGATAATCATGTCACCCTGAGACCGTGTCCTGGGGTGGCTGTGATGACTCAGTGAGTAAAGGCAGGCTGGATGCTTGAGGAAAGCACCAGGCATGCAGCAAGATACTGTTAACACTATTACTATTACTATTGCTATTATTATTATTACTACTAATACTGTTGTCCTAGAGAAATTTAAGTGGCCTGGAGTTCAGAGCATGTAAGACAGTGATGAATCCAAGCCTGGCTGATGAGGGGGTGATGCATGCCCACTAATCCCCCTCCGTAGCTGGCTGGCTCTACTTACAATGACCCACTTCCACACAATTTGAATTGAGTACTTGGAGTTTGTCACGTAGAATGCTAAGGACTAGTAGCACTAGTGCAGCAGCCAGGCCCAGCCCCAGGCTCGTCAGGAAGTACACAGTCTACCACACCAGTCCCTGTCCAGTGCTGGCACCATCCTGGCTTCCATTCCCACACCTCACTCACCTCCTCTCTAAAGCCAGATAAAGGAGGAGGGGAGCACAAGTGGAATCTTTACTCTTGGCAATCACTGATTCTCCTCATTTGGGACGCCCACAGCACCCAGTGAGTACAAAGAAGGCTCCTACCTGCACAAAGGGGATGTTCTGAAACAAGCCCAAAAGATAGGTACCAAATCCACATAGACACACGAGTGTCTGGAAAGTGATTTAGGTGGTTCAGCTTGCTATTCATAGGTGCCCTCTACTCCCTTCACTGCCTCCCCCACACACATACATTCAATCCTGTCGCATGTGGGCAGAGATCATGTGCTGTAGTGTCACTCATGGGTGGCTGCTCTGTTTCTAGATATTGATGAATGCCGGGAGATTCCTGGGGTTTGTGAAAACGGAGTATGTATCAACATGGTTGGCAGCTTCAGATGTGAATGTCCAGTGGGATTCTTCTATAATGACAAGTTGTTGGTTTGTGAAGGTAAGTGGTTCTGTGACTCTGTCATGTCCACAAAGGAGCCACCTGATGAGACACTTTAACCACACACAGAAAACTTCACAGCACTGACATTTCAGAAATGCATCAAGCTATAGAAATGGTGAAGGGCATGGTATGAAACAACATGAAATTCCATGCCAAAAGAATTCATTAATTCCCCATGGAAAAACCAGGACGTGCGTCCTGCAGCCCTCTTTGCCCAGCACACAATGTATCAGATTTCCCGGCTGATATGGAAAAGCTTTCAATTCTCGGGTGTGTCACATGGATTGTTTTGGATTTTTTTTTTTTTGTTTTTTTGTTTTTTTGTTTTTTTTGGATATGCAGAGTTAGTGAGAGACAGAGAGAAAGGTCTTCCTTCCGTTGGTTCACCCCCAGTATGGCCGCTACGGCCAGCGCACTGCCCTGATCCAAAGCTAGGATCCAGGTGCTTCTCCTGGTCTCCCATGGGGTGCAGGGCCCAAGCACTTGGGCCATCCTCCACTGCACTCCAGGGCCATAGCAGAGAGCTGGACTGCAAGAGGAGCAACCGGGACAGAATCCGGCACCCCAACCAGGACTAGAACCTGGGGTGCCGGCGCCGCAGGCGGAGGATTAGCCTAGTGAGCCGCTTTTGTTCACACTGCCTGAAAATGAGCGCGTGGACAGTCAACACTAGCTGAATCTCAAAATCAGTGTTCTTTTCCAAACAGAGACTTTGCTACTCCCAAGTGAAAACAAGGTTAATGCAAATATTCCAAACACATGAAAAAATTCCAAATGGCTAGAACAGCAAATTTGATTTTATAGGAAGAATGTTGGCATGCATGGAAATGATATTTCTTTTTCATTTTTAAATTACCTCCTGTTGCAATGTACGTGCACACACACACACACAGTGATTCTGAGCATTCCTTATAGTACTTCATATTTTTTACCCTACATCTGGGGAAGATAGTCTTCTTTTACATTTTTGTAAAAGGGACATTACTGGTTATGAAATATACAATGTTCCCTAGGACAGCTGGAATAATTTTTATTTAGTACTTATACTTAGGGCCTCTAGTAGAGTTTTGTTCATATCAGTAACATAGAGTAAACTCTAGTAGAGTTTGTTCATATCAGAAAAAAAATTCGAGCATCTATTTTAATGCTTTTAATTTTTAATACTGAAAATTCCCCTTTTTAAAATGGGGGACAACATATACACCACAAGTAAAGTTACAGCCCTGATTGCCTACTTGTTATGTTCTCCTCTCCTGGCTTTCAGTTGCTATTTCCAAGTCGGCACCGGTCCCTTCCCCTGCCTGCTGTGTGGGTTAGTGGGAATGGAGTGGGAGCCATTCGGAACCTCCCCAAGATGGTAGTCAATTTAGGCCTTGGCCTCAGTTCCCAGGCTCTGGGAAATCATCAAGAATCAGGTGCCTGGGATAGAGGCATGGATGTGGGAAAGGAGAGGAGGACCCATGGTAGCATGCTAAAGGTGGCTGTCTTTCTCATAGCCGTGCTCTTCTTCCTCCCACACATGCCTCGGGATGCCTGACACCGTCTCGTGGCATTTCCCCTTCTCTTTCATCCAGAGGTCCTGGGCTGGCTCCCATGACCACACACCACCCATGACCACCAAGCCAACCTGTATTCTGCTGTATCTAAGAGACTGAAGAAGCTCAGATGTACCAATGCCAGGCACGTGGCTGGCAAGGTAGCATTCAGTGGCTATGGAGATGACTAAGGGCTGCTCTTTCTGGTTTCACAGAATATCCTTCCTGAAACAGCATCTCATCCAGGTGCAGCTGCCTCCTAGCACTCTCTTAGTTCTTAGAATCAGAAAATGAAGGCTGACTTAATACTGATTTAATTCATGCCTGAACAAGGCTGAAACTGGAATGGATTCCAAAAGTGACTAATGGAACTTGCTTCTGTTCTCCCCAAGTATGCACATGATCAGAAGTTAGGCTACTGCATCATGGAAATGCTTGTCTGGGACACTTTGGCTTCCCTAATGGCACAAACAGTATTTCAATATACCCTTGCTTAAGAACAGTCAGACCTGGTGAGTGAGATGGTGCTGGTCTCATGGCAACCAAAGCAGGCACACTTCTACTCTTGTGTCTCTTGCAGACAGGCATGGTCTACCCATCTGGTCAGAAACTCACACCGAGGATGATCCTAAGGTTTTCCTGTCACAGTGACATGTGCCTAAAAGGCATCTGTTGGTGCATTTTGCCACTTCCTTTTGGGAACTTATTTAGCAGAGCTAACCTCTGTGTGCAGACTTAGAACTGGCACGGAGAAAATACTGTCACCTATGTCATAGACTATTCATGAGAAGATAATGTGTCTTCTTCCCTGTAGGGTAGCCTGGACTGTGCAGTCATTTCTGTGATGCCATGAACTTGAACTAGATTATGAGCCAAAGCCATGGCACACACAATATCCATTTTATTCTTTTCTTTGATAATGAGTGTTAGGTTGTTTTTAGTAGTTTTATGCACAACTTTCCATGTTAGTTTTCCTAGATTTGACTGCCTTATGTTTATAATTTGAGCAGGCGTTTCTACAGCCCTGCAGGTCAAGTTCTCTCTACAGACAGGAGCATCCACACCGCCTGGACGCCTGATAGAAATGCAGAGTCTCAGGCCATTTCACGAAAGACATGCTGAGTCCAAATCTGCCTTTTACCAAGATTCCGAGGGATTCCTATGAGCAGTAGGGTTACGGTGCTCTGAGCTGCAGACCTCACAGTTTTCCAGACAAAAGCAGCCTTGTTGAGTCGTAAAATGCTGGGGCTTTGAGTCCACACACGACTTCCTACAGTATTAGTCTGTATCCATAGCATGTGCTGGTCCTAGCAGTCAGGTTGCGTAAGATTTTTTCAAAATATGATCATCATGTGAGAGCCCATATGTGTTCATATTCAAGTACTTGTACCCATGGATAATTTTCACTGAAGTGAAAAATTGTAAATAATGGATTTTTAGTCTTCCATTCCCTTTTTTTTTTTTTAAATCTTATTTTCTAGCAGTTTTGGGTTCACAGAAAAATTGAGAGAAAGGTACAGTTATTTCCCATATACCTCCTGTCCTACAAATCCATAGGTTCTCCTATTGCCAACCTCCCCCACCAGAATAGTACAGTTGTTACCACTGATGAGCCCACACAGACACATCATCTCCACTTGGTCTCCTAGTTGAATACAGGGATCACCCTTGGACTTGTACATTCTGTGGAGTTGGACAAATATATGATGACAACTATCCACTATTGTAGCATTATCCAGAGCAGTTTCACTCCCCTACAAGTCCTCTGTGTGTTACTTATTCATCCCTCCCCACCTTCAACTCCTCTCAAAACTGTTTTTTTTTTTTTCTATTTTTGTAGTTTTGCCTCTTTCAGAATGTCATGCATTTAGGATCATACAGTACATAACCTTTTCAGATTGGCTTCTTTGCTTAATATGTGTTTAAGTTTCCTCTATGCCTTTTCATGACTTGATAGCACATTTCTTTTTAGCTTTAGAGGTTTCATGGTTTATTTATCCATTTACCAACTAAAGGATATCCTGGGTGCTTCCAAGTTGTGGCAATTATGAATATAGCTGGGGTAAATATCTCTGTTGTCTTTTCAATAGATCCAATCAAAGTAAAAACATATAAATCTGTTTTTGCATGAGAGGCTTTGTCAACTCAATACCAGATTCTGTTCCGGACTCTGTTCTCCTCCTAACTAGATTCTTCCCTGCTTGTAGATATCGATGAGTGCCAGAACGGCCCAGTTTGCCAGCGTAACGCAGAGTGCATCAACACTGCAGGCAGCTACCGCTGTGACTGTAAGCCTGGCTACCGCTTCACCTCCACGGGACAGTGCAACGGTATGTAGTGCCCCACTGGTTGAGCACTCATGTCCACCCAGGGGTTCATCTCCGCCAAGCTTCAGATACCTGGATTTCTTTTGAAGAACACATGAGTTAGGATTCAGATTGATGAACTCAGTGACGCTGGAAAAAAGAAAACTGTTAAAATGTCTAAACACTTAGCTTTTTCCCCTTTTATAATTGAGATATTGGCAAAGGCTTCAAGGAGTCATTTATAGAAATAGATTTCATATTTACCTATTTGCTGCTTCATCTGCAAATGCCTACAGATATACGCACATGCATAAGTATATGTACAGACCCACATTACCTTATCCGGTGTTCAGGACCAAATAACTTTTTTTTCTTTTGTCTTCCATGTAGTTCCCCTTAGGCAATGATATTTCTTGGTCACACATCCCAAATCTAGACAGTGAACCTGTTCTGAGCTGGGCCACATTTACCTGCATACGCTGGACAAACAAAACCAATAGCATCACTTTTCTCCCCAAACACCTGATAAATAAAGATCACTCATTGAAGGTAGCAGACATTAGCAACCTCTGATGAGCAACCTCTAACCTCGGTGAGAAACTGACTCCCATAGAAGTTATATTTTGTTGTTGTTGCTCACTTTTGTCAGGAACGTAGTAGAAACAAGAAGATTGGATGAATTCTCAACCCAAATTAATGGTAAGGTTATTCAGTTTCTGATGAGACCTTATACCCAGTGTTATGAAAATTAAAACACTGTTATCTCTTCTTAGAAGCAAAATAATCCCTCAGAATGATTTTCTTATAATTTTTAAGTAATTAAAATCATTGTGTAGTTAGCAAAGAAATCAGGAAGAATGTGTTATTCTGCGTATGCTTCATTTCATAGTGAGTTTCCTGGATACTTTATGCATTTGTGAATGAAGCAACTCAGGGGAATATGGTCAGACTTTCCTTGGATTTCCTTGCCTGCCAGTGATTAAGTGGTAGGAAGTGCACTGCTCTCTGTAGGGTATTTTGCATTGTTTTATGAGACCTTGGTGGGAAGAGGGCGTAATAGCAGAACAAAAAATCACTTTGAGAATCAAGACTTGTTTTGTTGGGTTTAAAGGAACATGTGCAAGTATTTAGCATTTTGTCAGCAAAGCCGTTGTTACCCATGTATTAAAAATAGAGGACAGGAAAAGTAGGGACGTCTCTGATATGAACCACAATACACTAGTGAAACTTGGCATCGATACCACTTCCCTGCATTTTACTCTTAATTTATATTTCTTTGGACCTGGGTGAAATAATACCAGTCAAAACACAGAATGACTGATATATACTATCATAAAGGACTTGTCATTTCATACCATTTCACACTCAGGGAAGAAAGAGGGACAGAGCTATTTTATAGATCAAGACAAGATATCCAATCCATAGCCTGAGGAGGCTTAGCCTTATTTTCTTGTAGAATACTAACATAACAGTGTTAGCAGAGTAAGTGTTGTGGGTGAGTGTTGTTTGTAGCCAAAAGCTCAACTTCCCTCATTCGTTGACATCTTCAAAAGAAAGGGAATGTACTTGAGTTTTGCAGCATTTCAACCTCTAGTGCTGAAGGTTTCATTCCAGGATGTCTTCATTTACATTTACTTTAGATGAAGTTTGCGGTGCCTTTAAATGCTGTCCCATACTTGGAAGTGTGCAGGCATGTTGTGAAGTACTCGTCTTCACCTGTGTTTAAAAAGAGAAGAACCAAAACTCCCTCTTACTCATAAGACTTTTATTTGAATTACTAAATACATCATTTCAAGTCCAAACAATAGCTGACTATAGCAGCCATATTGTAATGAGAGATCTGAGAAAAGATTTAGCTACCTAAGTTCTGGGATGCTAATCTGACCTTGGGAGCTGCATGGTTACAGCAGAAGCACTCCCTTCTGAGATATCCTTGCCCAGCTAAAGACAAGAGGCATTTTCCTTCCAGCCACTTCCTCCTAGTTCCTCCCCCACACCACTCTTGTGCACTGGGGGAGGAGGGGTGCACCGACAGCTTTTTTTCCTCAGTAACCCATTCAACCCTCCTATCCCAATTTTTTGTATGATCTCCTGGGAGTTTTAAATCTTGGTGCTTGTATAAACCCAGTTTTCTGGTGTTAAAACAAGAGGAAAACTTCACAATCAAATTCTCTTGAGTTATAGCTTTCTATTCTACTAATAGAACCTCCATATTTCATTAAATTCTATCATGAAATAAGCAGTAGATGAGAGATGATTCTTAAGTGAAGACCCTTTAATGCTCTCTATTTCCTTATGCTACTCTGACATAAGGTCGGTCTGGTTGCCTACACACTCCCAGATCCAGTACTGCCCAAGGGTGCCAGTGGTTTGGGATATCATGTTAGACACTGACACCTGTCCTACTTCCTCAAGAACAACTCCTTTCATTGAGCTTGGGAGTGAAAATCAATTTCCTCTGACTATCTTGGGGAAATTCTGGTCATTTTAAACCTATTTTCTCAAATAGGAAACATATTTTGTTAAGTAGCTCTTTTACACAGGGTAGCAGTAACTCCTGAACTGCTCCATCTCAATTTCCCATCCAATGATGTAGTCATCCTCACTTTTAAAAGTTTGGTGATTCCTCAGCCCTAGCAAGAGGTAGTGATACAAATGGCAGCTAGAATACATGGGACAGAGAATATAGCTTTCCTCTGGGATGGGAAAGGTTATCTGTGCAGCAAAATGTATTCATTCCCAATTGCTGTTTCCTAGTGAATGCAGTATGTGAACAGCAAGTCTGGGTTTTCCCGTTAAGAACAGGATGCTCTACAGCATTTGCTGCAAAGATGACAGTGTATTTTCTTTTGTGAGAGTAGGAAAACCAGGACGATACAGCACTCTTCAGATTACATTTACTCTAAACTCAGTTTTGAGAGCTTTAGAAAAATCAGAGACACAAATAAGCATGTAATTACATTGTCTGCTAATTCATGCATTAAATTCTGCCCCTTAGCTAATCAGATTTCAGGAAAGCAACAAAGATTCAGTGGATAATAAATATAATTTAGAGCTTACAGACTGGCAGAAGCAAGTTGGGAGGGTTTTCCCTCAAATAAATATGAATAGAGAACAAAAACATCATTAGGATTATCCAGTGCTGCAGGAGCCATGTTGGACATGAAGGCATGGTTCAGATGGAGTAAAAGGTTATAGGACTAAGAACAATGAGATGGAACTTAAACAAGGGACAGCATGGCTTATCCATTAACAAAAACTTAACCTTAGCAATGTGATTTGTTTGATGTAAATTAACAGGAGCCATAAAAGTGCCCATGACTAGCAAATCTTGACTAGACAAAACATCTCAATTAATTCTACAGATCATGACACCACTTAGGCAGGTAATCAGCCAGAAAATCCTCCTAACTAGATTTTCTCCCCTCGCTACTTCCCAGTTTTCTCATCTTTCAGAACATTTTGGTTCCTGTCACTGGTTTTCATTCTTTCATGCATTATTATACTCTGAATCTCCTTCATAAATGAGAGTCTTAGCAGTTTTGAGGAAAAAGTAGGCATAATGCCAGTGTCCAGTTCACTAATTTAGCTTAGAGCTGGAGTTAATCCTAGAACAGTGCTTAGAAGTCAGTCATTCAACTAGATTTTGTTTCCATTGAAATGCTCAAGGTGCTTTTTATTTACAGATCGCAACGAATGTCAAGAAATCCCCAATATATGCAGCCATGGGCAGTGCATTGACACTGTTGGGAGTTTTTATTGCCTCTGCCATACAGGTTTTAAAACAAATGCTGATCAAACAATGTGTTTGGGTAAGTTTGTGTTATTTGCTTTTTCCCCTTCATCTCCTATTGGATAATGCATTTGCATCCAAATACTTATGAAATTTAACACTAAGTCTTGCAGTAGTTGTGTTGCTATTTACAGAATAAAAACACAGGCAACTGGACAGCTATAACATCTTATTTAATGTTAAGCAATCTGAACTTAATAAACTTCTTCCTTGATATGCATTTGATTAAGGAATAAATAGGAAAGGATTAAGAAACAAATTAATTTTTCTTAATGCTAATAGCCTATTATTCTTTTTAAATCTTGAATGAATTCCCATCATTAGAAAAGATTCAGTTTTTGAGTGTGAGAATGGGTATTTTTTTCTGGACAATCTGTAGTTTGGACCAGATCCTCAGAGGCAGATTTAGGGACTGGTGCTGTGGCATGGTAGGTAAATACACCACCTGCAGTGCCAGCATCCCGTTTGAGTATTAGTTCGAGTCCCGGCTGCTCCTCTTCCGATCCAGCTCTCTGCTATGGCCTAGAAAAGCAATAGAAGATGGCCCAAGTCCTTGGGCCCCTGCACCCATGTGGGAGACCTGGAAGAATCTCCTGGATCCTGGCTTCGGATGGGCGCATCTCCGGCCATTGTGGCCATCTGGGGAGTGAATCAGCAGATGGAAGACCTCTCTATTTCTCTCTGCCTCTACAGATCCTTTGATTTTTTTTTAAGATTTATGTATTTATTTTGAAAGTCCGAATTTCAAAGAGGGTTGGGGGAGAGACACAGAGATCTTCCATCTGCCGTTCATTCCCCAGATGGCAACAATAGCCAGGCCAAATCCAGGAGCTTCGTCTGGATCTCCCACATGGGTGGCAGGGGCCCAGACATGGGCCCATTTTCTGCTGCTTTCCCAGGCCATTTGCTAATGAGAACTGGATTGGAAGTGGAGCAGTCAGGACTCTGACCGGCACCCAAATGGAATGCTGGCACCTCAGGCAGCTGCTTACCCACTCTGCAACAACACTGGCCTCTACAGACCCTATAAAGGCAATAATAATAAAAATAAATAAATAAATAAAATAAAAAAGAAAGAAAGAAAAATATTTTTCTAGAGAAAAAAGCTCTGAATTTTAAATCTCTGCCTTGGTTTATTTTGTCAAGCTGTTGATTTAGAATAAACTTTATAACATGTAATCAATCTTCTCTCCTCTTCTTTCTTTTTCTACTTCAATGCAACACCCATTACATCTTTGGGGAACTTTTAGAACGTGAGTTAGTTTCACAGCTGAAGAAGAACAATCACTAGCGTAATGTTTAAACTGCTTGTCTTTGGCTTTAACTGGATTCGTCCATGAGGGAACATTCTCATACAGGTTTGTCTACCCTGGAGTAATGACACATTTGAAGCTGAAGCAGCATGATCATCCTGGCTCATCACCCTTGCATAGCCATTAGAAATTACCCAACTTTCTCCTTCCATCTGGATTTTATGGAATCCCTTAACAAAGAACCTGCCCAACCAAAGAGCTTCACCAACATGGCTGAAAATCGATCAGTTGATTGATGGCATAGTGACTCCTCTGGATATAGTCTTCACACACACTCAATTAGACTCATTTTGAGGTCAGAAATAGCTTCCTGATTTGGGTTCACAAATAATCTATCTTCATGTCCAAAATCTGGACAGGAAGAAAATCATACATATGATCATACCGTTCTGGCATCCTTAGTTTTTTTTAACCTTCCACTCCTTCTCTATCCCTTCATCCTTGCCCTTTCTTTTTGTGTCTCTTTCTTTCAGATCAGCAATATCAAATGTCTTCCATTGAAATTGTTAATTTCCTCTTAGCTGCTGTGGCTAGTTGCAAAGACACAAAGATACTAAGATAGCTCTATGAAATAGTGAAAGAGAAAATTCATAAGCCAATAAAAAGAAATAATATTGGAAGAATGCACAAGAGAACCAAATAGAATGTCATCACATTAGGTTAGTTCAGAAAAAGGAGATAATTATCATTGTTGGAAGTTGTATGTTTAAGAAGTGACTTGGAAAAGTGAAAGGATGTCTAAAGTGGCAAGTGAGCTAGAAAGCAAAGTTATTTTGTTGTTGATTTCAGGGTAATGCCAGGTGAGTCACTACTTTTTGGTAAATTGGAGTGAGAATCTTAGAGGCTAAAGTGTGCCAAAGGTGGCAACAAATCAAGACCCAGATGAGCACAGAATTTTTTCCATTTTCAAGTGAAAATATTTGAGAAAAGTGGCAAGGGTGGAGAATTCTAGAAGTAAATAGAATAAAATAATTCTTGTCCAGTTCTCATGTCCTTAGCTTGCCTCCTTTCACATTCCAACCATGAATAGGATGGATTCCCAAGGTTTAGAACTTTGCCTCTTGCTGGTTTCTCACTATCACTGGTGGAGCTAATACTGACACCCACAAGTTCTCAGGCTACATGTGAGATTTTGTGAACCCCAAAATGCTTTCTTACTCCCCGTAGTAACTACAAAAGTGCTTTTTCCACTAGTAATTATGTTTCTCTGTGGACTGTGTTCCTACTAGACATAAATGAGTGTGAAAGAGATGCCTGTGGGAATGGAACTTGCCGAAACACGATTGGCTCCTTCAACTGCCGCTGCAACCACGGTTTCATCCTGTCTCACAACAATGACTGTATAGGTGCGTGTGCAAAATTGTTCACTGCCAAAGCAAGTCAGTTTTACGTGTGTTCTTTAGAATTAGCATCACCTCTAGTGTGCTGGCTGTCTTGTAAAATAGACGCCATTTTATGCATAACAGTTGGTCATAGATCTTGTAAGATATAATGTGCTAATTAAGTATCAAATCTAGTAACTATTACTATGATTACAATGTTCATGAGCATCTATAATTTTTTATTCTTTGTATAGAAATTACATGATTCAGGAACAATGTTGACATTCTTGTCCAGATGACTCACTGTAGTCTCTTAAAAGAAATAAATTACTAAATCTATAAAATCGCCCATGTAAAACATGCTAGGCAACAGTAATAAACTAAATTTTTTCTGTGCTAGAGATTAATGTTTTATACTGCTGATTGCAAGAATATTAAATAATTCATTCAGCTGAATTGTGTGTTAGTAAATCGGTTTTAGCTTTTCAAAAATCAAAGATAATCAAGGTGACACATATAAATTCTCATATAGATGATCAGTTTCTAACAGAATCATGTAATCTTGTTGTTAGTTTTGGATAGGTGCTTAAAGCCAGGTCTATTGTTACAAGTTAAATTTGCATTGTAATCTCCTAGATTTGGCAGAGCCAGCAAAAGCCACTGAAGCTCAAAATAAGTATATTTTCCCCATAGAGCATTGTTGGGATTATGACATTTTCATTGGAATTTATTAGAGGTTTTTGTTTTTGGCAGATGTTGATGAATGTGCAACTGGAAATGGGAACCTTTGCAGAAATGGCCAGTGTATCAATACGGTGGGCTCCTTCCAGTGTCAGTGCAACGAAGGCTACGAGGTGGCTCCGGACGGGAGGACCTGTGTGGGTAAGTGCAGGGCTGCAGAGAGCCAGGATACAGTGTGCCCGGAGGTCAGACTGTGTGTCCCCATCCTGATCCTTCCTTCTGGAAGTCTGCAAGAAAAATCAGAGTAGGACTAACTGATCCAACCTATAAGGCCTTTGTGTGTGTGTCTGCACACACACATGTGATACACTTATATGTCGTATATAATCACTTTCCCTTATTTCTTTTTCTTTTTCTTTTTTTTTCTTTTTTTTTTTTTGACAGGCAGAGTGGACAGTGAGAGAGAGACAGAGAGAAAGGTCTTCCTTTTTGCCGTTGGTTCACCCTCCAATGGCCGCCGCGGTAGCGCGCTGCGGCCGGCGCACCACGCTGATCCGGTGGCAGGAGCCAGGTGCTTCTCCTGGTCTCCCATGGGGTGCAGGGCCCAAGGACTTGGGCCATCCTCCACTGCACTCCCTGGCCACAGCAGAGAGCTGGCCTGGAAGAGGGGCAACCGGGACAGGATTTCTAAAAATTAAGTCATTGTACTCAGAGAGGAGTTATATTTAACAGTCAAGTAGTTAAATTGTTCTGTCAACACTTGTGATTCCATCCCTGTTTTTTCCTTTAAAATACTGTTTTGTAAACTACTATTTAATCTTTCAGGTGTCCTCAAAATCTTCATACTCACTTTTCATGTTACAGTTTGCTATAAATGCTTAATTGTTGTCAGGTAAAATAAAATGTATTTGTTAGATTGTATACTTTTGAAACCTGATAAAGCTTACTTTTATTATCATTTATCTTTCTCCTCATCAGAATTTTGTCTACTTTAATTAGCTTTACATATTTCTTTGATTTAATTCCAGTTTCTTTGAATTTTGTTTGCTTAACAAAAATCATACCAATGGGCACCTCTTTCTTATTTTTTTCCTTTTCTATCTTTGCAGACATCAACGAATGTCTTCTAGAGCCTGGAAAATGTGCACCGGGTACCTGTCAAAACTTGGATGGGTCCTATAGATGCATTTGCCCACCTGGATACAGTCTGCAAAATGACAAGTGTGAAGGTAGGAGAGCTATCGATGTTTGTAAATGGGCAGTACTGGTCACTGCACTGGAATTACCAAGCCAGAGGGTTTTTTGTTTTTTTGGGTTTTTTGCTTGGTGTCTTCATTTTTTAATATTTTATCAGAAACAAATCCAAGGGCAAAAGATATGATTTGTAGCCTCATCTTTCTGGCCCAGATGAGAGAACAGCTCATTCTGTGTCAGTCTCTAGTAATTATTTTGCTCTGTGTGTATAGCTGGCCATACAGTCTTGACCTTGTTCCACAAAATTTTATATGGCTTATAAAAATTCCGTATCTCACTTCAATTATTCCTGAAGTACGTGTTTTTAAATGGCAGTAGTTTGCAACTGATTTAAAATCAACTGATTGCAACTGATTTAAAATCACTAAGTGCTCACATTCAAGACTGAGTATGGTTATATGACTTGTCTATGTTGTTTTCACCTATAGAGTAGTAGAAATGTGTTATTACAAATACATTTTCAAAAAATGTATAGTATTGCATTCCTTTGATTTCAACACATATGTCATGACATTGAGTGAAAGACATTAAATTACCAGATCTCCATAAATAAATAGAAGTGAAAAAACTTTCGAGAAGTCACCTAGCTCATGCCTTTCCCTTTAAACAGATCTGTATCTAATCCACAGTGAATGATAATTTTCTGCACTTTTAACATGTCAATGTGAAATTTTATACATCCAAATTAAAAAAGCAAAGGATTGATGCTTTAAACAGAAGTACAAATGAAAACTATTATTTTACTTTTATTAATGATTGGTTTTATTTGTTCCATGATGAATATGTAATTCCCCTAAAAGGAAAACAATGGAGATATATAGAAATAAAAACATTTTTCAAATGGTGAATAAGTATTCCAGTTCTACACTCTTTGTCCCCATTCATAAGAGGTTGGCACCTACAGGTTTATTTCTGCCACAAGTGAAGGAATCATAATAATGATGACAAAAACAAATATTTGACCATTTTTACAAAACTTAATTTTTTTGTTAAGAAAATATTGCATGTGGAGGTAGAAAGAGTGTGAGAATGGAGTAATTTGATCATCAACAGTGGTTTGGATTCATCAATGAGCCACAGGTTTCATGACACAATTATAAATGCAACCTTCTACCACAGAATGAGGGAAAAGCTGATTTTGCATTGTCCATAATCACTGTGCATTCCACATTTCTAGAATAACTCATTGTGATATTTACAATTTTAAGTCAAGATAATGGAGTTAGTTTCGTAACTTTTTCTTGGTTGGATCTCTTGAGAATAAATTGTGTAAGTGAATACATTTTAGTGTGGGTAGAACTCTTTTCACAAACATGTCAAAGTAAAGAGCCCCAAGATACAAGAGATATTTTGTGTTTTGTTGGAAAACAAAATGTTTTCATAAACATAGTATGACTCAGAGTTAAGACTTACCACTTTCTGCACTACAAATTCCTACTGAAAGTCAGGGGAGAGATGGGTGAGTTAGCAGAATAGAGTGGCCATACTTTTCCATAAGTTGGGTGATCAAATAATTAATGACCAAACCAAGACAATTTTAAAAGTGAAAAAGGGCACTAATAGTGAAGTTAGGTCAACATGCATAAGCAGGAACTCTTCTAGGCAAAGTAGGACTATTCAAACTTTGCTGCAGACCACCCTTGTGGGAGCTAAGATTCGTTCGTATGCTGAAGAAAACTTGCCACAATTCTAACTGTATCAGGTCCTCTTATCTCTCAGAAGAAAGAAAAAGCAACATGCAAATCAGAGTTAAGAGCTTCATCTTTTGTGCTGTCTTTAGTTTGTACTACAGAGGGGTGTACTTACCTTTGTGAGCATTTGTGTCCTTGTAAAATTCATAGTTCTAGGGCTTTAGAATAGGGTATTGGGAGAAGCTCTGTGGATGGGTGCACAGGCCTGCATGTCACATCGATTGGCTGGCTGTTGACACAGTTTACATCACAGCTTTTCTGCTTACTGTGCAGTGGTGCAGTGGGACTCTGGAGTTTCTTGTTTCTTTCCTAGCCTAGGATTGCATAAAATTACTCTAGGTTTTCTGATCAGCCAAGCAACTCAGTCCAAGTAAGAGAAGTTTATCACTGCACTCCTTAGAAGGTGCTTGCAGATTCCATTTTTACATCAGGAGGTTTCAAAACTAAATTTTTTTTAAAAATCACCACAGCTTAAAAATTGATACAGGAAAATGTCATTGAGATATGGAACAATAACTTCATTATTTGAATGGTTTTAAAACTGCACTGTCGTTTGTCCTCTACCATTTTGCATCTGGTACCTGATGTTGTCTCTGTTGTGTTTTGACTTTGACACATGTAATTCTTGTAGATATTGATGAGTGTGTGGAAGAGCCAGAAATCTGTGCGCTGGGCACATGCAGTAACACTGAAGGCAGCTTCAAGTGTCTGTGTCCAGAAGGGTTCTCCTTGTCCTCCACTGGAAGAAGGTGCCAAGGTAAATGTCTTTGAAGCCTTCGGACTTTCATTACTCTGTGTTTATTTGGTGTGGTCTTACGTTTTAAACATGGCACAGCTCCGACTCATTGTGAACGAGAAGATGGCGAATTTTCATTCACCCAGAGGTCTAATGATTACCAGATGTCAGGAGGTTTGTTTCTACTTTTAAGGTTAAAAACTCATCCATCAAGTTATGGTTGCTTATACAACTCTCTTGGCACCTCAGCCTGTCTCTCCTCTAAGAACACAGATGGTGATGGGCCCAGCCATGGGGGGTCACTATGAGCCACTGGAACAACAAAGCAGGAGGAGGGGGAGTCAGTGGGGCCCTCCCTGCCTCAGAAGAAGTAACCTGCTTCGTTGTGAGCCAAACCCAGACTTCCAGACAGAAAAATCACAGCTCAAACCATGATCCCGCTGGTAGATGGTGCCCATCCCTTATAGCTCAGGTTCTCTAAGGAAACAGAAAAATAAATGTACAGTGACTAAGAGCCTTGCTGGGTCACAGTCCATTTTCAGGAAAAATATTTGTCAACTGTTTCAGTAAAGATTGTTAGGGATTTGCCAGGTTGACTTTCCAAAAACAAAACAAAACAAAACAAAAAACATCAAAAGGAGTCTGAACTTCAGTATAACACAGAATGTGCTTAAGTTCCAGAAACCTGGTTAGATGTTCCTAAAACTGCAATCTGATGTGGCTATCTACTTATTCAAAATAGTCTATTGAGTTCTGGTTGGGGGTGGGGTAGGAGTGGCATACAAATACACATACAGATGCATTTTCTACCAGTGTTTTTGTTGTTGGATTGTTATTATTTTGTTGTTGGGTTGGGATTTTTGTGTGTGTGTGTGTGTGTGTGTAGGTTTGTTCCCCTGTTAGCAAATGAGAAGCACTGGATATTATTTAAGTTTCCAATGCTGGATTTGGGGCCCAAGATCTGCCATTTTTAGCCTGGAGTAATTCATTTAATCTCTGGGATGCTCTGTTTCTTCATTTTAAGCAATAACAGCTTCCCAAATGAATCCTACTGAATATATATAGACTCTTGTTATTGTTATTATAATTGCCTGATTAACTTCTTTTCAACTGGGCATTTTAGAAACAAGGAGAGAGTGTTCGATCTTGTAGAGCTGTTAAAGAGTTAAGTACATCTTAGAGTGGTGGTAGTGAAGTGGGTGCTTAATTCAAATGGCTATTCTGTCCATGTAGTGCAGACCAGCTAGATAAATTCATACTCCTTCTCCCTTGTTTTTGTGTGCCTTTGGCTTGGCCTGAGTTTGGAAAGAAAGCAGTGAGAAACCAGGTGTGAATCTGCCGATGTGGCAGGCCAGAGGAAACTCTTCGGCTATTAATTCAATTTGCACTGGCCTGTCACAGAGAGCAAGCTAGCACTGCAGGAAGAATCAGCCCAGCTGTGAGCAGCCCAGACACATGCTCGGCTCCAGGAAGCAGAGCCAGCATTGAGGAATGCAAGCAGCAAAAGTGACTTTCTTGTAGTTCTGATGAAATTCCAGGGGTCATTAAGGGTCCTTTGCAGGTGGACTGGTAAACAGGCATCCTGACGAGCCCTGGTTAATATGTGTGGGTGAACAGGGCTCTCTTTTCCACTGCAAGGCATCTTTGATTAATAAACCAATTCTACAGAATCACCACAAGCAAAAGTAAATTTCCCACAGAGTGCAGATTTTGTTGGAGCCAGGAAATTAAAAGCTGGGTTTTTCTTGTAAGATGAAAAATTAGGAGTCAGATTTCTATTGCCCACGAAATGAGAAAATTCCACAGAACCATGGCTTATGTTTCTGTAGTAGCAATGCTGTGGACTCAGATGGACAGGCCCTGGCCTAGAAGACCACAGGTATCAATTGACCACTCCCACTTGCAAAATTTAATTAATGGAATTTGTCACTGAGACTGACTTGAAACCTCATGCGATTAAGTCTCAGTCTAATGCCAAGTATATTTTTTCAAGATTTATTTATTTATTTATTTATCTTAAAGGCAGAGTTACAGAGATGCAGAGGCATAGAAAGAGATAGGGAGAGAGGGAGAGAGAGGTCTTCCATCCACTAGTTCACTCCCCAAATGGCCACAATGGCCAAAGTTGGGCTGATCTAGAGCCAGGAGCTTCTTCAGAATCTCCCACGCGTGTGCCCAAGTGCTTGGGCCATCTTTCACTGCTTTCCCAGGCCAAAGCAGAGAGCTGGATTGAAAGTGGAACCAGCTGGGACTGGAACAGGTGCCCATATGGGATGCTGGCACTGCAGGCAGTGACTTTACCTGCTACACCACAGCACCGGCCCCTGCCAAGAATATTTTTTAGGGGTAGATAGGGTAGGGGAGACAAGGCCAGGGTCTGGAACAAGATTAGTGACTAAAGGAAAAGAAAGTGAGAATTTCTGCACACCAGTATTGAACACAAATGTCTATAGACTAAAAGAAACACTACAAACTGGAAAACAAAGGAGAGTTCAGTTTCAGTATATTTAGTGAAACATTTTTGTGAATACTTACTGAATTATACTTAAGATAGTTGTATGCATAATAAAACAAGATCAATAAATGCAAAAGATTGAATGTGACAAAGAACTTGAGGAATGAAAGAAATAAAAAGGTGTTCTACAAGAAATGATAGTTTGGGAAATCTTCGAGTTTCTCAGCAAAGGAAATATTTGGGTAGCAAATATGTTGCATGACAAGGACCTTGACCTCCGGAAGGGTAGTTCAATGAAAGGTGCCTGCCATGAGAGACGTGGAAGTGTTGTAGAAACTAGAGATGATTGATTTATATTGAAGAGTTGAACAAGTTCATCAAAGAGGCCAGCTGGATTTGACCTAAGGAGCTTGGCAAATATAATACACTAGACCAGATAGCTAGATAGAGATAATTTTTAACTTCAATACATGGAATCTTTTCCTGTTATCTTTGGCAACGTGGTAACCTTACACTCTGTCCCATGTCATGAAATCAAAGCTGGTGAAACTGTCTTAATAGGAAGGCAATGGGTGGCTGTGATAGTTTGCTTCCTGGGACTGAAAGACAGTAGCTGGAGGAAATGAAAAAGGCAGAGGTGGTCAGACATAAAGAAAGAGGAACTGTGCAAAGTGGATACAAAAGCCTTTTCTTACAATCTGTCAATTTTAGCCTCTGTAAGAGAGAGGAGTTTTGTAATTCTTCGGAAGTCACATTTGAGGGAAAACACACCCCAGACCCTGGATGAGCTCACTTTTTAGAGTCACCAGTTTGTTCTATAAGAAGTAGAAAGTTTCCAAGCCTATGTCAAGCAATGTTGGAGAATTTTGCAGGAAGTAGGTGCCATTTTCCTTATGTAGCCACCAAACAATAATTGATATTAAAAATATATTTTATTAAAATATAAATATTTAATTTAATTTAAAATTATAATTTAAAATTATAATTTAAAATATGTTTTATTAAAATATAAATATTTAATTTAATTTAAAATTAAATTAAATATTTTAATTAAAATATATATTTGAAAGACAAACTGTTGTACTCCCTCCCACCCGCAGACCCCTGTCTTCCTCTTGCCTTCCCTTCCTCTGTTGAGCTCAGCAAGCTTCTGTCAAAAATATAATATTGACATGACATGTGTATGTTTATATAAAATCTGCAAAAAAGCCCCACTTGTGTTTGTAGCAGACAACTTCACGAACAGCTGCTTCAGTGACATGTCCTTGTGGTGTGTTTTCTACACAGTTGCTGGTTCTTTATTTGACTTTGGTGATCTGGGGTTTGATTTTGGTTTCAGGACTTAGAGGTCATAGAATCAATGCCAAAGTGTGATATCTCAATAATGATTCAAACTAGCAGGGCTCCCTTACTCCAGAGTGCTTATTAACCCATGTAGGTAGAGCAATCAATGAAGGGGTCTTATGAATGATTCTGTCTGTGAGTGTTCCAATCCTGAAGTCACGATGGATTTCAGATTTGAAAAATGACAGTATTGGACTTTATTTTCGACATCAGAATATTTTAAAGTATTGGCTAAAATAAGAAATGAGAAAGTAAGAGCCCCATTGATTTGTTCACTAGGTCTCACTATAAAAGTCACCTGTGACTTTAGTGATGTCAGCTCAGTTACTCTTATAATCACTGAAGGTGTTGTGCTGGAGAGAATACATTTGCTAGCGTGCTCTGTTTCTTATTCATTACGCTAAGAAAGATCCAGTAGGAAAGCAACTCAAGAGTATCATGAATTTATGCTGCAGATTTGCGAATGAGCTACTGTTACGCAAAGTTTGAAGGAGGAAAGTGTTCATCACCCAAGTCCAGAAATCACTCCAAACAGGAATGCTGCTGTGCCTTGAAGGGGGAAGGCTGGGGAGACCCCTGTGAGCTGTGTCCCACTGAACCTGATGGTATGTCTGACATCTGCGGTCTCTTTGAGCCTTTCAAGGCATAGGTGGGCCATGAAATATGATTGTAGGCCTCCCCTTTATTTTAAAAGATTTATGTATTTTATTTGAAAGGCAAAGTTACAGGGTGGAGGCTGCGGGGCGTGGCGGGTGTTGGAGAGATGTCTTCCATATGCCAGTTCACTCCTCAAACAGCTGCAGCAGCCAGGGTTCAGCCAGGCCAAAGCCAGGAACCTGGAACTCCATCCTGTATTCCACATGGGTGGCAGGGGCCCACACATTTGGTCCAAGAACTGCTGCTTTCCCAGGTGCATTAGCAGGAACCTGGATCAGAAGTGGAGCAATTGAGACTCAAACTGACACTCTAATGGAATGCTGGTGTTGCAGGCAGCAGCTTAACCAGCTGATTAAGCCAGCCTTGATTGTGGGCCTTAAAGACTGTAAGACCACTTAATTGAAAGTCTAATAAGAGTACTCACTGAAAATGATTTTATCCCAGGAGCTAGTTAGTTGTTTTCTTTTTGAGCTGTGTTAGGAATCAGAGCTCCCCAAGGGACTGGCATCACACCTTTGGGAGTCTTGTTGGCTTCCCCCGGTTTCTGGGCTTGTCCTGTTCATCATTTCTCAGTATGTGCAGCATGTGGTCATTGCCTGGGGAGAAGCTGTGACTGATTGCCTTGGAGCTACCTATTAACCAGTGTGTGTCTCACTGCAGAGGCTTTCCGTCAGATCTGTCCCTATGGAAGTGGGATCATCGTGGGGCCTGATGACTCTGCGGTTGGTGAGTAGCCTGTGCTACATTCTCAGCATTTCTGAATATCCTCAACCAGCCCCTTCGTTTCCCTTTTCCCAGTCATTTTTAGTCCTCCGCATCTAATTTGAAACATTAAGCTCTGCTTTTTTTTCATTTCATGTGGATACCAGTTGTATTGTGATATTAGATACTTTAGCGGTTTAAATCCTGAAACGATCAGAGTTAGCCTTAATGTTTTTTAAAGGCTTTTTTTCCTCCTTTTTTTAAGATATGGATGAGTGCAAAGAACCTGATGTCTGTAAGCACGGGCAGTGCATCAACACGGATGGCTCCTATCGCTGCGAGTGTCCCTTTGGTTATATTCTAGAAGGCAATGAGTGTGTAGGTGAGTAATAAGTGAGTTTCTTCCATCAGGATTTTACACATCAGAAATCAAGCCATCGAGTACTCACATCTGGATGTTTATGTATTGAGATAGGACTTAAGTAAGTTTCACCCATCCATTCAGGTATCCTTGCTTAGAACACTAGCTGAGTCACCTTCCTGTGCCAGGCTAAGCACAGTGAGGGGCTAAGCAGTGAACAAAGCAGATGAGGTGCTTGTAGGTGAAATTAGGAAACGAAATTGTTAATGGCATAATCTTATTCTTTATATTAGTGTATAAAATACAAAACTTAATTTGCATTTCATTACATGTAGTGATATGAAAGGTTATGTTATCCAGTATGAATCCTCCTTGTTTTAACTCTGTTATTAAAATTTCAAAGAATGGCTCCCATGGCCTCCCTTTGAACCTTAATCTATACTAAACTCAAATTACATCCAAGCATCACATTTCTTTATCTAAAATTCTAAAACAATTTGACATAAACTGAATTAATAATTGCATTACCTATGAGGTTTGTCTGTATAGATTACAAAGTTCTCTTTGTACACAAGGAATCAAGATGTAAGAATTTGATCCCCAGGTATCAGAGCTCCAGCAATATCTTTATCTTTTCTAGACTTTAGAATATAATGCTTTTCAGGCAAGCTCTAAAAGTCAGTAATAATGTGGTTTTTATTAACATGAAGAAGAAATAATATTCTTAACAGGGCAATGTGGTTTAATAGCAGAACAAAAGCAAGTTTGTCAATGTTTTCTTTTGGACTCTGTAGTTAATTCTGTTGTTTACGTGCAAGATGGGCCACCTCACTTGGCGCTCTACCACACCCTCTTACCTTCACTTTCAGACTTCAGAACCCACGGGTAAAACGTAACCCTTGACAGCAGTCCATCACCCTCCTATGCCTTAGATAGCTAAAATATCAATGTTAGTTCTCAAAAATCTTCCTTTCCAAAGGGAAGATATTCTCCCCCAAGGGATGTATCAGAACAGTGAGAGTCCTAGGTGGATGGCTTAGGAGGCACATATAATTTTTAGATCTCCATGGTAAGATGTGTCCTTTCTCTACAGATATTTAGGGGGGGTCATACCCTAAACATATTTTTTCCTATCCTTTCTTTTGCCTGATGTGAGCCATCTGGTTTCAACAGAATCAACAAAATCTACTTGAATCTTGGTTTTAGCCAGCGTATTAATTCTGCTTAACCTCTGATCTCTGATTTTGTGTAAGTTTAGTCTTCTATTTTATATCTGGCAAGAATCCACCATGTTTAAAGCTTCTTGGAGAGTGATGTAATGAAAGGCCAAACTGGATATATATTGCTAGCTTTAAACAAGCACATATTTTCAGCTGGTTGTAAGAACCTTTTTTAACCATTAGAGCATCTACTCCCAGTAGTAGATTTACTTCTTCATAAAGTGGGAGGTGGGAGAAATTCATAGAGAGGCGCTTTTTTATAGGGGCTGGAAGTCTTATGTACTGGCAATCTCACTTCCATTGCAACTGAGCAAGTCAAATTTCACATCTATAAACCCAAGATAATAAGACATATGCACCCCTTTCTTGCAAGAACAGAATGAGAATTAATCAAGATGTTACAAGTCAAAGTGCTCTGATAGAATGAAAGGTATTATCTGACTGCAAGCATGTTTTATCTCAATTCATCCTGGATGACTGTGAACCCACTTCTGGTCACTTACAGATACTGATGAGTGTTCTGTGGGCAATCCTTGTGGAAATGGAACCTGCAAGAATGTCATTGGAGGTTTCGAATGCACCTGTGAGGAAGGATTTGAGCCTGGTCCTATGATGACATGTGAAGGTAAGTCTGTTAAACACAGAATTGCTGGTTATGTATGAGCCATGGGAACAGTTGATTGATTATAATCCTAAATATTAAATGCCATTCTGGGTTTATAGAATGAAGGACATCTGGGCCAGATTAGCCATGCCATCATTTCTTTTCTGTGTGGCCTCCTCTCTGCAGAGAATCTAAGATCTAGGTGGCCCAGGGCACAAGTTAGGCTGTAAAGCACATAGAACTCTTGTTGGGGTGCACCTACTAATTATTCTTGGATACAGCTCCTGTCTGTTCACTGACTTCTTTCTAATTTTCTAATTCTCTTCTTTCTCTTTTTCTTCTTTCTCTTCCTTTTCTTCTCTCATTTTCTCCTCTTTTCTATTCATAGACACATTTGTATACAGAGATAACCACTAGCATTCTACAGCCATCTGGAGGCAATCATAACAAAAGAGGTTGCCTGTGTCATATAAGCACCTGAAAACTGTCAATCAGTATGCCTGGTAAGATGCATGGAAAGGAGGAAGAGGAAGCGAGCCTCCAGCACGGTGGTTGTCAGGGAGTGGTCTCTGGACCAAGCTGCATCAGCATCATCTGGGAACTTGCTAGACATTCAGATTTTCAGGCCTCATTCCAGATCTCTTGAATCAGAAATCCGTAAGGGTGGGGCTTAATAATCTTCTAGAAGATCTTACACTCTCAAGTTGAGATCCCTGGGCCTAAGGAAAGAATGGAGAGGAAGTGAAGCTAGAGGGTGAAGTTGGTGTTAAGTTTTCAGAAAGTCTTCCATATGTAGAGAGACCTACAATGTCTCTAAATAACCCTTAATAATTATAACAGGAAAACAAGCATAGACTGAGACTGTATTGGGAGACCCAGAATAAGTGGCCATCTTGTTTACACAATATAACGACAATAACTCGTTTTGTAATTCTCTAGAAATCAGAAACTGCTTATACCATATGGAAAACAATGAAGCACTTGAACTTTTTGCAAAATTATGTGACTTTTTAAAATATATCACCCACTATTTTCTTATTTCCTTCTGCTGCAGATATAAATGAATGTGCCCAGAATCCTCTGCTCTGTGCCTTCCGATGCGTAAACACTTACGGGTCTTATGAATGCAAATGTCCCGCTGGATATGTCCTCAGAGAAGACAGGAGGATGTGCAAAGGTGAGACATCTTTCTTCAAAGTCACCTAAGCCAGGGAGCTCTGACTCCACCTACAAAGCTTCCTTTAAGACAGGAGGGCTGAGGATTGCAGAACATGGAGAGTCCATGGGTAATACGGGGGTTGTTACTGCCACCTTTCCCCTAAACTGATGCATAAAGCATCCAAAACAGGGTGAGGGGGTTCACTCTAGTGGTTCACTGTGCATTGCCTGCCTCCAGCATTCCGGTCATTGTACAAGATGTGAAGATAGAATAGGACCCACACACAAGAAACTCAATATGAAGTTGTTGACACAAAGATAATAAATAATCATAATGAGGTATGATAAATGTTATGAGGGTTATGTACACAAAATGCTCAGAAAATACAAGAGAAGAGGTATATGAGAATACCTTTGTAAAGGGTTATTGTATTCTAAGAATGGATTGACAGATGGAATCTATTTTAGCTAAAGAATTTGCATTAAAAATGCTTACTGTATTACCTGCAATTTAGAAAACACTGGGCTGGGCTCTTTTATACAAACTTGGGTAATCACGGAGCTTGCCCGTGGAGGGCTCTCTGATTTACTTCTCCTCCCAAGTTCTTACATGAGCAGACACCTGCTCTCTCAGGATGCCTTCAGTGCAGTTTTGCTGGAGGGTGGGGAAATTTCCTGAGATCTCCTCATCATATGCCTAAGAAAGTCCAAATGTCTCAGCTAAGAGCATTTCAGAGTGAATGATACACAGGGAAGGAAATGCAGCAGGACAGAAAGTGAAGAGTGAGGAAACCCAACTCACCCCAGAAAGAAAAAAAATTAAGAATCATTAGAAAATTTCTGCCAATGCCTTTCTTTTCCTCAAAGTATAAAAACAAAGCTTTTATTATAGAAAGATTATTCCAAAATATATTAATATTATTATGTTAAAACAATGTCATTATATATTCTTTTGTTAAAATTATTATATAATAGAAGTTTTGGTTTATCAGTATATTATAATCCATTATAGTGTTATGTTGTGATTATAATGTTTATATTATCATATATTTCCATTATAATGCTATTATAATGATTATATTATATTATAAATTATTGTATTATAATTATATAAGACTCCTTAATTTCATTAGAAAGAATTAGAAAGCATGCTTCAACAAAGTATTATAGAAAATTAAAGGAAGGGAATAGAGGCAAGGCTTTTTCTATTTACTTATTTATTTTCATTTTATTTGAAAGGAGAGAGAAAAAGGCAGAGATCTCCCATTCACTGTTTCACTCCCCAAATGCCCACAACCACTAGGCTGTGCCAGGCCAAATCCAGGAGCCTGGAACTCAAACTGAGTCTCCTGCATGTGGGTGGCAGGGATCCAATTATGTGAGCCATCACTTTCTGCCTCCTGGGGTACACAGTAACAGCTGGATTGAAAGTGGAGGAGCTAGGATCCAAGCAGACGCTCTGTTACGGGATGTAGACATTCTGCACAATGACTCAGCCACACAACAAACCCCTGCCCCAGAACCATGCTTCCTACAGAAGTTCTCATTTGGTTGGGGAGCAATTTCAAATCTGCTTTTCAGAAGACTCTTTAAGAGGTCAATGTCCCAGAATGCAAAGGAAATAGAGCCAAACCTGAAATAACACAGATGAAAATTGGTTACTTACTACCATTTTATGTTTCAAAGGCAGGTGGCTAACACAACTTGTTTTATAAATTTGGGATTGTACATTTTGTTACAGATGAGGACGAGTGTGAAGAGGGAAAGCATGACTGTACTGAAAAACAAATGGAATGCAAGAACCTCATTGGCACTTACATGTGCATCTGTGGACCTGGGTATCAGCGGAGACCCGACGGTGAAGGCTGCGTAGGTAAGAGAATCTCTGCTCTAGGTGCATGGGAGGGGACGGTAGACAGAGGAACCTGGGCTTAGACAGCCATCTGCCGTCTCACCTGTGATGTAACTGTCCATGGAGGTCCCCTGGCCTCTCAGTTACTCACGAATCCCAAGAGCACTGTCATGCTCTCCCTCTGAGCTGGTTTTTCACCACTTTCTCAACTCATTTTGCTGACAATACTGGAACATCAGGCCTCGCCTGTATTCCCTTCATTTCCTTTATTTATCCCTTTGTTGACTTGGGGACAGTTCTGTCTGCCACACTGGGGTACTTCCCTATCAACTCTGCTGTAAGTGAACTGACATTGAGTATAGATGCCTGCTCCCTCCAAACTAGGAGTGTCTGTAAACCCTGGATCTACCTCTGGAAAATCTAGTCTTGTCTAGCGTGGGGTCCAGGCACTGGTACTTTCTAGGCTTCCCAGGTGACTATATTGTGAACCCGGCATGAGAACCACAGTTTTAGACTAGGTGTTGGCAAATGGAAGCTTGCAGGCCAAATCCAGCCTGTCAACCTGCCTCTTGTTTTGGGAGAAAGTTCTATTGGAGCACACCTGTAACCGCTCATTTACATATTGTCTGTGACTGCTTTTGTGCCACAATGGCAGAGTCAAGTAGTTTTAACAGAGACCATATGATATGGATTACAAGACCTGAAATACTTGCTATCTGACTATATAATTGTTATATATGTAATATATATGATTATTATTTACTAACTGGAGTTTCTAGATCTCTGCTACGGCAACAAATACTAGAGAAAAGTATTATTATTATTATTACTCTCACATGCACTCTCTCCCTTTTTTAAAATAAATGACATCCAAAAGATATTTTATGATGTCAGTAAGAAAATTAAGATGCCATTGTCCCATCACTCTGTAAAATAAAGAATTAAATAAAAATTGAAGAACAGACTTTAAAAGCACAGAAAAAGAAATCAGTAGTTCTCAACCTCAGCTGCACATTGGAAAACACTTGGGGAGCTTGTGTCCCATGTTAGCCTTCTGATTTACATGCCCTGGGGTGGCTTGGGCTGCAGGATTTTTAGCTGTTGCACCATTGCTTTGGGTGTGCCTTTCCAACTCTCTCTCTCCCAGTGTGATCTCTGTCTCAGGGACTCTGAACCATTTTTTTTTTTTTTTGACAGGCAGAGTGGACAGTGAGAGAGACAGAGAGAAAGGTCTTCCTTTTGCCATTGCTGAACCATTCTTTAATCATGGGAGGCATCTAAGCAAATTATTTATGAGCTTTCTAAATAATCAGCAGACAATTCAAAGAACCTCTAGTTATCTTAATTATTATAAATCAGGGAGACTGGATTATGTTTTGTTATTTCTTAATAACACTGTTAAAATAATAAACATAATGTATATTGAATTTGAAGATTAATCTAGGCAAATTCCTAGTCAACACTGACCATTACACATGTTATTCTGAGAAAGTATTATACAATATTTTAACATGTCAATCTTCAATTTTTATCCTTTGCTTGAAATAATCTTCTGGGATTATTTGCGTAGTGATACATAAATGTTTAAATTTTTAAAGGTACAGTATAAGTATACATAAATACTACCATCTGTGTTTAAGTATAGAAACTGCTGTGGGTTATGTTTTTAAGAGCAAAGAGGATGTGGCCATTTTTTGCAGCAACTCAGATACTGCTGAGGAAGCCTGCATCCCATATCAGGGTACCTAATTTTGAGTCCCAGTTCCACTTCTGATCCAGCTTCCTGTTAATGTGCACCCCTAGAGGCAACAGTGATATCTTAAGAAATTTGGGTCCTGCCACCCACATGGGAGATTCAGATTAAGTTCCAGGCACCTGGCTTCAGGCTGGCCTAGTCCTAGTTGTCGCAGGCATTTGGGGAGTGAACTAGTGGATGACAGAATTCTCTTGCTTTCAAATAAAAATAAATAAATAAATAATAAAGAGCAGAGGTACATGCACACACATACCACACCCATACATATAATGTTATTATGTATATGTATAATCTGTCTCTGGAAGGAGACTTTGGAAATTGACAGCAGTATTGCTGGCCTCTGAGGAGAGGAAAATTGGTGGCTGGAGAACAGGAAAGGAAGGGGATATGTGCCAAAAACCCTTGTGTACCTTTTACATTTTGAACCATGCAGATAGATTACCTAATCACAAACTAAATTTAAAAGGAAGAAAGGAAAGAAGGGAGAAAAGAAGAAGGAGGGGAGAGGAGAGAGAAAACAAGACAGGAGGGAGGGAGGGAAGGAAGGAAGGGCTTATCCTTATATAAAATAGTCATGTGACTACTTTTGTTTCTGGTGCTTCGATGAAAACAAACAGATGAGAATGAGTGTCAGACCAAGCCGGGGATCTGTGAGAACGGGCGCTGTCTCAACACCCGTGGGAGCTACACCTGCGAATGCAATGACGGGTTCACAGCCAGCCCTGCCCAGGATGAGTGCCTTGGTGAGTACAGTCCGCAGGATGCTTTCGTAACCTTGACCTCTGCGCTGTGATGCTTGAAACACAGATCTCTTGTTTGGAATAAGTGAAAGTGTCCAGATTTGCGGGAGGGTTAGCAACGCTCATGTTTGGGGGATGACTTAGTGACCGCGATAGTCCGTTGGGTTTAGCACCACCCTGCAGCAACATTCTGCCTCTGCTTATTGTATCACTGAGTCACTTGTTTGGAATTTTTCTCTTGGCTGCTTTTGTAAGCCTGGTGATCAGGACACATTTCCAAATGTTTCTCTGCCCCTCTCTCTATCTATATAGAATGGCGATTTCCCCATGTTTCTGGGAGCAGTTGGAGCACGAGCATGGCCGGGCCGATGCCTTTCTGCCTACTTACTGAATTTCTTGTCTTGTCTCCCTCAGACGCCATCCTTTCTCTCTCACTGCTGTCTGCAGCTTTCCCTTCTCGCTCCTTCTCACCCAGGGTAAAGTGTTACATCCTTTTTGGTTTTTATATCTGACCAAATTCTTAATGCCCTTGTATGCTCATAACATTTCCTGACACGCTCTTTGTCACTGTCCCTTCCAGACAACCGGGAAGGGTACTGCTTCACAGAGGTGCTGCAGAACATGTGCCAGATTGGCTCAAGCAACAGGAACCCTGTCACCAAGTCCGAATGCTGCTGTGATGGCGGCAGGGGCTGGGGTCCCCACTGCGAGATCTGCCCTTTCCAGGGCACCGTGGCTTTCAAAAAGCTCTGTCCTCATGGCCGAGGATTCATGACCAACGGAGCAGGTACTTCATGTTCTTCTCATTTGTGATCACTGGAGCAGGCACTTCATTTATGGCCCTAGAATGTTTTCAGGCAATTTCTTTTTCTGTGAAAAGCAGATGAGAGTATGGAACCTAAACTGGGGACCTAGGTTGAGTTGCATAGTTGAGATGGACACAGTTCATCATAATGGTGTTCCAGACGCTCAGGGCTGGGTTGCTAAACTGTCCTTGGTCCTCTTGATCAAGTTGTGTGTGTTGAGTCCCCGCCTATGCATCTTAAGGGGTCCTCAGCTCTTAAACAGAAGTTGCCATAACTTGATTAGTAAGAAAACAACTTTTTAGATAAGCCTTGAAATAAATGATCATAAAATTCCCAAACCAGATGACCAATATATTTTTTAACTCATAAAATGAGTAAAAAATGTATTGCTGAATAAACCCAAACATGTCTGAGAAAAGACAAGCTGCCTTAACTAGGGGTGGCAGGCTGTCAGTGCCTGAGCGGGCTCTGGCCCCTCACAAATGCAAGTGCTATGTGGATCAAGAGTATCTAGAATGGGATTGTACTTCATAAAAGAACTGGGAATAGCAGAGAGTGATGGGGAGGGGCTCCTTGGGAGGGAATTGGAAGTAAGAAGGAAAGAAGGAGGTTCATAAGGATATTGTGTTCATCATGGGAAGATGGGACTGATGACAGAATAGCAGAACTGGACGTGGGAAAGGACAGAACGGGACAGGTCAGGTGGAGTGACCAAAAGCAACTTGTGATTCTTTGGAGGATGTAAAAATGAGATATTGGAAAGACTCATGTCTTGAGACCAGTGAGAGCATGTTAAATTGCACTTCAGGGTAAACTTGAAAAGGTCAGACACACCCAGCTGTTGGTATTCAATGATTGTCTGGCAGTGGAGGTTGGATAACTCATGTGCGAAGTACTTTTATGGGCACCCTGCCAAGCACTAAGGAACTAGATGGATCATGAGGTGGAGGACAGTGGCTTTATTGCTCAATTATGCATATTGACCAAGTCTTTCTCCCTGTGGTAGAGCAAAGGGTGAGGATCTCCCTTTCTTAGCAGGCTGCTGAAACCCAGTCCCATTGTCGACGCCAGAGCCCTGGTTCCCTCCTCGGCATGATGGTGTATTTTGATATTTTTCAGGACTAAGGTTAAACACATCAAAACAGAATGTTAAACAATAAAAATAAAACCCTACTTACCTTCTTATTTTGAATATGCAATATTAGATTAAAAAGGAGGGGAGTTCCTTGGCAAAGGCCCATTGTTGTGATTCCTTCATGAGGTAACAGGAGGCAATCCTGATGTCTAATCAGCATGGTTGGCCTATCGACCGAGAAGGCAAAAAGAATATAAGCATAGAAAGCCAAGTTATCTTTAAAGTCTTACTCTTTTTTATACTTTTAAAATGTAGATAAAAGGAACAAATTTCGTGTATTTCATGTATACAGTTTTAAGAGCATACTGATACCTCCCACCCTATTCTCCCTCATTCCCACTCTCTCTCCTCCTTCCCTTCTTATTTTTCTTTTCATTTTTACAATGACATACTGTCAATTTTCTTTATAATCATAAGCTTAACCCTCCACTAAATACAGAGTTAAACAAGTAATAGGTAGAAAAACCACTGTTCCTGAAGATTATAGACAAGGACTATAAACAATCAAACCTCAAAATGTCAATTTTGTTCATTTATATTACATTTTTTGTACTCCACGTATTAGTTACCACAAACCAGGGAAAACATGTGATTTTTGTCTTTTTGGGACCGACTTATTTTACAAGCCTGATTAGTTTGTCCACTACAGTCTTGTGATGATATTGATTTGAATTTCAATATAGTTACCATTGCATGTTGGTTTAATTTCCGCCAGTTGGTTTAATTTCTTAGGTAAATAATAGTAATACAGTATATTAGGATTTGCAGTGAAGTGACTGTTACATATTAATGTCATCCATCTTAAAATATCTTTGTTATTTTTATTCATACTTATTAAATTACAGATATTGATGAATGCAAGGTCATTCATGATGTTTGCCGAAATGGGGAATGTGTCAATGACAGAGGATCATATCATTGCATTTGTAAGACTGGTTACACTCCTGATATAACTGGGACTGCCTGTGTAGGTGAGTGCTCTATTTCTGATGGTTTATCCTTCAGTGGAAATTTTAGATTATGGAAAAACTAAAAAATCTAAGGCTAAAAATAAAAAGTGCAGTTTCATAAGAAAACATGACACAATGATCGACTAAACAGAGTTTATTTTTGCTTAGCCCCAAACCAAAACTCTGTTAGATCTTGGATACTGGGCATTAGGCATTCTTTCAGGTGGGCAGTCACACTGTATGTCTTTGATCACAGATCTGAATGAGTGCAACCAGGCTCCCAAACCCTGCAATTTTATCTGCAAAAACACAGAGGGGAGTTACCAGTGTTCCTGCCCGAAAGGCTACATTCTACAAGAGGATGGAAGGAGCTGCAAAGGTAAAGTTGAATTTGCCTGCTCACCTGCCACCTGCCACCTGCCATATCACTGCATTCCCAGGAGCCATGAAGAATTCCTAGGCAGAGCAAAAACTCTGCTTGTCCAGGCATGAGGTTTTTTAGTGCCTCTCTTAGAACCTCCCTGTGACCCATATCCTAGGTTAGATGAATAGAGGCTAAGGCCAGGGTAGCAGAGGCCCAGTGGTAGCAGCCACTCTCATATGTTGCTCATGAGCATCCATGAGGGCCATCCGTGAGGGTCTCAGAGATGGCAGGGCCAGCTCTTCAAGACTCAGGTTGGGGAACGGGGTGGGGGGATGGGGGTCCTTAATTAAATCCCTCTCTCTACTTTCTACTTACTGCATTTATGCTATTCAACAATTTTGTAGCCCGGGTCTCTAGCAAAGACCTGCCTCAGAAAAATTAATGCCATGATCCCAGAGGGGATTGTGACTATTTAAACAACATGTCCAGGTTTTTGTTCTGCAAAATAGTGTCATTTTGCCCTATTTGAGCTTACCTGAGACACAAACATCACACAGAATGAAGAAACAGCACTACCTAGGTGGAAATCTCTCCTCAGCCAGCAGTGACCCTTCGCAAAATTCTTTTGGTACAAATTTACTCCTGTACAAGAACGTCACATTGAGTGAAAAGCCCCATAAATAAAGATAATTTGGAAACTGAGAGATTCGGAGAAAGGTAGACCACATGGCAGAACAAGAGTTACTTCCTTCTGCCATAACACTGTCAGGGGAAGAAAAGGATGTGCTGGAATGGAGTGGAGAGCCCTGAGAAGGCAGGCCCTCAACTCTTTCCTGTGTCTTTACAAGGCGGAGAGTGAGAGGTGAGTACAGCGAATGGCGTACTAGATGATAGCCCAGAGCTCTCTTGTGCAGCCCAAATCCAGCATCATCCTGCCCTCTGGGGAGAGGAAGTTGAGAGAGCTACTCAGAATCTCCAGTTGTCTTAAATGAAGAGTTACAGCTTTGTTCCTCTCAAACATGGAACCCACTGCACATCTGTAAGCCCCAGGAAGCTCTAGGCACTGTGCGGCTACAACTCAGAGTCCTGAATTCATTCATGGAAATGAAGAACCAGATCAAGGGGATAAAATATTTCTTGTTACGTACACAAGAGTACTTCAAAAAGTTCATGGAGAATATGTATTCTGAAAAAGCTATGTGTGGATTTAAAAAATCTTGGCACCAAAATAAACCTTTTTCTATTATATTTTTCTATGATTCTTTTGAAGTATCCTCAAGTTATCTGTAACAAACAAATTTATAGTAGTTTTGTAACCTGTAGAGGCAGAAATTCAAAAAAGTTTCTAGCAGTTAGGAGATGAAAAATGGAAATTAAATGTAGAGTACATTTGATGAAAGTCATAATTTATAAATTTCACAATTTATAAAAAGCATTAATAATGCTGTCTTTATGGTTTTAGGAATGCTAAAAGCAACTATATGATTTTTATACATCCTTTTTACCACAAAGGTCCCTTTCTCCTACTTTTCACATAAGGTCTAAATTCTCCCACATACTTGGCATATGTGCCTAATATCAAAATGACTAGTTCAGACGTGTGTACGATTAAAACCAAGAGGAAACGGCTAGAGGGCTGGCCCTGGGAGGAATGTGGGACCAGCACCACCCCTGTGAGCTGGGTAAGAACCAGAGAAGAGAGAAGGGGAGAAAAGATCCTGGGGGGTGAGAATGGCAAGTGCTGCTCTTCTTAAGGTGATGTTCTTAGGAAACAGCATTGTCACTGGGTCGTCTCCCCTCCCTGTTGGCCAGTGAGCCTCCGCAAGTATGTGCTGATGCACCAGCAAAGCTGACTGCGTGGTAGAGGGGCTCTACCATGGACCCTCAGATCTTCTCAGTAGTGGAAAGAGCGTAGGAGGGACTGTGTTTCAAGAGAAGTCAGCTCTGGGACAAAAACGGGGAGGTGTTCTCAGTCTTGATCCATTCCAGAGGCTACTCTAGCCAGGAACTAGCTCTGTGGAGTGGAAGCAATCACAGAAAAACAGCATTGTCTGTAGCTCCAACACAGCTGTGTCTGGTGGGTGCCTGGTGGCTATGCTTGTGATAAAAGCAGACACAGAAGGAAACATTCCTCAGTACAGAGTGATTTAAAAATTATCATGAAAACTCAAGGAAAAGCTAGGACACACTTTGTGTCTCAATATTCTTCATGAACACTGGAGTTGAGAAGGATCCTAGAAGTTAGGCTATGAGGAATGGATCTGGCCACCGTGGAGGATTTTGTTGAGATGTAGAAGACAGTGTTGGATACGTATTGTAGGTGCGTTTTTAAAAAGTACTGTTAGCTTCTAAGTGAGGTTTTTTTTTTTTTTTCCCTTTGTTTGCTTCCTGGTTGCTCGATGTTGTTTTATCCAGAGGAGAATCTCTAACTAAAGAAGGCAGATTTGTTCTTGGGCTGCCTCACTGGAATAGATTGAAAATAGCAAACAGAAGGGGACGAAGCATACAAATTCATTTCATCCCCAACATCACTTATATTTCAGCTTAAATAGATCTTTTCAATGCTCTGGAAAATTTTTCAGAATGCTAATCTTTTATTTCTTTATAATTTGTGTAGAATTTTCTAATGTACTTGAAATGTCCTTTGTTGAGAAATTCCTCTATTTTTCTACATAAAGGGAATTGAATTTTCCTTGAATCCCACAGAGCCACTTTTTTCTAAATTGAGCCCTCCTTTGATTTTTTTTATTAGATTTCTTTATTTATATGAAAAGAACAGATTTCTTATATTTCATATATACAGCTTTAAGAACATAAGGATACTTCCCACTATCTTTCAACCCCACATCCCCTACGTCCCTCACAGCCCTTTGCTGCCATGGCCAGGGTCCTGTGAGTCGTGGAAATGGCTTTGAGCTGCTCCCTAAGGTGGTTTCTCTGCCTGTGTGGTCAGCGGCTCAGATGCTCACTTTGTGCTTTCTCATAGATCTTGATGAGTGCGCCACAAAGCAGCACAACTGCCAGTTCCTGTGCGTGAACACCATCGGCGGCTTCACGTGCAAATGTCCTCCCGGCTTTACCCAGCACCACACCGCCTGCATTGGTAAGTGGCAGAGGAACACGCCCTGTCTGGAGTGTAGCCATTTCTTTAGGGGATTGTCTTGTTTGCTCTGCTGTTGGGATAAACCCAAAATGCAGAAAAAGGTGTGCGGAAGTGTGTGTGTGCATGTGCATCCCTGCTGGCCTTCTGTGGCCTCTTTGAGCTCATCCTTGTCACTTTAAGGACTTGTAACCTCTCCTCCTCCCTGCCCCGCCGCTTCTTACAGATAACAACGAGTGCACCTCGGACATCAACCTGTGCGGCTCCAAGGGCATCTGCCAGAACACTCCAGGAAGCTTCACCTGCGAATGCCAGCGGGGCTTCTCGCTTGACCAGAGTGGTGCCAGCTGTGAAGGTGGGTGCAGCCTTTGGCTGTGATGCAGCCGGTGGGCTCCCGAGGAGGCAGCCTGTGCAGCTGTCAGCTGTGTCCTCCTCCTCTGTGAGATACCCAAACTCAGCGCAGCAGGAACCCCAGCTAAAGGTGGGAAATATTTTGCCTGGTTTCCATGGGTCTGCTGTCTTAGAGATTTGTCTTTTATTGTGTCTTGCTTAAGTCTATAACACATGCCTTTGCTAAGTACAGCAGGGCTTTTCCTACTCAGTTGTTAATTTAATCTAAGAGGGAATATCTCAAGTCAAGAAAAATAGCTTGATTCTAGGCCATTGGTTTCAAAGCCATCTGTGAATTTCCCAAATGTGGCCTAAACATATGAGGAATGATTCTTCTGATAAAACGTCATTAAAAGTTTAAATGATATTGTTAGAATTTTGTTTTTGCATCGACACCTCTTGATTTCTATGCAAATAAGCAACTTACAGAGCTATCCCATACGGTGCCTTGTGCTTAGCACTTACCTCCTTACGATTTTTATCTGTAGTCTTTACCAGGCATCTGAGTGTTCTTCCCCTCTGACTTAGCCAAAGAATAGATAATTAAAGTTTTGACCATGTTCAAAGGTCAGATTTCCTGCTAGAATTACCTTTCATCTCGTCAGGCAGATAAGTGTGGCCTTGGACACAGTGTTGACTTGGCCTAAAGGAAACTCTGCTTTGTTTTCAGATGTGGATGAGTGTGAAGGCAACCACCGCTGCCAACATGGCTGCCAGAACATCATCGGGGGCTACCGATGCAGCTGCCCCCAGGGCTACCTGCAGCACTACCAGTGGAACCAGTGTGTCGGCAAGTAGCTCTCTCTAGTTAACAAGGCGCTCAGCACCTAGCAGTCAAAATGCGCTGCTTTCTTTCTGAAACTTTAAATTGATTATTGAAGCAACAACTACTAATTGAAAATTGCCCTAACCTTGTTGAAAGTAGGGGGAAGCAGCAATCTTCTAAAGTTAGCAAACTGAAAAAAAAAAAAAAAAAATCATGGTGAAGTTGCATTGAGAGCACCTGCAATGAAACCCTTTTAGAATTCCTTCATCTCCAGTATTCCCTGACCTTGCTAGACATCAGCCCACACCTGAATCCTATCCACATCAGGGGCCAACAAAGCCCTGCTTCTGCCTGAAAATTATTGGCCACCCAGAGGTTGTTTTGAGCCACGTTTGGCCTGATGTGGTTCTGTTCGGCTCCACACATCTTTGGGGTAGAGAGCGAGCAGCAGACACAGCAAGTTGTTTCAGGATTGCTGAATGCAGGGAGATCAGCAGACCCTTGCTAAATCAAAGTCATGTCATCTTTTTTTTTTTTTTTTTGACAGGCAGAGTGGAGAGTGAGAGAGAGACAGAGAGAAAGGTCTTCCTTTGCCGTTGGTTCGCCCTCCAATGGCCGCCACAGTAGGTGCGCTGCGGCCGGCGCACCACGCTGATCCGAAGCCAGGAGCCAGGTGCTTCTCCTGGTCTCCCATGCGGGTGCAGGGCCCAAGCACTTGGGCCATCCTCCACTGCACTCCTGGCCACAGCAGAGAGCTGGCCTGGAAGAGAGGCAAGCAGGATAGAATCCAGCGCCCCGACCGGGACTAGAACCTGGTGTGCCAGCGCTGCAAGGTGGAGGATTAGCCTATTGAGCCACGGCGCCAGCCATCATGTCATCTTTGACTTGAAAATGTTATGGGAAAAACAGCTCTTGATGCACAGCAAGAGAAACGAGAGTTTGTACATTTGAAGGGACATCAGAAAGATGATATAGTGGAAGCCCCATAAGTCACTGATGAGGACCCAGAAACCCAGAAAGGGGAAGTAATACATCCAGGGCTGCTGTTTCTGTGACATCTCTGGAAGGAGAACCCAACCAAGGCTCTGAGTTTCCTGATGTAGGACTGTCTTTCAGTAGTCATGTTCACTTGTGTTTTCACTCAGAGATCATTGGCTGAGCACAGCTGCAATACTGGTTTTGGGTGACCTGTTGTTCTGGCTGCCATACCCTTGGGTACAGAGTCTGTAGTTGAAAATTCAAAGAATTACTGCTCCCTGGGTGAATGTTCTGCATTCATTCAACCAACACATTTGTTGGTTCTTGTTTATTAGTATTGCATGTCTTGTCTAGTTGGACTCTGTTTAAGACATGGCTATGTAGGATTGGCTATAGTAACCCCACGGATAGAGTTTAGGCTCTACAACTCTCTGGTTGTGCTAGCTGGTATTGGTAAAAATGTCTTCGTCCATTATCAACTCAGGGCTTTGATCTTAATCATCAGTATCTGACATTATTCATAAAACTTCCAGAGTGAGATTTGTTGACTCAGTACCCAGCATATGAGCCTGTGTGTCTGCATTGTGTAGGTCCCTTTAATGAAATTGGAGCCATGGGGGTAAATGATGAAGGAAAAAAGGTGTATCTCTCCTGAACCTTATGCTCTTCTTCCTACTTTAGTCCAGGGATAACAGAGAGGGGTAGGCCATACCTTGGTTTCCTGTAGAGACTACCTTGCTCCTGTGAAAATCATCTGGTTGAATGTTCCAGAATAAGTTCACTAAGAAGTCAGAAGAGTTTGGGGATTCTTCAGGACCCCAAATGCCAAATTGGCCTCATAAACCTTGAGAATTAGAGTCGTCCAGAATGATCATTGCTTTGAGCTGGAATGGCTTCTCCAGAGCCATCAAAGCAGCATAGATTCCTTGGAATCACCTTCCCTCCTGGGACTCTAGGTCCTGGGCAGTCCGAATTTCAGTCTTCCAGGATAGCTGGGTTTAGGAAAGCCTTGGGTTATAGTTGGAGTCAGCCACTTTTTTTTTTTTAAGATTTATTTTTTATTGATTTGAAAGGCAGAGTTACAGAGAGAGGGCTTCCATCTGCTGGTTCACTCTCCAAATAGCCTCAATGGCCAGAGCTGGGCTGGTCTGAAGCCAGGATCCAGGAGCTTCTTCCATGTCTCCCATGTGGGTGCAGGGGCCCAAAGACTTGGACCATCATCTGCTGCTTTCCCAGGCACATTGTCAGGGAGCTTGATCAGAAGTAGAGCAGCCAGGACTCGAACTGGTGCCCAAATGGGATGCCAGCACCACAGGTGTCGACTTAGCCCATTACACCACCATGCCGGCCAGCTGGAGTCAACCACATTGCCCTAGAGAAAATTAGCAAAAGAAAGCTCATCCTACATTTGGGAACATCCCAGTTGGTACTGCCATAACACCAAAGCTAACACACACTATGCCAGCCAGAGGCTGGAGCCTTTAGTTTTAGAGAACAGGGTGGTAGATTTCAATCTGCTTTTCAGAAGCACTTTTCAGAGATTTTAATGCTATTTTTACAGAATTAGAATTATCTCTTCTTACTAAAAGAAAAAAAAAACCTCACTTATTTAAGTCCAAGTGGAAGAATAAAACAAATATTTTAGGAATATCCAAAAAAATAAATAACTAACTAAAAGTTTTGTGGAGCCATTTGCTTCAGGGTGCACAGGATGAAAAAGGTCAGGAAAATACAAGAGCTGGTAATTAAAGTGCGGCGTTTGTGTACTGATAAAAAGAGTGAGTGCACAAACACACTATTGTCAAAGTGTAAGCCCTGAGTGTCTGCCAGCTTCTTCATCTGTGCTCCAGTCTACCTCACCTCTCAAACCCAGATAAGCAAGTTTAATTTAAACTCTATTAAATTCAGGGAGGAGACAAACAAGTAAAATAAAACACAGTGACAACGGAGGGGGAGAGTTTCTGAGCAGAATGGATTTTTTTATTATTATTTTTGACAGGCAGAGTGGACAGTGAGAGACAGAGACAGAGAGAAAGGTCTTCCTTTTGCCGTTGGTTCACCCTCCAATGGCCACCGCGGTAGCGCGCTGCGGCCGGCGCACCGCGCTGATCCAATGGCAGGAGCCAGGTGTTTATCCTGGTCTCCCATGGGGTGCAGGACCCAAGGGCTTGGGCCATCCTCCACTGCACTCCCTGGCCACAGCAGAGAGCTGGCCTGGAAGAGGGGCAACCGGGACAGGATTGGTGCCCCGACCGGGACTAGAACCCGGTGTGCCGGCGCCGCTAGGCGGAGGATTAGCCTATTGAGCCGCGGCGCCGGCCAGAATGGATATTTACAGCAATACAGGTCAAAGTTCAAAGTTCCAGAGACTGCCCAGTCTGTCCTCTGGATTATCTGAATCCCTCCTCAGCCTCCCTGAGTATCCCAGTTTGGCTTGAAATTGCCCAAGATTGCCCAATCTATAGATAGCTTTAATACTTAGAAATGTCTTTTTCTACATTTTCCTCCTTCTAACTTCTCTCACCATTGGTCCATTTCTGCCCTATGGTAAAAAAGCAGAGTAAATCCAACACATCATTGGCAGTTCTTCCCCTTCGTCTACCCACACCTTGTAGGTTTTACTAGTCCAGATGTCAGCAGGAAACAGAACACTGAGCCCAGCTGAGAGCAGGGGGCAAGGGACTAGAGGTGCTGATGCCCTACACAGCTGTGCCTCCCAGGGCCAAGTGCAGGTGCAGAGCGTGGAGGGGACACATGCGGGGAGCAAGAAGACACCCAGCCCAGGGGGTGTTTCCCCACTCAAGTGATACCCACAGCTCTCCTGTCTTTGACAGAGGGTTTGTGCCAGTCATCTCCATTGGTTTGTACCGCATACTCCATCCCTAATTTAGAATAAAAGGAAGAGAACACAGACAACAGCATACATAGTTATTTCTCTTTTGGGAACCCTGGAGCCTAAGCGATCTTGGATGAAGGCTTGAGAGCCCTTGATATAAATGATCTTTAAATAGGCAGTTAAGGTCACAGACAGGAAGCTTGAGGAAAGACAGAAGAAAATACAAACATATACACTAAATCTGGATAAGCAACCAACCTGCCCTCACCAACATTTCTCCACTTGTTTTCTAATTTAAAATTAAGAAGGCCAGCACTGTGGCATAGTAAGTTAATCCTCCGCCTGCGCTGCTGGCATCCCATATGGGCGCCAGTTCTAGTCCTAGCTGCTCCACTTCTGATCCAGCTCTCTGCTTTGGCCCCAGTCCTTGGGCCCCTGCACCAGCATGGGAGACCTGGAAGAAGCTCCTGGCTCCTGGCTCCAGCCATTGTGGCCATCTGGGGAGTGAACCAGCAGATGGAAGACCTCTCTTTCTCTTTCTCTCTCTCCTTGCCTCTGCCTTTCAAATAAAGTAAATATTAAAAAATAATAATAACAGGAATAAAAGCAAATTTTTTTAGAACCTTTTTGTTTTCTTTCCAAATGAATCTGTCTTTGCAAAGAAGGTAAAACTAAATACAGGAAAAAGAAGCACCCATTTGGCTGGGGTGAGTCTACTGAGAGATCCTGTGGTATAAAGCAAAACACGTGGCTTTTGCAGTCAGAGAGACCTGGCTATGAATCTGTGCCCTACCGCTGCTGGCTGTGAGATGTTGGAGACGCATTCTAAACCTCACTCTGTTCCTCTGTAGAATGGGGAATACAGTTCCTACCTCCCAGGATGGCTAGGAAGGTTCAGTAAGGGAATGTGGAATGCCTACACTCTGTCCTTCACACAGTGCGTGTCTATTAAACTTCCCCTCCTTTCCTTTGTTTTCATCCATGCAAGTAGGTATTCACTGAGCAAAGGCCAGCCTCACTGGACCCCAGTGAACACAGGCCTGAATATGGCCACAGCAATGCGAACTATCTTAGCGAGTTCTCAACCTGCTCTCTCAGGTCAGGTCTATGCAAATATATTAGAGATTTCAAGAGATAAATTGAAAATGATGAGAAACTCCACAGTTTTCTCTCCTTGAGTAGCTGTTTTAAAGTTGGAATTCTTTTTCCTGCTTCTTACTGTCAGACTTGGCAGGTCCCTGTGGGTAGCCAGTCCTGCAGCATCTGTCTCTCTTGTGGGTTTTCCTCAATTATTGCTCGTGAAGTCTGCACCAAATCTCTTCCAGCCGCACTTAGCTTTAGACATGGCTCAGACGCTCTGGGCAGCAGGCTGGTTTGGATAAGGGGCGGGGGAGCAGGGGTGCATTCAGAGATGGGAACAGACATACCAGAAGGTACTATTCATCGCCGAGAACAAGCACCTGGGGGCTTTTGCTGATTTTTCAAAAGGAAGTCCAAGTGGGACAGACACTTCCTGCAGGACCTCAGCCCTTGCCAGACCCACACATCCTGACAAAAAGAAGACAGGGCTAGCAGCCTCCGGGAGATAGGTGGTCCCTGCTTTGGGGATATCCGTCCCATCGCTGGCACACATGAAGCGGGGCACAGGCAACTGCTCGTTTCCTTCTCTCCCACCCTGAACCCTGAACCAGTGCCACAGAACGCACTCGTGTTGGCTCCCAGTGAGAACTGGAGTCTGCTGATCATCAAATGCCATCCTCTAATGCTCTCCACCTGGTGCACTTGACCTCATCTGCCACGTTTAGTCACAACATGGCACATCCATTTCCACATGTTTCTCTGCTGCTCCTCTTCCTATTCCAGCCACCTCTGCCCACCTTCCCTTGCTGAGAGCCTACCTGCAGGCCAGCTGGCCAGCCACAAGTGGCATGACCCTGCCTCCTCATTAGAAATGCCTGGCAGGGGCTGGCATTGTGGCACAGCAGGTTAAGCCACTGCTTGTGACACTGGCATACCATATGCGCACCAGTTCCCATTCCAGCCGCTCCACTCCAATCCAGCTCTGCTCATGTGTCTGGCAGTGGAAGATGGCTCGAGGGCGTGGGCTCCTGCCACCCCTGTGGGAGGCCCAGATGGAGTTCCAGGCTCCTAGCTTTGGCCTGGCCCAGCCCGGGCTATTGTGGCTATTTGGGGAGTGAACCAGCAGATGGAAGATCGATCAATCAAGCTCTCTCTGTCTTTAAGGCTGCCTTTCACATCAATCAATCAATCAATCTCTAAATAAGACAACTGGCTGGTGTCACACATGTAGTGCTCTGTTTTCTCTGCAGATGAAAATGAATGCCTCAGTGCTCACATTTGTGGAGGAGCCTCCTGTCACAACACCTTGGGGAGCTACAAGTGTATGTGTCCTGCTGGCTTCCAGTACGAACAGTTCAGTGGAGGCTGCCAAGACATCAATGAATGCGGCTCGGCACAGGCCCCCTGCAGCTACGGGTGTTCCAACACCGAGGGCGGCTACCTGTGTGGCTGTCCACCTGGTTACTTCCGAATTGGCCAAGGGTAAGTAAGCAGTACTCTTCCTGGTCGTGCTTAGAGAGTTTCTCATTCATAATATAGTTAAGTATATTGAACTCAAATTTACCTGTCCTAGTAGAAAAGAACAATACTCTTTATAATTTCAGTTAGTTCTGCAAAGGTTAGGTCATTTTATTTGAAAAGGTCATTTAGGTCATTTTATTTGAAAAGGGATCATCTTGATTTCTGGAAATTCATAGGTAATCAAACAAAATATTGAAACTGCATTGTAAATACTGAGTACTGCTATATGACTTCTCTATCTCACTCCCTTAATCCCCACATCTTGTTGGGAAGCGATTCATCTCTCTACCAACTCATGACACAGCTGGGCTCACTGTGTACCTGTTGGTCCATCCTTCTCCTGAGACAGGCAAGATTCTATCTTGACTTAAAACACCTTTTTGTCCAGCTCCCATCTGGCTAAATCGGTTCTTTGGAGTTTTAAGATATATTTTACATTTCAAACTTGAATTTGCATTAAACATTACCAAAAAAGCATTAAATATGAGAATTGAAATAATTACTGTATTTTCCAGGTAGAACACTTCACCATACTATATGATGTATATGTGAGAGTTGGAGCAGGGAAAGAATATTTTCATTTCACTCAATTTAAAAGTTTTATGGTGAATCCTCAAAGCCTGGGTGCTTTTCCTTCCTAAGTTAGTCTGGACGCACATACACACTTATACTAGATTATCAACCGAGTGGTCTTTGATCTCTTGACACACAAACATCAAGTGATTCATTTTTGGGACTGTATAAACTTGAGGGTAAAAGAATATTTCATGAGAAGCATACGGAGTGCCAACAGGACACAAATTCCCAGATGTTAGTGTCTGGTTCTCGGTTGACTTCTTTATAGTTTCGTGCCAGAACCGGTTTCCCAGCAAAAATTGTGACACTGCAAATTGGCTTTTGGCCAGTGGGTTCTGTAGTCACACTTCTTATAAGAGGTGCTCCTGGGAGATGAAAATACTGGAAAGAATTCTGAGAGGGGAACTGGAGCCTGCAAATTTGAGGCTTACCTCCAGGTAATTTAATCACTATGCGGGTGGACACACACACACACAAATACTCACACAGTATGAACACTTGTCAGTTTGTCTATGTTATTGTCTCTACTTGTTTCATTCTGTAAGATAAAGGAGGAAAGGAACTGAGTCAGACTCTGAGAAAACTGGGGAAGAGGGCAGGAATCCATACATTGCTATGAATTACAACAAGTGTTGTGCTTGTTGGCATTACATTTTGAACCCCAAGGGCATACAGGACCATGGATGTTAAAGAGTAGGTCAGCCAATACAGAAAAATCATGAAATAATATTGGGTCCACATTATGACCCATTAGTAGAAATCTACCCATATTTTATAACAATTTTGTTCTCTGTATGAGTCACTAGAGTAGACTCTACCCCCAAATAAAGATTCTTTTAGGATCATTCAAATGTTTCAACACGTTTGGAAAAGCGAGCCCGATAAATACAGAGTGCAAATGGCTTCTGAGATAGTAAGCAGAAAAGCAGAATAACAAAACAAGATACTTGTGAAACATGCGAGCCTCGCTCCGTTACTTGGCTTTGATAGCTGAAAGGCTAAGAAAAACAGCTGAACTAGTTCTCTCCTGGGCATGGGTTTGTTTATCCGGCTTTGTGTGAGTCAGAGCCAATGGCCCGAGTGGTTTTGAATGACTTGAAACAATTTCCCACAGTTGGGCAGGCTCTGATACGTGCATTTTCTATATCCCATGTCTTTGCCATTTGTTACTCAATCAACCCTCAGTTAGCACCAAGAGCTTTCTTCCTGTCCTGAGTAGGGTCAGCAAACGTGAAGGAGCGCAAGAATAGGAGCAGTTGTTCAGAAGATTGCGTGAGGGAATCCTGGTGGGGGTGGAAGAGGGCAAGAGAGTAAACAGTGATGCCTCACATCTAGCTCCCTCTGGTGGAGCCTGCTTCATAGGAGGAAGATATTTTTGTTTTACCTTTCAAAGCACATCGGCTTTCTCCTCCCCACCCCCAACCTAAGTACTGAAAAATGCCTGCTGCGTTAGTTTTGAGAAATGAAGGGGCAGGTAACTTTGCAAATCAGGGTCTTGAGAGATAGCAGAAAGAAATCAGTGAACCCAGGGAACTGGGAATGAGAAGCTAAACACGAAGGACCTCGAGGTGGTTGTCAGAATTGACTGATCATCCAGTGAACAGAAAAACAACCGAAAGCCGAGTGTCGCCCATTGCCACAATTCAGCAGAACTCTTGCATCACCTTCCCCGTGTCCAGGCCATAATGAAAAAGTCTCCACTCCTCTTCTGCCCACAGGCACTGTGTTTCTGGAATGGGCATGGGCAGAGGAGGCCCAGAGCCACCTGTCAGTGGTGAGATGGATGACAATTCCCTCTCCCCGGAGGCTTGTTACGAGTGTAAGATAAATGGCTACCCCAAACGGGGCAGGAAGCGGAGAAGCACAAATGCGACAGATGCCTCCACTATTGAGGTAGGTCAGAAGGTGGTTTCTGCTGTGTCTCCTATTGGGGAAAAGCCTTCCAGATTCCTGTGGCTTCCCCCAAGGATGTTTCAAAGTGTGAAAAATCTCCCCAGGGAGAAAATCCAGACATTCTCTGAACTCAAGGCTGCATTTTACAAGATGCTACGGGGCTTTCTGGAGTTTCTTGCTTCTCTTAGGGAGTGGCCATCCTAAGGTTTTTACATACTTGCTCATTTCCTCTGTCTGGCCAAAAAGCAAGTCAAACACCCACCCAAAGTCTGCTGAAAGGACAAGGCCTGAGATCCAGGACAGCGAGTGGGCAGAATAGCAGAGTGACATAGTGCTCCCTCCACAAGGACGCCAAGTTCTGAAAGCTAGAGGCTCCTCTACTGAAAAGAGCCATGTGGAGTGTGAGGGAACTTGGATTGTAGACAAAAATAACATGGAGCTGGAGCAGCCTGGTTGGCTTTGCCTACGGCTGCTGCAGCCTTTCCGTCAACTCCGAAGTGCACGGATATTCACCCAGACCTCTGGCTGCAGGCCTGTAGAATCCAGCACATGTGGTCCCAGGGAGGCAAGCAGGAAGCCAGGTGAAAAGCATTGAGATCATCCCCATCAGGAAATAAGTTCATGGGTGTGTCCTCAGGAGGGGATGGTTTTGTATCAGTGAACCAAATTGAAAGGGATCGGTTGGTTCGTAGAATCGGTGCTGCAACCCATCTGCAGTGGCTGGGGAATGAGATTAGTCTTTGGAAAGAAAACAATCTGTTAAAGCACTGGGTCTCAAATTGGAGAAACACCTGGAAGGCTTACTAAAGTGGAGCTCTGGGAGACACTCCCCAGGGTTTCTGATTCAGGGGGTTTGGGGTGGGGCATTGCAATTTGCATTTCTAATAAATTCCCAGGTGATGCTCACTGTGTGGTTCTTGGACCTCCACTTTGAGACCCAGTGCATTCAAATACTCATATAAGTGATTTCAACCTTTCTTCTTGACATCACTTTAATCTTTTAAAATGTTATGAGTATATGCCACTTTAAAAACATTTGAACAGAGTGCTTTGTGAATGTGATTTTTCCTTTTTTGTAATTGTCAATAACTGCTTTCTAAATTTTATAAGCAGAACTTTATTAAGTAGAATGGCTATAGATCAAGAACGTTTTATCAGTTTTATCAAGGGCATTTTTCAACATAGTATACACAACATGGGCAGAAAGTTGTGTCAGTCTGAGATGCGAGTCACTGTTTCTTGAACGAGAGGACTAGGTGGCACACTTCATTGCATTTAACACATCGCCTCACGTCTTTCCAGGATCAGTCTGAGACAGAAGCCAATGTGAGTCTTGCAAGCTGGGATGCTGAGAAGACAGCCACCTTTGCTTTCAATATTTCTCATGTCAGCAACAAGGTCCGAATCCTAGAACTCCTTCCAGCGCTTACGACACTGACGAATCACAACAGATACTTGATTGAATCTGGAAATGAAGATGGCTTCTTTAAAATCAACCAAAAGGAAGGGATCAGCTACCTCCACTTCACAAAGAAGAAGCCAGTGGCTGGAACCTATTCATTACAAATCAGTAGTACTCCACTTTATAAAAAGAAAGAACTCAACCAGCTAGAAGACAAATATGACAAAGACTACCTCAGTGGTGAACTGGGTGATAATCTGAAGATGAAAATTCAGATTTTGCTTCATTAATTCACCATCCAGAGACCAAATAATTAAAATAAAAACAAATATAGATAGGTAAAACTGTTTTCCCCCAAATCAGAATCTTCATATCATAGGTACAATCTTTCACCAAGTAAATTTGTATAAATAAGCACTATTCTTGTATTGCAAAATCAAGGTACAGGTGACTACCCTCGCTCAAAACAACCACTTTCTCAGGCTTCTTGTGTGTGTAGCTAAGCTACCTTGTTATATGTGTTGATTCTTGAAAACTGGGATATGTATTCTCATTGGGGGTTGGCCATTCATGCTGACATGCCATTCTTCAGCAAGTGTACAGGAATGTGCTTTTAATTGATGGACTATTTTATTTTTTTCAAATTTTTAAACTTTGCTTCTCCGAGTACAAGTACTAGGTTGGCCATTTATAATATCTATTTGGTGCTAGTAAATTGTCAAACTAGATTTATAAATGCACTGTACTATTTACACAACTTAGAAACCAAATTTCAAGTATTCAGTTCAAATACTTCATTCATTCAGTCAACCAAAGTTAGTTCAGTAGCTTATCTCAGTTATGAGTATAATACATTACATGTAAATTAAGTGTGTGTATACTGTAATCGTGCTATTTTTTATCATTGAAACATTTATAAACTAGAATAATAATGCCCTTAATGTGAGGGTTTGTAATGGTGCTTATTAAGACCAAAGACTTGTTAAATGTATACACCAAGTGGTAATGAGATTTCTGTGACGGGCCCGCACGTGCATTGGGGTCTGGGAGGACCAGGAAACAGCCTGAGCAGCCAAGGATCACCAGTGCATCCTTCACACGGCATGTGCAATACGTCACTACTCCCGGTCATTCCTGCCAGCAGGGGGTCAATGTCCTAAATGTCACAATAAAACAATCTCTTCTTTTTTTTAGTTTACCCCTTGGCTTGGTGTTCTTGCATGGATTTGGGGTTGGAGGGGCCATTCTGGAGGCTAAATACAGTCTCCTGAATTAAAATTATCCTGGATCTGTTATGTATAGTTTATAAAGGTGCCAAATGTATAATGCTAGATGAAGATTTAACCTCTCTGAGAAAGTCTCTTGTTTTATTCATTAAAGATAGTAGGGCGCTGATATCATTCACTTGATTTGCAAGTAAGGAATTTAGGTTGTAGCATCATTTCTAATACATGACCCAATTAACTCCCACATTTAAATATTTGAAATATCAATTCTGCCATTGCCTTAGAGCACATGAAATTTTTACAAAAGATTTGTCAAGCCCCCTTCTCTAACATGTAGTGTTGGCAAGCTTTAGGTGTTCTGTCTTTTCCACTAAACATCTGTTGTTTGTCAATACTTGTCTAATCACAAAGTAATGATCCCAAATTTAATCCAATTGGATGTTAAAACTCTTAGTTTCTGAATGTCATAATTTGAAAACGCTGTTTTATTTTAAAAACAATATTGGTTATTTGGCGACTTGACTCATTCGGTTGACAAGAAATAATTTTTGGAATCCCTAAGAACAATAAGGCATTGTGTGGTAGTAAAAATAAGGTGAAATAAGATTGCTGCATAAAAGGGGGAAGAAAACTAAACAGGACCCAGGAAAGTCCTTTCAAGATCTTTGAAGTGTTAGGCTGAAGAGAATGGAGTGGGTATATTCCATATTATTCCAGAAGCCAAAACCAGGGTCAGTTGGCATAAGCCTCTAGTTGATACACCCTAATTATTTAGCATCTTGCTAAGAGAATGGATTTCCTTGCAATGTGGTGAGCTCCCTTCACAAGCTACAGGAGTTTCAGACTAGGCTTAATGGCAGCCATTGGACAAGAAGGCTTTACCTTGCCTAATGAGCCATAAACATTCTTGATGTTTTTTGTGTCTCTTGTTTTGCCATCCAAAAAAAAAAAATTTACTCATAATAGATGCTCAGTAGAGATGAGTGAAGGACTGTTACTGAAGTGATTTGTGCCTTGGGTAGGAGGTCAAAATATGACTCAAAATTTCCTTCTAACCCTGTGCTATGGTTTTGTTATAGAAGTGTATTAAAATTGTTACAGAAGAATATTCAGCATATGGTAAACTGAAGTTTGCATACGGAAAATCTCTTTGATAATTTGACCAGAACTGCATTACATTCAATAATGGATTTTCTTTATAACAAACAACAGAATAAAATGCAGTTGGCACAGAGTGGATCACTTTGATATTTTTAATAGTCTAAGTCTGGATTTTATTTATTCCAGAGCCAACGATTTTGAACAGCATATTTTCCATGTTTCCGACTGTAACAAAACATTTTCCTCATTGTTCCATTGTAAATAGTCCCCTTGTCAAAACTCTTTTTAATCCTGAGATTTAAACCTGTATTTTCAATTGTCTGTGATCTTTAAATCTGACTCTCAATAGTTGAAGAATCTGGTCGTGTAAATCCCTCAGAAGCTTGAAAATGTCTTGTCTCTCCCCAGCCCATTTCATGTGCCAATAAGTATTTTGTAAGTAGGGTTGAAATGAACTCAGCTGGCCTTGTGAAATGTTTAAACTTGCACAAACAACTACATTTTTGTTCAACAAATAGTACCTTACTCAGCCAAAACTGCTTTGGACATTGCCATTACAAATACTGTTAAACTTCAGAAATCATGTTTGTAAATTAGATGAGCCAAAATAAAGGATAATTAGGTTGATACAGTATTAGTATACTTAAAAGTTATATACCTATAAACTTTTAGGGATTTTTAAATCACAGTCAGTTTTACCCACAGAATGTAATTTAATCTGCTTTTAATTATAGTTTTTGGAGATATATTAGAAATGAAATTATTAGGTGGTTTGAGAACATTGTTTTTAAATGCTAGAAGATTGTTACTGATAAACAAAAAAACGTTTCATATATAGCTGAAAGTCATTTGCCCTTTACCAATAAGCAAACTAATTGACTTAATTAAATTTTTGAAACCTAGGATAGGCATGACATTGAGTTAGGAAAGGATTCTGAGTATTGTTCTCACTTTAGAGTTAGAAAGAAGGCGGCTGTGAATTTGCTTTTAGATTCCCATGTGTATCCATGACTGGGTTCATTTACAGGCCTGGGCCTCAATGAAAGGCCCTGACATTCTCACCAATGTCTGCACAAACAAGAGGATCTTCTACATCTGACACCCAGCGTGCATTTGGCAAGACCTGGCAGTATCACAAAAGCTGTTCTTTTAACTAACTGCTAATGAATCCAAAATGCATTGATTTGGCCAAGTCACAAACCTCTTTTTTAGGGCATAGGCTCTTTGGTATCGCCGATTTAAACCTGATTTATGATAGCCTTCTCAAATGAATTTCAGTTTCATTTTCACTAGTGGACAGCAGAAGGTGCATCCTTTTTGAGTGAACTAAGTCAGCAGGAGAGTAAGAGAACTTTCTGGCAAGCTCAACCCTCTGCTCTCTATTCATTGTCATCTTAGAACCCTGTGGCTATGCCCATTTCAGTGCAGCACCACTGCCTCCGCCGTCCCCTTTGCCTCCAGTGGGTTGGCTAGAGTGTCAGCCAGAAGGCAGCAGACGCACTTGTGGAATCCATAGCTTGGGTTCGTAGTTGAGCAAGGCGGAGGTGGAGATGGTTAGCAGGAAGCGGCTGCTCCAGTCAGCACTTCCTGCCTCACACCATATTCTACCTGAGGGCTTCTTTGCAGCTGTGCTGGGAGTTGCAGAAATGAGAAGCGATCTGTTTCCTTTTCACCGTAAAGTACTCCCTTGGGGAGAATTAAATCAAACCTAAATGATTAAACTTTTTCTTCTGCTGGAAATAGAGGCACTTGAAAACATCCGGATGATAACCACACATCCCATCGATCCTACCAGACATTGACAGAAAGAGGTCACAGACCTGTATATTGTGTCTACATGGTGAGCTTTGCTCTAGGCGTCCCCAGAAGCCCTGCTACGGAGAGGCCAGATCTGTCAGGAAGGATTAATGGCACGTTGATATATCAGAATCAAAGGAATGACAGGCTGGATTAGGCTTGTGTGTGTGTGTGTGTGTGTGTTTTAACAACATGAAATCAGCTTAATGTGCAGATCAGCCTTTCTGTCTTTGGCCAATCAAGATTCTTCCCCTTCATTGTATGTACTGTACTTTTCTAGGGCAGTCCTAGGAGCGGGCTCCAGTGACCCAGAGCCTGGCCAGCAGCAAGTTCCACCCCGAGGCCTGCTGCTTTCTTTAGTTCTGTACATTGACCACAGCAGGATGGCTGGCGCCCTTGGCCCAGGAGTCAGTGTGCTTTGGTGCCAGCTCCTCAGGGGATAATGGCTCCTACTCATCTCTACCCATCCATCCACACACTCGCACCCACTGGAACATGATACAGAAGCCAGTGCACCATTCTTAAAGATGGATGCTCTCCGTCCTGAATTTTCTTTTTCTCTCAGATTCTTTGATTCTTGGTTTACAGTTCTGGCTTTTCCATCAGCTGCAAAGAAAGCTTACTGATTGCCCAGTCCACTCCTGAGGAGGTCCTGGCCAAGAGTTCTGATACTGTTCAGAGCTTGGTTCCACCCTTCCCAGGTATTTGGCCCAGGGAACCCCTTGATGTGTCTGAGCCCTGTCGTTGAAGATAACTGTAACACCTTCCCTGCATCCTCACGCGGGACCATTATCCCCACTCCTTTTCTAAGGCTAACACCTCCACAGAACAGTTCCAAAAGACGCGTGAATGCTCTCCCCTCCGACCACCCCCCTCAGTCTTGGGTTTTTATAATCCTCATCAGCACAAGCTCTGCTCTCTTAGCAAAGGTCTCTCACCTTAAAGAACAGACACAGAAAGCCCCTCAGTGTATTCTTGATTCATTGTGCCAAAAAAGAACGAATAAAATATAATACTTGAAAGCAAAAATAGGATCCCATATATTTGTAATTCAAGATGTTGGCTCCTTACTGCTCTTCCAGCAACCAAGCGGCCACTTAGAGAAGAAGCCACACCTGTCCCAGTCCTTCTCTGCCTTTGCCCCCTTCAGATAAATGCTGATCAGGACCCTTTGGAATCTGACGCCACCCACATGCGCTACAAGTGGCCTCTGATGGCAGTGACTGGGCATTGTCCTTGGGGATCCTTCACCCAGGTCAGCGCCCGGTACACAGTAGGTACTTCATATGTGTTCAAAAGACCAATGGGTGAGGTTTGGGGAAGTAGAATAGAGAAAATTCCTGCAGAAGAGCAACCCACCTCTTCTCTCCGTGTCTTTCCTCCTCTTCTCCATCCCTTTTATTTTTCTCAACAAATATTTTTTGAGCACAGAGAGCACTAGAGACAAAGATGAATGAAGCCAGGTTCCTAGCTCAGAGACACTTCAAAATAAGTGGCAGAGCAGCTCTCTCCCAGTAGTATCCTTTAGTGGGGGTATGATAAGACTTTGTAGACTCTTTAAGGGAATAGCAAGTCATATGATGCTCAGCTCACAGACCTAGGAGGAAGGAAGTGAGGCTTGGTTTTGCAGGAAGTTCACCTTGGACACCCGTATGGTCTCATGTCCTTATGAATCACCAGAATTAGACACCATTCTAACTTATTTGCCCCAAGTAATACTGTGGTGATGTGCACAGATTGTGATGATCATCAATAGTGAGCTCATTGTGGAATTAGAATCCAAAGTTTATTTTTTTAATTTATTTTATTTATTTGAAAGAGAGTTACAGAGAGAGGTAGAGACAGAGAGAGAGGTCTTCCATCTGCTGGTTCACTCCCCAGATGGCCCCAACAGCCAGAACTGAGCTGATCTGAAGCCAGGAGCCAGGAGCTTCTTCCAGGTCTCTCACGTGGGTGCAGGGGCCCAAGGACTTGGACTATTTTCTACTGCTATCCCAGGCCACAACAGAAAGCTGGATCAGAAGAGTAGCAGCCAGGACTAGAACCGGTACCCGTATGGGATCCCAACACTTCAGGCCAGGGCTTTAACCCGCTGTGCCACAGTGCCAGCCCCTCTAAAGTTTAAATGTAACTTACCATGGGATGGGTATTTAGCCTAGCAGTTAAGACATTGCTTGGGATGCCTGCATTCCATATTGGAGTACCTGGGTTTGGATCCCAGCTCTGCTCCTAATTCCAGCTTCCTACTAATGCACGCCCTTGGAGGCAGCAGTGATGACTCAAGTAGTTGGGTCCCTGCCACCTGCTTGGGATATCCAGATAGAATTCCTGGCTCTCAGCTTCAGCCTGGCCCTGACCCACCCATTGTGGGCATTGTGGGACAGAACCAGGGATATGAGTCCTCCCTCTCTCTCTCTCTCTGCCTGTTGAATACATGAAAACAATACATTTTAAAAATTATATGAAATATACCCTGAACTCCAATACATAAAACATGGGCAGAGGTGCTTGGGTTCAAACAGACCTGGGCAGTTCAGGGTCTCTCTACTCAAAGGTTCCAAGATAACTCTTATTAGAAATTATAACCGAAAAGCCCTTCAAAATATTGTTGACTCTACAAAATATAAAAGAAAATAATATATAAACTTCATTATTAATGTTGATAAAGAAACTGTATTAGAAAGTTATAAAGATTTTCAGTTTGCTGTTGGGCTGGGGCTGAATGATGGGGTTATAATTAATGGGATGTCAAGAGAACAGGTATATGCCATTTTGCACTCTAACTGAAAACACACACATGCAAGCATCCACACTCACAAGAAATAAACTTCATTGCAGTAAACCACTGGTATTTGGAGATCTTTTGTAACAGCAACTACCATTTACTACCCCAAGACACTTTTTTTAACTACAAAGAATCCACATCAACATCTTTCACCCTTGGCTGCACATGGCACTCCTTATGGAACTTAAACAAAAATCCCAGTGTCCAAGCACATGTCAGGCCAGTTAATTCAGAATCCAGGTTCGTGGTACAGACATTACGATTTGTGAAATCTCTCTAGGTGACTTCAATTTGCAGCCATGGTTGAGAGCCACAGCTCTGGACCTTTGGGTGAAAGTCAGGCACATGAGATGGTTTTCTTGGAAGAATCTACCAGGGAATTCTGACAAGCCTTCTTCCATTGTGGTTATCACCAGTCTATAGCACGTTGTATTATCACACAATAACATGATGTGTGGCTTTTTCTGACTCTGAAAACTGCATTTTATCACTAGAGTTTGTGGTGTGGCATCAGCAGAGAACAATCAAGCAGCAGTGAGGCACACTTGCTGTGGTGGTTGCCTGGATTCATTAACCACTTACAACTCACCTCTCATGCTAGCCTTGGGGTAAGAGTGCAGTTCTTGCCTCCATCCTGGGAAGTACCCAGGAGTCAATATCTTCAGTGCGAAATCTGTTCATAGCCAAATGTTGGGGAGACTTCCTAAAAAATCTATATTAGAAATATATTCCATTTCCCGGTTGCCCCTCTTCCAGGCCAGCTCTCTGCTTTGGCCAGGGAGTGCAGTGGAGGATGGCCCAAGTGCTTGGGCCCTGCACCCCATGGGAGACCAGGAGAAGCACCTGGCTCCTGCCATCGGATCAGCGCGGTACGCCGGCCACAGCGTGCTGGCCACGGCGACCATTGGAGGGTGAACCAACGGCAAAGGAAGACCTTTCTCTCTGTCTCTCTCTCTCACTGTCCACTCTGCCTGTCAAAAAAAAAAGAAATATATTCCATTTCATTCAAGTTGTCCCATACCACTCTGTGCATCATGGGAAATATTAATTTATTCTTTTGGAGTGGAGTGATAATAGAAATGTTTTTTGCCATCAGTTTCTGTGAGGAATGTACACGCTACGTGATGGGATGTGGGGTTGCATCACCAACCAGCCCGCTGACCCACTTCCAGCCTCAAGTCTCGGTCTCAAATGCAGAAATGACAGCATGGTAGAGCGATGTGTTCTATCACCTAAAATCCAAGCTTTTAACATGGCTCCCAAGATTTGTTCTGATTCAATAAACCACAGAAGTCCAAGACAAAACAAGAACCACAGACAAATGATTATTATTGCCAATATGAGAGCCAGAAAAAGAATTTTAAATGTTGAATAGAAAAGCTCAATTGCATTCCTGTGTACTTCATGAGTGAGGGAGGAACACTATGCAATTATAGACAATAGAAGAGAGGCTGGCCGGTGCCGTGGCTCACTAGGCTAATCCTCCGCCTTGCGGCGCCGGCACACCGGGTTCTAGTCCCGGTCGGGGCACCGATCCTGTCCCGGTTGCCCCTCTTCCAGGCCAGCTCTCTGCTGTGGCCCGGGAAGGCAGTGGAGGATGGCCCAAGTGCTTGGGCCCTGCACCCCATGGGAGACCAGGAGAAGCACCTGGCTCCTGCCATCGGATCAGCGCGGTGCGCCGGCACAGCGCGCCAGCCGCGGCGGCCATTGGAGGGTGAACCAATGGCAAAGGAAGACCTTTCTCTCTGTCTCTCTCTCTCACTGTCCACTCTGCCTGTCAAAAAAAATAATAATAATAATAATTAAAAAAGAAGAGAGGTAAAATGAAAAATTGTTCCGAGTTTCAGTGTCGTGTTACGGTCAATAAATGTAATGAATTTCCTATTTTGAATATGAAGAGATCCATTTTAATTTCTTCCTGTCCATAATAAATAAATGATAAATAGTAAGTGTTTAAAGACTATCTACTTGAAAGGCACCAAATTATTAGCCTGCCTGGAGCAGCCATGTGCCAGTCCAGCCTGCATGAAAGTCTCCTCAATGGGCACACACATCAGCTGTAAAAATGCAGATTTTTGAGTCTGAAGAGCTAGGGTAGGGCCTGAGATTCTGCATTTCTTTTTTTTTTCCCAGAAGCCTTTTATTTAAGGAATACAAAGTTCATGCATTTCATAAAGACAACTTTAGGAACATAGTGATTCTTCCCATTGTACTTGCCCTCCCACTCACATTCCCAATCTTCCTCCTCCCTCTCCTATTCCCATTCTTATTTCAATGAACTTTATACACATATGATTCACTCTATACTAAGTACAGAATTCAACAAATAGTATGGAACAAAAGAAAATTGTTCCTCAACAAGTCGAGACAAGGGCTGTTCAAAGACATTGCATCTCAAAGTGTCGATTTCAATTCTACAGATTATCTTTTGGGTGCTCTATTAGTTATCGTGGATCGGGAGAACATACGGTATGCGATTGCGCATCTCTAACAAACACCCATATGGTGCTCAAGCTACTCTAATAAACCTTGGTTTACAAAAACAGGCCCACGGTTTGTAATTTGCAGTTTGAATTTTTAAAAAATTGCTTTAAATTATCATTTGTCACACCTCTGGGGTTGTTTAAATTACCCTGAAAGAGTGCCTCAAGGGCCCTGCCCTATCTATTTCCCATCCTGGGCACAGCCGCAGACCACACTGAGAGTGGTTACTGATGCCCTGGTGGACTGGCCTTGAGGTTTCTGTTCTGTGACTAATTCACACTTCACGTTCAGACCTGTCAGTTATGCCTCCCAGCCTGCGTCCACTCAACTTCACCAGTTTTCATCTCACATAAAATGTGTTCAAAGGAGGTGGGCATTTAGCCTAGCACTTAAGATGCTGGTTAAGATGCCCACATCCCATGTAGCACTGCCTGGATTTGATACTCACCTCCGGCTCCTAACTCTAGCTTCCTCATAATGAAGATGCTAGGAAACAGCTGTAATGGCTCAAGTGGTTGGATTCCTGGCACCCACATGGAAGGCCTGAATTGAGTTCCTGGATCCCAGTTTTGTCCTGGTCCAGCCTCACCAGTTGCAGGCATTTGGGGAGTGAGCTAACAGATGGGAGCTCTTTCACTTTGTCTCTGGCCTCTCTGCCTCTCAGCAAAATATGCATTCAAAGACCCCAAATTTCAATAAAATACTGAAATGTCTATTAATTGTAAATATGTGACTTTCCAAAATTTAAGCTCCCTCTAAATGAAACTGCTTCAGAGAAACAAATTTTAAATGCTTGACTACAGATGTTGATGTTGTATTTCCTGATGGTGAATGTGAGTGTGCATTACGTGTAGTGTATATACATCCCCCTTTTAAAATGCAGTTAATTTTTACTTTAAATGGGCCCACATGCAAACAACTTTGGCTTCTTATTCATTGGGCATGTATTGCCTATCTACAATCAATAGGACACATGTTGGTATTCCTTTCCTTTCCTTTGAAAGATTCTGTCAGAGGATGTAAGCAAATATATTAATATGCAAAAAGCATGTCAAAACTCAGAGACATAAAAGGAGCTTCAACTGTCTCTTCAATAGTGCAGGACAGGATCTGATTTCTTTTTGAGATTAGCTCAACTGTGTTGGCTTAAGATAACCTCAGAAAATCCATCATTCCTTCCTTCTTATTCTTTAAATATGTGTTTTCTTTCTAAAAACACATTGACACAATTTCCCAAATCTCCACATACCAATCTGATGATATGGTTGGTCCTCATCAACTTGATATTTTATCCTGGGCAGGAGTGCTTAGCAACATCTTCCAACTCAGAGATTGCATCACACAGCTCATGTCTGTAGCTCATTTACTAAAATATCAAACAAGGCCACCTCCGGCATAGTTTTCTCACCATCTACTTCCAAAGAGCTCAATCATCAGACCCCTTCCTCCCCTATCTGGCCTCTGTTGCATTTGTCACAAACCACAAAATACTTTTATCCAAATAGATACACCCATTTACTCACACACCAAGAAGCAAGTATGCATAAAAATACACTTGAAAAGGGTGGATCGATGGAAAACCCAGGGCAGAACCAGACCAATGGGAGAGAGCTGTAAGTGGAAGAGAATAAAGGGGGGTGCTGTGAAGAAGTCACAAGAAGTTCGTTTTGCTGTGTATTTTTAAAGATTTATTTATTTTATTATTTGAAATACAAAGGTACAGAAAGAGGGAGGGAGAGAAGGAGTAAGGGAGAGAAAGAGAAAGAGAGAGAGGTCTCCCATATGCTGATTCCTTCCCTAAATGGCCATAACAACCAAGGCTAGGCCAAGCCAAAACCAGGAGCTAGGAGCTAGGAGTCAGGAGCCAGAACTGCCTCTGAGTCTCTCATGTGAGTGGCAAGGGCCCAGTGCTTGGGCCATCTTCTGCTGTTTTCCCAGGCCTTTGTCAGAGACTTGGATCAGAAGTGGAACCCAGGACACAAACCAGTGTTCATGTGGGATGCCAGTGTCACAGGCAGTGGCTTAACCTGCTACCACAACACCAGTCCCTTGCTGGTATTTTGAACAAAGAGGGGTTTTTGCTTCTTGGTATTTATGGAGAGCTTCTGTGTGCTTTGCACATTAGTCTTTGTGAAGCACACAGTCTACAACATTGAGCTGTGACTTAAGGAATTTGTAATGTGGCAGCAAGATTAACACACATGATGTCTCTGTGTGGGAGTGCATGCACATGTACACTCATACATATACACACATACATGTACACACATACATAGACACAAAGTTATAAAAAATGAACTTTACAATGTCCCAGTCACTTCAGAAATATCTTATTTGCTCCTCACAACTATCCAGCAGACTTGGATACTATTGATCCATTGATTCATGGCCAAGAAGAGCAAGTAATTTTCCCAACATCACACAGTTAACAAGAGGCAGCTATGGGATTCAATCCTACAATTGATCAGTTTGAGTCAGGGAAAATCTCAGTGGTTTAAACTCGTGGAAGTTCATTTCTGGCCCAGAGTCCTGTGCAGTTGTTCTTAATTGGCTGGAATTTTCTGGCAGGTTATCCTCCACATAGTGATTCCAGAATTCCAGCCCCTTTCATCTTGAAGCTCAGCAATTTCTGACATGTGGAATCCACATTCATTCAAGAGGAAGAGTGAGTGAGGATGGCACATTAGATGCTCTAGTGACCTCTACCCAGAAGTGATATAAATCACTATTTCATTGTCTATAATCACCTACACGACCCCAGTGAGACACAAAGGGCTTGAGAAATGGAAGAGCTGAGTACCTGTGTCCAGAGACAATGAGATCTAATGGAAGGAGGGCAAACAGCCTCGTTCGCTCTGTCACAAGTTCCAAAACCACGAACCCTCACTGCTTCTGAACCATTTAAGAGGAAGAACTAAATTATGTGGTGCTAAATTGCAACTCTTGAAGAAGAGTGGGAGCTCCTAAATTTGGAGCAGAAAGAAGGGAACCTGAGTCGGGTGCTGAAAAGTGGGTATAAGGGAGACATTTCTGACTGAGAAGAACATAGAGTTGGGAAGACAATGATGTACTCATGGTCATGCGATGAGGTCTATTTATGGAGCAGAAAAGTGGAATTCTAACTGTTTTGTGGAAAAGAATGGACTTTCAAAAAATATGCTGAGAGACAAATAATCAATCCAAGTTCTTTCGGTTTCATTCTATCTACTATTGGGCTTTTCATTACCTAAAAGGAGTTGCAAATTCCTTGACTAGGGCCACATATATATCTTTTCCACAAAAGGAGTCCTACGATTTGGTATACAGTTATATAATGCAGAGATGTGGGTGGCAGCGCCTGTGCAGCTGTGTTGGGCTTGTAGTCAGGAGAATATCCAAGGGAGGGCACAGGGTAAGCAGTAGGTTGGCTGACCAGGATGACCTCTACAGGGAGTAGCATCATGAGACTGTGTCCAGGAGAGGCTAGAATTCCAGTCTAGAGTGATTTAAAATAAAATGTGTTGCTTTAGGAATATTAGGAATAATAACCCAACAGAAGTATGCTGGATGTTTCTGGGAAGCCAAGAGACAGATGTGATGGGAAAAGTCAGGAAATCATCGGCTTTCCCTTGTGTGTGTGTGTGTGTGTGTGTAGGGGTGGGAGCAGGCTCATTTAAAATCTGTTGGCCAATGCCCACCTATTCCAATGGATATTCAGGCCTAAAGGCAGGGGTTGTACCTGTAGCAATCGTTTGCTGAAAGAAGGCAATCCTGCAGGAGTCCACGCAGGAGGGCCTCAAGCAAGGTGGTAGCTTAGGGACTGGAAGGGAGGGACACATGAGTGAAGAGGTCCTGTCCCTGCCCTGGGGAAAACATCACTGCTCCTTGGTCACAGTTTCTCTGCTAGTCCCCTAGATAGGAGCTAAGGAGAAGGGATTGTAATGGAGACTCCAGAAGACCAGAAGTAAAAGGTCATGTGAAGGACCTTTTTAATGCCAAAGTAAGGTGAAGCCAGTGGGGGGCTGCAGTGTAAGGCATTTTGGGGTAGAGTGGCCACATTAGCCACTTGCATTCCTTATTCTTGCCATGAACTTCTCTGAATCTCAGTACAGAAACAACCCACCCAAATTCACCATGGGACTGGCTTCTCTTGTTTATTTTCATGACAAAAGGTGGTTGATGAATCCAGGAGCGGCTGAGACTTTCTGTGTCACAGTTGCCGCATTTGTAAAAGGTGGATGATACTGCTTGGCCCAAAAGCTTCCTAGGGGGACCTCCCTCATCTGCCTCTCCCATCTCCCTCCTCTGCACCTACCCTGGTGGTCCCAGCTCTCAGCTTCTGTGAGAATCAATGTCTGGGGTGGCTCACTCCCCATTCCTCTGATTTCTGTAGGGGTACAGAGAGGCTCTTGGCAAGTAGACAGAGCCCAAAGCTTGCAAGCTGCAGTGGCTAATGTGGCAGGTGGCTTCACCACAACCTGACTTAAGGGATCCACATGAACCCCCTTGAGAGAAATGATACAGGATCCTTGTGCCAAAGTTCTAAAAGTCCTGCAGCTAAATCCCAGGCCCCAGTTTTGGACAGCTAGAAAGAACGTTCTGATTTGCAACGTTCTGTCATATGGGCCTGTTATCCCCAAGACAGAGGGTAATAAACAACTCTGATGAGCCCATGACCTGGCTACTCTGTGTTCCAAGGGAGGGGAGGCCTTCCCAACCATGAGACGCACCCCCACGCCCTCTTTCCTCCCTTTCTCACAGCCTTCCACCCCGCAGGGAGAGCAGGAGGAGATGAGCTAGTGCTCCAGGCTCCCAATCTGGGCGAGCTCTAGGCCATGCCCTCTGCCTCCCAGGCGCAGCCGGCTAGGAGGAAGGATGCTGCTGCCGGGTTGGACTTGTATCTGGAACCAGAGGGTCTCAGGAGAAGAGCCCCACAAATTGGGTCAGACTTCCGGATGGGAGATTCCTTGGAGGAACTGGGTGTGTGTCAGCTGCTAAATGATTCCGCTCTCTTCTCCTAGTTCCTAAGACACCGCCCTCCCCTTGGGGAGCTCCAGTTTCCAAAGAGCACTGCGCTGTCCTCTGGCCACTGCGGCACGCGTGCTTAATAATAATAATAAGCACCATTTACGGAGCCCTTAAGATGGGCCAGGCAGCCAGCTAACCCCTTCACAAATGTAACTGATTCACTAGCTTGGGATATAAAATATAGTCACATTCTCTCAAATGTGCACATTAAATGCCTCGGCTCCTGCGTTATATCTATGTGAGAGCTCCAAGACCTCAGGAGGTCTCCTTCAGTCCAAAGGGTTAGTCCAGATAAGTATCACATTAAGACATGAAAGCCCAAATCTGGCTTGCTCTACCAAGGGACCTCATTCTTTCTGGATGCAGTGGCCAAGGCACGTGGTCACTGTTGGAGATTCTACCAAATCCCCCATTGTATCACATCCCTTCAATGAAACTGATGGCCTGGCACCCAAGACAGCTCCTGTCCATTCTAGGGGCCATACCCCTTCAAACAGGCTTTTACAGTAATGGGAACAAAGCCAAAGTTACCATGGATGTCAGAACATGCCCCTGGTCTGCTTGCCTGTCTTCTATGTTAGTTACCTCAACTCAGGGACCCTTAATTGTCAAACATCAAGTGCCAGTCACAGTCCTCCTCTTTGTTCACAGTGTACTGAGTTTACACACAAAGTCATCTTTTCTGGGTCATCCAACTATCATACTTTCTTTTGGGCTACACATCTCATCTCCAAAGTGGCAAAGAAGGGACCACTTCTCCATGACAGCAATCTTATTCCCTGTCTGAGGATGGCTGGGATTTTTTGAATCCTCAAACCTTATTATTTGTTTGTAATCTTTGAACTCTCTCACTCTTAGCATTATTAACTCCATTTCACAAATGAAGAAGTATGTGGAGTGATTTTAAGGGACGTGCTCAATACACAATAGACTGGGATTCAGACCTACACCCTGAACACTCCACAGCACTGATCCATCTTGTGTGAAGTGTTCTTTGTACAGAAGTTAATGGAAAAGGTTCCTAAGGCACATAAATATATTTCCCTGTAGAGCCAATGAATTTGGGGGAAACAGGGAAAAATCAGGTAGAGGTGGCTGTGAGACCTGAGCCTGGATCAAGGTGTAACTATTTTATTTTATTTTTTCTTTTTTTTTTCTTTTTTTTTTTTTTTTTTTTTTTTTGACAGGCAGAGTGGACAGTGAGAGAGAGAGACAGAGAGAAAGGTCTTCCTTTTTGCCGTTGGTTCACCCTCCAATGGCCACTGTGGCCAGCGCATCATGCCGATCCGAAGCCAGGAGCCAGGAGCTTCTCCCAGTCTCCCATGCGGGTGCAGGGCCCAAGCACTTGGGCCATCCTCCACTGCCTTCCCGGGCCACAGCAGAGAGCTGGCCTGGAAGAGGGGCAACCGGGATAGAATCCGGCACCCCAACCGGGACTAGAACCCGGTGTGCCGGCGCCGCAAGGTGGAGGATTAGCCTGTTAAGCCACGGCGCCGGCCTATTTTAAATTAGGCCTCCATCTTGTAACTTGGGCCTGACCAGGCCCTGAACCCTAAGCCAGAAGCTCCTAAAAGTAAATAAATGAACTCCCCTTGCAATAAACTCTCCTAGCAACAGCTGATTAACAGATAACAGAGAAATACCTAGAGTTCCTGGTGTCTTCTCAGGACAGATAAGGTGACTGATAGCTACCTGAGACCCTGCAGTTCGGCACGTACACCCCAGCAGCTCGGACCCTATGCTTCGGCCAATCAATTCAAAAGGCATCAACCCCAAAGCCATCCAACCACCGTTAGTAGGTCCGTTCCCACCACTGGATGCACTAATCAATTCTAGGAGATGTCCTTTGAATTTCTTGCGGGATGAGATGATTTGCTAAATGGTACCATGATGTATAGAATGTCTCTGAAAACCCTATAAAAACCCTGTTCACTGAAGGGTCAGGGCTCTCAATTCAGACCTGCTTCGTCGGTGTTGATTGAGAGTCCAGGCCCAGACCTGCAAATAAAACCCTCGTGTGCTTTACAGCCATATCGGCTCCTTGGTGGTCTTTGGGGACGACTGAACTGGGCACAACAGTGGCAAAGCTGAAAGCCCTTATCTGAACTCCACTGGAGGAGATGAATGCCTGAGTCATTTGTGAGTAGTCAGAACATGTCATACCACACGTAGGGTGTGGCAGTTTAGTATTTGGACCAGGGCCTGACCTGGCTCTCTTCCTAGGCGCCTTGGTTAAGAAGACCCAGGAGGGTAAATGTGAAGAGAACCCAGAGGCGTGTGTGCCAGCTATGAGCCTCTGTCCACTCTTGGGCTGTTTTTGGCTTCAAGTCCAGCGCTGGCCTCCCTGGCCGTAATTGCCTCTTCACTGGGCCTGCTGCTTTTTGGGCAGAAACCCATGGGAAGAATGGCTTTTTCTGGTCTCAATTGAATGTCACTCAGACAGATGAACTTGACTTTTCCAGTTCTACCCCTGATTCTACCCCTTCTGCCTCAATAAAGGCCCACCACAGTGAAACACTATCTGCTCCAAACAAGAAGTTCAAATGGAAAATATTTGTTCAGAAGTAAGATTTGAGTCTTAGTCAAGAGCCAAGCAACTGATGGAGAAATCAGAGAGCTGTGGCTATGGGCACAGAGAAGAGAAGGAACAGGTGGTGCTAAGAGAGACCCCTATTCTGGGGTGAGAGGTGGAGGAATGTTAACAGGAAGTAAGCAGCGAGCCAGCAAGCCAAAGCAAATATGGGATCCAAAACTGCCCATGTGGCCTGTCCGTAAGGAACATTGCCAAGACAGAAAACAGCAGGGAGGAGGAGCATGGAGGATTTTTGGCTCTTTGCTTAGCAGTCAACAACTGGGGGAAGTGCTGTTGGTGATACATTATGGGCTTTACTTCTTGAATAATTCAAGGTAATTTGAGTTCCCACCCTCTACATCACCTGCACCCAGCCTATGGAAATTCAAAGCCCCTCTCCCCAGCCCTGATTTCATGAATTCCTGCAGTCTTTGTGAGTATTATCCTCATTGCCTTTAAGCTTCTACTTTCCAGTGTGAGCATCGCATTGACCCAGATGTAAAACCTAAGAATCCCCTTCCATTTCTGCATACCTCTGCCTGCCTCACGTTCAAAGTAGACTTTAAAGGATTTGGACCTGAAGCAAGATGGAAGAGAGGATTCATCATGAGGTTGTAAAGCAGTTGCATAGATGACAATGTTTTGTTCTTATTGTAACTGCTTGCCTTTGGGCCTTTTCAAGGACTCAACACTTTGCTACCTCAAGAGCCTAAATTGATATTTCTTCCATGCCAGCTAGTTGATTATGATAATTGTGATAATTATAGCTAGCATTTATGGAGAATTTACTACATGCCAGGCACTCCAAAGAAACATATACAAGTAATTTACTTAATCCTCACAACCATTGCCATTTTCTAGACGCGGAAACTCTATTAAGAGTGTGGGTGGTAAAGTAACTTCTCCAAGGGTACATGACTGATAAATAAGAGGAATGAGATTGAACCCAAGCAGTCTGACTCTGGTCCTTCACTCATCACCTGGACCTGTGTGGAACCCCCAGAAAGACCCAAACGTCATTGGAGAGATGAACAGCTCCAGGAATAACTAGACCTTCAGTGTAAGAAACAGAAGAAGAGTGGCAATGAGATGAGAAGGCCTGGTGGATTAATAGATCAATAGAAACAAGATGCTGAGAGACAATGATCTGTATCACAAACAGGCCACTTTAACTGTGGGGTCACAGCCTGTGGAGCTGGACCGGAGCAAAGCCCAGTAAATGAATGCAGCTCCAGTGGACAGAAATGTAACCCTAGCCTAGACCTGAAGAATGGGATATGGATTTCTTGAAAACCTGGGCTGGAGATTCTGTCTCTGCTCTATGTTGCAGAGTAAAGGAGGTTCTTGGCTATTTGCCACTTTTGATGACAACAATGTGACATAAGGTGGAAAAGGCAGCAAAAGACACGTCTTCTCAAGAGTCTGAAGGTCCCTAAGTGTCTTTTACTGTCTCTATCTTTAACTTTTAATTTTTTTCTAGAGGCATTTTTTTTTCCTAATCGCATAAATGATTGTAAAAAAAAAAATACAGATAAATTTAGGAGTCGACGTTGTGGCATAGTGGGTTAAGCTGCTGCCTTCAGTGCCAGCATCCCACATGGGCACTTGTTCAAGTCCTGGCTGCTTCACTTCCAGTTCAGCTCCCTGCTAATGTGCCTGGGAAACTAGCAGAAGATGGCCCAAGTGCTTGGGCCCCTGCAGCCAAGTGGAAGACCCAGAAGAATCTCCTGGCTCCTGACTTTGGATTGGCCCAGCACCAGCTGTTGAGGCCATTTGGGGAGTGAGCAGAGCATGAATAACCTCTCTCTGTCTCTCCCTCTCTCTCTGAAGCTCTGCCTTTCAAATACTAATAATTCTAAAAAAACACAGCTATGCATAAAGAATAAGACCAGTCACTCAGTGGTCAACTTAATATTCTATTATATTAGACTTGTACATATTTGTAAACTTGTCATAATAAAGATTGCATTGCAGATCAATGAGAGAAAATGAATTTTTAAATAAGTGGTGATAGGGCAACTGAATACCATGTGGCAAAAGAAATGTAATCTTCTTTTGGAAGAGTTCTATTTCCTCTCATTATCATAAAAAGACTATCATAAAAAGATCTATTTCCAAAATCTAAGCTATACAGCTCATTGGAAACACACAGGAGAGTATCTTCCTTACCTTGAATGGGGATGATTTCCTATTAGGTACCAAAAAGCATTAACCATAAAGGAAAATACTGATAAATTCAAATACTTCAAAACTAGAAACTATTGGTTGAGGCAGGCATTTAGCTTAGTGGCAGACGCTGGTTCAGACACACACATCGCATATCAGAGCTCCTGGGTTCACAACACAGCTCTGACTCCTGACTCCAGCTTCTTGTTGATGCATACATATCCTGGAGACAGCAGGGGATGGCTCAAATAATTGTGTTTCTGCCGCCCTTGGGAGACCTGGATTTGACTTGGACTAGCCCCAACCATCACAGGCATTTGGGGAGTGAACCAAGAGATGGGAGCACTCTTCTCTGTGTATCTGTCTCTCTCTGTCTCTGTACCTCTGCCTCTCAGATACATAAAGAAACAAATTTTTGAAGAGAAACTTGTATTCATCTAAAGACAGAAAAGAAAGAGAGCAAAAGAAGAAGCCACCAGTCAGAGAAGACATTTACCACACATTCTTTATATATTCTGGTTACTAGTCCTTTGCTAGTCTTATGGACTAGTAACCACAGTATATAAAGAACTTCTATGAATCAAGAGAAATGAAGGGGCCGGCACTGTGGTGCAGCAGGTTAAAGCCCTGGCCTGAAGCACCAGCATCCCATATGGGTGCCAGTTCTAGCCCCGGCTGCTCCTCTTCTGATTCTGCTCTCTGCTATGGCCTGGGAAAGCAGTAAAAGATGGCACAAGTTCTTGGGCCCCTGCACCTGTGTGAGAGACCCGGAAGAAGCTCCTGGCTCCTGGCTTCAGATCAGCTCAGCTCCGGCTGTTGGGGCCATCTGGGGAGTGAACCAGCAGATGGAAGACCTCTCTCTCTCTGTCTCTACCTCTCTCTGTAACTCTTTCAAATAAATAAAATAAATATTAAAAAAATAGAAATGAAAACCTAGGTTCACACAAAGACTTGTATGTGTTTGTTCATAGTAGCATTGATCGTGATAGCCAAAAGGTGTCAACATCTCAAATGTTCAACTGACGAATGGATAAATAAAATGTAATATATCCATATAATGGGACTTTTTTAACAATAAAAAGAGATACATGATTGGATGAACCTAAAAACATTAAGCTAAATGAAAGAATCCAGTCACAAAGGACTATATATTTTATGATTCCTTTTATATGTGATATCTAAAAAAGGAGTATAGATATCTATAGAGATGAAGTAGACTAGTGATTGACCAGACCTAGGGAGGACTGGTAGAAGCATTAAGGGCTGGTAGGTTTTTCTTTGGGATAATGAAAATGTTCTAAAACTGATTGTGGTGATGGATGCACAACTATGTGCATGTCCTAAGAACTATTGGACTGCATACCTGAAATGGGAGAAAAGAGGCGGGGTGCTCAAGAGAAGATAAAGGAAGAGAATTTATTATAGGGACTATTTACAAAGGTATAATCAAAGTTAAAAACCACAAGGTGGGGCTGGCACTGTAGCACAGGAGGTTAAGGGACTGCCTGTGATGCTGACATCCCTTAAGTTCTGCTTCAAGTCATGGCTGATCTATTTTCCATCCAGCCCCCCGCTAATGCGTCTGTGAAAGCAGAAGATGGCCCAGTACTTCAGCCCTTGTCACCCTGGCTTGGGCCTGGCCTCGCTCCAGCCATTGCAGCCATTTAGAGCATGAACCAGAAATGGACATCACTCTCCCCCCAACCCACTTCTCATTCTCTCTCTCTTTCTCTCTTCTCCCCACCTCACCTCCCTGTCACTCTGCCTTTCAGTAAACTAAAATAAATCTTAAAAAAAAAAAAAAAACCCACACACAGAGAATGGTAAACCACTGGGGCCTGTCTTTCTCACTGTTCCGTCTGTTGTGGCAAGAAGAGGAAAAAGAGTTATCAGAGCCCTATAAGAGCTGGAACCTAAAGAGAAGTGGAGTGCAGCGGCTGCCAGAACTGTGGTGAAGCCAAGAGGAAACCAGAGGAATAAACACTCCAAATTCTCTCCTTTCCCACCCCCCAATCTCATACTATTAACTTCCATTTCCCAAACCTAAGTAAAAGCTGGAGGCAGGGTAGTCTGGTGATGTGGTTCATAAACAAACACAGAGCAAGGCAGAAGAAAAATAAAGAATGTATCAGGGATGGGATGACAGAAACAGAAAATAACCAGCGTGTCCTATGACCCAACAAGTCTATTTTGAGGTTAGTAGTATAAAGCAGCTCAATGTACCATGTGCAAGGTGCACTTACAAGATTGTTGGTAGCAATGTTGTCTTCAATAGGACCAGGCTGGAGCCCAGTCAAATGCCTACCCACAGAAGAGTGGGTAAATAAGCTGTGCTATACTTAGTCATACAAAGGAACACTAAAGCAATGAAGTGAATTAGCTGCAGCCATACATAATAATGACAAGAATGAATTCCACAAACTTGTTGAATTAAAAAAACAAGAAAAGCATGATTCTCTGTAGGAGGGGTATTTGCAAAGTTCATGGAAAATACATATTATGAAAAAAACTGCATGGATTTCAACAACTTTTTGGCACCAAAATGAATTTATCTTTTAATTCAGTTTTTCCATGATTTTAAAGAAGCACCTTGCTTATCATAGAGTTAGGCTAAACTGTGTCACTTGGGAATACATACAGGTAATAATACTATATACTATATATACTATATACTATATATACTATAATACTATATACTAAAATTGTACATACAAATAAAATGATTATCAAAAAAAAAAAAAAAACAAACCCTAGAGTGTCTACCACTAGGAGAGAGAGAGAGAGAGAGAGAGAGAGAGGATTATGATGCATGCTATACAGGGTGGGATGGGCCTTTAGGGTGTTGGAAATCTTATACTTGATCTGGCTGTGGATACATAGATGTTTGCTCTAGATGTATTCATTAAAATATGTTTTATATAGATACTTCTGATATACTTGATGAAAAATAGGAATGGAAAATATTTTAATGCAATTTTCATGTATTTGCTAGGCATATAGAAAGAGTATATTGGAATTATTATGTATCTGTAACTTTTCTCACTGAATTTTAGAGACTATGGACTTTCTTTTTTTTTAACTTATTTTATTTATTTGAAAGACAAGAGTTACAGAGAGAGGTAGAGAGAGAGGTCTTCCATCTGCTGGTTCACTCCCCAGATGGCCCCAACAGCTGGAGCTGTGTCTATCTGAAGCCAGCAGCCAGGAGCTTCTTCCAGTTCTCCCACACAGGTGCAGGGGCCCAAGGACTTGGGCCATCTTCTACTGCTTTCTCAGGCCATAGCAGAGAGCTGGATCAGAAGAGGAGCAGCCGGGGCTAGAACCGGCGCCCATATGGGATGCTGGTGCTTCAGGCCAGGGCTTTAACCGGCTGTGCCACAGCGCCGGCCCCGAGAATATGGACTTTCTGAAATCAACTCTTTTTCAAGTACATTTTAAGGCTATACAATGTTGCCATATACAGTACATGATGTAACATACTTATATTCCCTTACTGAGAACATCTAGAGCCTATTGATATTCTCTTGTCCATGCTGCTTCTTGTCTCTTCTAATGAGTAGTTGTTTTAAGAAACTATAACACACACTTTCATATCTTAGGCTTCCTTTGGGTGATAGAAGGAAAATGAAGAGAGTCTTGGTAAATAATCCCACAGGACCCCCAGTCTAGGTTATGTCTCCCTATCACTAGCCCTAACACATTATCTGCTTATTTTTCATGTCATTGATCACAAAGAAATCATATAGCTAGTCATCTCTCTACTGACTTGGTTAGTCTCTTGGGACCTCCATAGGGGCAGAGATCAAATCTACTTTGTTGGTCTCTGTCCTCAATGCCAACTCGAAATTTGCCTAGCACAAACATGTCCAATAAATACTTATCAAAGGAATGAATGAATGTGGACATATCCAGTCTTCTGCCCACCTGCATCTGAAAATGAGTCCATCTATCTCCTCCAGAAAACAGTCCTTTGAATAGAGACACCACTCGGTGTCCAAGCAGAAGCTTTGTGACCAACTGGGAGAGATTATGGGGTGGATAGGATCTCTTCATTGCTCGTGACTGAGAATGGAAGGTCTCCAAACTCCTTTTCACTCCTCGAATCCTGAGGTTCCGTCACATGGCCAGGGCCAGGACTCAGGAAGAGTGGAACTCAGTACGTTAACAGAGAGAAAGCATTCATTTAAAAGTAAGTGGCGAGTTACTGAAAGTCATGTTCTTTCCTACTAGGGAATAATTGAAAAATATATTGAAAAGCTCAGTTCTGTGCTCATATAGGTAAGTAAGTTTAAAAGGAGGAACAAATAAACAGAACTTAAGCTTCCCGCTTGAATTTCTTTTAAAAGGTGTTAGTAAATTTTTGAAAGCCTTAAATAAAAGATGCATTTTCAGTAGTTTGTCTCAAAAAATAAAGCCAGTGAATTTTCCATAGATCATGTTATTTTATACATAAAATTGAGAAATGTTCAGAAAACTGTGAGGTTCCCCTCCATGACCCACTTTATTGAAATAAAGAACAAGTAATATTTCTTATTAGAATATAAGGCAGGGAAAAATAGTCACATATGTTACATAAAATTATGTTTTAAAAAAAATTAAACCTCTTCTGGAAACAGACAGAACTGTGCACAATGGAAAATTGAAAATTCTCCAATTTCAGGATGAGTCAGCAAATAACTTCTCCATGACAGCGACCAGGGAAGCCTGCTGAACAGACAAACTCACTTTAATGGGAAATCAGTTCTATTTCCTGGCTTGCAGAAGCCATAATCGTCTGAAGACCTTTTTTAGGTGATACGTCTAGGTCTCTGACTGCTGAAATTTATTAGGAACAGAGCATGATATTCCCAGGACAGTATTTACCCACAGGAAAGAATGTGCATCCAATGGAATGTGATGACATCAGGCCCCCTCATTCTCCTTTCTTTCTCACACAGTGCAAGCTGTTTAGTGCTGCTGCCAGCTTTTAATTAGAAATCTCATATTTGCAGGGAATTACCAACACCTGGCTTCATGCTTACACCTCCTCTTCCCTCTCTGCCTTCCTCAAATATTAATTTTTCCTTGCTCAGAAAAATGAAATAGTCTTGCCAGCATTCTTAATCCTTAGCAACTTGGTCACAAATATTAAACAAACAAACCAATGATTTAGGGGCTAGCATTGTGGTACAGCAGGTTTAACTGCTGCTTGCAATGTGGCATCCCGTATTGGAATGCCAGTTTGAATACTGGCTGCTCTGCTTGTGATCCAGCTTCCTGCTGATGCACCTGGGAAGGCAGCAGATGATGGTACAAGCACTTGTGCCTCTGCCACCACATGGGATACCACGATGGAGATCCTGGCTGCTGGCTTCAGCCTGGTCCAGACCTGGCTGTTGCAGTCAACTGAGGAGTGAACCAGTAGATGGAAGCTCATTCTCTCTCTCCCCCTACCCTGCCCTTGTCACTTTGCCTTTGCAATAATAAATAAATCTTAAAAAACAAAACCAAAATTTTAAAATGCAGAAAATAAACGAGAACATCAAGATTTCTGATGCAATGACACCATTCCATTTAAGAATTCTCCATCTTCCTCCTAATTGTTTTTAAAAATTTTTCATTTTGTCTGAAAGTCAGAGAGAGAGAGAGAGAGACCTCCTATTCATTGGTTTACTCCCCAAATGCCCAATATTCAGGAGGGCTGGGCCAAGCCAAAGCCAGAAGTCCAGAATTCCATCCAGGGACCCCATGTGAGTGGCAGGGACCCAAGAACTTAATCCATCACTTGCTGCCTCCCAGGGTGGGCATTAGGAGGAAGATGGCTCAGAAGTAGAGTAGCAAGGACTAGAACCAGGCACTTAATTTGAGATGCAGGTAACCCAAGTGGGGACTTAACTGCTGAGCCAAACACCCACCCTATCTTCCTCCTACTTGGGAATCTATACAGTTGTCTCAAATTGTCATTTAGCTCAAAATTAATTTTCCTATTAAAATGACATAAATGGTAGATAATATCTAGTTTACTGCAGTGAGCACAGGATCAGTTTTCCCTTTCAAAAACCTAGGGCAAACCAGACCTGGATATACTCTTAAATATATTTATTGGTCACCATTTTTCTCTCTGCCCAGCAGCTTCTCTTTTTCTGGGAATAGCAGTGCCCTCTCTTTGGCCTCTCCTTTCCTCTAACCAAGCAGATCTTGTTGCAGCAGTGGGGCTAGAAAGTCTGGCTCAACTGAGTGTCTGCCCAAGGTTTTTGTACCCTGAGAGTTGTTTAATTTCTCTAGCTGGATGTCAGTGAAGCATAACTTAAAAAAATATTTAGCACTTTATTTAGGAGTCAATAAAGGGAGTTAACCATAAGAAATAAAGGAATGAAATCAACTCATATAAATAGGAAGAGAGAAGGGAAAAGAAAGAGACAGAGAGAAACCAAAGAATGAATGGAAAATTTTATATCAAAAAATGAGATAAAAGCGGCAGGCATTGTGGTGCAGTGGGTTAAGCCACCGCTTGACACTAGCATCCCATGTCAGAGAGTGAAACATCACTTAAAAGAAATTTTCACAAGAAAAGCTGCCAACAGCTTTCATGCCTAGGTGTACAAAAAGTCACCCTGGCACGGGTTACCCTTGGCCTTTCCCTGTAACACACGAATGGTCTGTTATGCAGGCATGGCCACTCTCCAGGGAGTGAATGTATGTGACACATTGCATGTCCAGAACACTGAGGTGTTGGTGGAGTTCAGCAGCATGACAGCCTCTATGACGGATTGGGACAGTACTGACAGAGGCTCCCCAGGACACCACAGGCTCCCAAGAGGAACTTCCTAGGCAGAAAGGAGACGTCTAGATCAATGACCAGGGTTACAGGTTTGTGGGAAGAACTGGTTGCAGGACTATGGCTGGGGCTAGAATCCTACTAGCTCATCCCAGATGAGCCACCTGGTGTGTGTGTGTGTAGTGGGGGGTGTTTGGAAGGTAATAATTAATCTCCTGTACATGACCAAAGAGAAACCCAAGGCCGAGGTGTATTCAGAGCCAGTGTGGTGCTCCAGAGGTCTCCATCACCACAGTGAACGAGCCAGTAGGAGATCCTGCAAACCATACAAATGCATTCACAGCAAAACCCATCTGGAGGTTGAAAGCTGAAGCCCAGCTGAGATTGAACAAGTATCTTGGGTTTCTGTACATTCAAGTTGGCAGAAAAGGCTTCATTCAGAAGACAACACAAAATGTCCTGCTAATAGGGACAGATGAGGAAGGTTGTAGAATAATCTATTGGAACAAGCAAAAATGTAGAGATTAAATATGCACCTAAATTGGTTAAATGGGTCATACTAGTGCCATTTCCCACACTCACCTCTATACCCAAGTATTTTCTTGGAAAAGCCATATGTCTTAATAGGCACTTTTCTGCCAACATTATAAGAACTGGAAGAGAGGGTGCCTTTGTCGGAATGGATTCTCAGTCAGAAGGCACCTGTAGCAGGACTCTGAGTGCACATCTCTAGAAAGTGTTGCTACACATCCCACACCCAGGCGATTATCTGCACCTGTTCAGCACCTCAGAGTTAAGTCTGAGTCACCCCCACTTCTACTTCAGTGGAGACCTGTTCTGTAAGTGAAAGGCCAAGATGTGGGAGGACAAAATAATGAAAATCAAACCTCAACGAGGTTGTGATACTTCATGAAGTTCATATTTTAGCAGAGTAGTGTTTGAGCACGAACCCTAGAATCAAACTGTCTCAGTGCACCTCCCAATTTGACCACTTATTAGTTCTGTGTTTCTGGGAAAATCACTTAAACCGTCCATGCCTCTGCTCTTTTCTAAAGGGACACAATACTGGTTTCCATCACATAGTGATGTTGACAGCATTAGATGAATGAATGCATATTAAATGCTTAGGATAGTGGCTGACACATTAAAAGCATTTAATAAGGGCTAGTCATTATTATTACTCTGAATACATTAGCCTACACAAGATGAATAATTGTGTTGTGATTAGTAACAATGACAACAGTAGACATCTGTTGTTTTTATTGCCCAAAAAATATCCCCTTCTGGTAATGAACCATTTACTTTGGGAAAACATCAGTTAGAGGAAGAACATTTAACCAAGTATATCCGATGATCCTCAGCCCAGTGAACTTTCTGTCATTTTTTGGAAAAGGGAAGGTATCTACTAGAATTACTAGTTGAGCAAATAGTATAAGTCCAGGACTGCCAAGAGCTGACTCAGAGAGACCCTTCTACAATGAAGCCATTAGAGTAAACAGTTGTATTATGTATCTATTACTGCAAAACAAATTACCCCTGAGATTCACAGGTTAAAATAACAAAAATGTACTATTTCATATTTTCCCAGGGTCAGGCATCAAGGAGTGGTTTAGTTGGGTAGTTCTGGCTCAAGGCCTCTTATGAAACTGCATAAGTTAAGTTGTCATCAGGGCTTCAGCCACCTGATGGCTTGACTGTGGCTCATTTCCAAAATGGTCTCATATGCCTGTTAGCAGGAGACTTCAGTTTATTACCATGTAGGACTCTCTATAGTGTTTCCTACAGCATGTAGATGGCTTCTTCCAGAGTGAATGATAGGAGGAAGTCAGAAAGAGAGAGCAAGAGATTGAGACAGAGACCAAGGGATAGACAGAACCACAGTGTCTTTTACAACCTGAACTTGGAAGAAACATACTATTTTTTCTGCCATATCATATTGGTCACCCAGACCAATGTTGGTACAATGCGGGAGGGGAATATACAAAGGCGATATTATCAGAACGCAAAAATCACTGGGGGCAACCTGGGAGGATGGGTGCCACCATAGCAGAACCAAGAGAGTGTTGGGGATACTGAGTATAATTGATATGCCATAAGTCTCTGAACAATCGATGTCATATGAATCAACCAATGTCTTTCCAGTCTTAAACTGCTGTAAGCTCTTTTTTGGTTAATTGATACTCAAAGGTTCTTAACTGGTACAACTGCTCTTACTGAGCACTTACTGAATACCATACACTATGCTAAGTCCTTTTCATGGGTTATCTCATGTAACCCAACATGATAACTCCATGAGTTAATGACTACTGTTCTTAATTTTTTTCCCAGAGTGGAAAAAAAAAAAAAACTGAGGCTGAAAGAAGTTATATAGCTTGGGGGGAAAAAAAGTCATGAATTGTTATGTGGTAGGTCTAAGCATCAAACTCAGGTAGCCTTACTCTACAACCTAGTCTCTGGATATGAAAGATGACTTTTTATGCATTTCTCCACCTTGATTCGATGTGAGCTCTTTGTCTCATGAGATAGGCTCTCAGTCTATGATTCTCTGGTAGAGTGGTTCTCATACAATCTTAGACTGGACTGCTACCTACTGTATCCATGGCCCAAGATGAAGGCAGTATGAATCACAGGAGAGGGAAAATGTTGCTCTGTTATACCATCCCCATGTGTCGACCATGACGGACACTCAACAGGGGACAGAGACCAACTAGTCATCCATCACTGACCCAAAAAGTGCCTTCAATTCCTGATCCTGGTAAATGAGGACATTTGTTATTCTGCAAATGGCCCTATGGGAGAAGCCTCTGAAGCTTGGGAAATGAGAGGGGAGAGATGAAAGTAGGGGAGAATGAACTTCTTCATTTTTGTATGTTAACAACTCCAAATTATTAAGGCTAAGAAGGGAACGGCAATAGAATATAAAAATGCTTTGTGTAGGGTTCACATTTAACTCTACCATGACTTATTAGTTCATGGGGAAAATGACAAAAAGGAACGAAAACCTGACTGTAAATCCAGTATCAACAATCTGCAGCCATAGTAACCAAGAAAGTGCAACTCATTAATTTTTTAAAAAAATATGTGTTAGTGTGTCCATCTGGATGACATCAGGAAATGGTTCCTGAGGTGAGAATGCAGTTAACCCCTGGTCAGTAAGGCAGAGCAGCTCTGAATAGGCCATACATACACCCTGGCTAAGATGTACATCAGGTGTTGGCAAAGAAGTTTTAATTCCTGTTTGATAGAGTTTCCACCTCAGCTGTAAAATTCACTCAAGGATAAAGCAACACAAAAAGACTCTGCCTGACTAGAATTTCCTGATTTTTTTTAACGCTTAAGTCAAATTTGATTTGCATTATTTCAGCCCAGTCTCATTGCAGGAAGACAATAGGGAATGGTGTGTAGCAATTTGTGTGTTTCCACAGCCACCTCTGGAATGGAAGGACTTGGAACTGCCTTGTGAATTCATTTCTGAACAAAGTACAGTAACCTAGGACTCAGAGCCATAGCTATACCACATCTCTTCACGTTTGTGATACAGGCCATCAATTTCTTACTGTTCTAGCCAGATCCCAGCAACAGATGACTCCAAAAATCTGGGAGGAAGTCCAAGAAAGGGCCAGTAGTTTTGGAGGTGCTTGGGCAATCATCCTGATGAGAGCTGTGGGAAACTCAGGAGACAGCCAACTTTCAAATTTGGGGCAGGAAACCCCTTGTGCAACTAACCATATGATGCTCGAACATTCCTGTTTCTTCATCCTTTATGCCAAAGAGAAGTTCTTCCCAAGCCTGGCCCTCCACCCTTGAGAAGGGGCAATTTGTACAGTTTTGTCTTAAAGAGTATGTAAATTGTCATATACAGTTCCTTTTAGCCAATCAAATATTCTTATATCTGAGGGTGAATGTCTATTTTTTCTTCAATTTCTCCAATCTAAACACAGAGTTCTTTTTGTTTGTTTGTTTGTTTGTTTCTGACAGACAGAGTGGATAGTGAGAGAGAGAGACAGAGTGAAAGGTCTTCCTTTGCCATTGGTTCACCCTCCAATGGCCACCGCGGTCGGCAAGCTGCGGCCAGTGCACCGCGCTGATCCGATGGCAGGAGCCAGGTGCTTCTCCTGGTCTCCCATGGGGTGCAGGGCCCAAGCACTTGGGCCATCCTCCACTGCACTCCCGGGCCACAGCAGAGAGCTGGCCTGGAAGAGGGGCAACTGGGACAGAATCCGGCGCCCCAACTGGGACTAGAACCCGGTGTGCCGGCACTGCAAGGCGGAGGATTAGCCTATTGAGCCACGGCGCCAGCAAACACAGAGTTCTTGATCATTCTGCATCTAAATGTTCTGCACTGAATACCTCCAGAAGACCTCTCAAATTATAGACCCTTAAATGAGCACAACAGTCAATGTGTATTCTGTAAGGGAAGGAAACCAACACCACTATTAACTCTTTCATTGTGAGATGCTTCTTCTATTAACATTGCCTCATGTTTACATTTTTCTAAAAGCTTTGTGGTATGTTGAAGTCACAAAGAATTTACTTCCCACTAAAATTTGTGGATAGGCACTACCCCAGGTCATCAATCACCAATTCTGCTCTATTTCCTCATACACATGAAAGACCTACTCATGCCCACCCGTGAGGTTAGCTATGGTCATGGTGACATGACAGGAAATGTATAATTGTGCTTTCTGATACATGGTTTCTAAAACCCTTAGAATACCCCAAGTGATAATTTTTTCTTATATATGACATGATACCTGCTAGAGGGTGTCTCAGGGTGGGTATCAGTTGCCAGAGAAAGCAACCACATGACAGGGGGCTGGGACTTTCAGCTCTACCCTCCCCTGACCTCCCAGGAAAGGAGAAGGGCTGAAAGTTGAGCTGATCACCAATAGCTAATAATTTAATCAGCCATGCCTGCATAGTGAAGCCACCATTAAAACTGAGCCAGGGGATGGCACTGTGGCATAGTGGGTAAAGCCACTGCCTGCAGTGCTAGCATCCCATATGGACGCCAGTTCAAGTCTCGGCTCCTCCACTTCTGATCCAGCTCCCTGATAATGGCCTGGGAAAAGTAGTGGAAGATGGTCTGGGCCCATGCAGCCACATGGGAGACCTGAATGAAACTCCTGGCTCTTGCCTTTCCCCCCGGTTCATCCCTGGTCATTGCAGTCACTTGGGGAGTAAACCAATGGATTGAAGACCTCTCTCTATCTCTCCTTCTCTCTCTAACTTTCAATCAAATAAGTAAACCTTAAAAGAAAAACACGAAACCTTGCAAAATGGGTTTGGAGAGCCAACCAAACAGGTTGGTGAACAAGAATGTGCTGGGAGGATGGATCATCCCAGAGTCCATGGAGACAGAGCTCATATGCTTGACACCCTTGTGAAGGGGCAATATTGTGAGACTGAGCCCTTAACCTGGAAAGTCTGCACTAACTTCAGGCATTAAGTGTCATAATTGCATTAATTATAGGACATTTAGTGGGTTTTTATCAGGAGAATTGGAGAATTGATTGGTGTGGAGGAAGTTCACACATTTGTTGTCAACAATGCGAAAATAGAAAAAAAATAATTTGTTTTGCCTTTATAATGATGTTACCACTTTTGGCCAATGGGAGATAAGCAGAAGTGCCATGCTTCAATTCAGGGCTAAGACATATAAGTGCCCATTCCCAACCCTCTAGTCCACTCTGGCCATCGTGTCAATGCTCATGTTGATATAGAGACCTTATAGATTGAATCAGCTGAAATGCTGAACCAAAGAGGACAGCTGCCCCAGCACATTGTCTGATATGCATATCACTGTGCTTGAGTGAAAAAATTGACAGCATTATGCACAAGATTTTGAGAGTATTTGTTTTTGCAGAATAAATTAAGTGTTTTACTTAATGTACACATTTTTTTCAGACTCAAATTTCTCTCTCACACGTCCTCCTAAGCAGAGGTAAGGAAAGTCTGGCCCTAGGGCTATATAAGGCCAATGGAATAATTCGGTCTGGCCCTGACAAGAAAACCACAGGCCGGACTTGATTTTTAAGTTGGTAATTTCATATGACCTGTAAATGATGTCATAAATATGTCCAAATGGCCCTTGGCAAGAAAATGGTTTCCCACCCCTTTTATAAACATATACTTTTACATATATATGTATATATATTCATAATTGATTTTTGGAATTGATTGAGGAACTTATTTGTTTTTTCCATAAAATTGGCTTATTTTATTATTCAATACATATTTTATTTTAAATCAACAGATAATAGTTGTACATATTTCTGGGATACAGTGTGATATTTCAATACATGTATATAAGGTGTAATGATGAGATCAGGGTAATTAGTACATCCATCACTTCAAACATCTATTGTTTCTTTGTATTAGGAACATTCAAAATCCTCTCTGCTATCTATTTTGAAATATACAATTATTCATAATTGTCATCAACAGGGACTCTACTGTGTTACAGAACATTAGAAGTTACTCCTCCTATCCAATTGCAATCCTAGTCCTGTAAATCATTCTGTTTCCAACTCCCTCCCCTACTTTCCAAGCCTCTTAACAACCAATTTGCTACTTGCTACTTCTACGAGATCAAGGTTTTCAACTCCCACACGAAGTGAGAACCTGCAGTATTTGTTTTTCCATGTTTGACTTATTTCCTTCAACACAATGTCCTTCAGGTGCATCCACGCTGCCACAAATGACTGTATTTCATTCTTTTTATGGCCAAATAATATTTTATTGTGTGTATATACTACATTTTCTTTATCTATTCATCCACTGATGGACATATAGGTTGATTCCGTACCTTGGCTGTTGTGAATAGTGCTGCAATAAACAGGGAGTGCAGATATCTCTTTGACATACTGTTTTCCATATTTTAGGTTACATAATCAGTAGTAGAATTAATGGATCACATGGTAGTTCTATTTCTATGTTTTTGAGAATCTCCATACCATTTTCCATAATCGTTGTACTAATTTACATTCTCACCAACAGTGTATGACAATTTCCCTTTCTCTGCTTCTCCGTCAGCATCTATTATTTTTTGTCCTTTTGATAATAGCCCTTCTATCTGGGGTAAGATGATATATCATTGTGGTTTTGATTGCATTTCCCTGATGGTTAGCACTCTTCCACACACTTGTTAGTCATTGTATCTCTTTTGAGAAATGTCTATTTACATCATTTGCTCATCTTAAAATCATATTACTTGGTGTTTTGCTGTTTCAATTACTTATATATTCTGCATATTAATCCCTTGTCAGATGCATAGTTTATAAATATATCTTCCATTGTGGAGGTTGTCTCTTAACCCAGTTGACCTTTTGCCATACAGAAACCTTACAGTTTGATGTAATGCCATGTGTTAGTATTTCCTTTTGTCGCCAGTACCTTTAGGATCGAGTCCCCAAAGTTGCCAAACAGATGTCTCCAGTGTTCCTGTACTTCCCTTTCAAGTAGTTTCACAGTTTGAGATCTTACATCTAAATTTTTAATCTATTTTGAGTTGATTATATATAATATGTATATGTTAGAGAATTTAAAGAGAGAGAGAGAGAGAGAGCACTCCCATCCACCACTTTACTCCCTAAATGCCTGATACAGCCAGAACTGGTCCAGCACAAATGTGGGAGCCTGGAATTCAATCCATCTCTCTGGTGGGTGACCCAGCTACTGCAGCCTTCACCTGATACCTCCTAAGGTGCACATTAGCTTGAAGTTGGAATTAGGAATTGAGCTGGAACTTGAACTTGCACACTCTGATATGGGATGTGAGCATCCCAAGTGGTGTCCTAACCACTGGGTTAAACGCCTGCCCCTTGGGATGATTTTAGTGTGTGGTGAGAGATAAGAGGTGGGATCCAGTTTTATTCTTCTGCTTATGGATATCCAGTTTCCCTAGCACCACTTGTTGAAGACAGATCCTCTCTCCAATCTGGCTTTAGATGTGTGGATTTATTTCTGGATTCTGTATTGTGTCTCATTTCCCCATATGTCTGTTTTTATTCCAGCAATATGGTGCTTTATGTGGGGAACCACAGGCTGGCCACCTGTGAGAACCTCCTTATCTGCATAGCTTGCAGCAATCGGTCGACCACAAGGCCTACGAAAACAGCCAGTTGAAGCAGATGAAACAGAATGGACTCTGCATAAACAACTAGGAGGAACCCGGTGAAACAGATGAAGTTGAGGCAGGACGGACTCTGCATAAACAACTAGGAAGAACCAGGTGAAACAGATGAACTTTCGACCCGAGACTATACGCGTCCTTTCATCTGATTGGACGATACCAGTGTGAGCTGCACCGGAAGAGAGCCGCTATTGGCTGTGGAGCGGATGCTCCATGGACTTGGGGTATAAAGAGACATTGGGAATTGGGCTTGGAGTTCCTCCTTCTCTTTTCTTCTCTTCCCCTCTTTCCTTCTACCCCCACAAGTAAAAGTTCCTTGAGAACCGAGAAACAGTGACCGTGTCGTGATTGCGTTGGACCCTTGCTGGCGAGGGTCCGACAGTTTTATTTATTATGTGGTATTGCTATAGTATGTTTGGATGTCATATATTATGATGCCTCCAATTTTGTTCTTATTGCCTAAGATGGCTTTATCTATTTGGGGTCTTCTGTGATAACATTTTTAATAATTTTAGGATATTATGCTATTTCTATGAAGAATTTGATATTTTGATAGAAAGTGCATTAAATCTGTAAATACCTTGGGTAATATGGACATTTTAGTAATATTGACTCTTCCAATTCATGAATATGAGATGTCATTCCACTTTCCAGTGTCCTCTTAAATTTATTTCATCAGAGTTTAAAGTTTTCATTATAGAATTCTTTCACCTTGTAGGCTAAATTTATTCCTAGGTATTTTTTGTAGCTATCTTTTTCATTTAGTTTGTTATTAGTATATAGAAATGATACCGGTGTTTTATATGTTGAGTTTGCATTCTGAATCTTTACTGAAGTAATTTATCAGTTCTAACAGGTTTTTTTTTTTTTTTTTTTTTGGTGGGGCCTACATTTTCATAAAAATTTATTTTAATTGTTTCGGTTTAAAGGCTAATTCAATTAAAATCTTTTTTTGATATTCTGATTTCATCAAACAAAGGTATTCTTCCTATTACCCTACTTAAATTTGAAATTTTGGTAAGAATGTAATTTAAGACTAGAAAGAAGAAATTTCTTGCTTTGCTTAATTCTCTACTCTTATCTTATTTTAATGTTCAGCACTAATAGAGCCAGTTTCAGGCTTTCTCAACTCAATACAGAGTTTTGGTTTTTTTTAAGTCATTGGATGCTATAGTTTGAACATGTTCTTCAAAGTTCACGTGTTGGAAATTGAACCCCTAATAAACAATTTTGAAGGGTAAGATACTTAAGAAGTGAGCATCTTTACCCGTTAAACCACAGTGCTGGCCCCAACCTCCTATTCTTAATAGAACTTGTGTTTTCATTTTGTTAGTCAGGTTTGTCTCTTAGGTTCTCCTTGTGTTAGCCTATATGCTGCTTGATACTTTGGTTTCAAGCAATTCATTTTCTGTACTTACCTAGATTTGGTGGCTTAGACCTTCTTTTTCTTTTTTTTTTTTTTTTTTTAAGATTTTCTTATTTATTTAAAAGTCAGAGTTACACAGAGAGAGAAGGAGAAGCAGAGAGAGAGGTCTTCCATCCACTGATTTACTCCCCAGTTGGCCACAATGGCCGGAGCTGTGCCGATCTGAAGCCAGGATACAAGAGTTTCTTCCTGGTCTCCCACACAGGTGCAGGGACCTAAGGACTTGGGCCATCTTCTACTGCTTTCCCAGGCCATAGCAGAGAGCTGGATCGAAAGTGGAGCAGCTGGCACTTGAATCGGCGCCCATTTGGGAATGCCAGCATTGCAGGTGGTGGCTTTACCTGCTATGCCACTGCACCAGCCCTGACTTCTTTTTTAACATTCTAGCTTTTCCTAGAGGTAAACTTTGACCTACTTACTAGCAAAATTAGAATATTAAGTCATAATTTGTAGAAGGAGGTAATTTGGAATACTTAATTTCATTTAATCGTTTATGCTGATGAATTCTTGTATCAGTGTTAAGAAAAATGCAAATTACTCATTGCTGGGGTAGGCATTTACCATAGAGGTCGTGATACCACTTGGGATGCCCACATCCATATCAGCGTGCCTGGGTTTGAGGCTGCACTCCTGATTCCAGTTTTCTGCTAATGCACACCCTGGGGGAAAGCAGGTGATGGCTCAGGTAGGTAGGTATCTGCCACCCACATGGGAGACCTAGATTGAGTTTCACTGTGGTCTATTGCAGGCATTTAGGAAGTGAACCAGCAAATGGGAGGTAGCATATCTCTCTCTCTCTCTCCCTCTCTCTCTCTCTCTCTCTCTCTCTCTCTCTCTTCTCTCTCTCTATGTGTCTTCCATCACCTTTCAAATAAATAAAAATAAGAAAATACTCATTTCTACCTTCATCCCATAAATTTTGTTTCTAACTATGCAAGAAATCAGGAGAGCATTTGATGTTATCATTCTATTCTTGCTCCACATCAGACTAAAATCCTAATTACAATTTGTAAATCAAATAGATCAATTCAACAGTGATATCTTTTGTACAGGACTAGTGCTTAACGTAGGCAAATAGACATTTTCTGATGAGAAATCTGCCTTATCAAAGCATTTAGCCTAGAATGTCCACTCTTGTCACTGCTAACCCAACTTAAGACAGATGGATCTGCTAGACAACCAACATGCTATAAACTTATGAACACCTCTCACAGTAGAGTTGAAAGGCAGCATGAGAATTAGAAATACTTTATTTTGTTGTATAAAATGAGATACTGGCTCATATACTTTTAAAAATTTTTTTTATTTTTAATTTGTATGTATCTCATAAATGCATTATATATGTAGTAATTCTTCCCACCATATCACTTTTTTTTTAATTAGAAGATTTTATACCCTTTTGTTGAAGCATGGGAAATAATTCATGTGTTTGCTTGATGAAATCATATTTAGCTATTTGTGTGTTGTTCCTTCAACTTCATAGTTACAGAAATATGTGTATGAATTTTCTAAACAAAATGATATTTTAAACATGAATAGATTTTAGTGTATGCTTACCAGTTTACTATTTGATTTTATCTTCAGGTACAGTTTATGGTACTACTGACAATACCTTTAATATTATTATTTTGATCAGAATTTCTAATATATAATCCAATTTGGGAGGATGAATAAAATTTTTCTAATCTCTTGAAAAAAAAAAAAGAAGTGAGTAGATCTATGGGGCCGGCACTGTGGCGCACTGGGTTAACGCCCTAACCTGAAGCGCCAGCATCCCATATTGGCACCGGTGCAAGACCCAGCTTCTCCTCTTCTGATCCAGCTCTCTGCTGTGGCCTGGGAAGGCAGTAGAGGATGGCCCAAGTCCTTGGGCCCCTGCACCCATGTGGGAGACCCGGAAGTAGCTCCTGGCTCCTGGCTTCGGACTGGCGCAGTTCCGGCCGTTGTGGCCAATTGGGGAGTGAACCATCGGATGGAAGATCTCTCTCTCTCTCTCTCTCTGCCTCTCCTCTCTCTGTGTAACTCTGACTTTCGAATAAATAAATAAATCTATAAGAAAAAAAAGACGTGAGTAGATCTAATGCTGTCATCATTATCACAGGAGTAGGTTCCTGATAGAAGGACAAGGTCAGTGCCTCTCTCTCAATCTCTCAAGGAGTTTGAACTTAGACTTTTGAAAAGTGTAGGCTGAGATCAGCTTGCTCGTACTGAAAGTTATAACAAGATCACTGTGATGAGCTGGCTACTCTTCAGTGGCTAGTCCCCCAGTTCCTTTCAGGCTAAACAGATCTTGATCTTTTTCAGGTATCAGGAGTCCATGGGTTTCAGGAAGTATCACCCCCTTTCCATCACTCCAGTTATGAGAAGTGTAGTTTGTTTTGTCATTCTATGGTTTGGAAATGGGCATGAAATAAAATTCTGCCACTGAAACAAAGGCAAAGTTTACAAAGTTTTGGGGAAAGTTTTTCTCAACCATAAAAAGGAACCCAGCTTTAGACATGGGTGTGTGAGAACATTAGAGAATAAATATGTCACTTAAGTGACAAGACTAAAGAGGGAGGAGGAAGAGGGGTGGGAGAGTGGGTACAGTGGGAAGAATCATCATGTTCCTAAAGATGTAATTATGAAATGTATGAAGTTTGTATTCCTTAAATAAAAGGTTTCTGGGGAATAAAAAAAAAAAAGACTGCAGCGTGGGAGATTTCTGCAAGATATATACCTTACAAATTACTCAATATATGCATCATTATGTTATATTATGAAAAGTAGAATGACAGTAGTCATAGTAATGATAATACTACTTTGTCTGGGGCACTATGATAACCACTAGATTTTTTTTTTCCCCTTATTGTTTCAAGGTTCCACTCACCACCAGTCTCAATCTATTCAGAGGGTCTACTGCTACCTTCTCTACATCCCACTGGGTTGTTGCTGTGCCGGCATCTTCTACTTCTGATGCCTGATGGAGGAATGTGGGGTTCCTCTATCAGTAATATAGGCTCTCAACAGCTACCTCACATGCCCCAAGTGATCTCTGAGCTATCAGCTGGGGATATCAGAGAAGGCAGGGGTTAACCAGTGGCCCAACCAGTGAATATGTAGCTGTCAGATGGTCATTTCTGGTGTTAGCATACATTATTGTAGCTAGAAGGATAGACAAGACATAGCAGTAAACTTATTAAAAAGAGCATAGTTTTAAAAAGCGTAGACTCAGGGCCGGCGCTGTGGTTCACTTGGTTAATCCTCCGCCTGCGGCACCGGCATCCCAGATGGGCACCAGATTCTATCCTGGTTGCCCCTCTTCCAATCCAGCTCTCTGCTGTGGCCTGGGAGTGCAGTGGAGAATGGCCCAAGTGCTTGGGTCCCTGCACCAGCATGGGAGACCAGGAGAAGCACCTTGCTCCTGACTTTGGATCTGTGCAGCTCCGGCCGTGGCGGCCATTTGAGGGGTGAACCAATGGAAGGAAGACCTTTCTCTCTGTCTCTCTCTCTCACTGTCTATAACTCTACCTCTCAAATAAAAAAAAAAAAAAGGCATAGATTCAAGGATTGGATGACTGCAGCATCAGGTTTCAATATTAGCCCTCCTTCTTCCTAGCTCTGTGACCTTAGGAAAGCAAGGCAATCCCTCTGACTCTCAGTTTCCTTATCTACAAAATAAATGAGTCCACCACCCAGTAAAGGCTCAATGATTCATAGTTATTTTGTCCCATATCCTGTCTTCAAAGAAAGCATACTCACACACTGCCTTAATCAAGTTAAAGCAAACCTTCTCTATTTTATCTTTGTCAAACATAAAGTAGAAGTAAAGAGCAAGTTCTAGTGACAATATCTAGCTATGCCCAAAGATGGGCAATTCCTGGAGGTATACAGTTCCTTCTTTAAGTCAATTGGATTTCTGAAACTTACAACCAAGAGTCCTGAGTAATAGAGGATTACTGAAGGTCGAGTTCAAGTATTTCCACTGTGAATTCTTTCCCATTACTCCAATATCAAACACAAGCCAACTCACAAGCTTTTTACTCTTCTAGCTTTCTATACTGCTCATTCAAACACTTACCTCTCTCCTTCTTGGCTTTGTTACTTAATCTTGTTAGGGACACATCCTGTTTTCCCAACATGTTGTTGAGCTTCTCAAAGGCAAGAGAAATAGATGCCACTTATTTTCTGCCATAGGACCAAGATAATGTTCCGAGCACAAAGCAGGCCTGGAATAAATACAACCGATCAGGTGTTTTCACTGTAACTGGAGCCAGTTACTAAAATGGATAGATTGAGATATGTCTGAGGGGCCAGCGCTGTGGTGTAGCGGGTAAAGCCACTGCCTGCAGTGCCGGCATCCCATATGGGTGCCAGTTTGCGTCCCAGCTGCTCCTCTTCCAATCCAGTGCTCTCTGCTATGGCCTGGGAAAGCAGTAGAAGATGGCCCAAGTCCTTGGGCCCTTGCACCCGCGTGGGAGACCTGGAGGAAGCTCCTGTATCCTGGCTTCGGATCGGCACAGCTCTGGCTGTTGCGGTCATTTGGGGAGTGAATCAGTGGAATGGAAGTGCTCTCTCTCTCTCTCTCTCTCTCGGTCTCTAACTCTCTTTGTAACTTTGTCTTTCAAGTAAATAAAATAATTCTTTAAAAAAGGAGAGAGAGAGAGAGATCTGAGTTTCTCTGAGACCTGGTAGGCTGAATCTTGCAGAAATCAGCCATCTAAGAAGAAGGCAGAGTTAGGCACACGAGCTTTGCCCAGCTAAAATGCCTCAGTCAACAAAGAGGCAAGGAGACTAAGCATAAAAATACCCGTAGGACATGGGTATTTATGTCTGATGTCTGAGAACATCAGACAGCAGTAAGGGAGCCACTTTGGAACAATATACTTTGGCACAGTGTGGCCTTGTAGTGGCAAGGAAAGGAGTCACTCTCACAGGTGGTGGCAGAGAAACCAGCTTCCGTGGACATCGGCAGCGATGCTCATCCTACTAGACATGGAGATTCTGACCACATGGTGGGCATTTGTAGACTCCATGATGGTGAGGCAGTGCTGGAGGATAGCCCCTGGCATGTAGTCAGTGACAAGGAGGAGAACTGTGTCCTCTCATGGGAACCATTAAGACATTCTTCGAGGTTTCTCAGAAGTGCATGGGGGCACTTCCCTGGGGTCTGAATACTCTTCAGTGTGCCAGCATCCCATGATGCTCTATAGAGCAGCACTCTGTAGAGAAACATGAATTACACTTGCAAATTCAATCATGTAGGGAAAGGATTCCAGTGCCACTGTCAGACCATCATTTGGCATACTGAAGCAGGAGTGCTTAAAGCAGTGGAACTCTCCGCCCAGGCCTGGCAGAAAGCTCTTGCTACTAAGGCACATCTTACCCTCTGGCTCAGTTGACACCTTGGCTGCTGTTTCTCCAAGCAGCCCCCTGATCAGCAGGAATTCTATAGGACTGGAATTGAACATGATATCCCATGTTCTACCACCACTAGTCAGCACCCTAGTCAGATACAATTTTTTGGATCCAATTCTATTTAATTTTTTAGAGGTTGAATTTTTATCTGGGTTTGCAACTCTGTAGCTGTTTTTCCAACTTTTTTTAAACCATACTTTTAAATATCTTATTTATCATTTACCCTCTTCTCTGAATATGAGTTTAACTATCAAGGTTTGAACTCATTTGACATAAAATACAGTCTGCGGTATTCTACATTCTTTGGCCAACAGGCATATGTCAACATGACATGACCTAGCAGCTTGTTATGTCTTCAAAGTATATGAAATCAGTTTATATAATTCTGCATTTGTCATTGTGCGCTTTGTAAGACACTGAATTAAGTACAGAAACAATTCCCTTAGAGAAAGTTAGGGATCTGCAGCAGCAATGTTAACATTTTAGAGCTCAAGGTAGAAGTAACTAAATCCTTATTTCAAAGTCTTGGGAAGTCCATACTTCCTCTTTGCCTGCCTTCTAGCTCCCTAAGGCTGTGCCTATGCCCATACTCTACCTTGCTGTTCTGATTTAAAGCTGTCAATTAGCTTGCATTGTTGACATGTCCAATGGGCACATATTATGCAATTACTTGTGATTTTTGTAGTCTTGTAGTGTTACCAAACACTGATAGTTCCAAATAGCTTGACTGCCCCAGGTGAGTCCAGTATGCAATGAACAGTGTGAGAGCCTCACCTCATGTCCTTCTAAGCTCTTCACCAGGAATGGATAGAGGAAAGCAACCACCACTGTTTCCTTCCTCTTTTCTCCTTCCGGCTGGCAGAGCTGCACAAGGGCTATGTCGCAGAAGAACATTCCCATGTCAGCAAGGAGGCCACCTGTGAAAACAGAATGCTCACCATGTCGTCATTCGAGGGGAATGGGGGGTATTTGGGATGATAGTTCTTCTCCTCTTGTTCATGTGAAGCCTCACTGGACCCGGTAAATGAGCTGAGCTTCTAGTTTGACCAAAAAATCCCAGCCTGGAAACGATGATGTTTGTTTTCCAAGAACTGACATTCTAGCTTAGACGTCGGCTCCTTAGCCATTTTATTATGAGGAATATGGAGGTAAGTAAAAGGTTTATAGCAAGGATAAAATAAAAATTAACCCCTAGTGGTTGCTGAGTGCTTTCTGTCCAGAACAGGTACAAATAAACAAAGAGAGCATGATTTAATTTTAATTTCATATTTTATCAAAATAAAAATAAACATAGTTTTTTTTTTAAATGTAGGAAAGAGTTTAAGAGTTAAAGCCATAGTCTTTCTCTGTATCCATCCCTACTTCTCGTGTCAATTCCTAGAGCAACCATTCTGACATCCACACTACTGAGTTATAGACATAGATTTCTGCTTCTGGATTTGTCAACTCTTAATACTCGTTTACTTTTATGCCAGCTTTTTCTATAGCCTTTTTTTTTTTTTTTGACAGGTAGAGTTTAGACAGTAAGAGAAAGAGAGAGACAGAGAGAAAAAGGTCTTCCTTCCGTTGGTTCACTCACCAAATGGCCACAATAGCCAGAGCTATGCCGATCCAAAGCCAGGAGCCAGGAGTTTTTCCTGGTCTCCCATGCGGGTGCAGGGGCCCAAGTACTTGGGCCATCCTCCACTGCTATCCCAGGCCACAGCAGAGAGCTGGCCTGAAGAGGAGCAACCAGGACTTGAACCTGGCGCCCATATGGGATGCTGGCACCGCAGGTGGAGGATTAACCTAGTGTGCCACAGCACCGGCCCCTTCTTATGCCAGCTTTTATACAATATCCCTCACCTTCTCTACTAGTCATCCTCCTGACCTTGAATACTTCATTACTACTTTCAGCCTTTCCATCAGCTATTATTTATTTTCCATCATTATTTTATCTTCCATAAACCTCAGTCAGTATTTCCATTCCCTTGTTTGTAACTACAACCACAGACATACATTTTTTCAACAAAAGCAATGAACACTTATTTATGCTTAGTTGCCAGGCATCCACGCTTGCTCTATTGATTAATTTTAGAGACACAGGTAATTGCACACAGCATTTGTGCTACTGTGACTAAGTAATTATTGCTCATTCCTGAACCAAGTAGCTTACTGGGACTGTATTTTCTTCTGAAAAGATTTTCTAGGATATATAGAGAAAAGATTTTTAGCATCAAGGTCAAATGGATTCACTTCTTTTATTTATAATCAATTGCTTAAAATCATGCCTTTTTATTCTTTTTTTAATGTTTGTATCAAGACTTAGTTGTCTTCATTTTTTTCTCTAGGCATCCCTAACTGCCTTTATCTGAAGGAAGGTCACTGTGTACTGATTACCAACTTGTCTGAGTCCAAAGAGACAGAGTACACTTACGCAACAAGTTACATGGAGCATATTTATTGCTTAACAGATAGGCACCAAGGGACAAGAAGCCTAGCATTTGTCACAAGCTGATCCCCTAAGGCTCAGGAAACCTGCCTGGGCCTAACGGAGTATGGTCTGTGCACGCCCTACCTGCAGCACAGAAGGCAGCCCATCCTGGGGTTAGGTGACTCACTGAGCTACAGCAGGAAGCAAATGCTCTTCTGTGGGAGGCCAGCCTATCCCTCTCAATCTTGGGATTTGTGTTCTTCAGTTATTATTGAGGAATGCAGTGAGGAAGAGGGGAAATGGGTTAGTCCAAGGTCTCCGGGAGAACTATCTGCACTTTGTCTTTTTCTTTTTGAGAGCAAAATAATGTGCTTTCGTGATATTCTCAGGCTTGTTCATCCCCTAAGTCCTACTGCCAAATGCAAAGCTTCCTGTCTGAGCACTGTGTCCTCCAGTTTCACACCTGACATCTGAGACCTCCCCTTATTGTGCTCTTGGATGGCACCCTCTGTTTCCTGAGCCCATGTTTCTTCTTCCTCGGGTTTCCTCACATTTCCCTGAAGTGCCTCCTTAAATAACTTCAAACAAGGTGCCCTTGCTTGTCTGGAAATGTCTTTATTTTATTTCTTGTACTTCCTGGATAGTTTGGCTGAATTCAGATTGCAAAATCTTTAGCCTCACACTCAGCTTCGAAAATTTTTTCATAGGTAAAATTACAAGAACATTTTCATAAACATATTTCCTTAAAGTTTCAACAAAAATCAAAAAGTGAAATTTCCAAATATCTCCTTGCAGTTCTGCCTCCTGTCTCCAACCACTTACAGAAACTGCTTTCTCAAAGATCACATAATTGCCTCATCTAATAAGTTCTTTGCCATCAGTTGGCCATGCCTGACAGTGGCAACCATCCTTGAAACTGTTCCTTTGACTTGGAATGCACAGGTACTCTCCAATATTTAGGAATTTCCAGCATTTTGATTGCAATGGGAGGGAACAGCCAGTGAAACCTTTCGAACAAGAGGTCAAGAGCCCATGACAGCCAGAGGAATAGGAACAGGGAGCACCGGGAGTGTGAGGGGAGATGGAGAAGGGCTGAAGGTAGGAAGAGAGGAAACGTTCAGAAGGAATATTTTCTTTCTCTCCCCTTGTCTTCCTGACCTTTTTTTATCCTGCTACTTTTAATTCTTCCATTGATGCATATGTAACTTTAAATACATACGGCTATAACTATTCAGAATTATGTCAAAATTCAAAAAGAAAAGTGAGTTGACTGGACTACTTTTTGTGATTCTCACAGAAGAGGGGCAGGTGTAGGGGAACTGAGATCTTGAGATGTTTCCATTTATTCCCTGAGCTTCACAGAGCCATGGATGAAGAGCAAACAGGCTTTGGGGTCTGGATGACAGGGGTGACACATACCACAAACTTCTGTCTTACCTGCAGGAGACAAAATGCCCAGGGAAGTTAAGATTAAGGGGAATCTGTTGCCATTTTTGCACCATAAGGGGTATGGCTTCAGTATCACTGGGAAATAGCACCATGGGGAAGGAGCTGGCACTCCACCAAGGGAATTTCAGAGAGTCAAGTGAGCTGCTGTGTTCAGTGGTTTGTGGGGTGGCAAATACCTGTGAGAAGACTTGAATGAACTTGGCACGAGCGCATGTGAGGGCCCTAAGACACCCAGAAACACCTGCAAAAGGCTGAGGTCCTACTTCACACACAAGGATCCACAGTCTCAAAAAGTAAAGTCACAACTGTTAGCTCAGCTCTGTACCTCCCAGTGGGCTGAGATGCACAAAGTTAACCAATTTTGCCTCCTAAGTACTTTTTTTTTCATTTATTAAACTTTTATTTAATGAATATAAATTTCCAAAGTACAGCTTATGGGTTACAATGGCTTCCCCCTCCCATAACTTCCCTCCCACCCGCAACCCTCCCCTTTCCCGCTCCCTCTCCCCTTCCATTCACATCAAGATTCATTTTCAATTCTCTTTATATACAGAAGATCAGTTTAGTATATATTAGGTAAATATTTCAACAGTTTGCCCCATATAGCAACACAAAGTGAAAAAAATACTGTTGGAGTACTAGTTATAGCATTAAATAACAGTGTACAGCACATTAAAGACAGAGATCCTACATACGTACTTTTTAAAGGACCTTCCCTAGTGACAAGTAGTATGTTTGAGACCCAATTCAACCAATCTTTGGAAACCAGATTAAACTAGACCAATTTCCATGGTTCAGTTGCCAACTCATTTTACAGACTGATGTAAGAGAGAGGAGAGGGGCAGCAGAAATAGCTCAGTTGAGAGAGCCTTAGACTGAAGAGAGAGAGGAGGGAAGAGCTGGATTATACTATTCCTGCATCCTCACATCCCCATCTCCTCTCATGCCCTCATTTAATGAACAGATAGTAATTTGCCCATGGTTTTCATCAGGGAGATCAATCACTCCTTATTCCGATCCAAATTTTCTATACCTTGGGCTGGCGCCGTGGCTCAATAGGCTAATCCTCCACCTGTGGCGCCAGCACACCAGGTTCTAGTCCCGGTCGGGGCACCGGATTCTGTCCCGGTTGCCCCTCTTCCAGTCCAGCTCTCTGCTGTGGCCTGGGAGTGCAGTGGAGGATGGCCCAAGTCCTTGGGCCCTGCACCCGCATGGGAGACCAGGAGAAGCACCTGGCTCCTGGCTTCTGATCAGCGCGATGCGTGGGCTGCAGCGCGCCAGCCACAGCGGCCATTGGGGGGTGAACCAACGGAAAAGGAAGACGTTTCTCTCTGTCTCTCTCTCACTCTCCACTCTACCTGTCAAAAATAAATAAATAAATAAGCAAATTTTCTATACCTGAAAGAGTGAGTATAGTCATAGAGATAACGTGGAGAGATGTGAATACAAATGGCAAAGTGAAATTGGCTTCCAGGATGGCAGAGTTCATAGAGATGACAGGAATCATTCCCAGACTTTCTAGATTTGTATGCTCATTGCTTTTTTATCCTCCCGCACAGCCCAGGAGCACGATAACAACAAAAATAAAAAATAAATTGGGGGCCAGCACTGTGACACGGTGGGTTAAACCAGAGCCTGCAGTGCCAGCATCCCATATGGGCACCATTTCAAGTCCGAGCTGCTCTACTTCTGATCTAGCTCCCTGATAATGCACCTGGAAAAGCAGCAGAACATGTTCCAAGTCCTTGGGCCCCCGCACCCTATGGGAGACCTGGAAGAAGCTCCTGGCTCCTGGCTTCAGCCTGGCCCAGCCTCTGCTGATGTGACCATTTGGGGAGTCAACCAGCAGATGGAAGATCTCTTTGTACCTCTCCTTCTCCCCTCCCCTCTCTCTGTAACTATGTCTTTCAAATAAATAAATAATTTTTTTTAAATAGATTGGATTTTGTAGTTAGACAATGTTGAAAAAAGTTTATCAGTAGATGAGAGAATGAATCATTTGAATCAAAATCATGGCAAAAAATGTTAAACCTTTGAGAGGATGTGCTGGGCAAAGACAATGAAGTTAAAAAGACACTTTTTCTTGAATTTAAATCTCGGCATTGATATTTTAAAAAAGAGGAAATGGCTAGAAGGACAAACCTAAAAGATGAGAACTGGGATGAATAAGGAAGGGTGGACCCCAGGAGTCTAAAGGATGAGGAAATTGGAAAGAAATGAGCTGTGGCACAGACAGTGGGTGTGAGAGCAGACACAGAAGCTGATGAGCTGAGGAATGATGCTGGCAGGGAGAGGTTAAGACAACAGCAGCCTAGGGAAGATGAAGCAAGCACAGGGGTGGAGACAGGCAGGGCGTGCACCTGGTGAAGGGATGTAGTGATCCATCTGGCAGGGGACTGAGAGGAGAGGTTGGGGAGAGGAGGAAGGATGACCCAAGTCCAGGTAGCAGCTCATGGAGATTCTCATGCAGAAGACTTGATGCCCAGACCCGGAAATGTACAACTATATAGAATCATCAAGAAGCTTGATAAATTAAAAAGTGATTTAAAAAACATTAAGGCACAGCCAGCTGTTGCTGCCAACTTTATATGATTAATGTTATGGTAGTGACGTTTCAGTCCTATAGCATCAGACTTGTCATTGAGAACTCACAGACTAAGCCATTCTTATTTTTCTTCCCTTCTAAACACTGTGGTTTCCTTTCTTTCATATCACTCTCTGGGAAATTGAGCCTCCCTTAATGACCTCACAGTAATTGAAGTGATCAGTAGCACTGGCATGGAAAGAGTAAGTTATCAAAATCTTAGAATATGATGTCTCCTATTTGAAGGACTATTATAATGAAAGTGAGATATTGCCCAGGAACATTCTGAAAAGTGGATATGAGGTCCATCGCTTCCAATCATGACAGGACTTCTAAGACAGCACAGTGCAGTAGACAGGCAGTCCCCTCTTTCTTCTTCAGCCACAGCTTGCTTACTTACAAAGTTGGGGGGAGGGAGGGGCAGTGCAAGGATGGGAGAAGAACTTGAAATAGGAATCACTGGAAATGGTTCCTAGGTTTCTTCTCAATTTTGGAATGCCGGGTAGAAAGTGATTTATATGAATTTTCTCATTTTTATCCTCATTTTATGAGTAATAAAACAGAGAGATCTTCCATCTGCTGGTACACTCCTCAGACGGCTGCAATGACTAGCGAAGGGCCAGGCCAAATCCAGGGGCCAGAAGGTTCTTCCAGGTCTCTCACATGGGTGGCAGAGGCTCAAGTATTTAAGCCATCTTCTGCTGCTTTCCCAGGCACATTAACAGGGAGCTGGATTGGAAGTGGGGCAGCTGTCATTCAAATAGACACCCATATAGGATCCTGGCATTGCAGGCGATGGGTTTACCTGCTGTGCCACAATGCCGCCCGCTATCTTCAGCTGGGTAAGACAGCATAGGTATCATGGTTTTCCAACTTCTACAACAAATAATCTCAATTATTTTCCTTTTTTCTTTCAAATACTCTAGGAATGTATGAATGATTTTGGTTGCTTTCTTTTTTTAAGATTTTTTTATTTATTTGAAAGGTGGTGTTACAGAGAGAAAAGAGGGAGAAGCAGAAGAGAAAGAGAGAGAGAGAGAAAGAGAGAGAGAGAGATCTTCTATCCATTGGTTCATTCTCCAAATGGCCACAATAGCCAGGGTTGGGCCAGGCCAATGCCAGAAGCCTGAATCTCCATCCTGGTCTCCTATGTAGGTGATAGGGGCCCAAGTACTTGGGCCATCGAATTGTTTTTGAATGACACAGTTTAGGCTACTGTCCTAACAAGTGTCCCTCTTTGCTATTGTCAGTCTTTATCACTCTTCTCTCCAGGATCCTGAGAGCTTCAGCTGGAACTCACTGAAGCCATCATGGGCTCTATAGCTGCATTCACACATATGACCCAGGAGAGAGCTGCAACATGCCTTGCTCTGTGACATCACACAGATATTTGGTGGAACATCCTCTTCTGGTTGTCTAGCAATTCAACATTGGCCAAGGATATGAGTTTTTGGCAATTCTTTTCTGCTCTGCAGCACATTACTAGAGATGTCCAATTTTCTTAAATTTTCCACTAGAACGTGCTGAAATTCATGATGTAGGTCACAGGTCAAGTCTGCATTCACAGCACTAGGGATGCTGAAAAAAAACAAGTCATTTTCTCCAACATTTATATCCTCTGTGTGTACCTCCAGAGCCATACACATTTTAAGAATAATGGTTACAGTCTAATCAAAATTTTGGAGTGGTATGTCTCTTGTCTCTAGTACTCTATGTAGTAATAATTTCAAAATACATATAACGGGGGCCAGCACTGTGGTGTAGCAGGTTAAGCCGCCACCTGCAGCTCTGGCATCTGATATGGGCGCTGGTTTGAATCCCAGCTGCTCTACTTCCAAACCAGCTCCCTACTAATGTGCCTGGGAAAGCAGCAGATGACCCAAGTGCTTGGGCCCCTGACCCACATGGGAGATCCAGGAGACACTTCTGGCTCCTGGCTCCTGGCTCCAGCTTGGCCCATCCCTGGCTGTTGTGGTCATTTGAGGAGTGAATCAGCAGATGGAAGGTTCTCTCTTTCTCTCTCTCTCACTTTGCCTTTCAAATAAATGAATAAATCTTATTTAAAAATACATATAATATAGCTTGCACAATGGTTTTATACAGTTCACTTATTTTAACCTTCATCCTCACAACAGGTGAAGTCAGTGTTGTTATCTCCAACAACCCAAGAAGAAATTGAGTCTTAAGGGTTTCAAATGATCCTGATGCCACAACTGGAAAAAAGCAGAACTGAAACTGGAATCTAGATTCTATGTCTAGAAGCCCACAAAACATACAAGAACGGGAAGTTGGTGGAAAACTTGGAGTAGAAATTGAACAAAGGAACAGTAAGATAGCTTTATAATAGGTCACCCTGATCCTTTGCTCTGAACAGGATCTAAGCCGTGTAGGTTCAGACACAGGTCATGGAACAAAAGCTATAATTACAGAGTGAAGCTGATGGTGAAATAAGCCACAACTCCTTGGTTTCCTCTTCCCTTTCAGAATCCTGTTTTATAATGGTTCCCAACCCATGTTCTAAGGAGCTTTCACATTTGTGAAGGTGTCTCAGGGTTGACACAGTAACACATGGAACATCTCTGTAGTGCCACGGGCATCTGTTTTAGATATTGGGCATCTGCATAAGATTTAATCTGAAGAAAAAAATATTCTACTACTTAGGGAAAATCTTTGAAAATCATCACCTACCAGGACTGTTTAACCTCTTGCCCATTTAGTTCTCCAGGACGTTTGGATGATTTTTAGCCAGTGACCTAGACTGACAGCTAGGAGCTGGGGTGATGATCAGGCTTAAGGCATGGAAGTCTCTATGACTTGGTCATCCAGGGTCAGAGGAGGTAGCCCATCAGGGCTATGATAGTAAAGAATCTTAAGCCAAGCAGGACCACTTCAGGAAATGTGTGCAGTGCAAATAGGAACTGAAAGAAATGAAATTAGGGGATCAAACTCCAGATTTTTCTCATACCTATGCCAGAATTCTACTAATAAGTAGTGATCCAGGTTGGCCTTACTCCTAGGAGCCTCAATGTACCAATTTCCCCCTCAAAACACTACCAACCACATTAAAAAGAATTGGACCTTGTCTTCTAAGCATTCTAGTTTTGCTTGTCACTTTCATAAATGTGTGAAGTCCATATTCAATCCTGTCATCTGGCTAGAGTTATTAAACTCCATGAATTCTACCGGTAAGCCTGGCTTATTTCAATTCAAGATCTTGGGCTGGGTAATAAATTAGAAACAAGAATGGATGCAGGTTCAAATTTGATAACATAATGCCTACATTAGTCATAAGCCATCATCATCATCACCATCCTGAATCTGTTATAAAAAACTCCACAAACACTTTCCTGCACTATGACGGAAAAATCAAAGATCTTGGCAGAAACCATTTCGGGGATTCTGAAATCAAGACTATTCAGAGGGAAATAAGACCAGAAGTATCCTTTCCTTGACCCTTGTGTCATAGAAACAACAGCTAAAGTGCGACATCACCTTGGAGAGCAGGAAACAACTTGGAAAGCTTAATTCTGGATATCCCTGCCCTGGAGTTGACTATTTAGGTGGAGCACTGGCCTGCCCATAAGTTGTGCACGTTAATTCTTGAGAACTGCAACCACTCAGCCTAAGTCATCACACACACACACACCCCCCCCCCCCCCGGTAATTACACCTCCCATGGCAGCGCCCCGAGTTCACTGCTACATTAGGCAATTGTGGCAAGCTGGTAACCTGAGAGCTGCACATTATGTAGTTATGTGGGAACTCTGGTTTCTGGAACAGATTGAGGTTCCCAAGCTCTGATCTTGTGCTTTCTGGGTGTGACTTTCATGAAACACTTTTTATGTAGAAAACAGACTAAAGTACTAACTAGCACCATTTGGGTGATGTTTTTCAATAGCAGCATGAAACTGAGCCTTTTTTAAAAGTTCTTGCCAAAAAAGGGAAAAAATTGCTAATAACAATAAATTACCCTTGTGTCTGCCTGACATTCGTCTCACAGCTTCTTTAGGTATGTCCTTTTGGGTAAGTTATATCTCTTATAAATTAAAAAGTAGTAAAGTAAAGATCATTAATGACAGAAGTACCCTAAACTCTCACTTCTTAAAGAAACTACTGAATTGATTGGAAGGCAAAGATAATGCTTCAGATATTGCTCATGAAAAAATAATGAGAGTTCAAGTTCCAGGTCTTATGCTTTTGATAAGAACTAAATTCCCTGTGCCCAGTTACTTACCCCTTATATGAGTTTGCTTTTGAAATAGGAAGGAGGGGTTGGCGCCATGGCACAATGGGTTACAGTCCTGGCCTGAAATGCTGGCATCCTATCTGGGCGCTCCTCTTCCAATCCAGTCTCAGCTGCTCCTCTTCCAATCCAGCTCTTTGCTATGGCCTGGGAAAGCAATAGAAGATGGCCCAAGTCCTTGGGCCCCTACACCCGCCTGGGAGACCTGGAGGAAGCTCCTGGTTCCTGGCTTCGGATTAGCTCAGCTCTGACTGTTTCAGTCATTTGGAGAGTGAACCAGCGGAATGGAAGACCTCTCTCTCTCTGGCTCTACCTCTCTCTGTAACTCTTTCAAATAAAGAAAATAATTCTTTAAAAAAAGAAAGAAAAGCAATAGGAAGGAATAGAGAATTAGCAGAGGAGCATCTTCTTCACTCAAATTGGGCCTTTCAAGATGTTCTCCCATGTTCTCAGAGTGAGGATTCAGTGTTGTATGGGGATTTGGCTCCATTAATCAGACAGCCTTAGAGATTATTCCTAAAGTCTTGTTAGGGGAGCTGGAGAACATGGATTTATCCATGACCAGGTGAGAGCAGGGGATTGAGGAAAATGAGAAAAGGAAGGTAGAGAGATGAAGAAAGTGGACTGTTGAGAGAACTAGGGCAAGACGAGCACTCGGAAAACCTTATGAGATTTTACTACGTCTGCCAAGGATACATGTAGGAGAATTTTAGGCATGATTTGGATTATGGAACGTTCAATCTGAAAAAAGAGAATTTCAGACTATATATTTAGTGTGTGAGTGTGTGTGTGTGTGTGTGTGAGCAATTGGACTTGCTCCCACGGCTGGGTAAGTGCCAGATCCCTAGTGTGACTGACAGACTCTTCTGGGCCTAGTTCCTCCTGGAGTGCCCTTGGTAAGCCTGAACGTGCCTATGTGTAGCACGTTTGCTGGTGACTCACCTGAAGGCTAGCTTTCTGTGAAACGCTGTGGACAGGAAAAGTGTCTGAGATATGGCATGTGCTCCTTGGCCACGCTCTCTTAAGTGAGCTAGAAGAAAAACTCACAATGCTATATCATAGATGTTTCCAGAAGTGAGATTTTTAAGTTTCAAATGATGTCACTTTAGAATTATTTGCAAACAGCTTTCACATAAAGGAAAATTTCCAAAGAAAGGATAGTAATCGCTCAGGCATCTACATTTTTACTAGAGGAAATTTCCAAAGACATTTTCTATAACAAAATGTGCAATCTTCTGACATACTAGTTGGACTTCATTTTATTGGCAATTTCTCATTTGGAATCAGCTTCTCAATATTTACATTTTTTTATTGAATACAGTGCACTGCTGTATTAGGAAGGGGGAACCCTGATCACACTTTCTACTAGGAAGGGCGGACCCAGGAAATCACAAAAGTTCTAGGCAGTGCTGTTCTCCCACACAATGTCCAGTGGGGACAGTGCGGACACTCACTAATGACAGCTTATCCTTAGGCAGGCTAGGGACCTACATAGCCTGGTGAGAAGAGAGAAGACAGGCCAATTAAATTCCTTTCTTGAAAGTTACAGGCTTGGAAAACTGTGAAACTGACTTCTTAGCTGTGAGGAGTCATATGGGAAGTCATATGGAGTGGGAGGCTGGGCCGGCCGTCACTGAACACCTGCCACGCTGCATGAGAAGAGAAGAAAGTAGACGTACAGAAAGGGAAAGGGGAGGCAAGAAGGGAGCTGGAGAGAACACCCTGAGAAGAGTGGCTTCATTCCAGGCAATTCCCATGTGTTCCTGTGGTATTTCAGCTCTTATTTTTCAATGCCGGTGACTCTTTGTTTCCTAACCATCACGTACCCCACCGACACAACCACTTCCAGGGAATTTCCCTCCAAACTACCACCCCCTTTGCTGAGTGAGTTTGGCTCTCTGCTCTTTCAACCACAGAGATGGATGCATCTCTCATGCTCTATTTGGGATCACCTCTGAGCCACCAAACCAAGAGAAACACAAAAAAACATAAAGCCAAGGAGAGAAAAGGAAAGAAAATTGGGGGTGGGGGAATAATAACAAACTACGAATAAGAAAAATGTCCAAAATTTAACTAAATTTTATTAAATTTATACTTTTAAACTAAAATGTATACTTTTAAACTAAAATTTAAACTAAAAAAATGTTGCCCTAGGAAAAGAAGACTGAAAGATGACATAATAGGTTGAACAGTAAAAAACAGAAATAAGAAGAATGGAAATTTTTTTAAAAGATTTATTTGGAAGTCAAAGTTACACAGAGAGACAGAGAGAGAGAGAGAGAGAGAGAGAGAGAGAGAGAGAGGTCTTCCATCAGATGGTTCACTCCCCAATTGGCTGCAATGGTGCCAATCTGAAGCCAGGAGCTCCTGGGTCTCCCACACGGGTGCAGGGGCCCAAAGTCTTGGGCCATCCTCCACTGCTTTCCCAGGCCACAGCAGAGAGCTGGATGGGAAGTGGAGCAGCCAGGTCTGGAACCGGCGCCCATGAGGGATGCCGGCGCTTCAGGCCAGGGCGTTAATCCGCTGCATCACAGTGCCAGCCCCGAGAATGGAAATTAAAAGAGAAAAAAAGAATGAAAAACTAGAGAGCAGAACTCTGACTTATTTCTGGGAAGAAAAGTGTCAAAAAAGAAAAATGGAGAAATGCCTACTGGGTGCTAGACACTTGACACACTTTATCTTGTTGGATTTTCACAAGCAGCCATGGAGGTGAGTGTTAATGCCCCTGTTTAGCAAGAACACAAACAACTCTCTCTCTCTCTTTTTTTTTTTTTTCCTGGCTGAGGCTTGTTAGCCAAAAAGAGCAAATTTCTTGTCTGGCTGGCTCCAGAGCTGATACTGTGAAGGAAAAATGTGTTTGTGTTAACAGTCTCCCACGAAACTGATGAGAAGGGGTACACAGACGTGCCATGAAATGCTCTGAGGGGGACCAATTTTCACAGGTTTTCCCACCTGAGAGTCCCAGCGCCAAAGAGCTGAGGCTTCTATTCTATTGACTCAATTGTTGGGACTTTCCATACAGCTGGATCATTTACAAAACAAATCCTGGCCCAAGACCTGATTACCAAGAGGGACAGCTGTGGGGTGGGACTTGGTTGAAGCCTCATCTGAGGTCAGTGTTGAGCAAACAAGGTCAGGAAAAAGGGTGCTTCTCATAAAAAGCATGACATTTGGTGATATTTACCAAAAGAAAGAATTGTCATGAGAAGAGCATGAGGCCGGGGCAGGGGAGGGGGTAGCTTACTAGGTCTGCACTGGGGCCTTCACTGATGGTGGTTGTCTTTGCTCTCCAGACATATAGGAGGAAGGACCTTCCCTAGCACAATTAGAAAAACAATTCAACTACAGAGTTCAAACCAGAAATGCCCGCGAACTTATTATAACTGGTTTAAGAGGCTTTGGAGCTCAAAGCAGTTTTTAAATCTCTGTCCAAAAATGGCCGGCGCCGCGGCTCAACAGGCTAATCCTCCGCCTTGCGGCGCCGGCACACCGGGTTCTAGTGCCGGTCGGGGCACCGATCCTGTCCCGGTTGCCCCTCTTCCAGGCCAGCTCTCTGCTGTGGCCAGGGAGTGCAGTGGAGGATGGCCCAAGTGCTTGGGCCCTGCACCCCATGGGAGACCAGGAGAAGCACCTGGCTCCTGCCATGGATCAGCGCGGTGCGCCGGCCGCAGCGCGCTACCGCGGCGGCCATTGGAGGGTGAACCAACGGCAAAAGGAAGACCTTTCTCCCTGTCTCTCTCTCACTGTCCACTCTGCCTGTCAAAAATTAAAAAAAAATAAATAAATCTCTGTCCAAAAATGATGCCACTGAATGCCCCATTCTATAAATGAGCATATTTGAGAGTAGAAATGTAGCAGTGAGTTATGACTGATTTATTTACTGCAAGCTCAAATCAGGCAAAATTCAAGACAGGGAAATCCTGCATCCCAGGTGAATAGTTACCCTGTAGTACATTTTTTGGGGGAAACACCCAAGTGATCTCCGGTGCTCTTTTTCTAAAAAATTTATTTGACAGATAGAGTTAGACAGTGAGAAAGAGAGACAGAGAGAAAGGTCTTCCTTCTGTTGGTTCACTCACCAAATGGCTGCTACGGCCAGAGCTGCACCGATCCAAAGCCAGGAGCCATGTGCTTCCTCCTGGTCTCCCACACAGGTCAGGGACCCAAGCACTAGGGCCATCCTCCACTGCCCTCCTGGGCTACAGCAGAGAGCTGGACTGGAAGAGGAGCAGCTGGGACTAGAACCCAGCACCCATATGGGATGCCGTCGCCGCAGGTGGAGGATTAACCAAGTGAGCACGGTGCCAGCCCCCAGTCTCTTTCTTTTTAATCTATCACATTTATATTGAATATCTGAGCTACGACAGAAACTTTCCTAAGTGCTAAGAATAAAACACAATCCTAGATCTAGAGGGTGATATTTTGTATAGCAGTATTTCATCATGGAACTGGGAAATACTAGATCTAAATTTTCCTGTGTTAGGATTGGGGAAGTGTAATTGGTTTTCTATGAATAGATTGAGTGCAATATTAACACACAAGAGGCCTACTTTGGTTTGGAAAAGTCAAAGCAGGCTTCATAGGAAGGTAAGAATGAGTAGATGTTTAATAGGAAGAAGAAAAATAGATTCCATGTAATAGAAAGTCAATGCATAGCTTTGAAAAAGGAAAGCTCAGGTGTGTTTGAAAAGTAGCAAAAGGCTGGCACCATGGTATAGAAGGTTAAGCCTCTGCCTGCAGTGCCAGCATCCCATATGGGTATGGGTTTGAGTCCTGGCTGCTCCGCTTCTGGTCCAGCTCCCCGCTAATGTGCCTAGGAAAGCAGCAGAGGATGGCCCAAGTGCTTGGGTCCCTGCTACTCACATGTGAGACTGGGAAGAAACGCCTGGCTCCTGCTGCTATTTAGGGAATGAAGCATGGTATGGAAGATCTCTCTCTCTGTATCTGCCTTTCAAATGAATAAATCTTTAGAAACACAAAGAAAAGTAGCAAATAATATCTTTATCTAGATTGCTGGATTAAAGTTAGAAAAGTTAACAAGATGGGGTTGGCACTGTGGCACAAATGGTTAAAGCCCCAGTCTGCAGTGCCAGCATGCTTTATAGGCACCAGTTCCAGTCCCAGTTCTATTTGCAATCCAACTCCTTGTTAATGCACTAGGAAAGCAGCAGAGGATGGCCCAAGGGTTTGGGCTCCTCCACCCACATAGGAGAACGGAAGAAGCTCCTGGCTCCTGGCTCCTGGCTCCTGGCTTTGGTCTGGCCCAGCCCTGGCTGTTGTGGCCACTTGGGGAGTGAACTCAGCAGATGGCCCTTTCTCTCTCTCTCACTCTCTCTTTCCTCCCTCCCTCCCTCTCTCTTCCTCTCCCGCTCTCTGTAACTCTGCCTTTCAAATAAATAAAAATAAATCTTTTAAAAAAAGTTAACAAGAGTCAAATCAGGATTTGAGTGCGAATGTAAGGGGGTTACAATTCATAATATGGGGCAGTGGGGAGGAAGGGAGGCTTGTTGTGATGCAGTAGGTTATGCCACTGCCAGCAACACCAGCATCCCATATGATGCCAGTTCGAGTGGGATGATGAGTGTCGGCGGCAAAGGAACCACACCAGAGCCGGAAGATCAGTCAACGCCCAGGGCACAGCCGGTTCTCGACTTTATTGTGAGGGGGAAAAGCTTTTATAGACACAGAAAGGGGGCTGTCCAGGGCACAAGGGAACTGAGCCAACCAGCTGAAAGGTAAGGCAGGACACGAGCGGGGCACGCCCTCAAGGGCCTATCACAGCCGAGGACACATACTGTTCACGAATACAGAAGTCTCCTGTCAGGCTAGGTACCGCCCCCGGGGGCCATCTTGGATTGTTGGAAACGCTGAGTCCCTGGGATGCGAAGTGCAGCAAACTCGAGCAAAGGCTTAGCGGCCTTGTCCAGCGAAAGCTTAGCAACTTTGTTTACTTTTCAATTGGAGCCCCCCGCAAATGTGTCTGGGAAAGCAGCAGCAGATGACCCAAGTGTTTGGGCCCCTATTGTTTGGGCCCATCCAGGAAGACCTGGATAGATTGCTAGGTTCCTGGCCCAGCAATGGCCATTGTGGCCATTTGGAGACTGAGTCAGCAAACAGAAGAATTCTTTAACTCTGCCTTTTAAATAAATAAATATTTTTTTAAAAAAAATTAATGCTGTCAGTACTGAAGTTCTAGGAGCACATTTCACACAAGGTAGTGATGTGATTATATTTTAGCTTTAGAAAATATGGTTCAAATAAAACATGAAAAATTGAATATAAGCATTTATACATAATCTTAAGAAACCTGAAAATGACAGTGGTGGAATTAAAAAAAGGTGTAAACTCCACAAGATCGAAGAAGCCTGCAGGGGAGACATCAGACAAAGATTAAAAACTGCATTTTGGAAGATGGAAAGCCAAAAAAAAAAAAAAAAAAAAAAAACGAAAACCACCGAAAAACAAAACTAGCAGGTTACTGAGCTGAGTGGAGAAAACTATTGAAACATAAAAGCCTAACAAAATGTAAGGAGAGGAGGCCAGGAAGAAGCAAGGCCAGTTGCTCTGAAGAACTTGGGAAAGGTCAAGAGTTGATGCTCAGAAAAGGGTAGGTGGAGCCAAAACACAGAATCTGTTGAACATCTGCATAAGTTACATAGCCTTCCCCATCCCCAGCAGGCAGCATTTTCCCTCTGCCCTGATCGAAGGCAGGATGTTTGATCCTTGGATTGAACTAGCGGGGGCTGGACTCCATGACACAAGGAAGAGAGCGAAAGGCTGGGTAGAACCCAAGCCGAAATGAAAGCCCTCATCCTGAAGGTTGAGAATTGCAAACCTTCCTGTGGCCCAGTGAACTTTGACATCCAGATTTATCCTTCCCATGGAGGAGAGGAGCAAATTCTTTGGAGAAAGAAGACACATACTAACCCAAAAGAAAACACGTGCTGATATTGACATGGGAGTTACTCAGTGAAATGCTCAGGTCCCGTTTCATCATTTTATGCGGAAGCTCACCCCATGATCACAGGACTTCAATCAACTTTTTTTTTTTTTTTTTTTTTTTGACAGGCAGAGTGGACAGTGAGAGAGAGACAGAGAGAAAGGCCTTCCTTTTCCGTTGGTTCACCCTCCAATGGCCGCTATGGCTGGTGTGCTGCGGCCAGCACACTGCGCTGATCCAAAGCCAGGAGCTAGGTGCTTCCTCCTGGTCTCCCATGCGGGTGCAGGGCCCAAGGACCTGGGCCATCATCCACTGCACTCCCAGGCCACAGCAGAGAGCTGGACTGGAAGAGAAGCAACCAGGACAGAATTCGGTGCCCTGAGCGGGACTAGAACCCGGTGTGCCGGCGCCACTGGTGGAGGATTAGCCTATTGAGCCGAGGTGCTGGCCTCCAATCAACTTTTTATATCCTGACAACTCCATATAGATGGAGTTGCTACAAGATCTCCAGAGATATAAGAAAATTCTCTGATGTGAAAGATGTAAAAAAAAAAAAGAGCAATTACAAATAAATGGGAAAAAATAAACCATAGAGGACAGAGTCAATGTAAGAAAAGAGAACTGCAAATCACTTTTATTGAGAATTATTGCACCAATAATACAACAAGATGCTGTAATAATGAAATAATACATAATTAAGATAAATTTCTTGAAAATTAAAATATAAAAAGAAGAAATAAATATCAATGAGATGATTGGAAGGTAAAGTTGAGAATGTCTTCCAGAAAGTACTCCAAAAACCAAAGTAGGGGTGGATTGAGATGCCTGGGTTTGAGTTTGAGCTCTGCTTCTGATTCTAGCTTCCTGCTAATGTGTGCTCTGGGAGGCAGTAGGTGATAGCCAAGTAGTTGAGTCCCTGTCACCCATGTGAGAGGCCAAGATTGAGTTCCTGGTTCCTGGCATCCTCCTAGTCAAGCCCCAGCTAATGAAGGCCTTTGGGGAGTGAGCCAGTGGGAGGAAGCTCTCTCTCTGCAACTCAAATAAATGTAATTTTAAAATAAATAAGAAAATAAGGGGCCGGCACTGTGGCATAGATGGTAAAGCCGCCACTTGCAGTGCCAGCATCCCATATGGATGCCGGTTCAAGTACTGGCTGCTCCACTTCCGATCTAGCTCTCTGCTATGGCCTGGGAAAGCAGTAGAAGATGGCCCAAGTCCTTGGGCTCCTGCACCTGTGTAGGAGACCCGGAAGAAGCTCCTGGCTCCTGCTTTGGATCAACGCAGCTCTGGCCATTGCAGCCATCTGTAGGGTAAACTATCAGATGGAAGACCTCTCTCTCTCTCTCTCTCTCTGCCTTTGCCTTTCTGTAACTCCACCTTTCAAATAAATAAATCTTTTTTTAAAAAATTGAAGCAGTAGGGCTGGCGCCGTGGCTTAACAGGCTAATCCTCCACCTTGCAGTGTCCGCACACTGGGTTCTAGTCCCGGTTGGGGCACCGGATTCTATCCCAGTTGCCCCTCTTCCAGGCCAGCTCTCTGCTATGGCCCGGGAAGGCAGTGGAGGATGACCCAAGTCCTTGGGCCCTGCACCCGCATGGGAGACCAGGAGAAGCACCTGGCTCCTGCCTTCAGATCAGCGCGGTGCGCCAGCCGCAGCGGCCATTGGAGGGTGAACCAACGGCAAAAAGGAAGACCTTTCTCTCTCTCTCTCTCTCACTATCCACTCTGCCTGTCCAAAAAAAAAAAAAAAAAAAAAAAAAAAAATTGACGCAGTAGGAATCATGGAATCATGGAATCACAACATGCAAGACATTCCCTGAGAGTTACATGACTTCCAGGCAGGTATGAGCCAGGCATATTAAACCAGTAAGAAATGGGACTGAGACAGGCATTTGGCACAGCAGTTTAGATGTTATTTGGGATGCCCACAGCCAATAATGAAATTCCTGGCTTCAAGTCCCCACTCTGCTTTCAATGCAAGCTTCGTGTAAATATTCTGGGAGACCCAAGATGATGGCTCAAGTACTTGGGTCCCTCCCACCCACTTGGGAGACCTGAAAGGAATTCTAGACTCCTGGCTTCAGCCTCGCCTGGGCCAGCCCTGGGTGTTGCAGGCATGTGAGGAGTGAACCAGCAGATGCAAGATCTGGCTGTCTGCTTTTCAAATAAATAAAAACATAAGCAAGTAAATGTTTAAAAATAACAAGTAAGTAGGGGTCTTGTTACTCTAGCATAGTCTAACCTAACCTAATAAAAAGCTATCAAAATATTTCTAATTATACCATTTAACCAAGAGGCTAATGTCTGGGGATGGCGTCATGGCTGACTCGGTTAATCCTCCACCTGTGGTGCTGGCATCCCATATAGGCACTGGGTTCTAGTCCTGGTTGCTCCTCTTCCAATCCAGCTCCCTGCTGTGGCCTGGGAGGGCAGTGGAGGATGGCCCAAGTGTTTGGGCCTCTGCACCCACATGGGAGACCAGGAGGAGGCACCTGGCTCCTGGCTTTGGATCAGCACAACGCCGGCCATAGCTGCCATTTGGGGAGTGAACCAATAGAAGGAAGACCTTAAAAAAAAAAGAGGCTAATGTCTACCTTTTCACCCAGTAATCACTTGCAGAGGTAATACACCCCCCAAAAGACAGGTACAAGAATGTAACACCTGTATTTATAAAATACAAATGCTATCTATCATATCACATTCCAGAGCAAAGAATAAACTACTGGTACATGCAACAACAGGGATGACTATCCCAAACATGATGAGGAATGAAAGAAAACCAGATTCCTAAGGGTACACACTGAATGAATCATTTATATGAAGTTCAAGAACAGGAAAAACTAACTGATGGTGACAAAAGTCAAGGAATGATTACTGGAGTGGCAGAAGGCAGTAATGGAAGTCACTGACTGAGAAGAAGCATGAGGGGCACCTGTAGAGTGCTGAAAAGATTCAATATCTTGATCTAGTTGGTGGTTACATGAAATAGATGTGTACAAAAATTCACGGCTGGGCACATAAGTTTAGCACACTTCACAATATTTTGTAGCACCTCAATTTTTCAAAAAAGTCAGACCTAGAAAAGAATGGAATCTAGGCAACAGGAACAGTGGGCTAATCCTCTGCTTTCGGAACCGACATCCCATATTGGTGCCAGTTCATATCTGGCTGCTCTTCTGATCCAGCTCTCTGCTATGGCTTGGGAAAGCGGTGGAAGATGGCCCAAGTCCTTGGGCCTCTGCACCCATGTGGGAGACCCGGAAGAAGCTCCTGACTTCAGATTGGCCCAGCTTTGGCCATTGCAGCCATTTGGGCAGTGAACCAGCAGATGGAAGACCTTTCTCTCTTTCTCTCGCTCTCTCTGTCTGTAACTCTACCTCTCAAATAAATAAACAAAATCTTTAAAAACAAAAAAAGAAAGAAATCCTACAGAGGACAAAGATGAAAAGAAATTACAAGAAGGTGTTAGGGGCGCCAGATTCTGTCCCGGTTGCCCCTTTTCCAGGCCAGCTCTCTGCTGTGGGCAGGGAGTGCAGTGGAGGATGGCCCAAGTACTTGGGCCCTGCACCCCATGGGAGACCAGGAGAAGCACCTGGCTCATGGCTTTGGATCAGCGCTTTCTCTCTGTCTCTCTTTCTCTCACTGTCCACTCTGCCTGTCAAAAAAAAAAAAAAAATCTAATAGAAGAAGGTGTTGAATTCCAGAATTACAGTGAGTTAGAGGGCAGCCAGTTGTGTTTGGAGCTGCAGACAGAGGGAAGCATCTATAAGAAGCAGTATGAAAGAAAAGGTGGAAGAGGAGGAGAAGGTTCATGCCAGGCTGCTCTTCTTCCGATCCAGCTGTCTGCTATGGCCAGGAACAGCAGTAGAAGATGGCCCAACTGTACCCACATGGGAGACCCAGAAGAAACTCTGGCTCCTGGCTTTGGATAAGCACAGCTTCAGCCGTTGCGGCCATTTGGGGAGTGAAACAGCTGATGGAAGACCTCTCTCTCTCCCTTTGTCTTTCCCTCTCTCTGTCTGTAACTCTACTCCTCAAACAAATAAATGAAATCTTAAAAAAATTCACAAAATGTTACATAAACATAACACAATATACTATATGGTTCGGCTATTAATTAGACAAAATATTGTCATACAATTATATTCAGAGGATAAGAGGGAAGAAACAGGGAACAAATGTATGTTCTTAGGATATGGTAAAAAAGCTAAATTCTCATCAGCCTCAGAAGAAAACAGGAGTGCATATATTTGAAAATACAACGCCTGAACATTCTTATCACCTAGAACCATGAAGGCAAAGAAAATAACAAACAGTTGCAAGTGACTCATAGAATGGCAAATGCCCAAAACAGCACTCCTGCCTCAGAATCAACCCTTGGGACATTCGGATCTGGCTAGAAGGTCCATGAGAGTCTCAGAGGCATGGAAAGCCATGACATGGTGGCAAAAAACAATCTAAATGAAAGATCCTGGTGAACAAGACCCCAGCAGAAGGAACAGGCCATCAAGGAGAGAGGCGCCTTTCTCTGAAGAGAGGAAGGAACCTCCACTGTGATACGGCCTTGACTAAACAAGTTCAGAGTCGGTGAACTCAAGGGGCTTCTATAGCCTAGACAGCTCATAGCAAGAGTCTGGGGTGATTGCTGACATCATAAATAAGAGTGCCAATTGTTAAATCAACAACGGGGGTCACTGGCTACATGCTCCCCATGTAGGATCTCTGTCCTTAAGGTGTTTTACTATGAAACTTAAAAACAACACTACTAGTCGAACAATACCCTATACCTTGTGCGGTTGTGTGAGTGCAGCCTGTTGAAATCCTTGCTTAGTGGCCGGTGCCGTGGCTCAGTAGGCTAATCCTCCGCCTAGTGGCGCCGGCACACCGGGTTCTAGTCCCGGTCGGGGCACCGATCCTGTCCCGGTTGCCCCTCTTCCAGGCCAGCTCTCTGCTGTGGCCAGGGAGTGCAGTGGAGGATGGCCCAAGTGCTTGGGCCCTGCACCCCATGGGAGACCAGGAGAAGCACCTGGATCCTGCCATCGGAACAGCGTGGTGCGCCGGCCGCAGCGCACCTACTGCGGCGGCCATTGGAGGGTGAACCAACGGCAAAAAGGAAGACCTTTCTCTCTGTCTCCCTCTACTGTCCACTCTGCCTGTCAAAAATTAAAAAAAAAGAAAAAAGAAAAGAAATCCTTGCTTAGTATATACTAAGTTGATCTTCAGTATATGAAGGTAATTGAAAATGAAATTTGATGAAGGGCGGGATGGGAGAGGGAGTGGGAGAGGGGAGGGTCACGGGAGGGAGGGAGGTTGAGGGGGGGAAGCCACAACAATACAAAAGTTGCACTTTGTAAATTCACATTTATTAAATAAAAAAAAATAACTATATAACAAACAAAAAAAAGAAAAAAAAGAACTTAATACTTTTCCCTTTTAGTATTTTTTATGTTCTACTTAAAACTATTGGTTGAACTCTGTAATTAATACACAATTATTCTTAGGTGTTTAATTAATGCTATAACTAGTACTCAAATAGTATTTTACACTTTGTGTTTCTGTGTGGGTGCAAACTGTTGAAATCTTTACTTAATATATGCTAAATTGATCTGTATATAAAGATAATTGAAAATTAATCTTGATGTGAAGGGAAGAGGAGAGGGGGTGGGAGAGGGGAGTGTTGTGGGTGGGAGGGAAGTTGGGGGGGGAAGCTATTGTAACCCATAAGCTGTACTTTAGAAATTTATGTTCATTAAATAAAATTTAAAAACAACAACAACAACAACAAAACAGTTGCAAATGTTTTGACTCAGTGTGAAGAGAGGTAGACAGAGAACTGTAATTTTTCATCAAAGTCTCCACAGATTATTGACGTCTACAACTATGGACATAAAGTAAATTAGCACGATTTGAACCAATTAAAAAACATTTCAGAAAACTCTAAGAAATCTAAAATAAAATAACTCATTTGAAAGCACATTTTGATTCTAATTCATTTTTAGGCATAGATATAGCATTACCATTTGCATGGGGATGAATCCATGAGAAGTTGGAAAATCAAATCATAATCCTTTTTAGTGAACCAAAAAGCAGATGTCAAACTCTGTCAACACCAGGTGTTCACTTCAAAGAAAACAGGACACTGAGGTAAAAGTGTAAGTTCTATCAGCTGTTTGCTCTATCACAGTCAATAGTGGCATAAGATTATACAAAGGTTTAGAACTTTTTGTCATTATTTTAAATTGTGATTGTGCAAATTAAATGTGTGTGTGTTTTAATGTTTAAAGTAGGTTTCATTAAAGAGTCAGGTTCCTTTAAAGACAGGCAACTTTTAGCCAAAAAGGGGCTATTCCTACAGCTTCTGAAGGCCTACTACAGCCACGGATGCAAAAAAATTTAGGAGCTGGGTTAGTCAAAATGCTGAAGGTAGTGAGTAACAAAAAATTTCAACTGAAACTGACTTATTCACTCAACTAAAATGCAATACCTGCTGCCACTGATCGTGGACATTACTGAGTATTCCATCTGCTTCTCTTCCTTCTGCTTTCCATACCAGTGTCACCCCGAGATTGTCACCTCACTGGATCCTAAGATGCCTGCTACTCTTTGCTGGGCCTAATGCTTCCTTGTGCACGGCCATTGGGACAGAGAGGACATCTTTGCCTGCTAATTCCCAGCAAAAATCTCAGTATTTATTGGATTGGGCAGACTTTGGTCCATTGGCCAGGAGATAAAATGCACTAAGTAGGCTCAATACCCCTAAAACCATATTGATGTTTAAATGGAAAACAAGAGCTGTTGGGAGTAGGGGAGAGGAAGCAGATGGGAAACAGCCACAAATATCCCTAATGTACATTAAAAAGGAAGGAAACTTGGAATATGCTGGCAATACTTGTATCCTACTGCAAATGGACCATCTTAAGATTACTATGCAATCCAGTTTATTGCTACCTCAAAATTCTCATTTTTAAAACTCTTGTTGAACCTTGAAAAGTCAAGAAGAGCAGGGTATTTGGAAGAGCAAATAGAGACTTTTTCCTGGTAAACTATTTGCAGGGAATAGCTTGTCTCTCCTACTGAAATAAAAACTAAGATGTGGGGTGAGTCTTTGGCCTAATGATTAAGATAGCTGCCTCCCATATCACCTGGATTCAATTCCCAGCTCCAGCTCCTGATTCCAACTTCCTGCTAGCACAGATTCTGGGAGGCAGTGGTGATGGCTCAACTAATTGGGTTCCTTCACTCACAGAGGATTGCATTTCTAGCTCCTGGCTTCGGCCCTGGCCCAGCCCCAGAACTGGTCATTGCAGGCATTTGGACAGTGAACCAGCAGAAGGGAGCTCGCTCGCTCTCTCTGTCTCCCTGCAAAGAAAAATGAGAAGGAAAAGAAGGGAGTAAATGCAAGGGAAGGGAAAAGAAAGGAAAGGTAGGGTATGCCTATGATGTGAAATCTAAAAAAGGGGAAAAGAGAGCGTAGGATAATGTAATATTATGATGACATAAAGACTTCAGGCTTCTTGGCCAATGGAAACACCTTACAATGATCTCAGAATAGTAGGCAAACCCAAATAAAGTCCCCGAATCAACTCATGCCTGGGGGAAAACCATGGCATATCAGGCTTTAACTCAAGACCAACTATAGTACAATTGAAAAAGTTTGTTCAAAGGTCAGAAGATGCAGGAGTAGATTCTCCTAGGAATTCTAGGTTGAGCTAGTTATACTTTAAAAAAAAAAGGATGGTAATGCCCACTGCACCTAGTGGTTATGTGGATTAAGCAGACATTCTTTTTGAAAGTTCCTGTTAGTAGGTATGAAGAGAATATGTGTAGCTGCTGAAGTCTGAAAAAGCTGATTAAACTCAAATTTAAGACCTTTCTCTATTTTTGATATCATACATATATACAGTAGGAGGTCTGGCAAACGTCAGTCTTAGTTGTGTGAAGCACTTCAAATGTAAACGTGTACGTAGTGGAGAATTATGCTGCCTTTGACTCCTTTTACACTCCTCAAGCAGGTTGGCTAGAAGAGGTACTATTGCAACTATTGCTAGTCCAGTGGAATTGTAACCTTAGTTCTGGGGAGCTAATAAATCCCATCTATAAAAGTGGCCTTGCAAACTGAAATCAATGAGGGACGGAGAACGTCATCCAGTGCTGGACACACACAGATGGATTCCCTCATTTTGACAAATGTGGAGGCAAAAAAAAAAAAAAAAACTTTTCTGGTATGTATATGTATTGGAGAGAGAAAAGTGGTCATTGTAAGATGTCTGAATTTGTTCAGTTTTATTCTGTTTGCATTTCTTTGGTCAATATGTTTGTGGTAAATACTGCAGCTGCATATCTGATGAGCACTCTTGTTTAGGCTGGATTGCTGCCACAGTGGAACCATACTACTTAATTTGCTCTATTAACCAGATTATTTATATTAATCATATGCCCTCTTAACCCATAGGCATTAAAGATTGCTAAACAATCTCAAATATGGTAGTAATGAACAAGACTGTTCTGTGGGTGTGAACTGTGCTTATAACTAGTCAATGCTTTATAAAACACTAGTGATATTTTAGACTAAATAAACCAATAGATATTTAGATTTAGACTCCTTTTAAGTAGAGCACTAATAGCTAGTGAACACATCCCATTTTGCCCAATATCTTATTCACTCTTAAATGGGAAAATATTCAACAGATGTTTTCCAAAATACTCTCTAGTTTAATGGATGTTCAAAAGCAATTTGAAAATGTTTTTCTACCTGCTACAGATATAAAGAATTTATAACAAGAAAGTTCATTTATTCTTGTGTTTTTATCAGTGTGGTAGAACAAATCACAAACCAAATTCAAGATGTATTTTCCGGAGCTTTAGTGACACCAAAAAAATTGACCCCAAACAATTCTTTGCAAAGGTATCATTAGAAAATACGAAAACTCCAGAGTGCCACGTGACCAAAATTTTTAAGGACAGATTGTGTGACCTCATAATAATAACAATAGTCGAGGTTATCAAGCACTTACTGGAGACTATGTCTTGTCCTAAGCATTTTGCAAACTGAATTTATTTACTTTTCAAAAAGAGGAATGTAAGCAGTACAGGTTCTCCCCATGTTACCAGAAGATGACACTGGAGCACAGAGGTTAATTAACTTGTCCAAATCTGTAATTAGTGAGTGATGGGGCCAAGAGTATGACTTAAAAATCTAGACCCACAATTACTCTACAACAAAGCCAAGACTGCCAATAACTTGGTGGGGTGGGGGGGAGGGGAGACAGATTATTCTGGATTTTCAGCTTTTATACTTGAATGGGGTTTCTTTTACGGTATAGGAAAGTACACATGTGTGATAGAAATGAAATAAGTCTTGATAATACAATTTAAATCTCTTTGGACTCAGTTCTTGAAAAAAAAGAACTACCTAATGACAATGAATAATAGAAGGAAGTTTGAGGAGATGGCTAAAAACATCTTACATTGAGCTTAGAGCTTGGTGCTTCAGACCTTTAGAGAAAAGAAGTTCCAGGTCAGAATGATGAAGGCATCTTTCTGAATCGGCTTTTCTTCTGTTACTGTAGCCCATCAGAGTCTTGGTTAGGACAGAATTTCTAAGCTAAAGACTAAAAATGAAAAAACAAAAAAATTTAAAAAGCAAAGAACTGCTAAATGGTTGTTTTTTGGTTTTGTTTTGTTTTCACTCTCTTTATTTTTTCTACCAAATTTCATCACTTTCAGATATTTAGAAGATTTTTATTAGCTGAGACTTCCAGAAGTTTACCAAAATTGTTTCTATGTGATTATGAAAATTTATTCTCTACCACCTTCAAGTTGACTCAAATCACTCTCTTCAAGTTCTAATTAGTACTCAATATTTCAAGATAAACACTTATCAAATGTAAAATGCAAAATATGCTTGCTATGGTTTTATTCTCATATTTACATTATTAAAAAATAAAAGATAAGCCAAAAGATATAGAAAAATGCTAGCAAATAACTACCTTTTTAAAAACAAAGGATGCAGGAGGTGGTGGGAACCGTGACTGAAATTTTGGTGGTCCTAATATTATCAATTCAATAACCATATAGATATGAATATTAAAAGATAAAGCAACAAGATAGTTCTTGCATAAATTGACTTGGGATAGCAATACCTCTGTCACAAAGTGTGTGTTGGTTTGAAAATAGTTCTTTAAAATCATGAACTATTTAGAAAAAACACAGTAAATGAAAGCACCATATCTTTGTCTAACTAAGCCAGTTTGAGGAATGATGTAAGTTTTGTAGCAGCAAAATGCTTACCAAATATCCAGCTGATTTAATTCTTTTAGTAAATCAGTAAAAAAACAATTCCTATTTATTACTTGTGATGTTGGGGTATAAATATGCTGATAATTCTTTCACCAACTCTAACATATATGTAACAGGACACTTTTTAAGATTGCAACCCTATGAGGTACTGAAGAGAGCATTCACTTCTCTCACACTTGAGGTCACAAATTTTTGCAAGTCAAAAATGTTGGGTGTGCCAAAAACATCATGCTGCACACTACCAAATAAAAGAACACTGTTATTCTTACAAGGAAAGGTTTGACAGACAGGAAATAGGCAGGGTTAGAGAAGTTTACCTAATACAGAGACTTCTTTAACCATCGTGAAGCCGAAATACAATGACAGCTTAAAAAATAAACAAATAGCTGTTACACAAAACAAAACCCCCAAATACGTGGTCTTTTTGGAAATTATTACTAACTTTTTTCTTTACAAATATAGGAAGTGAATAACCCCAAAGACTCCTACATCATTTCTAAAGATCTTCCCCATTTCCCTTTGTCAAATGCATGTCACTTAGATAATGAGGATTAAACAGTTTTAATTTGTGGGTAGAAATTTGAACAAGGAAGGAAAAAATGCTGGGAATAACTTCCTTAGAGAGCACTCATTTTAAAAGTTGAATTCTCCTAAAAATGGTGAGGGAAGAGGAATAATAAAACGAAAATGGGAGATAGGAAAAATCTAGCTGTTCATTACAATTTTCCATTTTGTTTAAACACAGCAGGAGGGCAAAGCTGCTGGCTTCTCTTCACCCTTACAAATGCCAGGAGGGATTATGCAAACCTGCAACCACCCAAATCTCATTTAAAGTTGTAATCATTGTTCTCATTTAATGACTTTTGCCTGCTTTCACTCAAAGGTTGCAGCATCTTATTTTTTGCCAGTTTGGGCCAACTGGGAGTCATCGATTTATACTTGCAGATAAACCTTTAAAAAAGAAAAAAAAAAAAAATGAACTAGTATGTTTACCAAAAAGCAAACATCAAGTGACATCTAGTGGATGTCTGGATATTATTTTCTAAGGCTTCTGCTTAGCAATATTTTCAATACTACATTGTCTTAATATGACTTAAAATTTTTGTTCTTACACAGAGTCTCTCTTTTACTTAGAAAAACAGGTGATAAATATAGGTAGGAAAGTTGTCATTTTCCTTTCTCAAAGAAAAAAATTATCTTTCCTCTAGAAGATGAGGAATGATTTTTAAGATAAGACGTACTGGAAGTAACTGAGCTATAACTCGCACTGTACGCACAGAGAAAAGATTAAAATCTTTTCAACATTGGACATATTTGGGCGACTATCAACTGTGTAGCTGGATCTTAAGAAGAGATGACTTTTCAACTCAGAAATCGCTACGCTTATGTATGAATTTAAAGAGTATTTTTAACAGTGGTTTTTCTTACTACTTGTTGAATTATTTATTTAATGGAGGTTTAAGTTTGTGATTATAAAGAAAATTGAAGGTATGTCATTGTAAAAATTAGAAGAAAAATAAAAGAAGGAGGAGGGTGAGAGTGAGGGAGCAAGGGAGGGTAGGATGGGAAGGATCATTATGTTCTTTTTTAAAATTATTTGACAGATAGAGTTAGTCAATGAGAGAGAGAGAGAGAGAGAGAGAGAGAGAGAAAGGTTTTCCATCCACCAGTTCATCCCCTAAATGGCCGCCATAGCAGGAGCTATGCCAGTCTGAAGCCAGGAGCCAGGTGCTTCCTCCTGGTCTCCCATGCAGGTGCTGGGGCCCAACAGAGAGCTGGACTGGAAGAGGAGCAACCGGGACTAGAACCCAGCACCCATATGGGATGCCGGCGCTACAGGTGGAGGATTAACCACATGAGCCACAGCGGGCGCCTGCCCTGAATCATTATGTTGTTAAAACTGTATATATGAAATACATGAAATTTGACCCCTTTATATAAATAAAAGCTTAAAAAAGCATTATTAGACAAATGTATGTTTATTCCAGTTATTGTCTCTATTTTCCTTTCTTTTGTTCCCCCTTGTTGGGGCCAGCTCTGTGGCCTTGCAGGTGAGGCCACCACCTGTAGTGCCGGCATCCCATGAGTCCTGGTTGCTCCACTTCCAATCCAGCTCTCTGCTAATGGCCTGAGCTCCTGCACCCCCACGGGAGATCCAAAAGAAGTTCTCCTCTCCTGACTTCGGATGGGCTCTGCTCCAGCCATTACGGCCACTTAGGGAGTGAACCAGCTGATGGAAGACCTCTTTGTCTCTTTCTCTGCCTCTGCCTCTCTGTAACTCTGCCTTTCAAATAAATAAATAAATCTTTTTAAAAAATGCTATGGGATAATCATGGAAGTATCTCGGCCCACATTCTACACATATTGGTATTTTTGTTGGTTCTCACCAAAAGTTGTTAAAGAACAGAATGACTTCACCAGGGCTACACAAAAATGGGTTGAAAATGTAATGGGGATTGGCAATGCTTCATAGCTCCTCTGCTTCAGTAACTGCACATTTCTGAGAGGGGCGCTGGAGAATAAAGGAGTCGCACTGATGCCTAGAGACTCCACTTGTGAAAGAGACAGGGAAATTATTGACTGAGAAATTGAAAGACGGTGTTTAAATTTAGTATTTTCTTTCCTTTCAAGGAAAGGAAACTTGGAATATGAAACCGTAACCCAAATGCCAGCTGTCTGGCTGTCCCCAAGTCTTTCAGTCCTCTAGAGTCACTCTGCATTTTAGTAACACACACACACACACACACAACCAGCACAGTCTCAGCTCTGCTTTACTCTACACCGATTGTCTTTTTGTTCATCCATTCTGATCCAACTACAAGCTCTTTTGCTTTAGTGCCCCTCACACTATACTAATTGGTTTTACTAAGGTTTGGGTATTAAGGGAAGCTATAGCACTGATGGCTCAGCAAACATTAAAATGTAATGGACGGATGTGACACATGATGGGATTTCTTTCTAAGTAACTCAGTGGGACAGTAGGTGGGATCCAAAAGATGCATAATTAGCTATAGGATGATCACTGTTGAAGCTGAGCGATGAGTGCATGAAACTCACCCTACTTTTGCATATACTTAGGAGTTTCATAATAAAAAATTAAAAGAAAAGGTTTCTTGGCAATGCTTGATACAGGAAATTTCTCACTGGTTCCCTTTCCTGTTGCATTTTGGGATTACTCCATCCCACAACTTCTGAATCCTTTACATCTCCCTGTCCTTCCTCCTTCTCAGGCTGATCCTGCAGGCCCTTGAGCTCTGGTACCCAACTCAAATACTTAGTCGTTCAGGAGAATGGCTCACTGGCTCCCTAAAAATAAAAACGCCAGTTTTCACCCTAGGAAGAATTCTGCCCTGGGTCTACGAAGTACCTTATTCAGGTAAGATGAATACAAGCAACATAGCACCTGGCAGAGCATTTTTAAAAAAAGTCAGCTCTATTCTTCCTATTATTTGTACTCTTCTTTTTTTTAAGGCTTATTTGTTTGCTTATTTATTTATTTGAAAAACACAGAGTGACAGAGAAGGAGACACAGAGGGAGAACTTCCATCCTCTGGTTCACTCCCCAAATGCCTGCAACAGCCGGAGCTGGGCCAGGCTGAAGTTAGGAGACCAGAACTGCTCCCATGTGGGTGGCAGGGACCCCATTACCTAGGTTGTCACCTGCTGCCTCCAAGGTTCATTATCAGGGAGTTGAACCAGGCACTCTGATATGGGATGTGAGTGTCCCAAGTAGCAGCTTAACCCATTGTGACTCAATGCCTATATCCCTACTATTTGTATTTTGATTCAAATGCTGACAATTGATTTTTCAAAATATGGGGCACAGATAATTTTATCAAGACAAAGCAATTAGAAAGACGACATTCTTTGCCTACAAAGTTGTCCTGGGGACAAAAGAACAAGTAAAATATGGCAAGCAGGTAATTATCATGCCTTCTAAACAAAAGATAACGAGATACTGTTGTAAATAAATAAAAGTCTAACAATAAACAGTATTTCTCTCTCTCTCTCTCTGCTACCCAACCATACTACAGTAGCCAACATGCTAAGCTTTGATCAGAGCCCAGCTCATCAGAGGTGACCTGGAAGCCTGGTGAGTCTGAACTCCCAGGAAGCTGCAGGGAGAGGTGAGAGCCAGGTGCAGGGCCTTGGAGGCCAGGGTGATAAACCAGTCTCTCTCCTACTTAGCATCAGCGGGCGACTGCTCCTCCTTTAAATTAACTTAGTCTACTTTGCCCTAGAAAAGATGGGCTTTGCTTAAGTGCAGCTCTGAAGTCAGCTGGGGTTAATGTTCAAAGTCCCTGGAAGAAGCAGTCTTAAGTGGACTTATGAAAACAAGAACTTAAGGTTTCTAAGGGGAAAGACTTCATTTCAATGTATGTGCCGAAAAATAGTCAAGAGAATTCATTCTGTATAATTAAATTAACAGTACCAAGGTGGAACGCATGCCTTGTCCCTTTTTGCATTCCCAAGGGGGAGGAGAGAAAATCAGAGATTTGGAGGTGCAGGAGAAGCAGCTGCATTCCTATGTCCTCCTGTCAAATGCCTCTGAGTGAGGGACTCGGGAAAAGTGGCCGAGTTCCCATGGGCATGTGCCATTGTTCCCACACATGTGAGACCTTGTCAGCACTTACTTCTGGCTCTCGATTGAAAAAACGCTTCCTCTTTCTGCCAGCACCATTTTCCTTCCCACTCACCCCCGGAGTCTGACACAGTTTCCATTCCAAGCAGACTGGGTAACATATTCCAGCGAAGCAGCTGGCGGACAGCGTGAGACGGGCACAGGAATCCGTTTAGGCTGAAATGAATTAGGAAACATTTTTAACTTGCCCTTTGAAGTTTTTATTGCCTTATCATCAAACAGCTTCTCTTCTTTGGCTGGATACTGATTTTTCTGACTACGAAAAAGTGTTTCATCTCTTCTATGATAATCAAATACAGTCTCGGTCAACAGGCACCTTCTTTTTACTGAGCTATTACAGAATCATCCTACATCCCCCCATCAGACAGGACCCAGGCTTTTCCGAATATTATTTTCCCTATCAGTCCCATTCCAAATGTTTCCATTTCAGACATGTAGCTACAGGGGATTATAACATTATTTGCCTTGGTTTGCCTCAAACTATATTCTGAGAGAACTGCCTCTCATTTGTCCTGATCTGTGCTACTATTTGTCAAGATATCACCTCTGAAATTGCCTGCTTCTCTAAGATGCCAGGGGGAAAAAAAAAAAACAAGCTTGTCAACTAAATAAGCCATTATAAATCCCATGGGGGTTTCCAAATGGGGCATACTTGGGATTTTATTTTCCTCTAAGTATAATGCCCTTTCTTTGAAAAAATTGACTTGAAATGCAGAACTACAGAGAGGAAGAGAGGGAGGGCAAAGGGAGGAGAGGGAGAGAGACTGGCAGAGAGAAAGAGAGAAACTGTTGGTTCACTCCCCAAAGGCTGGGCCAGGCTGAAGTCAGGAGCCAGGAACTTCATCTGAGTCTCCCACAAGGGTGGCATTGGCCATCAGCAGCGGCTTCTAAGGTGCATGAATGGAAAGCTACATTGGAAGAGGAGGCAGAATTTGATCTCAGGCACTCTAACACGGGATGCAGATGCTCCACAGCAAAGCTTCACTCACTAGGCCACAACACCCATCTCTAACACACTTTCCTTTTTTTTTTTTTTTAAAGATATATTCATTTATTTGAAAGACAGAGCTACACACACATACACACACACACAGAGGGGGAGGAGGGTCTTCCATCTGCTGGTTCACTCCCCAGATGACTGCAACAATTTGAGCTGAGCCGATCCAAAGCCAGGAGTCGGGAGCTTCCTCCAGGTCTCCCACACGGGTGCAGGGGCCCAGGGATTTGGACCATCTTTTACTGCTTTCCCAGGCCTTAGCAGAGAGCTGGATCAGAAGTGGAGTAAACAGGACTCCAACTGGTACCCATATGGGATGCCGGCACTGCAGGCGGTGGCTTTACCCACTTCGCCAGAGCGTTGGCTCCTCTAATATACTTTCTAATATGCAAAATGAGTGGAATTGTGGCAGAGTATGTGGTCATAATATTTCTCCTGTAGCCTCTGGCACACCAGAAAAGATCACAAAATTTACTTTTCTGTGTACTTATACAGTGTGTGATATGAAGGCCAGCCTCATATTTGGTTCAGTGTTCATAGATAAGTGGAAATTGGGGTTAGCATCTTTTATGGGTAGGATAAGGGTATTATTAGACTCTGAACCAGGAATCCCAAAGTGCAGACCTAAAACTGCTGGTTGGTTGACTGGTGTCTTTATACCTGGCATGTCTTAGCTTCCCTTTGGCACAGGAAGTTTACCTGTAATATAACGAGGTCTTCGGTCATCTTGGAAGGATTCATTTACAACTGCAGATCTGCATTTGCTCAGTGTCATTTCCATTCATTTTTTCCTTTGCCATTCTCTGTGTGCATTACCTGGCTGTTTTGGCAATGGTCTCTTAATCTCATTGATATACGTTGGGTTCATATAGAGATTCCTGGAGCTCAGATCTGGTGATGTTACTCTTTTGTTCAAACTCTTTCATGAATTGTATAATGTAGTTGTCGTAGACTTTAATACATTTACTTTTTTTTTTTAAAGATTTTTATTTATTTATTTGAGAGGTAGAGCCATAGACAGTGAGAGGGAGAGACAGAGAAAGGTTCTCCCTCCACTGGTTCACTCCCCAAATGGCCGCAACGGCCAGTGCTGCGCCGATCCAAAGCCAGCAGTCAGGAGCCAGGTGCCTCCTCCCGGTCTCCCATGTGGGTGCAGGGGCCCAAGCACCTGGGCCATCCTCCACTGCTTTCCCAGGCCACAGCAGAGAGCTGGGCCAGAAGTGGAGCAGCCGGGACTAGAACCGGTGCCCACGTGGGATGCCGACACTGCAGGTGGAGGATTAACCCACCATGCCATGGCACTGGCTACAATAGATTTACTTTTAAGGACTGTTTAAAACAAAACAAACAAAAACAAGCCTCTTGTGTGGCTAGCTGTTGCATCCCACTATTTAGGAATTCTGTTGCAGGTTGTAGTCCAGAAAACTGACCAGTGATGTGCTGCATGTCCTTTACTGTCCAGTCTATTCGACCTCTGTTTTGCCATTTTCTCAACATGCCCTACTTATATTTTCATAGCATACCAAATCCTGCAGATTTCTAGACTTGTCTTACTCCTGAGAATAACTACCATTTATTGGCAAAATATTCTTTTCCATGGACTATGAGAGATCCTTTTACATACTCCATCTCTGGATCTTCTAATAACAAAAAGTGGATATGTTTATTTTTCAGATAGAAAGACAGACACTCAAAAGAGGCTAAATGATGTCCTCAGGACCACATGGCTTCCACGTGACAGTTGATGTCTTGGTTGTTTCACCTATATCATCTAGAAAAACACTCTGTTGAAAGAATGGTGATGTTGACACTTGCCTGGCACATAGATGTTAGGCAAATACAAGCATGAATGAATAAATGATGGCGATTCATCCCTCAAATACAGTCACTTCACTTTAGACAGATGCCACGAGGTGGCAGTAGCATGCCATGGCCATAAAGTCTGGTCTTCGATGCATAAAACAGAACAGAGAGCTGGAAGGAAACCTGGAGATAATCTCAACACTCACCTTATTTTATGATTAAAAAAACTGAGATCTGGAAGTTTATTTTATTTATCCAATATCTTCTACTTAGCAAAAGAGCAGAACTTCGTTGTTCACGTGCCAAAATTAGTGCTCTCTCATTATATCAACCTGCACATTTTTCTCCAAAATTTATTTGCCCATATACTTTCAATATTAAAAAAATTCATTAAAGTATAAATACAATTAAAATTCAACAAAGATATTTTTTAATAAAATTTCAATTTCTCTTCATCAACTAATACAGTTCTTATGTCTAAAATGGTTACCATTTGGAAAATGCAAAAAGGAAAGAATTATCTACAATTCCAACAGACAAGGATCTTCATTATTTTTGCATCTATTCTCCCAGAAGTTTCTTTACTCATCTGTAAAAGCCATTTTAAAAATTAAGATCAAACCAAATGTAATTTAATAATTTATGCATCTTGAATTTTCTCTGTATCTTACCTTCACAGTTATTAGACTTTATCATAATAAAGCCTTCTGAATCTTTAAAATCCTCCAATGTAGAAATATTTAATTGCTAATAAGGAAATACCTTTTTTAATATAATTTTTTTCCATTGTACATTTCTGGAGGGTATTCTCCTAGTGAAAATTTCTGTTTCTTTTTTTCCCCCATATTTGTCATTCTTTTTACAGTAAGGAAAAGAGCAACACTGAAACACTGCTTATTTAACCCATCTCCAAATGGAGGGCATTGTGGCACAGTGGGTTAAGCCTTCATTTTGTGTACCTTCATCCCATATCAGAGTGCCAGGTCTTCTGCTTCTGATCCAGCTTCCTGCTAATGTGCCTGGTAAGGCAGTGGATAATGGCCTAAGAACTCGGTCCCTGCCACCCACATAAGAGACCCAGACAGAGTTCCAGGCTCTTGGCTTGAGCCTTGTTCAGCCCTGGTTGCTGCAGGTATCTGGGAAGTGAAAGTATATGTCTCTGTCTCTGTCTCTCTTTCTCTCCCTTTTTTTCTGTCACTCGGTCTTTCAAGTAACAAATCTTAAAACAAGACAAACAGGGCCTTCATTGTGGCACACCATGTTTAGCTGATGCTTACAATGCCAGAATGCCATATCTGAACACTAGTTCAAGTTCTGGCTGTTCCATTTCCAATCCACCTTTCTACTAATGTGCCTGGGAAGGCATCAGATGATGTCCCAAATACTTAGGCCCTTGTCACTCATGTGGGAAACCAGCATAGAATTGCTGGCTCTTGACTTCAGCCTGGCCCAGGCCTGGCTATTGCAATCATTTGGAAAATGAGCCAGCAGATGGAAGATTCTCTTACTCTTTTCTCTCTGTTGGTCTGTCTCTCAAATAATAAAAAATAAATAAGCCTTTTAATAACAGACAGTCATATAAAGAGTGAAAATATTTACAAATTATCTATCTAATACAGAACTTAAATTCAAAAGAAAGAACTCAGAATTTGAAAACAGAAAGATAAATCCAATTTAAAAATGAGAAAAGACTTTGAACAGATATTTGTTCCAAAATAAGATATGTAAATTGCTAATAAGCACAAGAAAAGATATCATGAATCATTAGGGAAGTACAAATCAAAACTGTAATGAGATAACATTTCACACCCTATAAATTGGCTTTAATAAAAAAAGACAATAACAAGTATTGGCAAGAATGTAGAGAAACCAGAACCCTTATACACCGTCAGTGGGAATGTAAAATGGTGCAACTGCTTTGGAAAACAGTTCATTAATTCTTCTAAAAACTTAAATATACAGCTATCACATGGCTCAGCAATTCCCAAGAGAATTTAAAAAAACCCATGCTCACTCATCAATCCATATACGAATGTCCATAGCAGCATTGTTCACTATAGTTAAAAAGTTAAAACAATCCAAAATCCATAATTTGGGGCCAGGATTAGGGGCAGCAGGTTAAGCTGCAGTCTGCCATGCTGGCATCCCATATGAACCCAGTTCAAGTCCTGGCTGCTCCATTTCCAATCCAGCTACCCATTAATGCACCTGGGAGAGTAGTGGGGGATGGCCCAAGTACCCTGCCACCCATGTGGGAAGCCTGAATGAAGCTCCTGGCTTCAGCCTGACCCAGCCATTGGAACCATCTGGGGAGTGAGCCAGAGGATGAAAAATGTCTCTGTCTCTCCCTGTCTCTCTATAATTCTTTCAAATAAATATTTCTTAAAAAGTAAAGCCCATAATTTGATGAACTGATAAACTATTATATACATACAATGGATTATTCTGCAATAAAAATGAAGAAATAATACATAGTGAAACACAGATGAGCCTTGAAAACATGATGTTAAATGAAAGACGTCAGCCACAAAAGACCATATAACACTGAGTATTCAATGTCCAGAATAGACAAAATCACAGAGATGAAAAATGGATTAGTGGTTCTCACTGGCTGGGGAGGGTGTAATAGGTATGACTTTTTTTTTTTTTTAAAGATTTATTTATGTATTTGAAAGGCAGAGTTACAGAGAGGCAAAGGCAGAGAGATGTAGTGGAATGAGAAGGCCATGCCAAGGTGGCCACTGGCAAGCGAGCGTCAGTTAGTCAGGAATGGCTTTGAAACCCACCTGGCTTTGGAAACTGCCTAGCAACAGGCTGTGATTGGATGGCTCTGGAAACTGCCTGGCGACAGGCTGTGATTGGATGGATTTGAAACTGCCTGGCAACAGGCTGGCGACAGGCTGTGATTGGATGGCTGTGGAAACTGCCTGGCAACAGGCTGTGATTGGTTGGGGTATAGACCGCCCCTTGACCGGATTGGCTGGTCTTGGCTATATAAGCTGTTGTACCAACTGTAATAAACGAGTCTGCCGGCTGCTCGCCACAAGCCTGCTTTCACCCGACTCCCGGGGTCTGTGTGTTGACTCCGCGCCTCTTGCCCCCACCATGCTGCTCTTCTCAGAAACGAACCCACTGCAACATTGTAGAGAAATCAACGGCAACAGAGAGAGAGAGAGGTCTTCCATCCACTGGTTCACTCTCCAGATGGCCGCAACAGTCGGAGCTGCACCAATCCATAGCCAGGAGCCAGGTGCTTCTTCTGGGTCTCCCATGCAGGTGCAGGGGCCCAAGGACTTGGGCCATCTTCCACTGATTTCCCAGGCCACAGCAGGGAGCTGGATCAGAAGTGGAGCAGCCAGGACTCGAACCAGTGACCCTATGGGATGCTGGCACTGCAGGGGGCAGCTTTACCTGCTATGCCATAGCACGGGCCCTGAGGTATGACTATTAATGGATATGAGGTTTCTTTTTTGGGGTAATGAAATGTTCTAGAAATAGGTAGTGGTGATAGTTGCACAACTCTGTAAATATAGTAAAAAGCAATGATTTGTGATGTGAATCAAATATTAATAAAAATATATATAGTTGTGGCATTGCAGGTAAGGCCACCACCTGCAGTGCCAGCATCCCATTTGGGCGCCAGTTTGAGTCCCAGCTGTTCCACTTCTGATCCAGCTCTCTGCTATGGCCTGGAAAAGCAGTAGAACATGGCCCAGGTCCTTGGGCCCCTGCACCCACATGGGAGACCTGGAGAAGCTTCTGGCTCCTGGCTTTGGATTAGTGCAGCTCTGGATGTTGCAGCCATCTGGGAGTGAACCAGCAGATGGAAGACTTCTCTCTCTTTCTCTTTCTTTCTCTCTCTCTCTCTGCTTCTGCCTCTCTGTAACTCTGCCTTCAAATAAATAAATAAATAAATCTTTAAATATATACATATATATATATATATATAGTCATCCCATATTCATGGATAGAAATACTCAATATTGTAAAGACATCAGTTCTTCCCAAATTGATACATATATTTAATGTAAACCCAATTAAATCCCAGCAAGTTATTTTGTAGATATCAACAAACCAGTTCTGAAGTTTACATAGAAAAGCAAAAGACCCAGAATTCTCAATATAATATTGAAAGAGATGAACAAAAGTTGGAGGACTGACACTAGCAGACTTCAAGAATTACAATAAAACTATAGTAACCAAGACAGTGCAGTATTGCTGAAAGGACAAACAAATCAATGCAATAGAAGGCCTAGAAATAAACTCACATATAGTCAAAGATCTTTAACAAAGGGGCAAAGCCAATAAAATGGAGCAAACACAGTCTTTTCAACAAATAGTGTTTCATCCATTTTGGGAGACATATAGGCAGTTTCTTACAAAACTAAATATGCTCCTACTATATAATCCAGAAAACATACTACTTAGTACTTACCCTTAGGAGTTGAAAACACGTCCACACTAAAAATCATGTAGGGATGTTTAAGGAGCCTTTGTTATTGACTGTCAAAATATATAATCAATCAAGATGCCTTTCAGCTGATGCATGTATAAAATGTGGTACATCTAGATAACGGAGTATTATTCAGTGCTTAAAAAAACAAACAGAGCTATGAAGCCAAGAAAAGACTTAAATGTACACTACCAAGTAAAAAGAGCCAGTATGAAAAGGCCACAAACTATGTGGTCTCAACTACATTATTCTGGAAAAGCAAAGTTATAGAGACAATAAAAAACAAAACAAACAAAAAACAAAAGCAAAAACAAAAAAACCAGGGGGCAGGCATTTGGCCTAGCAATTAAGACACCTTACATCCACATCAGAGTGCCTGGATTGGATATCTGCTTTCAGCTGCTGACTACCACTTCCTGCTAAAGCAGATCCTAGGAAGGAGCCATGATGATTCAAGTAATTGGATTCCTGATAGCCCTATAGGAGACCTGAACTGAGTTCCTGGCTCCCTGCCTTGGCCCCCATGGCTACTGCATACATTTGGGGAGAGAACCAGTGAATGTCAGCTCTACCTATCATTGTTTACTTTCTCTCAAATAACTAGATAATTTTTTAAAAATCATCAGCAATTGCAAAGGGTTGGGTGAGAGGGAATGAAGAGATAAATAGAAAAAGCCCAGAAGATTTTTGGGTCAATGAAAATATTTTCTATGATGGATACATTTCAACATACCTTTGAATGTACAATACCAAAACTGAACCCTAATATAAAATATGGACTTTGTGTGATAATGATGTTGTCAATGTAAGTTCATCAGTAACAAATGTACCACTCTGGAGGAGAATATTAATAATGAGAGGCTATCCATGTGTCAGATCAGAGTACATACAAATGAGGGAGATCTGTACCTTCCTCTCAATTTTTCTGTGAACTTAAAGCTTTAAAACATGTCTTTTTTTTTCCTTTTATTTATTTGAAAGGGAGAGAGAGAAAGAGAGGGAGAGGGAGAGGGAGAAAGCGGAGGGAGAGAGAGAGAGAGAGAGAGAGAATCTACCATCCACTGGTTTACTTCCCAAATGCATGCAAGTTAGGGTTGGGCCAGGCTGAAGCCAGGTCTCCCATGTGGAGGGCAGGAACCCATATTGAAGCAGATAAGCTGGCATTCAACCCTGCACTCTGATATGGAATGTGTGAGCATCCAAAGCAGTGGCTTAACCTGCTAAAATGTAACACCCACCCCAAGTCACTTTTTTTTTTTTTTAACATGCTTGAATTGAGAATAAGCCAATATAATTGTAATTTGAGCATTTTATAATCTTACACTGAAACATGTGAGAGGGAAAAAAAGCTAATTTTGCAGAACTAAGGAAAAAGATCAATACAGAAATGAGGAGACTCAATGAACCCCCAAAAGATAAGTAACCTTTACTCCAGTAGGGCAACTGTCTGAAACCAAAGATATATTTTTAAAATTAACCAGCAGGAGGAAAGGCAGATAATTGTCTTGTTGCTATAAGGGAAGCCAGAGACTGTGGAAGACTTGGAACGAAGAGGAAAGTAGAGGAAGAGAGAAGAGTGGAGGATAAAGGAGGAAGAATGAATACTCAACTGACTTTATGAAAGTAGCATAACTTTGCTATGAGAAAAATAGGCCTTTCTTTATGAATATAGTTGGAAAAAATATTATCAAGCCAAATTCAGCAATAAAAATACTGAGGGTACATCAAAAAGTTTGTGGAAGACAATGCCACAACTGAGAAAGAACTTCTAAGATCAATCCCATTCACAATAGTTACAAAAATAATCAAATATCTTGGACTAAATTTAACCAAGGATAGTAAATCTCTCTACAATGAGAACTACAAAACATTAAAAAAATGACATAAAAAATGGAAAAATCTTAAATGTTCATGGACTAGAAGAACCAATATAATCTAAATGACCATACTACCAAAAGCAATTTACAGATTCAATGTGATAACAATCAAAATATCAAGGACAACCTTTTCAGATACAGAAAAAATGATGCTGAAATTCATGTGGAAACACAGGAGACCCCGAATAGCTAAAGCAATCTTATACAACAGACACAAAGCAGGAGGCATCACAATACCAGATTTCAAGACATACTACAGGGAAGTTATAATCAAAACAGCCTGGTACTGGTACAAAAACAGATGGATAGACCAATGAAACAGAATAAAAATGCCAGAAATCAGTCATGCATTTAAAGCCAACTTATCTTTGATAAAGGAGCTAAAATCAATTGCTGGAGCAAGGAGAATCTCTTCAACAAATGGTGCTGGGAAAACTGGATCTCCACATGCAGAAGTATGAAGCAAGACCCCTACCTTACACAAAAATCCACTCAAAATGGATTAAAGACCTAAATCTACAACCCAATACTTGCAACAAAATGGATGAAACTGGAAAACACCATGCTTAGTTAAACAAGGCAGTCCCAAAGGACAAATACCATTTATTCTCTTTGATCTGATAACTAAAGGTAATCTATAGAAGCGAAATTAACACTTCAAGATGCAATGACTTTGAATAGCCCTTGTCTCAACTGTTGAGGAACAGATTTTTTTCCCCTACTATTTGTTGAACTCTACTTAACATAGAGTGAACCATATGAGTATAATGTTAATTAAAAATAGAGCTTAGTAAAAAATAATAATGGGAATAGGAGAGAAGGGAGGAAGAGGGATGAGAGTGTGAGTGGGAGAGTGGGTACAGTGGGAAGAATCACCATGTCCCTAGTGTTGTCATTATGAAATGTATGAATTGTATTCCTTAAATAAAAAGTTTCTGGGGGAAAAAATGTTTGTGCATCAATGGAATTAAAAGATAAGTTTATTTTGGTGTAAAAAAAAATTGAAATCCATGCATAGTTCTTTCATAATATTCATTTTCCATTAACTTAGGAGACCCCTCATATGCCATGACCAAGTTGGGTTTACACCAGGCACACAAGGTGGTGGGGCATTAATATAAAGGAACACGATAATAAAATGTACTATAGACACATGAAATGTGGGTAAAATCTGTCTTGAGAAAAAGAAACAGGACCTCAGAATCCATGAGTCCACTTCTCTAACATTCAAAACCAGACAAAACAAAACATAAGGTTACATAGTCAGCAAACTACGGAAAGGGTAAAGATTGCTTTAAATGTCAAAAGAATGGATGCCTCTGGCAGTGGGGTGTGACAGGAGGGATGCATTCCTGGCAGCTGGCAGTATTCTGCTGGGTCACTTTGGTAATGGTTATTTAGATATTCCTATGTTGTAGTTACTCACTACATGGTATTTATGTCTTACACACTTTCCAAAGTTCTTTATTTCATAAAGTAAAAATACAATATTCAAAACTGACAAACAGATCAATTTCCAACCCAAAGACTCCTCTCAGATTCTCCCATATAGCTTTTATTTCATTTCATGAATTTTAGGAAAGTTCTAAGTCTGCCCTTATGCTACCTACCATCTTCCTATAGATTAAATCCCATGTTCTAGTTCCAACCCCTTGTGTCAGTAAGGCTAATTCCTTTTCTGAGTCTTTAAAAATCTAAGAATATTACCTCACCAAAGGGGACCTTCTCCAGGTGGGGTGGGGGACCCCACCCCACCAGTCATAACCCTCCCTCCCCCAATACATCTCTAAACAAAAACCCGAGGTCTTTAATCTACACCCTCCCCAACCATATATGGTTCCAAGTGTCTAACTTCCAGAGCAACTTCATACATGAGCTTCTCCCTTTAAGCAAAGTGATCAGTTGGAAAGAAATTTTTTTTTCTTTATTTGACAGGTAGAGTTATAGACAGAGAGAGAGACAGAGAGAAAGGTCTTCCTTCCTTTGGTTCACTCCCCCAATGGCCACCACGGCTGGCACTATGCCGATCTGAAGCCAGGCGCTTCTTCCTGGTCTCCCATGCAGGTGCAAGGGCCCAAGCACTTGGGCCATCCTCCACTGCCCTCCCAGGCTACAGCAGAAAGCTGGACTGAAAGAGGAACAACTGGGACTAGAACCCAGTGCCCATACAGGATGCTGGCACCACAGGCGGAAGATTAACCAAGTAATCCATGGCGTCGGCCCCAAGAAATTCTAGGTATATACAAAGGAGAGTAGGACTTCCGTTAAACCATCTCTTCTATTCTATATGGTCTGCCTCTGTCACTTGGAAGAGACTAAAAATGCTGCAAAAAATAAGCTTGAAGCTCTAAGGTACCAAGTTTTCAGCAGTTGCTAGGGTCTGAATAGCAGTTGCCACATCCTCTTAATTCATATGTTGGAAACTCACAACCATACTGCGAAGTGTGGCCTAATGAGAGACAAATGATGAAAGCTCTGCCCTCATAAATGAACTAATGCCCTAATGATGCTTGTGGGAGTGGATTGTCCCTTCTGCGACATGAAGACACAGTAATGAGGTGTTTATCATGAATCAGACAAACCTGCTGCAGTCTTGATCTAACGTGCTCATCCTCCAAAACTATGAGAATAAATTTCTGCTCTTTAGCTAAATATTATGCAAGTTATTAATTGAGTCTACTGTTGTCATCTGAAAAATGAATGTTTTATGTGTTCCCACAGATACGGCATGAGAAAGAAATCAACTGTTATAAAGTGCTTAATGTAGATCCATAAGTGATAACTAACATCCTCACTGTAAAATTAAGACCCTATATCTTGATAGCCACCTAATTCTATTTGTTTTTATTCAACTGTTTGCTTCTATGTATTGGTCAAGGTTCAGCTATACAGAATAGAATCTATTGGCCAGTTTATCAGAAAAGGATTTATCTAAATTTTGAGTACAACAGAAAGAATCTCTACCATGACCCAGTACACACATGCCAGGATAAATATGTATTCCACATAATTTTCACAATACTTGCCGTTTTGACACCTCTCATCCTTTTTCATTTTTTTGAAATCTGATTATGTCTCATTGAGTTGTTTTGCAACTCGCCAAGATTGGGACCTACAGATGGACAATTACATTGCAGGATATTAAATGACCTTGAGGACAGAAGAAACTAACTGTATCCTGTGCTTCCAGGAACTGGCCGGCTAACCAAGAGCTGCCAGCTCCAGACACAACTAACCTGCAGGCATCCTCAAATGATGCCTGGTGAGTCTCAGTGCATGTGAGCAACAAACCCTCAGCGACACCTGAAACTGGTACAAAGGAGTCTGGAAAATACAATAAGGAAACCACACCAGCAGAAAGTTGCAACAGATGTTAATCAAGCTAATCCACAGAATCACTGCCACAGATGCAATGAAATGCTGCCCGTACATGTTCACTCGGCTGTGTACTCTGATAGAATTACATATTATTACATTTATTTCATCCCTGTTAAATTGTGTATTTCCTGGACACACATTATTTTTGCTTCTTGAGTGAGGGGAAATTGTAGAACTACAGCTAGTACAATTTGACCGATGGGGTAAAATTCAGAGGAACAATTCAACTGGAAATTTCCAAGTTATACTTTCACAAATGCACCTTTACTTTATCAACTCAGGTATATCAAAAGATTAATAAATAAAAAGATAAACTGAAGAATTTCTTGTCACCTTCCCTAAGACTCTTAAGATTAAAAACAAGTTTTTTGGATCAATGAAGAGAAAGGAAGAACAAGAAATAACTCCTTTTATTTCTTTCAATTTATGCAATAATTTGTATCTATGAAAAAATTCAAGCAAATTGAACAAAAAGCATTATTAATGATTTATAACAAATATTGATGAAGTGGTATCATCTATTGAATTAAACAATACAAGTTCTTATTATCTGAAACTGATATACATTTTATTTTTACAAGATACTGTTCACATTAGGTCACCACAAAGCAAATTTATATATAACCATCAATTATAGAAAAACATAGGAGAGTGACTCTGTACAGAGGTACTTTTCCTTGATCACAAGGAAGGAGTTTTAGAAGTTAAAGCCATTAAGTTTATAGAAATGCAAACTGCCAAAACATGTTTAACAGAAATTTTATTTTTAAGAAAAAGGTACTTTTTTCATTTTCTATTCTTGGTATAAATTTTAATTCTTTCCAGTAGAACCAAAACCTCCTGAACCTCTTTCAGTGTCATCCAAAACCTGAAAGATAGAAACGTGATAAGCCACACAGCTAATTTCAGAGCTTCTTTTAGTTCTTCTCTTCATCTCCTATGGAAGACTTTCATTCTTATTCTATCAATATCACAGTGTATTTAAATAATTTATTACCCAAAGCAATGCTATATAATAGCTACCTAAAAATATTACAAGAAATTTTAAAACCAAGATTTTAAGTTTGTTTAAAATAGGACTGGTTATACATACTACTTAGTTATAAAGAGCATATTAAATCCTCAAAATTCTATTTTTTTTCTTATATCATTCATTCTCTATTCAGCTTTTATGATACTTACTTGAACTTCTTCTATTTCTGGATAAAAAATCCGTTCACAAATGAGCTGTGCAATTCTGTCACCCTTTTTGACTTCAAAGAAAAACAAAACATTTATTACTGAAATTTTATTGATTCATTTTCTATATCCTGCCTTATTCAATGAGAATTAGAAGACTGTTATTTATAGAAACTCAGAAAATTCAATTAATATTAATGTATTTAACATACCTTCAAACTTTTCTTTGCCAAAATTAAACAATACAACACCAACATTTCCTCTATAATCTTCATCTATGACACCAGCTGAAGGGAAGAAAAATATCCTTATCAGATTATCTCAAAATCATTTTTACATACTTCTGAGATTTTTGTCACTACATTTGAATAAGTGAATGCTGTTTTATGTAAAACCCTGAACTAAGAAATGACATTACTAAAATGTAAAAATGAATTTGGAAAATAGGCCCTAATTTTCCAACCTATCACCCTTATCAGATGGTGAACATTTCCTACATTAAGCTGAAAGCAGCAATTACCATCTCCAACCTACTGTCTACCTATAGCACATTTGCCAGAAAGACCAGGATAAAATTATGATTTGAGTTTTAAAGGTTTTTCCTGGTAGAAGCTTTCTGCTAATATTCAGATTGAAATATGACTGAGTCGTAAATAAAAATGTCAAAAAGCCTCAAGATCTGCAGTGCTGACACAAACAGCAGTCTTGCAAATATCAGAACATTCCATTTTTGTTCATATTCTTTCTCTCCTTTTAAATGGAATCACCATTCATTCTTAAAGCATAATCACTCAGAAAACACTAGCACATAAGTTTAGGAATGAGAACACATTCAGATGTATAATTAGTACCTGTGTAGATTATACACACAGGAGTAGATCCTTGCAGGGGAGAATTAAGCCAGATTCCTGCCATGGTCCTAAGAGCTACACTGACCAGACTTGCTGGCATTTACCTTTGGTCCAAGAATTAAAATGTTTCCATAAACACTGGTATGGATGATATAGGTGTACCAGGCCTTCTCATTTCCCTTTTTTATATTAAGGTCTAATGCACATATCATGTAACTCATCCATTTATAATGTACAATTCAGTGGTTTATAACGTGTTTAAAGTTGTGAAAAAGTTATCACAATCAATTTTAGAACAATTTTGCCACTCCAAAAAAGAAGTCTTCTATTTATTAGCAGTTGCTTCACCATCTTGCCTGCCAATTCTTGTTATGCATAGTAATTCTTTGCTCTAAGTCTGTGCAAGGCTGGACTGGATTCATCTGAACCTACTTGACTATACTCCATGTCACATCTTATTTATGATACCCCACATCAGAGCCTAGGTTCAGTGTCCAGCCCCAACATCCTGACTTCCTGACTCTAGCTTCCTGCTAGTGCAGACCCGAGGGGGCAAGAATGACAACTCAGTAGTTGGGTTTCTGTCACACATTTGAAAGACAGCTGGACTGTGTTCCCAGCTTTGTCCTGGTCAAGTCCCAGCAATTGCAAGCATTAGGGGAATGAATCAGTAGATGGGGGCTCTAGCTCTCTAAAAAAATACCCTTATGAAACAAGAAAAAGTAAAAAAAAAAATTCAGGAATTTAGCTCAGTGCACACTAATGCTGGTTGGCCATACTCCTAATTATTTTAACTGAATATAATTTTTTTTTAGGGCAAGGGTAATTCTAAGTATACCGTTTCATTTTTCTTCTTTTCTGGGGGGAAAAGCAAACTCTTGTTCTAGCTAGGGGAAAAACACTCAGAAAAACCAGTATTTTAGAGTTTTTCCAGCACATTACATTCATTATTAAAAGAGCCTCTGTGCTTTCTGAATGAACTACCAGGAGTAAATAAAATCAAATTTAAGTACTTCTTAAGGGGCTGGCACTGTGGCATAGTGGGTAAAGCTGCTAACTACGTAGTGCTGGCATCCGATATGAGTTCAGGTTCAAGCCCTGGATACTCCACTTCCAATCCAGCTCTGTGCTATGGCATGGGAAAGCAGTGGAAGATAGCCCACTTTTTTTTTTTTTTTTTAAAGATTTATTTATTTGAAAGGCAGAGTTTCAGAGAGGCAGAGGCACAGGGAGAGAAAGGTCTTCCATCTGCTGGTTCACTCCTCAAATGGCCACAACAGCTGGAACTGGGTCAACCCGAAGCCAGGAACCTAGAGCTTCCTACGGGTTTCCCACGTGGGTGCAGGGGCCCAAGCACTTGGGCTATCTTCCACTGCTTTCCCAGGCCATAACAGAGAACTGGATCAGAAGTGGAGCAGCCAGGACTTGAACTGGCACCCAAATGGGATGCTGGCACTGCAGGTGGTAACTTTGCCTATGCCACAGCAATGCCCCCCAACACACACGCACATAGAGATAGAGAGAGAGAGAGAGAGAGACTTCCACCTGACGGTTCACTCCCCAATTGGCCACAACAGCCGGAGCTGTGCCAACCTAAAACCAGGAGCCAGGAGCTTCCTCTGGGTCTCCCACCCCCGTAGGGTGCAGGGGCCCTAAGGACTTGGACCATTTTCCACTGCTTTCCCAGGCCATAGTAGAAAGCTGGATCGGAAGTGGAGCAACCAGGTATCGAACCAGCGCCCATCTGGGATGCTGGCGCTTCAGGCCAGGGCGTTAACCCACTGCGATACAGTGCTGCCCCCCCAATAATAAATCTTAAAAAAAAAGTACTTCTTAAAAGGTTCCTGATGCAACACTTTTATGGGTTTAAATTAAAGCTACATTAATTTTAACAGTGAGGAGAAAGGGTAAGTCTAAAAGTGGGCTGAAAAGCAGCAAAGGCAGTTCATCTCACTGCATGCACTGCAGGAAGGAGTCTATTCTCTTTTAGTTGTACAGCAACAAAATTTCAACCAACTCAAACGATCTTCCTTTTCCCACTGCCTCTTTACCATTAATTTAGCCCTATTTATGCAAAGAATAAAGATGGGGCCAGTTGTTTTCCATATTACCTACATGGAGAAAGTTTTGACTGCAGGAATGATTTAGATCAGCCAAAAAGACCCCTCATATAACATTTGGTTCCATATTAGAACAAATGTCTGCAGAAGGCAATGGAATTAGTAACTTATCTATCTCAAATGAGTTTGAGAAAGACCACGTGAATTGACTAGCTTCTGAACTCTTTTATCTCTATTAGAAAAATTTTAACCACCCAAGCAATATAAATTATACACATAGAGTAAAAGCTATTAATATTTCCTTAGCCACCCTGAGGCAGCCAATATTACAGTGACACCTGGCCTAGCGGTTAAGGTGTTGGTTTGAGCATGGGTATCCCACACTGGAGTGCCTGGGTCTAAGTCCTGGCTCTGCTTCTGACTCCAGCTTATTGCTGATGCACAGCCTGGGAGTCAACAGGTGATGGCTCACGTACATGGCTCCCTGCCACCCATATAGGAGACCCAGATTAAGTTCCTGGCTACCAGCTTCAGCCCGGCCCCATCCTGGATGATGCGGGTATTAGCAGACTGAATCAGCAAATGGGAGCTCTGTCCCCCTCAAATAATTAATTTTTTAAAATGTAAAACATTATAGATATCATTTGGGATAAATTATTCAAATCTTACTTATTCTTTTTAAATACAATATACAGAAATACAATATCATTATTTTTCTGTGACTGTTCTTCAACATATCATTCAGCTTGTTTTCACACATTTCTGCTATAAATAAAGCAGTCCTTTTCATATATCTTTGCACATATACCTTTGTCCTTTTCATTCTTGTCAAATAAGTCCCAAAAGGCATTTTCTTGGATGAAAGGGTGTATTTCCAATTTTAAAGGCTATTGCTAGGTAGTTTGCAAAAAAGGTACAGCCATTCAAATTTCCAACATCAATATTTAAGAATACTCATTTCCAATTCCAATTCCAGATGGTAGTAATCTTTTAAATTCTGGCCAATATGACAAATGGCATCTCATTATTTTGTTTGCATTCCCTGAACTAGTGACACTGATTTTTTACCTTGTGTGTTTACTGTACATTTGCATATCCTTTACTATATTTTAGGATTTTTTTCTTGTCCTTTTTCATATGAAATGCAAAGATTTCTATTTTCTTACTTTATGGTATCTTGTACTACACAAAAGCACTTTATTTTATAAAGTTCTCTGCAAAGTAGTCCTATCAGGATTACTCAAATGGTTGGGTATCATGAATTCTGTAGAGTTGGGTGATCTACTAAGATTTTATGCTTGGGACACAAAAATGTGGAAAAGCCTTTAACTCACTAAAAGAAATGAAGTCATTTGAAGTCAATGAAAATGCATGGGGGGAAAAAAGCCCTCAAAATTCTCTTTTAGCATGAATGCCAATGGTATAAAAAAATTCAATAGTTCCAAGCTCATTTGCTACCCAACTGCCACTTAACCTTGAAGGAAAACCTAAGATTTATTCTTTCTTAGAATATGGATATAAGCACCAGGGATATTTCTCTTCATGAGAAAGCCGAAAGTATCTTGAAGTTATCACTGGAAAAATCATGCATTGGAACTGGCAGAGTGATTAACTGACTTCAGGCAAGAGTTTTACTGTGTCAAGACTTTGGCATGTCATTTGCTGGAAACCTTTAGCGAAAACCATCCACACCTACCAGATGTGAATTCTGAACAGAATCCTGCATACTCAACTTTTTCCCTTTGACCCTATTTACAGCCTGGGTTTTCTAACAGTATCTCTCTTCAGAAATAAAACCTGTTGCCAACTATGATAAACTTGTGCCTGAGAGACATTTTTAAGATGCTCTGTGTCTAAGAACACACCACAGTGTGATTTTATGAAATAGCACCATACTAACCACCAGGCAAACTAACTTTCTATTCCTTTTACATGAACCTTTTCCCTCCCAGAGGACTGTTTCAAAAACAGCAAAAATCTGTGAGGAAAAAAAAAGTTTCCATGTTAAAAAAAAATCTGTGAGGTCCTAAGGGGTAGAAATTGTAACTACACAGTCTAATACGTGCCCAGCGCCGTTAGATGCTTTATATAAATTATTGTTTAATCTTTCCTCTCAGAGGGAGGCACACTAATTCCTTTGTACAGATGAGGAAACTGAGGCTCAGAAAAGTTTAACTGCTAGGTAATTAGTCCTCAATCTCTTTGCAACTCTTTGAAATCTCCTTAAAAATACAAATAATCTTTTACATACTAAAATTTTCATCCCAAATGACCATACCTACTAGTAAATGTACTTCTGACAATCAATGAGCTGAACTTATGAGGGAATCCTCAATCAGAGTGGGTTGCCAAAGTGAAGTCTTGCTATGCAAAACTCAGTCCCAGAACTATGGGCTCCTGTCTTACCCCACAGCACCACCTAGTGCCACCAAGGCTTTCCAAAATGTTACACTAAAAAGTAGGTCTTGAGAGGGCCAGGTTTTAGCACTGGGGCTTAGCTCATGAAATGGCACAGTGAGCTAATTCAGTACAGAGCTGGAGATAGAACAGGGCAATGTGTAGCATTAAAGTGCAGAAGAAAAGAACAAGGGGGTTGGAATTAAATGGAAGGAGACTCCTCCAGTTCTTTTTTTTTCTTTAAAGATTTATTAATTTGACAGTTAAAAGAGGCAGAAGGACACACACAAACAAACACACACACACACAGAGAAGAGATATTAATTTTCCATCTGCTGGTTGACTCTCCAAATGGCCACACATTAGTAGAGTTGGATTGTAAGTGGAGCAGATGGGACAAGAACCAGTATCCAAAAGGGAAGCCAACATCGCAGGCAGCAGCTTAACCCACTAAGGCAAAACATTAGCCAGGAGACTACAGTTTTAAAGACATATCATCTTTGCTCATCTGTTAAAAGTCTCAATAAACTAACTGTTAAAATAGTTGGAGTAAAAGTCTAGTACACCCAGTTACCTGAGGGCTGGAAGATGTAACATTAAGTGAAGTTCTCACTACTCATGAGGATAGAGAAAATCAGGTTGAGTATCTACCAATGGAAGAAGCAATCTCAAGCCAGGAAGCTCTATCAAGAGGGTGAAAATGTCCTTATCATGAGGGGGTAGTTAAAAATTCTATATCAAGAGTGTCTAGCAGAGGCCCTGGGGCTTCTTCATGATGGAGCCATTTGGGCAAGTTAACTTTGGGAGACAAGAAACTGGTGCCACTGAGGACTCTCTTGGCAAGAAACTTAAAAACAGTGTTTTCTCTTCTGCCTCCAAGGAAAGTTTCTCTTAAATTTTGCAAACATGGATGGCCTCTCTCACAGCAGTAAGAAAATTCTGAGGAGACAGTCTTGAGGCTGTTGTGGTGTAGCAGGTGAAGCTGCTACCTGCAATGCCGGCATCTCATATGTGCATCAGTCTTAGCTCTACTTCTAATCCTGGGAAAAGCAGCAGAAGATGGCCCAAGTGTTTGGGTCCCTACGACCTACATGGAAGGCCTGGAAGAAGCTACTGGCTTCAGCCTGGCTCCACTCCTGCTGCTTCAGCCATATGGGGAAGGAACCAACAGATGGAAGATTTATTCAAATAATCTTAAAAAAAAAAAAAAAGATATTTCTGCATTTCTACAAACTTTTATTTAAAAAATTAAACTATTTAAGTAAAATATAATTGCTCAAAATAATCATACAAAAGCTTTTCCTCTAAGAATAATCATTTTTGGACTGAATACAGATTATCACTAAAACAAGCAAAACTCCAGATAGTGCCCAGTTAGCCTATTAGTAAAATAACATGCATTTTATATAATGGTCATTGAAAAATTAGACTCAGTATTTTAAACTATGTCCAATTGTTCATTACTTCAGGTGTAGAAATTTCTAGCGGCAAGACAACAAAAATTCATTTTCTTTTCTTGAAAACAAAATCGGTCATTTGAAAATGTACATTTTCAGCAAATACAAACATTTACAGAATAAGAAAAGGAAATACATTACCTCCCACATCTATGAAGTATTTTGCAGCCAAGCCAGAACGTGGAGCTGAAAAACAAGAGACACTGACTTTTCAAAGTGGGGAGGGCAGCACAGTGTAATTGACGAAATTTAAGCAGATCACTCTCCTCTAATAACTATTTTCATCTTAATTTTAGCAGATGGCTCTGAATAAAAATATTTATCATACTATACTCATATTACCAAGGTTGAAAAGATTAATTTAGAGAAATCCAGCAAAGTTTCCACTCAAAACCAACTCCCACATAACTTTAGTCAACTGAGGATTTGTAGTGTTATAGACCTGGGAGACGGATGACTACAATGCACAGAAAGAAGAGCAAGTAGGGAAGCCTAGAGAGGTATTCAAAGTCTGGCCGAACAGGAGAAGAAAGGGCACTGCAGCTGGCAGGGACACAGGACTGAGGAAGAGGACTGTTGTTTTAGGATGGGAGTCCTGAATGTGTGTAAGATAGGTAGGAACAAGAATGGCCTGGGTGGTAGGTGGGTACCTAATCAAACAGTAGCAGAGCTTAGCCTGGAACCTGAGACTCTCACTCATGATTCAGATGCAAAAAACATGCCTCTATATAACACATGCCAGCATGAAACACATGGACCACAGCAAGATAAAAAGCCTAATAGCAATCAAGTAAAATGCCCAAAATTAAGTATCAAAACCTCAACTCCAGTTTATTTTATTCTTAAAATTAAAACATAAAAGGAAAAGCTTACATTTATGCCTTATACTTGTTGACTTAAGTATCAGGTTTATCATTCCTTACAGTAATTTCTAGTATTTTATTTCAGAATAATTTAAATAGGCACTCTGTCAATAAATGCCACCTCTTTCTACTCTGATCCATTTCCTGACTCCCCCCCCCCCCCAAAAAAAAAAAAAACTCAAAAAATACCCAACCATGGCAAAAAGGAGATGAGAGAACCTGTCTTATTCTCCTTTTAAGGGCTGATGTATTACCAGTTCTCCCATTCATGGTTAACAGAACAGGGATTGGTAATCTACCACCATTCTACATAGAGGCTCTCTATTTTATTTATTCTTCTATTTTTACTCTGAAGTTAGTTAAAAGTATGATCTTAAGTTTTAAAGGGCCAGTGTTGTGGTATAACAGGTAAAGCCACCACTTGCCATCTGGGAAGTGAACCAGCAGAAGGAAGATCTCTCTTTCTCTCTCTCTCCTTCTCTTTCTGTAACTGACTTTCAAATAAATAAATCTTAAAAAAAAAAAAAAAAAGGAGTTTTGAACTTTGGTGACAAGTAACCTGCTACAGAGAAAAATCAAACCTACTGACTTTCATTCCATTTCTAGTTTCTCCCAACGAGGCATTTCCTTTAGAACACTGTAGACTTTCTCTTAGCCTAGTCACAGGGAAAGGTAGCAAAAAAAAAGAAAAGGTTTAATTGAAAGATACACTCTAAGAAAACCGGTCAGAAGTTTGATCCTCATAATATAAAATGTCATTTACCATTATCCTAAACCCTTCTCTATTTTCTTGAACAACATATAGCAGCCACTCTCATCACTATCTTCACAAAATCTAGCTTCTAAGCAATCTGATTCTTGTTTTAGGACACCCACAATCTATATTGGAGAGCTTGGGTTCTAGTCTCAGCTCCATTTCTGACCAGCTTCCTGCTGACCTGCACCCTGGGAGGCAGCAGGTGATGGCTTAAGTAATTGAGTCCACTGCTGCCACCTACATGAAAGACTCAGAATGACTTCCTGACTCCCGGGTTTGGTCTGGCCCATTTCCAGCTACTGCAAGCATTTAGGGAATGAACCAGCTCTCTGTCTCTGTCTGCCTTTCAAATAAAATAAAGTAAAATAAAAAGACATAGAGAAGATAAAAGGGCAGGGTCGGCGCTGTGGCACACTAGGTTAATCCTCCCCCTGCAGCACCAGCATCCTATATGGGCACCAGTTCTAGTCCCGGTTGCTCTTCTTCCAGCCCAGCTCTCTGCTGTGGCCCGGGGAAGGCAGTGGAGGATGGCCCAAGTGCTTGGGCCCCTGTACCCGAATGGAAGACCAGGAGGAAGCACCTGGCTCCTGGCTTTGGATGAGCGCAGCTCCAGCCGTTGTGGCCATTTGGGGAGTGAACCAGCGGAAGGAAGACCTTTCTCTTTGTCTCTCTCACTGTCTGTAACTCTACCTGTCAAATAAATAAATAAAATCTTAAAAAAAAATAAAAGGGCAAAAAGAGAGACAGAAGCAGATATGATATGTAAACAAAAGTTTTCAAATGGCTCTACTGCCATGAGATGGTACTTCTGAATTTCAGGATACAACCCAAGCAATACCCCTTTTTACTTAACAAAACTTACAGGAAAGACCACATCACAAAGGAAGAACTTGACAAAATTTACCTGCTCCTTAAATTACATACCTATTCTTCCATAGCATCCAGAAGGAAGAGCTATCTGAATGTCCGTTTTCACAATGGCTTTCTCCATAGGTGGTACTGTATAATCATAAGCACTAAGAAGGTATCGAAAGAAAAGAACAGGTATTTACTTACAATTGTTTTTACATTCTTTCCTTGTGACCAAGCACAGAAATGCTTTAAATATATTTCATAAAATAATTCATACAATCTTCTTTTATCTTGCTATGATGAATTTCAAATTCTTTTTAAAAAAGTTTATAAGGCAGAAATTTTCCTTTTGCTTATTACTAAATTGACGATAGCTTAGATATAATTCTCTGTGAATTTATTTTAGTGGAGAGAAGAGATGTCAACATTGTAAATGTCTTCACCCCTGAACAAAATGCCACTGGGAGACTTGACAACTGACATACGTATCAGCATGAGAAAAGGCATATGCTTCATTAAAACAGGAAAATGAAGAACCAACCAAGGAAAAACAGCAAATAATAGCAGACACTAAGTCTTCATTAGACACCAGGTAGTTCTAAACTCACAATATTCTCACAACAACCCTCTATCTGATTAGGGAAAACATGCAGAAGTAGAAAATGGGTGAACAAAATGGGGAACAGGTAGGTGGGAACAGTATTGGAGTTGCATTATATTTGTTCTGCTTGGCTTGGTAGTTCACCAAGTTCACCACGCTGTGCCATGGACTTCACTGGCTGAGGGACAGAGCTGATTATTCTGGAGATGGCCACTACTGAGAAACTGATTCAAAGTCCAGCCACCAAATGCCGCTACTATTGCTACTACTGTCATACCTTCATCCATAAAAATTCAAGAAATTTTACAATGAGAAGTGGAAGTTACTTTGGAGACTTTAATTAAATCTGTTAAGGTATTACTATATTTAATATATAGATTATATTGAAATTTCCTCTTTAAATAGCTAAGCCCTGATTTACTAAAGGGCTAGGTTATTTCCACGACAATTGTAGTATACAGAAAGTCATTTATATGCATTAGGTGGATGCTTAAAGTATTTTAAATCAGTCTCCCGTAGGACTCACAACAGTGCCCAGATATACACTTGGGAAGGATCTAGTCAAACGATTATCACTCTACTTTTACCCATTAAAATTAAGAGACTACACTACGCTGCTTTGGGCTATGGCAGTCTACACATCTCACTTCTCTTTTTCATTCCTCTCTCTGACACTGCCATCATGCACTCCTTTCTCCCCTTCTCCTGTACTCATACCACAAATTCTCACATCTAATTACTTGGAATGCCCTAAAAATCAATCCAAATGCTTGAAATTTAGTCACAGAACAAACACCACCTCCCTCCCACCATCCCTTTTCAACTATGAACCAAGCACAGTCAAAAACAAAAACCCACTAAATTCAGGGTAAAAAAAAAAAAAAATTTCTATGACATTCGAGCCCTGGGGCAAATAAATTCACACCTTCATATTCTCCTTTATCTGCAAAAAGGAACACTCATCTAATTCAAGATTCTCATGAGGATATAAAATAGTATAAGGGAAAGTTTTTCGTACAGGCAAAAGGGGCTGAACAAATGAAAGGGTGTGCCTGGCGTCCCTGCTTCTCATAGTCGGGCCCTTACTGCGGTGGGTGCATCTAGAACCAAGCCTTGCAGGCAGGTAGCAGCAGCATTCATTCACCTCCTGAGACGGGTTCTCAGCGTACTAGAAGCCAGTCTCCCATCTTGGCTTTCCTCTCTAATGCGCACAGTGTCAGCCTCAGGCCACGCTTTGAGGGCCAACATGGACCCTTTTCATCTCCATCTTCCACTGGAGAGGGGCATAATCAGTGCCCAAATAAAAACCCATCCCGGTAGACACGTCATACATGTCCCTATTTTTTTTTTTTATTTTTATTTATTTATTTATTTTGACAGGCACAGTGGATAGTGAGAGAGAGAAAAAGGTCTTCCTTTTTGCCGTTGGTTCACCCTCCAATGGCCGCTGCGGCCAGCGCATCTCGCTGATCCGAAGCCAGGAGCCAGGTCTCCCAAGCGAGTGCAGGGCCCAAGGACTTGGGCCATCCTCCACTGCCTTCCCAGGCCATAGCAGAGAGCTGGCCTGGAAGAGGAGCAACCGGGACAGAATCCGGCGCCCCAACCGGGACTAGAACCCGGTGTGCCGGCGCCGCAAGGCGGAGGATTAGCCTGTTAAGCCACGGCGCCGGCCACATGTCCCTATTTACCATTCTACACGCTGCAGCCGAATCCCTATGGAATTCCCACTAAAGCCAAAAGTTGACGTTTTGCAACATAGAAATGTCAGTTTATCTTGGTCACTTTTTCGGCGCACGTTTCCAGCTAAATGCAAGCTGACTCGACTTCGCGCTCTCTGCACCATCTCGTGGGGGGGGGGGGGGTGGTAGTGAAGTAGGCAGGTGTACCGTAGTAGGCCAGACCTACAAGATGGGACCCTGGAAAATCCAGATGCCAAATGGTTTACTGATGGCAGCAGCTATATGAAGGAAGGAGTTAGAGAGGCAGACAACAGAAGCCCAAGCACTACCATACAATACTTTAGCCCAAAAAGGCGGAGCTTATTGCATTGACTAAGACTTTACAATTGGGAAAAGGTCAGCAAGTTAATATAGATAGATCGATAGGTAGATAGATGGATTCCAGATATACTTTACTTGTGTTAATGCACACGCAGGATTCTGAAAAGAGAGGGGCTTACTGACCCCTGTTAAATATGGAAAAGAGATACTGGCTCTACTTCAGGCAGTACTGGAGCTTTTAGAGGTGGCTGTCATCCACTGCAAGGGACATCAGAAGGGAGATAATTATGTTAACCAGAGAAATGCATTAGCAGACAGCTACACAAGAAAGTTTGAAAAGGGCCCTTATACCTCAATCTGTGGAAGTCGTTAAGGAACTGCACTATACGGAGCCTGAGTTGAATGGGCCCAACAGCGAGGCTATACTAAAAATGCAAATGGATGGTGGATGCTAAATCATAATTATGCTACCAATGGCCACTCAATGGAAAATTATAAAGGAGATACACAACTCTACCCACTTGGGAAGAGATACCTTAGTACAACTGGTCTCCCGAGCTTTTGGAGGAAAGGGACTAAATACAGTCATAAAGGAAATGACTCGCTCTTGGCCACTGTGTTTACAGAATAACCCTCCCCATGTAAGGCCACCTCCCCTGTTGACTCCTGTGCAGAGGAGGGGAACAGACAGGTGTAGATGGCAGGTTGATTTTACCAATATGCTCCCAATTAGTAATTATAGGTACCTCCTAGTCTTTATTGTTACTCTTACAGGATGGATGGAGGCCTTTTCAACCCGAACGGAGAAAGCACACAAGGTGCTTAAAGCCATGTTAAAAGACATCGTGCCACGCTCTGGACTCCCACGGTCACTCCAGAGTTACAATGGACCTTCATTTATATCTAAAATAACCCAGCAAAACCCGGCAACTTCTGAAAATAATGATGACCATGCAGGAGACAGTGAGGATGGCAGTGACTAAAAGAGATCCAGCTCGTGAAGTGAACTCATTAGATGAGATAGGCAGAGACTCCCAGACCGAGAACAGGCAGGGTCTGTGCCCCTAATCAGCAGGAAGTAGCTACAGAAGATGGAGACTCAACGCCCATCAACATCCCCTCAAGATTAAGGTCTGGAGTCTCTGAGGGGGGAATGAAGTAGGCAGGCATACAGGTTGGAGTTGATCGGATTTGTGAACTGGAAGACCACGCCCCTGTGTGACCTCATGCTCCTACCTGATGCCTTTGCCATGCCCTTGTGTGGCCTCATTCCCCTACCTGGCCGTACTGGGGTGCCCACCAGCCAATCAGGTTAACTGACCACTCCCCTTTGGAGTGGGTTAAAAGCCTGGGGCACAGTGTGCCCAGCCTGCTCTTTTTCCCTGGCGTCTTGCTAGGAAGGGGCTTGCTGTAGCCCCACGCCTCCAGGGCACATGGCCTTCGGGCCATGTGCTCTGGGCTTCCTGGCCTAGATGCTCTTCCACGTGGCTGGTTCCTGGTGCTCGGTATGAACCCCTAATTACCTCTTTCTCTTAAATAAAGCTCTTACTCTCCTATGCACCTTTCTTACTAAATAAAAGCTTAAAACATACCATGCTGCCTCGTTTATCTGTGCAGGTATTTAGAATTCTTCTCTAAATATTAGGCAAGGACCCTCTTGGGCTTATTAATATCGGGGATTTAATAAGCCCGTGGTGAAATCGTATGGCACCCCAAATTCTGGTAGTACATGTGGCACCTGTCTAGTATTTCTATGGAACTTTAAGGGGCCACATTTTAGTGTGAATTTTAGGGGGTCTTGTCTGATTTCAGTAGTAGAGAGAGCGGGGACACATGGTGCGGCCCTTCCCAGCCTTCTCCCCGGGCCGGCACCCACCTGTACAGGTCGTAGCCCGCGGCCCGCGCAGACCCCCGGGTCGGGGCCGTGGCGTGCTCCGAAAGGCGGGAAAAGCGCAGCCGCATGGTCCCCTCCTCCGCAGCCCGGGCCCGCTTGCTGGGGGAGATGGCCGGTGTCTCTTCAGAGCAGGGCATGGCAGCGTGACGGCGCGAGCGACAGCAGACGCGGGAAAGGGGTGAGGGTGGGGGACAACAGAGCACAGAATGAGCTCAGCCCGGGAGACCACCACAAACTCTTTTAAAAGCTTCCCGCCAGTTCTCTCCCGCCCCGCCCCACCTCCCGGACGAGCCCACAGCTCCGGCGGAGAGGGGTGGCGAGGTTCAAATTTTAGGCTGGGAGGCCGTCTCTCTGACCAGGTTTGGGTTTGGAAACGATGGAGCCTCTTAAAACTTTACGAACTCAAATCGTGGCCCCAGACCTATGGAGATGGCTTCCGCCGTGTCGTCCGCAGGAGACCGACAACGACCCCTACCCTCCCACCTAGAGATGGAATGGACTCGCTCTCCTGCGTAATAAGGCCCAGCGTTCTCCCGGTCCCCCTACTGGCACACGCCAGGGGCCTTCCTGCCCGTGTCGCGCGCGGTCCCCTCCCTGGCCCCCGGCAGGGCCGGTGGCGCGGCCCCCCAGCCTCCCCACGCCTTAGAAAGCGAGCGCTTGCAGCCCGGCCCCGGCTTTACCGGCTCCGCTGCAGCCTCGGCTCCGGCGGGCAGCGCTGGACAGCAGCCGGCGCTGCGTGGCGGGGCCGAGGGGCGGGCCAGGCCCGGAGAGTCCCGCGCCCTCAGGTCGCAGCCGAGCGTGCCGTGCGTCCGCAAACCCCACGCGGAGCAAAGACGGAAGGAAACGAGAGCGGGACGCGGGACGCCGGAGCAGGGCAGTCATTTCCTCAGAGGTTCGCGCTGGTTGGTGGTCGGCGCCCGCGGACGCGCGCCAGGCCGTGCGCCCTACACGCGTCCGGGGCTCCTGACCTCGGAAGTAGTAACCGCCTCTGAAGGGAGGCGGCGCGTTGGTAGCCTCCGGCTGGCGCAGGCCCCCGGGGGGGACCCCGCATCCGGCCCTCAGCGTCTTCAGTCCCTGGGCCGCCTCCCGCCCGAGCCCCTCACCGTGGTCTCGCGCCGTCTGAGGCTGGGACCGGGGGGCCCTGCTCCTCGGCTGACTTACCCGGGGCGGCGGCGGCGGCGCCCGTGGCCATGGCTCCCAGGGCTCTGATCCCTGGGGCGCTCACCGCGCATCAGAGTGCCCGCCCGCGGCGGTCCCTGCGCCCCGGACCGCTGCCGAGGCTGCGCGCCCGATTTCCTGGCAGTTCCGAGGGCCCAGGACGCTGTGCTGTTTACTGGTACAGGAGGGAGGGGGAGAGTGGTCCGCAAGGGTAGCGGTGTCGAACTCTTGGCACTGAGGTGCCGCCTGACCCAGCAGAAGCGCAGAGCGGGAGTCCCGTGTCTGGGTCTCGAACACAGATCCTGGGCCACGGTGGTTTACCTTGCAGTGGGGTGGATACAGAAGTGTCTAGATCATCGTAAAGCCACTTTTTTCCTGGGATCCACACGTCCCCGGTTATCTCCAGAACGGACTGCACAATCATGCACTTTACTTTTCAAAATAAGTAGGCGCTACAGGGCAGTTTTCAGAGAAGTGCCCGGTAAAACTGTTAGCCAAGAGGGACGTTGTCAGCCTTCGCTACTGTGCCTTCCCTTGCAGGCCCTGCCTTCTCGATCTCCTTTTCTCTTAAATGTTGGAATACCTGTGAATGAGGCTATGGAACACACTGTTGGCACTCTTCCCGTGGCTGGAAATATTATTTATACGCTGATAACTGCTCCAAGTTAGACCTGTAGCAACCTGCTATTTCCCCAGCCTCTTGAGTCATCCTCCGGCCCAGCACTGGTGCTTCTGGGCGCGGTGCTTTTCTAGGGATTTCTAGACCCGCTAGATGTTGCTCCCTCGCTTTTCACTTTATGTCTTTCAAATCTTAATTCAGTCTTTCTGAAATAGCTGCCCTGTCTCCTCATTACTACTATTTTCTACCCTATTAACTAGGTTTTTTCTGTTTATACCACTTGATACTCAGTGTTTCTTTGGGTTTATTTTCTTGTTCTTTGTCTATGTACTGGAGTTGATAAAAGCGCCTCAAAAAAGGATGGTACTGTCTTCTCTCCGCTTTGTATACTTGGTGTCTAGTTTAGTATCTTGCTCAGACTGATATAATGTTTGAGGCATGAGTGAATGATAGTGATCTATCAAACCCCACTTGCGGTCTTTAGTCTCTTAATTTTAAGCAAAGATTTCCTCCATATAATACTTTTTTTTTTAAATAAGGTTTATTTATTTGAAAGAGTTACACAGTAAGGAGAGACAGAGAGATAAAGGGAGCAAGGTCCTCCATCCGCTGGTTCACTCCCCAATTGGCTGCAATGGCCAGAACTGTGCTGATCCAAAGCCAGGAACCTGGATCCTTCTCTGGGCTCACCACGTGGGTACAGGGGCCCAAGGATTTGAGCCATCCTCTATTGCTTTCCCAGGCCAGAGCAGAGAGCTGGATCGGAAGTGGAGCAGCCGGGACTCGAACCAGCGCCCATATGGGATGACCGCCAGCTACTCTAGGACTCCAACTGGCACTCATATGAGAAGCCGGCATGGCAGGCTGTGGTTTCACCCACTATGCCACAGTGCTAGCCCTCATACAATACTTTTTAAAAGGTCTACAATGAAAAAAAGCATTACTACCCACATCCCTCCACAACTTCCTCCTCCCCAAGTCACTTCCCAGGAGCAACACTTCCAGTTCTTGACTCTGGACTGAAAGATACCTCCCTGTTTCTGGATTACATGCTGCCATTTTTAAATTTTTTTGATACCATAAATTTTCTTCTGAATTAGAATAGTTGAGGATTGAAGTCTCTTACCCTTTCTCCTTCCCATCTACCATATAAGGATGTTCTCAGCAGTTAATATTTACTTCTTCATGACTCCATCAATATCATTTATTGCCAAGACAAGTAATAATATTATTTCATTTTTTTATATCTGTCCTCCTCAAGTTAATAATCACCCTGTTTTTCCTTGTCTTTTTGTTGGTGGTGTACTTAGTTTACCTACATAGCATCAAATGAGGCATCTAAACACATCAAATACCTGCAAGTTCTATTTCCCCCTAGAACCTTTCTCCAGCCTCCAGTCCTCCCTCTTCTATTTTTTTTTCTCTAGTCTGTGCTAGTGGCTGTAAGTCCTGCTGAATAGCTGTCATCCAGGCACTTCATTCCCTTTACCTCTCTTGTACTAGAGCCTTGTTTTTATGGATTAGTATCTTCCTCTTAGTTTACTCCCTTGTTTTGCTGAAGTACTTTCTCTAGTAATTTACTACAAAAGTGCAGGGGAAATAAATTGAGCCCTTCTCCTAAAATGTTATGATTGTAATGACTTCCTTTTCCTTCATTCATGAAACGTCCTTACAATCAGCAGTGGCCTCTGCCCTCTCTTATCTCTTATAACACTGGTATATCATCATTTGCCACTTAGCCATAGATACCCATTATGTAATCTTATGTTATATGCATTTTATCTTTTACATTAGTAAGAGTCATAAACTAATGAATCTCTTAAAGTACTTACTTCAATGTTTGATATAAAATATTTGACATAATACCTAGCACCAAGAAAGTATTCTGCTATATCTTCTGTTAATCTGGATACAGAAAGTGTTTGTTTATTGTTGTCACCTTTCATCAGGTTATTAAAAAGGCTGTAATCTTTCTAGAAGACAGTAACAGGTTAGCACTGGAGCCAGTAAGCTTTTAATGGAACATTATGACAATAAAATAATTTGATATGAACATACTAATTAAATCCTGGATAGTGCAGTTAATAATACCTAGAGATGTTCCAACTGTAGTTTATTTCATGTTGTCTTTTTTTCTAAAAAAAAAAAAATTTATTTATTTATTTGAAAGTCAGTGTTACACAGAGAGAGGAGAGGCAGAGAGAGAGAGAGAGGTCTTCCATCCACTGGCTCATTCCCCAGTTGGCCGCAACGGCCGGAGCTGAGTCCATCCAAAGCCAGGAGCCAGGAGCTTCTTCCGGGTCTCCCATGTGGATGCAGGGGCCCAAGGAGTTGGACCATGTTGCTCTGCTTTCCCAGGCCATAGCAGAGAGCTGGATCGGAAGTGGAGCAGCCAGATCTCAAACCAGTGCCTATAAGGGATGTGGGCATTGCAGGCATCAGCTTAACCCGCTACACCACAGCGCCAGCCCCTCATGTTGTTGTCTTTATCAGAGTATAGTAATCCTGTCAGTCATGCTGATTAGTTCAATTACATAATTTAGTGGCAACTCCATTTTGACATTGCAAATCCATCTTTTATAAGCAAAGTTCTCTTTCCTACCTCTGTAGGAATTTATTTGGAGGGATTTCTCTTTCCTTTTAATGAAGACCTATATGATGATTTTCTAAGTACTTTAGAAGTATTTACTCAATCAAAACAGCCAGTGGAAATAAAGGCTATTGGCATCCCCCTTTGACAGATGTGGAAACCAAAGCAAACAATTTGCCTAAGGTCACACAGCTCACAACTGAGGAAAAAAAAAAAAAACTCTTAAACTACTTTCCTCAGGGGCAGTGTATTCTTTGACAATCACTCAGGAATGGAAGAGGTGAAAATGTTAATAGAAGACTATGATCATTTCCCAGAACTGCAATTCTCTCTCAGAATTCAGAACATTCCAGTGTGGGCCAAAATACCTCATTTATCATTCCACAGTTCACCCTCACTAGAAATATATGTAATCCAATAATAGACAGAAGCCATTCTTTGCGTTCTGGCACCAAAATTTAGAAGTGCTCTTTTGTTTCAAGCCTTGAGGTTTTTGTACCATGATACAGAATGCCAGGTTCAGGTTCAGGTTCAGGATGGGTGAGAAGTATGCCTACTTTGTAAAAGGGCAATTGCAGTAGGGCATATGGAAAGAACTAGTATTCAGTAGATCAGTTTCAGCAAAAAATGTGTATGTGTGTCATTCATTTAAAACTGTTTAGTCCAGGCCGGCGCCGTGGCTTAACAGGCTAATCCTCCGCCTTGCGGCGCCGGCACACCGGGTTCTAGTCCCGGTTGGGGCGCCGGATTCTATCCCGGTTGCCCCTCTTCCAGGCCAGCTCTCTGCTATGGCCCGGGAAGGCAGTGGAGGATGGCCCAAGTCCTTGGGCCCTGCACCCGTATGGGAGACCAGGAGAAGCACCTGGCTCCTGGCTTCGGATCAGCACGATGCACCGGCCGCAGCAGCCATTGGAGGGTGAACCAATGGCATAAAGGAAGACCTTTCTCTCTGTCTCTTTCTCACTATCCACTCTGCCTGTCAAAAAAAAAAAAAAAAAAACTGTTTAGTCCAGAATACAATCAGGAAATCTAAAGGGTCTTATGTTCCCCCAGGAGTATATACAGCCAAATTTGAAAATACTTAACTAATGTATACCTTGTGAATGCCACAAGAATGTTCTTGCCAGGCTCTTGGGCAAAGGTCCTATAAATACAACCATACTTCAAAATGTTTGATGGAAAAAAAAAATGAAGCTAAAACATGTTTATGTTAGTGCAAGAATTTTGAAATCCATGCATAGTTTTTTCATAATACAAATTTTCCATGAATTTTTTGAAAGCCCCTTGTGTTATTATTATTAAAAGTCCCTTGTATTTGATTTCAAAAGACCAGCACTGGGATCTTAAATAAATAAGTAGCTCAATAGATAGACATTAAATTGAGTGGCACTTAAATAAGCAGGTAAGGAGCTAGCAAATAATCAACAAAATAAGCATTTATTTCTACAAAGCTACTTTGGACTACCTCACAAATTTATGCCTCTTTGTACTTCAAAAATTCAAGTGGATCAGAATACTTAAAACACAAACAGAACTAAAGTTCTCACTAACACACTGAATACCCAATCTTTCTTAACTAACATAATGATCATGAAAAGCTGACTCTAAATTATGCCTTGTGTGTAGGAGTACCAGGGGACAAGATTTCTATAATTACAATCCAGTGAAGGACTACTGTTATTTCTTTTTAAAGTATCATTGGATTTGCAGGAAGAAGAACAGCAGCAACAACAACAACAACAACAAAAAACAGATGGCTTAAGAGCCAGGGAACACAGGAGAATTAACTGTAGAGCTGGGTTAAGTGCACACAACCCTATCACATCTCCAGGATGAGGGTGATTCTGCTTAAGGAGCACTGCTTTGGGGTGTTCACTTCCAAAGTAACTATTGGATTCTACATATCCTGGAAAAAATGTCTTCACATTTAACTAATATACCAGCTTTCCCCAGATGACCGTGTTGTAGACCATTTGATAGATGCATCATTATCTTATAGGAGCAGGGCCAGGGCTTTTGTTCTTAGGAATAAATTTGTAGTAAAATTTAATTAGGGGTAATTGTAGAACAGGCAGCACTCAGACTGTTTCTTAGTTAAGTTGAATGAAGACCATTAAAGCAAGTAAAAAAAAAAGAAGCCTCACAACAATTAAACAGGACTGAAAGGCTGATACTCACTGCAGAATGTGAGGTTTTGAGTAATAAGTAACTTAATATATTTGACAGTTTTAATTGCAAGATTAGACCAGGGGGAGGAATCGGGGTGGAGTGGGTTATATGAACTAAACTTGAAAGCTCTTGAAGAACTGAGCCAGCTCTAGGCTTCCTCCGTCTCTCCTGGATCAAAGGATCTCTTTCATGTTGTGTCTCCTTCTCTCATCTTTGAAGAGCATCTAATTACACTGAAAAATTAACCATATAATGTAGAACAACTAACCTTTCAGTGTGATCTTTGGCTTATAAATTTCAAAGTGTGATGATGGAAGCTCAGGAAGTATTTTAATAAATCAAACCAAGGCAAATATGGATCCATTGTCAGAAACTGCTCATGTGTAGAAATCTGTATTGTAAATGAGGGGCACTAAGCTACAATTAATACTGCAGGGATTTGAGAACTGGGAACATTTTAACCCATTTTGTAAGGACTCAGGAATCAAGATATTCATTCTTTAAAATGCTTAGTCCTGTCTCAGTTATGTTTTAGCCAGCTTGTGTTGGGTTAAACAATAGATTTTTTTAACTTATGTTTTTATTATTTATTTTCCCACAATTCTTCAGGCTGGGAATCCAACATCAGGATGCCATCATGGTGGGATTCTGATGAGGGCTCTTCTTATCTTGTAGATGACCATCTTCTTACTGTGTGTTCTCAGTTTCTTTCCGTGGCTTGGGATACTATAGTATGACCTCATTGTAACTTAATTACCTCCCAAGGCCTCATCAAATCTCATCATATAAGAATGGGAGGGGGTGTGACCCAAGCATTTAGTTCATAACAGGAATCAATGTGTTTTTTCTTTAAAATACTTTTAGAAAATGTATTCTTGAGTAACTGCCTAAACTATTTCTCAGTGTGAAGACACATTTCTTTGTAATATTTTTAGTTTGGGAGTAAATTCTAAGATACAAATATATCTCTGTATCACGGAATTTCTTCAAAGATCTTGAAAACTTTCCAGAAAGGCAACAAATACCTCTATTTCCCATGTTTTTTGACCCAGGAAAGTTGACAGTATCAGGGGAAAGCCAGGACCTGCAGTTGAATTTCCTTTCCATATTCTTTCCTTGTGCTGTTTCCTATCCCTGCCTGATGGTTGAGACCTTCCTTTCCTTATAAATTTGTTTGATCTCACCCTCTCATAACTTAAGCAATAAAGGAAAAGTAAAGAAATAACCTAGATTACTAACGGGAGTATTTCAAAAGTATTATCTTGGGCTGGCATTGTGGTGCAGCAGGTTAGGCCATGCTTTACAACACTGGCATCCCATATTGGAGTGCTTGTTTGCATCCCAGCTGCTCTGCTTTCCGATTCAGCTTCCTGCTAATGCAACTGGAAAGACAGTGGAAGATGGCCCAACTTCTTGCGCCCTTGCCACCCATGTGAGAGACCAGGCTGGGGTTCCTGACTCTTGGCTCTGGCCTGGCCCAGATCTCATTAATACAGCTATTTGGGGGAGTGAACGAGTGTATGGAAAATTTCATTGACATCTCTCTCACTCACTCGCTCTCTGTCACTCAGCCTTTCAGAAAAATAAATCTTAAAATGGATATTTTAATTCAAATGATTCATAAAATGACACATGGAATATGGCCAAGCTAATATGACGAATTCTTTTGGAATAATAATGTGATTTGCTCAGTGCATTGTATTCATATATACCTGAAAGCAAAATACTAGTACTGCAGAATGTTAATAGGAGTTTCACAGGGACATAAGTCTTTAGTAATAATAGGCTGAGAGTTAAAAGAAGTTTATGTACTGCAGAACTTTTCAGGGTCTTAAGTAAACATTGTGAATTTCCAAGCTGAGGCTATGGGCTTTGTAGTATTTCCCAAAAGTGACCACAGAACTAATTTTTCTTTTTCTTTATTTTTTAAAGTTTTTATTTATTTATTTGAAAGTTAGAGTTACACAGAGTGAGAAAGAGAGGCAGAGAGAGAGAGAGAGGTCTTCCATCTGCTGGTTCACTCCCCGATTGGCCACAAAGGCTGGAGCTGTGCCTATCCGAAGCCAGGAACCAGAAGCTGCTTCTGGGTCTTCCACGTGGGTGCAGGGGTCCAAGGACTTGGGCCGTCTTCTGCTTTCCCAGACCATAGCAGAGAGATGGATCAGAAGTGTAGCAGCTAGGACTTGAACCAACACCCATATGGGATGCCGGCTCTGCAGGTAGCGGCTTTACCCACTACGCCACAACGCCGGCACCTAGTTTTTTTATTTTTCTAAGGACATATTACTAGTCCTTCACATAAGATAAACTTGTGCTAGCATAATCAGCAAAGGATATTTATTGGAAGAACAATGAAATGTCCTGTTCATCCTCTTGAATTAGACAGGCAGTTATTGGAAATGATGAATTTTTTATATTTTACCTTGATCTTTGCAAAGTTAGCATCAGGTTTTACTTTTTGTTTCCACTTTTGCTTTTTATCTACATTAAGACACTTTTCAGTTACTTCAAACCTTCCTCAAAGCTCATGGCATACAGACTAGCAGCATTTTAGGTTATTGAGGGTTAGGCAGAAAATAGAAGTATGCTCTCCAAGGATCACCCCTGTGATTTTAGTCTGGTGACAACATTGTTGTAGAGGAAAGCCTAGAATCCCCTCAGTAATCAATATAAATGATAAGATGCTGGAGGATAGGAGTGAGGTGAGGTTCTGGGAAAAATAAACAGTGGAGAGTTAGGCTTTAGGACAAATTGGCCCATAAAAAGACAAGAGAAAACAACAAAAGGAAAAAAGAGAAATTGGCTCTAGATCTAGAGGAAAGTGACTCATGAGATGAAAGAGGCACTCACCGTGGGGTACACAGTGACTCCCTGTTGCTGTATGTAATCCAATGTTACCTGGTGTGAAAAAAGCATAGTTTTCCTGGGATGGAGATACTGTGGGAGCTGGTTTGATTTCTTGGTGGAAAAAGGCTGTATGGTGAATAGGTGAATAGACTTTCTCTAGGATGAGAGAAGTCAAAGTAATTCTAAGCTTCAGTATGTGCATTGTCTAGGAACTGTGCATATATATCTATCAGAACGCAATCACATTTGGCCCTCTGTGTCCTCAGGTTCCATATCTGAGCATTCAGCCAACTGTGGCTAAAAAAAAAAGTCACAAAAACAGTAAATAAAAGCAAAAATAGACAAATGGGATTCTATCAATTTGAGAAGCTTCTGCACTGCAAAGGAGACAACAAAGTGAAGAGGCAACCAACAGAATGAGAGAAAATATTTGCAAATTATGCAAAATATAAAGGATTAATATCCAGAATCTAGAAGGAGTTCAGGAAACTCAGTGACAATAAAATAATGCATTTAAGAAATCAGCAAAGGACATCAGCAGGTGTTTTTCAAAGGATGAAATACAAATGGTCAATAGACACATGAATGCTCAGGATCACTAGCCATCAGGGAAATGGAAATAAAAACCATAATGAAGTTTCACCTTATCCCATTTAGAATGGCTATCCCCAAATCAAAAACCAATAAATGCTGGCAAGGGTATGGGGGGAAAGTACCCTAATTCATTGTTGCTGGGAATGTAACCTAATGCAGCCATTATGAAAGACAAGATTCCTCAGGAATCTCAATATAGACCTACCATATGATCCAGCCATCCCACACCTGGGAATTTACCCAAAGGAAATGATGTAAGCATATGAAAGAGTTATTTGTACTCCTATGTTTTTTGCAGCTCAACTCACAATAGCTAAAATATGGAATCAACCCAGATGTCCATTAACTGTTGACTGGATAAAAGAAATGTGGTATATGTACACTATGGAATACTATTCAGCCATAAAAAGGAATGAAATCCTGTCTTTTGCAACAAAATGAATGCAACTGGAAGCTATTATGCTTAATGAAATAAGCCAGTCCCCAAAAGACAAATATGTGTTTTCTCTGATATTTAGTAGTTAATATAGAATTAAAAATATATAGGAATGAAATGGACATTTTGTGGTTTATTATTTTTAGCCCTTATACTCCTGTGGAGCTGTCATCTTTATACTTTTTGTAAGGCCACCACAAGACACACCAAACACTGGAGTAAGGGAAAGAGTTTATTGGGGGAGACCAGACAGACCAGAGGGAAGGGGAGAAGGAGGAAAAGAGGGAGAAGGAAAGTGTAAGAAAGAGAGCGAGAGAGAGATCAAGAGAGAGAGAGAGAGAGATCTAGAGAAAGAGGAAAAGAGCTCAGGAGATGGAGAGAAAAGAGCCATGTATTCAGGAATAGGTCCTTGTAAAACTTTGCCAGGGGGTGGGCAGGGAAGTAGGAGCAGTGAATTCCATTAGGATGGAGGTGGAGCTGACATCGGTGGTTGGGTCATGTGGTCACCTGGCTTCCAGCCATGGAGGCGGGGGTTAGAGCCTAGTATGGTGTCTGGGGTGTAGATCGCACTATAGATAAGACTGTGCCATTTTACTAACACTTTTTACTTGCTGAATATTATGGTTAGTGGTGCATTAAGCCTGTGATTATAGAGTGGACTGATATTATAGTTTTGCAAAAGTTTAAAAAAGAAGGAAAGAGGGGGGTTGAGGGAGGGAAAGCATTCTGGGTATCTTAGAATTGTACTTATGAAATACTTAAAATCTGTTCTGTTTATATTAATAAAAATTTTTAAATACTGCATCTGTACTGAGCATGTATATGCCATTATTCCCTAAACAATATAATATTAAAATGATTTGCATAGTTTTTACACTGCATTAGGATGATAAGCAATTTAGAGATGATTTAAAGTGTACAAAAGGATGTGTGTAGATTACATGCAAATACATGATTTTATATGACGGATTTGAGCTTCCTCAAATTTTGGTTTTTGTAATAGTAGATCTTAGAACCAATCTCCCACAGATAGTGAGGGGTGACTGCATTTATATGTATAATGTCTAAATCGGATTGATGTGAAAGCTTACTTTTGGGAACTAAAAGAGTTTAACAGACTAGATGAGTAGAACAGGACAAGATTGCAGGCCTTAAAAATTAGGCAGAGAACTTTGATGCTATAGGTCAAATATCCTTAAAGCAATGAAAGCCAAACCTTATTAAACCTTGTTTCATTCTTGTTAGGAAACTGGGGCAGTTTTAGCCAGGTGGCTGCATTGCCTAGCTACCTGAGCCAGGCTCCACCCCCATCCTAATGGAATTTGCTGCTCCTGCTTCCCTGCCTGCCCTCAGGTGAAGTTTTAAAAGGGCCTGTTCCTGAACACGTGCTCTCTTGGTTCTTCTCTCCTGCGCTCTCTCCTCTCTCTTGGCTCGTCTCTCTATCTTCTCTCCTCTGTCTCTCTCTTATACTCTCTTTCTCTTTTTCCTTCGCCGCCCCTTCACTCTGGGCTGTAGGGTGTTCCCCAATAAGCCCTTTCCCTTACTCCGGTGTCCGGTGTGTTTTGCGACGGCTAACATTAATATATAACAATTCTGAAGTACACTATGTAGAAAAGATTAAAGCAGAGCTTTTGCTATTAAAATGGAAAGAGGGTGCCATAAGCCTCTCATCTTCCCTGCTTCACAGGCCTGGTGGGGGGCACCACAGATTTTATGTTTACAAGTGCTTGCTTTGGGGTGCGGGGAGGTGGTGGGAATGCCATTTGTAGGCTCTAGACAGGACAGTAGAATGAATACAGTGACATTTGACAAGACCTTGGTGAAACAAGATTTTCTGAGATACCAAAGAGACTGGAGAGAGTAGAAATGTTCTGTTGTGCCAATCCAAGCTTGAGGTGACTAAGATTGTACATATTTTCTATTGGTGTTGGAACAGATCACCATGGCCTTGGTGACTTAAACAATATACGTTTGTTATCTCACAGTTCTTTAGGTCAGAAGTCTGACACAAATCTTACTGTCCTAAAAGTGAGGTGCTGGCAACGCTACCTTCCCTTTGAGGGAGAATACATTTCCTTGCCTTTCCAGCTTCTACAGATTGTCTGCATTCCACTGTCTCTGGATTTCCTTCTGCCATCTGCAAAACCAGCAATAGCAGGTTGAAATCTTTTCATGCTGCCACTGTCATCTCTTCAGTTCTCTGAGCATAGCTCAGCAAGGTTCTCTTCTTTAAGGACTTGCATGAGCAGGCTGGGCCCACCCAGATTCTCTAGGATATTCTCTCAAGGTCTGTAACTGTAACAGCACCTGGAAAGTTCCTTTCATCATGAAAGGTGATACATTCACAGGTTCTGAGGATCACGGTATGGATTTCTTTGAGGGCCCTTCCCCTATCTACTACAAAGACTTAGAATGGATGTTTTAAGCAAGCAATTGGACTTCCCTTTTAGCTGGATGATGGCCCAACAAGTCAATGTGATATGAAAGTGGGGTGAGGAGGTGGAGGAAGATGCTGAGATTAGTCATTTGGGCACTTTCATTCCTTTTCAACCATTGCAAGACATGTGAAGGTCTCTGCATGCCTACTTGCTGCCTCTAGGGAACTAGCTCTCTAGTCATGAAAGCAAGAATATGGGTGATTTGGGGAAGCTTCCAGCTCTGATTTCAATAAGTCTTACAAAAACAAACCTGGTCTGTTTCTGAGTGTTTCAGAGATTTGTTTACTTCTTCAGTTTCTCCCAAAATGTGGCCGCCTCTCCTGTTGGCACCAGTTGCCATGGTAGGAGTGAGGGGGCATTTATCCTCCCTCTTCTTATCCCATATGAGCCCCTGATCAGTTCCACTTTCTGGGGCCAGAGAGCAAGGTATGGAGAATGACTGTGGAAATTGAAGATGGTGTTGGGGCCACACTGGAATTGGTATTTGAAGATCCTTGTGTACATTGGATGGGTGGTTTGGTGCAAGATCCTGTGTATACTGGGTGAGTAGTTTGGTGGCAATCCTCAGACTCCAGGAAGGGGGATGCCTAGTTAAGACACTACTGGAGACAGTTTTGATCTCTTTATTTCTTAGTCTCCTTGGTTGCACCTGATTTCCTCCATGACATTAAACAACTGTTGTATGATTTTTTCCATTGGTAGCACACGGTTTTTCCAAATTAAAAAAAAAAAAAGGAACAAAAAGGTTGTGCTTTTCATTTCTGCCTGTGTAAACAAACCCAGTAATTACCATAACTCCAATTGCTCCTGAAACTCTCCATAGTTTAATGTGCACACTGTTGTTCTTGCTAGCAAATCTCTGCATATATTCTGAATTAGGAAACAGAAAAACTGATTAAACTACAATTGGGCCAAGTCCATGATTTTTACATACATAATATTCAAAATTTCTGTGAAGAAATGTGTAATGCAAATTGAATTATCTTTAAGACAAATAACAGAAAAAAAAAGAGCAGCTGAAATAATGGTAAAATAAGGGAATCCATGCAGGGAGATGTATGAATTAGGCATGCAGTGGTTTTGGTTGATTGTGATTCAATATTTTGCCCCATGAAACAGCCTTCACTTATGAGGCTGCACAAACTCAATTCCATCTAAATGAAATATCTAATTTTCATATAGAATATTTCCTCAAATTTCACAGTTGTACCAAAAAGAATTTTCTATTGAGCTTCGAAGATAGCATTACTAGCCATAAGTTTTTTAATTGCTTTCTATCCTGATTGCTTTTTGGCAAAAGAGCAAGTGTAAATGTTCAAAGAAAAACTAGGAAGTCAAGAGACCATTGTTTCTGTGCCTGAAATTATGTAGAAAATTCAAGTTTCTACATTTTCTTTTAATATAGGAATAATCTCACTGTCTATTTTTTGTGTGTTTTTGTTTCCCTGCTAACCCATCCTTTTTCCCTTTACACCTTGTTCTCTGCCCCATGTGCCTGACTGGTATGGGCCTCACCAATGAGCTCCCTTGTCTTCTGGCTTCCTGAAGACTTTGGATAATGGAGAGCCCCAGGAGGAGACCAGAGAAAGGAGTGAGAGTCGGGGTTCTCTAGCTGACAGTGTCCCTCCACTGAAGACCACTGCTCTTATAAATGTCAGGCTTTCCTCCATGTTCTAGAAACTACTTTTTAACCTTTTCCTGTCAGGCCTGGTGAAGGCAGTAACATTACAATAGCTTTTGACTGTGATCTCCTTTATGGTTTTGGTTCCTTGTATCTAATCCATACCCTTATAATTAGCCCTTTTGTAAAGCCTCCTTAAATTATCCTAATGTTCTCTCTCTCCTACTATGACCCTTACACAGATGGAATCTTGTTTGTTCAGTCTTATTGTTTTTATATCTAAATATACCTAAATTTTCCCACACATTCCAGGGCCGCCATCATCATCATCATCACCATCATCATCATCATCATCACCATCATCATCATCATCATCACCATCTCTTATTGTTAACTAGTCCCTGCTTTCATTCTATGTGCATCAAAGTTCACTATAGATTTCCTATCACACATATAATGAAACCCCAATTCCCTACCATGGCCAAGGCCCTCTATGATCAGGCTCTTACTCAACTTCATCTTGAGTCACATTCATGTCCCAGGTTCTAAGATACACCAAGTTCTCCTTGGCCTGGGGACCTTTGCCCATGTGTTCATTCTGTGTGACCTGCTCTATTCCCTACTCTCTGTATATGATAAGCACTGTTGAAAACAGAAACTGTGCAAATGCGGAGATTGCTTCATTTAGGCTTTTGCAGTGGGGAGAGCATTCCAGATATCGAGATTATGGTGTGTATTAGTTTTCTGTTGTTAATGTTAAAAATGCCATAAAATTAGTGGCTTAAAACAATAGAAATTCACTTTATTACAATTCTGAAGTGAGTCTTATGTGAATAAAATCAGTGTCTGCAGGAATCCTTGGCCCTTGGAAGCTCTAGGGGTGATCTTGTTTCCTTGCTTTGCTCCATATCTAGAGCTACCATCCTTGGCTCACGGTGCCGCCTTCTCTCTTCAAAACCAGTGGTGATGTATATTGTCTCTGATTCTGTTTATCTCTGCTTTAACCACATGGCTTTTTTCTGTCTATAGTCAAATCTCCCTCATCTTCCCCCTCACAAGAATACTTGTGCTTATATAAAGGGCCCACCCAGGTAATCTAGGAGGATTGTCTCATCTCAATAAAATCCCTTTTATCCATATATGAAGGGTCCTCAAACAGTGCAAGGAAAATGCATATTATGAAAAAATTATGCATGGATTTCAAAAATGTTTGCAGCAAGATAAACTTGTCTTTGAATTCCACTTTTAATCAGCATGAAAAGTTCTTATTTATTTGATTCTTTTTGATAAAGACAGAGAAGAAGATAGAGGGAGAGAGACAAATAGATGAGATCTTCCCATCTTCTGGTCCACTCCCCAAATTTCTGAAATAGCCCAGGCTGAGGAAGGCTGAAACTGGGAGCTGAGAACTCAGTCTGGGTCTCCCACATGGGTTGCAAGCACTTAACCATTTGAGCAATCAACTCTGCTTCCCAGGATGTGCATTAGCAGGAAGTTGGAATAAGGAGCAGAGGCAGAACTTGAATCCAGGCACTCTGATATGGGATGTGGGCATCCCGCGCAGTATCTTAACCACTAAGCCAATGCCTACCCTCATTTTTCATGAGCTTTTTGAAGTGTTCTTGTGAGATAACATTCATGGAGCCCAAGGGGTAAGACCTGGGTATCTTTAGAGGTCAACACTCAGCCTACTACAGTGTGTCTCAGCAAGGTGATTTTAACCTTCGACTTTTACAAAAGAATATGCAAGTTACAGGTGGATAATTCAAAGTTGTTTTCAATCCAGGGACAGTTCAATGAGACAGGACATTTTATTTCTGTGGTAGCTAATGTCAGAGGGACACAAAATTCTAATCTCAACAAAACCTTCATGAGACAAAGAGCAAAGTTAGATACTTTGTGCCTGACCTAGTCAGGAAGCTCAGGCAAAAGGGGAAAGGTCTGGGTGTGGCCCTGTACAAGGGAGTCCTCTACACATCTTGGAGTCATCCGAAAGAAATGAAGTAATCCTTATCTAAGTCATGTGGGAAATGGAGGATCATTGAATTTAGGCACTTTCTAGAATGCAGAAGGCTGGGGGGATTTCACTGTTTTCCAGGGTCACAGGTAGCATTTAGCATCATCAGCACCTTCTTCTTGACTACTTTTCATAGACACCCTTCCTGAATAGCCTAAGGACTACCCCTTCCATTATTCTCAATGAACTATTTCATGGTTTCCTCTTTAGTTCCTTCATAGCATTTTTTCATAATACTCAACCATTTTGTGTACCTGTTCGACTACTAAAGCCATAAACTTTTTGAAGGCAGGGAACATGCCAGTCTTCTAAAGATCTTAGAACAGTGCATGTTTGCATATGTGGAGCATGACACAATTTTGTGAAACTGATTTGACCAGACAGCCCATAAATTCATGAAAAACTCTTTCACAGTTACTTCATTGGGAATGAAATAAATGAAGATAGAAATAAATACAAAGGAGAGTCAGAGATCCCAGACGCAGGCTCAACATATGCAGAGGGCACAGGAGTGTGTGGGACTTGGGCTGTGGCTGGTGTGGGACCGGGTCCAAGCAGGGTGGGATGAGACCCCATATGAGTCAGAGACCAGATACAAAATGGGCCTTATACTTTCAATTCCCCAGTTCTCTGCATACATTCATCTTTCCAACATTTGTTGAATGTATCCCATGTGCCAAACACTGATCTAGACTTTGTAGATATAGCATGAAAGAGAACAGACAAAAATAAGTCTGATAGGAAATAGAAGATGTGGCTTAAATAGTGCCCTCGGTTAAGGAGAAAAGTAAAGCAACAGAGTGAAATGTAAATGTAGGCTTGTTGGCTTAGAGAGAGACCAGGAAAGGCCTCAGTAAGCATTTGCTATCTGCTGGGTGTGGGGAAGAGGACTAGGGGCTGTAGAATCTTGGGGAAGGGCATTCTCAGCAGAGGACACAGCAAACACTAAGGACCTGAGATGCAAACTCTCCTATAAGAAAGTCAGTGTGGTCTGAACAAAGTGACAGAAGAAGACAAAGTTGTAGGAGATGAGGTCACACAAGTGGGTGGGGGCAGTTGCAGGACTTTGTAAGACTGTAAGGACAGTGGCTTTTCCACTGATGGAAATGGAAAGCTGTTAGATGATTTTGATAAGAGGAGTGAGAAGTTCTATTTCATTTAACAGCTCTGCTTGAGCTCCTGTGTTGAAGTGAAGCAGAGGAGCAAATCTTGATGCAGAAGACCCTGTAGGAGGCTTCTACAATGCTGGAGGTGAGAAATGCAGTGATGGCATGCATCATGGAGACAGCAGGGGAGGTAATGAGAGGAGGTTCGATTCGGGATATAGTCTGAAGCCAGATGGATTTCCTGATGGATCCAGAGGTGTGAGAGAAAGAAGGATGACTCCAAGATCCATGGCAAGGATGGGGCTGCCACTTACTAACTAAGGGCAGCTCTGGGAGGGAAGATCACGGGGTTGGTTCTGGACATACTGAGTCCTAAGTACACAAACAACACTTTTTGGGGGGATGCAATACGTTTTGTCCACATACCTGTGAGCATTAGAAAACGTTAGAATGGTGACCATCTCTAATGTGCTGACTGTTAGCAGCTGGAGCAGTTTAACATCTATCAACACCTGTCACTGCTCACGTCTTTGAACTTCTCACATTGCCTGAAAATAATTCTACCACCTCTTTCTTGGGCAGGAGTACAACAGGAAAATCAGAAAAATCTGAGTATATTATAACAGAGAAGTCAGGCTCCTTTTCTTGATCTCTTACACATCTAAAAGGTCAGATAAACCAAATTCGGAGACTTGGGGAGGCCACTGTCTTTGGAGAGAACATGAAGCCTGTGCTTTGGCCCCCAGGGTCTGCTGCTGTACCCACAGCTGGGCAGGTATCCATATATTTCTCTCAAAATTCAACTGCTTAGTTTTGCCCCCTAACTACCCTCTTTGCAAAAATTTTCTAGGCTCAGGAAAGTAAAGTCTTATAGTCCCAGATTACACTACTTACCAAGTTCTCCAAAGTAATGACTTTCATGGCCTGGATCTTGGCCTCAACCTCTGACTTTTTTTTTTTTTTCTGCATTCCTCATCTTGAACCACTCACTTAACCTGAAAATACTCTGTTTAAATCTTATGTTAGAGCTGCATATGCTATGCTTAACTGCAGAAAGAGTCATTCTATGTAAATTAATTTTCCAGATAACTGAAGCTTAGCCATCTTGGTGTCAGCCATGTGGACAACAATTTTTCTGATAAACTGTACATCCGTATCTTTGCTTTCTTAAACAGGGTACAGAGAACAAAATTGAGACTTTATGCTATTAGTCTGTCCTCTCACAAAGTGATGACATCTTTAAGCTTTTTTGAGATATGTAGAGTCTGTGCCTCCTGCATTTATGACCTCAGATTACTGAATTTTTGAAGGTTTTATTTCATTCCTAAATGTTGTTTTACTGCACTATCCCTGGTGTCATGTACTGCTAGTTACTGCTCATTTAGCATGCCGTTGACTGGAAAACTATATAACCAGGATTGTGAAACAAATGTTCCATGAGAACCTGTTTTAGAACTAGAGGACCTTTGAGATGTTTTTCAGTTTTAATTCATTTTTATGGTTCTAGATTTCCCAAGAAATGGGCATGATATGGTAGTCACAGACAGTGGCCTTCAAGGCCAGCAAAAAGAACATCGCTTCCCTCCTCTCCCCATTTAGAGCGTTCATGTGTTTAAGTTAATCTGTCTTATAAAGACTTGAACTGAATTACATGTGCCAACTCTTCAGCTTTTTCATGTAATTAATTAACCTCATCATCAGAATGGCATCCTATATCTCAAGATGTATGATTTCCAGATGTGAGACAGCATTTGTATTAGGCAGGATTCTAAAAGGGCCTGCATTCTTCCTGCCCTCTCATCTTCATACCTTGTGTATTTTCCTCCTCTTGACTCTGGGTGAGACCTGTGAGTATGATGGGATGCCATTCCAATGTTATATGTAACAATCTTATTTGTAAGAGCTGAAGAGACATTGCATATGTAGTTAAAGTCTCTAATCAGTTGACTTCAATCATAAGGGAAATTGACTAGGTAGGGCTTGATTTAAGGAGGTAAACTCTCTAATAACCAAGGTAGAGTTAACAGATTTTCTAGCCTTGAAAAAGCAAGCTGCCATGCATTCTAGAGCAGCCATAGATTAATTCACCTACCAAGCACTTGAGCTTGGAAGAGGACCCTGATCCTTAGAGGAAACTGCATTCCCAAAGCCAACACCTTGATGGCAGTGTAGTGAGAGTCTAAGCACCAAACCTGGTGACATAGTCTATATCTACATAGACTCTTGACCCACAGAAACTGTGAGGAAATAAATGTGTGCTATTTTAAACTAGAATCTTTGTGATAATTTGTTAGGTAGCAGTAGAAAAAAATTACAGAATCCTATTTGGATTTTGTATTGAAAAGGGTGAAAGAACATATTGTACTGGTAATGCATGGATTCACACAATGCCAAACACATTATTATAATTATTCTATCCTACTATTAATATTGATTCTCAGTTTTATTTGGGCTAGTAAAACTCAGAACCTATTAAGGTTATACTTGTCCATTCCTGAGTTTCAGGAAATAAAATGGGCTATTTACACCTGATGCTTTGGAAGGCTACTGTAGTGACTCTGATCTAACATTTGTCTTCCGGATCACTTTCTACACCCTAGAGAAAACCATATATATATATATATTTTAATCTCATGTTTTAAAAATAACAACAACAAAAAGTAATCAGTGGTTGTGTGGTAGAGGTCACCTTTCTTATTTTTACAGTAATAGTTGCTTATGTGTTTTATAAATAAGTGAAATGACATAATATTTATGGTAGAATATTTTACATTGAGTGCTTTATGTTTTTAAAGCATATTATGTACAACCATCACAATATACAAGTATCTCACTTCAACATGAGTTAATAATTAAACACAGTCTAACAGGCAAGTAATTTATGGATTTAAGTGTTATTTTTGAGTGGTTGTTATTGATACATAATGGACATTAAATGTCTCTATTAGCTGTCCTTCAACTCATTTTCCTCTCCAGAGTCAACCCCTGCTGGTTTCTTGTAAATTCTTCTGGAGGAATTCTATTCATTTACAAACACATATTCAAATACATATGAATAAACAAATGAGCAGTATTTGTTTATTCAGTTATCTGGAAAATTAATTTACATAGAATGACTCTTTCTGCAGTTAAGCATAGCATATGCAGCTCTAACATAAGATTTAAACAGAGTATTTTCAGGTTAAGTGAGTGGTTCAAGATGAGGGATGCAGAAAAAAAAAATGTCAGAGGTTGAGGCCAAGATCCATTATTAGCAGTAACTAATGGTCACTAAATGTAGTGAATTCAATCAAATAATTTCCTAATAATAAAATATATCTGTGTTCCCAGATTATCTATGTCCCTGATTATGATGAAATATTATTTGAAAATATTGTTAAAATTGAGTTTCTAGTATTTTGTTTTGGTTTTTCAGTTTTTATTCATACAAAAACTTGATTTGCAATTTCAGTTTTTGAGGTCTGTCATATTTTGGTATCAAGTTTTTGTTAGTATTGCAGAATAAATGAGGGAAGGAAAGAATGTGTTTTTTCTTGCCCTGTTCAGCATTAGCTTAAATATAATGGTAATTATCTTTGAAAGTTTAAAAGACCTTTTGGGTTGATAACTTTTTGAATTACATTTTTGAGAATCTTGCTTTATTCTGAAGTATTAGATTTTACCAGGTATTCTATTTTTTCTTGATTCAATTTTAAGAATTTATATTTTACTAGTAATTGATATTTATTGGAATTAATACATTTGCCAGATTAGAATTTTAAAGAACATTATTCTCCAAAACTTATTATTTTTAAATATTATCCCTTTCTTTGTAGATTTGCATATATTTTCTTTTTTTATCTTTCTTTTTAAGAATTTTTTATTTATTTGCTTGAAAGGCAGAGAGAGAAGGAGAGAGGAGAGGGAGAGAGGAGAGAGAGATAGCAAGAAATCTCCCATCCATTGGTTCCATCTCCAACCACTTGTCTGCAACAGGTAGAGCTGTGCCCAAGCCCTGGAACTCAATCCAGGCCTCACATGTGAGTGGGCAGAGACTCACCTTCTCGAGCCAAACTTGCTGTACCCCAGGGTGTGCATTAGAAGAAGCTGGCGCTCAAACCCAGGCACTATGATATGGGATACGAACTTCCCAAGCAGCATCCAAACCTCTATGCCAAAATGCTCACCTTTTTATCTATCTAAAACTAAAAATGATCTTTTAAAAGATTTAACTATTTATTTGAAAGTCAGAGTTACACAGAGAGAGAAGGAGAGGAAGAGAGAGAGAGAGAGAGAGAGAGAGAGTTCTTCCATCTGCTGGTTCACTCCCTAATTGGCCACAACGAATATAAGTTGGAAATAAAAATTTGGTTGTAGAAGTCAAATCATAGAAATCAGAGGAATTTTCTAGAGCAGTAATTGCAATTTCTTGCAGATGATCAGACTAAGGTCCCTTAGTCCCACTCCCAGAGGTTCTAATTTAGCAAGGCTATAGTGGTCACCAATACTTTATAATTTTTAAAATTTCCACTTAAAGATGTCTAAAATTGAGTATTAAAGGAAGAATTCATGGCAATATTTTCAGTATGGTGCCCTTTATTTAAAACGTTTTATGTTTTATGTATATGTTTATAGAGATGAGGGAGGTTCATCAATTGAAAAATTAATGAAGATTGGCCGGCGCCGCGGCTCACTAGGCTAATCCTCCACCTGCGGCGCTGGCATACCGGGTTCTAGTCCCGGTTGGGGCGCTGGATTCTGTCCTGGTTGCCCCTCTTCCAGTCCAGCTCTCTGCTGTGGCCCGGGAGTGCAGTGGAGGATGGCCCAAGTGCTTGGGCCCTGCACCCGCATGGGAGACCAGGAGAAGCACCTGGCTTCTGCTTTCGGATCAGCACGGTGCACCGACTGCAGCGCTCCGGCCACGGCGGCCATTGGAGGGTGAACCAATGGTAAAGGAAGACCTTTCTCTCTGTCTCTCTCTCACTGTCCACTCTGCCTGTCAAAAAAAAAATAATGAAGATTTTGAAAGTCATTGTGAGGAAAGTGGGATGCAAAGTAAAGGGACATAGAAAATTGGACACCAGGGCCAGCATTGTGGCACAGCAGGATAAGCCGCAGCCTGCAATGGTGGCATCCCCTGTAAGTACCAATTCAAGTCCAGGCTACTCCACTTCTGATCCAGCTTCCTGCTAATGTACCTGGAAAGGCAGCAGAAGATGGCTCATGTACTTGATTCCCTACCACCCACATGGGAGACCAGGATGGGGTTCCTGGTTCCTGGCTTTGGCCTGGACCAGCCCGGATGTAGTGGTCAAATGGGGAATGAACCAGTGGATGGAAGATCCCTCCCTTTGCCTCTTGCCCTCTCTCTGTCTTTCAAAAGAACAAAGCAATTAATCAATATGAAAAAAAAAAAAAAAGAAAGAAAATTGCACACCAATGCCCATGATTGTGGAACTTTCTCCTTGATCAGAAACCTGAGTGTAGATGGGGAGATGATGGGAAGTTGAAATAATAGAGTTAATAGAGTTGAGAGAAGCACAGGACAAAGGCAGGGTACAAATGGCTATAAAAATTTGTTGCTGACCATAACCCTTATCATTTCAATTTTCTGCTACCCTCTCTTATTTCCAGTACATCTTTTCTTGACTTGCAAATCCCTAGTTCCTTATTATTACTCAACCTCAACCTTTAATCTGGAGCCCAAAGGACATACTTCTATTCACTTTCTTTCCAGTGGTCTTTAGAAAATTAAAGGCACAAAACTAACAAATGGTGAAACCAAAATTTGAATTCAGGACAGTCTGAAATTTTTGACAACCATAATTATCTGCCCCCTTTGGTAGACGTGGGGATGTCACACTCACACTCTCTGTAATGAAGGATTTGGTGCCCAGGCATCTAGCAGTGCTGTTAGCAGGGAGACTCAGTGGCGGGGCTGATGCACTTGAGGTCACAGCCCTTCCCCAAGGCAGCCCACATCCAGTGATTGATCAGTATGGCAGTTCAAAGGCCTGGCCTTCTCTGCCCTACTCATGACCACTCTGAAAGGACATTTTAACCCCAGAGTTCCCTGTAAGGATGACCGAAGTTGTCATTGGTCCCGTACCGCACCATTTCTCTCCACCTTTCTTTTTTCCTCCCTTCCATGGGTATTGATCCCTAGGGCACTACATGCTAAACTCTCAGTCTGTTTCCCAGGGAACCCAGCCTGCAACAGTTCTGCAAAGCAACAAAAGCCAGAATTTTCCATCACAGAAGCCATATTACTTCTCACTTCTCTCAGAGAGCCTCTCAAGTATTTCTGGTTGTATTACAGACACATGACACTGGGTCCTCTTTGCACACATCAGCAGGACCAAGTCCAGTCATTTGGATTTCAAGTAAACAGGTTTATTCAAGGGCTTAGTTAAGTAAAATAGCCCTGCTTTTGAAATAGGGATATCCAGCTGCTTAACTTTTGCTGATTGTCTCCCTTTTCCTGTAGTCCTCTAGGCAGAGAAGCCAAGCTTGTAAGTCCTAATCTTGAACCCCAGTTATAAACAACCTGCACCAAGCAGGAAAATTTTCAGGCTCATGTCTGAGATTCCATTGCCCTGTAATTTTAGTGATTGAAAAGTAAAAATATGACTTGGGCCAAAGCAAATGAATTTTAGTGCTTTTATTTCAGGTTCATTTTTTCCCATATATTTTCACAGTTAAAATAAACAGTCAAAATATGTCAGGAAAAAAAATCAAGTCATTCATCAGAAAACCAATTTTTTTGTTGGTTTGTCAATATGATTAAGTATTATAGGTGTACTACAAAATAAAAAAAATCAGTTCCTATATATTCCAAATTTTGCAAGCTTTTCCACTTCACATTGTAATTATTCTTTAAATACATACAATCACCTAGAAAGTAAATATATGATTCAGGATGTATTTCATGATAGTACTTTGCTTTCAATTAGATGTCTTAAAGACTTACTTCATCTGTGCTAATTACTTAATTAGGAAAAAGGATGCAGAGTAATACCATGATGGAAATTTCTAAATATGTAGTAGGGTGGACAATTAAAGTTTGTATGTTAAGAATGAAATATATTTCATTTAATTGCAACCAATGTTGTCTTCTAAGCTGGTTAACATACTTTTCAGTCAGTAGCAAATTTAAGGCATGTGTTATCAATGATCACTTAGATCACTAAGTATTTAATCAGTTACATTAAATAACCTTATTTAAATAAGTGCTTTGAACATTTTGTAACTCAAGAACTTTTAAAAGTTTTCAGTTATTGATTTTTAAATCTTCTTTGTAGGTACAAGCCTCTCAGGATGCCAAGTATAATCAGGTTTCACACCCAGCTGGTCTTCTCCTTTGATAACCACCCATGGTTACTCTCTGGGGCTGTCAATAAGCATTTGTTGAGCACCTGCTGTGGGGCTGAGGCCTACATCAGTGCCCAGAAGCAAACACTGTACAAACAAAAGATTAAGTATGTCTGGAGAAGCTTCCAGTCAAATTGGTGGTTTTCATGAGTACAAGCCAACCTGGGTTTGCTTTTTATTTATCAACAGCAATGACAAAATTTTTTTCTAGGAGTAGCATTGGTTTTGAGACTCTCTTAAGCTAATAGAAAAAAAAACCCTCCAGTAACTAATAAAAATTCTAATATGATACAATTTATATGAATAATTTGGTAGAATATAGTAGGACAGTCTCCAGAGGTTTACATATCCAAGGATCAGATTTACAGCATATAGTACAGCAACATGCTTCTTAATTAACCATTATGTTTTCTAATCTTTCATGTTTTAAGAGTAAAATGTCAGGACATTTTTGTGATTTCCTCTAACTAGTAAGACAGGAGGAAGGTTCTTTGTGAGGATTTCCAACCAAGCCATATACAACAAATCCGATATAGATCCTTTTCTTGCCACTGGAAGGCTCCTAATGGCAGAGAAGACAAAAGACGAAGATGAGAATTACTAACACAATAACCTTTCTAGCATTTCTGAACTATTTAATAACCAGTGGCCTGAAATTTTTACACCCTTTTCCCCAATGAAGGCACTGGAATCGTTTTGAATATAGACATTAAACTGATGTATTTCTCAGTTTATACAAATAACTATAAACCAGAGAAATAGGCTTAGGTATTGCAAAGACAGAACAAAAATATAGATAGAACATATTTTCCAGAAGTTTAAAGTTTTTGTATTTGGGGGAAACCTCAGGAACTGGCTGTTGAGATCCTACCATACAATTTAGCAGACCATTTTGATTTTGTATGAATAAGCGGGTAGCTAGCCAGGTCTAGGTGAACTGGAATTCTTGACAACTGTGCAATTTAATGTTATCTCTTTACCTGTCAGTCTGAAACACCCACCTTCCCAGGATGTACCTGTGTCTCATCCAGGGCCAAAAAGGAGAAGATGCCATGCTTACTTCATGGATATTAACCTCCACATAGGGGTGCCATAAAATGCCCAGATGGCTTCATGCTTGTTGAGCTCCCACCCCGCTTACTTCTTCAGTTAAGGCAACATCCCCTAACTCATACAGGAGAGAGCCCCTTTTTTGCCTGAATGCAGTTAGGGGTGCTATTTAGGCTTTTTCTCCCAACCAACTCTCTGATCCACTCATGATATATATTTCTCCATGTAGCGTAGGCCACACACACACGTGAATATGTTTATTCTGTCACCTTTTAAATAAATTCTGTTCTTACTCTGTGCACATATAAATGCTCATCTCTGTGAGGAACAAGATCCTGGGTTGAAAATTAAGGTTCCAGGCCGGCACCGCGGCTCAATAGGTTAATCCTCTGCCTGCAGCGCCGGCACCCCGGGTTCTAGTCCCAGCTGGGGCACCAGATTCTTTCCCGGTTGCTCTTCTTCCAGTCCAGCTCTCAGCTGTGGCCCGGGAGGGCAGTGGAGAATGGCCCAAGTGCTTGGGCCCTGCACCCGCATGGGAGACCAGGAGGAAGCACCTGGCATTGGCAATTTCGGGGGTGAACCAACGGAAAGGAAGACCTTTCTCTCTGTCTCTCACTGTCTAAATCTGCATGTCAAAAAAAATTTAAGGTTACAGGCCTGATCAATTTTAAGAGTATAACATTTTAGATGGACAACCTTCCAGTCCAGGCCATGCTTGAAGACACATTTTTCTTCATACATAGCAGTCAGATTATGAGGTATAAATGCAAAATAGTTGGAAGGGTTTTCAGGTTTAGCTACCATTCTAAGTAGATGAACATGAATATTTTCAATAGTCACACAGCTAACATTTGTAGTGCCACAGGGTCAACAGTGAAAATAGAAAAGGCCATTGCCTTTTTCTCCCTCCCTGGCCTCTTCCAACACTGCAAAGAGCCTCATGAACCTGCAAGGGACACAGCAGCTCAGGAGCACCCACCCAAGGACAGGCCTGTGAATTTTGGTGATTAACGTGGGGCTGTCAGTAAGGAATTTCAGGATCTCAGTTAACTGGTGCACAGACTGGAAGGAAAAGCTGGGTTGTGGGTGGGCATGTGTCATTGGCCCCATGGGTATAGCATGTCTGGCAGAAAGTCCAAACCAGGCCCACTATAGCCTTGAGCTGCCATCATCGGGATTTCAGAGTAGTATTGACCTTCCTTCACTAAAATCCCTTGTGTTCAAAAAAAAAAAAAAAAGCTATTCACCTGAAAAGTCATGAGATTTAAAAACTGATTAACCCATTTTCACTAAAATTTCTCTCCACCATTCCTAAATGCCTGCAATGATACTTACAGGACAATGAGATTAGCAGCTCTCGAGTGCTCCTGCAAGAGTTCATTCAGTCGAACTTGGCGGTAACTCTGTGGACAACATCAGAATTAGCTGAGTGTAGTTCTCCCAGAATTATGAATAAGAATTTATTTTCTTCCTTCAAGTCACAGAGAGAGAACCTTATTTAGGCTTGGAAGCTTACAGTGCTTTAAAGCCTCACAAGAAATTTTAGAAGTGTAAATAAGGCCATATTTTCATTGTGTTATAGTAGCTTATTAAATTCTAGGATGGGGGAGAGAAGCAAACAACTTGAATAACTATAAAAAGAAAACACGAATGGCTAGTTTTAGGAAATAAGTTTTTGGTTAAAGAAAACTGATCAAATCTTGATACCAATTTGATATCCTAAGAACATAGACCATATCCTAGGCTACCTTTCCAGTAGCTCTGTAAATGTTTTTTCAGTACAGTAGACTGGTTTTGATGAAAAAGCCATCAGAAGACTCACTTGGAAAAATAACTGTTTTGCAGTGGTGAGAGTAACATTTATTGTTACATTTCACTGGTTTAGAAAATGAGACTCAGATGTGTGATTTGCTCAATTATACAAGTCTTTGTAAGAACTAGACAGCTTGTTATACACAGAGCTTGATTCTAATTTGTAAAATTTTTTAACTAAATGTGAAAAGCTTTTAGTATTTCTTACTTTTAATTTTTCCAAATTGAGCTCCTTGTGTAGTTTATTTAGATTTTGTAGTTTACAAGTTCCTGTGGTCCCTTGACTTTAATGTGCAATTCAGAGGTCAGTTCTACCTCATTTTCACTTTCCTCACTATCAGCGACTTCATTCAGCTCAGGCTGGAAGAAGGTAACTTCCATCTTTCTGGGCTCTCTAGCTCACCATTTTATATCCATCTTACAATATGCGCTAGATCCCACTTTCATATGCACTGTTCCAATCACATCATATATTTCCTCAGATATCTTTGTTAGTTTTCAAAGTATCTTCATGACGTCAGAACTCTTTATTATTGTACTCAATTGTGAGTCAATCTACCCTTATCTACTTTTCACATATATTGAACTAAATTATTTTAGATTGATAGATCTGTCATATGTTCTTTAAATCTGAAAGGAGAGTTAATAATATGTACTTTAAAACAATTTCAACTTTAGAGAATATAATGAACACTGTTTTCTAAATCCTCATATACAACAATGTGATTGAAAAGCACTTGAAAAATGTGGAAACTCTGGATCTTGAATAATGCAATTCAATAATAGTTACATTACTTCTTGATCTTTAAATCAAGAGCCAGTTAGATAGCAAAGTAAAAAATTAAGGAAGACAAGTTCCTTACCTTTTCCTTGACTGCTTCCAGTTCTGCATCTGTAATTTTCCATGGAGTTTCTCTTTTTAATTTCTCAGCGGTAGTTAAATCTTTGCAGCTTTCATGGAGCCGATATGGTTCAATCATCTCTTCAAAGACTTTCCAGCTGAAATTGGAATTATAAAGGAGGCCTCACAGTGGGAAACTAACTCATTATTTCATGGATACTCCAGGTATGACTGGCTCTGCTGGCTGTGGAATCAGAACTGAATGTCATGCAAATCTTTTAAGACTTATCTTTGCAGGGCACTTACTGTGAGTAAAACCATGGGTATAGTACTCCCTTTCCAAGGAAAGGCTTTAATGCATTTGAGGCCTTGTTAGCCTGGTAGGTATTAGATCTTCAATATTAAGGCACAAACACACAGGTAGTAATTGTTCTGCACAGTATAGTCAAAGACATAGTTGTAGACACTTTAGTCTATAAGTGAATTTTCATCTATATATTAAACAGACTCTATGGGAAACATTCATAAAGAATGAAGATGAACTAGACTCCTTGGGAGCAGGGCAACTCTCATTTTTGTCCACATGGCAACTCCCACTCACAGCCAGATGCAGAGGGCAGGTAGCAGGAGCATGCCAAGGGCTCCCCCAGTCTTCATGGTTCTGAAAAATTTGGATGTTTACTGCAAATAATGCTGTTTTTATCTTTCTCACGTTTGAAGTTGCTGCCTGAGAGTTTTGAATGACTATTATTCAGGTGTGTGTTAAGGAAAGAACAAAAATCAGTGATATTTTAATGGCTGAAATTCTGTGGCATTGAGGAAAAAACTAAAAGTAGCATTTAAGAGCTATAGAACATTTTAATAATTGCTATAAATTTTCATTCTTGTCTTACATAACACTCATCAGATTTATTTTTAAAGCAATAGCACAAAGCAAAGCTTATAATTTATGGCAGTGGTTGTCTTCAACATGCCACTTTAAGAAGATCTCAAGTATGAACTCTTTTCTTTGGCTTTATTATAATGTGTCTTACTCATAATTTAGTAACTTTGGAATGAGTGATAATTAGAATCCATATGCTTTTAGGTTAAGAATTAAAATTTGAAGCAATGGGTTCAATTATCTCATCAGTTGGCTTGATTTAAGATTTGTAGTTGAGAGTGCAGAGATTACAAAGGACGAAGATTGTCCTTACCAGTGAACCTTTGTTAACGGACTGAAGAGCCACTTAATGCAGTAGACTTCTATTGTATTGATTTATTTAGAGAGCTGAAGACAGGAAAGAAATCATACTGATGTGCCCTATTATTCTTTCAGCCATTCAATACTTTTATTTGCTATTACTTTGAACAGTGTCATGACTTAGGATACCTTTGGCAGTGGTTATTAAGATGGAAGGGTGCTGGCCTTGGGGAGAAGAGCCTGTGTTCTTGCTCTAGCTTTTCCATTGTCCTCCTTGGCCTGGATAACCTTGCCTATAGAGGATGAGTAACAAAGGCTGTTGGGAGCTGTCTGAAAGTCATGGTAATGATTTGGATGACAGTGTTCCAAAAAGTGTGTAGTCACTTTACTGAACACTCAAAGGATGGAGGATTGGGAGACTCTGTGTTTAAGCTCTACATACATTTATTTCAATCAAGATGAGCATTTCTTTGCATCTCAGCCAAGATCTCTGTTAGAAACAGTACAGAAATAGTTTCCCAAGAAACAGAAGGTGGAATGGAGGTTTCTGGGTATTTCCTCAGCATCCATACTATGCTTTTACCATTGTCATTTGAGTAGGGATGACTCTGTTCCCAACATTAGCTAGAAAGTACAATGCTAAGTCTAACACAGTGATTGGCCAGGATGGGCACATAATCAGCCAGGTTTGAACTGATAAGCACCCAATGATATGCTGACCATAGTAAATGGTTCAGGGCATAGGTCTGTGCAACTTTAGTGGAACCCAGGACCTGAGTTCAATGACTGGGGAACAAACAATCTTTCTCTCCTACTGAACAGACATGAGCAACTTTGTAGTCCTGGTTGTTGTTGGCAGTCATCTAGCTTTTATAAATGAAATCAATCTTGATTGATCATTTCATAATGAAAGGTAGAATATGGAGATTGAAAGATAACTCTTGATGATAAAATTAACCTTTTAGATCAAGTTTAGCCTAAAAGCCAAGCCATGTTTGTATTTTTTAGTTATGTAGGAGAATAATTTACATCATCTGAGTCACTGTGCATTAGGTTTTCTTTTATTTGCAATTGAAATATGCTAAGTGACACAGTAGGTTATAATGAGACTGCCTTTGTCCATTCCTCTTCTTTGATCTCTTATTGCTCCTTGTCTATGCCCATTCTTGATTTCTTCATCACGGGGCTCATCCCTGAGCTGGTTGTTTTCCATCCTTCTGGCTAGGTGATTCTAAGGTAGTTAAAATTTCTATTTTGAGTCTCACTAAATCTGAGTTTTCTTATAAATATTTGTATACATTTCCAGAATAAATCAAACAGTACATGATATTAAATATAAATGAAAATTCAATTTTAAAAATTAACTAATAGCTTCCTTGCTTTCTTATCCTTCTTCCTTACAGCAAAGTTTCTAAATTTTTTAATTGCATAAACTTTACCTCCAGTTCACTAAGATTTCTTCTTTCAAAATAATGTGCTGGAGTTGTTTTTGTGATTACTGCAGCATCTTTAAACTAAATCACTTATCTAATTGCTCCTAGTCTCTCTTTGATTTTCATATAAAGATTGTTGTCTTTTTGGCCTATGGCTTTTAATTCAGCATATACAATAAAAAGTAGAATTTAACCACAAGAGCTTTTTAGTTTCTCCTAGCTCAATTATTTTCTCATTAACTTTGCTTTTGTACTCCCTTTCACCCTTGCCCTACCATATTTATAGATAATGTTTCTATGATAAAATGCCTCCATCAAGACTTGCTGATATTTTATGAGTAGTTGAAAGATTTACTAAAGGCAATTTAAGGGCATTTAACATTAGTCTCCAACATGGAAATCACTGACAAATTATTTTTCCACATGCATATAGCCTGATGAATAGTGACCAGGGGATAGTTGTTAATGGTGGATAAGGGATGTCTGGTCATGAAGGTATATGTGAGAGCTGAAACAGAGCCAGTTGTTAATCTCTAAGTCACAGTCTCTGTGCTCTGGCTGCATTAACCCAAAGAAAGAGTTCTCTTTAAAACACGCAGAGCAGTTGCCTTCTTTAGGTTATCAAAAACATACCATATGTGCTACCAATGGCCACATGTGACATAGGAATAGTTATTGCCAACACTGGATGTTTCGCTGTTTCATAAAGTACTATGGCATTAGTTTTGGCAGAAGGCTACAGAGAGGAGGGTGGGTCCTCCAGCACATCCCTTCAAAGGGGTGGCTTCTTTTCCTTGCACTAGGGTACATTAGCTGCAAGTATTCTTCTTCTTTTTAAAGATTTCATTTATTTATTTGAATGGCAGAGTTACAGAGAGAAAAGGAGAGAACGAGAGATAGATCTTCTATCCACTAGTTCACTCCCCAAATGGCTGCAATGGCCAGGGCTGGGCCAGGGTGAAGCCAGGAACCAGGAGCTTCCTCCAGGTCTCCCATGTGGATTCAGGGGCCCAAGCTCTTGGGCCATTTTCCACTGCCTTCCCAGGCAAATTAGCAGGGAACTGGACCTGAAGTAGGGCAACCAGGACTGGAACTGGTACCCATATGGGATGTTGGCATTGCAGACAGCAGCTCAGCCCGAGATGTCACAGCGCCGGCCCCACAAGTATTTTATTTCAGTAGAGATGGAATTGTCCCCCTCTGCATCTTCCTCAAGATCTTGAAATGGCTGAGAGAACATCTCTTCAAAATTTTGAAAATAAATTCATTTATTTCTTGAGGGAGGGAATGAATTCTCCTTATGATAGGATGATGAGAATATGTGAGATTTAGATACCAAGACAAAAGCAAAAAAAAAAAAAAATGCCTTTCATACTATTGCAGCAAGGTACCATGGGACAAAGGTCAGGGTGGTAAGATGAAGAGGCCCTGACTTTGACAGATACTCAAAAGATGAAAAGGTTTAAGTTAATGGAAAAGGAGGTACCTCAACATCCTCGGTGATGAACAAGAGAGAAAGAACGGATATTAAGATGGTGACCATGGCAGCTGGACAGAAACAAGTAAGAAAGAAAGGGAAGGAAACAAGGGCTTGGTAGAGCAAACCAGATTGATGAGTAAAGAAATAGAGGAATTTAGGAACACATTTATAAGCAAAGATAGTCCTTAGCTACTGATGAGATGAACAACAGCAATAAGCATTTGCCTGCAAGATGTGGGTGACTAATTTGTGTCCTGGCTTATGAACTCCAAAACCAGTAGGAATCATAGTGAATAGCCTCTAGGCAATAGAGAATGGCCCAGTTTTGCAGATTACTGGTAGGGTTGACTCGGCTACTAAGGGGCACGTACTAAGGAATTGTTGGGCCTTCTGTATTATGAAAGAGAATGCATTCCTTAGAATTAGAGCCATAACATGAACCTGGTTGATTACATCACTGCAAATGCCAAGGGGCAATGACTCAGGGAATTAGAATTCTTCTGATGAAAAGTGGAAAGCTACCAGATATTATTGTATGATAACCTGGTTCATATAAGACTGTTAATTCTATTTACCAAGGAGATTTATAAATGTAGTCTTAATTTTTCTTAAGTATTTGTAATTGTAGAAATATAATGGAAGGCATTAGAAGTATATATGATATAAGGAAATATCACAAAGTAATAACCAGGTTTACCCTGTCAATTGTTGCCTTCTTATCACAGTGAAAGTGTTTAGTAAAGCCATTTTAACTGAACCATAGCCTTGGAGGAATCATGAGTACCTTCAAAGAATGTGAATTTTGTCTGGTCAATAAGACTGTATCTTAAATATGAATGATTTTCAACAAGGTGTTAAGTTTATATAGGATAATAAAAAAATCCAAAGAAGGGAAGAAGCAAAAAGACTTGAGGATTGTAGAATTATAATCCATCAAGAATTGCAAGAGGAAGGAGAAATGGTGGACAACAGAATAGGGAAAATGTCCAACAGAGCAGTAAGGATGTATGGCATTCTGGAGACTTTGTATTTCTGTGCACTGCCCCGGAGGCCCTACTCTTCACCCAATCAAATGTACAGGCCAGCACTGTGACACAGCGCGTTAAAGCTCTGGTGTGAAACACTGGTGTCCCATATGGGCACCAGTTCTAGCCCTGGCTGCTCCTCTTCCAATCCAGCTCTCTGCTATGGCCTGGGAAAGCAGTAGAAGACAGCCCAAGTCCGTGGGCCCCTTCACCCACGTGGGAGACCAGGAAGAAGCTCCTGGCTCCTGACTTCAGATCAGCTCAGCTCCAGCCATTGAGCCATCTGGGGAGTGAACCAGTGGATAGAAGACCACTCTCTCTGTCTCTACCTCTCTCTGTAACTCTTTCAAATAAATAAAATAAATCTTTAAAAAAATTAAATGTACATAATTATATCTAAATGTAAAAGTAGATACGATTTGGTCTACAAACTTGGGCAACATTTTATAATTGTTAGATTAGACTCTAAGTTGTTCATTAAATTTACAATTAGCTAGGATTTCCACACAATCTTCTTGCAACTTTGGTATTTCCTATGAAGATCTACCCTACAAATGGGTTTCAAATACCATTGTTGTGAATTGAACATTTGTGTCCCTCCAAATTTCATATTTTGAAGTGTTAACCCGATGGTATTTGGAAATGGGGCCTTTGGGTGGTATTTACATTTAGATACGGTCATGAGGGTGGGCCCCTGAGGGGATTAGGATATTTTTAAGAAGAGAAAGGGGGCTGGCGCCTTGGCTCACTAGGCTAATCCTCTGCCTGTGGTACCGGCACCCCGGGTTCTAGTCCCAGTTGGGGCGCCGGATTCTGTCCCAGTTGCTCCTCTTCTAGTCCAGCTCTCTGCTGTGGTGTGGGAGGGCAATGGAGGATGGCCCAAGTGCTTAGGCCCTGCACCCGAATGGGAGACCAGAAGGAAGCACCTGGCTCCTGGCTTTGGATTGGCGCAGCACGCCGGCCGTAGTGGCCATTTGTGGGGTGAACCAACAGAATGAAGACCTTTCTCTCTGTCTCTCTCTCTCTCTCTCTAACTCTGCCTGTTTAAAAAAAAAAAAAGAAGAAGAAGAAGAAGAGGAGGAGGAGAAAGGGATCACACCTCTACCATGTGAGGAGGTGGCCATTTGCAAACCAGGAAGATGGCCCTCAAAGGCCTGAATCAGTCAGCACCTCTATTTTGGACTTGCTAGTCTTCAGAATTTAAAGAGATGTCTTATTTAAGCCACCCAGCTTTTGGTATTTTTTTAGCAGCCTGATGAAGATGATAGTGGAGTTGATGATAACTCAAGAGAGTTAAAATGATATTGTTCCAAAAATATTTACTTAAACTTTTTTCAAAAAATTATTTATTTGGGAGTTGGGGCAGGGGTTGGTGTAGGAAAGAGAACAAGAAAGTGAGAGAGCTCCCATCTGCTGGTTCACCACATAAATGCCCACAGTAGCCTAGGGGTTAAAGCTAAGAGCTAAAGTTGGGATTTGGAAACTCAATCCAGATATCATCCATGGATGTCAGGGACCCAACTAATTGAGCCATCACATTCTGCCTCCCAGATGCATATTAGAAGAAACATGAACTTGAGAAACAGAGCTAGAAATTGAACCTACACACTTTAATGTGGGATATGGGTGTTCTAACCAGTGGCTTAACCACTAGGCCACATACCTGCCCCCACATTTTAAAGGTATTTAAAATTTTTATTTATTTATTTGAAAGGCAGAGATATACAGAGAGAGAAAAAAAAACAGAAAGACAGAGATCTTCAATATGCTGGCTTACTTTTCAAGTACCCACAGCAGGTGGGGCTGGTCCAGGCCAAATCCAGGAACCCAAAACTCAGTTCAGGTCTCCCATGTGGGTGGCAGGGACTGAAGTACTTGATCCTTCATCTGTTACTTCCCAAGGTATGCATTACTAGGAAGCCAGAATTAAAAGCAGGGCTGGGACTCTAACCCAGGCACTCTGATTGGGATGTGAGCATCCCAAGGAGCATCTTAATCAATGCACCAAACACTGGCCCTTTGAGGATAATAAATGAATATTACAATTATATCATTTTCTTTTGGAACCAATACATTTCTTTTCCAGGCTTCAGATAGTTTTAGAAATCCTTCTCTCTTATGAGCTTTGGCTCATAAGTCTTAAGCTGGGCCCTTCATGCCTAGAAGCTAAAATGGTCCTGGAGGGTTGGTACTGTCATTGTGCCGAGAAAACACAAGCTGTTTATACATCTTCTCCATCAGAACTCCCCACCCAAGATGCCTCACCAGTAATACTGAGTAGGAAACTAACCTTGACTGCTCAAGTCAGAACAGTGTGACCTTGTGCTTCCTGGTACTCTTGTCACTTTAGGGATCAAGAATAGGAAAGGGAATTCTATTGTGTGACACACCAACCTGTGTTTCAACAACTTTCCTTCCAAGCTTAACTTTATCATAAAGCCTAAGCCTTTTCTTTTTATTGGAATGTACTTGTTAGTTCTTTGTCATGATTACTTGAAGGCTTTTATTAAATTCTATCAAGAAGTCACTGTAGTAAATACATAACATTTTTATTCTTTGATAATCAACACCAAAGAGAATGAGAGATTACTGTGGTTAATCAATGGATCTTGTTAAACATTTCATACCTCTCCTTGTTGGGCTTAATGTTGATATCACCAATGATGTGGATGTCTGCAAATTTTATCCTGAATTTGCTCAAAAGAGAAGCCATTCTGAAAATGGAAGAGAAAAACACTTCATCATTGTGTATTTAACTATTTTCAATCAAAGATGTTTTGTGTTTGAGTTAAGATATCAAAAGCAATCATGCCTTATTTCAGCTTAGTTTTAAGACAGGCTTTATGGTTAGTGTTTGATTTTCATTACCATACTTGTTGGGCACATTAAATGTAGACCAAACTATTCCACTGCAAGTGTAAAGAAACTCCTGTAAGCACAGAGAGTAGAAACAGTAAATCTAACTGCATTCATGTGCCAGGGAAGATGATGCAAAGCCATGCACATTCACTTATTATTTAAAGGAAAGCCAGTAAATCTTAATATTCATTGACTACTATCTAGCTGATAATTTTTATAGTCACTGACAAATCACTGACAAACTAGTAATTATCATACATTACATGGTTATATGTTGGAAGTCTTTATCCTAACAACTTATAATTGTGATATGATTTCAGGTTTATGGGAAAGTTGCAAGTATAGTGTGAGTAACTCCCAACATCACCAGTTGTTTGTATTTTGTCCTGTTAGACTTGTCATTCTCTTTGTATCTCTCTTAATCTGCTGATTTCCTCCATTTTTGTATCTATTTATCTATCTATCCAACTTTAAAGTATCTTGCAGATATCAGGCCTCTTCACCCTTAAATATTTTGGTGAACATTTCCTAAGAACAAGGATATTCTCTTATACCAATAGAGTACAATTTGAGAAATTAAAACATTCAACATTTATGTCATACTATTATCTAATCTACAAACTATCTTCAAATTTTATCAATTGTCTGCAAAAGATACCAGGGTCTTTAAGAAATATAAATTATTATAAACATGTTATTTTCAATTTCACCATGATTCTTTATGAGAAATTAAATATATATGATAAAATATATGAATATTGCATTGCTGCAACTAAAATAATATATTTACATACTCATTAATACATAAGTATATATTTATATGCAGTTACAACTTCCTGAGAAAAGAGAAAATATCCAAAATTACTTAATAAAAGTCTGTCATTGTTTTGTGATTTCTGGACGACAGAGGGCTCAGGACTACAGTATATCACAATGGACCAAGAGCTGCTACAGAGTGAGTCTCCAGATTTCCACCAGAGCCTCCTGGATATGCCATGTTCTGGGCATGCTTATTATTCTTAGGGCCACACATTTGCTCCCAATGGTAGATGAATGAAATAGACACAGACTTAGAATGAGGAAACTTTTCCAAACTGTACACAAGCAACTGAGGATCAGATGTATTTTTTGACTGTTGTGGACTCTTGCAACCCCTTGGTAGCAGGGCTGGTGCACCCAAGACTTATCTCTCCATCTAGTTCTTCGCTATTCTAAGAGTGACTGCCATGAATTAGCAGATTTAGATCCCACACATGAACACAAATTTGTTCATGCTCTTCCTTTCTTGAATGTGTTTATTCATCAGAACAGAACACACATTATACAAGGTGGGGTGACACTCAACTTTCTTTTTGAAAGCATTTGTGGCAGAAGATAGGAGGACTTGAAGATAATGATTAGAAAAATTATGCAAATAGTTTATTGAAGAGAAAACCAAGTAAACATGTGTCCCATTATGGTGGGTGTGTCTTTCCATCTAGTTTGCCCTAAAAATTTCTCAAGAATTAAAGCATTAAGGCAACAAACATCTGAAATAACCTAACACAGGAGTGGTAAGCTACTTACGCGATTTTTTCTTCTTCAATGCGATTAATCTTCCCTCCAACATAGATTCTTAATTTACAGTCTTTCCATTTTTTTCTGAGAGTCAAGATATAGGGGATAAGGAGTGTTAACCCTGCAATAAAGAGTAAGTGATGACAGAAAGGATGAGTGAATCTAACAAAGAACACGAATAACTATGTATCTATTTATTCTCATAGTCATAGTTCTTAAATAATTTACAAGTTTTTGAGAATATAGAAGGATTATTCTTTAACTGGCATTGTTTTCATATACCACCCCATGTACTTTGTTAAGTTTCTCAGAACAGAAATTCTACTCCCTAGGGTATATTCTGGAAGCTTTACCTCCATCATCAAACAACCACCAAACATCAATTGTGCCTTTTCCTTGTTTCTTTTTAAATTGAGTGCTGGCTTCCACCAGTTTCTGGTTGAACTCTCCCACATGCATTGACTGGATTGTGTTAATGCTGCTATCTGAAAGAGAAAGTGATACATCTATTTGTCTTTTGAGGATAGAAGCAATATAACTTTCCAATAAATCTATTGATGAAAATAGAGGAAGAGTCATGAATCCATGTTTTTTATCTCTGTGAAGAAAAAGGACAAATCTCACATGAATTTAGATAACCTCAAATAGTTAAATTGGTTTCATGGTTACAATTTTCCTTACAAAGCAGTGGATTATTTTCAGATCCTTCATAATCTGTCTCAGATTAGAACTATTTTTTATGCATACAATAGTACCTAATAATCTAATACAATAACCAAAGTATTCCAATTTTCCTAAATCTCAGATATAAGCCAACTTAATATTTTCAGTTTTTTTGTGACAGAAGATGTAGTGATTGGTTTTCTGGAAATACACAATAGGATCAGATGTATTTTTAACAAAAAAGTTATTTATTTGAAAGAGTGGCAGAGAGAGAGAGAGAGAGAGATCTTCCATCCATTTGTTCACTTTCCAAATGGCCATAATAGTGGGACCAGGCCAATATGAAGCTTGGAGCCAGGAACACCATCCTGGTCTTCCATGTGGATGGCAGGGGTCCAAGTACTTGGACCATCTTCCACAGCTTTGCTAGGAACATTATCAGGTAGCTGGATGGCTGCTCCAATATGGGATACCAGCATCACAGGATGTGGCTTAACCTGCTGTGCCACAACACAGACCCAGAAGTGTTCTTATGTTAGAATTTATTCATTCAAGCACAGTTTTAGTATAGATTCCATGAAAGTATGGTTTATAAAATTTTTCAGAGACTATGTACAATTTGAGTTCCCTATGATTATTTGGTCCTGTGGTCGGCCTGGCTTACTCCTCTTTCCTCTTCTCTCCTCTCCTCTCCTCTCCTCTCCTCTCCTCTCCTCTCCTCTCCTCTCCTCTTCTTTCCTTTCCTTTCCTTCTTTCCTTCCTTCCTCCCTTCCTTCCTTCCTTCCTTCCTTCCTTCCTTCCTTCCTTCCTTCCTTCTTTCCTTCCTCTCTCTCTCTCTCCCTCTCTCCCTCTCTCTTTCTTTAAGTTTTCTTTATTCATCTGAAAGGCAGAGTTACACACAAAGAATGAGAGAGAGAGACAGGGAAAGAGAAAGATCTTCCCTCTGCTGGTTCACCTCCAACCCCACTCCCACCCCACTGCACCCCTCCCCCCGCTACCCCACAAATGGCCACAATGGCTTAGGCTGGGCTAGGCCGAAGTCAGAAGTCTGAAACTCCATCTAGGTCTTCCCTGTGGATGGCAGGGGCGCAAGCACTTGGGCCATCTTCTGTTGTTTTCCCGGGTGCATTAGCAGGGAGCCACACTGGAAGTGGAGCAGCTGGGAACTCCTATGCGAGGTTGGAGCTGGGGCTCCTATGCGAGGTTGGAGCTTAACTTGTGTTACAATGATAGCCCCTCCTGTTTTATCTTCAAGAAATCTTATGAAGCTAAGGTAAAGCCAGTTGAGCTGTTTGAATATTTTTGAATGAGAGGGAAAAAAAAAATCCAGGGATAGGTATTTGGCTCAGTGGTTAAGGCACTAGACTGGGAAACCTGCATGCCCTATTGGGGTGCCTGGATTTGAGTCCTGACTCTATCCCAGCTCCAACTTCCTGCTAATGGATACTCTGAGAGACAGCAGGGCTGTCTGAGATGGCTCAGTTTGTTGGGTCTGTACCACCCGTGTGGGAGACCTGGATTGGGTTCCCAGTTCTCAGCTTCAGCCTAACCCAGTCCTGGGCATTGTAGGCATTTGGGGAATGAACCAGCACAGGGGAGCTCTGTCTGTCTCTCTGTATGCATGTCCTGTCTATTTCTATTCTCTCTAACTTTGAAATAAATCTTTAAAAAGAAAGGAAAATCCAGAAAATATTGAAAGAAAAACTATCCTTACTTCGGTTCTAATTAAGAGTGGATATAAGGTTGGCGCCACGGCTCACTAGGCTAATCCTTCGCCTGCGGCACCGGCACCCCAGGTTCTAGTCCCGGTTGGGGCGCCGGTTCTGTCCCTATTGCTCCTCTTCCAGTCCAGCTCTATGCTGTGGCCTGGGAGTACAGTGGAGGATGGCCCAAGTGCCTGGGCCCTGTACCTGCATGGGAGACCAGGAGGAAGCATCTGGCTCCTGGCTTCAGATCAGTGCAGTGGGCCGGCCGCAACGTGAAGTGGTGGCCACTTGGGTGGTGAACCAACAGAAAAAGGAAGACCTTTCTCTCTCTCTCTCTCTCACTGTCTAACTCTGCCTGTCAAAAAAAAAAAAAAAAAGAGTGGATATCAAATACTTTAAAAATTTTAATGCAATTTCCAGCCTAACATGGGTACAATGAAAGTGTACCAGGGAACTAGGCCAATGTTTGAGAGGCCCTTGTCCCTCTCTGCTAGTAGGTTTTCTTTGCCACACTATATATATTATATCTCACTTCTGTGTCTTTGGAAGCTGTGATTTCATTGCTCTGTTTCAAAGAGGTGGTGTCAATGTAGTGCTTGGAGTAGAGCTGACAGCCTCTTCAGCGCTTCCTCTCTGATCTCCGGGGTTCTGAAGATGCTTTGTTCTGTCTGTTGCTGTTTCCATGTTTTGGGCCTGTCAGTTCTGAAGCAATTATCTTGTATTGTTTTTCTATTGCTAGGACTGCTGAGGGAGAAAGTAAATTTATTTGCAAAATGGACCAAACTCTGCCCTCACTTACAAGCAAATCAAAAAGCATCCCCAGGACTCTGATGAGTGCCTAGGGGCAGGGTTGGTCTTGATCTAGAACTCCAAAGAGCTGTCAGCCAGAGCAGTGAATGGGCCCACTTTAGAGCTGTGTTTGAACTTTTAGATACTGAAAATAGCACATAACATTATTTTGCTTTTCTGAAGAATGAGACATGCTGAATTTCAGAATACATTTTTTTTTCCCAAGCAAGTATTGTGACGCAGAAACAGGCTTCCAGAATATATAACAAATCCTGCTTTCTTTAATAAGAACATAAATGCTCCCCGCCTCCCCATTACATAGAGAATAGCATTTGCCTATGCTTTTTTGAGGTTTCCCTTGTCTTTTCATATTGCACCACTTAATAGGGCAGATTTAATGGTCAGCTAACTTTTCTCACAAATAAAACAATAAAATGGAATGGAAAGAAGACAGTAGTTAGTATTCAGAAGAGTCTTGTTCTCATTTTTGCACTCTCAAAGTCCTGATGTAGCTTCCCCTTTAGATTCAAACATATTTTCCTAGAAAATGTCATTTTAAGGTGAGCAGTAATTAGTAGGCTCTCCCAAAACCTATGGGATTCCTGGGAACTTGAGAGTATCTCTAATATTTGAAGTGGGAGAAATATGTGTATTTCACATCCTCTTCTGTAAATATATAAAAATGTTAAATTACAGGTGAGATTTTTTATCCCTGAGCTACAGCAGAAGAACAAGCAAACTGAACCAATACAATTACTGGGTAGGAAATGGCCTCTTTGAAGCATTGGCCACCATCATTCTAGACTGGAAGCCTGCTAAATTTCAATTTGGATCTTGCTATTTGACTTGGAGACTCTTCAGAGAAGTGAACGTCCCCCAGTCTCACACTAGAGTATTACTTTATTTAACAAGATGACATTTGTGCCTGAAGTGCATGTTAACATTGTAGTTTTCTACCAGTAGAGGTCACTGTGGATTTTATTAAGCTCAAGTTGCACTATTTTTTGGAAAGAAAGCAATTTAAAAAAATCAGGTTTTGAATCAACTGTTTTTAAAACCCACAACACGCTCTCCCAGCCCTTGGTCCCTGTTTCTGGGATATATGCCAGACCCTCAGAGAAAAATGTACCACTCAAACAAAATCTATAGGAAATTAGTATTAATGAAGTTCTAAACCCAGCATTCTGGTGTGTGATAAAGACATTTTTGAAATTGGGGTTCAAGTTGGATCCCCTATTTACATATACTAGTCAATTTTTAAGTCCCCTGAATTTCTGCAAGATAAGAAAGATGTAAATTTAAAAGTTTGGGTACTGGTTCTTAAATGTTTATACCTTTTCTATCTTAACTAAGATATTTCTATTTTGTGGCAATTAATCTGCTTAAGCATTGTATGATTCCCAAACCAAATATGATGATTTTTTTTTCAAATATGATGATTTTAAAATAAAGTTTTTATAAAAAGATGGTACAAAGTACTTAAACATGTTTATCAATGTCAATGGTGTCTACTTCTTACTCAACCACGTACTTGAAATAAATCTTTCGGTCCCTTCCTACCCTGAATGCCCTCAACATCTTAGATGCTGACCTCTGACCCTTTACAGATGCTCAAATAATCACTTATCTTGTAGTCTTTCTTGTAGATTTGTAAAAGGTACTTACCTTTCTTGGGAGTTGGTTTAGTGATGTTCAGCTTGCCAACTTTCTTAAACAAGCCCCGGATACCTCCATTTCCTTCTTCACACTCATTATCTTTGATAGTGGCCTCCAATGCCAGTCTTTCCTGTTCTAATTTCTCTAATTCCTCTGATGGAAGAAGATAAAAATCACCTACTTAATTCAGACCCACAAGTTTCTAGGAACAATCTTGTAAACTCTAAGTATTTAAAATGATACATTTGTGAAGCAATGATGATTTATGAACAATGTGATTTTTTTCAGAATGATTATTTAAAAGTAATATATTTTAGTAAATTGTATTCGGAAAGTAGTAACAACTTGCTTAGAAAAAGAGCCCAATGTGTTAATTTATGATCCACGAAAAAAAGGGCAAAAAAGGCTGTATGATGCCACCCTTATTCACTACCATCCAAAAACATACCAACAAAAAACTTGACCCACTCTGTGTAATGATCTTGTGCACTCTTAGCTACTGATTTATGGACCCCAGTGACTGTCAGATGTTTTACATCTGGACGGGAGAGAAATGCAAAAGTGTGCTATCATGTATGAAGCCCACAGCAATGCCTCCTGAACTGAAATGAAACTAGAGTGCGAGCATTAAGGAAAGATAGCCAGGTCTTCTAAGAAACCCTGTGGTCTCTGAATACAAATTACAGTGAAACATATTCATCACCAATTCCTTCTATTAAGCAAAATACTTTGTTGGGAGGGGTGACCAAAGTCAAAGAAACTCAAAATCTGAGGTTTCTGTGGGTCAGAGTTCAAATCGCTAAAAGTGGGCTTATGACATTGGACTATGGAACAAAACTCACACTGTGCAAAGTCTCCTGCCCAAGGTTTAGACCCACTATCAAGCTTTAATGTTGTGTTTGGCTGTCTTTCACCTTTTCTGGATTCTGATTGTGACAAAAATTGTCTAGCTTCTATGTCATGCATTGAATCCCTCTTTGACCTCAACCTACATTGGATCAGGGCAAATACTTTTTTTTTTTTTTTAAAGATTTTTTTTTTTTTTTTGGACAGGCAGAGTGGACAGTGAGAGAGAGAGACAGAGAGAAAGGTCTTCCTTTTGCTGTTGGTTCACCCTCCAATGGCCGCTGGGGCCGGCGCGCTGCTGCTGGCGCACCGCGCTGATCTGAAGCCAGGAGCCAGGTGCTTCTCCTGGTCTCCCATGCGGGTGTGGGGCCCAAGGACCTGAGCCATCCTCCACGGCGCTCCCAGGCCACAGCAGAGAGCTGGCCTGGAACAGGGGCAACCGGGACAGAATCCGGCGCCCCGACCGGGACTAGGACCCAGTGTGTCGGCACCGCAGGTGGAGGATTAGCCTATTGAGCCGCGGCACCGGCTCAAAGATTTTTCTTATTTACTTGGAAGGCAGATTACAGAAAGAGAGAGAGAGTGAGCGAGCTTCGGTCCACTGGTTCACTCCCCTAATGGTTATAACCGCCAAAACTGGACTAGGCTGAAACCAGCAGCCAGGAACTCTATCTGGGTCCTCCTTGTGGGTGCAGGGACCCAAATGCTTGAGCCATCTTACACTGATTTCCCAGATGCATTAGCAGGGAGCTGGATTGGAAGTGGAGCCTCAAACCAGTGCCTATATGGGATGCTATCATTGCAGGTGGTGGCTTAACCTGCTGTGTCACAACGCCAGCCCCAAGGGTAAATACATTTTAAAAGCAGTCTTGTAACAGTGTTAAACTGGTGAGCCTTCTTGCTTACACTGGGGAAGGTGGCACTTTTGTCCAATTGCCTCATCTTATTGACCGCTGAGAACAGTGCCTGAGAAAATAAGCAATGTTCAGAGGGTAAAGGTAGAAAACCTACATTTGGTGTTCCAGAAACACTGGTAGGGCTTCTGTAAATGTCAGCCCCGGAAGCCTGTTGGCTTATCTATCTGTAAAGCTATACAAACTCTAGGTTTATCAATTATGTACTAACTAAGTCTGTCAGGACAACAACATCCCTAGACGATGCTCTTATTCAGCTACATGGAATTCTCTGGCCCCTTTCCAGGTCTTTGCAATTAATCTTTCTCCAGTGGCATGAGATTTAAGGTCAAATCGCCCATGTGATTTCCCCAAAGCTCCGAAGGTCCTCAAGATCAGCAGCTGTAGAAAATCTAAAAAATTAGACTGATCGTATTAAAGCTCGGACAGAAGTTTCTCACCCCTGACATTTAGGAATAAAGACAAGCTGCATTGCCCTGGGGGTCACACCAATTTTACTTCTGCTTCTGGCTCTATGTGACATTAGGCATGTCATTTACTTTCTCTGTGCCTCAGATTTCCCATCTGTAAAATGGAAAATTGTGCTCTTCTGTCTTCCCACTCTCTTAGCTTTGCAAAAATAATAAACAACTATTTCTGCATTGCACCTTGAAACTCCTTAGAGAATAAAGCGATGATTGCATTCTATAGTCAGTGTATTTATGCAACTTCTGGAAATGGGCCTAGCCATGTGAAGCAAATTGAGTATTTTGAGAAGCCTGGGAATCATTTTAGCAGTTTCTAGTGATCCCCTGCTTTTTGGGTGTCAGGGACTGTCCTGTATTTTATTCCTTCCCAAGCAACTCTGAGAAAGCTATTAATATTATCCCTATTTTGTAGATGAAGAAACTGAGGCTCAGAAAAGTTAAATAACTCTTCTGACACAACCTAGCAAGTTAACATGTTTTGAATGCAAGGAGGTCTGCTTGACTGTAAATCCTGTGTGCTCCTCACTAGGAAGATTTTGTAGCTGATTACCATTATTTCAGCATTGTTTTATTAAATTCCAGCTTTTCCACATCAGATGAACCTAAACAGGCTCGGGCCTACGGTGTAATGCCAAGTTAATCCCCCAAAATGATGACCCTTGGACATCTTACTTAAATGTTTGTTTATTTGTAAAGCAGAGAGACACAGAAACGTCATTTTAAAGGGAAGACACTAAAGATGTGGGTAGATGTGGGAAGCTGTCTTAGAGCAGCAGCACAGGCAGCTGGACTTTCTTATCTCTGCCCTGGGTGTCACACCATAGCTCTTAAGCCTTCAGGGGTGTTGCAGGGGGCGGGTAGATTTTTGCTAACTTCTTTAGGGACCACTACCAGGGTTGCCCTGGGGAGAGGGGTCTTTTCTCATTTTTTTTTTTTTGGCAGGCTTCAACACACCCTGTGATTAGCCATTAATTGCCATGCTCTTTGTCCTTTAGTTTGGACAAAGGCAGAAAAAAAGGATAAATCCTCTTTTGTAAAGAGAGTCAGCTGGCCGAGCAAGCTGGGAGCTGCTCCAACAATTTGCTTGCAGGTCTGTGCACAGCCCTTCCAGGACAGAGCAAACCGCAAAGTCCCAGGCTTGAGAGACAAAACCAAATTTTGCTTGAATGCTTCAGATTCAGCAGCTCCCTCAAAGAACATACAGACAGTGGCTGACAGAGAGTCTATTCTAAAAGCTGAAATCTGTTTGCTTTGCCATCTTGGGTTTCTAGGGTCCACACAGTGGTGTGATCCTTATCTCTGCAGTATTCTGTAAGTTCTTATTAGAGGTAATTCTTAATTAATCACTTGGTAGGTGATCTAAGGCCTCCTTCCATGCGCTCTCCTTTTCAAATTTCAGGGCTAAATAGAAATGATGTTTTAACTATCTGCTAGTCACAATTATCTGTGTGGTGTACTGCTTGATTCTGTTTGTGTGGGAAATTAAGAGTAGATTTTGTCAGGATGGGCATTTGGCTTAGCAGTGAAAGCGCCAGCATCCTATACTGAGGGCCTGGGTTTGCAGCAGTGATGGCTCAAGTGACAGGATTCCTGCCACCCATATGGGAGACTGGGGGACCGAGTTCTCACTCTGGCTTTGGCCCCAAGTGGGGGCTGTTGCAAGCATTTGGGATGTTAACTAGGAGATGAGAGCCTCCCCCCCAAATCTCTGCTTCTCAAATAAATTTTTAAAAATTCTTTAAAAACCGTCAGACATTACTTTCAACAGGAATACTGGCCATCTGGCTTGGAAAAGTCTACTGTTAGTCCACAAAGAGGAGTAAGCCATGGAAGTATCCAAGGGAGTATGAACTGATATTTGATTTCCACTGGGCTAACAATAAAAACCATTTCCCTGCCACCATCATTAGTATATTTTACATCTTTTTTTTTTTTTTTTTTGGACAGGCAGAGTGGACAGTAGAGGGAGACAGAGAGAAAGGTCTTCCTTTGCCGTTGGTTCACCCTCCAATGGCCGCCGCAGTAGGCGCACTGCGGCTGGCGCACCACGCTGTTCCAATGGCAGGAGCCAGGTGCTTCTCCTGGTCTCCCATGGGGTGCAGGGCCCAAGCACTTGGGCCATCCTCCACTGCACTCCCTGGCCATAGCAGAGAGCTGGCCTGGAAGAGGGGCAACCGGGACAGGATCGGTGCCCCGACCGGGACTAGAACCCGGTGTGCCGGCGCCGCAAGGCGGAGGATTAGCCTAGTGAGCCGCGGCGCCGGCCTATTTTACATCTTTTTAATACGAGAGGCAGAGAGAGAGTGTACATTCCTCTTTGCTGGTTCACTCCCCAGATACCGACAACAGCCTGAGGGGGGAGCAGCCAGGGACTGGAAACAAAAACCCTATCACTGCTACCTCCTGGGGTTTGCATTAGCAGGAAGCTGGAGTTATGAGCCAGAGGTGGGAATTGAAGTCAGATGCTCCAATGCAGGATGCAAGGGCTCAAGCTGCTGGCTTAACCACGAGACAAAATGTCCACCTCCATTTCATTTTTCATGTTCTGAAATTACAAAGCCCTTTCCATATATTATCTCATTTGAAACTAAGTGCAGATAGGGCTAGTGCTCCCACATTCTATTCCCCATTTATTATTTGGATCAGAAAGTAAAATGATTTGCTCATGGTTTCACAGTTAGTGACCCAAGTTTCCTGCTTATTCATCTCTACTCTTCTTCCTTGACATGCCCTGACTATAACATCTGCCTGTTAAAGGAGAACACAGCTGCATGTTTTTCAGAAACCATTCCTAGATTTCTTGATCAGAATTAATCTCTTCTGCATTTCTGTAATACTTTCATTCTAGTAATTATAACTCTATGAGAAGGAATAGAGTCTTGAGCTATGTTTTGTAACATTCATTGTAGACTGCAAATTCTTGGAGAGCAGAGCTTCTGTCATATTTCATTAACACAATTGTGCATTTACTGTGTGCCAAGTTCAATGCCAAATACTTTGCATCCACCATATCCTTTAAACAACAAATCTGCTTGATAGGGACTATACTTATTTCCATTTGAAAGTGTGACCAGGGCTGGCATTGTGGTAGAGTAGGTAAAGCTGCTACCTGTGATGCCAGCATCTCCTACAGGTGCTGGTTCATGTCCTGGCTGCTCCACTTTTGATCCAGCTTCCTGCTAATGACCTGAGAAAAACAGTGCAAGATGGCTGAAGAACTTGGGCTTTGGCACCAACGTGGGAGACCTGGATAGAGCTCTTGGCTCCAGGCTTTGGCCTGGCCCAACCCTGGCCTTTGGGGCCATCTGGGGAGTGAACCAGTGGATGGAAGAACCCTCTCCCCCATCTCTGCCTCTCTCTGTAACTCTGACTTTCAAAATAACTAAATAAATCTAACAATTAAAATTAAAAAAGAAAAAGAAAATGTGACCAATTGAAACACAGAGAAGAGAAGTAACTTGATCAAGATCACACAGTCAGAAAGTGTCAAAATCTGAACCCGGGTCTATCTATTCCAAAGTGTGTGTATGTTGGGCTTCATATATACTTTCTCACATTCTTAGCTCTCCCTGCTAGCATCTGGGCCCAGATTTACTCATGATAGGCACTCAAGAATTATTTGTTGAAATAAGTCAGAAAACTGGTCAGTCCTGTTGATACAGTTCAATATTTGTGAGTGTTATCTTGATAAAGGAAGAAAAGCAAGGACAGAGCTGTTAGGGAGAGAGTGTGAAAAAGGTATGTGGGTAGGAAGTAGGTTAAAAAGACTGCGATTGAAAGAACTGGAGTTAACACTGTGTACAAACTTATAGAAAGGGCTTACTGGAGCCGGTTGTAATAATCCAGGCTGAAGAGGACAGAAGGAGGGACAAGTGGAATTAAGCACAGGATGGTGAGGCAAGTGAAGAAGGAGACTTCCTGGGGAAGGAAAAGCACTTGGGAATCAGGGAGTGTGAATCACGTTGAATTTGAATCTTCCATTTTAGGTAATTCCATAGTAAATGTCACAATTTTAAAGCCTTGGGTTTGGCACATTGATTCATATGAGTATTTATGCCTTTGAGTTGATTCACCAAGGAAAGAATCACAATTTAATTTATAAAGCCACACTGAGAGACAGTGAGAATGAGAGAGAAGGAAAGTCTGCCATTTTCTCTCTTTGAAAAGTAAATTTATCTATTTTCATTTTCTTTGAAGGATGGAGAGGCAGAGAAACAGTGGGAGGGAGGGAGGGAGGGAGGGATCTTTCATCTGCTGGTTCACTGGTTCATGCCCCCAGATCCATGCAATAGTCATGACTGGATCATTCCCAAACTGCAGCCAGGAATTCAGTTCAGGTCTCCTGTGTGGGTGGCATAGTAGGAAGCTATGGGAAGCAGAGTTGGGCCTTGAACCTAGGCACTTTGATATGGGATGTGGCAGTCCCAAGCAGTGACTTAGCTGCTGTGCCTAATGTCTGCCCCCTGCACTTCTCTTTTTAAGATTTTCAGAGAATCCATTAGGTTAATTTATCTACTTCTTACACTAAGAACAAAGACTAATTCCTGAGTCATATCTTCATGCAAATGCCAAACCTACTTGAACAGAGGTTACTATATTTTCAAATGCTTTATAAATGGACTGTATAGTAACCCATTGGAGTATATTTTGAAATTCAATTTGGTTGTCAAGATCACCCCAAATGTTCTATCCCTAGTACTTTAAAAAAAAAAAAAACTTTTTGAAATAGGCAAGGGTCTATGAATCACAAATCTTAAGAATAGGGAGCAGTCAATTATCTGACAGCAGAATGGAGAGCAGGGAAACCCACCGGAGAATCACATCCCCTCCCATTTCATAGCATCTGCTTTCTGTTTTAATTATTAAATTGTGATTCCTTCCTTGGTGAATCAACTCAAAAGCATAAATACTCATATGAATCAATGTGCCGAACCCCAGGTGAAGTCTAGCTGCATTGAAGGCAGGAAGCAATCCTGCAGTGGTTGCCTTCCAATCAAGTAATTATTTACTACACTGCCATCTGTCTTTATTTTGCTAAGCCACTCGATCAGACACAGCAGTATCACCGTGCTCTGAAAAGGTCATAAATTGTACACTACTTAGATGGAATACTTGACCACAACATATTACAAATCATGTTTCATCACTTTATTTCCTAAAAGTACCATTTGGATTTTTTTGTTGTAGTTGCCAAACTTCCTAAAATACCCCTGGGAAGTGAACAATGTAAAACACATTTTTATGCTGTCAAACAATAAATTAATTTAAGAGAAATTATCAGTCATCAATATTGGATGAGTTGTTGCAATATACAATTAGATGTACTTTGGAAATTTATATTCATTAAATAAAAGTTTAATTAAAAAAAATACAATTAGAATGCTATGAGTTTGATCTTATTTATATAAAAATTATTCTCATATAAGCCTGTGATACAGTATAGAAATAATTGTCATTAGTGGTAAATTACCTATAAAGCTGATTTCTATTCACTGCTTTATTAACTACAGTATATGGGCACTCTGAATTGCTAATATTTTCTTTAAATTATAATCTGTGATGACATTGCAGTGCCTGTGTTGGAAAAGCTATGATGATAATCATTAACGTAGTATAATGCAATACTTAAGATTTATCAGGCTCTTATTAAGTCCTATATTGCAGTATAATATAATGAAATGCAAGCTTATTTCTTCCAATTCAAAATCTAATATGAGGTTTGTGTCATAAATTACATAAACTTCAAAATAATGCATGAAAATTGTGGTGCAAAGTTAATTTCTATCATTATGCTGTTGTTTTTCCTCATGCTTTTCATGTATTTTTGTTACATTGTTTTTGTTCACCCTAGATAGTTGGTACTTATAATTATTTTATTAGCATCCAACTGTATTTTCCCTTTTTTGACTAAGAAGCGGAAATATTTCAAACATCAAAGTTGATTTAAATAGGATATGTTCCTTGGGAAATTAAAAGGGGATATGGTTCACTACCAGGATTCTTTGAGAAATGCTTACAAAATTTGGTTGGTATATTGTTATATAGAAATAAACTGATGGTACATTTTGGTGGCTAGAATAATAATGGGTGGGTGCAATATTTTTCAACTATATCACATCTTTCAGTTTGAAAACACTAATACAAAATACAAAATAAATGTGAAATCTAAATACAAAAGATATTTTTGTGTTTCTCATTTTTTAGGGTGACATTACAGCACAAAAGCTAGAAAAAGAAATGAAGAGAAAACCTAGGGAGGTAAGGACAGAATGGTTCTCATAATATTAGGTTCTTGTAGTTGCCCTGAAAGTCAGCAGCAGGCAACCTCCATGCTAAGGGTCTTAAGTAATATATAGAAAAAGCTTTGTCCTATTCCTATATCTCAGATTCTACCACTGTCTCTCATGTTGGAAGTCACTGTCTTCTCTAGTTCTTCCTTTTCAAGGTAGAATAGTGGCCTCAAACAGCTCTGCGAATTACCAGCCTTGTGACTCTTGGGTAAGTCTCAATTTTATCAGCTGTGAAATGGAGGCAATGATAATAATTTCCTGATAGAGTAGTTGAGATGATAAATGATATGGGAGAACATGAAGTGTGATACATGGCACAGAGTAAATGTTCAAAAATGTTAGCTATTGTCGTTACTCTTTATTCCTATGGAGGCTTCCCTAGTTCAAAATGTTGTCTTCCTGTGCTTTGATTATTGTAGAAGTCTTTTTGAATTGTCTCCAGTCCTTGGGGTTGGCACTGTGGTGCAGTAGGTTAATCCTTTGCCTGTGTGCCGGCATCCCATATGGACGCCAGTTCTAGTCCTGGCAACTTCTCTTCCAATCCAGCTCTCTGCCATGGTCTGGGAAAGCCGTAAGATGACCCAAGTTATTGGGCCCCTGCACCCTCATGGGGCACCCAGAAGAAGCTCCTGGCTTCTGATCTGCACAGCTCCAGCCATTGCAGCCATTTGGGGAGTGAACCAGTGGAAGGAAGACCTTTCTCTCTGTCTTTCCCTCTTACTGTCTGTAACTCTATCTCTCAAATAAATAAAGAAAATCTTTTTTCGAAAAATGAGAATTGTTTCTAGTCCTCTGAGTCCTTACTGTGTGTAACTTAAAGAGTTTGGGATCTGAACCCCAAAGCTGACCACGTTGCTCCCTCACTTCTCTTTGCTGGCTCCTCGTTATATACAAGAGAAGGCACATGCTTACTTTTTAACATGGAAAATGAGGCTTTTCCAATCTGGGTTCTCCTTACATCAGCAGCTTCATAGTTCGGTATTGACTGCTTCATAGCTTTGACTTCACTCACACAAATCTGCCTCTGATTGCTCATTTATCCATCCTCATTTGTCTATATTCACGCCTCTTCATCCTTGCCAATGTTCTCCTCCTTACCAAGCATACCATTCCTCAAATTCTTTCCTCAACGTCCCCTTCTTCTGCATTACCTACTTAACTCCTGCTCATCACTAAATCACAAGTCAGAGGTAGTTTCCTCCTCTTTGGAGTTAGGTACCTCTTGTCTCATTCTCATAATACATTATTTGTACCTATTATCCACTAACAAATATCCATTTCCCTTTCCAGGCTGTAAGTCTGTTGAGGGTATAGACAGTACTTGTTAACCTCGGTCTACCTAGAACCTAGGTCTACACCATGCCTGGTATATAATAGGTCTTGGGAAAATATTCTTTGGTCTTAGTGTTATGTCGTCAGTAGTCTCTATTGTGAAGTTCAGCTAAAGAGATAAGTCATGGGTTCATGTCTGGAATTAATCTTTCAGTAACTCTTTAAACATGTTCTTTATTTCATACACAAAGGAAGTATGTTTAAATTCTGAGGCTAAACAAGTATACCAAATTCTCTACAGGGCTAAAAGCAGAGAATCACTAATCTGAATTAGTGTTTCTGTCTCTGACTTAGATTAGCAATTCACAGCATGATACAACCAGGCTCATTTCCATGTTAGCTACAAACCAGTTCACAGGCTCTTAGAAGCAAAATACATGTTTTTCTGAGGAAGGAATTAATCTTCATTTTCGGAAACATCTTGCAGAAATTAATTCAGCAGGTTATTTTACTGAAGGTGTTTATTTTCTTTGATGCTGGCTTTGTGGTTTTGTGATAAGAAAAATAATTGATGACTACCTAAAATTACTGTATATTCTGGTTAGCAGGACAAAGACCACTTGGTTAGCAACTGGAAAAGCACTGGGGGAAGTGCACGTGTGGGTTAGCACTAGAATGTAATTTTATCCCCACCACTAGAAGACCAATGTCAAGCACATAGTAGATGCTCAATAAATATTTGTTGGCTGAATAAAAAATACATACCTTGAACCTGAAGAACCTGAGAAATGTCAAACCCTTGACTGATTCTGACAATCACCACACCGATCTCAAAATCAAATGCATCACTGAAAGGAGAAGCAAAGTTGTTAGGGTTCTGTTTTTTTAATTATTTGAAAGACACACAATCACACAATCACACATGTACACATACACACACACAGAAACAGAGAGAAAGAGAGAGACAGAGAGATTGGTGGTTAGAGAGAGAGAGAGAAAGAGAGAGAGAGAGATCTCTCATTTGCTGGTTTACTATCCAAATGCCTGCAACATCTAGGGCTAGGCCAGGTTGAAGCCGGGGCTTGGGAACTCAATCGAATCTCACATGGGTTACAGGGATCCCATGTAAGAGAGCCATCTTACATGGGATCTCTACTTGAGCCATCACCTGTTGCTTCTCAGAGTGTGGATTACATGGAAGCTGGAGTTGGGACAGGGTCAGAACTTGAACCCAGGCACTCTAATATAGTTGTGGATTTCTCAAGTGACATCTTAACTGTTAACTGTCCCTCTTAGTAAATGTCTCCTTTAACACTTAAGTTTTGGGGCTGGTGCCGTGGCACAGTAGGTTAAATCCTCCACCTCTGGTGCCGGGATGCCGGGCGCCGGTTCTAGTCCCAGTTGCTCCTCTTCCACTCCAGCTCTCTGCTATGGCCTGGGATAGCAGTGGATGATGGTCTAAGTCCTTGGGCCCCTGCACCTGCGTGGGAGACCAGGAAGAAGCACCTGGCTCCTGGCTTTGGATCGGTGTAGCTCCGGCCATTGTGGCCATTTGGGGAGTGAACCAGTGGAAGGAAGACCTTTCTCTCTGTCTCTCCCTCTCACTGTCTGTAACTCTACCTCTCAAATAAATAAATAATAAAAAAAAATCTTTACAAAAACACTTAAGTTTTGGACATATATTAAACTTGTTTCTAGGTTTTTAATATAAAAAAACTTTAAAAATTCACTTTAGGGGGCCAATGCTGTGGCGTAGTGGGTAAGGCTGATGCCTGCAGTGCTGGCATCCCATATGGGTTCCAATTCAAGACCCGGCTGCTCCACTTCTGATCCAGCTCTCTGCTATGGCTTGGGAAAGCATTAGAAGATGGCCCAAGGCCTTGGGCTGCTGCACCTGCGTGGGAGACTGGGAAGAGGCTCCTGGCTCCTGGCTTCGGATTGGTGCAGCTCTGGCCATTGCAGCCAATTGGGGAGTGAACCAGCGGATGGAAGACCTCTCTCTCTCTCTCTCTGCCTCTCTCTCTCTCTCTGTCTCTCCTTCTCTCTCTGTAACTCTGACTTTCAAATAAATTAATAAATCTTTTTAAAAATTTCGCTTTGGAATATAGCCAAGAGATGATATCTTTTCTATTTGTTCTCCTTGTATGCCTTTTAAAAATATGTTTTGGGCAGAAGTAATAAAATCATTCACTCCACATAGCCAATTTTTTTCAGATAATACTATCAATTAGAACCCTGATTAAGGGCCTGTGACATAATTTTAAATAACTGAGTTGTTTTTATAAAGTAAGTAAAACAATCACCAGTATATTTAGAACAGATAGTTTACAGGATGCAAAGATCCTTTGAAAATATTATCTATCTTCTAACGCCCATGAGGAAGGTTCCTTCTATGACATTTCTGACATAAAGTTCATGGTTAAAAATGTCTCCAGTTTATATCAGAAATTTGGACAGGTCGTTTGGAGCAATGCTTTTCCCTGGCAACCTGTGTAGTTGAAGATGGCTCGTGTACCTTCTTTATATCCAATTCATTGGAATTAGATTATGTAAAAGAGAAATAAAAGCTCTCTTTTATTTCTGCTGCTGTAGCACATTTTTCTGGCAATAAATATAGAAGAAAGCCAATTCATAATTTCAGTCATGAACACTTTTTTCCTGGGTGAATGTTTTGTCTACCTGTTAAGATGCCTGCATCCTATATCAGAATGTCTAGGTTCAATGTCCAGCTAAGATTCCTGACTCCAGGTTCTTGCTGGTGTGGGCCCTGGGAGGCAGCAGTGATGATTGAATTAGTTGGGTCCCTGCTACCCATATGTGAGAGACCTGGATTGAGTTCTTGGCTCCTTGCTTTGCCTTTATGGCTACTGGGAACATTTGGGGAGTAAACCAAGAGATGGGAACATTTCTCTCTCTCTCTTTCTCTCTCTCTCTCTGTCTCTCACCTGCCCCACTCTCTATCTCCTTGCCTCTCAAATAAATAAATAAAAATGAAGCCAAATTTTTTTCTTAGGAGTTTCTTGGCTCAGTCTTCCTTGGGCCTGAAATCCAGAACCCCTTAGGATTAGACCACCCTCTCCCCCTAGAAAAATACAGTTTGTCATTATCCTTACCATATGAAAACAAGTTTCTGAGGGCCAAAGTGAACCTGAATTGTCTGATAATAAATAAGCTCAGTGAAATGTCAATATCCACTCAAAATTCAAACATAAATTACATAAATTACATTCACTTAACAAAAATAGATCCATTCTAGTACAAGTTGCCACAAAGTAAATTACTCATATAAAAATCTTGTTTCCAATTGTTGATTATAAAACACAGACAATGTGTTCCACAAAAAATCTAGATACCATGTTGGGTTGAGTAATAGATCCTCAAAGATGTCCCAATCACTAGACCCTGTGAATTTGTCTCCTTACATGTAAGAGTGACTCTGAAATGTGATTAGCTTAAGGTCTTTGGGATGGATTTTGTAATCACAAGCATCCTTAAAAGTAAAATTCAGAGGCAGGAGAGGAGGGCAAAGTAATGTGATGTGAGAAGAACTTGACCCACTGTTGATGGCTTTCAAGATTGAGAAGGGTGCTGTGAGCAAAGCTTACATGTGGGCAGCTTCTAGAAAAAGTAAGTTAGGGAATTTGTCCTAGAGCTTCCTGAAGGGAGTATGGCCTGGCCCACACCTTGACTTTTAGCACAGTAGATGTGTGTTACTTTTCTAACCCGAAGAACTGTAAGATGATAAAGCTGTGTTGTTTATGCTGCTATGCGTGAGGTCCTTTGTTAAGGAAGACATTGAAAATTCATAGAGTCTAATTAAGCCATTCTTAAGAAGAGACAAGCATTAAACATCTTGAATTCAAAGAAAGTGGCAAAACACTATGTTCTTGTAATAATATCCTTGTGTAAATAATTATACAATTATGTAACTCATAAAACAACAAAAATTTGGGAAGGGAAATGCAGTAGAGATGAATGATTGCCTGCCTTCTATATTCACCCTGAAACCTGGAAGCAGTCATTTAGCTTAACCAATCTGGCTATGTTTTATACTAGCACAAATCTGAGCCACCCTAACACTGCACTTTGTTACCAAGATCAATTATAAATTTTTTGTTATCCCCTTGGTTCAGTATTACTAGGTTTGGTTATTTTGTCCCCTTTGAATATTTAGAATGTTTAGGATGGTAGGGCGGTTGGTAGATGATCTCAATAATTCTGTATCAAATAATGGAGTCTTTGATTGAAGATCTATGCATTTCTATTTGGTTCCTTTTCTCCCCTCTACTTCCTTTGTTCCCTAAGTTGAAGATGAAAATTCACTGAAGAATCTGGATAACAAAGGGCAGATCTAACGTACCTCCAAGACTGGTTAGCAACTGACTGTGATTCTAAATATATTAAATGCTGTTTACTGAGCATACTAAAATTCTGGTCTTGACCTCATGGTTTAGCCTTCATCTACTGAACCAGCAGGAGTCAGCTGGCAATGCATAGCATTCAGGCTTTATATGTTTGGGAAATGATGCATTTAATAAATATATAGCTTCCTTACATTAGAAAGACTGTTAAGTGAATTTCTGTTTGGTCAGTAGTGCATAAAATTTCAGAAGATGAAAATTATTTTCTCATACTTCTTTTTAATAGAGCTAAGAATGCTCTTGTTATTACATCACATAAATCTGCCTAAAATAAGAACAAATGTGATGCTCATTATTGCTGGGGGCAGAGGAAATAGCCTGGTGTAAGAAGCCTGAAGCATATGATTGTTTTGAAAAGGTGAGGATTTCTTCCCTATAGTTGTATCGACTTTTAAGTGCAGTCGTACCTCTCAGGGCATGTTCTGTATGTTGTGGTGTGAAATCAGAGCCAAGTCAGAGCCCAGGATCCTTTCTTTTTGTTGACAAAAAAGATGACTGTTGGGCATGGATAACATTGCTTCTCTTGTCTGGTCAAGTATTTTCAAACCTAGAAGAAGGACTTGATTTTCTAAAATATATCTGTCTCTGTGTGTAGAATTCATTTTCTTTTACTTAAAAGCAGAAACCAAGTCAGGTAATCCTTTGGATATATGTATTTACATACACACAGAAACACACACACACAACACATGCATGCACAGTTTTGGAGGCAGTGTAGCACTGGAGTCATGTGTTTGAACTTTGTCCTGGTTTGGAATCCCAGCTCTGTGACTCACTAAGGTCTGTGAGTTTTCTGAATGTCACTTAATTTTTTGTTTCCATTTGTAAAACTTAACGTTTCCGTTTCCATTTGTAAAATTTAAGAACAATAATATTATTTCAAAGGTTTCTTAAGATAAATACATGGGATAGTTCATAGTAAGGTTTTTAGCCCGGTGCTTCCTAGTCTGTTAAGGTCTATTATATCATCTTATTTCCAAGAGTCTCCAAATGTTTAGCTGTTGAGTGATATACCATCTAAAACTCACATTCACTGCATAAGCTGATTGTGTTATACCTGGTTACAGATATCGCTGGCATATGGGATCCCTAGTTGGCTCTGGCATATTGAATGTGTTACCCAGTGCTCAGAAAAAGACAAGGACTGAAATGGACGTATCAGTCAAACCAAGTTTCCAGGTGTTTTGAAAGAAAAATCTCTTCCTTACCCAGCTGTCCTTTGATTTTACTCTCCTAACCATGTTGTGATTTTAAACATTTGCCTTTTCCTTTGATACTGATGTCCCCCCACCCTGCCTTCTCTGACGCTCTGACTCCCTTCTCTTCTGTTGTTGGCAGTGTTGTTTTGCTTTGGTAAAGAATTTAGAGTACCAGGAGAATGTGCTTTTCTCAGGCAATCTGATCTGGCACAAGAGTGTTATGCGCAGTACAAGTTATGTACTGCCCTGGTTAGTGCTTTATAAACAAGAGTGCATCTTGAAAGCCGTCACTTACTGTATGATTCCCACGTAGTTCTCGATCTCTGTCAAGGGAGCTTTCCTCCATTTTTTTTTATATCCAATCACCAGAGTGTTTGGCTTCATTCGGCCTAAGCCCGAGGCCTAAACAGAGGACATAAACACACGGGCAATTCTTACTGCACCAGGAAACTAGCACTGCAAATGAAAACTAATGTTCAAAGAGCACTGAAGTAATGTTCTGAAGATTCTGAAGATTAGATTACATTTTAGTGCATGTCCTTCATGCCCGTACCCAAGCATAAAATAGAAAGATTAGTTCTAAATCATCTCAGCCATAAATGGGTTTTAGATGACAGAAATGTAGCTTTTCTAAATTAGCAGTCATTTGCATTTCTTCTGACACACTCATTAAAATGGTTCAATAATTTAAATTCAAGTGAGGGTCAGCTTAACTGTTGGCATGCATGTTGTAACTTAGTGGTTCAAAGCTTATTTCCACCTGTTATATCCATAATGCCATTAGTAATAAAATCCATGTTTGGAAAATTCTTATATCTAAGGATCACTGAAATCTCTACTTATATTACTTACTCAAGAGAGACTGCACTATGTCTCTAAAAGCTAATAATCTTGCATGGCAGGATCGTTAATAGCCATCTTCCATAGCAGAAGTTTTGTTTCCCCCATTAGATGACAGGAAATGGCTTCCAGTTAATTAAATTTAATCTGGCAGTATTATCAAACACCTTATAATTGGAAGGTGTTTAAATGCTAGGTGCTGTGGGAGAGTAGTGAGGCATACTCAGCAGCCTTACGGTAGAGGAGACAAGATACACACAAATAATTCTAAAATAAATACAAAGGCAATAGAAGCACAAAAATGAAAAGTGGAATTCTAGCTGAGGATTCCCTACTTCATGGGAGAGGTGGCATTTGCGCTGAGTCTTGGGCATTGGTGAGATGTTGACAGAGAGCAGTGGGAGTGAAGAAGGCCATTCTGAGTCACAGGAATAGTGAAGGATTTGACCGGAGCAGGATGTTTTAGAGGGAACAGTAGCAAGTAGAAGGAGATAAACACTGATAAAAGGTTCCTGAAATATCCTTTGCCTCCAACACACTTGGTGTTGTTCTTAGAGGTGCACAGTGGCTAAATAGTTCCTGAGAGCCATTATTTGGCCCTTAGCAGATATGTGGTAGTATGGAGATATATATATACATATATATATATATATATATATATACACACACACATATATACAGTCTTTTCCAAGACTAAAGTTTGGGAATGTTGTCAAATGTACTATAATTTCTTAGATGAAAGAAAGTTTTATTCAAAATTTATCACTGGCATTGCGTCTGTTTAATATTACTGTCTGCCCTTATTCCATGAGCCCTCTGCACTCTACTTTTATTTTAAGAAATTAATGTGAAATTATGCATGTTCAGTTTTTTCACCACTTCTTCTGAATTATAGGAATTACTTTCCATACCTATTTCTTGTCTCCCTGCTGTTATTCTATATGTGTGTTTTCATTCATAGTTGAAATTTTTAGTATTTTACACACTATGATAATTTTACATTAAATGTGTAACTTTCACAATATTTTAAACCAAAGAGCTACTGCAAGGTAACTACTTCTGAAAGAAAAGTCAGTATTTTGTAATTAATACCTATTTCCATGGTTTAATAAATGAATAAAATGAAAAGAGGCTGTATGTGGTTAGTAGGTCTTTCAGAAATTGTTTCTTTGCTTGTGTAGCTACATTGTTTTAAGGATTCTCTGACGCTCTATAGAGATGGGAACTAGAGAAAGATTTTATTTATCTCCTGTAGAATGGTAAAGAAGAGGAAAAATGGAAAGAATAAGGGAGAAACAATGGAGAACTGTGGACTTAACATTAAACAGTAGAGATTCCTACATTTTATTCAACATTCTGGAAATAACTCAGGAGGATAGAAAGATTTTACGCCTAGATTACCATGCATTTATTTAGTTGACTCTAGCATCTGCCCTTATACCATTTGCGAAAGAAAAAAGGGAAAGTATGCCTAACTTGAGCATTGCTATCTGCAGTATGAGATGCAAAAATAGTTTGAAGTTTTAATAGGATCCTGAATATTGTCAACCACCAGACAAATTTGCATTTCAATAAGTACGGGACAGAATGTACGTTGGTGGCCAAAGGCAACCTGATTTTCCATTTCCAGCATATCATTCATAGTTCACAGTGATAGAACCTTGCTGCTTTTGTTCTAGCTTTGCCTGTCCCCAGGAATTAAAAGTGAATTTCCTAACCATCTGTACTGATCTCTGATGTGAGTTGCCAAGCCATAGCCGTTCTCTCTGGGAGCTTCATTAACATGGAATGCTAGTTTCTGTTGCCTCTCTGTGCATTCCTTCAAGGCCATCCTTACCTGAAGGAGACTTCGGACACCATCCCTGAAACAATCTGCCGCCACTGCAGCATAAAAAGCCTTGATTTTGTTCTTTATAAGCCAGGCCTGTTTTTTCGCCATGCCACTGTTCATCTCCTTAACACACAGCTTGCGTGGTCCCTATACGACACAATGAAATATTGGTTAGAAGTGCTGCTATTATACATCACACTGCTGTTGTTTTCTAAAGCACAAAAATAGCTAGCAATGCCCTATTGAGTTAAGAAATGGGAGAGAGGGAAAAATACCTCACTAACCAGGGTTCACGCTGATTTGACCTTTTGTGGGGTAGAAATTGTGTTGCTCATATTATTCATTTTCCACCCCAAATGTCTAGATTTATTAACACCTGGCTAATGAGCTCTCTCATGCTGACTGAAAGGAAGCACTGAGGGCATTGTGGCACATGAGAAAAGTACTGAAAATGTGATTGAAGAGACTAAGGATAAATACACAATCAAACTTTGACTAAACAGGAAGAGCCACTTTCACACCAAAGAAATCTCAGGTAGAGCCCATTTTTAAGAAATAAACACAATTCTTGGGAGCTAGAATTTGGTGAGTCGCGAATCCTGCAATGAACTGCATATCTTGACAATTCTATTAAGTTGATACATTGCTTTTTTGTGTGGTCAGAATACCATTGAAGCACTCTTCCTTGCATAATGGTGACACACTTCTACTCAAATTAGCATTTCCTTTTCACTCAATACATTTGGTGGAAACAGAAATTCACATATCTATGACATTAAAAGGAGCCACTTATTGTGATGATAGATAAAGAATTTTATAATTTCAAGATTTGGGTCTGCAAACTAATTTTTAATGAAAAGTTCTAATGTTTCCCCTTCCTTAAAGGTCTAATGTAGTTTTTTTCCCCCCTCTCCTATCAAAATTCAATTCAAAAGGTATTTCTAGGGGTAGGCATTTGGCCTAGCAGTTAAGCCACTGGTTAAGATGCCTTAATCCCATTTTATATTACTTGGGTTCTACACCTGGCTTCACCTGCTGATTCCAGATGCTAATACAGATCCTGAGGGGCTGGCATTGTGGCACAGCTGGTTAGGAGAGATACTATATCAGAGTGCTGGTTCCAGTACTGGTTGCACTGCTTCCAATCCAGGTTCCTGGGGAAGGCAGCAGATGATGGCCCAAGTACTTGGGCCTTGCCACCCACGTGGGAGACCCAGATGGAATTCTGGGCCCTGGCTTTGGCATGGACAAGCCCCAGCTGTTGTAGTCATCTGGGGAGTGAACCAGCAGATGAAAGATCTCTCTTTCTCACCCACTCTCCTTCTCTGTTACTTTACCTTTCAAAGAAATAAAATCTTCTCAAAAAATGCAGACCTTGAAAGACAGAGGTGATGGCTCAAGTGGTTAGTTTCCTGCCACTATGACCTAGAATGGGTTTCTGGCTCCCAGCTTTGTCCTGCCTTGTGCTGGCCATTGCAGGCATTTGGGGAAGTGACCAGGAGATGGGTGTGCATGCATGCGTGCACTCTCTCTTTCTCTATCTCAATTTCTTTTTCTCTCTCTCTCAAGTGAAAATAAATTTAAACAATTTTTAAGAATTTATTTTTTATTTATTTGAAAGGCAGAGTTACAGAGAGAGAGAGGGAGACACACACACAGATAAGAGATAGATAGATAGAGACACACACAGAGGGAGAATGAGAGAGAGAGAGAGAGAGAGAGAGAGAGAGAGAGAGAGAGATCTTCCACCTGTTGGTTCACTCCCCAAGTCCCCAAGGGCCAGGTCTGTGCGAGGCCAAAGCCAGGAGCCTGAAGCTTCTTCCAGGTCTCCCACGTGGCTACAGGGGCCCAAGCACTTGGGCCATCTTACACTGCTTTCCTAGGCACATTAGCAGGGGGCTGGGTCAGAAGTGGAGCAGCTTGGGTCATGAACAGTTGCTTATATGGGATGCTGGCGTCACAGGCAGCAGCTTAACCCACTACACCATAACATCAGCCTCAAAATAAACTAAAATCTGAAGAAAGTTATTTATGGTCATCTACCATGTGTCTAACAGGGTAAAAATTCTACTTTCTCCCCCTGGTAATTATTTCAATGTATAGATTTCATGTAAGTCATCTTGGATCAACATACTGCATTTCTAACAAGTTCCCAGATGACATGGATGCTGCTGGTCCTGAGACCACACAGGAAGTCACAGTTTGGAGGATCTTAGGCTGGAGAGAAAGGGCATTGGGATACATGAAAAAATGCCCAAGCTTTACAGTCAAACACAGCTGTCTAAAAATGAACCCTGGCCATCTTGAGTCATTATTATGGAGCTATGAAGCAGGGAGGCATTGTCTATCCTGAAATGTTGTTTGAAATAGTAATAATACAGTACTTAGTACGAAGTCTGAAAAATAGTTGTGCTCATTCAAGCATGATTTTTCTTATTTTGAATGAGTGCTCCAATCTCACTGAAGACCCAGGCCTATTTCTATTACTGTGTTTGTTCTATAAGAGAGCTACAAGAAGAGTGAACTCAGAGTCAGGGTCCTGGGTTTAGATATTGCTATGGCACTGACTAGGTATTATTCTGGGTATGTCATTTGTCCTGTCTTGACGTATGCCCAACATTTATAAAAATAAGTCGATTGCCTGAGTCATCACTGCTCAGTACGACAGCCTTTGTCCAGAGTTGCTACTGAGCACTTGATGTGGCTAGTTCTGAGATGTGATGGAAGTGTCATATATACACTGGATTTCGAAGCCTTGGTACCAAAAAGTATGAAATATCTCAATATTTCTATATTGATTGAACATTGAAATAATATTTTGGATATATTGGGTTAGATAAAATACATTATTTAAAATGACTTTACCTATTTCTTATTTCTGTTTTACCTTGTGACTAGCAAATTTTAAATTACCTATGTGGCACAAACTATATTTACATTGCAGAACAGTAGATGAGCTCTGGGGTCCCTTTCATTTTAATATTCTATTTAGATTGAATCAGATTCTTTAAATGGTTATTTTTACAGTTTATTTTCTATACCTGCCAACTTTTAAAATTAAAAGCAAACATTCTCCGGCGCCATGGCTCACTAGGCTAATCCTCTGCCTATGGTGCTGTCACCACGGGTTCTAGTCCCGGTTGGGGTGCCGGATTCTGTCCTGGTTGCTCCTCTTCCAGGCCAGCGCTCTTCTGTGGCCTGGAAGTGCAGTGGAGGATGACCCAGGTCCTTGGGCCCTGCACTCGCATGGGAGACCAGGAGGAAGACCTGGCTCCTGGCTTCGGATCGGCGCAACGCGTCGGCCGTAGCGGCCACTTGAGGGGTGAACCAACGGAAAAAGGAAGACCTTTCTCTCCGTCTCTCTCACTCACTAACTCTGCCTGTCAAAAAAAAAAAAAAAAAAAAAAGCAAGCATCTTCAATGAAGACAGAAGAGGCTGAGAATCAGGGAAGGTAGTTATTAAAACAGAAGACATGAACGAAAGAAAGAAAGATCAAAGTTAGCTCAGTTTTCCAGTGTGTCAGTGCATTTTGAACCATTAGTTCATTCTAGACTCTGTCAACTGCAAGGGAAAGAAGGGGTAGTCTGTTAAAGGAAGCTCAATGGTATTGACAGTTATTGGATGAAGAATAAACAACAACTAAGTTGTTGGGCCATCAGTATATTGAGTTCTAGCCAGTGACCATGAGCCTTGCAGAAAATGGCATTTATTTTAGTAAATACAATCAAATGTATATCTTTTAGCATTACAAAGATGCATACTAGTCATTAATGAGAAAGAGATTTCTTTCAATGCTTCAATTTACCATATTGGGAAGTAACAAAAACATTTCATATAGAAACTTTTTTCGTAAAAGCAATTATAATAGCTTTATCACACATTTATTAATGTAAGGCTAGCCTTCAGTGCAAATGTAGGAAGGATAGTAAAAACGAACAAAGAGAAAAGATACCATGAAATACAATTACCCAACATTCAAGACTGTCACAATCACATAAATGAACTTTATCACCCAGTTATAATATTTTAGAAGTTAGCTTCAGTTGAGATCTAAAATATGAGTACATAAATTAATTCTGGATTTGAACAAAGAAGATTTAAAAATCTTATATATAGTATAACTTGAATAGTGATTGAGAAATCAGTAAAGAATTTCTAATTGTTTAGTCTGGAGAAGTTAATGTGATACTGCTTCAAATAAATGAATATTGTGAAAAGGAATTTTGCAAAGAAGTTCTAATCTCATTAGGATCAAACAGAAGAATTTGGAGTGCAATATTTGAAGTGCAATATTCTTTCCAACTTTTATCTTTTAAAACATTGGGAATCTTACTTGTCTTTGTTTTCATTGCTGCTTTGGTTGGAAATGTGGAAAGGAGTTTTTTTCCCTATCTGATTTGATCCATATTTTATCTCACCATGCATCCTGGTGCCCATTCATAGGTCATTTCATTCTTTCTGTCTTTGTTCATGTCACCATTTTATTAACATCATGACATAGACTTGCTGACAAAAGGAGAATAGATGCATCTAAAAAGTACACATTTTTTATTGGGAAGAGTGAAAGGTGGAATTAAGAGTAGGGCAATAGAAGAAAAAATGAGAATTATAGTTTTCTCTGGATTATTTGGACTTGGGCAGCTCTCCATTATGCGTGGAGTTAGGTGATGGTTGTATGCTCTGAATTTTCTTGAGATCTTCTCTGAGAGAGAGAGATTTAGACTTTATTAAGATATTTAATCAAATTGCAGAACAGGAGAGAAAGGTAAGTTGCATTTTGTTAGGAGGGGAATCTGTGTGAGGAAGCTGATCAAAGGCTCCCTTTTCTCTTTCACAATGGAAGAGAGGACAAAGTTTAAGGTAATGTTAAAGAATGGGAAAAACAGGAACCAAAATAGGTACACATCTTGATATGCATGTGTGAAATGATGATAAGAATACACAAGCTTTAGATAATAGGGCCTCTGCAGTCAGAAAACCATGGGTCTGGAATGGCACTGAGAGGGGCTTCAGCTTGACCTGAACTTTTGATTTCATTTAAAAAGTGAGTGGGAGAATTTATGACAAATATGCTAATAGCTGTTAATTTAACTAGGAGAGGTAGAATATGGCTCTCACTCAATTTCATATGAAATTGCCCATATTCAACAGTATTGTTCTTAAAGGATGTAAATTTCATGATTCAACAAAATATTTTTCTTAATGTCTTAAAATGAAAATAGAAAGCCTTTTGCAAATTTTAAGACAAACAACATTTAGAAAATAAAGAAGTGGCATATTTTAGGGCAATAATGACTTCATCTGACTTCATCCAAGATCAATTGAATCAACTTTTATTCTTTAAAAGTATATGTTTTTATTTGTTTTAATAATAACAATAATAAAAAATACTCTGCCTTTAAATGCAAGCCTGAGAAGTATGTGGATGAGGGACTGCTGAAGTATGATGTCTCCTCACATAGGAAAGTTAAGTATGAGCTGACACCACTGGACTTTTATAACTAACATGGTATACCTAGAGAATTAAGGGTACATAAATTAAAACTAAGTTATCTGCAATTATTGGATTAATTATCTCTTCATCTACTGTGATTTAAAAGTGAGAAAACTAATTGATAAAGAAAGTCAGTGCTTATTTATGTCATAATATCTAGGATGGAACTGGTGAAGGTTAAAATTTGCAACTCCTGACTCAGTACTTGCTTTTCATGGAACCTACTTAACTTAGGTATGCTTGGAAATATGAGGAATACTAGAAGGTGAAGGCCTATTCCTTCTTTTTTCTATGGTGATAGGAACGAAACTCAAAGAACAAAATTACTTAGAGCCTCTAGGGATAGAAGTATGTTATTGGTTTACCATATGGTAATTCAAAGAAGAAGAACAGCCAATATTTTAAAACTTTATGAAGCTGGATTTCTGAAAAGGACCCCCCCAAATTTGTCTCAATTATTGTCCCTTTATCTGAAATACTCAGGATGAATAGGCTACAAGGAAGAAAAGGGAGGTACAATTTGGATGAGTGAGAGTAAGAGCTACTTGGATAGGTAAAAGGCCATAATGTGTGTTTGAGGTCCAGCAGAAAGTATAGTTCTCTTATTTCAAATTTCCATGGCTTCTGGGGCCATGGCCTCTGGCCCTTCAAAACTGCTTTGGTTGCAGGAAATGGCAGCTGGAGCCAAACATTTTTAATCTACCTATCAATATCAAAATTCCAATGAATTCCAGGTCTTGTTCCTTTCTGGTAGTCTAACAGGACTCCAAGCACACGCTTCAGTAGCTGAAGGCCACCAGATGCAGGTAGCAGAAAGCCGGAGTACTGTGATTAGTCCAGTTTGAGTACATGGTACATATCTCACTGCTCAATCATGATCAAACTGCTAGATGCCTAAAAAATTCAAAATCCAGTGTTTGAAGCTGGTTTTTCTAAGAGTATGCTTTAGTTGAAAGTACTGTTTTTCTGGAATGAAAATGACAACTATGGCACATCAAAAAATAATGATAATTACAACAAAATCAGTAATAACAACTCAAATTAAGTGAGAATTTATTATTTAATAGCTACCAAATTGAGTACTTGGAAGTTTATCTTATGTGATTCTCACAGCAATTTGTAACATAGGTACTGTTTTGATTTTCATTTTATAGTAGAAAATTGAGGCACAGAGAGACAAAATTATGCACCCAAAGGATTCACATCTAATAGGTGACAAAACAGTGACTCAAACTTAATAGTTTCAAAAGTCTGAGCACCAGCTTCCTACAGTTGTAAACAAAATTGTCATTGTTGGGGTAGGCATCGTGACACAGTAGACTAAGCCATGGCTAGAGATGTCTGTATTCCATATCACAGTTTTTTTTTTTTTTAATATTTTGTTTATTTATTTGAGAGGCCATCCTCTACTGCTTTTCTAGGCCACAGCAGAGAGCTGGATTGGAAGAGGAGCAGCCGGGACTAGAACCGGGAACCATATGGGATGCCGGTGCCGCAGGCAGAGGATTAACCTACTGCGCCACAGCACCAGCCCCCCATATGCCAGTTTGAGTCCTGGCTTTTCTGCTTCCAGTCTAACTTTCTGTGAATACATCCTGGGAGACAGCAGATGATGGCCCAGTAATTGGGTTCCTGCCATCTACAAGGGAGACCTCAATGGAGTTCGGGGTTCCTGACATCAGCCTGGCTTAGCCCTGATTGTTGTGGACATTTGGGGAGTAAGTGAGTGGAAGGGGGATCTCTCATTCTCTCTCATCTGCCTTCTGTAGGTGAAAAAATAATACATTTCTGAAAATTGTTGTTGTCTTGTCATCATTATTATTTAACATTTTCCACAAAGTTGGCCTAACCATCAACCACTTGTGCTTTTAGAAAAAAGTTTCTAGTGGAGTGCTTACTCTCCCCACATCCCTTTCCATCTGTTTCTTTGCAAAGATGACTGACAACTGAGCCTAAAAGCCTAAAAATGCTAACAGCATCTGAAACCCCAGCAGCTCAAAGAAAGTAATTAATTGCAAAGTCATTAACTGATCCAGTAAATACTTTCTGTTCCCAGGAGAACCTTGGCACCTGGGAACAAGACTTAGGGTCTACATGAAGAAACCAGCACAGAGCTGTATACTGTGGTCCAGCATACACGTCAAACAACCAGCGCCTTTGGAAGCACAGACTTAGGTACCTACTTCAAATGAAATGATAATTTAGAATTATACTCCTTTATTATAGTTAAGCAGCAAAGGGTTAATTAAAAGCACTGTATCTTGTCTCTGTAGACTTCCTTACTAATATATGACTGTTTATACTCCCAGTTCATTTCTCCAGTCCTGAAGATATTTTATTGCCTGTTAAACTGAGTTTTCTCTAAATTGCTGGAGAAGAGAAACACCCCAAACTGCTTATCCCATCAAAACTGGCTTCTATATTATATTGGCCAAAATGAAATCCACTAATCTAGGGCACCAAAGTTGATAATAAGAGAGCAGGGTGCTTGATAAGATTTTTTTCAAATCCTTTGGTGTCTCAGTTGGCCATTACTTAACCTGTCAATCTTATGTATTAAGTAGGATTCCCCACACCCCCACTCCTGGATAATTGCATTGAGTTATATTGTTTGAGTTACTATCATATAAGCATCGAAAGGAGAGAGAATATAACCAACTTGCTCCATACAGCATTTATAATATCAGTGTTGGTCATGATGAAATGTGGTAAGTTAGCCCCCTGCCTCAAGGCAGAGTTGACTGGCCTGAGTCACACAACTTCCTGATAACCCTATTCCTCAGCCAGTACAGAAATTTAAATAGTGGTGGCTGATGCTAATAATGGATACAGCTCTTTTCAGGCTTTTTCCTCATGCCGTAACACAGAGCGTTCCCAAGTGGCCTGAAATGACATTCTGGCGCATTGTGTGATCTAGTGATAATGCAAATTTCGTGAATCTCATTTCCCAATCAATGAGAACAGGGCTTCTTTTCCTCTCTTGTTCATCAGGCTGTTGTGTGGACTGAATAAGAAAAACTAGGAAAATACTTTGAAGAACAGTAAGTATTTAAATATCATAAAATATACATTGATAGATAAGGATTTTTTGAATGGTGTGTGTGTATGTGTGTTAGAGAGAGAGAGAGAGAGAATGAATTATAGGAATATAATAATGGTAGGCTAGTTTGTAGAACTTATACTTAATATTTTACTTAACTTTTATGTTTTCTCTCCACTTAAGAAATTGGTTAATAATTATACGTAAATTTTTAGCACCTACTTGTAATATTTCCTAGAAAAACCATCAATAAAGTATTATTAGTCTACAATATATTTCCTGAACAAGAAGGAATTCGTTCAGCTCTAGCTTTACCAAAGACATAGAAAAGTTGGTTTAATTCCCTAGATATTTCTAGTGCTATCAGGTTTATACAAATATTTAATCTAAATTCTATGTGCTATAACTTAGGGCCTTTTTGTCTGCTTCTCTCATCATCGATTAATCTCCATAATAATGCTTAATCTGGCTTATTCTATCCTTTTATGTTACTGTGGACCATTAGCAGCCCAATGCTTTTATTTTATTTCTGAGTCAGTCTGTTTTTCTTGATTCAAAGGCCATCATTTGGAATATTTATCACTTTAAGTTGGTCTCCTATGAAATCGGAAATACATTTCATCCACCCACTTAAATTCAAGATCGTGGGCATTTGCTAGTCCTTATTGTATGAATCAAAGAAGAAGTCTTTTGCTCAAACTCTTTTGCCATTTGCTTGTTTTCTTCATGAATCTTCTCTGCTCACTTAAAATAAACCAAAGTGAGCAGGAAGGAAAAAAAGCAGTTCCCTTGGATGAAGTGGCTCTTACCACAAAGACTTCACAGCAGATGCAAAGGCCACTGTTCTTGGTAAAGGCATATGTAATGTCCAAGAGAGCAGGTCTGGTCATGGGTCCACCTGTTAAGACAATGCACTGGGGTCTGGAAGTGGAGAAAAGGTGGATGTGAGAATTGGACATCACAAAAAGCTTGTGTACCCAGAATTAACCCAATGTAGATGGCGGATACAGAAGGCTTGACAGGTGGGACAACCTCTTCCCTAATTATTTCCTGGGTTTCCCACCAGAATTCTCGAATCACCCTGCTTGTCCATCTTGCTGTCTTTGTATTCTAAATGTAATTACTCACAACAGAATCTGAAGTAAGGGAAAGGTAGTCTTGTGTTCCCTCTCCCACCCTCTCTGGACACCACCCTATCCCAAATCTGAATACAACCTTTTCTTCTCTGACCAGTACTTTCATGCTTCTTTGTTTTATCGTCCTAGTAAGCTTGTGATTTGAGGTTCCATTCAAAATAAGAGATAATAAGGGAAGAGCTAAAAACAAGTTACTTCTCTTAAAAATCTGGTAAGCTGTAAAGCCTTAAGGTTAATAGACATGATTCCAGTGATTAACATGTGTGTATCTGGTGACATCTCTCTGAAATCACATCACTTGGGTCACCTCTCTATCTCTATACATGGAAGGTAACACCTGGTCCTACGAGGGGCTATGGTTTAAGGTGAGCATTGCTCAGAGTGGAAGGAGAGAAGCACTCACATACAGGAAGTGTGGTCATGAAAACAGCAGTTTTACATGACTGCTCATTTTTACAATATACCTATAAAGCTTATTACTACTTTTGTGCTCTCATCTCCCATACAGGAAAGAAACTTCTAATGTGCAACATCAGGATGCCTGAGAAACTAATTTTACCTGAAATTTTTCACATGATCTTCCACTGTGGTTAATTCTAGGGCATTGTCTAAAGCACTAACGTAGGAAAGGGCCTGTGTGGAGGAGCCCCAGTTTACATCTGTGGACGAAGGAGAAAATTGGTATAAAAAGCATTGACCTTTCACCTGTATATCATGAATAACTTCTACAAACCGTTCCCTTCTATAATTTTCCTGGGCTATGCCGGCAGTGATAAATGCCCCAATTAGAGAAAATATAATGTAATATTTCCTAGAAAGAGCATTTTGTTGTTCTTTGAACTGTGTGGATCTTTAGTAGACAGACTTCCTTTCAGCTGGGGCTCCTCTAAAGTTGCAGTTCCAGAAACCCTTGCTTGGTGGAAGAGGCACACTATAGCCAGAGGGATGTGAGAAAATGGTCAGCATCTGAGTTAAGTTCAAGCGATCTTCACAAATTCTTAAGTCAAAAAGAAAAGAGGTATTTCCATATACACAGTGTGCCATGATCTTTAGATTTTGAACAGTAAAACTGAATAGCTCAGGAATTTTTAGTTCTAGATGTCCACAAAGAGGGTGGAGCTTTCTTATCAAGAATATAATTTAACTTTTTTTAGAATCTATATTTATAATTTTTTTTTTAGAATCTAACCTTATAATAAGGGAGGTCAGCACTATCATTTATTATTTTAGGTTTTCTTTACAAATTAAATATTGAATAGGTCCTCTAAGCTTTTTTTTTTAAGATGTATTTATTTATTTGAAAGTTGGAGTTACACAGAGAGAGAGGAGAGGCAGAGAGAGAGAGAGAGATCTTTTATCCACTGGTTCACTTCCCAACTGGCCACAACAGCTGGAGCTGTGCCAGTCTGAAGCCAGGAGTCAGGAACTTCTTCCGGGTCTCCTACGCGGGTGCAAGGGCCCAAGGGCTTGGGCCATCTTTGACTGCTTTCCCAGGCCATAGCAGAAAGCTGGATCGGAAGTGGAGCAGCCAGGACTAGATGCAGTGGCCATATGGGATGCCGGCACTGCAGGTGGTGGCTTTACCAGCCCCAGCCCTGGCCCTCTTTAAGTTTTATGAGAAGTCCCTGATAGGAACACACAGTTCCACCCCAGATGACAGACAGGAACTGTTCTCCCTAGCCTTGCTCTGGAGAGTGAAGGAAGGGGTTTGAAAATTATTTTCTGGAAATAAAGAAAATATTAGGGGCCGGCGCTGTGGCATAGCAGGTAAAGCCGCTGCCTGCAGTCCCAGCATCCCATATGGGTGCCAGTTCAAGTCTTGGCTGCTCTACTTCTAATCCAGCTCTCTGCTATGGCCTGGGAAAGCAGTAGAAGGTGGCCCAGGTCCTTGGGCCCCTGCACCCACTTGGAAGACCCAGAAGAAGCTCCCGGCTCCTGGCTTTGGATCAGAGCAGCTATGGCCATTGCAGCCAATTGGGGAGTGAACCAGTGGATGGAAGACCTCTCTCTTTCTGCCTCTCCTTTTCTCTCTGTGTAACTTTATTTTCAAATAAATAAATAAACCTTAAAAAAAGAAAATATTAGTACTGATTATGTACTATTCACCAGAGATTAAAGGAGAGTGAAAACCCTACCATTCAGCTGGATACTTGTATGATTTAAATTAATCTTGAACCATGTATTATACACCATATACAAAAATTAACCCCAAATGGACAACAAATTCAAATATGTTTCCCAGTGACACATAGAAGGATATCTTAGATCATATACAAAATTCTAAATCATAAGAGAAAAAAAGATAAATTATACTCAATGTAAATTAATAAATTAGGAACTTCTATTCTTCAAAACAAACTATAAAGAAAATACAAAGAGAAGCCACAAACCTGGAGAAAATATTTGCAAAACACATACTGCTAAAGAATTTACATCCAGAATATATAAAGAACTCTCACAAAGAGTTCTCTACTAAAGATCCACACAATTCAAAGAACAACTAAAAAAAAAAAAAATGAGGAAATATTTAAATACCTGAATAAAGAAGATACTTTGATGACAGATATGATGTTCAAAAGCATGGGGAAATGCAAATTAAACCACAATGAGATGGGACTACATATCTATTAGAATGGTTTTCAAAATATCAATGGATAATTCTACATGTTGACAAGGCTGTGGAGCAACCAGCACTCATTCATTGCTGGTAGGAGTTCCATTACTACAACAGAGAATAATTTGGCAGTTTCTTATAAAGTTACAAGTATATACTTGCTGTATAAACTGGAATATCACTCTTATATATGTACTCAAAATAAACAAAAAAACAAAATCCTGTGCATGACTAGTTATAGCAGCTTTATATATAATCACTATAAAGAGGAAATAATCCAGATTTTCATCAACTGGTTTTTGAAAACAAATTTGTGATATATTCATTCAACAGAATAATACTACTTAAGAATACAAAAGAACAGACTATACAGAAAACAACATGGATGAATGTAAAAACATATGCTAAATGAATGATGGCACACTCAAAGGCCATACACTATATGATTCTATTTGTATGATATTCTAGAAAAGTCAAACCTATAGATAAAAGTCAGAAAAGCAGTTGCCAGGGGCTAAGTTGGGAGGAAAGAGATTGACTATGTAGGAATGTCAGGGAACTTTTGGGTGGTGAAGCTATTTCATGTCTTGACCATGGTGGTGGTTACAGGATTACTTACATTTGTCAAGGCTAGCATTGTGGTGTAGCAGATAAAGCCACTGCCTAGGATGGTGATATCCCTTAAGGGCACCAGTTTATGTTCCAGCTGCTCCACTTCCAATCCATCTCCCTGTTAATGACTGGGAAAAGTAGCTGAAGATGGCCCAAGTGTTTGGGCCCCTGCTACCCATGTAGGAGACCCAGATTAAGCTCCTGGCTCTTGGCTTCAGCCTGGCCCAGTGCTGGCCAATGCAGCCATCTAGGGAGTGAACCAGTGGATGGAAGATTCTCTCTCTCTCTCTCTCTCTCTGCATCTCTGCCTCTCAAAATAAATAAATCAATCTTTTTTTAAAAAAAAAAAAGCCTAGGTTAAGTGTTCACTCAATAAATATTTATTAAGTGCTTACTGAGAACCTAATCATGGAAACACAAGCCATAAACTGGGAATGTTTCCTTGGATGACTCTGGTCAAAGTTAATCATCCCTCTTTTCTCAGTATTTTGGTATTACTCTTCTTATGCTACCTGTTGTATTGCATTATGATTAATTCCCTAAGTTTGTGGCTGTAAACTCCTTGAGGACAGGAACTGTATCTCATTTACCAGGATATTAGAGGCAGAAGGTGATGCCTTGGAAAGCTTATGGGGTTTCATCATACACCTCTGGTTAAGATGTCAGTTCTATCACATCATTGTGGCAAGTGGTCAACACTTTGAACCCCAGTTTATTCATCTGTAAAGTGGGACTAGCATTACTTAACATATGGCATTATTGTGAGGATTGAATGAACTCATGGCATGTACTAGGTGCTCAAAAGGGTTAACTATTATTATTCTTATATTATTAACATCTATGACACACCTATGCACATAAAAGTTGCCCAACAAATGTTTAATGAATGGGTAAAAAGAGATTTGGAAATTCTGTCCTATACAGTCCTTATCTTACCTGGCTTCTTATAAGTCACATAGATATAGAGGAAGAACTCAATGACATAGGTGATGACAGCTGCCCACCAGTTGATGACAAACATGACTGCACAGCACAGAACAGCTCCAAAAAGAGATACCCACATGTTGTAAATTCCATATGCGGGTCTCCATCCTGAAATTTAAAAAAAAAGGTACAGAAGGAAAGCAGGCAAGATTCTTTTTTTCCTGTTAAAAAGAATCAAAATTTTAAAGTCATTTTCCTAACCCTGTGACTTTTTCCATAGTCTTGGTTCCCTTGTTTATCAAAGTGGTGGCTATACCATATAGGATGCTTTGAAATTTAGACAATGTTAAGAGTCTAACATCCTCCTACTTGTGACCACTCATGATCCCTCCATACTTCCTGCATGCCAAATGATTGTCTTCCCAAACTACCAACCCTTAAGCATCTAATGCCATAAGGAATGAAAAGGAGAAAAGAGGGGAAAGAGGAACTTCTTGGTGGTCCAAAAAGAGGTTAGAACAGTGAGCGTCCTGTTCCCATGGGGAAGACAGAGCAGTCATCAAGGGCCATTCTGTTTGACATTTTGGCAGCTTTTCATTATCCCAAGAAAATAGTGATCTATGGGAAAAGAGGAAAAATGCTTGTAGCAATGGCATCTTCAACTCAGTGCATTAATATAGCATGCATTACTTTTCATAATTCCTGCATGTGTAGGGGGTTTTTGTGTTCCATCAGACCCTGAAAGGAAGGAAGTTGAGAGACAGTATGGTCAGGATGGGGAAATCCTGATTAGGAGGGCACATTTGAGGTGTGGGTCAAGGACATTTTAATTGTTGGTTGCCAAATCACAACAGTTTTAAAAGTCCCCAGGAGCAATTTCCTAAATGGCCACAAGATGGAAATAGCACTGTAAGAACATCACAGGAAATATCCTTAATATTTTTTTTTCTGAGTCTGACTTTCTTCAGAGAAGTGTGTGTGTGTGTGTGTGTGTGAGAGAGAGAGAGAGAGTGAGAGAGAGAGAGAAAGTTTTGGGTTTCACCTATATGGTTTTGTATCTCCCCCTTCCCTTTCTTCTTTTTACTTTTTTCTCAGTCTGCCACTAGGAGGGGACTTCAACACATTTTGGGGAAAAAGTGGCATTAAATTATGTTTATTTTGATGCAACAATTTTTTTAAAAACATGCCTAGTTTTTTTTTTTTTCATTATGTGAACTTGCCATGATTAAAAGACTACTCATGTTACTTCACTTTGCTTTTGGAGGATGGCCACAACACGCATAGGGTTACACAACAAAACAGAAGTGAAAGTCCTTGGTTATCTTCTGTAGCCTCGCATCTAGTAGATAGAGGTTCCCCTTCCATCTCTATTTTGTCTTACTGACAACAGGTTTTCCAAAGGAGGCTGAAAATCATGGCAGGCTCTGAAAGAGTAGAAATGTGTTGATACCCCAAATAAAATGCCTTGTAGTGAAGAAAATTTTGAGGATTGATAATGACAAGTCTCAAATCTGGCAGAAAAGCAGAAGAAACTCTGTTGGCCAATGGAAGCAAGGAAGAGATGAGGAGTGACTAGACGGGAGGAGGTTCTTTGGTCTGAAATTTTGAATGACTTTAAACTGTGGTCCAAGGAGTACACTGATGCCAGGGGCATCAATGTGATGGGGCCCCACGTGAATCTGCATTGCTTGCTCTCAGCAGGTAATTATTGGAACTACTCATCCTTCTCTTGTGCACCATGGGCAGGAAGCAAATTGATAGTAAGGAAGTTTCAAATATACACATTTATTCCACTTCTGTGGTCACTTTCACCCTGGAAATAAATAGTGGTGTTTTTCTACTGCTGAAATAAATGTGGTTTCTCTTGCAATGAATAATTTATTGCCACAGGAGAAAATTGACTTTACGGTTGGTCAAAAAGGCCATTGCTCAAATGATTCTTTTTCTATTTCAGAAGTCATACCCCAACTCACCAAAATAAAGTGGATTACACTGCCCACTAGGATATAAGAAAACACATAAACACAGATTGAACACTTTTCACTGACTTATTTTATTGAGACAAACTCACTGTTTGCTTAGACTTATTTTAGTTTTGATATGAAAACTTACCTGGAGATTTGGCATAAGAGGCATGGAAGCAGGAGAAATTAATAAGCGCATAAGAGGCCAGGAAAAAGTTGGAGATGATGGGAGCAATGGTGTTCAGCTCCGCTGTAAAAAGGGGCAGAATTGAACATGTACTGATGAGTGATGAGAGCAGGGGCTGAACAGCTGTTCCTGCCTGGAAGCTTGACTTTATTTGGAAATTGAAAACACAGCTCGCATCTGTCAAAGTTTAAGAAGCTAGTGATTTTTTTGGGGGCTGCCAGAGTTTCCACAAGAGAAGAAGCAAGAGAACCTACCAATCAAAAAACAGATCATCAAGACCTCTGCCTGTAAGAAAGTCAAGTGGGAGTTGCTTAGAAGGTTTAGGGGCTGGACATACAATCAACTCTCCTGTAGAGATTCTGGAGGCCCTGTAGCATGTGCTCTTTATCTGCTATGTCTACAATCAAAAGGCTCTGCAGGGTGACGAAATAGTTGGATATCTGTGCATCAGAAACTCCAAATTGGTAACTTCTGCATATACCCACTACATTCCTAGACATTCAGGATTCTTGTTAGTCATTTACAAGGAATTCTACCTCTCAAGGCTTCCAAAAGTACTTTCATCTCTGTAGTGGAATATCCAGTATGATTTAATCCCAGCTGGATTGTTTTCTGTGTGATACAGGAAAAAATGTAGAGGCATCCTCTCTGAAGGTCAGACATCTATCAGCATCAGAGATGCACATGCAAGTGCAGCTGGGTGTGATTCTATAACATAGATAACTACAAGGAAACAGGCAGGCACAGTTCCCATAGAAGTTGTACATAGAGCTAATCCGTACCAATTTACAAGAGTGATTTTAGGGGTCAGCGCTCTGGCTTAGTGGGTTAAGCCACCACCTGCAGTGCTGGCGTTCCATATGGGCACTGGTTTGAGTCCTGGCTGCTCCACTTCCAATCCAGCTCTCTGCTAATGCACCTGGTAAAGCAGCAGAGGATGGTCCGAGTCCTTGGGCCCCCGTACCCATGTGGGATACCTGGAAGAAGCTCCTGGCTCTTAGCTTTGGATATGCCACATTTTCTAACATAGACAATTCAATTCTACTGTTTGGCCAGTAGACATGGCAGCTTGAGGAGACTCTGGGACCCAATATATTAGGCAGATCAGAATTCAGTTGCACTAGGTTGGATGAGTTTCCAATATTCAGATCCAAAGATCAGATTAAAGTTCTAAGTCCACCTCAAGTTCCTCAAAGCGTTCTACACATAAAGATTTCTCATTTCCTTCTTAGACAGATTCTAATATTCCCAAATGGGATTTTAACATATAGTAGGTAATTTCTCAAAGAAAAAGAAAAACCCCATGAGTAATCAGAATGATTTGGCTTTCAGTAAGAACAAGAAAACTACAAACCAATAAGAATAAATGCCATGGCTATAACGAAAGTGAGAATATATCCTCTCAGGGGTTCATTGTTTTTCCCATATCCCTTTGCAAAGAATTGCAGGGCTTTGTAGATGTTGTCCTTGCACAGAGCCTAATGGAAAAGAAGAGGAGAAATTTGTCATTTATATCTATGCACAGTCATTTTCTCTAGGTGATTCAAACAAGAAGACTTGGGGGAAGATTAAGTGGTACACAATATGAGGCACAAGTTAACACTGCAGTTTATCATTCTTTATATTATTTGAATCGATCTTGACTATGTGGCAGACACAGCGCTTGGGCCAGATGCAAACATTAACAATTTCAGAAAATGATGGAAAATGATTGCCGGCGAGAATGAATATTTCAGCTTGATCCCCATTCAGTGGAAACAGCAGTGGGGAGGAGCACCGGCTCTGTGCCTGTATTACCTGGAACACTTTGGGTGCGCTGACGAGGGAGGCCAGGGCAGAGGACAGAGTTGCCGAAAAGATTCCAGCAGTGATGAGAGGGCCAAACCCTGACACCATGCTCATGACCTGGAAGAAGCAGGTTCAGGTAAAAAGATCCCTTCAATAGGCAGCTAAAAATAAAAACCAGCAATGTTATGTACATGCTTCCTTTTCCACGTTCTGTGATTTGGGGTCTGTTCTATGAAAAAATTGTTTCTGGTCAGATTTTTTCCCCCTGCTTCATTCTTTATATTTACTTTTTCAAAATAGAATGATCTTGGCCGGCGCCGTGGCTTAACAGGCTAATCCTCCACCTTGCAGCGCCGGCACACCGGGTTCTAGTCCCGGTTGGGGCGCCGGATTCTATCCCGGTTGCCCCTCTTCCAGGCCAGCTCTCTGCTATGGCCCGGGAAGGCAGTGGAGGATGGCCCAAGTCCTTGGGCCCTGCACCCGCATGGGAGACCAGGAGAGGCACCTGGCTCCTGCCATCAGATCAGCGAGATGCGCCAGCCGCAGCGGCCATTGGAGGGTGAACCAACAGCAAAAAGGAAGACCTTTCTCTCTGTCTCTCTCTCTCTCACTATCCACTCTGCCTGTCAAAAAAAATTAAAATTAAAAAAAATTGTTTAAAATAGAATGATCTTTTCAAAATTTTATGTATTTATTTTCATATTGTTTTAGAGAGAAAAAGAGAGATTTTTTTTTTTGACAGGCAGAGCTAGACAGTGAGAAAGAGAGACAGAGAGAAAGGTCTTCCTTTTGCCGTTGGTTCACCTCCCAAGTGGCTGCTATGGCCGGCGTGCTGCACCAATCCGAAGCCAGGATCCAGGTGCTTCTCCTGGTCTCCCATGCGGGTGCAGGGCCCAAGCACTTAGGCCATCCTCCACTGCCTTCCCAGGCCACAGCAGAGAGCTGGAATGGAGGAGGAGCAACTGGGACAGAATCTGGCACCTCAACCGGTGTGCCGGTGCCGCAGGTGGAGGATTAGCCAAGTGAGCTGTGGCGCTGGCCTGAGAGATCTTCTAAACACTGATTCACTCCCCAAATGCCAATAACAGCTGGGAGCTGGGCCAGACTGAAGCCAGAAGCCTGGAATTCCATGAGGGTCTCCCATGTGGGTGGCAGGGACCAAAGTACTAGAGCCATCACCACTGCCTCCCAGGATGTGCTTTAGCAGGAAGCTGGATCAGAAGCAGAGTAACCAGGACTTGAACCCTTCTTCTTGCATTAGGTACATGTGTCCCAAGCAGCAGCTTGAACTGCTGCACCAGAATGCTTGCCCCTATCTTTTTCCATTGTTTATTAAATTATAAATGCTCATCACAATATATCCAGAAAATAGTGGAAAGAATAAAGAAGGAAATGATTTCAAGGATTTTGACATTTCCCTCTTCTTTTCCCTGTGGTCATATGTTTCTTTGATGATGGGAAATTGTATCGAGCAGATAGATGACTGTACTTTAATAAGGTTTGGGGAGGGGCTCATCTGTTTACCAGTCTTTTAAAAGACATTAGCCTTTCTTTTTCCTGCACATAGAGGCTTTTCAAACCTGTGTTTTTTTCTATGCTCATTAAACATAATTTTAGATCTGAGACATGATGAAATTCTATCAATTTAAATCCTATTTTGGAATAACGACTTCAGCCAAGTTAATTTCTCTTTGTTGGTTGTTAAGATAGATGAATGAAGCCTTCATGACAAATTTACTTCTCCCTCTGCTCACCAGTCACACAAATTAATATATTTCTAGTCCTACAGTTTTTCCAACTTTCCTGATGCCTTCCCTCTCTGCCACTCACTATTTCTCGCTTGTCCTTATCTTCCAGGCATGCCAGGGCTACCACACAAGCTACCATTAGTGCTGACTAATCTAAAGCTTCTCTTTCCACCATGAAATTTTGAAAGACACGTAAAATCAAGTGGTGAGCTCGCCTTGGTGATACACTTCGCACAAGTGCCTGTTGTCCCCGTCTACCCTCCACTCATACCAAGTGAAACAACTGTATTTACTGTCATATGATGCCTATATGGTTCCTCCTCTCCTATACAAATGGTTCCCTGTTCAGTTCAAATCAACCAATAATCAATTAGCTGCAGATTCAGGAGTTTGTTTATACATGGTATTCTAAAAATGAAAACCATAGCAATAAATATTTTTTTCAGTTCGAACCTGGAAATTGTTCATCAGCCCATACTGACATGGTTCATGTCGGCATCTTGAGAAGTCATAGCCCAACCCACAGGCTGCTGACCCATTGCAGTTTATCCCAGAAATGATGGTGTCATTCATGCTCCCAGTGGCATCTCGGACCACACAGGCTCCTGTGGGAATAATCATGGCTTGTTAATTCTTTATGAAGATTCTGTTTCCTTAGGTTTTTCTCCTGAAAAACATACTTAGTTGACATGGAATCTAACAGGTATGTTCCCTACTCTCTGTTCATTGTCAATGCTTCTTGGGGCATTACAGGAGAGAGTCCCATCCCCTGAGTCCTGGGAGCACTCCCTATCAGTCACAGGCTACCACTTGACTTCCTTGGACAGCTTGAGTCCTAGCTCTTGCTTGCTTCTGTAAGAGACTTGAGAGTTGAGACTCTGTACTTACTTTCTGATTTCTTAATGTGTATGTCAGGGCTTTATACATAATATAAGAGGTCTTCAAACAGTTCATGGAAATTTCATATTATTGAAAAAATGCGTGCAATAATTTTTTATGCAAAAATAAATGTGTCTTTTATGCCATTTGTCCACAAACATATTGAAGACCCTTATACACTCACATGTACTCAATTTGTATTTCTGGCTAGGTGCTACTGATTGAGTTTTTTTCAAGTAGAAGGAGCTATCTCTTGTTCTGGGAGAGAAACAAGGGAAGAAATTATAGAATTCCATTAGTTAAGGGAATAGAGCCCTTGTTTTCAACAAATGCTATTCTTTGCATAATTTTTAAATGGCTTCCACTTTATATACAAAATTGAAAGGATAAAATATTAATATGGCAAAGGTAATATTAATGGCCAAACAATATTTTATCAAATATTTATCTCAGGTTGTCCATTGCATTATTTTTATAATTTGAATACTTTTGTTAGTGTTTATTATAAACATTTCTATAATGTTTATTATAAACATTTATTATAAATATTCTAAGATAGATTCAGGTATGGAATTATGAACATTTTAATATATATATATATACATGCATATATATATAATTCCCTAACTTTCCTTACAAGATTTTCTAGCTATAATCACGTCAATTATGCATTTGATAGCATTATTGAAATGTATGAGTATACTTGTGGAATATTTATACATATAAAATTTTTGAACTACATACAGGATAAATACTTTACAAACTAAGTGCCAACAAGTAAAACTGTTCACTTTGCTTTTACAGCTCTTCCTTGGGGAAGATTCTTATTTTTTGCTAATAACTTTAAGACAGTTCCCAGTGATGGGAACTAATAGGAAACTTCAATCTTAGCTATGGAATTCACATTTTTTGAACATAGGAAAATCTTAAAAATCATAAAATTTTCAAATTCAAATAGCCATTTATAACAATCAGTGCAGAAATCCTTGTTATCATTGCCCTGATAGTCTCTGCTTTAACACATGAAATTATGGATGTTGATTATCAAGCAAAACTATCTATTCCAGATTTTCCCTGTGTTCATTCATGTCCAACTCACTTTTTTGAATCATATATTTCAACTTTTGCATAATAGGACTCTCTGATTTCCCATGAAGCCAGGTCATTTGACATCATTTTCACTAAGACAGATCATTGACCCCATTGCTATTCTTCTCCTACCCAGGAAAAGGTATTGAAATGCAGTTTTTTCCACCCATAGGGGCAGGGAGATAAAAACTAGAGGAATCTTTGAAGTCAGACCTATAACATTACTCCTTTCTTCATTTTAACTGTGTGTAAAAATGAAAAACATTTGGAAATTTAACTTTAGGTGATTTCAGTGTCATTGAAAAATGTGTTGATTTCCTTGGAACAAAATCTCTTTACATGTAACTAAATGTACAAGTACCACAACAATATGTTTAACAGCCTATCCAGTTTCCTCAAACAAGAGGCAGTGAGATGGGAGGTCCCAAGATGGTGGAATAGCAACAGAATGATCCGAGTCATGCCAAGTAAAATAGTTATAAGGGGAAAAGATACACAGCAGAGATAGAGCCATGGGAAATTCATGAAGAGAAGCCCAGACGGGATATAAAATCAATACACAGACAATGCCACGGCTGAGAAACAACTTCTAAGATCAATCCCATTCACAATAGCTACAAAAATAATCAAATATCTTGGACTAAATTTAACTAAGGATATTAAATATTTCTACAATGAGAATTACAAGACATTAAAGAAAGAAATAGAAGAAGACATGTTCACGGATTGGAAGAATCAATATAATCCAAATGTCCATTCTGCTGAAAGCAATTTACACATTCAGTGTGATACCAATCAAATGCCAAAGACATTCTTTGTAGATCTAGAAAAAATGATGCTGAAATTCATATGGAAACACAGAAAACCTCAAATAGCTAGAGCAATTTTATACAACAAAAACAAAGCCAGAGGCATCACAATACCAGGTTTTAAGACATACTACAATCAGTTATAATCAAAATAGCCCGTTACTGGTACAAAAACAGATGGATAGACCAATGGATCAGATAGAAATGCCAGAAATCAATCACACATCTATAACCAACTTTGATATAGGAGCTAAAATCAATCCCTGAAGCAAAGACAGTCTCTTCAACAAATGGTGCTGGGAAAACTGGATCTCCACATACAGAAGTAAGAAGTAGGAACCCTATCTTACACCTTATACAAAAATCCATTCAAAATGGATTAAAGACCTAAATCTATGACCAGATACCATCAAATTATTAGAGAACATAGGGGAAACCCTGCAAGATATTGGCACAATTAAAGAGTTCTTGGAAAAAACCCCAGAGGCACAGGCAATCAAAGCCAAAATTAACAAATGGGATTACATAAAATTGAGAAGCTTCTGTACTGTAAAAGAAACAGTCAGGAAAGTGAAGATGCAACTGATAGAATGGGAGAAATTATTTGCAAACTATGTAACTGATAAAGGATTAATAACCAGAATATAGAAAGATTAATCAAGAAACTCCACAATAACAAAACAAACATTCCAGTTAAGAAATGAACAAAGGACTTAAACAGACATTTTTCCAAAGAGAAAATCCAAATGCCCAACAGACACATGAAAAATGTTCAGGCTCACTAGCCATCAGGGAAATGTAAATCAAAACTTCAGTGAATTTTTACCACACTGCAGTCAGAATGACTCTCATTCAGAAATCAACAAACAACAAATGCTGGCAAGGATGTGGGGGAAAAGGTACCCTAATACACTGTTGGTGGGAATGTAAACTGGTAAAACCACTATGGAAGACAGTTTGGAGATACCTCAGGAATCTGAATATAGACCTATACCATATGACCCAGCCATCCCACTCCTGGGAATTTACCCAAGGGAAATGAAATCAGCATATGAAAGAATTATCTGCACCCCCATGTTTATTGCATCTCAATTCACAATAGCTAAGACTTGGAATCAACCTAAATGTCCATCAACTAAAGACTAGATAAAGAAATTATGAGATATGTATACCATGGAATACTACACAGTGGTAAAAAGAATGAAATCCTGTCATTTGCAACAAAATGGATTAATCTGGAAAACTTTGTAGTGAAATAAGCCCATCGCAAAGGGACAAATACCATATGTTCTCTCTGATCTGTGATAACTAATGGGCACCTAAAAGGAAATCTTTAGAAGTAAAATTGATACTTTGAGAAGCAAAGACTTTGAACAGCCGTTATCTTAACTGTTGAGGAACAGTATTTTTTTCCTCCTTAATACTATTTGTTGAACCCTTTACTTAACATAGACTTAATCATATGTGTATAAAGTCAATTGAAAATAGTTCTCAGTAAAAAATAAGAGTGGGAATAGAGAAAGGAAGAAGTTTGTAACTGTAAAGCTGTGTAGTTCTTCATACATTCCTATGCACTTACTTCTAAAGGTACAGTTTAAAAACTTGCCATAGGACCTCAAGTCCTATTGAGCTGGGAGGTAAAAATGCCATCTTAAGCGTTAAAGTGATAAAATTAAGTGTTAAAGTGACCATATAGATAGGATTCAGTGTTAAAGGGATCATATAAATATGATCAAGTGTCTGGTAATAATAGATAGAATTAAAAATGAGAGAATGCTCCAACATTAGAAGCAGTCCATATAGCAGACTCATAGAATGACAATCGCTCTGAATAGCACCCTGACCTCAGAATCAGCCGTTAAGGCATTCTGATCTGGCTGAAAAGCACTTGAGAGCATTTCAGGTATAGAATGGTAAGACACTGTGGCAAAAAAATTTCCTACATGAAGGACCTCTGTGCGTGACATCCCAGTGGAAAAAAGTGGCCATAAAAGAAGGATGTACTTTTATCCAAGGGGAGGAGAAAATTTCCATGCTGCTTATGCCCTTGTCTAAATATTGATGGAGACTGTGGGTTCAAAAGGCTTCAGTAGCCTTGAAGTTCATGTCAAGACCTTGGGTGATCACTGACATCATATATAAGAGTGTTAATTATTAAATGAGCAACAGGAGTCACTGTGCACTTGCTTCCCATGCAGGACCTCTATCCTCAATGAGCTGTATTATGATAACTAATTGTAAAACTTGTTCTCAAACAATCCGTGTGTGTGTGTGTGTGCAAGTTGTTGAAATCTTTACTTAGTACAGAGTTGGTCTTCTGTGTATAAAGTTAATTAAAAATGAACCTCAATAGAGAATGAGACTGGGAATGGGAGATGAAGGAGGTGGTAGGGTGGGAGTGGGGGCCAGGAGGGTGAGTATGGTGGGAAGAATCACTATATTTCTAAAGTTGTAATTATGAAATTTCTACTCATTAAGTAAAAAGAATTAGTGTGTACATTAACTATGTTATAATATACAAAGCAAGGAAACTACTTTGTGTATGATTTTAAAACATTTTATTAAAAATGAGAGCAAAATGTTGCCTTGTTTCCTCTTAGTATAGAATTAATTAACTTTTTACTTACTAATTTAGCTATTTCTATTGTCAATTTTTAAAGTTAATATGTCTAAGAAAAGTCCTATATGGGTATAATTTGAGATAAGAAAATACAAGTCTCTTTTTTTAGTACCTTCAAAGTCCTATATCTATGACTTAGAACACATTAATAATCTTTTATTTCATGGTAAAATTCTTTTCTAGATTAAAAAGTAGAATTTGTACTGTTAAAAAAAAAAAGAGTCAGTGAGACAGGTAAGAATCTAAGTACTTTCCCTATTCCCCTCACAATGAGCAAAAATGACTGGGATGTACCCTTGTTAAAATGGTCATCCAGGCTTCCATAGTGGTCTAAACTATTGCTGTATTCCCTATTGTGCACAGAAAAGAAGGAAACCAGATTTCTTTCTCTCCTACTATAAATATGAGATAGGCCACAGGTGGAACCAAAGTCAGCCTCAGGCACAGCAGGAGAATACACATATTTTCTGTTCACTGAGCAGTGTGGGGGCTGGCTGCCCACACAGCCAGCAGCTGGAACTTGTTCTGATTTCCTGCCAGTTAGTGACAGTGACATTTCCATAAGAGGAACATCAATGCAAGGATGAAATACAGTCATAAATTCTATGTCTTTCCTACCTTGTTAAGGCTGTTTCTTTGTCTTGTTTTCTAGTTCAGTTTGGTTTAGATTTTTGTTTCTTTTCTGACTGCTATTCACCTGTCTCCTAGGACAGGGAAGTTGGGCTCTGGAAATGATAGCTACCTTACCAGTGGGATTATCATCTAGGGTAGCAAAATGGGACCCTGTTTGCATTCTGGCAGAATTAGCATTCTGATTAGTTTTAGTGTAGCCCTGAACCAGAGATACTTGCATTATAGCTTAATTGCATTCAAATCCCTAAAGCATCCAAACTATTAAGGTACCAAGAAGGGAATTAAAAATGTCTTTAAAAAATGTTCTATTTGTTATTCACTGAAAGCCCACTATATATGAAGAGCGACTGGATTCCTTGCTATTCTGACATTCTGACACCAGAAACATACTACTTACCTACACAAATAGCAACACCTATGTAGGCAACAGTGGTAATGAAAATGGCCAGCATAGTTCCTCTGGGGATGGCATCTTGAGGGTCCTTTAAAAGATAATGTGAAGGCAGGATTAGCAATATAGGTTCCATAAGCAACAACAAGAAAAGTAACACTTTGAATTATTTTTGTATTTTCTAACGTTTAGGCTACTCTTCGTGTGGCAAGTTCTATAGAAAAGATCAAGTCAATAGCAAAATGGTAAGCTCAAGTTCTTTTTGGATAAATACAAGGTGTTCAGAGTGAATAAAGGAATCTGTAAAACCTATACCAGGTAATTCACTCAGCAAGACTTCTCCCATCCCTTATCTTCTGGGAATTCCAGTAGATGGATCAGATCTTGAAGTGTTGGGGAGAAACATTCCAATATCTGGCATGTGGATGATCTCTCTCTCTCTCTGTGTATTTGTGTTGTGTTGCATTTAGGCTTGCTTTTAAAGGAATTATTTCTGACTGAGCAGAAAGATAATCTACTAAATTCTCTAGTCCCTCAAATTCCCCATTTGGAATCTAGTTCAGGAATAACTGCAGTGGGAGATACTTAATTTTCATAAGCAGACATAAAGAAAGAGGCAAATTCAAGCTTACCCCCAAAAGATGGGCTTTTCTCTTGCTATTAAATGCATATGTTTGCTGAGTTGGGTTCACATTATATTAAATTTACCATTTTATATCCTATTTCAGATGCTAAATCATATAAAATCAATTTCCAAAGAGCATATTGAATTATATTCAATTCAATTTAACAGGGATTATTAAGTAGAGGTTTTGACGTATGTGTTGCTTACACATACAGTGTCTGTTGTCAATATATATGCAATTGAGGGAATCACAATCTCAGTAGGCATTAGACTCCTCACCAGAGGACATGAGACTTATCAATACAAATAAGCAATCAATACAGTCAAAGAAAGTTTGAGATTAAGAATCTTACATATGCTTATCAAGTTCATCAAAAAGTCATGGAGGATGAAAACTCAACTTAATGGCTGGAAGTCATAACTGAACCCCAAGTGAATATGGCTCCATATTGGAGTAGGCCAGCACTATGGAACTATTCTGTGATTATTATTTCCTCCCCACCTTTCTGGGAATAACTGCACACAGGGCTTGTTCTGATATACGAATATCCAATGTCTTCCTTCCAAACAGTTCTCTCCAAAAGTCAATGTAGCTGGTGTGATGTGAGCAGTATAGGAAAGGAAGGAGGAATTCTGGCTGAAATGGGCTCCCCTCAGTCTCTCCAGTTCATATTACATTTTGACATTTATTTTGGAGATTAAGAGTTTCTTGATATATAAGTGAGATGTGAAGAACTGACTTAGGAAGAAAAAATAAGGATAAGAAGTGTGAATACAGAAGGTAGTCTTGCACATAAAACCCAAAATCTTTAAAATTTTTTCTTTTTATTTACAGTTATCTACTACAAACTCTAGAATTACCACATAGATATTACATGAGAATCTAATTGACCCTAACACATTAACATATAAATTATATTAATGTATGATCTTGTAGTCACATTGTCTTATCTAGCTATCGTTAAACAGGGCTCATGACTTTGACAAAACTCTTGGTTTTCACTCTCAGTGTTGGTTTCCATTCCTCAGTAGTACTCCCAAATCCAACCTTCTTCCATATTTTTCATTAAACATGTTTTTCCTAAGGACAGAATATAAGCAATCTTGCTGCTTATTGAATAGGTCAACCCCACCCTAATGTTGCAGCTCTGAAATCACAATTTAACCCTCTCAGTTAGACTTGAATATTTCCAAAAATATTTTCCTAGATGCATATTTATGATAATCTACTATTATGTTCTTTGTGACTAGAAGGTTCAGGGACTTTGTAGAAGCCCCTGTGCCAGCTCTTGTTTTCTGTCACTGGCAACCTGAAGTGTCATCTTGAGAAGGCTTATGAGACTATGAGCAGAGGTCAGCATCCTGCATAGTTCTGTAGTGTTTAAACAGTAAATATTTACCCAACTGAACTGCATTATCTTTTATTTATAGTATCACTAATAGAAACATTATCTACATATACTGAAGTCTCCTTGCCATTTCCCAACATATTGTTATCTTAGTACTTAACACGCATGACCATTCTGGCTTTTGACTGTGTTACTCCTGCTCAAAGCATGATTCTCTTTGGACTTTTAAATTCTCACTATCTCTTGGTTTGCCCTGCTTCTTATTTAGCTCTTTCTCTTCTCCCTTCATGATCTCCCTTTATACCATTAATAATTTGAATCCTTGTTTCCCAGAATGCTCCAATGTACATACCTGATTGAGCTCAACCACGCTATGGCTTCCTATTTCTGACTTTCTTCATTTCTAGATCTGCAGATTCATAAATCTAGCTACCCATAAATCTAGCTCTCCACTCTAATGTCCTTCTGTCATGTCAACACAATGACCAAATCTGAGCTTCCTTTCCCTCGTCCCATCTGCTATACCGTGGAGTCAATTCAGTAGATTACAACCAGCTTTAGAAGAGTATAATATAGGGGCTGGTGTTGTAACATAGCGGGAAAGCCACTGCCTGCAGTGCCAGCATCCCATATGGGTGCTGGTTTAAGTCTTAGGTGCTCTACTTCCAATCCAGTTCCCGGCTAATGGCCTGGGAAAGCAATGGAGAATGGCCTACTGTTGGGTCCCCTACCACCCACATGAGACTGAGGAGAAGCTCCTGGCTCCTGGCTTTAGCCTAGTCCAGCCCTGGCCATTTGGGGAGTGAACCAGCAGATGGAAAATCTCTCTCTGTCTCTCTATAATTCTGCCTTTTAAATAAATGAATAAAAAAAAATTTAAAAAGAATAAAGTATAGTAGAACTGATATGAAAATATCAGAATACATTAGTTGTAATAAAGAACCATTTGGGGATAACTTTGTAATTGTGTACTTGATTGTGATACACAATGTTTCCTTACTGAAAACATACTCTTTCCATTTTTTTCTCCTAACTCTAATAAAAAACAACTCTTTTGATACTTTTCTCCTGTAGGTCTTAATTCAGGCCCATGTCATCTCTTGTCAGACTACTGTGACATGGTATAACTAATCTTTCTGCTTCTTGTCCCCATCCCCCCACTCTCTAATCCATCCTTTAGAAGCTACTAGCGAGCTTTTTCTGAAACACATGTATGATCATGTTACTGACTTATCTAACCTTCTGAATGTCTCTAGCTAGTTTTGAGATAATATCCAAAGTCTATTGTGTGCAGTTTAAAGGGCCTCTGAGTTCTATTTAAAAGTACACAATTACACAATAGTGTACATATTAAACTTTAAGCTTAATTGTACTTTTAAATGAAAAGAATGCAACATTTCATCACAATACCATACTGTACATGTCCTGAAAACCATTACAGACTATTCTCTGTACTTTCTTTACATATATATTCAAAATTGGAGATTTTTCATTATAGATTTATAAATATAAATAGAATTATTTATTAGCATAAAAATCCCACATCAAGCTATTGCTTTTTTTTTTGCAGAAGGAGATTTTAAGTCTTGCCTTTTTTTGACAGGGATAACATGCTTTAGTTCTTTGTTTATTCCAAGAATGTTTGAGATATATAGAATTCTTTATAAATATGTTTATCAATATATTGATGGAAATATTATATATATTGCATTCTGCACATATAATAATTCCCACCAACATCTTTCTTTGTGCTTTTTCATAACCCATTCCTTCGGTTGCAATATCCCTCTCCTCTTTGTGCTATTGACAAATTCTTATTCAACCCTTGAAATCTGGATTGAGTATCACCTCCACTGAAAGTCTTCCCTTAATTTTTGGGGTGGGACAGTAATTTTTGTTTCTCTTTTCCTTGAACATTGCTCTATTTTTGTTTGTTCTGACTCCTAAAGTGTAAGTCTGTCTCCACCTTCAACAAAGATGAAATTCTTTGCTTTTTCTGGTACATGATATGAATACTTAGTAAATGCTAGCTAAGCGGAACTGACAACTAGGCACTGGATGCAAACTTGTTTTTTTATTTTTATTTTTTATTTTTTTGACAGGCAGAGTGGACAGTGAGAGAGAGAGAGACAGAGAGAAAGGTCTTCCTTTTGCCGTTGGTTCACCCTCCAATGGCTGCTGGGGCCGGCGCGTTGCGGCCGGCGCACTGCGCTGATCCGATGGCAGGAGCCAGGTGCTTCTCCTGGTCTCCCATGGGGTGCAGGGCCCAAGCACTTGGGCCATCCTCCACTGCACTCCCTGGCCACAGCAGAGAGCTGGCCTGGAAGAGGGGCAACTGGGACAGAATCCGGTGCCCCCACCGGGACTAGAACCTGGTATGCCGGCGCCACAAGGCGGAGGATTAGCCTAGTAAGCCGCGGCGCCGGCACAAACTTGTTTTTAAAGAGTCTTTACAAAGCACATTTTTTCATTTAAACTTGTATCTACAGTTTACAGAAATACTTAGTAAATGACCTCTGATAGTCTTACAGAGCTGACAAACTGGAAGTTCCACATCCATAGCTGTTTCATTAGGCACCAATATTACTTGAATCATTTTGAAGAAGTTTCATAACTTTTCTGACTGCAGCATAATCTTTTTTACCCCATGTCTCTGCTAAAGTATTTATTATGACACTGTGGGTCCTTCTATAACAAATCCAAATGGTTTTATATATTGATAAATATTTATCAATGTCTTACTTGTTCTGAGGATACAGCAATGAATAAAACCAAAGGCAAAAGATCCATTTTCATGCTAAACCAAGTACCTCTCACTCAGATCCTGCCAAAGTTGTTTCCTCTCTCCTTTATCCAGCTATATAAGATGTCTCCAGTTGAAACATAAGAGACTTCTCAAGATTTTCTTATGTTGGAGTGTTCTTATTTTCTTCTCAGCCTGGGAAACCCTTGAATTTCCTCACCAATCGTATTTAGCCTTTACCTAAGTCCAGGTTCAAAAGTTACTTCCTTTAGGAAATCATCTCTGACTAACCTAACAATTGTTTGTAAAACTATTTCACAACCCACTAGGGTAGCACATTTGGTGTTAATTTATGCAAGTCTTCTGATGACTCTTGAAAAGTTGTTTTGTCTTCTGAAGTTGATTATAAATTTTTGAAGCAAAAACTGTGTCTTCTACTTTTTGTGTATGTGGTACAAAGTCCTTATTGTCCCCTATATTTATTCTGCTCATTTCCTTCCTTTTGATTGGACAGACTCCTAAAATCTTATTTGGGCACATAGCTGTCCCATTAGGGACTACATTTCTCAAACTCTCTGGAAACTGGATGTGGTCATAATTCTAAATTCTGGTTAGTAAGATGTCAATAGAAGCTGTACATTCAAGTTCCAGCAACTGTTTGCTCTCTATTCTCTCATTCTCCTCCTATGAGTTAGAATATTGTCTTGGAAATGATCATTCTTCTTGGACCTTGCAGATGAGGGCAAACTCAAAGGTAGTAGTAAAAGAGGAGAGGTCATCTGAGTTCCTGGGCTACCTTTTGGAGCATTGGATGGGCAGTGAACTCCAATTTCTTCCTTCCTTCCTTCCTTCCTTCCTTCCTTTCTTTCTTTCTTTCTTTCTTTCTTTCTTTCTTTCTTTCTTTCTTTCTTTCTTTCTTTTTTGTTTTTTTGGACAGGCAGAATGGACAGTGAGAGAGAGAGAGAGAGAGACAGAGAGAAAGGTCTTCCTTTGCCGTTGGTTCACCCTCCAATGGCCGCTGCGGCCAGTGCGCTGCGGCCGGCGCACTGCGCTGATCCGATGGCAGGAGCCAGGTGCTTCTCCTGGTCTCCCATGGGGTGCAGGGCCCAAGCACTTGGGCCATCCTCCACTGCACTCCCTGGCCACAGCAGAGAGCTGGCCTGGAAGAGGGGCAACTGGGACAGAATCCGGCGCCCCAACCGGGACTAGAACCCGGGGTGCCAGCGCCCCAAGGTGGAGGATTAGCCTAGTGAGCCGTGGCGCTGGCCTGTTACTGATCTTTTATAAAGCATTCAAACCAAAATCCTAACTAATACGATGCTTTTAATGGTACATATCATAAAATATAGTATAAGGGTAATGTTAAAGCAGTTGGGTTTATTTTTTTTTGTTACTTGCTTGTTCATGAATGTTTCATGTTCTCATTCATTTTTTAAAGATTTATTTATTTATCTGAAAGGTAGAGTTACAGAGACAGAGAGGGAGAGACAGAGACAAGGTCAGAGATCTTCCACCCTCTGGTTCACTCCCCAAATGGTTACAATGGCCAGGGCTGGGCCAGGCCAAAGCCAGGAGCCAGGAACTTCATTTGAGTCTCCTATGTGGTTGGCAGGGGCCCAAGCACTTGGGCCATCTTCAGCTGCTTTTCCAGGCCATTAGCAGTGAGAAGGATTGGAAGTGGAGCAGCCAGGACTCATACCAGTACTCATATGGGATGCTGGCATTGCAGGCTGTGGCTTACCCCTCTGTACCACAGCAGTGGCTCCTCATTATAAGTTTTAAAGAAAAAAGGTGGTTCTGGTATTTTTTTACTTAATTATATTAATTTTGTTGTAAAAATGACACAATATCTATATATTCTGTTCCATTATCACTCAAGACTATTGGAAGAACTATCTGTTATAGGAATCCAATTTTGGCATTAGAAGAAACAGTCAGAAAACCTTACAGAAATCTTATAGCTTTGAATCTGTAAGGAAATGTAGTCACATTTAATCTCCATAGCTCCCCAGGCTGTCCATCAAGTACACTACCACCTCCCAAGACTACAAAGCAGAGAAAACAAACAACATACCTCCAAATCTCCTGAGATATTGGCACCAGCAAGTATCCCAGTGGCTGCTGGGAAGAAGATGGCAAATACGGAGAAGAAGCCTTCACCCTTCGTGAAGCTTGGCCCAAAATTTTCTGCAAATATTGATGCTGCAATATCAATTAAGACAAAATTATCATGTAAACATTGTTTACAGTAAGAGATAAAATATCTTTGACTTTTATATTTCTAAATACAAATCATCCCTATATTCTAAATGGAATGAACTTGGATATGCTGGTGAACTTCTGATGGACACTATGTTAATATTTACCAAAAGTCAAAAATTCACTCCCCTAGCATGTAGTTCCAAAAAAAAAAAAAAAAAATCAATGATTTTTTTGTGTCAACAGAGACCTCAGCTGCTTGACCTCTGTGAATTTAGTTTGAAAGAGGAGGAGATGAAGAATTTTGTTATGACCATACTAGCATAGTCACAAATAAACCACAAAAACTCATACAACACCACATACATTCTCAAATGTATAAAAACCTTAAACAATAAACACTATTTTCTTTAAAAAAAAAGTTATAGGGTAATTTTGTGGGTGAAGCTACTTTACCATTTTGCTACTAATATATGAATCTCTTCACTCCTCATACCCACAGATTGGATCTTAGATCATTATACAAATTTTTCCTATATGGGAGGATATTCTAGTGAGAAGCTGCGTTCATGAAATAATACTGTATCTCAGATTGTCACCCAAATACTTAGATGCAAAGGAAAAAATCTAGAGGGAAAATAGAAAGGAGAAAGAAAGGGAAGAAGAAAATGTGAACAAAAGAATCTGAGGTGCAAAAGTTAGGAACATCATAAAAATACAGTAGGAGTAGGGAGGAGAGGAAAGAATAGAAAGGAAAAGGATGTTGACATGAGAAGCAAGTAAGACAATCTTTACCAAGAAGAAGAGACAAGAAAAAGGGGGAGACAGGAAAAAGGACACAAGTACTGAAAGCTGAGCAAATAATGAAGGAAAAATTTAAAAACCCGAGCAGTAGATTTTTGTGTAAGAAAGAGTGGGTAGGTGCAGTAGAATTGGAGAGCAAAGTCAAATTTCATGCCTATTGATGTTATCACAGGATGCTATGCTAAGTTACTCCAACAATCATTTATACATGGAAATCTGACAGTGATGTTTGACCAGGAAATGCAATAGCAAGAGAAGATGCAAAAAAAGTCTGCCCAGAAGAAAAAAAAAAAATGACCGTGCTTGGCTTGGATGGTCTGCAATTGTTGAGCAAATAGTTTGAGTTGGGTTCCCTTTCCTTGCAAGTGCTGTATCTACTACTAGATAGCAAAAACAATTTGCCCAACATTTTAAGGTTTATAAAACATTTTCATAGCCACTATCTTATTTTGTTCTCGAAATTCCCAAAGATGTTATTATTAGCACCCTCACTTCAGCAGGAAAATGTAAGACTCAAACATGTTAGGTGATCCTAGATCTCTTCTTTTTTTTTTTTTTTTTGGCAGGCAGTTAGACAGTGAGAGAGAGACAGAGAGAAAGGTCTTTCTTCCGTTGGTTCACTCCCCAAATGCAGCCAGTGCACTGCGCGCCGCTCTGATCCAAAGCCAGGAGCCAGGTGCTTCTCCTGGTCTCCCATGCAGATGCAGGGCCCAAGCACCTGGGCCATCCTCCACTGCACTTCCCGGCCACAGCAGAGAGCTGGACTGGAAGAGGAGCAACTGGGACAGAATCCGGCGCCCCAACTGGGACTAGAACTCCGGGGTGTCGGCGCTGCAGGCGGAGGACTAGCCAAGTGAGCCATGGCGCCGGCCCAATCCTGGGTCTCAAATCCACATTGGATCTTCCGTGAACCACACTGGTGTTTGATCACTGTGGTTTTGGTGCTGGGGATGGTGATGAAAGGGAACTATAGAGAAACGTATATTGAAAAGCAACTAATTTGTAACATGTACCTTGATAATTAAAGAAACCTCTGGATTTCTTCTCATTGTTAGATGGAATGACAGTTCCAATGAAGAAGTTTGCAATAGCAATGAGGAGAATGATCAGAAGAATCACTTGAGCCTGCAATGGCAAAGTAAAAGGAGATCAAATTAGATTTAGTTTAAAGCTTACATGCTAATAAATGTTGTAAGTGTCCACTGCAGAAAGACTGTCTAATTTTCTAGTTAAGACTCTGCCACCTAGAGTAGGTACTAAATGCACCCTTGTAGAATGGCATCTTAATAAGCCTAACTGCCTGAGGTGCATGCTCAACAGAAGAATGTGCTTTGGCTCTTCATGGTGACATTCCAAGAACATTCTAAGTAGCCAGCTACTGTATTAGCCCTAGTAATATGCAAGGAGCTGAAGGCTTTAACACTGATAGACTTATGTTATAATCCAGGCAAAACACATTCCTCTTTCCAGTACTAACTACAAAAGGAGTACAAGAACACAGAAAGAGTCATAGAATTCATGTGATGCCCAGTCCACTTGATGTCAGGCTGCCAATGCGTGTTCGGCACAAGCAGTCTGCAAAAGTGACCAGTCCAGTGAGCTCCCTTCAGACTCTCAACATTTCGAGATGTGTACTGGCTTAGCATACGGGCTTTTTGCTCTCTCCACTGGGATTCTGCTTTACCCTACTCTTTGCATAGCTATTTCTTCTCCTCTTTTAAGTCTGTTACTTCCTTGGAGAGTCTTTCTGTGAGGGCATGTGCGGTGTTGTGGTATCATGTGGTAAGCCACTGCTCGAGACACCTGCACCCCATATTGTAATGTCAGTTCAAGTTCTGGCTGTTCCATACTTCTTTCTTTAAGTTTTATTTTTTAAATTTTATAATTTTTATTTATTTGAAAGGTAGAATGAAAGAAAGGGAGAGACAGACAGACAAAGAGATCTTCCATCTGCTGGTTCATTCCCTAAATGACTACCAGGCCAAAACTAAGAGCTTGGAATTCCATCTGGGTCTCTAAAGTGGGTGGCAGGGACCCAAGTATTAGCAAAGAGCTGTAACAGAAACAGAGCAGCTGGGGCTGAAACCAATGCTCTGATATGGAATGCCAGCATGCACGTGACAACTTAACCGGCTGAAAATACTGGCCCCTACTCAATACTTCTCATCCAGCTTCCTGATAATGCACCTGGGAGATAGCAAATGATGACGCAAGTACTTTGGTTCATGCCACCCTTGTGGGAGACCTGGATGGAATTCCTGGCTCCCAATGTCGCCTGGCCTAGGGCTGGCTGTTGTGGTCGACTGGGAAGTGAACCACTGGATAGAAGATCTCTGTCTTTTTCTCTCACTCTCTCTTTCTCTCTTCTTTTCCAATAATTAAACAAATCTTGAAAGGGGGGGGAGAGAAAGAGAGAGAAGGAGAGAGAGAGAGAGAAAGAAAGAGTTTTTTCCTGACCACTTAATCTAAATAATAGCAGCTAATGTTCACTGAGGACTCACAATGTAATAGATGCAGATTTAATTTTACTTAGTGGGTAATTTTATTATTCCCATTTTAAAGATAAGAAAACTGAGGCATGCAGAAGTTAAGTAATTTACTCAAGGTCACAGAGGTATTAACTAGATTGAAATCCAGACACTCTAACTGCAGAGCTATAGCTTTGAATACTACACCGACCAGCCCTGATCTATATTATTTGCTTCAGGGAATAATCTGTAAAGTAGGTATTCAGTGTTATGTTTATTTCCTTTGTAGTACTTCTCACAATTTACCATTTTGTATTTATTTATTTATTTATTATTCATCTATCTATAGATCAAATGCTGAACCAGGGCTAACACTGTGCCTGTTTTGATGAATATCTAGTGCCTCATAGAACATGTTAGGCACTTAATTTTTGTTTAATGTGTGAATGCATGATTCACAAATTAATGCTAACATTTCCTACTGCCTTATATAGGTCAGAGGCTTTATGAACCTATTTCTAGTGACCACTTGAGGACTAGTTACTGCATCTTCAGGTACAGGGGAACATTTTTTGATTGTACCAATTACTGTAGGGAATTAAAAGGAAGCAAAAGACATGTTACTCATCAGTCAGAAATTTGCTATCTATTTTTGCTCATGGTTAAATCCAGATATTTTTCTGCTTATAAAGGCTATGTTGTGCTCGGGTTTTCTGGTGAAGTTCTGAGTTTCGGAGAGGAATGGTTGTTCCTGTCTCTCTTAGTGTCTCCCAACATACTTACTGCTTTTGGGCTTCAGCACCCAGAAGCTTGAAAGGGAAACCACAGTTTGTGACTAAGAGACATAGGCTTCTAGTGTGGACTGTTGCTATGATCATAAGGAGTCTGTACATGAAGATGACAGCAAACTTGTAGCTGGACCACTGTGATGATAGCACAAAGAAGGACAAAACACAGGGGGCAATTGAAACATCGGAGCTGCGAGTCCCAACTGCTTGGGACTTTGTGCTTTGTGAGCTTGGTATTCCACCTGGCTGCTCCTTTCATGGTAGCAGATAATAATAGTGATTTTTTAAATATGGGATTCTTCCTATCTCTGCAATTTGTTGAGGACCTGATCATCAGTTGTTGATAAAATCATTTGGAGAAATTCACCTTTGCTTCCCATTCCATCCCAGCGACTGAAATTCCTAGAAGAATCACCACTGTGATGGAGCCTATTATCCGGATGTCATTGGTTGGATCCACCATCATTGAATCACTTTCCTAAAAAAAGAATCACTGGCATACTTAGATATATAGCTTTTTGCATATGTGTCTTATGTTAGCATTTAACAATGAAAAGATACTCTACACTATTGCCTGGGGCCATCTTGGATAACATAAAAATAAAGTGCTCATAAATTTGAGAATATAAAGAACCTAACCCTATTTTACTTTTCCAAGATAATAAGCCTTTGAGATCCATGGACAGGAGTTGGAAATTTTAGAGATTAATTCTAGTTATAGCTTTTGAAGCTATTGTAGCACACAGTAAAATTTTGTGTGCAAATACCTATTGTGTTTTGTGTCATAAGAATGGTTATGTTTGTGTGTCAGGGGGAATCCTAGAATAATAAAAATGAGTAGTTAATAAAGTGACTATTGGAAAATTAAGTGCTGTTAAATATAAGAATAGACTACAGAGACCTGATAATGCATCTCTTAAAAGATAACATATTATATGAAGTATATAATACATTCATTTGTCTACATTTCAGGTAGAGGTACTTTTACCAATTTAGTGAATCCACGTGTTATGAGAGGAGGACTAGACGTTAGTTTGTTTATGAGCTAATCAGTGTGATTGCACATACACCCTTCTAAAGGGGGCACCTAAACTAGAGAATGACTTGTTTTCTGCAGTGAATTTTTCCAGTATTTGAGTTTCCTTTACCTTTGGAAATATATAGCCATAAAAATAGTTTTACTGCTAATAATAACATCCATTGCTTATCTGATGTTTCATTTTCACATACATTAGTTCATTTGATCTTTACCAACTTTCTATGAAATACATACAATAATATTCTGAGTCCATTTTATATATTTGGAAAACAAGTTCCCCAGGAATAGAGGGACTGGCTCCAAGAATCTCAGATGATAAATGTGAGAGCTGAGTCTCAAAGCCAGACCTTTTGATGCTAACCCTGCAACTCCTTTCACTGTATCTAGCTTTCCCCCATCACATTGCCCTAGTGCCCTAAAACAGCAAACAAGATAGAATTATCCTACTTGGCCAAAGGAAAGAAAAGCTTTTAATTACCTTAAGAAGATCTACCACAGTCTCAGCAAATCCCACCACATACATAGCAACAGCCACTGCATTGGCAAAAGCAAAGATCAAGCCTATTGACCCACCGAACTCGGGCCCTAAGCTTCTTGAAATTAGATAATAGGCCCCACCTGAAACAGAAATGAACATTCTTTACATTGAGGAAATACTAATGTATTAGTTTATGTGATCAAATGACTTTGAATATCTGATAACATTCAAACTGTTAACTAGTCTAATAAAAATATGATAATTTCCTAATAATTATAGGAATCCCACATCATCTTAGTGAATAATTTAGCCATTTCATGTACTCTGCATAGTCTGCAGTGGAAATACCTCAATAAAATCCAATTTATTGAGACTGGAATGTCAAAAAATGCTGCATATAAGAAGATAGAAACCTCCAAAAATGCTTTGTCTTTAAAAAAAAATCACTGCAGTATTCAAATTAATAATTCAACTAAAGCAAAATATTATGTCCAAAATTTCCAGGGACAGGCCTTGGTAGAAAATGAAGTGGGTAGAGTCCAACACTGTGGCATAATGGGTTTATCTGCCACCTGCAATGCCAACATTCCATATGGTCACCAGTTCGAGTCTCAGCTGCTACATTTCTGATCCAGCTCCCTGCTAATGTGCCTGGGAAAGCAGCAGAAGATGGCCCAAGTCTTTGGGCCCCTGTAGGCTTCCAATTTCAGCCTGACCCAGTCCAGGCTTTTGCATCCATTTAGGGAATGAACCAGCAGATCTCTCTCTCTCTCTCTCTGTGTCTTTCTCTCTTCCTCTCTCTGTAACTCTGACTTTCAAATGAATAAATAAAATCTCTTAAAAAGTGAAGTGAGTAAAGTTTATCTTTGTTTTTCTAATTCACTTCTGTTGCGCATATATATATGTATGTATGTATGCACATGTATATGCATACTGCGTGAAGCAAGGTGCCTGTAGAATGCTCTATATTTTTTAAAGATTATATATTTATTTATTCAAGAGGTGGGAGTTGCAGATAGAGAGAGGGAGAGACAGAGACAAAGGTCTTCCATCTGCTGGTTCACTCTCCAAATGGCCACAATGACCGGAGCTGAGCCAATCTGAAGTCAGGAGCCAGAAGCTTCTTCCAAGTCCCCACACAAGTACATGAAGATGGCAGCAAACTTGTAGCTGTACCACTGTGATGATAACACAAAGAAGGACAAAACACTTGGGTCATCTTCCACTGCTTTCTCAAGCCATAGCAGAGAGCTGGATTGGAAGAGGAGCAGCCAAGACTAGAACCAGCACCCATATGGGATGCCTGCACTGCAGGTGGAGGCTTAGCCTACTATGCCACAGTGCCAGTCCCAAAATGCTGTGTATTATTCTAAATATAAGACGTGGTTTTCCATGTTTTTAGGTTAAGAAGGCATTATCGTTGCCAAATATCCAGATGTACATGGACTTAGCAAGTGGGAAGAATGATAGGGAGGACTTATAACAGTGGTTTCTCCTTGGGACATTGAAGAAGTAGTTCTGGCCGGCACTGTGGCTCAACAGGCTAATCCTCCACCTTGCGGCGCCGGCACACCGGGTTCTAGTCCTGGTTGGGGCGCTGGATTCTGTCCCGGTTGCCCCTCTTCCAGGCCAGCTCTCTGCTGTGGCCCAGGAGTGCAGTGGAGGATGGCCCAAGTCCTTGGGCCTGCACCCCATGGGAGACCATGAGAAGCACCTGGCTCCTGCCATCGGATCAGCGAGATGCGCTGGCCGCGGCGGCCATTGGAGGGTGAACCAACGGCAAAAGGAAGACCTTTCTCTCTGTCTCTCTCTCTCACTGTCCACTCTGCCTGTCCACAAAAAAAAAAAAAAAAAAAAAGATGTAGTTCTGTAGATGGTTGTATATGTCTGTGCATATGAAAGACTGAACTGGACTGGTCAACAGCCTACAGTGTTTATGATTTCTTATATTGAGCTAGTCTCTGAAGTGAACAGAGTTGGCATGGGAATGACATTGAACAAACACACGTCAACTCAAAACACATTTCCTTTTAATGAAAAGGAATTTCTTTCACTATAGCAAACCCTTTGGGTTAAGGGGTCAAAGTCCTTGCTAAAAATCTGTTTTATGAATGGAGCAAATCCCATTATTTCCTTTATCCTGATTATATTAAACAAATTATCCAGCTGCTTATCTAGAATGACATAGGCAAAAGTTGGGAGCGATTGTATGTGGTGTGTAGCATGGTGTTTAGAAGACTCTGAATAGGGATTCCTGCAAAAGGTACACAAGGAGAGATCTCTAAAAATCTCTGAGAAGGGGAATGGGAGGAGGAAGAAAAGAAATTAGGAGAACAATTTTCAATTTAATCTGCTTCATTTCCAGCCAAGGCCTGTCTCTTTTTGGATGGTTTGAAATTGACTCTGCATTATTTGTTGTTTATTGCCTTTTAAATACTCTTCCCATGTCTGATGGCCATTCAGCTCATTGAGTTTGGGGTGAGCCCTTAAGTCTGTGTGTAGGAGTGGTTTACCAAGTGGAAATCACCAGCTGGTGGGTGAGGGGGCTAGAGAAGACCCATGCTGAGGGGACCTGGGAGACAGTCCCCAGGATTCACCCAGGGTGCAAAGAAACCATAGATCGAAACTACTTTATAACCATGGTTTGCCACAGAAAATTGGTCAAAGAAAGTTTTTCTGGAGATCTAATTTTAATTCACAAGAATTTTGCCTTACTGTTTGCATTTTCAGCTATTTTGTTTTGCTTTAGGATTTTGGGGGACTAATTTGCAATATTCAAATTTTACTTCCATTATTAAGCCAACTCTGGACATTACTGCATCACCAAAGCATGTAGTTATAAGTAAATTAATATGCTTACCTCCTCTTACTACTCCATTTGTGCAAATAGCAGACATAGAAATACCTGTGAGTGTTGTCACTACCACACTCAGGCCAATGACGATAATTCCAAGACCTGCAAAATGCCCCAAGAGAAGTGTTTGGCTCCAATACTGAAAGAAGTCACCAGAACATCAGGAGGCAGCTCCCTCAATCTTGTCATAGAAGGATCAGTATCCCCGCGAAAACCTGAAATGTTCTGAAAGAGTCCATTCCATGAAGGTCTAGGAAGCCCCTGAAATGTACTGAACTTTAAAACTGAAGCCATGTCCAAGAATCATTTTCCAAGAAACACCAGCAAATGTGCAGACTGTCCTGAAAAAGAAGATGTTTACCAAGGAGTTTGTGCGTGTGTAAACCATGACCTGCCTGCAATGTACCAAAGAGTTCTGTTAGAAAGGTGACCAGAGGTGACCAGAGGAGACCTGGACTGTACTCACGATGCCTTAGGTTACCTTCTACATCCAGCTCCTCCAAATGGTTAACCAGACTTCATGAATGCTGGGTGACTTCTTCCCATCAAAAAGAATTATAAAAATGTTTGCCTACCCGTAGCAAGTGATGAGGGCATTAGATATCTTAGAGATTTTACCTCCACGAACAAACCCGTTAGTTGCTATTGCAGAAGTTGACAACCCAGTAATAGAAGTTACCATGGTGGAAAGAAGAATTATGACAACTCCAAGACCTGTTAGCAATGAAAGATAGAAGATATTACATTTTACTTTTCTTCCTTGGTTTCCCCAGTGTTTCAGGCTGTACTGCCTTTAATTTAGGTTTTCAGATCCATGACTTGGGCCCAACGGGGTGTCTTTGTACTAAGGAGAAACTGATATGACTGGCATAAAGATTAGGTCAGAGAACTGCTCATTACGATGAAGGATGGTTTCCAAAAGTAAACACAATCGAAAATGCAGTCCTGGAAAGGAAAAGTTGACTTATGCTTGTGTCCTGGGAGAGAAACTACCCTGGCTGTGAAAAGAGAAAACATGACATTTGACCTTCTCTCTTGCTTAAGAGGAACCTGAATGAGAAAGTTGGGGGTTTGACAAAGGTTAAATCCTTCTCCATTTTTCTTGCATCCCTTTGCCTGGGGAGAAAAGGAACCAACTTGCATTACCTTTGAAACACTCCAGAAAGGTCAGTGGTGAACTATTTGAGCCTGTGTTGCCTTTACCTTACAAATGATGTTGCAGGTCACAAGTTTAATTACCTCCTCTGACATATCCATTTGTGGCAATAGCAGAGGTGGATAAACCAGTGATACCAGTCACTGTCACGGCTAAGCCGATGATAATCACACCAAGACCTCAGTTGAAAGAGGAAAAATAAAGGCAATTAAATGGTGAACAATCCTTTGGATTATTTACATAAAAGCCAGCAAGGGTAATCATTAAAGAACAATATTAGAGTTTAACAAGTTGGCCAGGAAATCACTAGAGTAAATGCTCAGCTTTGAAGTTTTCTGCCTGTAGTAGCTTAGATTCCAAGAAGCTGAAGACCTAAAAGTTACAGTGTTGAGTTGCACACAATTGAAGGGTTGTGGATGGTCAAAATATAATGAATGTGGGGGCCAGCACTATGGCACAGTAGGTTAATCCTCCGCATGCGGTGCCAGCATCCATATGGGTGCCGGTTCTAGTCCCAGCTGCTCCTCTTCCCATCCAGCTCTCCGCTATGGCTTGGGAAACCAGTAGAAGATGGCCCAAGTACGTGAAGTACCTGAGCCCCTGCACTTGCGTGGGAGACCCAGAAGAAGCTCCTGGCTCCTGGCTTTGGATCAGTGCAGCTCCGATCACTGTGGCCATTTGGGGATTGAACCAGTGGATGGAAGACCTTTCTCTCTGTCTCTCCTTCTCACTGTCTGTAACTCTACATCTCAAATAAATAAAATCTTTTTTAAAAAGATAATGAATGTGAAGACCAGATTTGATGAAGTTCTAGACACCTATAAGTATAGTAATTGGTCTATACAATTTCAAACTATTAATAGAACTAGCGATTAAATGTTAAACCTTCTAGGTAACTGTCTTTATGTGGATTTGGTTATATAGGGGTGGGATATTACATATAGTGTAGCGAATTGCTCATCCAGCAGATAGGTAAAGTGGAAAATATCAAATTGAACTATATTTACTCATTGGCTATGCGACCTCTGGCAAATTACTTACTTCTGTGTAAAAAATGGCAATGAAGTCAGAAAAAAAAAAAAAAGCACAGTGCAAGAAACACATTACATAATCAATTATACTGCTTCTTGAACAAATCAATAATAGTCATAAAAAGTATTTATTAAAAGCCTACTATATATCCAGTTGTTTGGTAGATAGTGTGAGGACCTAATAAAAGGAAATGAAAAAAAAAATCTTCCTTCATGGACAGTATTCAGAAGGATATTGATTCAGATGACAGGTAGAAAGCAATAGAAGTCAGAAATCAGAGGAAGGCATGGCTAGTTTCAACTTCAAGAAACATTTCCAGAGGACCTTGAAGGGTAGCAGAATTTGCCATACTATAGCCCTTTGGCATAGGATTATTTTGAGCTGGAAGCAACTGAAAAGCAGATACAGCAAAAGCTCTCTGACTCCTTCCTATTTGCTTAAATGCAAGACACAAATTTATAAATGTGTGCCCCTTCTCTCCCTGAAGGAGGAACCACAGGAATCTGCGCAACCTCACTAGCTAGGCCGAGCTTCTTCATTTATTTAACTTCCTACAATTTGCCACCCTGGAAACTCAAAGTCCTTTTCCTTTGTCTTACCATTTCTCTGCAGTTTGATGTTCTAACCACTGCTTTGAGTGCTCTCCTGTGTATGCAAGGATGCAAATGTCAGTTAACTTCTGTTTGCCCTTCTCTCAGTAATCTGACTGTTGTCTAATTTATAGGTCCTTAACCTAAGATGGGTAGAGAGATACAGTTTTTCTCCCCTATAATACTTGTTTCAATGGAGGTTGACCCAGAATTAAGGGAGAAGTTTAGAGTGGAGTAGTCATAGCCACTTAACTCACCCTGGCTCCATTTACAATGTTTTTCTGAGTTATTTGATATGTCCCCTACATGAGAAGAATGCTCTATGATTGTTGATGGCAAGCTGTCTTAAGGATAATTAGAAGGGTATTTGGCAAAGAGAATCCATGATCTTTCAGGCCATGTCCCAAGAGAAGGGAAAGTAGAGGGAGGTAAAGGGCAGATAGGGGAATGAGGTACTAGAGGCTGAATCTTTTTGTTTTTTAGATTTTTTTTTTCCTTTTTACTTGAGTATTGGTTTTTAAGGCAATGAGAATGGATTATCACAAAAATGGTCATGTACTGGAGTCAAAACTCCATCAAGTCAAAACAATGATCAAGATGATCCGGCCAGTGGGGACTTAACAGAGACTGAATCTTTTGATGCTCTCAGTAATATCCTACCTCTAGCAGAAGTCCCTAGGCTCTTTTGCAGGTTCAAGTACAGTGGGAATAAGCTAAATTGCACGACACAAGCTGCAAACTTGAACCAAATTGCATTGGCCCCTGTAGACTCTTCAAACTTTGGGGCTAGAAGAAATAGTTACATTAAATTATTCTCAACTCTTGCAGGGATCAGGCAGTGAGCATCACCTCTATAATACTATGTGGCCTCAGATTTTTGTGCCACTAAAAATGATACACTTTATTTTTTGCATATTATTTTGCTCTTGACTTTGTTTTGAGGAAGTTTGATATCAAATGTTTAGCATACTCCAGAGACTGTACAGAACCATTTAGTTTCCATTTCATGTCATTAAACCTACTCTGACTTTACTATTTCTCTGTTACTTTACATTGGTCTCTGTTTTCCAAGTAATTCTTAATTCATCCTTTGCAGTGTATGTATTTCTAAAAATGATTTGAAATCTTGGAATGAAGTTTATACTTTTAAACAGTGAAGGATTTTTTTTTTTCTTTCTCACAATCAAACAGGAAGTCCCAAGGTGAAAGGGTGAAAGGCTATTTAGAAAACATTCATTCAGTTCCTTGTTTTCCTTAAGTGTGGTCCTTGAACCAACCTGCTTCAGGAAATGCCTCAGGTGCTTACTTTAAATGCAGAGACCCACCAGTTAGATCTTTAAAGTGAATACCAGGATTCCATGTTTTTCTAACCTAACTTGCCAAGTAATTTTTATGCTTCCCACAGTAGATGACTAAGCTGCCCACAGCATCTCAATTTGTGTCTCCTTGCTCAGAAAGCTTCTTTAGCTTTATCTTCAGAGAACTAACTGGAAAACAATTAACCTAGCTCCCTAATATTTAGATGAGAAAATGAAACTCATGGAGTGCAAGTGACTGGCTTCAGGCCATCTCTGCTTTTCTCACCTGTCTTCCCTGCCTGATGGTTAAGTTGGTGGGAGACCATCTTGTCCCAGCCAAGCTCCCAATGACAGCGCAAAGTGACTAGACGTCATCATCAGCTCATTCTATCACTTGCATTTGGAAACAAGCAGACAAAACTCAAAGCCACAAAATGGTTACCTAACTGGCTAATGTTACTACTGGCTCCAGATTCCTCTGGCTTTATTCTCAAGGAATGGGCTTGAAAGTATAGCCAGCTTTCTTCCCCAAACTATTCTCAAAGTCAGAAATAAACGCTTTTCTTTCTGAGTAAAGGAAAACCCAATGGTACCCAGATGGTGACTTAATTCACTTAGGGATAGGCTCATAACAAATGCCAATGAAATTGAGTAAGATTGATAAGAAGTCTCTACCACTCACTAATATCTTTTTTTTTTTCCTGACAATTAAAAAGAAAGGAAAGCACAAGCCTTCATTCAAAGGGAAACCCACTGAATATCCATTAGGTAGAACATGATTCCTTCCTAATATACAATTGAAATACTTAAATAAAAGACTCTTATTAAAACAACACTAATGTCTGCACGTATAATAAGTTTTAGCATAAGATAGATTCTTTGTATTTTACAATTTTTCAATAAACTTGAAGCTGGGTTGACTGTGAGGAGTAATGTAAGATCTGATTAAAGTTCAGGTTATTGCCCAAACATATGGATGTTAAATAAGTTGCATTAAAAAGAATTACTCTTGCCCTTGGCTACCCTCACACCTCCAAACAAAGTAATGTTTCTTGATGATCTCAATAAGTTACTAAACTGCCCTTAAAAACCTAATTTTGCATGAAACCCTGGAGCAAAACCTTGGCAATATTAAGATGCAGATTTTCCATGGAACAGCATATACTTATTTTGGAGCCTGCGGCTGTGAGCTTTCATTTGATATGCATCATAAAGCCAGCAAGCAGCCCTTTGTCAGGAACCCAGCAGCTGCCAAACATGAAACATGGAAAAACTATGGGAACTGGTTCCAGCTTTCCAATTTACCACTTAGCTCCTTCTTTTGGGGGTTAGTCTTCAGGAGATTCTGAATGTATTTTGAGAAGGGAAGGCAATAAAGAACCACCGACTACCTTTTAAACATGAATTGAGGTACCTCACTTCTGAAAACACATCTGAACTTCTATGTTCTTGATACTAATGATTTATAACTCTTCCCCACAAAGTGAATCCACAATGTAATTTTCATATATAAAGATCATTCATTTTTGCTACAGTATATCAGAAGTTTAGATAAAATTCAAATAAGTTTGTCATATTAATTTTGCTATTGTACTCTCAACAAAAATGATTTGCTGGGGCAGGGGATGGATGTAGCTGTTAAGACATTGCTTAGAACTTGCATACCATATTGGAGTTGGAGTCCTAGGTCAGTGGAGTCCTAGCTCAGTTCCTAAATCCAGCTTTCTGCTGAAGTGCAGCCTGGAAAGCAGGAGGTGATGGCTCAAGTAGTTAGGTCCCTGACACCTATGTGGGAGACACGATTGAGTTCCTGGCTCCTTGTCTTGGCCTGGTCCAGCCTCGGTTGCTGTATGTATTTGGGGCATGAACTGGCAGATAGGAGCTCTCTGATTATCTGTTTCTCCTTTTCAAATAAATTGAAAGACAAATAGGAACTTAACAATTTTTTTTTGCTACAGGAAAGAACACTATGACTGGAATATAAGGATATTCTAAAGTTCATGGTAAAATGGAATTAAAAGCTGACTTTATTTTAGTGAAAAATATTGAAATTCATACAGTTTCTTCATAATGTGCATTTCCATAAACTTTTCAGAGTATTCTTGTTTAATATTTTAAAATATTAACTAATCACTGTTAACATCACCCACTTTCCATTTAAAAATAGCATCAGCTATATCATATATGATCTTTGCATTTTATCCATCATTTTAAGCTTATATTTGGCAGTATTTCATTAGTTTTCATTTTTTCACTTCTGATACCTAAAAGTAACACAATTATATTCTTTGGAAAATGTTCAACAAGTCAGCAGTTTTATTAGGTTTTCCACAAGCTATTTTTGTTTAGTGAAGTTTGGTCAAACATTGTAGGAGCTATACTCTGGCAAATTAGGGAGCAAATATGAATTTGTCCCAAAATTTGAATCTTGTCTAAAATGAAGGTGCTTTTATGTACCTGTACACCTCAAACCCTATCAAAGATATAAATATTTACTTGGACATCCCTTGTTTGATGAGCTAGAAGATTCCAGTCTCACAGGGATTAACCCTTCACCCTTCCTCCCTGACAAACACAGTCAAAGAGGCAGAGTTAAAGGACCTTGAGTGCAAATTATTCCTGTGATCTGCTCGCATTCAGCATTAATGGTGAAAACAAGTTGCTTACTGGGTATATAATTTACACCCAGAATTATGTAGAAGGGGATCCAATGCTTACCAATTCCAGCTTCTCCAACAATCCAGGAGAGACGGATAAAGAGCATGACTCCCCAGATGTTCAGCATGCATCTCACCTGTGGATCAGAGAGTCATGGAAAAGTCAGGGACAGTGGCAGTGAACCAAATCCCATCACCTTTGGAACCCTGGGGCCCAGGCCTTATTAACACTTCACCCACTAGAACTTTGAAGGGGTCATTTTTCATGAATAAACATAGGAGCTTTCTCACCAGCACACCTTTCACCCATCCAAACTTCACAGCACCGGCTTTGTTGTCTTCTTCCTTGTTTTCAGCATGTTCCTCTCCAGGCATCCCTTCTCCGTTAGCAACCCTGTCAGCTGAACCTGGAGTCACTGCTACATTCTGCATTTTTATAGATAGCGAAAACACAGTCATAGGTTAACGAACAGAGGGTTCCATAAAACTTTCAAAGACAGATCCAAACAACTACATAAAACTTAAATTAAAAAAACAAGATGCCAACATATTCTGGTCATTTTTTTTTTTTTTTTTTTTTTTTTGTCATGGGAGCTGATGGGTTCATTTTGTGAGTGATTTACAAGCAAAGCTAAGGCTGCAGATGTGGTAGAAGGAAGTTGGCTCTTTCACTACTGAGACTATCTTAGATTCAGATAGATTGAAGACACAAAAGGAGTAGAAGTAAGGGAGCAGACAAGGAAGGAAAGCAGGGCAACAAGAATGAAGGTGCTAAAGGGCCAGAAAGATAACCTTTCTGAGTAACACAGAGCATCTGGACTTCTCTTTACTAACCGCCCTGTGCTTTATGTTATTTATCTAAAACAATCATAATAGAACTTCTCAACTCACCTCAAAGGATCTTTAACTGGATTAAAGAAAATAACTCATAGAAGTTTTTTCTTAAAAAATTGAAAATATTCCATAAAAGCTAAAAGGCTGTTTAGGACTGTAAGAATGCTTACGGAGTCTACGTAAGAAGTGCTGAATGTGTTTGCATTGTACGGAGAGTAAGTCTCATGGTTGACCACTAGAAAGACCAGTAGAGTAGAAACGAAAAGTAAGTACTCTAAGAAAGAATTAAAACTTTCTCTTTTTTTGACAGGCAGAGTGGATAGTGAGAGAGAGAGAGAAACAGAGAGAAAGGTCTTCCTTTTTGCCGTTGGTTCACCCTCCAATGGCCGCTGCAGCCAGCGCATCTCGCTGATCCGAAGCCAGGAGCCAGGTGCTTCTCCTGGTCTCCCATGTGGGTGCAGGGCCCAAGGACTTGGGCCATCCTCCACTGCACTCCCAGGCCACAGCAGAGAGCTGGCCTGGAAGAGGAGCAACTGGGACAGGATCCGGCGCCACGACCGGGACTAGAACCCGGTGTGCTGGCGCCGCAAGGTAGAGGATTAGCCTGTTAAGCCACGGCGCCGGCCTGAAAGAATTAAAACTTTCATGCTTTCTCCCCTATAGTCTCATTTTGAAAAAAGACTCTCCTTCTCAGTAAAATAGGTGCTTAGCTCAATGGGGAGGAAATATCTTTATTTCTCTCGAGTTGAGAATGTGTCATAATCTCTAATTTCTATTCTAGATATAACTTTGAAAAATTTCACATGTATCTCATTGAATTTAACCTATCTGGTGCCTGCTTGTTTTTTTCTCAGTTGATCACAGTATCGAGTTCCTCCAAAGCGATTTTTTCAGTAAGGGTTTTGAAACCATTAGGGCAAGTTCCTTACATCCAGCACTTAATTACCAGCATTACAGAATGACTTTATCTTATTTAAGTGATCTAAGTTCGTTAGGGTAAGCTAACCAGCTAAAAATGTCCTGGACAAGGGCATGATTTCCCTGCAAAGTGAGATTGATGTGAAATAACTATTTCATATTTATGAGTATTATAAGGGCTGTATTTGAGGACGATTGAGGTTCTTGTTCTTGACATACTCAAGGGCTTATGTATCCTTGGGATTTGGTCTGCCATTAACACATCCAGTGTAAACTGACTCTACTTTGGGCCATTTACTGCAAATGACTTTGACTTCTTATCTCTTTCTTATAATATGTTCTCCTCCTTGATGTGTGAGGAATGGCTTTTCTCCATCTTTCTTCTTCCATAAGACTGTGATACTAGTGTGACATTTGGATAACTAAAGTAATACAATATGATAAGAGTCATTGTATAATAACTGAATCAGAGAAACACCATGATATAGGTTAATTCTCTTCAATATCAACCAATGGCCTGCCATATAGTAGGTCATTGATAAACAAAATTGAGTCTACAGAGTGGACTTCAAGGTCTGCGGTCTCCACCACTTAGGAACAGGTGTCCTAGTCTCTCATCCATTTTTGCTTCTTTGTTTTTATCGTTTCTGTATGAGGCAGTCCATTTATTATTGTTTCCTTTGTGTCATACACATTTAAAGAGGAAGAGGGAGGGAATGAATCCCAAGTATCATAATCTTATTTTCTGACAGTGTTAGGAAAAAAGTGAATGACAAAGAAGACTGAATTAATAGTTAAAATTTAGTTTTGAAATATCTGAGGAATAGCTCAATCATAAGCATCCTCAGTCCCTATTTGCATAAATAATTGAAAGCTGAATCCTGTATTCATACCAATGCAAGATATTTTAAAACAAAGTACAAATAAATATGGCTGAACTGTTAGGGCACAAACTGGCAATGTAAGTCATGTATGTAATTCAAATTTTCTGGTAGCTACTTTTTTTTTTTTTTTGACAGGCAGAGTGGATAGTGAGAGAGAGAGAGACAGAGAGAAAGGTCTTCCTTTTGCCGTTGGTTCACCCTCCAATGGCCGCCGCGGCCAGCGCGCTGCAGCCGGCGCACCGCACTGATCCGAAGCCAGGAGCCAGGTGCTTTTCCTGGTCTCCCATGGGGTGCAGGACCCAAGCACTTGGGCCATCCTCCACTGCACTCCTGGGCCACAGCAGAGAGCTGGCCTGGAAGAGGGGCAACCGGGACAGAATCCAGCGCCCCGACCGGGACTAGAACCCGGTGTGCCGGTGCCGCAAGGTGGAGGATTAGCCTGTTGAGCCATGGCGCCGGCCTCTGGTAGCTACTTTTTACAAATTAAAATGAGGTTTGTGAAATAACTTGGGTTTAGATATAAATCTTTTAATTTAAAAATATTTTAATTCTTTTATAATATCATGTTTCTAATATTCGGGAGGTAAATATCTATTAGTAGTATTGTCATCCCACCTTGCAGAAGTGAATGGAATCAAAAAATGTTTTAACTACATATTTTACTTAACAGAGTGAGTCCATATGAAGTGTCATTTCAAATAGATAATCAGTATAAAATATTAGTGATATATTTCACTTTTTTAAAAAATACTAAGTCTTTGAAATTCAGTGTGTACTTTCTCCTTATGGTACATCTCAATTTGAACTAGTCACATTTCAAGTGCCTGGAGCTACATGAGATTGATGGCTTCCATATTGGCCAGCACAGGTCAGTACAGTACATTTGATTTCAGATGAATGAAACATTTGAGTACTATTCTAATCAATTAAAAGTTCTGTTTTTCCGCAATAAGAATTATATACACAGTAGGAAAATGAATGTGTCAAATGTAGCTTGATTTTTCATAACTAAAACTTACAATGAATGAGGGCAGAGAATTGAGGAAATGTGTTAAATATGTTCATAGATGTGGATGAAGCTATTTGGTAAGGAGATTAATTTATTTGACTTAATTTGAAAAATACTTTTAAAAATTATCAATATTCTAGTTAATAAAGATCCCATAGCTTGACCACCAGCAGCTACTCACTTGGGGGGGGGGGTGGCTAATTCCTCAGCTGGATTAATTGGGGATCTCAGCTTTAGTCACTTGCCTTTTAAAAGGCAGTCTTGGGAATAAAACCCATATTTTCTGATTAAACCTGAACTTGAGGTTTAGAACAGAAAATTGCTGCTTCTTGATAAAGTCCTGTGGTGACTGTGACTCTTAGATCTAGACTAATAATACCAATGACTGCAACAAAACAAACAATAAAACTTACAAAGTAGACTAAAGGATGAGATGGATATTTAGCATTTGTTTGTAATGGATACCCTTCCTAGTCAGGGTCTAATGGTTCTTTATCACTAGAATTTGACAATTTGAAGCAAAAACAATGTTCTATGAAGGCATGGCATGGAGATCACCACATATGGAAATTAATAAAACAATCATTTTCTAAATTATCAAAATTATAGTCAAGTAAGGTGCTCAATTCTCTCTTAGATAAATATATTAAACCTGCTAAAGTACAAAAATTTGAACATATTTATACCACAGAGGGGAAAACCACCCCTGAATGTAAACTTCTTTAGTTGACTAATAAGACCTGATAGTAAATTTACAGGTACTGAAGCCATTTCCTTTGCTTAATCACCAAAAACTCCTGCACTATTTCAACTAGGAGACTTAAAATCTAATTTTAACTGTGCCATTAACTCACGGCATATCCTCCTTAACCTTTTTTGAATGCCACTAAAGAGGGTAAATCCAGTGGGTTTTCTGAATGTCTTATCTCAAGATGATTTTTCACTCTAAAGTAAAAATCATTTTTCTGTTTGTCATCTTCCTATTCTGACATGACAAAGTCAATCTCACTCTCACTCTTTAATAAATGCCTCTTTTGTAAGCCAAAATAGCAATTATTAACTCAACACATCATGAAAGTACTGAACATGACTTTGGGTCAAAGGTTTGTGGGGACTTGAAAGCTTGCAGACTCCTGGCTAGTCCATGTTCTTGAGACTAAAGTGTCAAAGACTGGAAGCTTTATGATTGCTGCCTGAAACTAGATTTTTTCCTTCATACTTGAATTAATTTGTTTTTTCACACTCCATTACCATAAATGATGACCCATAACCCTTCATAAATGCATTTTAAATTATATGGCTTTAGGGAATGATTACTTATTTACCAAGAGTTTTACCTGTGCATTAAGAATTCAGGGAAGACAAAACATATTCAAGAAAAGAAAAAAATGTAAGACCTTTTGATAAAATATTTTTCCTCCAATATTGATAAATTAGTGAAGCTTCAATTACATGCAGTTTAGGGGACAAATTCTTAATGAACTTTTCTAGATGAAGAAAAATTATTTTATTAAACTATGAAGTGATATTTCAGAACCCAGAAAAATAACAAATATCTTTCTAGGTGTCATCAAAGCAAAAGAAAATGAACATATTTATTCTTTAAGTCCCAACTTGATAATATTCTCTACTCAATATATCATTTTTAGTTTTGAGTCTTTAATCTCAGGGTGGTAGAATTCTTACACCGTCATTTAGAAATTCTTCCATAAATGTTTAGGCTTATATGATCCTCCCATTGTTTTTAAACACTCTTTTGTTATTGAAATATTCAAAAATAGAGAGCAAATAATAAAAGATTTTTATGTGTCCTTCACTCAACTTCAACAATTATTTTTATTTATTTATTTATTTTTTGACAGGCAGAGTAGAGTGGATAGTGAGAGAGAGAGAGAGAGACAGAGACAGAGAGAAAGGTCTTCCTTTGCCGTTGGTTCACCCTCCAATGGCCGCCGCGATGCAGCTGGTGCACAGCGCTGATCCGAAGGCAGGAGCCAGATGCTTCTCCTGGTCTCCCAAGGGGTGCAGGGCCTAAGCACTTGGGCCATCCTCCACTGCACTCCCTGGCCACAGCAGAGAGCTGGCCTGGAAGAGGGGCAACCGGGACAGAATCTGGCGCCCGGACTGGGACTAGAACCCGGTGTAACAGCGCTGCAAGGCGGAGGATTAGCCTAGTGAGCCACGGCGCCGGCCCAACTTCAACAATTATTAACATATGGTCAATCTCATTCCAACTAAACCCTTGCCACCCATACCACTGGATCATCTAAAAATCAAGCATAGGAGGTTGGTGCCATGGTGTAGTAGGTTAGGCCATATGGATACTGGTTTGAATCCTGACTGCTCCACTTCTGATCCAGCTCCCTGATAATGGCCTGGGAAAGCAGTTGGAAGATGGTCCAAATCCTTGGGCCACAGCACCAATGTGGGAGACCTGGAAGAAGCTCCTGGCTCCTGGCTTCAAATCAGCCCAGCTCCAGCCATTGTGGCTATTTGGGAAGTTAACAATACTCTCTCTCTCTGTCTCTCCCTCTCTCTGTCTGTAACTCTGCCTCTCAAATAAATAAATAAATCTTTAAAAAAAATCAATCTCAGCAGGAATCAGACAGTTTCTAAGTTTCATTCCAGAATTAAAAACATGATTTTAGCCATATTCCTGTATATTATCGATTATTATTATTGTATTTGTAGACGTCTATCTTTTTATGATAAAAGAAAGTATTTTTTAAAGATTTTATTTATTATTTATTTGAAAGGCAGACTTATAGAGAGGCAGAAGCAGAGAGAGAGAGACAGAGAGAGAGAGAGAGTTCTTCCATCTGCTGGTTCACCCTCCAATTGGCCACAACAGCTGGAGCTTCGTGGATCCAAAGCCAGGATCCAGGAGCCTCTTCTGGGTCTCCCCTGTGGGTGCAGGGACCCAAGGATTTGGCCCACCTTCTACTGCCATAGCAGAGAGCTGGATTAGAAGTGAAGCAACCGGGACTTGAACTGGCACACATATGGGATGCTGGCACTGCAGGCGGCAGCTTAATCTACTACGCCACAGTGCTGGCCCAAAAGGGAATATTTTATATGTTGACAATGAAAGGGATTTTTGTTTTTTTCTTTTAAAAGTTACCATAAATTATGCCTAGAAAATCACAATTTGTAATCATAGTATTACTACATCTGAAAACACACATCTCCTAATGTTTTATAAAACTGTCACAAATTGACTTGTGTTTTTGATAATTTAATTTAGAAGTTAGCTATGTGAAATAAACTGGCATATGAAACATAAAATGCAAATATTCTTAATACTTTCTAAATATATGTTTGAGGGAACTCCCACTTCTCATCTATTACCAAAGAGTTTACAAAGGGAAATTAATAATATTTCTGTTCTTTTCCATAGATTATTTTAACAGAATGACCTTCCAGAGAAATGGTCTTGAGAAAGAAACTCTAATAAGTATCAGAATGAAATCTTTGTGGGGTGGTTTTCAGTCACCGTTGGCCTTTAAGGCGTTTATTCCTTCCATTTTAATATCTATTTTGTTTGTTTTTAGTTTAGAGACCATTTCTAATTTTGAATATCTCCAGTTCAAATGTTATACTTCCAAATTTGAGCTTTGAAACACTTTAGAAAAGATTATATTGTTGGAAAAATATTTTACCTGTCCTTTTACAGAAGATCAACACTTAGTATCTTGATTTACATGGTTTAATGTTTATTAACTTGACTATATATGTCCTTTATTTTTGTCTATAATGTCATTTTACCTATATCATAAAATTCTAAAGGTTAGAGATCAAATCTCTTTAATTCACTTTATATAGCAGCTCATGTAAATAAATGTCTAATAAATGCTTTTGATGATGACAATGAAAATGATTGAGATCTACAATTAATTATGTAGGGGAAGCAGTACAGTTTCTTGGTATAGTCCCAGAAACAAGGAATGAATTTAAGCCTCCTACTCTGCCCATCATGACCAAGGTGCAGTTGTCTTTGTGCCTGATTTCCACCACACTGCATGGTATTGAATATGCTAAGGCAAAGTGTAGTATCGGTAAAGGCTTTGAACTTCAGAGTCGTGCAGACATGGGTCCAACTTATTGACAAAATGACCTTGGCTTCTTACCGTGTAAGTTTGTGGACTTCTGTAAGTCTTTGTTTTCCCTTCTAAAAGGTCCAAAGCATTTTCTAAAATTGCAACATCCATAAAATAGTAATAACAATAGTGGCTACCTTGAGGGGTTGTTGTAAGGATTGAATGAGAATTTTTCCAGTGTGAGCACAGTGCCTGACTCCTAAAATTCTCAGTAAAAAACTGGTTGTTATTACACAGCAGTCAATATTAGTGCTCTTAGTTACAAATTATTTTCAATTGTTAACAGCCTGCTGACCCTAACATGAAATTATTTCATTTTTTTGTTTTGAATCAGTTTCTACAGTTTGCTGTCTTAATATATTTCTGTCTTAGAACTGGTAATATTTTATACTTTTTATTTTTGAAAATAGTTATACTTTGGGCTGGTACTGTGGCTCACTTGGTTAATCCTCTGCCTGTGGCATTGGCATCCCATATGGGTGCCGGGTTCTAGTCCTGGTTGCTCCTCTTCCAGTCCAGCTTTCTGCTGTGGCTCAAGTGCTTGGCCCCTGCACCCTCATGGGAGACCGGGAGGAAGCACCTGGCTCCTGGCTTCGGATCGGCGTAGCACCGGCCGTAGCTCCTGCCAATTGAGGAGGGAACCAATGGAAGGAAGACCTTTCTCTCTGTCTCTCTCTTTCACTGTCTATAACTCTACCTGTCAAATAAAAAAAAAAAAAAAGAAAATAGTTTACTGAAATACTAACAAGAATGATGGTTGGTATGGCTGGGATGGAGTCCCACTTTGGTTAGTACTATCATAAGGAATTGTGTATGAAAAGGTGGCCACGCCGGCACCGTGGCTCAACAGGCTAATCCTCCGCCTAGCGGCGCCGGCACACCGGGTTCTAGTCCCGGTTGGGGCACCGGATTCTGTCCTGGTTGCCCCTCTTCCAGGCCAGTTCTCTGCTGTGGCCAGGGAGTGCAGTGGAGGATGGCCCAAGTGCTTGGGTCCTGCACCCGCATGGGAGACCAGGAGAAGTACCTGGCTCCTGCCTTTGGATCAGCGCGGTGCGCTGGCCGCAGTGAGCCGGCCGCGGCGGCCATTGGAGGGTGAACCAACGGCAAAGGAAGACCTTTCTCTCTGTCTCTCTCTCACTATCCACTCTGCCTGTCAAAAAAAGAAAGAAAGAAAGAAAAGGTGGCCACATGGCTTGGGCCAGACTGAAAACAGAAGTCGCCTTACAAAGTAAAGCACTGAATTAATCCTTGCTAGATATGAAATAATCACAACACATGGACGGAACTCCAGGGTCTACTGTTGAATGAAAACAGAAGAACACATAACAATGAGTAATATATGCCCCTTTATATGTTTAAAAAAAGAATATAGACAAAAAGTTAGATAGAAATATATAAATTTATAAGCTTATGTTTGCATAAGCCAGAAAGTTTCTGGAAGGACTTATAAGAAACTATCAATAGTGATTGCCTTAGGGAGAATAACTTAAGATTAATGTTAGATGAGTGATCTTTCATTATGTGCATATGTATATCTATTTATATATATTTAATACTTGTTAAATATTTTACTTTTTAAGTAAAAAGCTAGTATAAAAATTACTACCATTATCTTGAGCTGTCATTTAATGAGTTCCTACTCATTGTAGCCAATGTGCTAGACTTTGTATTTATGTAAACTAATATTCACAGACTTCCTATAAGAAAAAAAGAAATTAGGTAGCTTGTACAATATTGCAGAGCAAGTAATGGACAGAGTCTTTTTTTCTGCTTTTAATAAGAGTGTTTATAAATCTGTAATGTATAGCTACCAGTATAGCTCTTCACATCATAGTAAATGAAAAGAATTTCTTCAGCTACAAGTTCAAATAATTGGGATTACAAATTCTGTCAATACCTATCAGTGCTAAAGTTTCATGTAAGGTAGAGACATAAAATGATGTCTTTCAAGCCTATTTTTCATTTTACTTGTTAGGAAAATCTTGTCAAATTTTTCCTGACTCAGAAATTATAATCATATTTCAACAAAAAGCAACTGGTTTCCTGATGAAATAATGTTATGCCATTGACTGTAAATGAATCATTGCTGTACAGATTTTGAAAGCATTATAATCATGAGTTTAAAAAATATTGGCTAACTTGTACTATGCCAATTTGTTTCCAGTTTTAAATTATTTAAGTAAACACAATTAAAAATATATTTATTTGAAAGGCAGAATGACAGAGAGGGAAAGAGAGGGAGAGAGCTCTTCCATCTGTTGTTTCATTTCACAAATGACCACCATGTCTGGGGTTGGGCTAGGCCAAAGTTAGAAGTCTGGAATTCCATCCAGGTCTCCCACACAGGTGACAGGGGCCCAAGTACTTCGGCCATCATCACCTACTTTCCCAGGCGCATTAACAGGGAGCTGGATTGGAAATGGAGCAGCCAGGCTGGAATTGACACTATGATACAGGATGCAGCTGTTGCAAGTGAGTGGCTTAATCTGCTGCCACACAATGCCAGTCTCTAAGTAAACACTGCAATTGATAATTTTTAATCCAATACCTGTGTAGTGTTGGTGTTTTATTACATAATGTTTGCTTTCTTGTGATTTGAAGAAGCACCATAGAAACGTTAAGGGTCACAAGGATGTGGCAGCATTGCAATATCATTTTACATGCCTTCTTCTTCATCTCTTATTTTTTGGCAGTGGACATAGGGTAATAGCTGAATCGAATTTACTAGCAAGGAAGATAGACCTGTCAATGATTCACATTTGCAATGCAAAGGTAGCACCCAAGGAGAGCAGCTGCAGAGACAGACTGCTCCCTACAACTTCTGGAACACTGAGTGCAGGAATGTGTGTGTCATAGGCTCTGATGTTCTGTAACTGAATTCTACTCACAGTTTGGCTATGTAGATATGCGTACATGATTTAATGCAGTACCCGAGATAATGCAATTCCTGAGATAATGCAGTACCCGAGATAAGTGAGGGTCAAATTCATAAAAGCAATAACTTACTGCTATACTTGTTCAGGATGATTATTCAGAACATTGAGCTTAGACCTAATTTTTAATATATTTAACTTACCATTCCTTTGTGTCTGAGAAAACATGCACTGACTCAAAAAAATTAAGTACTCAAAAATGATGCAATATTCCAAGCAGCTATAAAATTTTCAAATGCAGCTATAACATTCCTACTGCATGGTCATTCAGATGGCCTTCAGAGTTTTTTTCCTTTTACTTTATTTCAAGATTCATAGGTCACAGCTTTCAAAACTAGAAATAAGTTGCTTTTCTATCTAAATTTTGGTCCTGGGAACAACATGAGTTTATTTTATTTCCTTTCTAATGGAGTTAAAATTTCCTTTTGTTGTAAATTGGGGAAAGAGATGAATGGGAATATTTTAAATTTTGATACCAATTTTAGCAAAGGGTCAGTTTTTAAAATTATCACAAGTAGTGTGGCAGAGCACGAAAGCAGTATCCCTAGCATCTCTGGAGTGGGTAATCATTTAATAAAAAAATTATTGCTTGAATAGGAAAGGGCCTGTGCTGATCATGTTTTTTACCTCTCAACAAAACTTGGACAAGGGTAAATTATATTTGAATATGTGACATCTAGTTAATTCTTCTTAGTAAGTAATTATATTTCCTAAAGAATAATCTTATTCAATTGTGTTCCAGAAAAGCAGAAGATAAAGTCCATCAACATATTTTAGAGCAAGTTATAGAAGAGACAATCTACTAAGTTTCCAAATGATGTGCTACACGATTAGAAAAAGTGCTGCCTCATACTGCTAACAGATTTGGGAATCCTATCTATGTTCCTTAAATAATGAAAAGTTTAGCCATTTCTGCTGCTTCTGTAATAATTTCTTTATTTTCTATATGCTTAGATGCATTCAGGAGCTTCAGGCAAAGAGGAAGAGATAAAATGCTGAATCTTATACCTCTCTGCTCTCTCTTTAAAGAATATAAAAAATAATCACTCACACTAAAGTCTGGCACCCACAGCACCCACAGAAGCACAAGTAGTTATTTTGTTTATTTGTTTTATACTTGGTATGGACACATTAAACTAAGGTAGAACCAGCGTGCAAGTCAGTTTAACATGTTTAACCAAGTGTGAATTGAGAAGCCTGTAATTGTGAACCAGAGGTAACATATTGCCTAACATCAGAATTAATTCTTTAGCTCTCTATCCTGAGTCAGTAAATATTTGTGAGGCATTTGCTGTGCCTTTTCTGTTTATTGGGAATTAGGGACAGTTGTGTCAGTAGGATGGGTGGTTTGGAACAAACCTCTTCATTTGACTGTTTTACATTCATAGTATTATGAAAGAGGAAGAAATGACTTGAAGGAATAAATAAAGCAAGATACTCACCTGCATTCTTCAAGCTTACCTTTGCCAGTTGCTCGTGAATCTCAAGCAAACTGGGCCTGTTGATCTTGGGCCCACTGACACTGCCCGTGTTGCGATAGTATTCAATCTTGGGAACAGCATCCATGGTGTTGTGGCCAAAGGTTTGTAGGTAGTATGTGTTAGTGTGAGAATCGTAAGTGTGAAAACTGGCATCTGATTTGGTAGTTTCTCCAGTTTGGAGAAAATTATCATAGCACTCCTGATTCCCAGGCCTAAAGCTGACTCTGAGTCTATTTTGTTCATCCCCAAAGGAGGTTTCTTCATAATGTGGTGGATCAGTATTGTCAATGCCAGCTGCACAGCTCTCGTGGTTCTCATTTATGACATTAACTTGAAAGCGATTTGTATTAGTGGGCACTGAATCCAGAAATACATTGGAAGAGTTATTTAGTGACATCTTCCAAAATGGATTTTTTGTTAGTAAGCTATTTGCTTTATAGTTGTTTAAAAAAAAAATCTATATATTCCTCCTCAAAATAAGCACTAACGTGGTTACATTAGAGAGCTCTTGGCTTTTGTTCTAGACAAATTCAATAAATAGACTCTTGATATATTGTCTTCTGTACAATCTTCAGAATGTTCTTCAAAGCTGTCACTGAAAAAAACATTAAGCTTGTTTCAAGTAATACATATATATTTAAGTGGGGGTGAGGTATGGAAAGCATAGGGTTTTTTTTACAAGATATATACTTTTAAACTAATTTCACTAAAAATTACCTGTTCAAGAACCTTTGTCAACTGAGTAATTAAATCTTATAATAATCTGGGGACTATTTAAGCAAACAGAATTTCTGATAGAGTCATTGAAATATTACCTCTGTTTTGTATTATTCACTTGGAATCTGTACAATTGGATTCAATATGATTTTCAGAAGATACAATTCTACTGATTAAGAATTGATGAGAATATTCTAACCTTGAAACATCATTTATTGACAGTAGTAAATGCTGAAACTGCAAAGTTTTTTTAATGACTGATAGAAATACACATATTATAAAAATAATAAAAATGGAAAACTTCAAAAAATTACATTCTTGCTAGTTTACAAAAATCTGTACATACTCTCATAATAACTTTATTTCAGAAATATTTTGTTATCTACCCGAAATATGAAGTACCTTTTAGGATGTGAATTAACAATGCGTCTTGTAAGATGTTGTCTATGTAAATTCTTGGAGATTTACTAGCATTCAAAATGTTTCATTTGCTTATATATTTGTTTTGCAAATGTTATTTTGGAGCATTTAAAAAATATGAGTATTTGGGGTCAGAAAATATATTATTGCTGTTAATAATGCCATATTAATATATTTAGGTAAACTAATCATATTCTTCTGACTCCCTTTAATGAAATACTCTCAATAATTCAGTTTATTTTTGACTGTAAGATCAATAGAGTACATAACAATTTTTATACTTGCATGCTATAAGCTCTCTTTAAAACACTTTTTGTAGAATAATATTTCTTTGTTGATAAAATAAAATTTGCCTTTTTGAAGAAAATTCTGGAAAGATGAAATGAATACGAATAAAACTTGCCTTTCTCTTGCAGTTATTTAAGCTACTTCTTTGAATAACAAACTCAATTTCAACTCAACCTTTCCTGTGGAAATTATAAGTGAAACGTAGCTTTTTCGTTTTCGCAAAGCATCTCACTCTCTTCATAATCCTTGACATCCTCACCTTTACCCCTTTCCTCAGAACCTACATTAGGATATTATATGAAGTGAGATTTTCATTCTGCCTGGAAATGTTTAACTTACCACCTAGGAGCCTTCTGTTGAAGAAGCACCTGCTTCAGCATCATGCAGGCATATATGGAGCATTTGGCTTTCAGCTTGGAACATTAGGTTTCTTCTCATTGGTTAGCACCTCCCTTGAAGGAGATGGCTTTGCAATGATTGGCCTGGAATAGTATTATAAGCCCCACCCAGTCATCAGCCCCCAGGGAATGTTAAGTACCACATCAAGGAGTAACTACTAGTGAACCATTAATCCTTTTAGGTAGGAAGTAAAATAACATTTCTTTAATTTAAAAGGCGAATTGGATTGCTCAATAGCAATCCTTCCAAAAATGTGCACATTGCTTCCATCTTGGAAGGCTAAATTGGGTCCCACAGTTGCAGGATGAGTCCTAGTATTCTAGGACTTCAGCATGTATACCAACGTATAGTCCTCCAGAGATAATATCTGTACTTTGTAAGTATAAAATGGTGTCCGAAATGGTTTCATGTTGTTTATACAATATCACCTTGATTTTTGTTTGCATTGGAAGTGAGAAGATTGAGAGTAGAATCAATGATCTAACAAATGGTTTCAAGTGGAAAATGATTTCAAGCAGGAATCAAATTGTGGGTAAGTTTCCTAGTTGTACTACTAAATGACCTGTGTCCTACCCGGAAAAGTACTTTTATCAAACCAGATTTTTTTGAGTTTTGTTGAGGAACAGGTTTTGCTGGATTGTGGGAATTGGCGATTATTAAGACAGCACAAACAATTCCTCCCTGCAGGTTCTACCATTGGTTTTCCATCAGGATGATTGAATGAGTGCTTCTTACGACTTATGAGAAATTATCCAAGTGATTTCCAGTGGCTGTAGTGGCTCAGTTGTGGTGTAATATAGCGGTTAAGAGTAATACTCTGGAGTCAAAATGCTAAATTAATATCCTGCCTGGCTACTTCCTAGCTATGTGAACTTGGGCAAGTTATTTTCTCACTGGCAAATGTAGGTGTGGATGAGGGTACCTATCTTGTAGAGTTCTTCTGAAAGTTAAATGAATTAATTTGTGTTGAGTTTAGAACAGCACTGGTTTGTACACAGTGCTAGCTTTTCCCATTGTAGCAATGTTTGCAATTGGCTGGTGACTTTTACTAAGTCACATCGAGGATTTTGAGGTCAGTCTTCAGAGACTGAGAGAGCTACTATGCTTATTAAAATTGGGGGAATGTTTTGCTGAGCAAATGTATGTTATAGAAAACAGTCTGGAGATACCTAAGTAAACCCTTTTAGAAGCTCTTAGGGAAATATCATGCCTGACGGTCAGGTAAATGTCATGAAGCTATATCAGAAATAGGGACAGAATTACAAGTATGTACCTATTACTCAATCTGCTTTTGAAGGCCGTCAGTTCAAGGCATTTTTCTCTGTTCAACAAAGGGTTCTGACTTCCCATATAAGGATTCTGGGCATAGGAATTAGTCACCTTTTAGATTTAGCAAGATGAGGCTGTTTGTTTAGAGCATTACTGGGGACAGCTAGGATAGGGCTGGGACCCAAAACAAGTTAGTTCATCAGAACCAAGACAGGAGTTGTGAACTGTGATTTGCCATCCCCCACCCTCTTTCAAGAGTCTCCTATTTATTCTGTAACCTTTCTCCTCTATCAAAGACTGTGAGTGTCTCTGATACCAGTCAATTTCCTTTTTCTTGCTGACTTCCCGTCTGGCTACAGTGTAGTGCGAATTAGTTTTAGTCTTGGTCTTACATCAACCAGACATTTTCATTCTATAGCTTTTATCTCTAACTGTGAAATGAAAGTCTTTGTTTTCTATTAAGGGGATTCAGACTTTCTGGAGCAGATGGGAGATGGTTTTGGGGGATATGGATGAAATTACACCATCCATAAAGCCAACCTTGAAAGGTGAACCTGATTTAGTCCTTTTAAACAGGTGGGTAAAGTAACAGGAGCAAGCCGTTTGGAGACATGCACCTCTACCTTTCCTTCTGTTCTCCCTGATGAAGCTCTTGGGAGAGGGAAGTTAGGGGATGATCAAGCTACAACACCTGATATCTAGTCCTAGAAGGATTAGCATTTCATGAAATTTCTGTGTTGTATGCATACTATAACTAGCCTTTTATAGTTTTATATTGTTTTTAGCTCTGAAAATACAGATGGTAACGCCTCTTTCCACTCAAAGGTCTAAGGCACACAATTCATGAGTGAAAGGCATGCATGAAGACACTTCTGGGCCAGCGCCGCAGCTCAATAGGCGAATCCTCCGCCTTGCGGTGCCGGCACACCGGGTTCTAGTCCCGGTTGGGGCGCCGGATTCTGTCCCGGTTGCCCCTCTTCCAGGCCAGCTCTCTGCTGTGACCAGGGAGTGCAGTGGAGGATGGCCCAAGTGCTTGGGCCCTGCACCCCATGGGAGACCAAGAGAAGCACCTGGCTCCTGCCATTGGATCAGCACGGTGTGCCAGTCGCAGCGCACCGGCCACGGTGGCCATTGGAGGGTGAACCAACAGCAAAGGAAGACCTTCCTCTCTGTCTCTCTCTCACTGTCCACTCTGCCTGTCAAAATAAATAAATAAATAAATAAATAAATAAAGACACTTCTGTTTAATAGAATTTCTCTTTAGCAACATTAGAAATAATATTTTAATTTAGTTGGTGTCTGAAAAACTTGTTGGAGATGAACTTTCAGAAACAACACTCACAATTCATAAATTTTTGTGTGCTTGCTTTCTGTTTTTTGAGACCCTTTATTCTTTTTGAAATGAAGATCTGGCCTTATTATATTCTAGTCACCAAAATTGAAGATCTAAATGCTTTCCCTAGCAGACAAATGGAACACTTCGTATTTGTGTGTCTATCTTTGGAGCCCTTCTGAAGTCTGGTTCACAAAGGAGATGCCTGCTGTCTGGGCATATACAATTCTCAGCAAATTTAGCTGAGCTGGGCAGTGAGATATCTTGGGCCAAACTATGAACTGACTACAAAGTGTGCCAGCCCTACACTTTTTTTACCAACTGAGGTACAAAGATCTTCCTGGAGGTGAGGTTTTGGTCCAGAATATCCATAGTCAACTAAAATGTGTTCATAATCTGCTACGAGGATGGTTTTAAATGTTCATGGAAAATGTGCATTGTTTTTCAATTCATTTTTTTCTTGAACATTCTGAAGCCCCCTCCTAGGAGATGGAAAATATCTGGGAATCTCACTGAAATGGCTAGCTCTGGAGTGTACACTCTGAGAGACAGCAAGTATTGTATCAAATACTTGGGTCTCTTCCACCTTCCCAGGAGACCTGAATTGTGTTTCTAGCTCCTGGCTTTGGTCTGTCCCATCTCTGGCTCTTTGGGATATTTGGAAAGTAAATGAGCATATGGAAGATCTCTTTCTGTTTCTATGCCTTTCAAACAAATACAAACAAATAGTAAATAATGAATAAATAAAATGGAAATAGTAATCCCAAACTTAAAGGATTGATAAAAAGTATCAAATAAATGAAAAACATGTAAAACATGTAATTTAGTGCTTTTAATAAATATTAGTTCATTCTGCTTAATATATTTGACAGTTCTGTGGGCTCAATTGACACAAACATTTTTGTACTGATTTATCTCCTGTTATATTCCTCTATTCAATGATCATAGAGTCAGAACTTTTTAGTTGGGAAGGCTTTTAAAATTACTTGGTTTTGTATTCTCATTTTGAAATGAGGAAGCTGAAGATTTGAAAGACTAAATAACTTAACCATTTCTTCTTAAAGTTTGAGAATCTCTATTACTACCCTAATGAAGATTAGAAATAATAAAAACAAGGCCCTTTTAAACAGTGTTTTATATTTTCAAGGTGCTTTCATTTTTATTTATGTCATTGATCCTCCCAACATTCCTGTAAGCTGTGCAGGATGAGTTTCTGTATCCCTGATTCTACATATAGAAAATAGGTTGCACTTAGGTAACTATATAGCTCATAAAGCTGGTTGTTGGGTGGGCCAACATGAGAATCAAATTTCTGAATTTAGGCTCCTAATCTGAAAACTTTTCATTATCTCTTAAATCCTCATTCATCTCAGATCTCTGGGTTTCCAGGTACATTTATTATTCATAGGTCACTAGAATTGAAAAGCACAATACTAGCCCTCTGGTTAGTTCCCTCACTGAAGACCAAAGAAACTAGATAATTTGTCCAAAGTTATGTAGCCCTAATAGTGGCAGAACTGAGACTGGACTTCGCATGTCTGGTGAGTGCTTCCACAGGGTCATGCTGGAAATTCCCACTTAAATGCATTTAATAAAAGGGATAAAAGAGAGAGTGTTAATATGAAATGATCTATTTTGGATCTCAAAGGGTTTTATTGCAAGAGATTCAACAGGAGACAGAAGGGTTAGTTAGGGCTCTGTGAGATTTGGGAACTTTTAGGGCATGTGGCTGCTTTTAGGGTTTGGGTGTTAGTTTTTGAGTTTATTTCACCTGCCAATTTCTTTGACCTATAGTTATTATTCAGAAAGTCATATTCTGCTTATCCTTGGACTGAAGAATTGAAAGTCTCTCATATTTAAGGCATGATTTATTAAAGCTAGAAGAGCCTGCGTCTGAAATGTGGAAAAGGTGCCTGGGCTTCGCATAAGGTAAACTGGAACCATTTAATGTAATTTATTAGCACAAGAAAGGAATCAAAGTGGTGGCATTTGGCTTAGTAGGATTTTTGTTTAGATTTTACTTATTTATTTGAGAAGTAGAGTTACAGACAGAGAGAAAGGTCTTCCATTTGCTGTTTCACTCCCCAAATGGCTGCAACGGCTGGAGCTGGGCTGATCCAAAGCCAAAAGCCAGGAGCTTCTCCCAGATTTCCTACATGGGTGCAGAGAGCCCAAGGACTTGGGCCATCCTCCACTGCTTTCCCAAACAGTAGCAAAGAGCTGGATCAGAAAAGGAGCCATCAGGACACAAACCTGCGCCATGTGGGATGCTGGTATCGCAGGCAGAGCTTACCTACTAGGCCACAGTGCCGGCCCAGACTTAGTGGTTAAGATGCATTGTACCATGTCAGAGTAGCCATGTTTGATAACCAGCTCTGGCTCCTGATTCCAGCTTCCTGCTAACACAGACATCAGTAGGCGGTGGTGATAGTTCAAGCAATTCTGTCCCTGCCACCAGTGTCAAAGACCTGGGTTGAGTTCTCAACTCTGGACTTTGGGCTTGGCTGAGCCCCTTCCAGTCATCAGGGGCATTTTGGAAGAAAATCAGAGGATAGAAAGTCTCTTTTTCTGTGTGTATGTATGTATGTTTGTGTGTGGGTTTGTGTGTGTGTGTATGTTTGAATGTCTGTTTCTCTGACTCTCAAATGAATAAATAAAAAATTGAAAAAAGAAAGGAAACATAGGTAGATGTGTGAGATAAATTAAAAATGGCTTCTATGTGTGGCTGGCATCAATCCAGAGAGAATAAATTGAGGAAATCCAAAGACGGTTTATCAAGTACACGGTGTGGTAGATAAATCAATCACAGATGTTTATTGAATTTAGTGAATGAAATGAGCCCCTTCCCAGTACACTCAGCATAATTACAAACGTATCCACCATGGGTCCCAATGGCATAATCATAAAGCTGGAACTCTCATGCAAGTGCATATTCAAAAGTTCCTTTATCAAACTCTTCAACTTCATCTTCCCATGTGGAGGAAGGCATGCTACTGTATGGGTCTAACAGAATTTTGAAGCATCTGATAATAAGAAGTCCCAAGAAGATACACAAAATTCCAACGAAAGCAAAGCCAGTTTTTTGCTCCAGCGTCAATGAGAAAGCTGATACTTCGTTGACACTCATCTTAGCTGAAGAGTTGCCACAGTAGGTACTACTCATTATTCACTGGCGCATCATTGTGGCTCTTCAAAATTCCTGCTGGAATCAACTCTTGGCCTAGGTACAAAATTAGACTCAGTTTAGTTTTATCCTTATATGGTATCAGACTTGAAATTATTTTATAAAATCTAGCATTTTTCAAACCTTCTTGACACAACTCATAAAAGATATTTGATAGTGTCTTCAGATATGGACTAGAATCAAGTTAGCATTGGAGCTGCTACTCCTATCACAATAATTACAGAATACCTTTGTGGGCCCATAAAACTGTTGCTATAAGCTTTAGATATAAAATCAAGTATGAAGATGAATATTCAAATACTTAAACCTAAGAGCTTTTGATTCATTAGTAGATGGTTGATTCATTGCTTTTTAAATCTGAATTGTCATCTAATTTTCACCTCATTCTTTTCCATAAGCAATTTCAGAGCATAAACTATCTGAAATATACAAAATGCCTACTTCAAAGTCTATCTCCAGTTCCCTTTTGTCTGATCCAGGTTCTGAGGGTTTAAATGGATGTAATATCTTTCATCTCCTTAGCTTTTAATTTTTTTTTAATTTTTTTTTTTTACTTTTTTTGACAGGCAGAGTGGACAGTGAGAGAGAGACAGAGAGAAAGGTCTTCCTTTTGCTGTTGGTTTACCCTCCAACAGCTGCCACAGCTGGCGCGCTGCAGCCGGCGCAACGCGCTGTTACGAAGGCAGGAGCCAGTTGCTTATCCTGGTCTCCCATGGGGTGCAGGGTCCAAGCACTTGGGCCATCCTCCACTGCACTCCCTGGCCACAGCAGAGAGCTGGCCTGGAAGAGGGGCAACCGGGACAGAATCCGGTGCCCCAACCAGGACTAGAACCCGGTGTGCCGGCGCCGCAAGGCGGAGGATTAGCCTGTTGAGCCATGGCGCCGGCCTTCTCCTTAGCTTTTAAAATTTATATACTGCATTTGCTTCTCCACTAACACCCATACATTAAGTATCAATTTCTTAGAAAGTATTATGTTTTTAAGATTTTATTAACATAAGCAATGCCCCACATCACATCTTGCAAGTGACAGGTTGCAGTTGCTGTGGACCATTAATTACCTCCCCACCAACTTCATTAGCTTTCAGAATACCCTAAAGAAACATAAAATCCAAGTTAAACAGCATGTTTTCTCCACAAATTCAGCTTCAAGACAAGCTCCTTAGTCTTCCTCTCAACCAGATTTCCACATTTATGAACTTATTATATTGAGATTCTAAATCTGCTCAGAAATGCACAGTGAATTGAAACAAAATATTTTTCAATTTTATGTCTTAAGATAATTAAATAAATCACTTGGAAGCATTTGGTTGATTAGATCAAGTGATTGTTGATATGCAGCTAGCCTTGAAAAGATTGTCACCAAATAGCTTGTCATTCAATAACTGAGCATGATAGACTTGGTGTTTTCCTTTTTGTTCTGGTTTCATATGATAATTTTTAGGATTTATCTCTATTTAAATTACTGAATTTTTTGGGACTCAATGTTCAGAAACAAACTGAGACAAAGTGATGGATAATAATTAATAAGAACAAATCTTTTAGTTTTAAAAATTATTCAACAAATAATACAACTGATTAACATTAATGCCAATCAATATATTATTTTGTAATGGTTTGGATTATGAAAGAGCTCTATCTTCAATTCTTAAGTGGCAGAAATATTCAATACATTTTGGGGCATGCCAGTGGTTTGACTGTGTTTAATAAAAGAAATACTGCTTCAAGCTCTTCTACTGAAGTTCTTTCCATGAAATTTTTTTCTACACTAATACATACAGTATAGTGAACTCTACTTTTTCTTTTATTTATGGTCACTTATATGGCTCAGAGTGATCACTATGGAGACTGAATTTGTATTATTTTTCCTGTAAAGAGCACAGGAGACTGTGGTGAATATCTAATGATCTTAAGACTTAACTATGGCTGGCACCCCGGCTCACTAGGCTAATCCTCTGCCTGCGGCACTGGCACACCGGGTTCTAGTCCTGGTTGGGGCGCTGGATTCTGTCCCGGTTGCTCCTCTTCCAGCCCAGCTCTCTGCTGTGGCCCGGGAAGGCAGTGGAGGATGGCCCAAGTGCTTGGGCCCTGCACCCACATGGGAGACAAGGAAGAAGCACCTGGCTCCTGGCTTCGGATCGGTGCAGCGCGCCAGCCCTAGTGGCCATTTTGGGGGGTGAACCAACGAAATGAAGACCTTTCTCTCTGTCTCTCTCACTGTCTAACTCTGCCTGTCAAAAAAATAAATAAATAAAGACTTAACTAGATTTTTTTTTTCTGACTAAATCTCTAATTCTCTTGCTTTTACTTTTGTTAATTAATGATCATATTTTGAAATCCATTTACCCTCTGGTTTATGTGTTTAGTAAATAGAGAAATTGAAAAGCAAGATACTTCCCCTTGGAGATGCTGGACCAAGCATTTATCATATAACTGACTTATTTAGCTAAGTAAATGATCTGGATTAGTTTTCCATGAGAGCACAATCTTTATAGGCTACAACATTTGAGTAATTCAGGAGATATGTGGGTAAGAGAGGCAAGAAATCTGGTTTATTGAGTGGACACCGTGCTGTACCTGGTGGATTTGAATTTTCTATTTAATTGCAGTGACTTTGGTTAGCTCAAGATTTCTGGTATAATTGCCCCTAATTTGCCCCATTCTACATTACTTGGCTATTATAATAGCTAGGATGATTATTGTAAGATATCTCAAAGGTATTTGGAATCAAGTGGAGGGGTCTAAATAATGAATGGGTACACAGAGTTACTGTTAGTAAATGCAAAGTCACTATTGTTATACTTTCTTGGAGGAATATATATACATATGTATATACAAATATGGCTCTTACATTGCTTTAAATATACTTTCTTTGTCTATTATTCATCCAAAGACATAAGAAATGCAGTGTAACTAGGGCAAATGCTAAGTCACCACAAACTTTGAGAATGCCATCAGGAAGTCTAAAGAGCTGAATGGGTATAAGGTAATGTATAATAGTATTTCCATTTGTTTAAGAAATATATATTGGGTATTTGTTATGTGTCAGTGCTGTTTTTAATGCTAGATAGTCGTGAAATAGACAACTGAAAGTTATGTCCCAGTGGAGGAGATAGACACATTTATTTGAAAATATCTAACTCTATAGATCTATATCTATATATTGTTCCAGGTAGTCACAGTCATAAATTATACAAAAGAAAGCAAAGTAATGTAGGATGAACAAGAATGAAGAAGATGGATGAGAGGCACTCCTTTAGTTAAAGAGGTTAGCAAAGGTTTCCCTAGGGAGAAATCATTTGACTTTAGCCTGAGAGAGAGAGGTCTTCAATCTGCTGAGTCACTCCCCAAATGACCTCAGTGGCCAGGCATGGGTCAGGCCAAAGTCAAGAGCCAAAGCTTCCTCTAGGTCTCCCATGTGGGTACAGGAGCCCAAGAACTTGGGCCATCTGCCTCTGTCCCAGGAGCATTAGCAGAGAATCACCAGGGAGCTGGATCGGAAGTGAAGCAGCTGGGACTTAAACTAGCCTCCATACGGGATGCCCGCATTTCATACCACAATGCTGGCCCCTACCTTCAGTATCTTGATGAAAACACAGAGAGATTCAAAGAGGATATATAAATTCAGAGAGAATAGATTTCGCCCATCTGAGAATCACAGGTTTTTCTGGTGAACTGAATCTTGAAAGACTGAAGAATTCAGATTGTTGGGGAAGGAAAGAACATGATAATAAACATGAAGACAGAAAAGTGCTGGAGTTTTTCAAAAGATAGTGAACAATCTAGTCCTAGCAAAACACAGTATGGGAAATAAAACATTGGAAAGGTAGGTTGGAGCCAAAGTGTGAAATATTTTGACTCTCAGGGTGATTTTGAATCTATTGGCCTAAAAGCTGAGTTTCTTCAGGTTAAGACTAGAGTAGACATAAATTTGAGGGAGAGCACAATATGGGAGAGAAATGTTCAGCTGAGAAAAAACAAGGGTCTGGAAGAGGAGATGGGTTTTACAGCTATATATATATGTGTGTGTGTGTGTGTGTGTATAAAGAGAAAAGGGATGGATTTGGCAAAAGAGAGAATGAGGAGCATGGAGAGAGAGGCAGCAAAGGTAACTCCACTGTAGCAAGCCTAGGTAAGTATATAGTGTTTTTATTAACCAAAACAAAGAAAATAAAAAGCTAAGGACAGGCTTAGGAAGTAAATGAAGAATTTATTTTTGGAATTAGTGAATTTGTTCTGTTCTTTCCTACACATATAGACACTCAATAAATATTTTTAAATAAGTTCATCCAGATCATTTGTCCAACAAAAAATTCCTAGTGAGAAGAACATTTTAAGGGTGTTATTGTAAAAAAAAAGTATTTGCAGAAAATTTATCCAGGGTAGAGAAAATTAAGTGCATAGAAGTATTTGCAGATTTAAACTTAAGGAATGAGTTTGGATTATTGCCTAGGAAAGGGAAAATCAAAGACAATACATACGTTCAATATTTGAAGTATTGTCTTACAGGAAAAGAGATAGACTTGCTTTAGATTGGCTCAGGGAAATTTTGTTTTAATTCCATCAAGGTTTTACGTCATGCTACCAGAAGGAATGAAGATGGAATAAACTGGCCATGAGCCTCAAAGGATGCCTCTTCTTCAAAGAGAAAATGGGATATTGTACTGGGAGATCATGAGATGAGTAAATCTGTAATAGGAAGTTCACCTGAGACAAAGAAGGCTAGAGTTTCTATAAGGAAGCATCAGTGATAATGTCAAGTAATGGGGTAGTGATGCAAATTAAGCACTGCAAAACAAAGCCTGGGGTGTGGTATTCAGAATTATTTCATAGATACAACAATTCCAGTTGTGTCCAGGATAGCACTCTCTGGGAGGAGATTTAGGAGGGGTAAGTAATGAGAAAATAGAGCCAGGTGATTAAAAACAAATTTGACATAAAAAATTTCTTACTTGGCTGAAGTTAAAGATGCAGGAGGCTGGGTAATTAGATTAATAATTTTGAATAGTAAGGGCATAGTTATATATACATGTTTCAGAAGAAAAATCATGTAAATTCACCTATTTCTAACTAAAAAAATCTGGGCTTGGAAGAAGAAATATTCTTTTTTATTATCTTAAAAACTTAGAAATTCATTTTCATCTAAAATTCTACTTTCTACTATAGATGAAATAAAAATATAGGTCAAGGAGAACAACTGAAAGGGCAACATTCAAAGGTTGAAAAAAAGTCCACATTGCCACAGGCTGTGTCAACCAAAGCGAAAAAGGGAAAAAGTTAAGCAAGGGTCTAACAATACGTTCAGCAAGTAGATGGTCCTGGTCATTTAAGTCATATGTTTAACACTTAAAACACCAGTATCTCAGTCTTGAATCAGTCTTGAAGCCTTCAAAGGATTGTTTAAACTTTCCATCTTACTTGCTATGCATGTGAAGAGTTGTGCCTTTCTATTGATATAGGGCATAATATGATATAAAAAATAGTAACAAAATGTTGTTTAGAACAAATAAAATTCTTCAGTTCCAGTACTGATTTTTTCATAATAAGATGTCCAAAGTACTCAACAACTAAGGTTGAAAGATACCATTTCACTTTCTCTAATTGTTGAAGGAGATGAGAAAATAAACAGTCATTAGATTCAGCACAACAGATATTGTAATGCTTACTTCAGGAGGAAAATATACTGTTTACTGGGAAATAGAAAATGAAAGGAATATGAGAAATTTTAGATCATGAAGTTACAAAACATCAATAAACACTTATGAGAAAAAAAGTTGAGAAGAAAATGAATTTCCAAACAAAAAGGATAGAATGTAAAATTGGATGATTATAAAAGTAATTTCAAGTATACTGCACCAAAAAATAGGTAAAATTACTATCACTGTACAGTTTAAGTATCAGCTCTCTCTATATTATTATTAAAAATTTAAGTATATATTTATGATACTACTAGAAGTGATCAAATATTTCCTTGAGCTGTAGTCACTGATGCAAATGTTTAAGTACTTTGGAAATGGTCAGGGAAAGTGTATCATTTCTTTCATGGCAATTATCAGGCACTGAGAGTTTTAACTCCTGATGAGTCATAGGATTAGGCCAAAGGTGTACCTGCAGACACCAAAAGGCCCAAATCTCATGGAATTGCTTTATAGTTAGCAACCAATGAACCAGTATTTCTGTGATCAGTCGTACAAATAATATCATTGTAAGTAATCAAGCAAAGATAATAACATTTTTGTAAGTGATATGTAACCTTTCATATCCTTGAATGTTGTATGTGGAGTTTATTCCCTCTGTGCAATACATTTCCTGGTTAGGAGATATAAAAATTCATTTTTCAGAAATATAGAATTATTTAGATTGCATACAACAATGCACAATAACAGAGCAATGTTAAAAAAGTATGTTCTCATTTTAAAAAAGAACCTCTTGTATTTCATTTCAATCAACAGGTTTTTTTCCTGTTATTTTTATCTAGTAATGATATTTCAAGCAACAGATCTGAATTGTTACTAGTATGTTGGAATATGACATTCTGGGTGAAAAGTGTTGACTATTGGTCATTAGATTTAATAATCTCTAATGCTAATGATACGACATTCATAATTTCATGAAATGAGATGTGTAAGAAAACCCAAGCTTAAGAAATGAATCCTCCCATACATACCCATACACAACCCACACCAAACACAAAGGCTACTAAATGCTATGAAAAGTAAATAGGGAAAAGCAGATTACTGAAACTGCACCTGCACAGAGTTAGTGAAACATTAGCAATGATAAATGCTGGAATCAAAGGAAAATCTTGAATTACAAACCCAGATGTCTTCATCATAGTGAATTGCATAAATTTCAGGGTTTCCCAGAGATCCAAAACCTTGGGATCTTCCAGAATCCACCCTAAAACCCTTCAGATTTCAACCTTAAGAAAATTTCCCTCATAAGAGGAAATCTTGGGATGACACTCATTCTCTCCAAAGCACTGGCAAACTGGTCTGAAAATTCTCAAATGTCTCAGTAGAGAAACCTAGACCATCATTATTCTTCTGCGACCTAGACCATCATTATTATTCTGCATTGACTGTTTCTAGTTCTCTTCCTACATATTAAATTGGAGAATCATGGAAACTTCCAACAAAACATTATGGGAGAAGCATCAGCAATCTGCACACACACACACAACACATCCTTTTTTTGTTTTTGTTTTTACACCAGCATCAGCAGCTGCAGAAGCATTAGGGCTATTTCCCCTTTAGAATCTGAACTCAGCAGACCTGCAGGCTCCCTTCGCCTCCCACATATCACTCCCTGGCTTCAGAAAGGCAAAATAATGAGGACATGCTTCTCATCTGGACCCGCACTGGAGCCCTCTCAGTTAATGCAGAGGAAAGGGGGGGAAAGTTTCGCAGGCAGCGATGTCTCACCTTCCATGCTTGTTGCCATGGAGACGAAATCCAGCGAGTAGACCTAAGTGTTGGCAGGTTTGTGTTCGCGGATCGGCTCAGGGACAACGTGAGAGGCGTGTTCTGGGCACCTGCGTGGAGTCACAGGACGGCGGCCAGCGCTCTCCTGGCCTACGTGTCACTGTCTGTGTCTGTAGGTGAGAAGCAGAGGACGTGGGCGCCCGCTGGGGCGCGCGTGTGTGCGTGCCAGCGTGTGTGTTTGCAGGAAAACCTGCACGGATCTGTTGGGTGTGCAGTGTGTACACATTCACGCGCGATCGGTGTGTATGTGAGTGGGTCTGACCGTCTGTGTAGGTGAGACTGGGAAGTGAGAGGGGGAAGCGAATCTGCGGGTACAGCAGCAACAGGCTCCATCTCATCTTCAGTTCTGCTAAAAAGCAAGCAAGTAGAGATGAGCTCTCACACTCCGGAGACTATCACTCTCTGCTTCCTCAGGCAGTGAGGGTTTAATTAGCTGATTGTCCAAAAAAAAAACCCTTGATTTCCTGTTTCTGCTGCATCCCCAGCTGTTCCGCGGGCATTTTGCTTGGCTCTGTGACAGCAGTCTCAGCTGAACAGTGGGCGCCAAATGCTTATGTTAGAATTCTCTTTGGATAAGTAAATGAAAGGTGTACTGGAAACTGAATGCGTCATTTGGAGCTCTTTCCCTTCCCCTTCCCTACTGTCTCTTCTCCCCAAACGCAGTCGAATCCCCTCCCAGTGCCTGGGAGTCCACGCCCAGGCGCTGTCCGTAGTGCTGAAGTGTCCTCTGGTGAGACCTGGCTCCCAAATGCCAGCTAAAAGGCATCAAAACAGTGCTGAGGAACGCTGGAATAGAGCCCCTAGGCAGCTGGGAGGCACGTTTGCTAGACATGTTAAATATGTAGATTTCAAGTAAAAGCTCTGAAAGCAAAGCAAAACAAAACAAAGCAAAGCAAAACAACCAACAACTCGCTCCTCATCCTTATTTTAGATGTCTGGTCCTTTCTCCAAACGCAGTTTTAAGATTCCAATTTCTTTTTTTTTTTTTGTATTAAGAATTAGATGAGATACTTTATTTATTCATAAAGAAGCTATTGAGTGAGCTCCTTACTATGAAAGAAATGGTTCCAAAAGCCAGTTATGTGGAAATAATCAAGACATTGGAACTTAGTAGAGATACAAAGATGGAAATAAAACATAATATTAAACCAATTCAGTTTAAAACAAATATGTGCATTAAAGATATTCAGGAACCAATAATTTTGTGCACCTGCTGTGTGCCAGATACAGTTTCTTATGGGCAAGTAAATGGAGGAAGACATATCTAAGAAAATGGATGAGTATTGAGGGTTATCTAGCACACCATGCTGATTGAAGGATAAATCCACCAATCGTGAAGTTCTTTTTTTCTTTCTCATCAAATACATCAACCAGAAAATTATAGTATATTAATATTATAAGATGATCTTGTTTTATCATTTAGTTATGGAAGCATTCCTTCAAGGCAATGTGCTCTATGCTTCAATACTGTATCCAGAATCTGCAAGTTCCAAGTACTTGTAGATTGCCTAAAAACTTCATTTTATGAATTTCTTAGGGGAAAATATAGATACAGAATTGGGACACTGTTCAAGTAAAAAAAGATGAAAATAATGTAAGTGTAATCAGGCTTAATACTGAAGTGAAAACAAACTTTATGGTTAGAGTGTTTACTAATTTAGGAAATTTAACAGCCTTGCAAGGGCAATGTATAGCTGGGAATTCATATAAAGTCACACTTAAAATTGTTCTTTTTTACTTAAAATGATTAAAACATCCTGAAATATAAGTGAGCTAACTGCTCACTATGGAAGAAAGTGGTAGATAAATCTTCTATGACATTTCTATAACTATGGTTTTATTTATTCTTTATTAAGCTTTCTAAGGACCACATTATTTATTTTTATTTTTAAAAGATTTGTTTAGACTCCAGGGCAGGTCCATTTCCAGTGATCCAACTCTTGGCATAGCTGCCAGGGCTCTTCACAAATTGACTTCTGCTGAAGCCCAGGCTTACCACATTGAAAGCCACTGCAGTGGACTGGCCTGTTGGGTCTCCTTGAGGGCAGATCACTGTACAGATTAGCCATTAATAGGCCTGCCACCCATTGCTACTGATGCCTAGTTTTCTTTTCCTCCTGGTTTTTGTTAAAGCAGACCAGAGGATGCAAGTCAAGGGAGTGCCCAAGTCCCATCTCTAATCTTCGGTGGCCTGAACTACAAGTCTATAGTCACAGGCATGTTCTGTAGTAGTTTTTCTAAGGTAGACAATGCCCATGAGGAAAATTATATTCTCACTTAAAAACTTTCTTTCCCTTTGGTCTGAAAGGGAGATTTTTTCTACTTAATGTTTTCTTCGCTGATGGCGAAGTAAATCTAGCTATGAGATTATTATTTAAGTTCTTATTTTGGTTATGCTATTACAGAAAAATGTTAGCCATCTCTTTTATAAGGTCTAAAGATTAAATTGTGCGTCCTACAGATTCCTTCATAATAGAATTAGTTTCCTACCTTGAGGAGAATAGAGAAATGAAAGAACAAGTTCGGCTTAGAATAGAGAAATGAGGGAGCAAGTCCTAGATCGCTTGCTGACAATAGCAATATCACATGAATACTTAGCAAACAGTTTCAACCATTAGATAACAACTTAAGAAAACATTTACCAGAAGGTCCAATGCCTTCTATAAATTATAAGAATCACGTATTTGAAAACACCTCTTAAATATCTAACATGGTGTAGTTTGTTTAACCAGTAAACTTAAGCACAACCATATAAAATGTTTTTAGTTTCTTTCTACCAAGAAGTATAAAACATATGATGCAGAGATTCAGGTCACGTGAATTAAAATGTATCTTTGATTAATTTTAGCAGCTTAAATTTATGGACAATCTTATCTATAAGCCAATTAAAATAAAATTCTTAATAAATTTTCCCATGTGGACATACAATATGTACACACATATAACATAACATAATAGACCAATATAGCAATTTTAATAATAGCTTTTAAAATCTTTAACTCTTTTTGTAGATTGCCAATTGATTTGAATTGCTTTTTGTTTTTAGTAACCTCAGTTAACCATACTTTCTCTCAGTTGGTACTGTTAATACATTATGGACCTGCCCTGGAGTCGAAGGATGCCCAGGTCAGAGCCACAGATCTTATTGGCTCTAAGCTGAAAAGCCCTTCACTCAGCCCAACTTCCAAAGTGACCACTGCAGCTGAGGTGACGGCCAAGTAGGGTCAGCAACATTGAAGGCAGAACTGTAAATTTCTTGTTAGAGATGCCACCTGCCTTTACCAGCCAGCTCTCCTCCCAGGCCAGCTAAGTAATGAAAGTCAACAGTGTGCCTTCCCCTAGGAGGTTCACACCTCCCTTAGGATGTACCCCATGTGAAGAGATAGATAGGTCTGGGCCTCTTAACTTACAAGGCCTAAAGCCCAACAGATTATTATCAATCCCCTTCTGTCAGGTTCTATTTGCCTCTCAATCAGAAAACTTAATTGTAGCTTAGACAGCACCTTTCTTAGCTCCTTTAATAATGACTCTGTCCTTTGTTCTAGACCCTGTCTAGCGCACTTGGGCCTCATTCCTTCATAATCATAACCTCTACTCTACCTCCAATGGCTCTACTCCCAACCTGTGTTTACTGATGGTCCTCTTCCCCACTTAATGCTGTATAATTGTTCAGACCTGGTTAAGGCCACTCTTAGGATCATTGGTTAATATCCTCACCCTGTCTTTTATGACCTTGTCTAAATATGATCAGAGTCAGGGAACTTGGAAGGCTTCCATAGCCTTGGCAACTCATGACGACAGCCTAGGGTGGTTACTGGCGCCATAAACTAGAGTGTCAATTTGTTTGGTCAACAACAGGAGTCACTGTGCACTTGCTCCTCATGTGGGATCTCTGTCCTTAATGTGCTGCACATTTTGATTTAATGCTATAACTAGTACTCAAACAGTATGTTTCACTTTGTGTTTCTATGTGGGTGCAAACTGTTGAAATCTTTACTTAATATATACTAAATTGATCTTCTGTATATAAATAGAATTGAAAATGAATATTGATGTGAATGGAAGGGGAGAGGGAGCAGGAGAGGGGAGGGTTGCGGGTGGGAGGGAAGTTATGGGAGGGAGAAGCCATTGTAATCCATAAGCTGTACATTAGAAATTTATATTCATTAAATAAAAGTTAAAAAATAAAAAAATAAAAATAAAAAAGACTTGTTTATTTATTTGAAAGAGTGAGAGAGAGAGAGGGAGGAGAGAGACACATACACACAGAGAGAGAGAGAGAGAGAGAGAGAAAGAGAGAGAGAGATTGGGATCTTTCTTCCACCCACTGGTTCATTCCCCAGTGGCTGCAACAGATCTGAGCCAAGTTGAAGCCAGGAGCCAGGAACTCCAACCCTTGTCTTTCACATGCATGGCAGGGGTCCAAGTACTTGGGCCATCTTCTGCTGCCTTCCCAGTCACATTAGCAGGAAGCAGGGTCAGAAGCAGAGCAGCTGGGCCTTAAGCCAACACTCCGATATGAAATGCCAAAATTGTAAATGGCAGCTTAACCATCTGCACTACAATGCTGGCCCTCCCCATTGTATTAGTACTCTGTGATAGAACAATATTTCTTGAAATTTAATCACATGCAAGTACCCTGGGGATCTTGCTAAAATACAGATTCAGATTTTAGTAGCTGTGAGGTTGGGTCTTAGATTCTACATTTCTAACAGCAGCCCTGGTGCTGACACAGATTGCCAGTTTCAAGACCATACTTTAAATAGCAAAGTGCTAGAGATAATTGTGTCCTGGCAGCACACTCATAGTGTGTAAGGAAGGTGATAATTTTCTTGCAACTATTATTCTATGAATTTTCTAGACTTTTGCAAATACAATGATTCAAATTAGTCCAGAAGTTGATCATGTAAGCATTTGATATTAACAATTTGCTTACGAATTTGATACACTTGATCTTATTTTGCCATCATCTTGACCCACGCTGCAATGAATTCCACTCTGTATTTTCCTACTATGACCCTCAGTCATTTATTCTCTTTGCAAACCTAACTCAAGGGAATAGAACTAAGTTACATGATGCTGCTATTGATGTATGAATCTGGCTCTGAGAATTTATTGTTGTGTTTAGAGTCCTTGACTTGTCATTTTATGACTTTAAATATGGCTCCATGATAAATGTTCATAAAGCTCATTTTTAAAATCTAGATGTTACAGATCCAATCCTTACCCAGTTCAGAAAGTAGGATGGGCTACTATTTCACAGATTATGTGTGAGAACATTGATCTGGCATGTCATTGACATCACACACACATGTATAGATTTTGAAGTTTGCTGTGGATGGTTTTTTGATTAAAAAAAAATCCATACCCACATTATTTGATACTTTGCTTCTGGTTAATGCTTTTGAATTTATGCCAAGAGAAAGCTTTGTCATGAATTAGGTTCTGTTATATTACTTGGTTCATGACCTTGACCTTTTTTTAAGCTAAGGGAAAGGTGATGATGCTCTCAAAAGTCTGCGAAGTAGCTCATTTAGGAAAGCATAATGGATTAAAAAATCCATTATGTTCCAGTTTCTTTGTTAGATGCTGGGATACAAAGATAAATGAGATTTCGCCTTTGCCCTTGAGGAGATAACATTACAAAACAACATGGCAAGTTCTAAAAGTTCTGTAGAAGCACAGAGATTAATATGGTATTTATATATTATTCTGCATTACCAAAGAAGTGAAGGATTGCAAAAATGTAAAACAGAATACTTGCACTTGGTGTCCTTGCTCAACTTCTATAAAATAAATTATTGAAAGATACAAAATATATCATTCACATAGTTAATTCATACTTCTAGATAGTCTATGATTTATTTTCAGAGCAATCCAAATGATTAGAAGGTAAATACATGGGGTGGCATTGTTTAAACGCCCCAGGCAGAGTTGCATTACTGTGCTTTGAAATCATGTTCCCAGCCTATGTAAAAATATTCTACATGAAATAATTCCTACTATACATAACCTACACTAAGTCTCTGACAGGGTTGTTACTAAAGTTTTGATCAGCACATCACATGCTATTCCTTACACAAGAATGTCTAAGGGATGCAAATCCCTTAAACATCCCCTCAAAAACATTTTTAATACCAATTTTATAAATGGAACCCTCAGTGTATCCTCACTTAAGCCAACCAAAGGTAAGTGATGTGTTCTATTGTTATATACAAAGAATATCATGTAAACAATCATATTGCCAGTTCTTTTAGTTACCAAGAACGTCAGAGTCAAATGAACAGCCGAAATTTAATAACTCTATTTAAGGCTTTAAGGCTTTAATATCCGTCCCTTTTTATTGCTTTAGTTGCTACACTTTTGTTTTTGAGGGTAGCAGTACATTTTAAAAATCATCTATGCTGATCTGTGTTGTTATAAACTGTCCTCATAAAATCAGAAGTGGGATAAATAATCCAAATTCTCTACTTTTTGGCCAAAAAATATTGACTATGGAGTGAGTGAGTGTGTTTTTTAAAAGATTTATTTCATTTATTTGAAAGACAGAGTTACAGAGAGAGGTAGAGCCAGAGATAGTCTTCCATCTACTGGTTCATTCCCCAAATGACCGCAACTGCTGGAGCTGAGCCAATCCGAAACCAGTAGCAAGGAGCTTCTTCCAGGTCTTCCACGTGAATGCAGGGCCCAAGGACTTGGGCCATCTTCTTCTCTTTCCCCAGGCCATAGCAGAGAGCTGGATTGGAAGTGGAGAAGCCGGGATTCGAACCAGCGCCCATATGAGATGCTGGTGCTGCAGGGCAGGGCTTTAACCTGCTGTGCCACAGTGCTGGCCCCATAGTGTGATTGTTTTATAAGTTTATTTTTAACAGGATGCTAAAATACAGAAAAATATGTCATCTAATTGGCCATGAATATAAGTATCTAAATTATAATGATTAAATATTAAAATGTTAAATTAGCAGAAGACATTTTTTATTTATGTAATATAGGTCAACTTAACCAAAACATTTTATTTCCATGCTTCTCATTCTATACCCTCAATAGTGTCCCTTATATGACTAGAAGCTCTCATTATGTCAGAGATTAAGTGTATTAATTATCTATCATGTTAGGAGACAGACATGGTTAAGAATTTAGAGAACATTACAGTCCCACTCTAACAAGAACACTCTAGAAAGAGAATGTCACAAAGACACTGAAAGCAAGAATTTCCTTCAACAAGTCATAACAGAATTCTTTCCAGAGGAAAACTTTGCTTACCTGAATTTTTCTATCTTGACTCTAGTTGACTTTGTGACTTTAAGTTTTGTTTAGTAGCATCACCTCTTGAACTTGTTAGGCCTATATATTACTTTAACTTTTTTTTAAGATTTATTTTTAATTTGTATTTATTTGAAAGGTACAGTGACAGAAAGAGGGAGGGTGACAGAAAGAGATCTTCCATTCATTAGCTCACTCTCCAAATGGCCATGATAATCAGAGATGGCCATACCAAAGCTTAAGAGCCAGGAACTCCATCTGGGCTTCCCAAGTGAGTGACAAATACTTAGACTATCTTTCACTGCTTTCCCAGGTACATTAGCAGGGAGGTGCATCATTACCTTTAACTTTTAAAGGAAATGTACACCTTGTCTGGCTGAAGTTTGATTATTGTCCCTCATCTAAGATCTTTTAATATAGCCATAACTCATTTGAATATTGTTAATAACTTAAATATTTATATTGCATTGTTCAAATGCAAAAAATATTTTAAAGTTAATTACTTTTTCTATAACTATTTTTTGATTTGCCCAATGCATTTGGTTTTCAATGATATTACATAATTAATTATATTCAAAAATTTACCATTTGTTTTTAAAAAATGCACTCCTACCTATTTTGAGTGTCATTTGTAGCTACCTATACTTTTTGCACATAAATGATTTAAAATTTTTGTAGGGAGGAGAATTTTTAAAGTTCATTAAGAAATACATGCTTACTTTCTACAAATACAACTTTTTACTCAAACCAGATAGTTATAGAAGTTCATTTCTATAAACTCAAGGAACCTACTTAAAATTTCTGCTACAAATTAATGGTTTGTGATCTCATTCAGAGATTTGTTTTTGTGAGTGAATGAGTCAGAGAGAGACAGAGAGAGAGATCTTCCAACCTACTGATTCACTCTCCAAATGGCCACAGCAGTCAGGTCTGGGTTGGGCTAAAGCCAGCAGCCAAGAACCCAATCTTGGTCTCCATATGGGTGGCAAGTGCCCAAGTATTGGGCCATTTTTAGTTGCTTTTGTAGGTGCGTTAGCAGGAAGCTGGATCTGAAACAGAGTGACTGGTACTTGAACTGGCATTTAGATATGGGATGCTGGCATCACAAGGAGTGAATTAACTTGCTGCACTACAATGCTGCCCTCCCCCTTCATTTTAAGATTTATTTATTCATTTACATGATCTCGTTAGAAGTTTTGCGACTATGTATTGAGTGGCTTACAGCCATTCTGTCAGTTTACCCTTTCTTCTTTCTTGGAATTCTTCCTCTAGGTCATTTTACCATCTGATATCTTAAGAGTATCAGCTAATGCCAAATGTGCTGAAACAGGATTAGACAGTATAGTAATAGGATGATTAGATTTGATTAGAAAATGACTGTGTGGGATTTTGTCAACAGTGAAGAAATTATCTAAGTGAGTGGATTTAAGTGAATTGAACATGATGACACTTCAGCGTAGATAATGATCTAATGCTGGTCTATTTGATGAGTCCCATTGAAAACTAGATTTTATGTTTTGCTGGTAAACTTTTCTGCAAAGAAAAATGAACTAAAGGTTTCAGTTCACAGTGATATATTTAAGTGAAGTTTCATTTAATTGGTCTTAATTTTGCTGCCCATAAGCCTTAAATTGTTTCATTTAAAGTGTGCTTTAAGCCCTCTGCTATATTTATTGTTGGATCTAATGAGTAGAACAGGGTACCTTGGGTACAGTTCCATGAATGTGTGAACCATAACCACAGTACTATGTATAGGAATTGGCCTAAGTTATTTTACATGGATAAAGAAACAGAGAAACAAAAACAGCAATTTTTTTTTCCTGCTACAATGTGTGCCTTGGTAATGTGAATCAGTGAATACCTAATTGGCAAAAGAGATGTCAACAGAATATGGAACTCAATTGTCTTATTTATGATTTCCCCCAATACGTTAATGTTATGACTACCAACTAAAAGCAACTGAGATTTCTAAGTCCGCTAACAAAGCTGAATGGAGTAAGCTGTGGAGGAAAGGAATACTATACATAACAAGCATTTACTCCTTTCCAATCTTGTCTGAATTTGACCACATGCTCTGTCTTGAAAATGCATACTGTACTATTCTCCCTGATGCTTGTTTATTTACCCTTTGGACAGAACTCAACCTTTCCTTATATTTTCCCATCATTATTTGCTATCTAAAACAAACTTTTAAAGTTTAAAATATATTGTACTACATACTTTAAATTGTATTTTTAAACGCCTTTTTGTTAGTTTGTAAATATTTTTATAGTGCTATTGTGATGTGGTACAAGTTTGACACTAGTTTTTTCCAATGATATTATCAGTTCCCCTAAATATTGCAAGTTTTAAAAAATTCAATAGGTTATGCTTTTTACAACAGTTTTGGGGCCTTAGAGAAGTCAAGCAAGGTGGGTGTTGTTGCACAGCAGATGAAGGTCCTGCTTGAGACACCCACATCCCTTATCAGAGTGCCTGGATGCTAGCCTCCTCTCTGCTCCCAATCCAGGTTCCTGCTCATGCACACTATGAGGGACATCAGATTATGGCTTAAGTACTTGGGTCACTGCCACCCATGTGGGACATACAGTTAGAGATTCTGGCTTCTGGCTTTGGCTTGTCCAGCCCTGACAGTTGTAGGCATTTGGAGAGCAAACCAGCAGATGGAAAATCTACCTGTTTTTCTGCCTTTCAAATAATAAACAAATAAACAAACAACTTTTTTAAAAAGGAAAGTCAAGGGGTCAGCAATGTGGCGTAGCAGGTAGAGCCATTGCCTGCAAAACCAGCATCCCATATTGATGCCAATTCATATCCTATTTGCTCCACATATGATCAACTCCCTGCTCAAGGCCTGGGAAAAAGCAGCAGAAGACGGCACAAAAGAATTTAGGCCCCTGCCACCTATGTGGGAGACCTGGATGAAGCTCCTGACTCCTGGCTTCTACCTGGCCCAGCTCTGGCTGTAGTGGCCATCTGTGGAGTGAATAGGAAGATGGAAGACCTCTTTCTGTCTCTCTGTCTGTCTCTGTAACTCTGACTTTCAAATAAATATATCTTGGGGCCCTGCGCCGCAGCTCACTTGGTTAATCCTCTGCCTGCAGCACAGGCATCCCATATGGGAGTTGGGTTCTAGTCCCGGTTGCTCCTCTTCCAGGCCAGCTCTCTGCTATTGCCCAAGAGGGCACTGGAGGATGGCCCAAGTGCTTGGGCCCCTGCACCCTCATGGGAGACCAGGAGGAAGCACCTGGCTCCTTGCTTCGGATCCACGCAGAGCCGGCCATGGCGGCCACTGGGGAGTGAACCAATGGAAGGAAGACCTTTCTCTCTCTCTCTCTCTCTCTCTCTCTCTGTCTGTCTATAACTCTACCTGTCAAATAAATAATAAAAAAAAGAACAACATTCAAGAATTGATGAAGCTGAGTTAATTTTTAAAATAAATAAATAAATAAATAAATCTTAAAAAACAAAAGGAAAATCAAGCAGCATTGAGCATTTGGTGTAGTAATTAAGACATGGTTGGGTCTGGCTGTTGCGGCCATTTGGGGAGTGAATCAGCGGATGGAAGACCTCTCTCTGTCTCTGCCTCTGCCTCTCTGTAACTCTGCTTTTCAAATAAATAAATAAAATTAAAGAAAAAAGATATGCTTGGGATATCCACAACCCATATCAGAATACCTGGGTTTAAGGTCTGGCTCTGCTTTCAATTCCAGCCTCTCACATGGGATACCTTGTTTGTGTTCACATTTCTTGGATTTAACCTAACCCAGTCCTGGATGTTGTGGTCTTTTGGGGAGTGAACCAGCAGACAAGAGATCTCTATCTCTCTGCCTTTCAAATAATGAAATATAAATAAATGAAATTTGAAAATGAATATAAATGAAATAAATGAACATAAATAAATGAGCAAATTCAAATCAAAAATGGGTCAAACAGTATACAGAAGATTCCCATATACTCCCTTCACTCACAATTTCTTCTATTATTAACCCCTTGTATTAGTGTGGTACCTTTGTTAACAACCAATAAACCAATGCTGAAAAGTTATTATTAAGTAAAGTTCATAGCTTTTATTAGAGTTCACTAGAGTTCATGCTCTGTATTGGTTAGTTCTAGGGGTTTCAACAAATGTATAATATATCCCATTATTTTATCAAACGGAATAGTTCCACATCTCTGAATATCCCTATTTCATCTCTCTCCACATCCAATCATGAAACTCTGGAAACCATTGCTCTTTTTATTGTCTTTATAGTTTTATATTTTCCAGACAGTATGCATACAGTCCTGCAGACTCTGCTGCTTTTTCAGATTGGGTCTTTTTACTGCATAGCATGCATTTAATATCTCTCCATGACCTTTTCATGTCTTGATAGCTCATTTCTTTTTTTTTTTTTTTGACAGGCAGAGTGGATAGTGAGCGAGAGAGACAGAGAGAAAGGTCTTCCTTTTTGCCATTGGTTCACCCTCCAATGGCCGCTGCGGCCGGCGCATCGCGCTGATCCGAAGCCAGGAGCCAGGCGCTTCTCCTGGTCTCCCATGGGGTGCAGGGCCCAAGGACTTGGGCTATCCTCCACTGCCTTCCCGGGCCACAGCAGAGAGTTAGACTGGAAGAGGAGCAACCGGGACAGAATCCGGCGCCCCAACTGGGACTAGAACCCGGTGTGCCGGCACCGCAAGGCAGAGGATTAGCCCGTTAAGCCACGGCGCCGGCCGCTCATTTCTTTTTAACACTCAATAATATTCCATTTGTTGGTTATACCAGAATATATTTTTCCATTAACCCATTGAAGAATATCTTGGATGCTTCTAATTCTGGGAATTACAAAGATGCTGTAAACATTGGTGTGTAGGCTTTTGTGTGGACATAAGCCTTGAACACAATTTGGTAACTAAGAACAAATGGCTGGATTTTATGGTAAGATTTTGTTTAGCTTTGTAAGAAACTTCCAAAATAACTTACCTTTGTTTGTTTTTACCGACAATGAATGAGTCCCTGTTGCTCCACATCCTCGTCAGCTTTTGGAGTTGTCAGTGTTTTGGATTTATTCTGCTAGGTTTGTAGTAGATTCATTTGTGCTTTAATGGATATTTTCAATTTCCTAATATGTTGTGATATAGATGATCTTTTCATCTGTTTATTTTATTTTTTTAAAAGATTTATTTATTCATTTGCAAGTCAGAGTTAAACAGAGAGAGGAGAGGCAGAGAGAGAGAGAGAGAGAGAGAGAGAGAGAATCTTCCATCCGCTGGTTCACTCCCTAATTGGTCGCAACAGCCAGAACTGTGCCGATCCAAATCCAGGAGCCAGGAGCTTCCTCCAGGTCTCCCACGCTGGTGCAGGGGCCCAAGGACTTGGGCCATCTTCTATTGCTTTTCCAGGCCATAGCAGAAAGCTGGATGGGAAGTGGAGCAGCCGGGTCTCAAACCATCGCCCATATGGGATACCGGCGCTTCAGGCCAGCATGTTAACCCTCTGTGCCACGGCGCCAGCCCCCTCATCTGTTTATTTTCACCTTTATATATTCTCTGGTGTCTGTACTAATTTTTCCCATTTTTATTTTTATTTTTTTTTAACTTTTATTTAATGAATATAAATTTCCAGTATACAGCTTATGGATTACAATGGCTTCCCCTTCCCATAATTTCCCTCCCACCCGCAACCCTCCCCTCTCCCACTCCCTCTCCCTTTCCATTCACATCAAGATTCATTTTCAATTCTATTTATATACAGAAGATCAATTTAGTATAAATACTTCAACAGTTTGCACCCACATAGAAACACAAAGTGAAACATACTGTTTGAGTACTAGTTATAGCATTAAATCAAAATGTACAGTACATTAAGGACAGAGATCCCACATCAGGAGCAAGCGCACAGTGACTCCTGTTGTTGACCCAACAAATTGACACTCTAGTTTATGGCGCCAGTAACCACCCTAGGCTGTCGTCATGAGTTGCCAAGGCTATGGAAGCCTTCCAAGTTTGCCGACTCTGATCATATTTAGACAAGGTCATAAAAGACAGGTTGAGGATAGTAACCAATGATCCTAAGAGTGGCCTTAACCAGGTCTGAACAATTATACAGCATTAAGTGGGGAAGAGGACCATCAGTACACACAGGTTGGGAGTAGAGCCATTGGTGGTAGAGTAGAGGTTATGATTACAAAGAAATGAGGCCCAAGTGGACTAGACAGGGTCTAGAACAAAGGACAGAGTCATTATTAGAGGAGCTAAGAAAGGTGCTGTCTAAGCTACAAGTAATTTTTCTGATTGAGAGGCAAATAGAACCTGATAGAAGGGGCTTGATAATAATCTGTTGGGCTTTAGGCCTTGTAAGTTAAGAGGCCCAGACCTATCTATCTCTTCCCATGGGGTATATCCTAAGGGAGGTGTGAACCTCCTAGGGGAAGGCACTCTGTTGACTTTCATTACTTGGCTGGCCTGGGAGGAGAGCTGGCCAGGTAAAGGCAGGGGGCATCTCTAACAAGAAATTTACAGTTCTGCCTGCAATGTTGCTGACCCTACTTGGCTGTCCCCTCAACTGCAGTGGTCACTTTGGAAGTTGGGCTGAGTGAAGGGCTTTTCAGCTTGGAGCCAATAAGATCTGTGGCTCTGACCTGGGCATCCTTCGATTCCAGGGCAGGTCCATTTCCAGTGATCCATTTTTAATTAGTTTATGTGTTTTTTAATGTTGAGTTCTAAAAGTTCTTTGTATGTTTTGCATATAAACTCTATTTCAGTTATGTGCTTTGTCAAGAATTTATGCTAGTTCGTGACTCGCCTTTCCATTTTCTTAAGTTGCCACTTATTTTTAAAAATATTTATTTATTTATTTGAAAGGCAGAGTTACACAGAAAAGAAGGAGAGACATAGAGAGAGAGAGAGGAGACAGAAGTCTTCCATCTGCTGGTTCACTCCCTAATTGGCCACAAAGGTAAGAGCTGTGCCGTTCTGAAACCAGGAGCTTTCTGCAGGTCTCCCGTGTGGGTGCAGGCGCCCAAGGACTTGGGCCATCTTCCACTGCTTTCCCTGGCCATAGCAGAGAGCTGGATCAGAGTGGAGCAGTCGAGAGTCAAACCAGCGCCTATATGGGATGCTGGCACTGCAGGCAGTGCTTTACCCACTACGCCACAGTGCCAGCCCCACCATTTATTTTAATGCATGATTTTGTAGAGCATTAGTTTGTATTTTTCATAAAATTGTACACTTTTAAATAAGAAACATCTGTAATCTTTAGATAAGATTGCTAGACCACAACAAGCCAAATAAAATCCACGACTTTCATATTTTAATGCAAGCTAGAGAATGAATGCTTAGCTAGTAGGATACAAAGTCATGTTTTGGCAACTATTGAAGACAGCTGAAAAGGCTAAGAATAGGCGTTAGCTTCCAATATTACTTAAAATTCAGTGAAAAATAAATTTAAATTACTGGCTATTGTTTAAAAGCTCTCTTAAAATATAAAGATTTAAAGTTTATGTAATATTCTATATTCACAAGTCATTCTTTTGTAACTGTCCCTGGGACATCAGATGATGCTCAAAGCAATAGACAGTTGGAAAGGATGAGCTCTGGCTTTTCAGAAAAGATGTTGACACTAGTTTTCTGAAATATTAGGTGCCCAGATGCAGAAATTTAGTTTGACATACATGGTCACTTATACATGCCTATATTTGTTCTGTGACTGTGGGACAGTCAGAACACCTACACTCATAATACTACAAATGTAGGCTCCTTAGTGACTTAGAGGATATTACAGAGAAATTGAAATTTGCTAATGGAGTCATAAGAATAATATGTCACGGTATTTTTGCATACTTAATCTTATTTATAAGGGCAGGCATTTCTAAATCTATCAGACATAGTGAATGAATGAATTGCTAAAATAAAACATAATAGACCAGGTTTGAGCTTCTCCTGAGCAGACAAAAACAGGCCATGTAAATGAAACTTAGGTTACTTCTTGTAAATTGCCTCTGATAATCATAAATGACACTTAAATTGCCTTCCAAAAATAGTGGAAAAGGATTACTTTTAACCAATTCTCTGCCATCCACAACCCCCCATGGTAATAGCCAATCATTCCAAAGATTAATCAGCCTCCTCATTTTCTCTCTATAAGTCAGCCTAAAATTTCCATGTCTCTGAACTGCTTCTGATCACTTTCATTTTGAGGTCTTCGTAGTTTGTAAATTGCCTTTCTGAGTGCATAATAAACTCTAAAATTCTAAATTTGGTCTTATTCTATTTTTGACAGGCTCAATGAACAAATGAATGGAGTAATTCTCTCCTCTGTCTGTGGGTTCCTCTGAGAGCATGCCAAGTGGCTTGGAAACTGTGCCAAACATTGCCTGATGATACTCAGCATCATTCTCACTCTCCTAAGCTTTCTCTCCTTTGAGACAATTCTCAAACTCTGTTGCCAGCAATATTCCAGTGCATATTCCACTGATGAGAGGCACGGTTGTGAAAGTTTGGAGGAAGAAGAGAAGAAGAAATCATTTATCTCAGTGGCAGTCACAAGTAACTTCATGGGTATCCGTAACTGGCAGATGGGATGCTATGTCAGTGGCTCCTGGGCATAAGGAAATCCTGAGACTTACCTTGCAGTTGCAGGTCACAGAGATCATTGGTGGTGGTTGCCTGTGATTCTTGTCCTTCCTAATTTTTCAAACTCTAACAATGGCTCCCAGATGTTTTCTCTCCAACCTCTAAGATTTTGTGCATTAAATCCCTTCCTACATGGCATATCCACAGCATCTGACCAAGTCAAAAGGTCTATTTCTTTTCCTGTCTACTGAAAAATTTTAGAAATGAAAATCATGGATATATATGCTATCAAGTTTATATGCATGTTGTAAGGAAAGAGGAGCAGAATAGAGAGGCAACAGAATATGAACTCACAGCCAGAACAAATTTATTCAAGGAAAAAGAAGTTCACAGAGGTAGCTAACTGCTGATGTGCACACAGAGTGAGCATGAGGCTGAAAGCAAGAATTTGGTTACCAGTTGGATTTACATGGCATCAGCCAGGTAAGGGCCCAGAAGGGGCGGAGTTGAGCTAGCTTTTCAAACTCAGTGGGCCTTCCTCTCTTTGGACTGGTGGTTGGGAAAGGATGCAGAGGGTGGGGAGGAGAAGAGTATAGGGCTTAGGACCCAGCTAGCCTAAGAATGCAGCAGCTAGAGAGTCTCCTGCAGGACTGAATCTTTTCTCAAAGAGCCAAAGTGGCTCTGAGAACTATGACCTTGCTCCATCACATATTGCATAAATGCATAAATACACATGTATTTTAGCATATGTAAGCTGTTTGTGAATTGAAATATAATGATATAAGATCACTCCAACCTACCATTCTGTAATATACAGTGCAAAACTGTATCACATTTTTGTGATACTCAAAAACCATTGCCTCCAACAAGCTGGGTCTATAAGCTGCCATCAAGAATGGTATATTTCTTGTTGAACAGGGCTATATCAGAATAAGATGATGTAACTTTTGGATTCTGTTTAGTTTCATGAAACTGAGGTAGCAGAAATCCAGTGGCAATGCTTAAAGGCAATGGAAGTTATTTTTATCCTTAAACAAGAAGTTTGGATATGCGCATCCCAGGGCTTGTTCGATGGCTCTATGAGGTCACCAATGTATGAGTTTCCTAACTTTCTGATCTGTCTTCTTTAGTTTGTGGTGCTTGTCTTCACATCTGTTGACTCATAGTTTCAAGTTTGATATACCTTACCCTCTGGCCTCATAGGAAGGAAGGAAGGCAAAGAAATTATTGGAAAAGTAAACACTCTTCCAGAATCCCAAAGTATAAGAGTATTACTACTTACAACACATTAAGTAGAGTGGTGTATTATGGCCATTCCTAGTGTTTTAGCTGAGCTAAAACATTGTTACCCTAACCAAAATTTTGATCTGTCATGCAAAAAGGAAGATTGGATATTGTATAGAAAAATTTAGTGCTCTGCAGCATAAAGCAAAGGAGCAAACAATAATCAAATCAAATGATGTCTTCAGGAAAGCATTGTTAGTGTTTGTATGACCATAGTATAGCAGAAACTATTAAGGAAATCAGTCATCTCAACTAAAAATAATGAAGACTTACTTCAGCTGTAATAGAAAGCTCTCCTTACTCCCACCCCCTGCTGCCCCATAGCAGCAATTTAATCAACATATAAATTTATTTTCTCCTCTTGAAAACAAGTCTGAGGGTAAACATGTCTGGATTATTATTGTGGCTTCAGGGTGTCATTACAGATCCAGAATTTATTTTCCTGTTTCACTGACCTCAGCAATTAGTTTCCAATAACAAGGTCACTTCATGGCCTCATGGCCCAACATGGTTGCTGTTACTGACAGACATCATTTCTTCATCCCAAGACAACAGCAGGAGGAGGCAGGAGAAGAAAAAAAGGCCATTCTCCCAGCTAAGTCAATTTCTTCTAAGAAAGCACCTACATGGTACACACGAAGTGCTTATATTTTATTGTACAGAACATAGTCACATGTAGCTGCAAGGGAAGCCAGAAAACATGGAGCATTAGTAACAGTCATAGCCACAATTTGACTTTCTATGACCACAAAAGAAGAGGACAATGAATTGTGTCAATTATTTTCTCTGTCATCACCATTTATAGGATTATCTTCAAATAGGCAAGATAGCAGGTGGGTTGAGTTTTGTAATTTATCACTCAAAGGAACATGTTTTCTCTTCTAAATGTTATAAATTTGGAATGATGCTAAAAGGATAATTAATTAAATTAAATTAATATTTGAAATAAAGCAATTATTTTCACTAGTGCTCTTTGAGTTGGGATACCAGACTAAGATAATTTAAAAAAAAAATCTTTCCATATGATATCCATGGTTTTGGACAAAGGAAGTCCAATTCATGTAATTTTTAATGAAAAAGAAGTAGCTATGCCTATAGGAAGGAAAGCAGGGCAGACTTCTTGGGAATTTGCTCTTCTGATCTGCCTTTTAAGGGTAAGATTGGGGAAAAGGCAGGATGATATCAGTTAAGGAATTAGAAAGTGGTCAAAAATTCTCAAATAAATATATAGGAATTATAGGAATCTTTCGTTTTTAAGGAAAAATTATATCCCAATATGGTGTATAAAAATCAGAAGTAAATCTACTATTGGGCAATGACCTTAGGGTTGTAAGTTGAGAACAAAACAATTATCTAAGGAATTCATGCAAGATCCTTAATATTATCTGAATTACTTGAATAATTGAAGGGAAAGTAGACTTTTTGCTTGGATTATTCAGATAATTGTCTTAATTCTAAACTTTCCTTTTTTTTGTGGAGACCTTTCTACAAGATGCATATTTGGAATACTAAATTTTTGCAAAACAGACTCCTTAAATTAAGCAGAGTGATGGAAGAAAATAGAGAGGTGATAAAGTTGCTAGACTAAGGTTAAACTTGTCTATCTATCAACAATAACCAACATCCACATTATCATCACAGAATGAATTTAGAAAAAAAGGGAAACATATAAACTTGAGGTATAACCCATAGTATTTTTAAACTTATAAATTCCCTTTCAAACTTTGGAAAAGAGAAAACTTTCTTACTTTCTATCATTTAGAGGCTTTGTGCCTCCAAATCCAGCCATTTAATTTATAGTTCAGCACATTTACTTAAAAAATCATACTTTATTTCTTGCTTTACTTTATACTGTTGGTCTTTGCTTTTTAGTTCTTAAAAGGATGATGATACCCTTAGGGCCACTCCACAGTCTTCTTCATTTCTTTTCATGTTGAGCACTGAGCCTGGCCCCCAAATTATTTGCCAACCTCTTCTACTGCTGAGTTTGTTATGTGACTACATTCTGGCCCACTGATGGAAATGCTGCGTCTGAGTTCTGGATGGAATCTTTCCTTTCTGGATTTCTAGTGACCTATAATGCCCTGCTCTTCAGTAGCCTTCTTGGGCCACAGGTAAACCTTAGTGATGGAAGCCTCACACTAGGATGGTGAAAGATTAAAGTTGTGGGTATCTGGGCCCATGAATGTGGAGCTACTATACCTTCTCCATAATCTCCCTCTGCATTTCTTTGATTTAAAGGGTGACAGCATTTATCTTGTTTAAGAGATGTGCCTTCCAGTTGCTGTTACTAGCTGATGAATACAATTTCTAAATGATACACACATAATTGAAAGTATTATAGAATTTTTGGCTAACATTTCTAGATATGTGTAAATGATTTCTCTCTTACCTGCTTTAATACACACAGACACACACCAATTTATAAGAAAACTAAGTTGGCCGGCGCCGCGGCTCATTAGGCTAATCCTCCGCCTTGTGGCGCTGGCACACAGGGTTCTAGTCCCTGTCGGGGCACCGGATTCTGTCCCAGTTGCCCCTCTTTCAGTACAGCTCTCTGCTGTGGTCAGGGAGTGCAGTGGAGGATGGCCCAAGTGCTTGGGCCCTGCACCCCATGGGAGACCAGGATAAGCTCCTGGCTCCTGGCTTCAGATCAGCGCGGTGTGCCAGCCGCAGTGCGCCGGCCGCAGCGGCCACTGGAGGGTGAACCAACGGCAAAGGAAGACCTTTCTCTCTGTCTCTCTCTCTCTCTCACTGTCCACTCTGCCTCTCAAAAAAAAAAAAAAAAAAAAAAGAAAGAAAGAAAACTAAGTTGTTATGTGAAGTTTTACTAGCAATGCATTTTGCGCAATTACAAAGGATAACACTTTTGCAGTGAGTAAACTTGAACATTACTTAAGAATTTTTTTAATGTGCATCCATGAATTAAAATAAAAACAGTGGAGAGGAAGAAAAGAAAACACAGAGATGGAATTCAGCAATATATTATTAATAGCCATCTTTCTGTATCTTTAGCAGATTTATCTATGGTCAGCACAATATTAATAGTAAGAGATAAGAAAGACAAATGATCAATCTACAGAGCAGTCCAGTGGTAAGGATTAATCATCTTCTTCTCTTCAGAAGCTGCCCCAGTTCTCCCCTTCTTCTAAGATCCAGCTCTCCTGTGAAACTCGTGCTGACTCCCCAGCAGGAACTAACTCTTGATAAATTTATCAAACCGGGACTAAAGTACAGTGTGAGTGAGGCATTTGTCGTAGGCACAACAGTTGAAGGCAGTGCCCAAGAGCTCAGTAATCAAGATAAGTATTTTAATGGAATATTTTAATTGATACACTATGGCATGTGGGCCAGTCTCTTGTGTTTGAAAACCAATTTTAAAGGCCGGCGCCGTGGCTCAACAGGCTAATCCTCCGCCTTGTGGCGCCGACACACCGGGTTCTAGTCCCGGTCGGGGCACCGGATTCTGTCCTGGTTGCCCCTCTTCCAGGCCAGCTCTCTGCTGTGGCCCCGGAGTGCAGTGGAGGATGGCCCAAGTGTTTGGGCCCTGCACCCCATGGGAGACCAGGAGAAGCACCTGGCTCCTGCCTTTGGATCAACGCAGCGTGCCGGCCGCGGCGGCCATTGGAAGGTGAACCAACGGCAAAAGGAAGACCTTTCTCTCTGTCTCTCTCTCTCTTAATTATATTTCACTTTTATCTCTATGATAGTACTCAAATAGTGCTTTTCATAAATGTGTACTCTCCCAACAGGAGTGTACTGAGTTTTGTGTTCCACGTGTGCCTACTACTCTGTTTTAAGCATAAAGGCCTCTTTAGAAATATTGAATTTTTATTAAAAGATTTTTGCAAGAAGATACTGTAGTAGGGACTGTGAGATTAAGTTTTCATTGTTAAATTCAGTGATAGCAAAAGGATAACAGAATGAAGAGTATCACTCTCAGAAAACCACCTAACTTCTCTTCACTATCAGCCTGCTTGAGCCTTGAGAGAGAGGGAATTGTGGTACCAGGTTATGTTCACACAGCACTTTGCCCTACACAAAGTGTTTTCTTTTCATCCTCACCTTAATCCTGCAAGATGGCTATTGTTATTCTTATTTATTGTGGAGAGATTGAGAGATGAAGTGACTTGCCCAGGCAGTTATAGGCTGAAAACTGCAAAACTGGGACTCAAATCCAGATTTTCTCTGCCCAAATCAGATGTTATTTCTGCTACTCCAAACACTGTGTCTCAGGTTGACTGAGGAGAAGCCATCTAGGCAGCAACTTTAATAGCATTTGTTGTGTTTGTGCAACAGAACAGGTAGAATCCTAGCAATAGTTTTTAAATTAATTTATTAATTTTTTAAATTAATTTATTTGAAAGGCAGAGTTACAGAGAGGCAGCGAGAGAGGAGAGAGAGAGAGAGAGAGAGAGAGAGAGAGAGAGAGAGAGAGAGAGGGAGTCTTCCGTCTGTTGGGTCGCTCCCCAATTGGCGAGAGCTGCACCAATCCGAAGCCAGGAGCCAGGAGCTTCCTCCAGTTCTCCCACGCAGGGGCAGAGGCCCAAGGACTTGGGCCATTTTTCACTGCTTTCCCAGGCCGCAGCAGAGAGCTGGATCAGCCTGCTGCAGCGGGTACTCGAACTGGGCCCATATGGGATGCCTGCACTGCAGGAGGCGGCTTTATCGCTATGCCACAGCGCCGCCTGCAATAATGTCTTAACAAGCATTCCTCATCATGATTAAAATGTGTATGTGTGCTTGATGAAGTAGCGTATCCCCTCAGGGTGGGATGTTTTATGATACTGGGGTGGCGTGGAGGGCAGGAACCTGCATACGGAAATTCCAAAGAACAGGGGGGAAATTTAGGATAGTATACACTATTTTAGTATTAGTTTCTAAATATAACTGTCACAAATAAGTGCCTGATACTCCGTAAAGCAGGTAAATCACATGTATGATTTCACCGTCTTTATGAAAAGAAGTATTTGGGAGGAAGGTTTTGAATTTTTTAGCCAAAAGGTTAAATATTTTATTTTTATTTATTTGAGGAGTTAGACAGTGAGAGGAAGAGACAGAGAGAAAGGTCTTCCTTCCATTGGTTCACTCTCCAATTGGCCGCAAAGGCCGGAGCTGCGCCGATCTGGAGCCAGAAGCCAGGTGCTTCCTCCTGGCCTCCCACGCAGGTGCAGGGCCCAAGCACTTGGGCCATCCTCCACTGCATTCCCGGGCCACAGCAGAGAGCTGGCCTGGAAGAGGAGCAACTGGGACTAGAACTGGCGTCCATATGGGATGCCGGCGCCGCAGGCGGAGGATTAATTTAGTGCGCCATGGCGCCAACCCCAGCCCCAAGGTTATTTCAATGTGAAATATCACTTTAGTACTCAGGAGTTGGTTAAGTTTAATGGGTTTCTTTTTCATACTTATAGGCGGAAAAAAAAAATCTATGCCTCTATTTTAAAACTCCACATGGTAATTACATTTGTTTGAGGGCCTATAAACTCTCTCGCATATACTTTGCAAAGGCATGTAATAAACACAGACCTCCAAACCAAAACGCCTATTAGCAGCCATTCTAATAGCTTTCTCACGAAAACTATAGATTCCTCCTATTGATTGCTGTGCAGAGAATTAAAAAAAAAATCAAAAAACTTCAATGTTCTCTTTCTAAGCTGATTGCTGCGTTTCAAAGACATTTTCAGTTTCAAGAGCAGGCAATGCTCAAAGAAATTCAAAGCCATTCAAGTTGGCGAAGTGCGGTCATCAATAACTGTTTGCAGAATGTCCACGGGGTGCTTACGCTTTGAAATGGCCCAGATGCTTTCTTTGCATCAGAGGCCGGCTGAAGACTTGCAGGCGTCTTTAGAGATGCAGAGTGTGCCTGCTTCTCTAACTTAGGCTGCCCCTACCTGGGGAGACTCGAACAGTCCGGGTTTCAACGATTTCTAACCTCGCTCTGTGAGCCAAGACCACCACCGGGTGCCCTGCGCCAGGCTGGCTGGTGCTCGGAACCCGGCCCCACCGCGGGGTTCAGGACGGGTCAAATCCTGCCCCGGGCAGGTGCAGGGCCGCGCGCCCCAACCGTGGTCCCGACCCCCTCCTCCAGCCCTCCCCTCCCCCACCGCACTCCCACCCCCCCGCGCCCGGCTCGTACTATCTCCCAAGTCGCCCGGGCTCGACCGGTTCTCGCGAGATCCGGGCAACTGAGCGCTCGGGGCCTTTTCAAATCGGGATCCGTTACCGCTTCCCCGGCTGCCGCCATTGTCGCGCTCGGAGCCCCTCAGCGCAGGCGGCCGAGGCGGAGGCAGCGGCGGCGGGATGGCGGATGCCGACAAGGCCGAGGTGGCCGGGGCGGTGGGCGACGACAGCCTGCCCCAGCAGCCCGCGGAGCCGCCGGGCGAGCCCCGGCGAGAACCGCACCCCCCGGAGCCGGAGAAGCAGCAGCCGCCGCACAGCAGCAGCTCCAATGGCGTTAAAATGTATTGTCTTTTCCTCCGGGGACCGGGCGCGGTGGGGGGCGGGGAGGCGGCCGGGGAGCCGGGGGCCGCGTCGGGCCTCGGTAGGGGACAACCGGCCCTCGGGCCCCGGCCCGTCCGCGGGCCGTCGGCGGCGCGAGAAGCAGGTGCAGCCGGGACTCTCCCAGGCCTTCCCCGCCCGCCAGGGCTGGGCCGCGCCGCGCACTGCCCCGGGAGCCAGGGGTGGGGGGCCGGGGCCCCGCGCCCCTTCCGGATTTCTAGTGCGAGACCTTGGGACAACCCCCACTTCCTTGACTTCAGCTGGGAAACCTTTGAGCAAAGCTTGGCGAACGCCACCTTTTGCAGGAAAATGGTCCCCCCTTTTAAAGGCCAGTAGTTAGTGTTCATCACTAGGGAGTATCTAGGGATGACATCATCGGACCTTTCCTCTTAACCACCGAAATCGTATTGGAAAGGAATATCCATCTCCCCGGCCTAATTCCGAGCTTTGCGTATGGTTTTAGTGTTCTGCTGTCGTTTTCTAACGCAGAGATTCAGCCCTAAACCGCTAGATCCCGACATGAAGTTTAATAATATGCTGTTCTTGGGAATCCATTGTGTTCCCCGTGAATTGGCTGGAGGTACTTTAAAAGGGGAGATGTGCAACTACTTCCCCACCCACCAGGTGATGTTTGTCAGCTGTGCGGACTATTTTTAAAAACCCAGTGAGTGATGGTCTTAAATCTGGTATAAGGGTAAAATAAAATTATTATTATTATTTTTTTAATTTAGGATAACCCTACCACTTTGTGAGTGCAGCTATCAATCATGCCTGTAAAGGATTTGCCTCAAATCCATAATCCCTTCCAGTTAGAAGGAAATGTTACACTCACCTTCCTTGGTGTCATGTGGGGGCATACGGAGTCAGGTGTTTATTGTCATAGGCCTCCCCCTTGGGACCTGAAGTTGAAAGTTTGATAATAACTTAGTGAAAACACTACCCTCTCTCAGTTATGCTCAGAGTGGAAAGCAGTGAATATGAGTCACACTAAAATAGGAAATGGAGATGTGTTTCTGACTTATTTCTCTGGGGTAAAAACGTGTGAAACAGTGTGGTGAGATCTGTGTAGGGGTTGATTGTGGATGAAATGGGGTGGTTCTCTTCAGGTTCCTTCTGCCCCCTTGGCTCTACAGTGGATTTGAATAGATAGAATCTTCTAGGCAGAATAGAGGTGGCCGGTCCGAGATCAGAACTCGATGGAGTTTGTTCCTGGATGAAAAGTGGTGCACGTTAGTAATTGGGAAACCAGGAAGTGAGCATGTCATGGCTGCCAAAATGTTGGTTTTCGGGGATATGACATTAAGAATACAAACTAAAAAACAAACAAAAAACAGTGGAGTGATGAACATAAAAACAGAGCCAATCCTCTGTGCTCATATTTGCAGGTTCCATATCTGTGGATTCAGCCATCCTGGGATGGAAAAAACAATTTCATCTATATTACACGTGTACTGACTTTTTAATAAAATAACTATTGAACAATACAGTGTAACAAGTACTTATGTAGTATTTACCTAGTATTAGGTGTAAGTAATGTAGAGATGATTTAATTATGCAGGAGAATGTGCATGGGTTATATGCAAATTGTGCAGTTTAGTATCAGGGACTTGAACATCCTCAGCCTTTTTTTTTTTTCAAAAATTTTAATTTATTTGAGAGGTTTAGAGGAGAAGTTACAGACAGTGAAAGGGAGAGACAGAGAGAAAGGTCTTTATTCCTCTGGTTCACTCCCCAAATGGCCGCAATGGCTGGAGCTGCGCCCATCCAAAGCCAGGAGTCAGGAGCTTCTTCCCAGTCTCCCACCCAGGTGCAGGGGCCCAAGCACTTGGGCCATCTCTACTGCTTTCCCAGGCCATAGAGAACTGGATGGGAAGAGGAACAGCCGGGACAAGAACTGGTGCCCATATGGGATGCTGGGGCCAGAGGTGGAGGCTAAGCCCACTAAGCCACAGCACCGACCCCCCTCAGAGTTTTTATCTGTGGGGGTGGAGTGTGGGGCCCTGGAATCAGTCAGTATCCCCTGTGGATACTGAATGATGGCTGCTATGTACAATATATTAGTTCATATCTAAGCATAATTGTGCACCCCCTTCTACCTTTGTCAACAAAAAAGAGGAGCCTTGAGTTACAGAGAGAAGTCCTACCACACTTGAGTAAGATTAGTGCAGTATAGTTGGTACAGGTTGAGTTGGTATTTAAACTATGATTTTTTTATTTTTTAGATTTTTAGATATTAAAAATGTCTAATCCCTTTTGAAATCTCATCAAGGGTACATGAGAAGAGAGAGGTGAGAAAAGAATCCCTGTCTAATTTAGGAAGCAAAAAATGCAATGTAGAAAGTAAGAAATGCTGCTGATAACTGTAGATCTTTCCATGTTGCTTGTTAACTCGTTTCTCTTCCTATCTTTTTCCCCAGAAGTTGAACAGAGACTCTGGTACTGTCTATTCCGTCAGAATTTGTGATGATCTACTATGCGTTATGCACGCTGCATAACAAGGAACTTTCAAACCTTTTTGAGCTTTGTGAACCAGTAGGAGTAGTTGACAACCCTAATACATAAATTTTGAGTTGATACTGTATGTTTTTAATTGTAGGAATTCATTGGTGATGATAAAAATTATCAGAAACAATGCCTTAAGATTTATACTGCTAAGTGAAGAGAATACTGCTTATCATCAGGATTGAAATGACTTGTGCTAAAGTTAATTCACAGTTACTGAGAACAGAGACCACTATGTCATGTTCATCTGTATGTCCTCAAGGCCTTATATTTTAAAAGGTCCATACAAGTGAATTTTTATGGTCATGGAGCTCATATACAGAGAATTTAGTTGCCATATTCATATCATTAGACAAGAAATTAAAGATGTGTTTCTATAAATCTAGTCTTTTATGTTGAAATGATATACTAGCTCTGCTTTTATTAAGTGCATAAGAACATGTATTATTGCATAAACCTTAGTTACTTCAACCATGGAGTTACTATACCATACATTAGGTCTCCAGAACTTAATTCATTTTAAAACTGAAGGTTTGAACCCTTTGATCAATACCTCCCCACTTCCTCCACTGCTTGACCTCTGGTAGTCATTCTCCTTTCTGCTTATATGAGTTTGGCCTTTGAAGATTCTACATACAAGTAGGTGTCTTGCAGTATTTGTCTTTCTGAGTCTGGCTTATTGCACTTAGCATAATGCCCTCCAGGTTTCTCCCAGATTGTTACAAATGGCAAGATTTTCTCTTTTTTTTTTAGGGTTAAATATTTTGTTATGTGTGTATTATATGTATGTTCTTTATCCATTCATCCATCAAGGAACATTTGGCTTGTTTTCATATTTTGGCTAATGTGAGTGCTGCAGGGAACATGGGAGTACAGGTAATTCTTTGATACAGTGATTTTATTTCCTTTGTATATATGCTGAGAATTGGTATAGCTGGGTCATATGGCACTTCTGTTTTTAATTTAAAAAAATTGGGAGGCAGACGGGATGCAGGGGAAAGTGCACGAGAGAGCGAGTACTCCCCTACACTGGTACCCTGCTCAAGCGCCTAGAATAGGCAGCCCTGGACCATGCTGAAGCTGGGAACCAGGAGCTCATCCCAGGTCTCACATGGGTGACAGGAACCCCAATTACTTGAACCTCTCTGGTCTCCAGCACATTAACAGGCAACTGAAAATGGGAGCAGAACTTGACTTGAACCCAGGTACTCCTGATGTGGGATGTGGGTGTCCCAAGCAGTGTTGTAACCATTACAGCAAACCTCTGCCCTATTTTTAATGTTTTGAAGAACCTCCATACTGTTTTCCATAATGGCTATATCATATACAAATATTTCCACCAACAGTATATAATGATTCCTTTTTTTTCTATATCCTTGTCAGTACTTGTCATCTTCTGACTTTCTGATGATAAACATGTTAATATATGTACAGTGCTACATCATTGTGATTTTGAATTGCATTTCCTTGATGACTAGTCATATTGAAAACTTTTTCACATACTTATTGACAATTTCTGCTTCGGAAAAATATCTGTTTAGGTCCTTTTCCCAATTTACTTGGGTTATCACTATTGTGAGTCGTACGAGTCCCTTGTATGTTGTTACCATATATAATATATATGGGTTGCTAATATTTTCTTCTGTTCTGTGGGTTGCCTTTCAATTCTGTTGATTGTTTCCTTTGCAATACAGAGATGTTTTAGTTTAAAGTCGTTCCACTTGTTTATTTTGTTTTTATTGCCTGTGCTTTTGGTGCCATATCAAAAAAAAAAAAAAATCATTGCCAAGACCAGTATCATGGAGCTTTCCCTCTAAATTTTCTTTTAGGAGTTGTATGGCTTCAGATATTATGTTTAATCTTTAATCTTTGCATTCATTCCTGTTGTGTATTTTAAGATAAGGATCTAATTTCTTTCTTTTTGATATATGGATATCCAGTTTTCCCAACACCATATATTGAAAAGGCTATCCTTTCCTTATTGTATATTCTTGGTGCATTTGTTGATTATTAGTTGAATTTATGTGTGTAGATGTGTTTCTGGGCTTTTTATTCCGTTCCATTGATCTGTGTGTCTGGTTTTTTTGCCAGTACCATACTGTTTTGATTACTGTAGCTTTATAACATAATGTGAAATCAGGATGTGTGATGCCTCCAGCTTTGTTCAAGATTGTTTTAGATTTTTGGGGAGTCATTTGAGTTTCATAGAAATTTTTAGGATTTTTGTATTTCTGTGAAGAATGCCACTGGAATTTTGATTGGAATTGCATTGACCCTATACAGCATTTTGAATAGTATGGACATTTGATAACATTGATTCTTCTGAACCATGGATGTAGTATAATCTTCAACTTCTTTCATTCATTTTTTTAAAAGATTAATTTGTTTATTTGAAAGGCAGAGTTACACACACACACACACACAGAGACAGAGAGACAGAGATCGTCCATCTGCTGGTTCATGCCTCAGAAAGCTGCAATGGATAGGGCTGGGCCAGGCTGAAGCCAGGAGCCAGGAACTTCATCTGAGTCTCCCATATGGGTGTAGGATCCCAAGAATTTGGGATATCTCCCCTGCTTTCCTAGGCACATTAGCGGGGATCTGGATCAGAAGTGAAGCAGCCAGGACTTGAACCAGCACCCATATATGGGACACCAGCAGCAGCTTAACCTGCTACACCACAGTCCTATCCCCTCATTAATGTTTGATAGTTATCAGTGTACATCTCCTTGGTTAAATTTATTGCCAAGCATTTATTGTTTTTGGTGCTATTGTAAATGGGATTTTATTATTTATTCATTTTTTGAGTAGTTCATTGTTAGTGTGTATAAACACAACTAATTTTTGTAGGTTTTATATGCTGTGATTTTACTGAGTTAGTTTCATTAGTTCTAATAGTATTTTGAGTCTTTACAGTTGTGTCTATAGAAGAACACATCATCTGCAAGTAGAGATAATTTTACTTCTTCTGTTCCAATGTGGATGCCTTTTATTTCTTGTTCTTGCCTAATTTCTCTTTCTAGAACTTCTAGTACTATGCTAAATAGAAGTGAAGTGAGTAGGCATCCTTGTCTTCCTTTTGTTCTTAGAAGAAACACTTTCAGCTTTTCACTGTTTTGTATGATATTAGCTGTGTGACCTTTATTATATTGAGGTACTTTCCTTCTATACTTGATTTATTGAGAGCTTTATATCAGGAAGAATAGATATTGAGTTTCCTCAAATAATTTTTCAGAATATTGAGATGCTTACTTGTTTTTTAGCCTTCATTCTTTTAATGTGGTGTATCATATTTACTGATTCATGTCTGTCAATCCATCGTTGCCTTGATGATGGTATATGATCCTTTTAATGTGCTTTTGAATGTAGTTTGATAGTATTTTGTTGAGGATTTTTCATGTGGGTTCATCAGGGATATTGGCCTGTAATTCTCTTTCCTTTTACTAACACTGTCTGGCATTTGTATCAGATTAATAATGACCTCTCAAAATGATTGGAAAGAGTTCTTTCCTGTTCAGTTTTTTTACAAGGATTTGAGAAGGATTGGTATTCTTAAATATTTGTAGAATTTACTAGTAAAGTCTTTAAATTCTGGGCTTTTGTTGGTTGGGTAATTTTTGATTACTAGTTCAAACTGCTTTCTCATTGGTCATTTCAGATTTTCTATTTCTTTATGAGATAGCCTTGATGAGTTGTGTGTTTATAGGAATTTATCTGTTTCTCCTAGGTTATTTGATTGTTCATAGTGGTCATTTAATGATCCCTTGTATTTTTGTGCCACCTTTATAATTTCTTTCATTCTGATTTTAGTCTTTTTTTTTTTCCCTCAGTGTCTACCTTAATATATGTATTTGTCAGTTTTGGTTATATTTCCAAAAAACCAACTCAGTTTTGTCATCTTTTCTTTTGCTTTCTAGTGTATTTCATTTATGCTGTGATCTTTGTTATTTTTTTCCTTTTACTAATCTGTTTTTTTTTTTTTAATTATTATTTGAAAGGCAGAGGGGCAAACACAGATCTTCGTCTGCTTACTCCACTAATGCCTGCGACAGCAGAGGCTGGGCCAACCTGAAATCAGGAGCCCAGAGCTCCATCTGGGTCTTTCCATTCTTTTCTCTTTTTCTAGAATTAGGTTGTTTGAAATTTCTTTTCTTCATGTAGGCATTCATCACTATTAACTTCCTTCTGTAACTGGGACTAATTTTTGACCTTGTACTATTATGTTATGCTTTTAAAATCACTCATTAGAACTATATTCCTCATTTGGTGTTGAATATTGACTTTTTAAAAGAAATTTGTTATAAAGTTTTTGTGACTTTTAGAATATTTTAAGAACATTTAAGAGAGGGATTAACAAATAGTTTAGGAATTAGTACATGGAATTTGGGGTATAGAGCCAATATTTTCGCATATATTTTTACTTTCTATTATTAATAGATTTCTGATAGAAAGAATTTAGAAATTGTAATTATGGCTTATTAATAACCAGATCATTCTAGCCATTAGAGTGACATGCTTTACATAGATAATATTACACACTGTAGAGGTATAGGTTAGCAGTATTTTAAAGATGCTCCTAATTGGGGAGAACTTGAAGAAGTAATTTTTTCTGGTCATCCCTTGGGTAAATATTTTAAAGAAGGTATATTACTGCTTTTTAATGGAGTACTCAGATTATTGTAAGCAAATGTTTAATATCCATGTACCTGCTCAGGTCAAGAATTTCAGAACTCTGCATTTCAGAACTTTATGTGTTTTCACAATTGGATTTATCCAGGAAGAAAAAAGCAGGGGGTGTATTTGGCTAGAGATTGTGTAGATAATCTGCTCACCTAAACAGAGACTTGCTTTGAATTCAGCCTCCCCCTGTTGTGCAAATGGGTCCTTTGAGAGGTGAAAAAGAAGGGTTTGTTGTTGAATGTGCTGTGCACAGAAACAAGAGGGAAGACCTCCTTTGTAGAGTTGGTAGTTGAGAAGACCCCTTCAGGGTTGTGCTGTTTCTGCTGAGGCCCTGTGTTTGACACTGAGGATGTTCCTATTAAGTTCTGAAAAGGTGGCAGAGCAAGTTTAGGCTGAATGTTTCTTCCTGGATTGTAGCAGCTCTTCTGGCAGACAGTGGCACCATCTGTGCTCACATGAGTGTGAGTTCTTAATTGACTGTTCATTCATTCAAAAATTACTATTTATTGAGCACATGTTACATATCATTATGCAAGATGCTGCTGCTACCTATGCAGATAGTATATATACCATATTTCCGGTGGTATTGCTACCTGCTCAGAAGAGTGGTGTCTAACAAGCTAAGCAAGCTGTGTAACAAGGGACTCGTTTAAGAGGTGCATGTAGAACTCTCCTAGAATTGCTTGGCTTAGAAGAGCATGTAGAACCTGGATTATGAAACCTGGTTGGTTGTCAGAATAATATAGAAAACTTTAAAGAATTTAGGCTCCTGTGTATCATTCTCAGAGACCTTTATCTGTGTATTTGTGAAAAATGGCTTTAAATGGAAATTTTTTAATTACTCTAGTGGATTTAAAGCTATTAGTGATTTAAAATAAATCTATTGTTGCTTCTGTAAAAAAGAATCCTTTTGAGAAGTAAATCAAGTCCAGATTTTTATCAGTATAGTTTATCTTAAGTATATATATATATATATATATATATATATGTATCTTTTTTTGTACCTATATCTTCTGGTTAAGATAGTATCATATAGTTGCATTGTGAGTTTAGACTTATAAATTAAAATTTTTTTCCAATTAAGGCTTCATTTAAAAGTAGATTTATAAATTCTGGTTCATGTAGCATTAATTACTATTCCCTCTTCCAACTTCATCCCATTTTATAGACAATATTATTATTAAAAATACTTTGATTCTATGAAATACCCTGTCCTAGTTTACTGGTTAAAGAAGAAAAAATATTCAGTAGAAAATATTAGTATACCTTCTAAATTTTTGTTTTGATCGAAGTTGGGAATAGAAGAGATTTGAGGGTCTTACAGGAGTGTATATATACCCAGGCACTTCCAAAAGTTTGTGGGCAATGGAATTAAAAAGTAATACGCATTTCTATGGCCTTTTTGAAGACCCTGGTATAGAAATGTAAATCAATAGACATAGTTGTGTACTTAGTTTTTGTTTTTAAGAAATGGAAGAGTAAGTTCTGGGAAGAAACTTTAACCATTAAGAGATGACCTTTTTCAGAGTATTATTTGTTTTTTAGAGTTTTGAGTGAAGCCCAGAAAGTTAATTCTGTGATCAAGGGAGCAATTTTATGTGTTGTAGAAGTAAAGTCACTGTACTCCGAGGCCCTCTGTTTGGATCTAATGACATTTACTAGCAGTCTGATGGGAAATCCTTGGAGATTGTTTGGTTGGATACTTGCATCTATTCATATTTACTATGGAGAAAAATGAGGATTATTCATTGAGAAGCTTGATAACATGTCCAAATCCATGGTTTAAAATAGCATTGGGTAATTTTCAGAGCTATCAGGCTGATTCTCCAGCTGCTTTGCTGAGGTCTAGCTTAGTGGGATTTTGTGAGTAGAGTTACAAGTATGAATTACTTAATGTAGACTTCCACTCTTAGAAGCGTAACTGAAGAGTTTTGTCATTTTTTTTTAAATTCATAGGGAGAATGATGACTCAGTGAAAGAAGAGAAATCTGACTTAAAAGAAAAATCTACAGGAAATAAGAAGGCCAATAGATTTCATCCTTATTCAAAAGACAAGAATTCCAGCACTGGAGAAAAGAAGGGTCCAAATCGTAACAGAGTTTTCATTAGTAACATCCCGTATGACATGAAATGGCAAGCTATTAAAGATCTAATGAGAGAAAAAGGTAACTATCTTTGAAATAACCTACTGTTGGATAATTTTCATATAGAAAGGGGAGGAAACTAAGCAAATTTTTTTATTCTTCTTAGCCACATAGACTCAAAAACTAATTTTTATTTCTTGACATGTGAACTAATCTTTTCCTCTTCTTTCACTTGACACAATTTCATTACAAGGTAGTATGGATAAATGAAGTACTTTTCTTTTTGCCATTTTAGTGGGACAGTAGTGAGCCAGCCATATGCATGCCACCAAGAATTTTGTTAAAGTGATCGCTTTGTCTAGTTGAAGTTTTCATAGATTTTAAAGGACTATTGCATTAGTTAAGCAATACATTTAGTGTGTTAAAGTATGAATAATAAGGTTTGATTATTTTTTTTCCAAAAGCTGTTTTGTTATTACCTTGGTGGAGTCTGGAATCTGGCTGTGGAATTCATTTTGTGTGCATTGTCATTACTGCCATGATGCTGTCTTTGCAGTTCTATATTAAAATTGCGTTACTGCTGTTGCAGTTTTGCTTTCAGAATAATCTGAAAACCTTCATCTTATATATATGGTTGGTTTTGGGGAAAAATAACTTTAATATTTGATCTTGTAAAAGTTAGTTTTGTTATCTCTTGAAAAATTGAGTTTCAACAGTCCTGCAAACTATGTCCTTGGCTTTGAGGCTGATCTTTTTTAATAAATAAAAAAATTGCATTGGTGTATCTGTTGTAAGGTGACAACTATTTGATTGGTTTTATTCATTGACTTTATTTAGAAAGTGTGTGGCTTGCTGTGAAGCATGACTTGTAAATTTAGTTTATTGATGGCAAACATGATTGAAGACATTCAGGTAGAAAGTCACCTTAAAACAGCTGTTGTGTGTAGGCTGACCAAAGTTACTTGAAAAGTGCTAATGTTGATGTTTTTTAATATGATAGGCTAAGGGACCATTTGTATGTATATGTGCATTTGTTCACCAACTATATCATGCTGGCCAAAATATGATCTGTAGTATGAATTAGGTTAATATGGTTGTTAGCTTTTTTAGAGAATGTGGATGATGTACACTTCTGAAAACCAGTTAAATTTACAGAGCCATTGACAGGAGGTATGTTGGTCTGGTTTTGATCGTTGGTGAATAAGAGGTGCTTTTCTGTAGAGTTGTGCACAGGTGTGCAGTAAAGCAAGACACTGGTGTTTAAATGTATTGTTTCTTGGTATCTTCCTTTTGTATGTCTTATGTAGTTGGTGAGGTTACATACGTGGAGCTCTTTAAGGATGCGGAAGGAAAATCAAGGGTAAGTGCTGTGGGCAATAATCTGCTTGAGGTTTAAAAGTTCCTCAGCAGTTTACTTTTTGTATAATACTTGTACCAGATTTTGGAAACTTAAGTTTCATTTTTCTGTTTTACTTTATTATGCAAGATTTGAGGCTTCATACTAGCAAGTCTGACACATTATACAAACCAAACTAGCTGCCTGGAAGGGATGGGTTTTGTAACTATTCGTAGAGGGCATTCACTTTTCTAACAACTCTAAGGTAATACTTCTTCTTAGCCAATAAGATTTTAATGTAGTATTTTTGGTTGTTTTTGATGTCTTCAAGGATATTTTAAAAGTTACTGAATTGATAACTTTCCCTAAAAGTTTTATAAGAGGACTGTAGCTTAAAGGTGTTAATATAGAATGCATTTTTGAAACTTTTACTGAAAAGCTTAATTTGCTAGCCTGCAGGACCATAGAAGAGGCAGTGCTCTGACCAAATGGTATGAAAGACATTGATGATTAAATTCACATAAAAAGAATTGGTTGATAGTAGATTTTTTTATTTTTTAGCAATGTGAATGCAATATACTGAAGAATACAATGGGAAATTCTTAGCAATGTTTAATTATATTAGCAAACACCAGTTGGGTACATGAGAAATAAAGACTTTGTTATCATATTTAAATGGCACTTTGAACAGTAATCACAAGGAATTGTTTTATAAAATGATTCTGCAAATTAGGTTTCTTTGGCATAGGTAATTTTTCCCATACTTAAAACTGAATGCTCTTAAATTGTGTGCAGCCAGTTTTAATCTGACAGGGAACTTGATTAAAAATGAAATTAATGTTTATTTGGTATTTTGATCTTAATGGAGTAAAAAAAAAATATGGTACATAATACTTACTTTGAACATGTTTGTGTCTAAGTAAGAATAAATATTTTGGAGCCTTCAGTTATTTCCTTGAATTACTGTTAATTGAATTTTACAGTGTCATTAGTTTTAACTTAATGGAAAGTCTTCTAAAAGTAAAAATGTGCCCCAAGCTTGTTACATGCTAGATTATACTGTCTTAAAAAGATGAACTTAAAAACATTATAAAAATGTTTTTGGTCATTTGCCTGTTATGTTCTGGAGGTATAAAAGATGAAAAGTACTTATAATATTGAATACTTTCAATGACAGATGTTAGACTATACATTAACTTCATCTACTGATCTAAAATCTTTTTTCTTTTGCATGTATTGACAAATCTACCTGGATATAGGGTTGTGGGTAAGATTTTTTTTTAAACTATCTTAAGTCAAATTAAACTTATGATTGTAAAATAATCTTAGTACATAAATGTTTTCTGTGCATTTTTCCTCATTAAGTGTTGTTGAATTCAAAGATGAAGAATTTGTAAAGAAAGCACTAGAAACTATGAATAAATATGATCTTAGTGGAAGACCTCTAAATATCAAAGAGGTAAGATTTCTTATATTTGGAATTTAAGTATTTGACTATAACAACATATTTTGGATTTTTAGTTTGGGAATGTATTTGCTTGCTACAACTTACTTTAAATATAGATGCTTTTAAAGCACTGAATATCGATGATAGTTTTACTTGCACATGACCTTCTATTTGCCCTTAATCAGTTATCCTTATTTGTTTTATTTTAAGTTGTTGTAAACAAAGTTGCATGATCTAAAAAAATATGATATCTGGAAATTTAAAAATGGCAAACTTCAGTTGTTGACTATTTGGTATATACATTTTCAAATTTTATATTGTGTTAATTTGAGAAATAGTAGAGATTCCCATAGTTGATAATTAAAGGTTGCTTAATGCAAATACCATATGGATTTGAATAAAACTGATACTCACTTTAAGTTAATTAACTTGTAAACAACAACAGATTAAAATTTAAGAAAAATTATAACTATTAACAAAATCTACAGCTAATACTTGGAAATCACTAAAATGGAAATATTCTTTGTATGGAATTGTACTAGTATAAATAGGTTGACAAAAGTATGATATGGAGATATGAGGATACTTCAGAGAGTTTGTGAGAAAATGGAATTAATAATAGGTTTATTTTGGTACAGAAACTTTTGAAATCCATGTTTTTTTTCATAGTACTTATTTTCCATGAACTTTAAAAGAATTTTGTTGTTTATTTGAGAGAGAGAGAGAGTCCCCCTCTCCTTTTGTTTACTCCCCAAAATGACCCCCTTGACTGGGTGAGGGCCAAAGCCAGACCATAATCCAGGCTTCCTCAGCTGGGTGGCAGAAATCCAGTTACTTGAGCCATCACTGCTGTCTCCCGGGATCTGTATTAGCAAGAGGCTGTAATCAGGAGCTGCAGCCAGGAATTGAACCCAGATACTCCTTTGTGAGATGCATGCATTTTAGCTGCTAGACTAAACTGATCTCCTCCTAGGAAGTTCTTTTTTTTTAATATTTATTTATTTGAGTCAGAGTTACACAGCGAGAGGAGAGAGGAGAGAGAGAGGGAGAGAGAGAGGTTTTCCAGCCGATAGTTCACTCCCCAATTGGCCGCAACGGCCAGAGCTGCACCAATCAAAAACCAGGAGCCTCTTCCTGGTCTCCCACGCTGGTACAGGGGCCCAAAGACTTGGGCCATATTCTACTGCTATCCCAGGCCATAGCAGAGAGCTGGATCGGAAATGGAGCAGCCAGGTCTCGATCTGGCGGCCATATGGGATGCTGGCGCTTCAGGCCAGAGCGTTAACCCACTGCGCTACAGCACCGGCCCCACCTAGGAAGTTCTTGAAGACCCGTTGTATGTAAAAGAACTATTTTCAGCTAGTTATAACTGGCTTTTGGGATGATTAGAAATAATTCTCAAGGATTCCTATATTTTATGTTATTAACCTTATTGTAGTAGTTTGATTTCAGATCAGTTGTGCACATATCATTGTTAACATCTATGTTAAAAGGATAGACAGTGTAACTTTGGGACCCTTAAGATTTTCTACTAACTCTGATGTTAATCCTTGGTTGTAGAGTAGTATGTCCATCAGCCTTGATGTTTAATAATAAAGTAGTGAGGCTGGCACTGCAGCTCAGTAGGCTAATCCTCTGCCTGCGGCGCCGGCACCCTGGGTTCTAGTCCCAGTCGGGGCGCTGGATTCTGTCCCGGTTTCCCCTCTTCCAGTCCAGCTCTCTGCTGTGACCCGGGAGTGCAGTGGAGGATGGCCCAGGTGCTTGGGCCCTGCACCCTCATGGGAGACCAGGAGAAGCACCTGGCTCCTGGGTTTGGATCAGCGTGGTGCGCCGGCTGCAGCGGCCATTGGAGGGTGAACCAACGGCAAAAAGGAAGACCTTTCTCTCTGTCTCTCTCTCTCACTGTCCACTCTGCCTGTCAAAAAAAAAAAAAAAAAAAGAATAATAAAGTAGTGAGTATGAGTCCCCATCCATCACTGTAGCTGTGTGACTGGGAATGTTATTTAATATCTTAAACCTTAGTACTACTGATAATACTTACCTGTTAGGGTTTTTAAATGAAAATTAAATGAGTAACATGTAAGGGACTGAGGCTCTGACATCAGATAAACTGTGTGACCCAGGAAAAATTACTTCACCTGTTTTTTTATTTCCTTATTATTAAAATGGAGACCAGGAAAAGCACCTGGCTCCTGCCATTGGATCAGCGCAGCGCGCCGGCCGCGGCAGCCATTGGAGGGTGAACCCACGGCAAAGGAAGACCTTTCTCTCTGTCTCTCTCTCACTGTCCACTCTGCCTGTCAAAAATAAAAAATAAATAAAAAATTAAATAAAATGGAGATAATACTAGAATCTAAGTATTATAAGAACTCAAAGAATAAATCTCTGTAAGCCATTTAATAGCTATTTATTTTATTTGTGATATTTTTATTATATAATGCCTATTTAGCACAGTGCTCAAAATATTGTAATTATGTAGTTTTAGAATTAGATTAGAATTTTGTAGATTGTAATTATGTAGATTAGAATTTTTAATAGTAGCTATAATGATTCTTATTCCTGTCCAACAGTCATTGGGTGATAGCTTGAAATTAAAGGCATAGCACCAATATAAACATGTTTTCCAGTCCTTTGATTGGAGTTAGCTTCCAAATCCCTCTAGTCCTACTTGATCCAGATTGATATTTTTTTCTTTAAATTTTGACAGGGATATAAAGAATTGGTGAAGAATGATTAGACTTTTGTAGTTCGCTTAGCCATTTATTTGGTGACATTTATGCATAAGCCAGGACAAGTGCTTCAGAAATATATTGACATCCAAAATAATTTCTCTCAAGTTAGAACCCTCCAAAATGCTAATTTTTTTAAAGAAACTATATATGTACATATAGTTTTTAAAAATTTTTTAAAAAGATTTTATTTGAGAGGTAGAGTTATAGATAAAGGGACAGAGAGAGAGGTCTTTCATCCACTGGTTAAATACCCAAATGGCCTCAAGGCTGAAGCTGGACTTATCCGAAGCCAGGAGCCAGGATTTTCTTCTGGGTCTCCCAATTGGGTGCAGGAGCCCATCTTCCACTGCTTTCCCAGGCCATAGCAGAGAGCTAGATCAGAAGAGGAGCAGCCTGGACACGAACCAGCATCCACATGGGATTCCGACACTGCAGCTGGAAGCTTAGCCAATTACACCACAGCACCAACTCCCAAAATGCTTATTTTAAGGATTAGAATTTTAAATTTTTTTCTTTTTCTCTTCAAGGAAAAAGTATTATAGCTTCCCATTGACTTATTTTTAACATTAAAGAAAAGTTTTTAAGATGCTGAAGGCCAAAGCCATGATATTGTGATCCTTTAAATGTTAGCACATTTTAGATCTCAGTAATATTTCCAAGATCCTAGAATAGAGTTATGTGATCCAGGTTGATACAGGATGCCTCCATTTTTAACTTTTTAAGGAGAAAAAAAAAGGTTATATTTGGCCTTGCTAAATGGTGAGGGAGTTATTAACTTTTTTAGATTAGTATCACTAAAGATAGTCTCTAATCTGGGAATATCTGATTCTGGCTGGAGTGAATATCTAGAACTGAGATAGAAGTCTAAGGAAAGTATATTTCCTATGTTCCTTAACAGACTTTAGAATTAGATTTTTTCATTTAATTAAATGGGGATCAGTAGCGGTTAGAAATGGATTATAGGCCCTCTAATAGCAATAGTACTCAGTGACTGGCAGCTAGCAGAAAAGCATGAAAATCATTTACTTAATAAATTATTTGTTTTACACATTGTATACATTATAGCTATATATATATTAATCATATATAGAAGAGACATTAAAATTAGCAGTATGATTTATTAATGTTAGGCACAAACAGCCTATCTTAATTCAAGAAACATCTTCCATACTGTGTTATCTTCCTTTCTCCATAGGTAACCACTATCCTAAAATTTGGATTTTTGGTACAAGTTTTTGAATCATCACATCTGAACCATTTATTATTAACTTAAATATTTTTTAGCATTATTTGATAAAATTTCTTTAATTTGTCATCCTTTTTGTTTCTTCATGGTGATAAAATGGTTGGAAGCCAGAATAGCTTTATTCTTGCATTTACCTTTTTACCTTCTGTTCTCCCAGTTGTCCTAGAAAATTTATAAAGTCATTCAACTTTCTTTCTGGTGGTATTCACAGACTGAGGCCAGCAGGGTAGAGCTGATGTTAACCTTCAGCATGATTGTTTGGCATTGCAGATGATAGGCTACCAACATATTTACGTGGTTCTTTGTTTTTGTTTTTGCTTTCCACCTAGTGCAGTGAATGAGAAGTGTGTTGGAACTTTTTTTTCTTTTGTTTTGTTTAAAGGTAGGATATTTATCTTATAAAATCAATGAAATTAAAAAAAAAAACCCACAATGTTTAATATCATTCTTCACTTGGACACTTAGCCTTCCTTTTCCTCTCTCCTGCCCCCATCTCAGATCATAATCATTGTTGAGGAAGATAAGAGGTTCGAAGGCAGATAATTGTATTTTGTCCAGGAATAAAATGTACAGATTTTAATAAGCCCCACTGTAGCCCAATATTTCTGGGTTTTGTAACAGTCTATGCCACTATTGAAAAGCGTTGAATTACTCTGAATTTGGCATTCCCTGGGGCATCCAGAGGTGAGAATGTACCATTACTGCATTTTTGGAAGAAAAGTGTCACAGTAAGTACTTTGCTTCTCTTTGAGTTACATGTATTTATGTGTATGTGCCATACTTGTATACTAGCATGAGGGAAAAATTAAACTAATTTCAAGTTCTTAAGTGACTTTAGTGATTGGAAGGAGGTATTTAACTGACATCCCTGGAGACTGAAATCTTCTGTTTATCCTATCCACAGGTTTTTTATGGGACTCAATTCTTGGATGAGAAAAAAAGCTCACTCTTCAGGAGGGTTAATGATATGAGCCAGATGGGATAGCTACTATAGAATTTGAAGTTGTTATTTCAATTGTGTAGATCTACTGATGTATTTAGTGGAATTTAATGTTCGATATGTGTTATAGGATCCTGACGGAGAGAATGCTCGTAGGGCATTGCAACGAACAGGAGGATCATTTCCAGGAGGACATGTCTCAGATATGGGATCGGGGTTGATGAATTTACCACCTTCCATTCTCAATAATCCAAATATTCCTCCTGAGGTTATCAGTAATTTGCAGGCTGGTAGACTTGGTTCCACAATTTTTGTTGCTAATGTAAGTTTAAGCTTTAGTCTAAAATTTATCATTCAGATACTTCATTCTAACTATCAGAATTAATGGGTTATAGGTTTATAGAACGTTTTGTGAAATAGTAATTATTGTAAGCTCATACCCAATTTAAGTCTTTATATGAGGTTAGTCTAAATACAACTACTTAGGACTTTTAATCAGAGAGCCAAGGATTTATAAACATTTGAGTTCTTGAAATTTTTAATTGTGTGAGTGTTTGTTAATATTAGTAAATGGATTTTGTTCTTGCAGTTTTGATATTTGTGAACATGCATGTTGTAGTTGGCTTACCATTTTTTATAAGCTTTTGAAAGTCAGTGGAATCAATAATGCTTTTCTAAAATCTGATTTTATCTTGGAAAAAATAGATGTGCAAGCTTCAAGTGTATAGAACAGGATTGATCAGTTGAGAGATGATTTGGAGAATTTAAGTAAGGATAAGGAACAATGAACATAGATGTAGCTTAACTGATTTTAAACAACTTAAGATATCTTTTATTTGATCACCATTGATATGCTGTTGGGCAAAAATTACAGTTCTTACAGTTTTGAGAGTTTAGAAAAGATTGTTTTGTATTTACATGTGCAAAGGGCTGTAGTGTAACTTTGTATAATTTTATATTAAGCTTGACTTCAAAGTTGGTTGGAAGAAGCTAAAGGAAGTGTTCAGCATAGCTGGAACGGTAAAGCGGGCAGATATTAAAGAAGACAAAGATGGCAAGAGCAGAGGAATGGGCACTGTCACTTTTGAGCAAGCAATTGAAGCAGTTCAAGCAATTTGTATCCTGATTTACATTTTAGCATTATTTAATGAGGTTGGAGAAAGAAGTTCATGAATTTAAGTTTGCCTGGTTTAGAAATGTATGTTAGACTTTAGTCTCCAGTACATAAAACCTTAACTGTGTCCAAGTACTAAAGTCACTCTTAAAACTTGAATTAGCTATATTCTACAGGGGTGGTATGAACTCTTCTTTGTTATTATTCTGCCTCAACTAATTGTATGTATACCTGCTTTGAACAGTTATATAATCCATTGTATATCAATTAATGCAATTGCTTTAATTGAAGGCTTGTTTATCCAGTGGTTGAATTAAAAGAATATAATAATTTATTTGAGTATATGGAAGAAATTAGTACAAGTAAGTGTTAAAGATACTAGTTATAGTAGGGCTTTAAGATTATCACAAGTTAGTTTGTGTTCAAATATAATTTTATAGTCATCTAAACTGGTTTTCCTTGACTGAACCAACAGCTATGTTCAATGGGCAATTTTTATTTGATAGACCTATGCATGTGAAAATGGTGAGTTCCGTATATCATTCAGCACTGCAACCTCTTCAAAACTTTGATTGGCTCTTTTCTACTTTCCACATTACGGTGTTTTTTTGTTTGTTTGTTTTTGTTTTTGTTTTGTAATGTATTAACCATATAATAAACTTTTTTGCAATTAGGATGACAAGTCTGTCCCTCATGAAGACTACCGTTCACATGATAGTAAAACACCACAATTACCACGTAAGTTAAAGTTATAATTAGAAACAACACAGACTATTCTTTTGTTGCACATAGTTTGGAGTTAGTGTGGAGTTAACAGAGATAGTTTGGTACTGCTGATTAAGAGGACTGAGAAGATAATGTTTATGTGTCATATTTGGCAGGGGGAGGTATTTTTTCCCCATTATTTTTTAAGCAATACGTACTAAAACATTTAGTAAGATCCTATACTTGAAGGAAAGAAATTCTCTAGTAATTTCACCACCCATGCGTAACTACCATTATAATATTTTTGTGTATTTTCTTCTAGTCTTCTATGTATATTTTAAGTACCTGACAACTATCATATAAATAAGTCTGTATTATTTTGTGTAGCATTAGACTATAAGCATTTGTTCATGTTGAAAATTCTTTGCAAATATACTTATTGAGAATGTAGTGCTTTGTCATACAGATGCTCCATAACTATTTCACTGTTACGTATTTTAGGAGTTTTAACTTTTATTTCTTTTAATAACCAATGGAATAACATGTGCCTTTTTACATACAAATCTTTTGCATATTTTTGGTAATTTCTTAAGTTATCCTGAAGATTTACAGATTCTAAAGATAGACGTATTGCTTAGTATTACTAAATTGGTTTTCAAAGGATTGTAAAATAGCAGTGTAATATACTTAATGTCTTTGTCTCAATTCCTTATCTAAAAAATATGGATAATATTGTAGCACCTACTTCATAGGGCTAACATGAAAATTATACGAAGTAATAAATGTAAAGTACTTAGAACAGTTCTGGCATAAAATAAGTACTCAAATATTAGCTGTTATTCTTATTTCACAGTACCCTCTCTGGTTATTATTAAAATTTTTGTATCATAAAATATTTAAGTGTCCAGACAAAAATAAAATTATCCATTTACCTATCATACGCTATATTCTGTTTGACAATCTTGCTTTAGAACAAGTGAAATTTTGCAGATAAAGTTGATTCTCCTTTATCTTATACACCTGCAGTTAAAAGAAACTATTATGAATATAGTTTTTATCATTTAAATTTTAATAATTTGAGTACACATTTGTATATACATAAAGATTTGATGTGAGTGACATCATATTCTATTAATTATTATATAACATACTGTTATTTGGTTAAAATTGTTTTAGAGATTCATTTATGTTGATAGATATAGCTCTAGAGTTTCTTTTCATTTTAACTGTGAAGCTCACATTCTGTACACTTTTCTGTTTTTTACATTATTCTAATTTTTAGTTTCTAGAAACAGTATTGAATTAGAGAGTACCTGTACTTTTTCTATTAGAATTGTCATACTCTTAATGTTTATTAGAAGTTGTGAAACCATCTGGTTCATACTGTTTTGGAAAGAGTTTTACCCATTGATCATATTTTCTATTGCTTCTTGAATTGATTTTGATAAATTTCTATTTTTCTAAGGATTTTTCTGGTGTTGATTATTTTCATACTTATTGGCATAAAATTGTCAGTCTGTTAAATTTCTGCTATATCTATGGTTCTTTTTTTAAAAAATATATATAATACAAAGGCTTTCAATTTCTCTTTTTTTCTTGGCCAATTTTGCTTGAGATTTGTCATTTTTATTAATTTGTTCAAAGAACTGAATTTGGTTCCTGTCTGTTCAGCTTGTGCTCTTAGCTTTACTTAGTACTTTCTGTTTATTTGGGTTTAGTCTCTTGTTTTTGTCCTCTTTAGTTAAATGTTTACTTCAGTAATTCACAGCCTCTCTTTTCTAATATAAGCAATCAATTATGACTATAAATTAAGCCACTCTACACAGGTTTTTCTATGGAATATATTTTGGTTTAGTTTTTAAAGTACTTAAAAACTGCCATTATGATTTTTCTTGAGCCATGTATTATTTGAAAATATAACTTTTGAATTTCCAAATACAGGATTTTTTTCTTATTAATTTCTAACTTCAGTGTGGTCAGAGAATATGATCTATATGATTGTGATTCTTTGGAATTTATTTGGACTTGCATTATGGATGGCCCTACCATATGGCACATATTTTTAAGTATTACAAGTGTGCTTGGTGAGTGCAGTGTTCTATATATGTCCATTAAATCAAGTTAATCATTTAAATTGTCTGCTTATGCTGTCAATTACTGAAAAATGTACATGGTAAAGTCTCTCATTAGAATGGTAGATTTGTCTGTTTTTTCTTTTCCTTAAATATTTAGAAGCTGACTTATAGATGCATCTACAATTAAAATTGATAGATTTTCCTAGTGAACCAAAAATGGTATCATCGGCCGGCGCCGTGGCTTAACAGGCTAATCCTCCGCCTTGCAGCGCCGGCACCCTGGGTTCTAGTCCCGATTGGGGCGCCGGATTCTATCCCGGTTGCCCCTCTTCCAGGCCAGCTCTCTGCTATGGCCCGGGAAGGCAGTGGAGGATGGCCCAAGTGCTTGGGCCCTGCACCCCATGGGAGACCAGCAGAAGCACCTGGCTCCTGGCTTCGGATCAGTGCGATGCGCAGACCGCAGCGGCCATTGGAGGGTGAACCAACGGCAAAAAGGAAGACCTTTCTCTCTGTCTCTCTCTCTCTCACTATCCACTCTGCCTGTCCAAAAAAAAAAAAAAAAAAGGTATCATCATAGATTGATTCTTTTGTCTAATATTAATGTAAGTACAACTTTATTTTATTAATTAGTATGATATTGTTTCCTTTTTAAAAATTTTATCCGGAGTCCTTTTTTTTTAAAGATGTATTTATTTATTTGAAAGACAGATTTACAGAGAGGCAGAGAGACTTATTTATTTATTTATTTATTTTATTTTTTATTTTTTTGACAGAGTTAGACAGAGAGAGAGAGAGAGAGAGAGAGAGAAAGGTCTTCCTTTTTCCGTTGGCTCACCCCCCAAGTGGCTGCTATGCAGGTGCGTGCTGCGTGGATCCAAAGTAAGGAGCCAGGTGCTTCTCCTGGTCTCCCATGCGGGTGCAAGGCCCAAGCACTTGGGCCATCCTCCACTGCACTCCCGGGCCACAGCAGAGAGCTGGTCTAGAAGAGGAGCAACCGGGACAGAATCCGGTCCCCCAACCAGGACTAGAACCCGGGGTGCCAGCGCTGGCGCCGCAGGCGGAGGATTAGCCTAGTGAGCTGCGGCACTGGCCCGAGAGAGGTTTTCCATCCACTGGTTCACTCCCCAAGTGTCTGCAAGGGCTAGAGCCACGCCGATCCTAAGCTAGGAGCCAGGAGCTTCTGGATCTCCCACAGGGGTGCAGAGCCACAAAGACCTGGGCCATCTTCTGCTGCTTTCTCAGGCCATAGCAAAGAGCTGGTTCGGGAGTGGAGCAGCTGGGTCTCGAACCGCAAGGGCCTCACCCACTACACCACAACAGTGGCCCTTCTTGAGTCCTTTATAAAAAGTGTTACAGCTGGGATTAGATTTTTTGAAAAATCAGTTTGACAATCTTTTGCAGGAAGTCAAAAGAGTTTAATGTATTCACATTTATTCATTTAGATTAATTTTCATTATCTTTTGTGTTCCATTTTCCATGTTTTAAAAACTTTCTTCTCATACCTTTCATTTTTATTGGTTATTTTGGATATTTTAATGTCCATAAAGCTTAAAATTAATATTATTAATATCATTCTTCTACAGAATGACCTTCGAATGCTTTGATTCTTATCACTTGCATACTAAATTATGTACTATTGTTGTTCAGTGTTTTCTTTCTACATTTTTTTTTTCAATCCCACAGATTAGACACTTTTATTATTTACTGTTTTCTTGTCTCTTATGCTTTCACTGTCCCTGGCAGTAATTTTGTCTCTCTGAAACATATATTTAGAAGCTGTTTTTAATTTTAAAAGAGGATCCATTTTTAATTCTCTCAATTTGGCTTGTTTGTAGATGTCTTCAAATATAGTTTCATTTATTTTTATAGAGTAAGATTAATGGTTATTGTCTCTCAGCCTTTTGAAAATATTCCCTCATCTTCTGAATTCTGTTGGCACTATTAAGTTAGCTATTTGTTGAACTATCCTTTCTTTATAGTAATCTGTGTTCTTCATGTAGATGATTTTCATATTTTTGTCTTCAGTGTGCATCTTTGCTATAGAGTTTGATTACCATTTATTGGATTTTCACAATCTGAAAATTCAAGTTTTAAAAATAAATTCTGAAAAGCTTGGCCACGTCTTTGAACATTTCCCTTTAATAAAAAGCATTTCGCTCCTAAATTGTCCTCATCAGGATATTGTCTTTCAAGATCTCACCTTTATGCAAAGACTTTTGAGTTTTCTTTTCCACTATTAATGCTCTTCTGTTTATTTAAATAAAATACCTATCCTTATTAATGATCATACTTCTATATTCATCTGTTCTTTTAGAGATTTACATTGTTTTATACTCTATACTGAGATATAATATAAACTCTTGGACTTTGACAGAATCATTTAAGTTAATCATTATTTGTGCCTCTGTCCCCTCCCCACTCCTTAGCCTCTTGCCCCCGCTTCCTGTTTTCCTTTGTACAAGTTTCCATAACTTGGCAAATAGTAGCCTCCTCATTCCCCATGCCTTTGATATTCTTTTTGATAAAAATGTTATTTCTGAGATCCATTCTGTTTTTTTTTTTTTGTGCAAAGGCATTGGATTAGGCCTGCCTTAATGGATTTCTCATTCTTCTTAGTGAAAAATGGTATCAGAGGTGAACATAAGAGAGCTTGGTATATATATATATATATATATATATATATATACATATATATATATATAAGCATTGGTGATGGTCATGTTGCTATTGCTTCTGGGTGTACTGTTTAAGGACAGGTGGGAAAAAGATGTTTCCTTTATAGTGATCATTACAATTTAATACAACATACTCTCAACTCATTTTTTTTAAGGTTGCAGGTCCAAAAAGTTTCCTTCATTTTTATTTTTTAAAGATTTATTTATTTGAAAGTCAGAGTTACATAGAGAGAGAGAGAGGTCTTCTATCCACTGGTTCACTCCCCAGTTGGCCACAATGGCCAGAGCACAATCTTCTACTGCTTTCACAGGCCATAACAGAGAGCTGGATCCGAAGTGGAGCAGCCAGGTCTCAAACCAGTGCCCATATGGGATGCCGGTGCTTCAGGCCAGAGCGTTAACCCGCTGTGCTACAGTGCCAGCCCCTCAAATCTCTTTTTAAAAATTAGAGTATATGGGGCCCCTGTTGTGGTTCAGTGGGTTAAAGCCCTGGCCTGAAGCGCCAACATCCCATATGGGCACCGGTTTGAGACCTGGCTGCTCCACTTCCTATCCAGCTCTCTGTTATGGCCTGTGAAAGCAGTAGAAGATGGCCCAAGTCCTTGGGCCCCTGCACCAGCATGGGAGACCCGGAAGAAGCTCCTGGCTCCTGGCTTTGGATCGGAGCAGCTCTGGCCGTTGTGACCAATTGGGGAGTGAACCAGCATATGGAAGACCTCTCTCTCTGCCTCTCCTCTCTCTGTGTAACTCTTTCAAATAAATAAATAAATCTTTTAAAAAAATTAAGAGTATATGGTTTTCTCAGCCCCTAAGACTCAGTTGCTGCTTTGGCTAGTAAGAACTTAAAAACCATATTCAGATTTAGTAGAATAAACAATCCCCAATCAGATGTTAATTTTACTGTTTTAAGATCATCAACTTAATTTCTAAAAGTTTGTTTTCAACTGTTAATTAGTTTAAGAAACACAGGAAAAGAATGCTGAATTTAAAGACAGAAGATTTAAGTTCTAGTCCTAGCTAAATGGCATTGTGCCAGTAACTTAAGGTCTTAAAAATTTCCTTGTCTATGGATAATAGATGTGAAAACCTAAAGTGAAGGTGCTATACAAAACAAATATTTATGTCAGTGACAAAACTAGGTAATATATTATCTGTTTTATTCAGTGTTACGTTTTCATGGTTGCTGAGTCTTTAGTTTGATTTGAATGATCTTAAAGTAATAGTAAGATTTTAAGTGATTCTACAAATTTGGGCAAGATGCCCATTTTCATATATGCATACAAGTTTATAATGCTATATGTTGGAAATTCAAAATTGTCTTGGTATTTGGCTAGTTCTTTGAGTATGCCTGTAAGTTGGATTTAAGATGAAAACCTGCTTCCCAGAACATTCACATAAGTAAATGGTGTTCTGTTCACACTTTTGTTTGCTGCTTTCTAGATGAAAACAAGAACCAGGGCTCTTATTTGCAAATGTTTAAGGAAACTGCTATAGGATTATAGTTTTTTTTTGTTTGTTTGTTTGTTTGTTTTTTAAGCTTTAGTCTTAGTTAATCATGCCTGGATCTTGGGAATAATATTCTTACTTATGTTTTAGGTGGTCTTGGAGGCATTGGAATGGGGCTTGGTCCAGGGGGACAGCCTATTAGTGCCAGCCAGTTGAACATAGGTGGTGTCATGGGAAATTTAGGTCCCAGTGGTGAGTATTTTAACTTTCTTATTTCCTTTTAAATCATATGTTTCATAGATAGTAAAGCTTACATTTGCCAGTCTGTAATAATGCTTAAGTGATTCTATGTAAATCTTTATAAAATTTTAAGCCATAACATTGTACATAATAAATTGTACAGTGTGATGTCTTGATACATGTACATATTGTATAATATCCAATTAGAATAAAATACTTATTTCCTCAAATATTCAACATTTCTATATGGTGAAAACATCCGAACGCCTGTTTCATAGTTTTTAATAGAGAAATATGCAGTACCTTAACATTTTCTATAGTTACCTTATTGTGCAAACTCCATAGCTTCTTACTTCTATCTAGCTATAATCTAGTACTCTATAATAATACATTTTTTCCCTATTCTCCCCTCTCCTTTTCCCTCCTCAGCCTTTGGTAATCACTATTTTCCTTTTAATTTCTTTGAGATCACATATTTCTTGGACTCCACAGAGGACTGAGATCATATGATACCTGTCTTTCTGTGCTTGGCTTATTTCACATAACATTTTTATAGTTAGGTACTTATGATATCATTTCTTTGTAAAGTCTGAAACCTTAAGAGTAGCTAACAAGAAAGAAGGTAGGCAAAGATCAGGAGGATTCCTCTGGGGCCAGCTGTGTTGTTGTTAGCCTTTGAGCTCTGTGGATTTTGAATTGTCTTTAAGGCAAAAGAAGAATGTTCAACACAGTGGCTTGTCTATCCTGGGTATAAAGTATTTGTGGAATGGTTGGAATGCTACCATGTGTCATAGGCAACTTCAGTTTGTACAGCTAGCTGGGAAGGTAGCTTTTCAGGGAGCTGTTTGGCTGCTCAGAAGACTAGTTAGTAGTTTATCTTTGGAGAATGGGTTTTAAGCCTTTGGGTGTGAGGACTGTTTTATACTCTTAACATTTGATAGGGACTCCAGAGTACTATTTTTTATGTGGTTCTACTTGTTGGTATTTACTGTAGTATAAATGAAAACTTAGGGCACTAGGGGATAAGAAATATTTTCATATTTATTTAAAAAAATAATGAACACAATATGTGTTAATTAAGCATAATTTTTAAGAAAGTAAACTATTTTCTGATAATTTGCGAGAAGAGTGGTATTTTTTTTTTTCCTTCTTATACATCTCCTTAATGTTTGGCTTAACACAAGATAGCCATGCTGTTACATATGCATCTGCATTCAGTTTGTTGTAATATCATACAAGACATAATCTCTGGCAAATTATACTTTATACTCATTAAAGAATGAGGTGAGAGTAAAATAGTCAAATAATTTGTTAGTAGTATTTGGTGACTGAAGTAATTTTGACCTATTAGACCTTAAAGGATTCTCAGACTATATTTGAGAATTACTGTTTTAATTTAATTGAGGGCCTAATAAATGATACCAGGTTCCTATTTTTATTGAGATGCTTTAGTAACACTTTGGATTATTATGTGGTTACAGATATCATTACAATCAAAATAATTTTCTCCCTTACTCTGAGGCTGTCATATCCCTCACTTTTCATAAACACATACTATTTATACTGAATTTTTTACTATTCTCTTAGCTATCATGATTAGAGAGGTTCTTACTTTCTGATTTGATCTCTGAATCTGCTATAGTGATATTTCTGTGTCTGTCCTGAAAAAAAATTGATTACCTCATCCTAGATATTCTTGTGTGTTAGCTGAATGTTATAGGTGTGACGCGTGAATTTTGCTTTCTTGTCTACTATATGTTGAAAGAAGCCTTTTTTGAGGACTCATGGTTTGACAGCTGCTATGGCATAGTGCTTTAAACCATCCCTCCTATACCCGTTTTTTCTCTAATGTTCCATTCTGACTAGACCAATGGTATCTATTTTGCTATTATGAGTTATGTCATTCTTTAGTTATAAAAATAAGATTTACTGAAAGAACATACTGTGTATTTTGTTTGAGGTATGGGAATGGATGGTCCAGGTTTTGGAGGCATGAATAGAATTGGAGGAGGTATGTATAAGCATTTGTTTTTTGTATGTACTCATCACCTCTTTTAATAAACTAGAAACTGTGTTGAGAATCCCAAGGAAAAAAGTCATGGTTTATTGTTGGCTCATGTCCTAATGACTGCTAACAGAAATTGAGCCTGATACATACTTAAAGAAAGGTGACGCCTTAAGAAGTAGCTGCACAAGGTAGGATGAATGAAGAGCTTACTAGTGAGATTTAACATTTTCAAAATGTTCAACTGTATAACTGACATGTAAATCTCAAAAATTAATCTTTATTTCATAGGAATTGGGTTTGGTGGTCTGGAAGCAATGAATAGCATGGGAGGATTTGGAGGAGTTGGCCGAATGGGAGGTAAGTAAATGTATACAGTGGAACATGTACACTGTGTCTAGTTTTGCCTATTATTAAACTTTTTTCCCCTTCACTTAGGAATGGGTGACCAAGGAAGGCATATGGGCACTAGGGGATAAGGACAGGCATTGTGGGAATGGGGATGGTGCATTTGGCGTGTGAGGTGAGTTGGGTAAATCAAAGACTATTTTTTATTTATTACTTTTGCTGTCTTTTCAGATTAGTATAGATATATTCCTGAGTGGCTTACTATGCATTGATGTACTTGAAAAGGGTTAATTTGTTGCACAATCTTTTCAGAACTGTACCGTGGTGCGATGACTAGTAGCATGGAGCGAGATTTTGGACGTGGTGATATTGGAATAAATCGAGGCTTTGGAGATTCCTTTGGTAGACTTGGTAGGGCTGGCTGCATGCTTCTCCTTTTCTTTTTGCAGGTTATATTTTTCAAAATTTGTTCTCTGTTTTTGGTTATTATTACATATTACCTGAAGAAAACTTTAGGGATATTAATGTACTATCTCTTTAGTATCTTGTGTGTTTGAATCCTATTTCCAGAATACTGTATACTTTTCAGTTATTGTACATCTTCGGAGAGTATAGTGCCTTGGGAATTTTAAAGTATGGTAATTTAAATTAATTAGTATATTATTTTTCCATCCTTGTTTAGGCAGTGCAATGATTGGAGGGTTTGCAGGAAGAATAGGAGCTTCTAACATGGGTCCAGTAGGATCTGGAATAAGTAGGTTTAAATTTTACTAGAATTTATTCAGTAATATTTGAGTGCTTGCAAAGACTTTTTAAGAGTAGTTATTGTAGTATAGTAATGCTTTATTCTTATTTGTTAATGTGTCTTGTTGCAATTTGAGAAACTTTTGACAACCATTGAACTAATAAGCCTGTTTGGTATTTCTAAATTAACTGTTTGAATTTTACCTTCATTGATGTTTCTAAACTAACATTACAGTGTATGTTAACTATCTTCCCATCTAAGAACCTTTTCCAACCAATGAATCTGAGGATTTCTCTGATAGTGTGTCAGGAATGACTTTTGCTGTAGCACCAACATTGTTTTCCTTACGTATTTTCTATAACAGCCATTAGTGACTATCTTATCTGGAATATTTTATGTGTTCTGGTAGATACAGGCATAACACTTTTAGAGAAGTCCTGAGGTTGAGGATTAAGTTTGAAAGAGGTACTTATTTCCTCTTCTCTTAAGCCTTTCCTGTGAAACGTGATACTGGGCAATGCTGAATCTCTCCTGTCTGTTTCTGCTCCCACACTTTAGGCTTTAACACCGTAAGCCTTAACACAGACCTTAGTTTTTGACCTCTGTTTACTGGGCCATGTCTCTGTAACCTTTTCATATTTTATTGACTTCTTTTAGTTGATGAAATTTTGCAAGTAGGAAATGCATCCTACTTGAATTATTCTAAGAGTAAATCCTAAAATCCTGTCAGCTGAAGACATCTACTTTAATGGTACCTTACCTCCTACTTTGTTCCTTATTTCATCATCTTTGAGACTTGGAATATTTCTGTTAATTTAACTTCCCTAACTTCCTCTTATCTCAGCGTTTATACTTCTGTTTCCCTAATTTCATATTTGCTTTTCATAGAAAGTCAGTTTGAAGGTGATATTAATTTTAAGAGTTTCCATGTGTGGCAGTAGTAGATACAAAAAAAAAGGGGGGGGAGATACATTTTAATAATGCAATAATTGCAATAATTAAAGGAGACAGAGTCACTATATAAGAATGTAGGTATGAACTAGAAGCTAAATTTTCAAGCTTTGGCTAAGAAGGAATGATATTTCCTCTCTCCATGAGTTCTATTTGCGAATAAATGTCATGTTTTCCTACTATTACTGAAAAATGACTTGATATAAAAGGTGAAGTTCTATGGGAAACAGAGATTATAAAACTGAGGTGAAAGGTAAGCTAGGAAAGGAATGTGTAGGAGCGCATGAAGAGAGCAATGTGTTCTAGAGTTGCAATAATTTGAATTTAGCTCCACATAGCTTTGTTCTTGCAATTATTATACTTGGTGTTTTGGAAAATAATAAGAATGAAAACTACTACAAATTAATAGATAAAGTGATTCCAAAGGAAAAAATAATTTATATGATATATTTTATATCATACCACATATATCAAAGATAGAGCTTTTTATGATGTATTTTATAATTTGTAGAGATTTATATAGTGCCTAGAATTAAAATTTCTCAACTAAATGTATACCAAATTAAATTTTGTTCCTTGGAAAATTGTTATATTGTTTGTATGAAAATAGTTCTATTATTATCTAATTATATAAATTAATTTTTCTCTCCCCTTCTTTCTCAAAATGGTTCTCTCCTTCCTCTTTCCTTTCTTTCCTTCTCTTCTTACTCCTTCTTCAAAATAAAAATACAAAACTCCCGAATCCTTGCCTTCTTGAAAATCCAGGTGGTGGAATGGGTGGCATGAACAGTGTGACTGGAGGAATGGGGATGGGACTGGACCGGATGAGTTCCAGCTTTGATAGAATGGGACCAGGTATAGGAGCTATACTGGAAAGGAGCATCGATATGGATCGAGGATTTTTATCGGGTCCAATGGGAAGCGGAATGAGAGACAGAATAGGCTCCAAAGGCAACCAGATTTTTGTCAGAAATGTAAGCAAATAATTGTAAAGGATACTTAAAATTCTTCTATTTCTTGTATATATGTTACTAACACCTCTTTTCATTCTAGCTACCTTTTGACTTGACTTGGCAGAAACTAAAAGAGAAATTCAGTCAGTGTGGTAAGTATGCCAATGATCGTAGATATGTTAATATTGATTATGGAGGAAAAACTAATTTTAAACTACACTGTGTTTAGTCTTTTGCCTGTCCAGATGCCTATTCCTGCATAGTTTGGAGAGTGTTCCAGTTTCTAATTTCACTTCAAACAAATGAGTGATTTTGCTATCTTCTGGCCTTGAGCAGTTTATATTACTACTAAAAATAAGGCTGCCCATTGCTGTTTCCTGTCAGTAAAGAAAGCTCTTGTTTTATTATTTGATTTTAAATGGTTTGCATTGAGAGGGTTTTTTTCTTTAGAGAAACATTAATACATTTTATATATATTTTGACAGGCAGAGTTAGACAGTGAGAGAGAGAGACAGAGAGAAAGGTCTTCCTTCTGTTGGTTCACCCCCAAATGGCCACTATGGCCGGCGCTGCGCCAATCCAAAGCCAGGAGCCAGGTGCTTCCTCCTGGTCTCCCATGAGGGTGTAGGGCCCAAGCACTTGGGCCATCCTCCACTGCACTCCCGGGCCACAGCAGAGAGCTGTACTGAAAGAGGGGCAACTGGGACAGAATCTGGCGCCCCGACTGGGACTAGAACTTGGGGTGCCGGTGCTGCAGGCGGAGGATTAGTCTAGTGAGCTGCGGCGCCAGCCAAAACATGTTATATTTTACGTCCTTGTTTATAGTATACTGCAGTAGATTGCCAGCCACTGAGATGTTGACACCCAACTGATAAGGCATAAATAGGTGGAGACCCATTCTGCACACTCTGTATTGTCTACATAATACAGGAAATTTATCAGGTGGCATAGAATTCATTACCAGGCATACCCAGGGCATGGCTACATCCTAATGATACTTTTAATTCTTTTTTAAACTATTCTTAGCTATCATACTACCTATAAAACCTTAATGTGTTTATTATCTTTCTAAACAATTTTATTTTTTTTAAACTTTTATTTAATGAATCTAAATTTCCAGTGTACAGCTTATGGATTACAGTGGCTTCCCCCTCCCATAACTTCCCTCCCACCTGCAACCCTCCCCTCTCCTAAACAATTTTATTTAAGGTATGCAGGTTTCTTGTATTTCCTATATACAGATTCAGGAACAGGAACTTAGTGATACTTTCTACCCTACCCTCCTTCAGCTCACATTCCTACCCTCTTCTCTCTTCCCTCTCCTAGTCCCATTCTTAATTTTTACGAAAATCTATTTTCAGTTTACTTTATACTCATAAGATTAACCATACACTAAGTAAAAAGCTCAACAAATAGTATGAAGAACAAAACACTGTTCCTCAACTGCCAAGACAAGGGCTGTCAACAGTCATTGAATCTCAAAATATCGATTACCGATTTCACTCCTGTAGATGACCTGTTTCAAATCTAAGGTCTGTAGATGATTTAGGTTTATTACATTTAAAAGAGAGCCTCTTGTAGTACTATGCTTATTTTGTTATAAAATATCTTTTTTTTTTTTTTTTATTTTGACAGGCAGAGTTAGACAGTGAGAGAGAGAGACAGAGAGAAAGGTCCTTCTTCCGTTGGTTCACTCCCCAGATGGCCACTACAGCTGGTGTGCTGCTGATCTGAAGCCAGGAGCCAGGGGCTACTTCCTGGTCTCCCATGCAGGTGCAGGGCCCAAGCACCTGGGCCATCCTCCATTGCCTTCCCGGGCCACAGCAGAGAGCTGGACTGGAAGAGGAGCAACCGGGACTAGAACCCAGCACCCACATGGGATGCTGGCGCCACAGGCGGAGGATTAACCAAGTGAGCCACGGCGCCGACCCCATAAAATATCTTAATTGATAAGTTTTCACTCCCTCCCCTCCAATAATGGGAGAACTGGTGTGATTTTTTTTTTTTTTGTACAAAGTAACTGATTTCCTGCTAGTATTTTTCTGCTATTGCACAGAATTCCAGAGACTATAATCACATTGTAAGCTACATAGGTAACATACAATGATAAAAGTGGTACATTCAGCCTAGTAGAATAATAGAAAATTAGGAGTATTTGGTTGATGTTTCTAATTTTTTATGATCATGGAAGAGGTAATTTTAATGATCTCCTCTGTGGCCACTATGAGAGCTATTATTATCTTCTGAGTTCTCATAGTCCTTATGCATAACTCTGTGGTGGTTTTCATCATGTTCACATTTTCTTCTGTCCTAGTTGGAAGCTCTTGAGGACAAAAACTGTCATCTTTTGTCCTAGCACCTTTCATTGCCTCTCTACAGATAGTAAGAGTTTATGAGATGTTTGTAAGTTCAGCATTCTGAGCAGATCTTCATTTACTTGGTTATTTACTCATTCATTAAATCTAAAAACACCATATTTTTGATATTCCACTAGTCAATAGAATTATGAAGGTGAATAAAGTCAGATACTACTGTTCTTAATGAACATACCAATGTGACTCTGTCCAGAATGTTGTGTTGGCACTCTGTTGGTCAGCCTTTATTTTGCACTAATCTAAAATTCAAGGAAGGGAAACTTTGTATTCTTTTTTATAAAAAAAAAAAAAAGTTGAAAACAAGTCAGCTAGTAAATAGTTACCACTAAGAGAAAGCAAAACAGTAAAACTTGTTTTGAGGCATCAGTAGCCTTTGTAGGGGTAGGCAGAGCTACAGAATGAGTGATGGGCATCCATTCATGGTCAGCCATGAATCCTATGCACCACGTATTAGGTGCTTAGTGATATACACCAAGTGAGAAAGAGTGTCGGTAAATGTACACAGCTGTGGAAATTACCTGGCTGGCATGAACTGAACCAGCCATTTTCCCACCATATCACTTCATTAATGGGTTAATTTATCAGTCTTAGGATTTTATTTGATTTTTTTTCAAGATTTTTTTTTTTAATTTATTTGAGACAGAATTACAGAGAGAGGTAGAAACAGAGAGAGAGAGAGGTCTTCCATCTGCTGGTTCACTCCCCAGATGGCTGCAACGGCCAGAGCTGTGCTGATCCGAAGCCAGAAGCCAGAATCATCTTCTGGGTCTCCCATGTGGGTGTAGGGACCCAAGGACTTGGGCCATCTTCTACTGCTTTCCTAGGCCATAGCAGACAGCTGGATCGGAAGAGGAGCAGCCAGGACTAGAATTGGCGCCCATGTGGGATACCGGTGCTTCAGGCCAGGGCTTTAGCCCTCTGTGCCACAGCACTGGCCCCCAGTCTTAGGATTTTAAAAGAAAAAGGACGGCCAGCGCCGTGACTCACTGGGCTAATCCTTTGCCTGCGGCGCCGGCACTCTGGGTTCTAGTCCCGGTTAGGGCACTGGTTCTAGTCCCGGTTGCTCCTCTTCTAGTCCAGCTCTCTGCTGTGCCCCGGGAAGGCAGTGGAGGATGGCCCAGGTGCTTGGGCCCTGCACCCGCGTGGGAGACCAGGAGGAAGCACCTGGCTCCTGGCTTCGGATCGGCGTAGCTCCGGCTGTGGCGGCCATTTGGGAGGTGAATCAATGGAAGGAAGACCTTTCTCTCTGACACTCTCTCTCTCACTGTCTAACTCTGCCTGTCAAAAAGAAAAAAGGAAGTAATGGGATTTTTTTTTTAACTTGCCACAAGCCACTAATGAGCTCTTTGGCAGTACGAGACAATCGCCACCCCAGCCCCCAAACCCAAGATGAGTAACTATATTCTGTTAGTTAAGAGTCTGTTGGTACTCCATGCATTTCCCTTAAACAGTATCTGCCTGTAAATAACCCCACTGGTAAGCCTCCTTGCTTAGAAAATGTCTCCAGTGATTAACTGTCCTTGATGAAGCAATGAGAAAGGCCGAGAAAATGTTACGTTATGGATTATAGTACTCTCAATACAATATTTTCTCAGTCTTTATTATTCAGGAAAAAAATGTTTTCAGATATCCCCAGATATAGCAAGATGAAAAATAAGTATTTTCCAGTTCTTTGTTCTAAATAGAGTAAACCCCACAAGGTTGTGTTTTGACCCCAGGCTGGTAAGACACATCATTTTTACAGTAAAATAAATGTTTTTATCCCACCTTATGTAATTTCCCAGTGACATGCATTTTCAAGAAGGCTGAGTATAAATAAATTTACTGACTTATATTGAGGTGGAACCCACATTTGTTCAGCATGTGTTAATGGTGGGGTCAAATAGACATAGTCTTTCAAACTCGCTCCCATGTTTCTACGTACCTCAGCCATATTCCGGCCTCTGGCTGAGTAAGATGCAAGCTAGAACACCTTAGAACAGCAGTGGAAAGAAAGACTATTCTCATTTCTTCCTGCTAGAAACCAGGTAAACAAATAGAAATTTAGTCCACGAATTTCCACTATGTAATATTTCTACATCATTATTAGATCTAATTTAAAATTCAAGGAAGGGAAACTTAGTATGTTAACTGCACAGAATGGACGTTTGCGGTAGATTTTATTTATTAAAGCACTTGCTACTTCAAGCATGATTAGTGGAATTTAACTCAAATAACTTAATAGTAAAAATAATTTATGAATAAAATTCATTGATTGAATCACTTATTGTTTATAAAAATAAAACTTTGTTTTTCGTCCCTTATGTCATAATTATGCTTTCTTAAAGTAGAGTGAGTTTGCTTTTTTCTCCCATGGATATGTTAAAGCATCACTTAGCAGATTTTATGGAATCGTTTATTTAGTGATAAATACTTTTAATTTGGTCTTTTTTTTTTTTTTTAAGAGATCTTGTTTATTTGAGAGGTAGAGTTACAAACAGTGAGAGGGAGAGAGAGAGAAAGGTCTTCCATCCGCTGGTTCACTCCTCCAATGGTCACAACAGCTGGAGCTGAGCCCATCCAAAGCCAGGAGCCAGGAGCTTCTTCTGGGTCCCTCATGTGTGTGCAGGGACCCAAGCACTTGGGACATCTTCCACTGCTTTCCCAGGCCATAAGCAGAGAATTGGATCAGAAGAGGAGCAGCCGGAACACAAACCAGTGCTTATATGGGATGCCAGTGCTGCAGGTGGAGGCTTAACCTACTATGCCACAGCGCTGGTTCCCAGGTCTATTTTTACATGTTTTTACATCTGCATTTCCCAGTATATAGTGCATAAGATAGTAATAGGCTTGATTGAGTACAGTAGAAATATTTAACTTTTTATTGCACTATAAGTAATTTTATTACTAGTATACAGGTGTATAGCAATCATATGTTTGACTATTCTATGAAAATGATTTCTCATGACATACTGAAAAGTCATATTTTTCTGAAAACAGCAGTTCTATTTTTGTTTTCTTGGAATCATGTGACACAAGATTGAGTCCTCTCCAGAAGATTTCAGTTGAGGAAGTCCTCAGAGCATGTACAAAGTCAGGCATGTGTGATTTTAATCAATTATTTGATGTCAGCTTTTGTCCCTTCTGAATTATGTATTTTTATTAGGAAAAAACCTAGAAAACTTACAACTCTTTCTGGTTCCATCCTACTGGGATTTTTTTTGACAATCTAAGCATGAAACAGTATCTGCAGAGCGTTCTCTGTATAGCCTGATTGTCCAAACGGTTCGATATTTGGAGTATCTTACAGTGATCTTGTCAGCTGAAAAGCCTTGAGATCATTATGAGAGCAAGAATTTGGAGCTCTGTGTTGTGATTCCTAAACTAAGGGAGACAATTTAAGAGAGGAAAAAAGGAGAGAAATTTGTTTTGAAAGATTAAAAGACAAAATCTGCAAGACATAGTATATTGAAACATTTTCCTTTGAAGTTTTGGAGATTTCTTTCTTGGATGAACCTTATATTTTCTAATAAACTTATTATATGATAATTACATCAAGGAAAACCATAAGTTGGTAGGTAAAATTATACTAAGGACAAATCTTTAACATGAAAGCCCTTGAAAATTCTCCATAGTCCCTTTCAAAAGCACTATCAAGTGCTGCTGTTTACCAAGGTTTGCTTTTTTAATTAAGCTTGCTTTTTTTCAGGTACCAGCATGCATGCTATAGAGAACCCTGGAAATTGTACTGCCTGTATATTTAGAGTTTTTTTTAAAAATATTTTTCCAGTGTCACTTTAGTGATGTTTATTATTTTAGTGTGATTGCTGTGTTTCTTTCTTTTTTATTTTTTTTCATTTTTGCCATTTGTGTTTATTGCTGTTTGGATCTACTTTATTATAATGTAATTTATCTGAGGATTAGTCTGTTTTATAATTTTCAAAACACATTTAAGGACTGCCTATCCTGGCTTGCAAGATTATGGTTTGGCTCATTATGGCATTTATTATCTTAGTTTAATTAACGTTGAATAGGTGAGCAATTGACTACAAATTGGTTTTTGTTTTAAGATTTATGTATTTGAAAGCACAGTTAGAGAGAGAGAGAGAAAATAGAGATCTTCTATCTTCTGGGTTACTGTCCAAATAGCTATAGTGGCTGGGGCTGGGTCAGGCCAAAGCCAGGAGCCCAGAGCTTCTTCCATGTCTCCCACATGGGTGTAGGGGCCCAAACACTTGGGCCATTTTTTGCTGCTTTCCCAGGCATATTAGCAGGGAGCTGGATCAGAAGTGGAACTGCCTGGACTCCAACCGGTGCCTATATGGGATGCTGGCGCTGCAGGTGGCAGTTTACCTTGTATGCCACAATGCTGGTCCTACCAGTTGATTTAAAAAATACAATAGGGTGGTGCATGAAAAAACAAAAGTAGAAAAATGGTCAGGATGTTGCTAATAAAAAAAATCATTCAGATCAAGATTTTAACAAAAAAATTCTTAAATATGCAGTGAGATTAAAAATGTATCTTCTGAAAGGGCTTATGTAATTTTTTGACAGGCCCTCTTTTACCTTTCCCCTTCTTCCTTTATAGAAGTAAATATGTCTGGCTGTCTGATTTGGTTGCCAGACTAAAATTAGCCCATACTGATCTGGCAACTATACTGTTAGATAGATGTCCTCCAGCTTACTTTGTTTTGACATGTACATGTAGGTGGGAGTGAAATGCTGTGGTAAGTAGTCACATGCTAAATTAGGACCTGTTTTTATCGGAAGATCATGCACTCCATTTGCCTGAATATAGTCTCAGCTGTTATTTATCTGCAATTACTAATTCATCTTTTACTCTCCAGAATGCTCTGATTTAGATGATGGATTTTTTTTGTCCACTTTTAATTTTGATACATGATATTGATTTGCTTCAAATACCAGTCTCTAGGGTTAGCAATGGTAATAGTCATATAAGAAATGGTTAAAGCTTCTTTAAGGTTCTTTATGCTATTACCATTACTGTTTATTTTTTGTTTTTTGTTTTTTTTGGACAGGCAGAGTTAGACAGTGGGAGAGAGAGACAGAGAGAGAGAGAGGTCTTCCTTCGGTTGGTTCACCCCCCAAATGGTCGCTACGGCCGGCGCTGCACCGATCCGAAGCCAGGAGCCAGGTGCTTCCTCCTGGTCTCCCATGAAGGTGCAGGGGCCCAAGCACTTGGGCCGTCCTCCACTGCCTTCCTGGGCCACAGCAGAGACCTGGAATGGAAGAGGAGCAACTGGGACAGAATCCGGCGCCCTGACCGGGACTAGAACCCAGGGTGCCGACACCGCAGGCAGAGCATTGGCCAAGTGAGCCGTGCAGCTGGCCACCATTACTGTTTTTACTTTTATTGATTTTAAATCTATGCTGTCTCTTCCATAATAACCCATACATTATTTGGTGCCATTTTTAGAATTTGAGTTCAAATGGTGATATTCAATAGATGACTTTGGCACTGTGGTTGAAAAGCAAAACTATTGGGGTCCTTTATGATCTGGTAAAAATTAAATTCCTGGGAAGTTGCTCTTATTTGCAGGGGACAGAGAAATGAAATGAGGATAAAAGGGAAAGAAAACAGATTAGGGGCTGGCGCCGCGGCTCACTAGGCTAATCCTCCGCCTTGCGGCGCCGGCACACCGGGTTCTAGTCCCGGTCAGGGCGCCGGATTCTGTCCCGGTTGCCCCTCTTCCAGGCCAGCTCTCTGCTGTGGCCAGGGAGTGCAGTGGAGGATGGCCCAAGTCCTTGGGTCCTGCACCCCATGGGAGACCAGGAGAAGCACCTGGCTTCTGCCATCGGATCAGCGCGGTGCGCCGGCTGCAGCGCGCCTACCGCGGCGGCCATTGGAGGGTGAACCAACGGCAAAAGGAAGACCTTTCTCTCTGTCCCTCTCTCTCACTTTCCACTCTGCCTGTCAAAAAAAAAACAGATTAGATAGATCAGGCCATGATCTAAAAATAATTTTGATTGTATGCCTACAATGTTATGGGGCATGGTGAGTTGGTGGCATTTGTGCCAGCTTGCATTGTTACTATAAACTTTCTTCAGAAATTATGAATGAAATATAAATAAAATATATTAAATATTTGGCAAATTTATCTAAGTTCTGATTTTGTATATTCTAATATGTGTGTATACATTACTTTATATGGATTCTATTAGAATGTGAAATGATGACAATGATGGTTATTTGATTTTTAAATCATTAAGGTTCATGTTTTTAAATAAATTACCACTTCATTAGCTGTGAGGAACTTCAAATCTGTACAGTGGAATGGTCTCCCTTTAAACTAGGAATTCTGTCACTTTTATTTTACAGGTCATGTAATGTTTGCAGAAATAAAAATGGAAAATGGAAAGTCAAAAGGCTGTGGGACGGTCAGATTTGACTCCCCAGAATCGGCTGAAAAAGCCTGCAGAATAATGAATGGAATCAAAATCAGCGGCAGAGAAATTGATGTTCGCTTGGATCGTAATGCATAATTTCAAACGAGGGCTGGAACATTCCTGCATCTGTTTTGCCGAATCTTCTAGTAAAAGTCATTTTTTAAGTAATACTGTATGCTTACAAAAGCTGTAAAAATGAACTTTAAATTCCCACCAGCTTTTAACAAGATAATGTTAAAAAATACTGTGATTTTTGTTAATCTCCAGTTTGGGTTTTTAAAGGACAGCAAGTCTGGTCATTCAGTTTAAATGAATGGTTACACTGTTTTTAATGAAATAAGTCATCTTCTTGTTATTGTTTCAAGTACTACATAGTGGGATTTATTTGTTCTAGTTTCTCCGAATTTTACCAACTTATTGTAAGGTAACGTGTAGACGGTTGTTTCAAAATTTCTGCTTTATAATATGTAATTGTCCATGAAATGAAAGGGCTCAGACAAAATTAGGATGTGATTTTTGTTGGTTTTAAATTGCTTTTCTTTGGTGGAAAAAGAATTACTGTAAGTAAGGTTTAGATTCTAAAGTTCATGATGCTTTTTATTTGACTTAAATGAAGAAATGAATTTTTCATTCTCTGTTCTTTGGAACCATTTACATTTTCCGCATAACACTATTAATAATATCAACCTCCACAGCCCCTTATTTTATTGTTTCCAATAATTCCAAGTTCATGTAGAACTGACAATATAGCAAGCCCCAAGTATAATACTAGGCAGACAACTCCTAATTTCCTATCTAGTTTCCACCCATTGAAGTGAATTGCTAAAAAAAGAAAAATAATTGAAATGTTGAGAGAGATGGTTATGTAAGTTAGTCCTCTGCTGTTCACCTCAACAGGAGTTAATGGATTTATAAACACAGTTTTAATAAACCATGGAACACCTAGGCATAGCATATCAAACACATTGGATCCCACGATGTTAGACATAGCCATATCTCCTTGACCTGCAAAAGAAGCATGTTGTCAAAATGTGCATACCAATGCTGTATTTTATTAATAATCTTCATAAGAAAAGAACACTGGATGCTCTTTGTTGTTGATTGCTTTTGGAAAGTTGTTATTAGAGCAAAAGTCTTAATTTGTAATTTAAAATTCTTCTTGGGTTAGTATTTAAAGTCTTAACATTTATTTAATAATTATTTATTAAACCATTTTTTTTTTCATAAGTATGTAGCTTACTCATTGCTTTTCATTCTAATTTACCATGGTTAGTTATTTAATACATGTTTCAGATGACTTCTTGGGGGATTAGAACGAGTGAAATTAACCTGCTATTAAATAGTATACTTCAGCTACTTTTTTTTTTTCATTCAAAGTATGTTACTGAGGGAGAAATATTTTGAAAGCTACCTTTACATAGTGTATTTCAGTCAGGCTTGAAGAATGGGCTTTGCAGACTGAGGGTCCTAGATCTTACCTTTTCTTGCAACCAACACACTTGCAACTGTGTCTGGTATGCTTGTTCCTGCTGCTAATAAAGTGAGGCCCATTACTGTGTCTGGAATTTCTAGTGTTTCTCCTGCAATAAACATAGATTTTATAAGTTATGAACCTTAAAGATCCAGTTAACACTCTGCAGGTATTTTAGATGTTTTTTTCTTGAATAAAAATGAAGTAAGCAGTTAGGTTTCAGGCTAAGCCAAATAATTTGAATCAGGTTGGAAATTTGGGGAACCCAGGTAGCACAGATTTTTAATGACAAGTATTTAAAAGCTAAAATTCTACCCCCGAAAAGTCCCCCTATTTGTATCTTTAGTGAATTTATACTTGCTGTTTTCAGGGCTGTTGCTTAGTAGATGCTAATGACATAGGTCATCTCCTCATGTGAAATTTAAGTAGAATTAAAGGAAATTATTTCTAGTATTTTTAAAGCTATAATTGTATTAACATGTACACATTTTTTTTAAAGTCCTACCTTAGTAATACACCTTTATTTACTGTTTCTTTGGCAAAGTCCATAAATCTTTGAGGAAAACATGACCTATTTGTTTTCTATTTGAGCCTTTTTAACATATGGTCCCAATTTATTAATACTTTTGTTTAATTTGATGTCTGTTCAACATTTTTCAGAAATGTATTCATTATGGGAAACAGAACCAGAGGAAGGTTAAAAAAAAAAAAAACCATAAAAGGACATGTAACTACTCTTTTAATGTTGTAATTGGTAACTTGATTTAGAATCCTTCCATTTTTCTTTCCTTTATTTTTCTTAAAATGTCAAAAGAACTTAATTAGAATGTAGCTTACTTATTGCATGCTTCTCTGTTGATACTGGAATTGGTTGTTAATTTTTGTTACTTTGCTAGAGTTCATATGGACATAAATAACACTAATACTTATCATCTTGGGGGCTGTTCTGTGATCTATTGCTTGACTTTGCTCTCTTCATATTTTCCTGGTATCAAATGTGTTCTGACTTAAAGTTAGGATAGATTTAACATGCAAACTAATGGGATTTCAAAAACATCTTCCTCACCAAAAAAATGCAAAAAGAAAAAGATATTGTGTTCTTTGGTAGCAAACTATTGAAATGCTTATGTTTTAATTTGGGAAAAGCTAGGGTTAGCAAATTTCTTTTTTGTGTGTGAAGGACCAGATAGTAATTATTTAGGCTTAATAGCCTTTATAGCCTCTTTTGCAGTTATTCAGCTCTGCCAATGCCGTGTGAAAGCAGTCATAGATAATATGTAAATAAGTGGCCCTATGTGTGCAGTAAAACTTCAATATTAAAAATAGGCCAGGTGATTTGGGCACACAAGCCATAGTTTGTTTATTTCATGTAAGTCAATGTAGCTTAATCTTTTTGGGAGAAATTTCTGATTTTTTTGCCTATATTTGATTTTTCAGTTGGGGAATAGAGTGAATAATAGCCAGGCAGTATAGTTAAATTTTAGCCATGCACATAGTAGAAATCTAAAGTGAAACTTTATTTTAAACCCTTTTCACTCATATCATACTATAGAGTACAACCAGTTAAACATGAGCACACATTGTTTTCCCAAAACACTGATTCCCTGTCTATTTTTCACAATTCAATATAAAGAATCTATTGTGGACTCCTATGCAATGTGATTTAATTATTCATATTAGCATGAAGGAAGCCATCCTGTGAATTTAATTCCATTTATAAGGTGATCCCTTGAATTATACCCTAGTCTGTATAATAGTGAGAATACAGCTGATATATGCAACTGAAAACTCTTGTTATATTAATATTTAATCTTTTTGTAAGTAGTCCTAATCTTTAGGCTTGCTGAAAAAATTTGCTCCCTAGCTATGTTATTTTAAGAACACATGCAATTTTTTCTTATAAAATTGTTTTATTTTTAAATTATACTATTGTATTTTAAATACATACCTGTTATTGTGACCATCCAAACCAGTATATATGTAAATGCAGATATCCATAATGCTGACATGAGAAAGGTTATCATAAAGTAGTTTCTCCAAAATTTTCTTCTACAATCTGGTGTGGTTAGAAAAAGTAATGTAATAATAGGAAGTGATAATACCCAAAAAATTCTTTTTACGTCTGCTTCAGGCATGCTGAAAACACTTGGTGGATCTGTTGTGAAAAAAATAAACAATTTTGAGTTTTCTCAAATGGCCGATTAAGTTAGAACTGCCCATTTAGATGCTATATTGAAATAAATTAGCTGTATAAGTTTTTAAAAGGCTATTTAAAACATTTGAATACGTCATTACTGATATTGCTGGCAAAAAGAAGCTAATTGAAACTCCAGGGCAGTAAGACTTAACACTCAGCATTTCTTGATTTGGGGCTTTCAATCCATCATACTGTCTTGGGCCACTCACTAAGTATGTTATTGTGTTTATGAAGTGACAATTTGAAATCTCTTGGTTTTCTGCACCATGGATTGGTTTCAGTAACTTTGTGCTTATGCAATTAACCTGGTTTCTGCCCCAACTACTCCAATTGCCTCCGCTTTCCAATACTGATGATGCTTCCGGCCTGCTTTATGTATCTGACAATACGTACTTAGAAAATATAAAATAATTACAGCACAATGTTTTTATAAAGTTGCACATTCCTTGCAAATTCTTATTGTGATTTTTTTGGCCTATTTCTTTGATTCTTTTTATTTACTAAATTCACACTTAATGATTTTTGAAAAAAATCTTAAAAAAATAGACCTAGGATACCATCTATAATCCAGTTTATAAAACTTGGTTGTCTTATTCAGTTTGTTTTAAGTTAGTGGAAGACCAGTATAACAACATATTGGACAAAAATGAGAGTTCACTTTAAAATTGTTTGAAATTTGTATTGCATTTACAAATAACATGAGTCACACTACAGCTAATTGCAGTAAAAATAAACTTTTTATAAAAAAGGTTGCCAAGCCTCAACCAGTGCACCATTAAGTAATATTACATATATTTTTAATGTAATACAAGACTTAGACTGGCTCTTTTGAGTGTCTTGTTATAAAACTTAAGAGATGCTTGCCCCTCAAACCTGAAAAACTAGAAGCTATAAGATGTGTAACAATGGAAAAATGTCATGATTAAATTGCTTTAAGTAGTGAATTAGAATAATTTCTCTTCCTAATGCACATAACTAAAGCTAGGATCTATTTTATAGGATCATTTATCAAAAAGGAACATATAAAATTATATTTCTGGCTGTAGCTGAATTTGACTTTCTATGGAACATACTTAAATAAGTATTTTGCAATTGCTTTAAACATGTCTAAATCTCACTGGTTTTCTTCTTTCCTTCAAACCAGCCCCTTTGCCTAAATTCCCAGTTTTTCTGTTATTTTCCCACCTTCTCAATCAAGATCAAAGCACTGGGGTTGTATTTGCTCTTTTTTCTGGCTGAATATTGTGCCTCAGTTGCTAAGTCTTGATTCTTTCTCTGTGTTTTCTCACATCTGTTCTAGTTCATTCACACTGTCTTCATTTTGTCCAGACATCTAGTCAGCTTGTCAGCTGTAATAATTTAGTGCTTCTGTGAACATCATTTCAAGGAAATATTTCTGAAGTACAAATCTCCTAATTTCCCTCCTCACTAATCTTCCAAGTTTATTACAGTAGCATTAAAAACTCTTCCTGCTTTCCTCTGCTCCCTTACAATATTTATAATCATACAGGTTGAGCATCCCTAATCCAAAATCAGAAATACCGCCACGTCTGAAGCTTTCTGAGTACTGGCAGGACACCGCAAGTGGAAAATTCCAACCTGACCTCACGCGATGGGTCAAAGTCAAAACACAGGCACAATAAAATTATTATATAGAATTGCCTTCTGTGCATACGACATATATGAAACAAATGCATTTTATTTAGACTTCGTCCTATCCATAAGATACCACAATAGGTATATGCAAATCTTTCCAAATCCCCAAATATTTCTGATCCCAAGCATTTCGGGTAATGGATACTCTACTGTGCTCCAGTTATGCTACTACATGAACAAGTCTTTGGCTTATGTTGTTTCCTGGGCTTCAATTCATAGAATATACTCTTAGCTCTGCATCACTTATATAATAAAGATTTCACTAGCTGTTTAACATCTTATAGTTAAAGTCTTACCTGTTCTCTTTTCTGTAAAATCATCCTTATCAAGTTTTTTTTTTTTTTTTTTGACAGGCAGAGTGGACAGTGTGGTTCACCCTCCAGTGGCCGCCGCGGTAGGCGCGCTGCGGCCGGCGTACCGCGCTGATCTGATGGCAGGAGCCAGGTGCTTCTGGTCTCCCGTGGGGTGCAGGGCCCAAGCACTTGGGCCATCCTCCACTGCACTCCCTGGCCACAGCAGAGAGCTGGCCTGGAAGAGGGGCAACCGGGACAGGATCGGTGCCCCGACTGGGACTAGAACCCGGTGTGCCGGCGCCGTGAGCGGAGGATTAGCCTATTGAGCCTCGGCGCTGGCCCCTTATCAAGTTTTATACCATCTGTCCCATTTATGAACTATAGATATATTTTATTTCTGAATCTCTTTATAGTACTTAGACCTTAACATTTTAGTTTTTTTCCCTTGCCATACCAGAAGCACCTTAAGGGTAGAGGCTCTTTCTTTAATATCGGCATCCCCAGTGTCTTTTACATAATAAATCGTAGTGAGTAGCAGTACTTGCTGAATTGAAGTGGGATTCTCTTTTTTTTTTTTTTTTTTCTCCCAAAGAAACCTTTTATTTAATGAGTACAAATTTCCTAAGTACAACTTTAGGAATATAGTGATACTTCCCAGCATATCCTCCCTCCCACCCCCAACTGATGTGGGATTCTTAACATTTCAAATGAATAGACTTAATAATAGGATATAGTTATTACCTTCAGAACCCTGACTAAGACCATGTAGACTTATGGAAAGCTGGGAATAGCCAGAATCTTCATGAAAAATTCCACTTTCAGTTCTTGATTGCCGACGACTGAATGGTTGACCTTCCTCTTCCCATCCCATCAGTGGCTGCTGTTCAGTTCTCTCCTCCATAGCTTTAGCAAGACAGGTGCAGCAAGAACTGCATTTCTTTACTATATATTGGTTAATTTTATTGTCAAAACATAGCACCAAAACATACAATCCATATATCAAAAGGAGTAAAGTCCCTTCATACCTATAAATTAAAGAGAGATTTGTGTTTTTCAGTTAGCAAAATTCATTTTAGAGTTAATAGCTTTTAGGCAGCATCTGCTTAATTTTCTAATAAAGACATTAAAACGATCAAATGAAGACTTCTACATATTTGTGTTTTGTAGACTTGTCCAAACTGGAGTATAACATTGTCAGTTTTTTCATAAAAGACTGATACTTCTTTCTATATAAAATATTATAAATATCTTCATTTGTAGATTCCTTCCAACTGGCAGGCATAAGACTGCCTTGAAAGTAACCTTTGGGGGTTTTCAAAATAAAACTAATGAATAGTGATGGCATTTGCCACCTCAGTTCACTGGCATAATTAGTGCCTAACACTGTGTGATAGTTAGAAAAGAATGTAGTACCTATTCACTCACTTTCCAATATGGAATTTTTTATAAAATATTCAGAATGTGTTAGATTTTGTCTGGGGCCTTTCAGTTTTCTATGTAGAGATTTTTGGGTGATTTTAATATAGGTGCATTTGCTTGCATTCACAAGAGAACTAAAGTTGCCTCTAAAATTACCTCTTAGGTATCAAAAACTATTTCCTGGTATTCTGGTTTCCTACTTAAAGAACTGTAATTAGCTAACACAAGATCCCTAATTCTTGCATTTACCTTTTATTAATAGCCAGTAAATCTCTACTACAACTCAAAGAACAGAGTTCCTGATTTTCCTAGTGGAGGAAGCATTAGCTTGGACACTTTGACTGTTACAGTCCCTGACAGACAACTGCTGAATTCCAGAAGGATTCCTGCTATACCAATGCAATGTTTTTTGTTTTTGAAGACCGACTGGATGTCAGGGAGATTGATTTTAAAATTCTCTGTGCTAGATTTTATTTCTTGATAGCAGGTATGATGCAGTGCTGTTAAGTTGTAGTGTTCCAACATACACATTTACATTGTTTTCATGTCCTGGAAGTTCCTATGATGCCTAACATAGTCATAAATACCTAGTGGATGCCTGGTGCTTACTAGTTGAAAAGGTTTATCCACTCACTAACCCTTTTTTCATTTTCTTGTACAAACTGGGCACAGGGAGATTATGGGAAAGCAAACAAGTTTTAATAGTGACGCTTAAATATTATTGGTTCTTAAAGAAGGCTACAGTAACTCCTGCTAACCAAGAAACAGAAGTATTTGGAGGGATTTAATGGGAATTCTTTTACTTTCTCCATCATCTTTTTCCAATATTTTGTGACCATGACCACTTATCATCAAAGCAAGGTAAGCAATAGCCCAGTAAAAGAAAGAAACAAACAAGAAAACCAAACAACTCTTCAGGCTTTAATGGACAACGAAAGTTGGCAAATTCTGAATAGGCAGCCAGGATGGAAGGACAAGTGTTAGTCTCCAGTGACCAGTGACAAAGAGGAGAAGCTGGCAGGTGACTAGAAAAAAATCACTAAGTTGTGAGAAGAACCCAACAAGTGATTGTGATGAGGAAGTTGCTTCAGAGACCCCTTAGAATATGGTGTGGAAGTAGTAACATTTCTGGAACAAAAAATACTGAGCCATCAATTTAGTAAAGTCCTCTCTAATTGTTTTACATAAGAGTAAAATTATTTCAACTTACCAGTAAACTTGGTTGTCAAATATTATGCCAAAAATGGCTGCTACACTAATGGCATATGCTGCACAGTCTCTGAATAGGGGCCAACGTGATAGTGTTGAAACCTGTAAGATGACAGTTTACTGTTTCCATTACAGGGTAAGTCATTCAAGTACAATGCTTAGTACAATACTAAAATTGTATGTTTGTAGTTAAATATTGTTACCTTTTTCATATTGCTTAGAGAAAAAAGAAAATTGTGTTTCTGAACCTATGCTGACTTTCATAAATTTGACAAAGAGCTGTTAGTGGGTTAACCTTTAAATTGAATATATGTTGTTTTTCTACTAATTAATAAATTTGATTGAACATGTTTACTAGTGCTTTGTTGTTCCTCCCAGACTGTAACAAGTACTTTTAGACTTTACCAAGACAATAACTCTTGTTGAATAAAGTTTTCTTACCACATTAGATAGCAAACCACAGGCTGCACAGATGCCAAGGAGATTATAAATTGCAGATCCAAGGATAGTGCTAATGCCAATATCTCCTTTTGTGATAAAAACACCTGTGAGCAAGACAGTAGTGGCAAATTTAATTTTAATTTCAAGAAAATAAAATCACATAATGTAAGTAAAACATAAGAAGCAATATTTACCTAGGAAAGCCGTAACTAATTCAGGAGCTGAACTACCCGCTGCCATGAAAGTTGCACCTGCAACATCCTGAGACAATCCAAGAGCTGAAGATAAATGAAATTATTGTTATACCTGATAAAGTAACAAATGAAAGAGTGTATATTTATACCTTAATACAGTATATATTCAAAACCATTCCTTCACATAACACTAGTATTGACTTAAGCTGGAAAAATAAAACATGCAGGTTATTACATAGAGGAATCCAGTGTCTTGGTTTATTAATAAATCCATTAATGTTTCTCTGTAAAGGGTAAAGAAGCCAACTAAAGGGGTACTTCAAAAAGTTCATGAAAGATAGAATTCTTAAAAAAAAAAAAAAAAAACCCTGGGAATACATTTAAGGAAATGAAAACATTCGGCAATGAAAACTCTAAATCTCTGATGAGATTGACTAACAGGACATAAAGAAATGAAAAGATACCCTGTGGGAGCCGCTGCTGTGGCACAGCAGGTAAAAATCGCTGCCTGCAGTGCAGGCATCCCGTATGGGTGCCAGTTTGTGTCCTGGCTGCTCCACTTCTGATCCAGCTCTCTGCTATGGCTTGTGGCCCAAGTCCTTGGGCACCTGTACCTGTGTGGGAGAGCCAGAAGAAGCTCCTGGCTCCTGGCTTCAGAGCGGCTTAGCTCTGGCCATTGTGGCCATCTGGGGGAGTGAACCAACAGAAGGAAGACTCTATCTCTGCCTCTCTGTAACTCTTGTCTTTACAAATCTTTATTTTTTAAAGGCAGAGTGGACAGTGAGAGAGAGAGACAGAGAGAAAGGTCTTCATTTTCCGTTGGTTCACCTCCCAATGGCCGCTGCCACCTGTGTGCTCCGGCCAGCGCACCGCGCTGATCCGAAGCCAGGAGCCAGGTGCTTCTCCTGCTCCCATGCGGGTGCAGGGCCCAAACACTTGGGCCATCCTCCACTGCCTTCCTGGGCCACAGCAGAGAGCTGGCCTGGAAGAGGAGTGACCGGGACAGAATCCGGCACCCCGACCGGGACTAGAACCCGGTGTGCATTTTCAAATCTTAAAAAAAATTTTAAAAAGGTATCTTGTGTTCATTGATTGGAAGAATCAATATCAAAATTTGCATACCCAGTGTGATGTAAAGACTCAATACAATCCCTATCAAAATCATAATGGTATTTTTCACAGAGCTAGAAAAACATTACTAAAATTTGTATGCAACCATGAAAAATCCCAAGTGGGACTGTGTTTGTGGTGTAGCAGGTTAAGCAACCACCTGTAAGGCTGGCATCCAGTATGGGCACTGGTGAGTCTTGGCTGCTCCACTTCCAATCCAGCTCCCTGCTAATGCACCTGGGAAAGCAGCAGATGGCCCAAGTGCTTGGGCCCTTGCATCCATATGGGAAATCATGATAAGGCTCCTGACTCCTGGCTTCTGGCTTTAGCCTGGTCCACACCTGGCCTTTTAAGCCATTTGAGGAGTGAACCAGCAAATGGAATATTTGCTTGCTCATTTTCTATAATCTGCCTTTTAAATATATAAATAAATCTTAAAAAAAAAAAAACAAGTAGCCAAAGCAATCTTAAGCAAAAAGAACAACAACAAAAATAATAAACGATGCTGGGAAAGCAGTAGAAAATGCTCCTCTTCTGATCCAGCTCTCTGCTATGGCCTGGGAAAGCAGAAGAAGATGGACCAAGTCCTTGGGCCCCTGCACCCATGTAAGAGACCTGGAAGAAGCTCCTGGCTCCTGGCTTCGGACTGGCGCAGCTCCGGCCATTGCGGCCAACTGGGGAGTGAACCATCAGATGGAAGACCTCTCTGTCTCTACCTCTCTCTGTAACTCTGTCTTTCAAATAAATAAAATAAATATTAAAAAACTAAGATATTTTAAAAAATGCATAGCAACCTTATCCATTAAAAAAAAGAGTGCACAGCAAAGCAAACAACAGAATGAATAAACAATCTCTGGAATGGGAGAAAATATATGCAATCTATTACATCTGACAAGAGGTTAATATCCAGAATATCTGAATAACTCAATAGCAAATGGGCAATAGATAATAAAATGCTGTTTCTCAAAGGAAGACAAAATGGCCAGCAGGTACATGAAGAAACGCTCAGCATCGCTAATCATTAGGAAAATGCAAATCAAAACCACGGTGAAATATCCCCTCACTCCTCTAAGAGTGACTATTTTCAAAAATAAGATATCAGGTGTAGGTGAGGATGCGGGGGAGAGGGAACATTTGCACACTGTTGGTGGGAATGTAAATTAGTACAGCCATGGCAGAAACCAGCATGGAGATTCCTCAAAAGACTAAAAACAGATGTACCATATGATCCGCCAATCTCGTTACTGGGTATATATCCAAGGGAAATGAAATCTCTCGAAGACATCTGAAGTCCCCTGTTTATAGCAGCACTATTCACAACAGCCGGGAAACCATCTCAGTGTCCAGCCAATGAAGAATGGGTAAGAGAAATATGGTACATGCACACAATGGAATACAAGTCAGAAGAATGTTGAAATCTTGTCATTTGCAATAACATGGACAGAATGAGGTCATTATTTTAAGTGAAATAATCTAAGCATAGAAAGACAAATATCACATGATCTATATGTGGACGCTTAAAAAAACAGGTGATCTGGGACCTTTGCTGTGGCTTAGCGGGTAAAGCTGCTGCCTGCAGTGTTGACATCCCATATGGGCGCCGGTTTGAGACCCGGCTGCTCCACTTCCCATCCAGCTCTCTGCTATGGCCTGGGAAAGCAGTGGAAGATGGCCCAAGTCCTTGGGCCCCTGCACCCACGTGGGAGACCGGAAGGAAGCTCCTGGCTCCTGGTTCAGATCAGTGCAGCTCCAGCCGTTGCGGCCAATTGGGGAGTGAATCAGCGGATGGAAGGCCTCTCTCTCTCTGAATCTCCTTCTCTCTCTGTGTGTAACTCTTTTAGATAAATCTTTTTTTTTTTTTTAAAAAAAAAGGTGATCTTATAGAAATTAAAAATATAACTGTGTTACCAGAAGCGGTAGGGCAATGGACAGGGAGGGTTTTGGAAACGTTGACTGATGGGTACTAGCTAGATAAGAGTCAAAGATCTGGGGTTCTATTGCCCCGTAGGGCGAATATAATATAGTATCAATGTACTGTGTATTTCTCTATTTAAAAATTAGAAGATAGGATTTTTGGATGTTCTTATTAGAAAGTAGTGTTAAATGCATGAAAGAATAATATATTTACCCATATTGGATTTTATGCAATGTATTCATTTAACAAAATGTCACATAATGCCCAATAAATATGTACAATTTTTGTATGCTAAATCTTTTTTTTTTTTTTTGACAGGCAGAGTGGATAGTGAGAGAGAGACAGAGAGCAAGGTCTTCCTTTGCCGTTGGTTCACCCTCCAATGGCCGCCGCGGCTGGCGCGCTGCGGCCGGCGCACCGCGCTGATATGATGGCAGGAGCCAGGTGCTTATTCTGGTCTCCCATGGGGTGCAGGGCCCAAGGACTTGGGCCATCCTCCACTGCACTCCCTGGCCACAGCAGAGAGCTGGCCTGGAAGAGGGGCAACCGGGACAGAATCCGGTGCCCCAACCGGGACTAGAACCCGGTGTGCCGGCGCCGCAAGGCGGAGGATTAGCCCAGTGAGCCGCGGCGCTGGCCTGTATGCTAAATCTTTAAAGTGAAAAACATGTGCATAGTTTTTTCATAATTTTCTATGAATCCTTTGAAGATCCTTCATGTATATGGTTTTCAATTTTTTTTGGCACCAAAGAAACATCCTTTAATTTCATTTTCCATGGACTTTTTGAACTGTACTCATTATGTATCCTGAGTGCCAAGATTTAACATTTCTTTTTTTTTTAAGATTATTATTTATTTGAAAGTCAGAGTTACACAGAGAAGGAGAGGTGGAGACAGAGAGAGAGAGAGGTCTTCCATCCGTTGGTTCACTCCCCAGTTGGCCACAACAGCCAGCGCTGCGCCGATCTGTAACCAGGAGCCAGGAACTTCTTCCGGGTCTCCCACATGGGTGCAGCAGCCCAGGGATTTGGGCCATCTTCCACTGCATTCCCAGGCAATAGCAGAAAGCTGGATCGGAAATGGAGCAGCCGGGACTCGAACTGGCACCCATATGGGATGTTGGCATTGCAGGTTGCAGCTTTACCCCCTATACCACAGTGCCAGCCCCAAGATTTAACATTTCAAACCCAGGAAACCTCCATTCTAGCTGAAGGGCTTGTAGGGGAGTGTCAACAACATGACTTTTTTACAAAATAAATTAAGGTAATTTGGGCAGCCCAACTCAATTTGAAAGAAGACAGAAAGTGGAAATTAGTAGTTTTTAAGATCTATAAATGATGCTGAACTGAGCTTCACAAATTTCTAATTTCAAACTTGTCTAATTAAAAAAGAGAAGAAATTACATAGTTAACTAAAAGCCCAATAAATAAGATTCAATATTGCATAAATATAGGATATTGATTTAAAACATAGATTCATTAAAACTTTAATCGAGAGTGGGAAATACAAGGAAGTGCTGTACAGTATTTAGGTAGTTTGTGTATATCCTCCAGACTTACAAGCATGGAGGTCCATTAAGTTGAGTGATTGATAGGATGGGAGTCTTAAGAAATTCTTGGCTTTCAATTAGCTGAGAAACCTACTATGGGAAGGAAAAGAGAAAGCCAAGCTACTTTGCTTTTGCTTTGAGAAGGCTGATTCAAGGGTGTCTCAGGCTTAACTGTATGACTGAAAACTAGGCAGCGGAGGTTGTTGAGGCAGTAACTACACTAGGTTCCAAAGTTAGCGTCACAGCCTGAAGTTGAATTCAGGTGTGCCAGGCCCTGGATGGTCATCTTTTATGTTAATTATTGTTTACTACACCTAGTGTTACTTGACACTCCAGTCTCCCCACGCACTCAAACTCTGCTGTGCTTTGGTGATTCCATCACTGTGTGTTCAGTGTTCGCTTATCCGGACTCCTTCCCCTTGGAGACCATTAGCTGTTGCATGCTCTCAGGTGCATCTCATTTTCTACTTCTCCAATGGAACAATGGCCTTGGATTTTAGTGATTCCTTTTTGTTTCTTGACGTGGCAGATTGTATTTTACCGAAGTAGCTACAGTATCTCTGCCCCACATACTTTTCCAGAACCTTCCATTCCCTGTCCACGGAAAATAGGTAAAGCAATATCTATCTCCTGCACTCCTGAATAAGCCGGTGTAACTGCTGTCACTAATAAAGCATGGGTATGGCAAAGCCATAGTCCCAAGATTTGGACATAAAAGGTGATATAACTTAGTGTTGTGTCCTGGGACATTTGCTTTAGAGCCCTAAACCAACACATAGGAAGTTTTGCTACCTTGAAATCCATACATAGAGAGCTCTGAGGGGTCCACGTGGGCATACAGATGGCAGAGGAAGCTCTGCTGTTTTAGTTCCCAAGTTTCCAGTCTTCCCAGCCTGGGCACCAGACATGTGAGGGAGTGAGATTTCAGAAGATTCCTCTGACTCTAGAGGCACAAAGACCCAGTGAGCTGAGCTCACTAGACCCTGCACATGTAAGAAGTAAGAGAATGTTGATTATCTGAAGCCACTAGTGTCGGGGTCATTTGCTAAGTCCATTAGCCAATCAGTGAGCAGGTGCTCCATTACTGGCTGCAGCTGTTGAGCGCAGTGCCAGATGCTTTTCTATGTGCTGAGAATATGCCAGTGAATAAAACGCAAGCGTTCCTGCTCTCGGGGAGCTTCAATTCCAGTGAGGGGGAGGGGACAAGGAAAATATACAACATTCTAGAGATAAGCAGCAAAGAGCAAAAAGGCAGGGAGAGGAGATCGGAGTCTAAAATACCATGCAAGAAGGATTGAAATTCTCTATAGGTAACCAGGAAGGACTTAATCGAGCAGGTAACAGCAGGCCTTGCAGTGAAGGCGCTATCACTCATATACCTGGAGTAAGTGTTCTAGGCAGAACAAACGGCTGGAAAGGTTCCGACGCGGAAGCTAGCCTGTGTGTTCAAGAAATGGAAAGTGTGTCTGGAATGAAAAGTGTGAAGGGAGAGCAGTGGGTGCTATTAAAAGTAATACGCAGATTATGTAAGGCTTTAAGGATCCTGGTAAGGATTTGGCTTTTATTCTGAAAACTATGGAAAGTATTTGCAAGGTCATCTACTGATGGATGCTACCAGCCCTAATCATGAACTTGATCCCGTGGGGTTTTTTTGGTCTCAGAGACTCAACCAACTCCAGCCTGAGCTGTTTTGCCAATTGATAAACCTCCATTGTCAAATGCTCTCTGCAGATAGTTGCAATTATCAGAATAATTGGAATTACTGGTTCGGGCCCCCATTCTATTTCTCACTATATGCCTTCGTTTACGTCACTTGATGAACATCTATGTGCAGTGACTAATGAAGGAAGAAAAGCAACGATTTGTGTAACCTACACTTCAAAGCATTTCTTTTACTGCTTACATATGGTATGTATACATATACATACTACATATGTGTGCATATATATAAAACATATATTTACAGCATTATATTAATAAGACCAGCTGTCCATAAAGTTAAAAAATAGGCCACTCTGTGATTACCTTTTTTTCATTTGAGAAATGATATAAATATCTTACATTCATGGCATCTAATTTAGTTTTACATACATAATTTAATAATATCAACTCAGATATGAGTATTGGTATTCATTTTATGGCAAACAGGGTTAGGAGATTACATGGATAATGTAATCTAAATGTAGGAAGTTATTGCATAAATCCCAATTCTAAGCCCAATGCTATGTCTATTTCACCACAGGAACCCAATATTTCAGTGACACTTCGGCCTGTTCTAATCTGGTGGGTGACTGAGTTATTCTTTTCCCTACTTGTGATATTGGCATCATAACTACTTCCATTTCATTCTTTTCTAGGGAAAAAACTAGTTACTGAGTCAGAAATACTTTGGAAGTTTTTAGTGTATTTATCAACTTAGTGTTACTGCATAGTATCATGAATTATCTTCCCAATATGGCTAGATAATATGTAGAATACATTGAAAAGAACAGAATTCTTTACCTTTACATAATTGTCCAAACTTGGTGTAGCTGAGCCTTACCAATCTTTGCTTAACACTTGCTGAATGCTTCACTAGAAAAAATTCAATCTCGAGAGAAAAAAGTGATCTTTTGGGTTACTGCAATGTAGGAAAATAGGTGGTCCTTTAGAACACATTCACTTTCCAAAGGCAGTAAGAATAAAGCTGGTTGCTATTCACTGAGCTCTACTGAATTATGAAAGCAAGGATTCTACATGGAGATTGATGTATAAAACCTCAAAGATATGCCGGCGCCGCGGCTCACTAGACTAATCCTCCACCTTGTGGCGCCGGCACACCGGGTTCTAGTCCTGGTCGCGGCGCTGGATCCTGTGCCGGTTGCCCCTCTTCCAGGCCAGCTCTCTGCTGTGGCCAGGGAGTGCAGTGGAGGATGGCCCAAGTGCTTGGGCCCTGCACCCCATGGGAGACCAGGAGAAGCACCTGGCTCCTGCCATCGGATCAGTGCGGTGCGCCGGCTGCAGCGCGCCAACCGCGGTGGCCATTGGAGGGTGAACCAACGGCAAAGGAAGACCTTTCTCTCTGTCTCTCTCTCTCACTGTCCACTCTGCCTGTAAAACAAAAAACAAAACAAAACAAACAAACAAACAAAAAAACCCTCAAAGATATTTAACAAGTTATATCTTAAGGTTCCAAGAATGTTTTGTAAAATGGTTTATACCTTTGAACTTTAGAAGAGATTGGCTTTGTCTTCTCTGACCTTTGAGGAGCATTTCTCTCTGCTGTAGTTTATTATTAAAAATAAATTGTTCTTTTTTTTCTCCATAGCTTTTACTCTTTTCCCTCTCTATTACTCTGAAGTAATAACCACACTTCATTCGGAATATAGCAGAAATGTTGAAGATGAGTTTTTTTTTTTTTTTTACAGGTTTAGATATCAACACATTGTTTATACAAAGTGCAACTTTATAATAATGAACTGATTATTAAATTCATCAGACTTCTTCCTCAAATGAATTTTCTTCTCTTATGCTGTATTTTTTTAAAGATTTATTTTTATTTATTTTACAGAGTTACAGAGAGAGGTAGAGCCACAAAGAGAAAAGTCTTTCATCCACTGGTTCACTCCCCAAATGACCCCAACAGTCAGAGCTGAGCTGATCCGAAGTCAGGAGCCAGGAGCTTCTTCCGGGTCTCCCATGTGGAAGCAGAGACCCAAGCACTTGGGCTATCTTCTACTGCTTTCTGAGGCCACAGGAGAGAGCTGGATTGGAAGTGGAGCAGCTGGGACTCGAACCAGCACCCAGATGGGATTCCGGCGCTGTGGGCTGGGGCTTTAACCTGCTGTGCCACAGCGCCAGCCCCTCTTATGCTGGATTGTAAAGCTCAGAACAGTCTTTGCATAGCCCCTTCTGGAAATCTGATCTTTAGCAGGAGGAGTACAAACTGAAACTGAGACCTGGATTCTGGCACTGCCAGTAACTTGGTATGAGAAAAGCCTCATGCCGCCATCCGTAAAACAGGGTTGGACTACAAAATCTTCAAGTTATCGTCTCATTTCTTCAATCTTTATTCAAAATGTACACTGTGATTCCTATGATTTAAGATTCCACACCACTTTTACTGTTAATTAAATTTCTGTTATAGCACTTAATCACGTATTGTTGGAAATTTGTAAGATGGAAGAGGAAATGAAAGGAAGAAGAGTCAGTTATACTTTTATCATTATATTTTAACCACTGTAACAACTGTTTATAAAGATTTTATTTATTTATTTGAGAGATGGAGTTACAGAGAGGAGAGACAGAGAGAAAGGTCTTGAAACTGCTGGTTCACTCCCCAGAATGTCCACAACCACTGGAGTTCCACCGATCCAAAGCCAGGAGCTAGGAACTTTTTCTAGGTCTCCCATGTGGCTTCAGAGGCCCAACCACTTGGGCCATCTTCCACTGTCTTCCCAGCCCATAGCAGAGAGCTGGATCAGAAGTGGAACATCAGGGACAGAATCGGTGCCCATATGGGATTCTGGTGCCTCAGGCAGAGGCTTAGCCCGCTCTACCACAGTGCCAGTCCCATTGTAGCAATTTTAATGCATTTCCAATCCTTTCCACAGCATGTATTTTGGTATAGATACAATTATAGGCTCCTTGCAATTTGGTGTCTCTGGCACAATTTTGGGAAGTCTGTAATTTTTGATGTTTGTGCATGGATCAGAGTCTTGGAAAAAACAAAATTCATTCAACTCCATTAGTGACTAAGGTGAAAAATCATGTTGAATAATTCGGTGTAGAGTCCACAATGAGGTGTGACAACAAAGTAATGTGTTTTTTTAATGATTTGCAAAACTAGGCCTGAAGTTAATTTTATGTGATTTTGAGTAAATTCAGCATCATTGGAACAAATGCTTAGTTTCTCAATAATATGTAACTGGCTCTCAATTAACTGTAAGTGCAAGTACATGCTCTGTGGTGTGTTCTTTCAAAAAACTTATCAGAGAGAGAGAGAGAGAGAGAGGGAGAGAGAGGCTTTGTCAGTGGTTCATTTCCTAAATATTCACAATGACCAGGGCTGGGTGAGGGCCAAAGCCAGCAGATAGGAACAGAATCCAGGTCTCCCACGTGGGTGGCAAGAACCCAATTACTTGAGCCATTACTACTGCCTCCCAGGGTTCTGATTAGCAGGAAGCTGGATTTAGGAGCTGGACATTATTCTCAAACCCAGGTTATTCTGATATGGGGCATGGGCATCTTAATCTGCATCTTACTGCTAGGGTAAGCTCCCAGTCCTGTGTAGTGTTCTTAACAATAAATCAAAACAAATTGATTATCTTACATAAATCACCCATATTTTATCTGTGCTATAAAGGAATGACTTCTGAACTCTTGTTAACGTTTTTAAAGCTTGATTCCCCTGAAAATGAAGGAACCCCTGCACCCCCGCCTACAGCCCAACAGTTCTAATTTTATGGTGGAATGCCATCTGCCCTTAGCCTATCCTACAAACCATACACAAGACACATGACCTTCAAACCTCACAATTACCCAAGTTTTGGCCAAGGTCGCATAGGCAGTAACTGCAGAGGAGGAAAGGGAACCTAGATCATTCTGACACCAAGGAGCTGTTCTGTTATCCATGCTGGTAAAGTGAAGAAATTAACACATAGCTTTATTCTTCTTACCACTACTATCAGTGCTTGTTCCTGCAGTAGCATCTTGCTAATACACAGACTACTTAGCACTTGTTAGAGCCATCCACTTGGTGTAGATTTAGATGCAATCCAAGGGGTCCACAATTTAAATAAAAGAGAAAAGAACAACAAAGAGGATGAAATGCCCTTAAGAGGGAGCACTAGTCTCAGTGTCTTTGTTCTTGGGGAAGGCTTTGCCTCTGTAAATTTCATGAGGATTAAGGCCCAAACAATCCCCTGAAACGATAGGCTATCCAAATGCCATACTCAAGGAGAACTTTGACTCCCAATTTTTTCAGTTTAGAACTGACTCCACCTGGAATTGAAGTGTGCAGTTTTTTCTTATTGTCTATTTCTGACACACAGAGTAGAACATAAGCAAATATTAGTTTAAAGCACTGAGGGAAAATCATTTTTAAATAAAAAAGTAATTATTTTATTGAACTGTGTTTCTCCCCAAATGGTACTGAGACTGTTTTCACTTAAGTGAAATACATGTTGTAACTCAAAGCGATCAGCATGGTGGAGGGATTGGAATTTCTCGTTGAGTAATATATTAAAAATCTTTAAAAAAAATGTTTCACAGCTTATTATGGAATTTGGGCCATATCGAGTGATCAGTTTGAGGGATTCTGGGAGTTTTCTATGTAGAGAGCTTGAAACAAATTTTTAAAAAATCTGCTGTAGACACTGTTCAGTATCTCTGAAACCTCTGATACATATCCAAAAGACATTTTGTTTTCATTTTATTTTAAAGTTTTAGGTTTCTAAAAACAAACTGCTTACAGAGAAAAGAGGTAATAGTCCTATTTTGGCTTTAAGTAAATATAGTTTATATTATATTCAAATTTATATGGTATTTACATTTAAATGTGACTTTAAAGGAATCTTTTGAATAATAGCAGATTGCTAAGGATGGACTAAAAAGGTATAGATACTGATGTAAAAGAAATGAGAGGCCAGCATTGTGGTGCCACCGGTTAAGCTGCTGTCTGGGATGCCAGCATCCCATATGAGTACCAGTCTGAACCCTGGCTGCTCCACATCCAATACAGTTCCCTGCCAATCAACCCAGGAAAAGCAGCTTATGGTGCCCAAGTGTGTGGCCCCTGCCATCCGTGGGAGATCTAGATGAAGCTGCTGGTTTCTGGCCTGTTGCTGCCATCTGGGGAGTGGACCAGGGGATGGAAAATCTCTCTGTCTCTCCCTTTCTCTCTGCTACCCTGCCTTTCAAATAAATAAATCTTAGAACACACACACACACACACAGAAATGAAATTTTAAACAGAATGTTACAGAGATACTTAAGGCATAAAGATGGATTATTAGATAAAGTAAAAGAATGGGGTTTCATAAGTTTACTTCCTACTTTCTGTAATGGAAATTGCCTTTTATCTACCTTAAACTTGAGTTTCAAGCCCTCGCAAATGCACCGTAGATTTGGCATTTGCTCCACACATTCTAATATCGACTTGGCTCATTCACCTTCTCCACTTCCTTCTCTCCTAACCTTTGCTCTTATGTAATAACGAGTATTCCGTTTGGATGTCTCCTATGTGTTAGGAACTTGTAAGCAGTTCACTGGTATTTCCTCACGTATTCAGCACACAGATCTATGAATTAAGCATTACAATTATCCTGTTTCACAGTTGAGATAGCTTGGGCAGAGAAGTTAAGCATTTTGCCTAAGGTCACAAAGTTCACAAATGGCGGAACTCAGATTTAGATTTAAGTTGTGTCATTTCACTACAGTAGGATGGGGCCTGGAGCACCTGCTGGCATGGTGTATTCCCCCTCCAGCTCCCTGGGGATTCTCAGCATTGTCACGGACCATTCAGCAAGTATAACACTGTAGAAATGCAGAAAAAGAGGGAAAACCTCAGGCAACAGGTACGGCTAGTGGGCAGTGTGACTAACTTCACAACCCATGCCTGGGAATCTTAGAAAAGCTCCTTGAATCAGGTGTACACAAATGACCAGGGACCACTGAGGTTCCCCTTTCTTCCTTATTTGGAATCCTCTCAATTTTTGTCTCTCTCAGCCTCTGTTTCTGTAACAAACATTTAGAGCCCCCGGTTGGATCACCAGAAGTCTAAGCTGGTTTTTCATAAATAATTCAGTGTATTCTTTTTATTTTGCAGTATATGTCCTCTGAAGTTAAGATGGGTATTTTATATATTCTGTCATATATTTATATATTTTGGTGGGGGTAGGTATTTGGCATAGTGGTTAAGACACAGCTTGAGGTGCCAGCATGCTAAATCAGAGTGCGTGGGGTCTGAGTCCTGGCTCTGCTCTTGAATCCTGCTAATGCTTGGTTTTCTATATTTATTGCATTATAAATAGCTGATGAGTAAACAAAAACTAACACCAGGCCGGCGCTATGGCTTAACAGGCTAATCCTCCGTCTTTTGGCACCGGCACACCGGGTTCTAGTCCCGGCTGGGGCACTGGATTCTATCCCGGTTGCCCCTCTTCCAGGCCAGCTCTCTGCTATGGCCCGGGAAGGCAGTGGAGGATGGCCCAAGTGCTTGGGCCCTGCACCCACATGGGAGACCAGGAGAAGCACCTGGCTCCTGGCTTCGGATCAGCGCGATGCACCGGCCGCAGCGACCATTGGAGGGTGAACCGACGGCAAAAAGGAAGACCTTTCTCTCTGTCTCTCTCTCTCTCTCTCTCTCTCACTATCCACTCTGCCTGTCAAAAACAAACAAACAAACAAACAAAACAAAACAAAAACAAAAACAAAAACAAAAACTAACACCAAAGTACATTAAACTGCTTTGAAGGTTATACTAATCATTGCTAATTGACAAAATGGGTGGGGGCTGGAGCTGAGGTATAGCGGGTAAAGCTGCTGCCTACAGTGCCAGCATCCCATATGGGCGCCAGTTCGAGACATGGCTATTCCACTTCCTATCCAGCTCTCTGCTATGGCCTGGGAAAGCAGTAGAAGATGGTCCAAGTCCTTGGGCCCCTGCACCTGCATGGGAGACCAGGAAGAAGCTCCTGGCTCCTGGCTTCGGATCCACGCAGCTCCTGTCGTTGCAGCCACTTGGGGAGTAAACCAGCTGATGGAAGACCTCTCTCTCTCTCTCTCTCTCTCTCTGCCTTCCTTCTCTCTCTGTGTAACTCTTTCAAATAAATAAATAAATCTTAAAAATAAAAAATGGGTGGAACGGTTACAACTCAAGTTCATGAAGGGCCTATGGGGAAATGCAATGAATTTGCAGATTTTTCCTAAGCCAGTTTCGGGGGATGTAAACAAATTGCAGGGGAATTGTTTTTTTATTGCTCATGTCGTAATTTAAATGAAGACCATGCTAGACCTTGAAAAGGGAAATGACAGAATTAATTTATAGGCATTTATAACGAATCGAGCTAGCACTATTTCTATTTCTTTCTGTTGCCAGTATTTTCGATATTCAAGACGGGGGTCAATTCTTAACAGCTGAAGAAGGTCTGACAGTGGCACAGGCATCCATCAATCACACATCCATAAGAGCTACTCTATCATATTTCAGGGCAGAGTGAATCATCCGAGAAATGCAGGTCTGCTGACGGTGTTTCACAGTGATTCCTCCAGTGGAAGTCATTATTACATACATATCATTTAATGAAGATTAGTTCTAATTCATAATCTAAATGTTCATGCAGTAGTTCATTCTGCAAGGCTAGCAATGTTTTTTAATTTTTTTTTTTAACCAAGACAATTCTTAAAAACAAAATTGACAGATTTATTCTTTGAATTGTGCCTTCATGCAGTGGAATCACTGGAAACTGATATAACAGATTAAAATTTAAATTTCTGTCCGGTGCCGTGGCTCAACAGGCTAATCCTCCGCCTTGCGGCGCCGGCACACCGGGTTCTAGTCCCGGTCGGGGCACCGATCCTGTCCCGGTTGCCCCTCTTCCAGGCCAGCTCTCTGCTGTGGCCAGGGAGTGCAGTGGAGGATGGCCCAAGTGCTTGGGCCCTGCACCCCATGGGAGACCAGGAGAAGCACCTGGCTCCTTCCATCGGAACAGCGCGGTGCGCCGGCCGCAGCGCGCTACCGCGGCGGCCATTGGAGGGTGAACCAACGGCAAAAGGAAGACCTTTCTCTCTGTCTCTCTCTCTCACTGTCCACTCTGCCTGTCAAAAAAAAAAAATTTAAATTTCTTTGTTTTCTATGATTAACATTTTTCTAATTATATGTGTAGTATTGACAGTAGAATGAATAAATATATTAGTAGGGCTGAAACAATAGAAACACATATATATATGAACTTTGTATATGAAAATTGACCAGCTTTTGGGAAAAGTACCATTGTATGCTATAGCAAGCCAAATTATTATTAGAATAAATAAATGTTACGGGGTGGCACTGTGGTGTAGCGGGTAAAGCCGCCTGCAGTGCCAGTATCCCATATGGGCTCCGGTTCGAGTTCCGGCTGTTCCACTTCTTTTTTTTAAAATTTTTAAAAAAAATTTATTTGACAGGTAGAGTTATAGACAGTGAGAGAGAAAGACAGACAGAAAGATCTTCCTTCCATTGGCTCACTCCCCAAATGGCCACTATGGCCCATACTGCGCCGATCTAGTCAGGAGCCAGGTGCTTCTCCTGGTCTCCCATGGGGTGCAGGGCCCAAGCACTTGGACCATCCTCCACTGCCCTCCCGGGCCACAGCAGAGAGCTGGACTGGAAGAGGAGCAACCAGGACAGAATCTGGCGCCCCAAGGTGCCAGCGCCACAGGAGGAAGATTAACCAAATGAGCCAAGGCGCCGGCCCCGCTGCTCCACTTCTGATCCAGCTCTCTGCTATGGCCTAGGAAAGCAGTAGAAGATGGCCCAAGTCCTTGGGCCTCTGCACCCTCATGGGAGACCAGGAAGAAGCTCCAGGATCCTGGCTTAGGATCAGTGCAGCTCCAGCCATTGTGACCAACTGGGGAGTGAACCAGCAGATGGAAGACCTCTCTCTCTCTGCCTCTCCTTTTCTCTTTGTGTAACTCTGACTTTCAAATAAAATAAGTAAATCTTTAAGGAAAAGAATAAGTATATTTTAAAAAATCACTGTAAGTAGGAGAAAATATGATAATTTTTCTGACCTAGTTATAAGATTAAAAGGTGAGTCATATTGGGGAGGGTTTATAAATTTACTTTAAAATATCTAACTTCAATATGATAAACACAAAAAATGCAAAAGGAAAAAAGCCATGAAACGGCATATGATATAAAATTATATAGTAAAGGGCTAATATCCTTATATGTTTTTTAAAAGTTTCGGAAATCAATGACAAAAAGACAATGTCCCTCAATATATAGACCCTGGACAAAAAAGTACTAAAGCAAAACTGTAAGTTTGATAAACATATATAAAATGTTCAACTTCATGAATAACAAGATAAATACAAATTTTATAAAATGAAGTTCAGGGGCAGGCGCTGTGGCATAGCAGGTAAAGCCACCGCCTGCAGTGCTGGCATCCCATATGGGTGCCAGTTCCTGTCCCGGCTGCTCCACTTCCTATCCAGCTCTCTACTGTGGCCTGGGAAAGCAGTGGAGGATGGCCCAAGCCCTTGGGCCCCTGCACCTGCATGGGAGACCTGGAAGAAGCTCCTGGCTCCTGGCTTTAGATCGGCACAGCACTGGCCATTGCGGCCAATTGGGGAGTGAACCATCGGATGGAAGACCTCTTTCTCTCTCTCTCTCTCTCTCTCTCTCTCTCTCTCTCCCTCTCCCTCTCCCTCTCCCTCTCCCTCTCCCTCTCCCTCTCCTTCTCCCTCTCCCTCTCTCTCTGTGTAACTCTTTCAAGTAAAATAAATAAGTCTTAAAAAAATGAAATTTCATTTTAAGTCGATCAAATATATTTAAAATAACACTGTTTAAACTGGCGCCGCAGCTCACTAGGCTAATCCTCCGCCTGCGGCGCCGGCACACCAGGTTCTAGTCCTAGTTGGGGCACTGGTTCTGTCCCGGTTGCTCCTCTTCCAGTCCAGCTCTCTGCTGTGGCCTGGGAAGGCAGTGGAGGATGGCCCAAGTCCTTGGGCCCTGCACCCACTTGGGAGACCAGGAGAAGCACCTGGCTCCTGGCCTCGGATTGGCACAGCGCCGGACGTAGGGGCCATTTGAGGGGTGAACCAGCAGAAGGAAGACCTTTCTCTCTCTCTCTCTCTCTCTCTCTCTCTCTAACTCTGCCTGTCAAAAACAAACAAACAAACAAAAAAACCCCAAAAAACAAAAACACTGTTTAGAGTTTTCTGGAGTGGAAACTGCTATATTATGGAGATATAAATTGCCACATCCTTCATGGACTGCTTTTTTGGCGATACATATTGTAAGTCTTAAAATATGTACTGCTCTCCTTCTTAATCAGGCAATGATCAGAGAGGCGAGCAAAGAGTTTATGCAAGTGTGGACGAAAGTGTAGCTAAAAAAATTCAGATGTCCAATGGGATTAATAGTTTTAAAAATTATGAAAAGGTACTAAGTACCTATCAGATATAAGAAACAATACTATACACTAAAATTATTTATAGAATCATACACTATCATTCTAACACAAAAATCATATATTTGAAGATTAATGACATGGGAAAATGTGTGCACTATTAGGAAAAGGAAAGGTCCCAAACTACATATAGCAAGATCCAAACAACTGAAAGAACTTACACAGAATGGTAACTGTGGGGGTCTGAGTGGTGAAATGTAAGTGCTCTGCACTTCCAATTTTTCTTGTATTTAACTAATCGAAGTCAACTAAATAATTTAATCTGATCTACTAAAATCAGCAACAGTGTAACAAAATAAATAATTGCATCTACTTGTAATAAACTTATAGCAACCTATTCCATAGAATTTTTTCAACAACTAGGTGTTGCCAGGTGCTACTCAAAGTCCTAAGAATACTGCAGTACTGCCGTGAACAAGGGGTGGGAGAGAAGCGATGGGAAAAAAATAAAGAGTTTCCATTCCTGCCCTTTCTTTTTATGAAACAATGGTGGTAATGCATGTGTGTGCCCTCTATGGGTTTGCAGATGCTACTGTTTCTGGGTTGTCCTGAGAACATGCAATAAGAAACCCTGGCCTTAATTTTGCCTTTCTTTAAGTGAGCATGATCAATCAGCGAAACTAATCAAGCAGAAGACAGAGGCTGGAAATGCTGGCACGTTTGCTTACATTGCATAAACCCTGACTGATATCCTGCTGTTAGGGACCTATGAAGGTCAATGTTCAGAATTTTGGGCAATGCACCCTGCTAAAAGCGTAGCACTAGAGACTTGGATTGGCTGACCTTACTTTCAGAAATCAGTAATGGAGCTTGAGCTTTAATAAAAGAATTTACGAATATCTGATACCCAAGGTCACTTCGTGTGGAATGCAGGACTTATTTATTTATTGATTCTTACATGTCAGTTAAGTTCCCCATGGCAGGATGCTAGGATAGGAAGTGAGAAGGAGGAGAGTGGTCTTTAATTGCATTTATTTATCACCTACCTCTTTTAAAAAAGTTATAGTGGTCTTAGAGTAAAAATGAAAACCAGTTTTGAAGTATAAAATGGCAAGTATTAAGAGTTCCATCATGTTAGCAATACACAAGGACATACATGTAAAACCATGGACGAGTTCTAACTGACAGCCGGGCAGTACAGAAGACAAACAGGAAATTGCTAGAGATAGACAGTATAATAATAATTGCTGGCCACTCACTTATAGATCCTCTGCTGCACTTTACCTACCAAGAAAAAACACACTTGATCAGAGCCAATTCCTTCAGACAAGGGACCCATAAAACAGACGTCCACACTCCCCAGCCGCTGGAGAGGGACAGAACTGTAGCGGGGCTGTTTCAGAGAGAGCCGTGTCTCTGTCGTGCAACTGTTCTGGCAGGTTATTCGGGAGCTTTCCAGCCACTTACATTCACTGATGATTTCCAGGGAGGGGAGGAAGTACTCGTCACAGACAATAGACACAGCCAGGAACATGTACAGGATAATGAGGAAGTAGATTATGATGCCTCCATCCATGCGCTCTTGTTTCGTGAAAAACCCTTCAGGAAACTCCGATGATGGAGAAATAACACACTGGGTGCCATTTCCTGGTAAGGAAAAGGAAGCAAAAGTTTGAAGAATGCTGGAGTCACACTTTCTAAGCTCATAAAAAGTGTTTCCTTAATAAAACCGTACTGTTGGGCATCAGGGTAGAATTAGAAGAACCCAGTATAAATATATAAAGCACTTTGGAACGTGATGCAACTATAAAGTCTTAAAACATTTGTCTCTGACACCAGAAAGAGATGCTTTAATGAAATAAGTGGACGTTGGTGGAAGACTTAAAAAGAAGAAATCATGAAGTCACTCCCTTTCGTTTTATTTCTAAAAGGGAATTCGGAACTCTTAAGTACAAACTAGATCTCTGGTGAGTGAAGATTTCTAATGTCTGCACAATTTCATTGTCCTATTTCAGAGTCTAAGATGTCCGGAAGCCTGCAGAATCATCCACTATTGCAGAGCTTCTAGGATGAAAGTTTTTTTTTCTTTTTTTCTTTCCTGATGGAGTCTCCAGCAATAAAAACCAGAGGCTTGCCTGCTTCTTAATCTCCGTGAATTACTTTGGAGCTATCTTTAAGAACTTATCTGAGAGATCAAAACTGTTTGATATCTTTCCAAACATGAAAAATCTGAGCCAGCAGAGCAGGCAGCATAAGCCACAGCGAATTAAGTGAGACTTGCGCCCTCTGTCCCTTCATCTGAATGTGGTGCAGCACGAAACGAGCTGACCCCTGTGTTCACTTACCTGTGGCCCTCGGGAGGCGCTGGGGCAGAGAGGCCCCTGGAAGAGGCAGGTATTGGACGGCCCAGAAGATGCCAAGCAGCAGGGCCCTTCTTGCCCATGGGGAGCCCCCTTTTTTCTGCATTCCTGCCGTGCTTCTGCCGCAGTGTTCAGCTTCACGGAGGGAGAAAAGGAGGATTAAGCTGGATCATGTGAGGAGTCGCCTTCCTGCCCAGTGCCCTGCCCAGGGCATATCTTAGGGGGCCAGCACAAGACAGAGGAGGTTTGGAGCAGCCAAGTTTCTCTAATCAGGAGACCCAAGCCCAGAGAGGCTGGAGGAGTTAGGGAGGAGGGCAGACAAGCATTGTCTATAGCTATTCATGTGGCCCATAGTCCCTGAGGATGGACTCAAGCAGTTTGCACTCTATGCAAAGGCATGGTTTCATTCAAGGTCTTGTAAATTGGTTCTGCTGTCAATTTTCCCCAGATCTGTGAAGACCTGGGTTTGCAACTGCTTTCCTCTTTCTCTCTGCTGATCTTGTTCTTAGCAGCTGTTGGGGCTAGTGGACATATAGCACATTCTTTGGCTTGCTTGGTGTCTTTTTATGTTTCTGTTTTGTGACAGCCAGGTAGGGCTGGGGGCAAGAAGGTCAGTTTGGAAGCAACTACAATAATTTAGCAAAAAAAAAAAGGGGGGGGGGCTTGAACTAAGGCATTGGCAACAGGAATGGAGAAAAGTCCATAGCTTCCAATAAATACTATGGAGGTAGAGTGGATGCTCTTTGGTCATTAATTGGTTGTGTTTCCTTCCAGAAAGCTACCTAAAATGCAATTTGACAATCCAGGTAGTGTTCAAATATAGACCATTGTCTTCCCTACTCTCGCATTTAGGAGATTTGCTAAGAACTTGAGACAGGGTAGTAACCTGTGGCTAACAGACACAAGGAGCCAGATGACATGGTACCAGTCCCAGCACTACTACTTAGTAGCTCCATGACCTTGAGCAAGTTACTAAATCTCTCTACTCCTCTGTTCTACTATTTGTCAAGCAGGGTTATGGTGAGGATTACTTAAATGAATGGTTGTAATATATTTAGAACAGCCTCTGACACATACACAATTCTTATGTATCTAATCTTTTATTATTTATTCTACTCTTGATTGTAACACTAGAGTTTTAAGTTAGAATGGAATTTTGTAGCTTTGCAACTTTCACAATTCTCTTGCAGAAAAAGCATAAAATAAATGTGCATGTTAAGTTTTAGATTTAGAAACCAGGTTTAGGGGCTGGCATTGTGGTACACCAGGTTAAGCCACTGCCTGCAATGTTGGCATCTCATATAGGCACCAGTTTGAATCTCAGCTGCTCTGCTCTGATCCAGCTCCCTACTAATGTGTCTGGGAAAGCAGCAGAAGATGGCCAAAGTACTTGCCCCTCTGCCACCCATGTGAGAGACCTGGGTGAAACTCATGGATCCTGGCTTCAGCCTGGCCTACCTCTGGTCATCGCAACCATTTGGGGAGTGAACCAGTAGTTAGAAGATATTATTTTCTCTCTCTGTAACTCTGTGTTTCAAATATATAAATAAATATTTTAAAAAAGAAACTAGATTTATCTGGTGGAAACCAGTAGGTTGCTTCCTGATGTTTGTGATCTTGGGTTGGTAAAAATTCTCAAACATCTCCCCACCCCGTTTTCTGGGAAATGCATTGTAAACCTCTCTGAAATGATCATTTCTAGGAACTAAATACCCAGACATATGATGTGGTTGTGTAACTAGGGTGATGAATCACCCAAGTGGAACCCAGCAACATCAGATTCTCAACAAGCAAAGTCCCAGCTGTTGAATCCTACAGGAAGCAGCACCCTGGACCACTGGACTGTGGCCGTGGTACAAACTGTGGCTAAAACTAGAAGAGGGCAGGAAGTGTCTCATGACCCTCTCTTCTTCAAAGCAATGCTTCAATCATGCCATAAAACACACTATAATAGACACACACACACACAAATGCCAACCATAGAAAACACTCAAACCTAAACTTGCAATGTATATTGTCACCTAACCCAAGAAAAGGGGCATGTTTCTGAAAGTACAAGCCAACTGCAATGGAGCAGGAGTGCCTTCGTGCAGCAGGTACTCAGTCAGAATTTGTTGATTGATTACATTATAAAGGTTCATTTTTAAAGTTTTATTTATGTATTTGAAAGGCAGGGCAGCAGAGGGAGAGGAAGAGGAAGGGGAGCAGGAGAGGGAAGGGAAAAGGGAGAGGGAGAAGAGAGGAGGGAGGGAAAAACAGAAAAGGAGGGAGGGAGAGAGATTGATTTTCCATGTGCTGTTTCACTCCTCAAATGGCTGCAACAGCCAGGGCTCAGCCAGGCAGAAATCAGGCACCAAGAACTCCATCCGGGTCTCCTACATGCATGGCAGGGGCACAAGCACTTGGGCCTTAATCTGTTGCCTTCCTAGGTGCATTAGCAGGGAAAGAAGAGCAGCCAGGACTCAAGCAGTCACCCTCTGACCTGGGATGCCAGCATGGTAGGCAACAGCTTAACCCACTGCACCCCAGTGCTTCTTTCTCCTAATGGTTCTTAGAAACACATTTCAAGAAAATGTCTGTCCTTTGCCTCAACAAACTATGCAATTAAGTATGGATTTAGCAAGAAAAGAGAATTTAAGAGGCCAATTAGATTTGCTCTACACACTTATTGATTTTGCAAAAAGGATCTTAAAAATTCTATTGTAAAATAAAACATAGACAAAGATCATTTGTTATTTTTATTCTTAGAAGAACTCACCTGTAAATACTCCAGGTCAATCAACTGAATTTTGTCAGTCATGCTAGAAGCCCTATCATGTGCCTATGTTGAACCCCACCCTTTTTCTGAAAATAACCACTCTTCCAACAGTCATCATATCCCTATACTTGTGTGTCTGCTTTTTTTTTTTTTTTTGGTCAAATACTTTTAAAATTTATTTAAAAAAATTTTAAATATAGAGATGATAGATTTCATAGGTACAATCCTAAGAAGATAATCATTCATATTTCTCTCCCTTCCCCTCTCCCTCCCTCTTTCCTTTTCTTTTTTCTCCAATTTTTGCAAAGACATAATTTAAATCCACTGTATAATCACAGACTTAATTCACCACTAACCATAATATTCAACAAGTAAACAGGAAGACCACAGTTCCACCGGAGTATAAATAAGGGCTAAAAATGGCAATCACATCACAAGATGTCCATTTCATTCCTATACATTTTTTGCATTCTATATTAACTGGCACCTATCAGAGAAAATATATGATATTTTTATTTTTGAGACTGGCTTATTTCACTAAGCATAATGGTTTCCAGTTGCATCCATTTTGTTGCAAAAATGAGTTATCTAACAAAAAAACAAAAAGGAAAACAACTAAAACAAAAAAGAAAAAACAACAACAAAAAAAGAGTTACTCCCATGCCATTGTGGCTTAATTCACAATAGCTAAGATAATGAATCAACCGAGATGACAATCAGCTGATGATCGGATAAACAAAATATGGTATATATACATTATGAAATACTGCTCAGCCATAGAAATGAATGAAATCCTGTCTTTTGCTTGTGTGTTTTTAGTAGTCTATCATCCCTCCCTAACTAAGTATATTCTCTTTTTTCAGCTTAAAAACAATTTTTGTTAGAAACCTCTACATATATTTTTTTTACAGTTACAATCATACATTTTATAATTACAACTTTAGGTGAGTGCATTCTTAAGACACTATCACTTAGTCTTGCCTTCAAAAAAAGTCTTTGAAGTTTCTTTTAGCCTATAGTTCTCCCTTCTTTTTTTTTTTCCATGTAACTTAATGTGTTGGGAAACCCCAGGGCATTTGATGTATGGAGTTTCCCACAGTCCTGATTTTTGATCACTATGTTCTCACGATACAGTCCGCTACGTTCCTCGGTTTCTATATTTTTGTAAACCAGCAGCTGGATGCAGACGCTTGATCAGACTCAGCTTTTTCCCTCCGGAAAGACCATACGTGGCCTTCTTCTTTCACAGGAATCACCCAATATCTATTCATCTCTCCTTTTGCAATGTGAGCAACAACTCGTGCTTATTACCTAGGTCCATGGATCCTGTGGGAGTTGCAGAAGGGTGACATTCTAATTCTAAAACTTTTTAAACTTATTAGTTGGAATAATTCACAAACATTCTATCTATTGTCCACTTCTTAAATACCCAGGACTACTCAACTTCTATCAGAAAGACAAAAGGCATGCTTGATTCATTCTCTTTATTTACAAGTTCTCAAGACAATTGGTTATTTATTTTCATCCTCAAATAAACAATTCTGTTTTAAAGTTATTATAAATGATAATTTTCAAGTGTATTTTTAGAGTTGCAATCAGTTACAATTGTTAGCCTTTTTGAGTCTCAACTTGTTTCATTTTTAGCCAATGGAAGACTTGAAGGTGATTTCTGAGCATCTTCAAGGTGATGTTAATAGTCTTGGATAGTTTCCTCACTATCTGATATATAAGAAGACGGTCCATGTTCATCTTATACATGTAATAAGCCATTCTCTTCAAAAATCTTTACTTTTTTCAAGCAGAAATTATTTCAGGAATATCATCTGAGAACCTGGGCTGCTAGAGATCATTGACACTGGATTGGCCATTGTTTCTGAGACTCTGTCTTGCGTACATTCCTACTGCAACACTCATACACCCCTACCTCTTCAACAGATAACCTGGTAAGTTCATACTGCTACTTCTCATTCAAACTAAGAACTACTGCTTTTCATTTGAAGTTGAACTTTTTTCTATGCTTTGTACATCACTTTTTTCACACCAAGTATTCTTGTTTTTGAGAACACAGTGGGTGATAGAATTAAAACATCAAATATTTTATAATTACTCAATTGCAGGTCCTACATTACTTATAGTCCCAAAATAGCAACATTAAAACTACCACTGGGGCCAGCACTCTGGAGTAGACTAAGCCTCTTCCTGCAGTTCTAGTTTGAGTCCCGGCTGCTCCTCTTCTGATCCAGCTCTCTGCTATCGCCTGGAAAAGCAGCAGAAGATGGCCCAAGTGCCTGAGCCTCTGTACTCTCATGGGAGACCTGGAAGAAGCTCCTGGCTTTGGCTTCGTATCAGCCCAGCTCCAGCAGTTGAGAGCATTTGGGGAGTGAATCAGCAGCAGATGGGAAACCTTTCTCTGTCTCTGCCTCTCTGTATGTAACTCTACCTCTCAAATAAATAAATGAAATCTAAAAAAAATACTACCATTAATATAATTATGAAAAGGAGTTTAAAATTCCTGCATATGCTCTTCCATTTTCCTATTCTTTTATTTTATTTTATTTTTATTTTTTTATTTTTTGACAGGCAGAGTGGACAGTGAGAGAGAGACAGAGAGAAAGGTCTTCCTTTTGCCGTTCGTTCACCCTCCAATGGCCGCCGCGGTAGCAATCCGATGGCAGGAGCCAGGTGCTTCTCCTGGTCTCCCATGGGGTGCAGGGCCCAAGCACTTGGGCCATCCTCCACTGCACTCCCTGGCCACAGCAGAGAGCTGGCCTGGAAGAGGGGCAACCGGGACAGGATCGGTGCCCCGACTGGGACTAGAACCCGGTGTGCCGGCGCCGCAAGGTGGAGGATTAGCCTAGTGAGCCACGGTGCCAGCATTTTCCTATTCTTTTTAAGACCAATAGCCTATCTACATTGCCTGGGCACACAGTCATTAAATCCAGTGTTTTTCCCATTTAACCTTCATTTGCTCTTGATTCTGTAATTATGTGTTTACTGTTTTCCAGTTATCTTTAGATTGATGTTTGTCTAGATACTTTTACCCCTAAACCTTCTTTTGCAGTAGTTTCCTTGGAAAGACTCATGGGAACAATATTAGTTGAGTTCTTCATGTTGGTAATAATTGGTCAAAAGTGTTTATACTTAACTTTGTTGGATATAATATTGGTTCACGCTTTTTACCTTGAATAGATTAATATGTCACTCTATTTTTGTGTCATAAAACATTGTTGTTGACAGGTTAATAATTATCTTATTGTCTAACCCTGATAAGCCATTTGCTTTTGTTTATGAATAACCAAAGGCTTATTTTTTCTTTTTCCTTAAAGTTCAGTTATTTTACCAGAACAGATTATATTGTGGTCATTCTGGGTTAATATCCTTAGGTATGTAGCATGATGTTTCAACATATAGCTTCAAATCTCTATTTCAGGAATGTTTTCTTGAAGTACAGTTTTTGGTGTTCTATTCCCTTTCTTTTGATTTCTTCTTTTAGGAACTTTCTCTGTTTCTGTGTTGGATAATATTTTGGTCCCTTTAACATCAGGACTTGATCACAAATCCCTTTTATCTATTTCTTCATTTCTTTTTTGATTTTTAAGATTTTCCATGCTTTTTCTAAGATATCATCTGTTGTGTGTATTGCTCTTGTGTCCCTCACATTTTCCCTTTCACATCTAATTCTTTTCTCAATGATGCCCCCTCATTTCTGAGTGCTTTTCTACTTCTGATTTATGTTGTTCTTCAGGTCTTTATGATTTCCTTCCAGGCTTTTACATTTCATAAGCTTGCAGTTCTGACCTGTTCTGTGGACGTGTCTTCCTGGCAGGTTTCCTTTGTCTGAAGGGATGCTATTCTGCCCATTATTCTCTTTTATTCACATAATAACTTTGTGTGGTATTTGATCTCCACATCTTTCTTTTCTCATTTTTGTATGAAATTATTTTCCCCTGATCTTTTAGGAGATCGTGTTTTTAGTACAGCCCTTCTCAACTCACTGAGTTCTCCTTTTTTTTTTTTTTTTTTTTTTTTTTGTTAGTTTTTAGAAAATTTCATGCTTACTTTCTGAGATTTACTGGCTTGGTCCTAGGTTTGTCTGGACCTCCTCTTGCCTGTTGTCCTGTATTGTCTCTATCCTGCTTAGCTCTTATTCCATTACCAGAAATTTCAACATGTAGTTTCAAATCACTGTGCCTCAGACCCAGGGCTGGAAGTGAGCCTTGGCTGATCATTTTCCCAAGTTCATATGGGTCACAGCTTGCAGGGACATCTGACTTCACTGCTGGGGCTTAGAAAACGATAACCCAAAGGTTTGTGCTCTGCTGTGCTGGGAGAGTTTGGAACCAACCTCAGAATCAGGGTCTCTCTGATTTCCCCCTTTTTGTTCCCACTCAGCCTAGGGAGAGCTTTCTGCAAAGTTCCTTGTCTACTGAAAGTCTGGACCTGCCAAAGCAGCAGCCAGAACCTCTCATTCTTCTCTGAGCTTTTATTAAACTCATTTCTCAAGGAGAAAGACTGAAATTGGTTAACACCTGGATGAACTTTTGTCACACATCAGTGTCCTCTATTTTGGTGCCACGAAGAATTATTTGCAAACTATTGTCCTTTCTGCCAAACAGCTGTTGTCACAGGCCAGTGTATGCTCACCAAGCCCATTGAGTTCCTCTCAAATTTGTCTGCTGTTCCCCTTAGAATTATCTGCACTCCCCATTCTCCTCTTCCACTGTAGAATAAGAGGTATATGAACTGCTAATGTCGAACTCGTGGGTAGTCACACTCCCAACATTTTTCCCATGCTGTGATCTTTTTCCCTCTTTGCACATTAAGAAATCTGTATGTCTTTTCTCCTATATAACCTGCATCTCATTTTATTCCAGTGAACCATCAGAGATTGGCGGTGCAATTTTCCCTTGCCCCTCTATCACTCATTGTTGGAATGCGCCAAATCGTTTTTAGTTTTAGCTGCTGTTCTCAAATTGCCCTGTAGACTCTAGTGAGTAATTGCTGTCTCTACTGGGGTCTCCAGCTCTCAGGACAGCTGCTTGTGTCTTTCCCGCTTTCTTCTTCCTGCATGTTTAGTGTTGGTGAAGTGGTTTGTCCTCTTTCAGTAGTATCTGAGGTCTGTAGGGACGGCTCAACACAACTGTGTTTTAAATGTTCTTAAGCCTTAAGTTCTGCTATCTACTTGCTTTGTTTCTATGTAGGGATGTGGAGAGATTGAAAACCCATGCCATTGATATCTTTGTCCTTCATAAACTTTTTGTAGGGTGGCACAGTGGTTAGGTTACCTCTTGGAATGCCTGTATCTCATATCCAACTGCCTTGTTCAAGTCCTGGGTACTCTGCTTCCACTCCAGCTTCCGGCTAATGTGCACTCTGGGAAGCACCAGGTAATGACACAAGTAAATGGGTCCCTGCCACCTATGTGAGAAACCTGGATGGATTTCCGGACTCCTGGCTTTGGCCTCTCTCTGCCTATCATATAAAATGAAAATAAATGTGTTTTTTTTAATAAATAAAAAAAAACCCTTGTTTTTAACCAAAGGGATTCCCAGTTTAGCAGGGAGTTGAATAGGAAGCGGAGAAGCCGGGACTCAAACTGGCTGATGCTGCAGGCCATAGTTTAACCTGCTGCGCACAGCACTGGCCCCATGAAGATTTCTGTAAACAACCAATCAGTAGGAAACCCATATATTATGTAAAGTTTCAGATAACTAAATCGTTCATTATCATTATATAGGTTCATGCTGAGGCCAAACAAAACTATGAACCTACTGGCTGCTTGATTTTTGGAAAATCACTTAATAGGACTGTCGTTTTCATTTGTAAAAGGAAAAATCTGGACTAGAAATGTTCTTAATTCTTCTCCTTATTCGCACATTCTAGTGTTAAACATCATTAAGCTCTGCATGGCTTAAACTAAAAATGGAAACGAAAATGAATAAACAATGCTCTAGGAGACATCTCAGAAAACAGACGAGTAAGCATATCCATTAAAATCAGTACAAAGTGGTTATTCAGCTGTGATCAACTAGAAGACTAGTAGCCATTTTTCTTCCTTTAAGGAAGAAAATCATTAGAATTATCTCCAACTTTTCCTTGCTCACTGGTCAGTTTCAGGTTAACAATTTCCTCTCAGATACCTGGATCTCTGCTCTGTTAGACAGCACCTAGTATGCTCCAGAGTCAAAGCTAACTGTCCCCTGTTTACTAAGCACCAGGTGTTTATGTGAATTATTGGTGTGATTCTCCCCCAATTCTAAAGAATAAAGGAGTAGGTCTCACTGGCCATTCAACAAAAGTGGCTGGTGGCTTTAAAAGTTATTGATGATTTGGTACCCAAACCAACTGAACTAAATTCCATGGAGGTGGCTCAATCATGGGTATTTTTCTTTTTTAAAAAAATATTTATTTATTTGAAAGTCACAGTTACACAGAGAGAGAAGAGGCAGAGAGAGAGAGAGAGAGAGAGCAAGAGAAGTCTCCCATCCAATGGTTCACTTCCCATTGGCTGCAACAGCCGGAGCTGTGCTGATCCGAAGCCAGGAGCCGGGAGCCTCCTCCGGGTCTCCTACATGGGTACAGGGGCCCAAGGACCTGGGCCATCCTCCACTGCTTTCCCAGGCCATAGCAGAGAGCCGGATGGGAAGTGGAGCAGCCAGGACTAGAACCGGTGCCCATTTGGGATGCCGGTGCTTCAGGCCAGGGCGTTAACCCACTGTGCCACAACACCAGCCCCAATCATGGGTATTTTTTAAAGATTCCCAGGTGATTGAGGAGTATAGAGAATTACTGGAGTGCACATTGCTGTCTCTGTAGTATAGAGGACAGATAGAGTCAATTGCCTAAGCTTTGAAGTTGAGTAGTTCCCAAGTGGCAGAGCCAAGAAGTAAACAAAGTCATGTCTAATGCCAAAGAACATGAACATCCTTAACCACAGAGAGCCAGCTCCTCAAAATGTAAGTTTTAGGAGAGCAAGATCATATCCAATTAATTAATTTATTGTTAAAAGATTTATTTATTTGAAATTCAGATTTACATAGGGGGAGAGCAGGGAGAGAGGGGGAGAAAAGGGGAGAGAGGGTGAGAGAGAGTAGGTCTCACTGGCCCATCAGCTGGTTCATGCCCCAGATGGCTTCAGTGGTTTCCCACTTGGGTGGCAGAGATCCAAGCACTTGAGACATCTTCTGCTGCTTCCCCCAGGCTGTTTGCAGAGAGCTAGATCAGAAGTGCAGCAGCCAGGACACGAACTGGCACTCACATGGGATACCGGCATCGCAGGTGGAGGCTTTATCTGCTACATCACAGTGCTGGCCCCTCCACCTAATTTCTCACTGCATTTCCAGAAAGAAATTTTCCATACCAGATACATAATGGGTACTCAATAAACATTATTGAATGAATGAATGAAATAATGTATTTCGCATTCAACTTTCACTGAAAACGTCCACAAGACTGTCTAAGAAAACACTGGATCTTTTTGTCTCACCCAAAATGTCATCCGCCCAGTTCTCTAAGCATTTGAGATGTCCTTAACCCTGCAGCTCAGTTAGCTCTTCAGCTCCACCTGCTGATGCTTCAAACACAAGTTGCGCTTTCCCATAACCAGTTGGAGGGAATACAGGAAAATAGACTACTTAGAAGCCCTGTGAAATCTATCAGTTCAAAAGATATTTTTACTCTCTTCCAGGGAATAAAAGTTGGAATGTCTTTCTTTTTATTATTTTTTATTATTTTTTAAATTTTTTTACAGGCAGAGTGGACAGTGAGAGAGACAGAGAGAAAGGTCTTCCTTTGCTGTTGGTTCACCCTCCAATGGCCACCGCGGCCAGCGTGCTGATCCGAAGGCAGGAGCCAGGTGCTTCTCCTGGTCTCCCATGGGGTGCAGGGCCCAAGCACTTGGGCCATCCTCCACTGCACTCCCGGGCCATAGCAGAGAGCTGGCCTGGAAGAGGGGCAACCGGGACAGAACCCGGTGCCCCGACCAGGACTAGAACCCGGTGTGCCGGCACCACAAGGTGGAGGATTAGCCTGTTGAGCCATGGCGCCGGCCAAAAGTTGGAATGTCGACCATTCTCTGCCCTTTATTATCTGAGCTGATGATTTTTATCAGCTGCCTGATTACTGTGAAGACTGAGGAAGGGAAAGGAAGCAGATAGCTAAGGCCATTCCCACACTCTGAAAACAGCTTGTCAATATTGCCTTATTATTTTATTTATTTTTTTAAAAGATTTATTTATTATTTGAAGGTCAGAGTTACACAGAGAGAGAAGGAGAGGCAGAAAGAGAGAGAGACAGAGAGAGAGTCTGTCTTCCATCTGCTGGTTCACTTCCCAATTGGCCGCAACAGCCAGAGCTGTGCTGATCCGAAGTCAGGAGCCAGGAGCCTTCTCCAGTTCTCCCACCCGGGTGCAGGGCCCAAGGACATGGGGTTGGAAGTGGAGCAGCCAGGACTTGAACTGGTGTCCATATGGGATGCTGACACTGCAGGCAGCTGCTTTACCCACATTGCCACAGTGCCGGTCCTTCCTTCACTTTTTGTCTTTAACTATCACATGAATTGCTAACTTGAGCCATAGCTGTGGTTGTCAGTCAAGTAGAATTTTATTTAATGTTTCACATATTCACATCTGCCTACTTTCCCAGACCCTCATCCTTAGCGAATTTGCCAGCAAACTCAGTAAGGTTGAGACGAAAACCAGGATGGACCACTGGTTTTAAAGCATGAGTAGAGAGTCTCAGATTGCACCTGTTTAATTTGGTCTCATTTCACTGCTCTGCGGGTCCAACTCAGTGAAAATTCCTAGAAGGCCCTCAGAATCTTCACAAAGTTTGTGTTTTATTTTTTTTTTTTAATTGTAGGGTTTATTCTCATCCTTTGAATCCTAAAGTGGAGTTCAAATTAATGGACAGTATTTAAGTTTTAAAGATAAAGCATTACTGAAGATAAACATTTTAGAGAGGAAATGACTTAGAATTAGCCATATTGGAGTTAAACTCTCCTCATTCTTCCTGGCTTAGCAAATGGGGATAATTCCATGCACTTTTAAGGGGGCGTGACTTACGATGTAAATGTCAGTCCCTTTCCCTCTGAACTGCACGTGATCGCATTTTGTGCCATTAGAACTTGGCAGAGGGCTTAGCTCTCAATGAAATCAAATGCATGGGGAAGACCATCAGCTAGGGACAAAATGAACAGAAAGGAGATTTTAATTAGCTGCATTTACCCAAAGTGGAACTTGACGTTGTTGACCCTTGCTTCTTCCACTTCATTTGTGCCTCCTTTCTCTGTCTTCATTCTCAGAGTTTAAGTAAAGCCTCCCCTGCATGTTTCAGCAGTTGGTGGTTGAATGAGTGATCTGGAAAGAGCTGCCTCCAGCTTCGCTTTATTGTTTTTTCCTCTGGCTCTGTTTCATTGGGGGCATTCTGAGGAGGTGGCGAGTCAGAACAAGAGGTGGAGGGGACGGACTCACTCATGATGGACTGTGGAGATTTATTTTCTTCGCTTCAATATAATAAACCCCTTTGGGGTCTGAGTTAGCATCATCATTTTTTTCTTAGTCGGCTGTGTGAAGGCTGCCATCCCCGTGTGGGGAGATTGATGCCTCCTTCACTCTAAGTAATTGGGACAAAGAAATTCATCAGGGATTTTTCAAAATTTGCCAGGCTTAGAGGTTCTCCCCTAGGCTGGGAACTCAAGAGCCATGGAGCTTGTAAGGACTGAGCATAAGAGCAGCTGGTCCTGGGGAGAAAAAGCCGGTAAATGCTTTGTGATTCCCTGCATGCTGGACTAGACTATACAAACTGCTTGACGGGCTTTAAAGTCCTTCTTAGCAATCAGACAGCAAGGCTGTCCTCTCTCTGTTGTTGTTGATGATGGTTTTAGGGGTTATGGAGTTGGAAGAAGCATAGGGAAACTGACCCAAAAGATGGATCATTATGAACCGATAGCTTAGTGCTTTATTCCTGTGCACTCCGAGACTGTTCTCCAGTCACTCTTAGTAATGGCATATCTTGCATGCATGGTTTGCAGCAGTCTATGTCAAAAGAGTCCTTACATTTAGGACTTCTGCGATACTTGCTCGGCTCTGCTGTTAGCTATTCCCTTCCCATGAGCTACAACTATATTATTTTTTTTCTAGAACCCAAGGACTCACAAATCTCCCTTTCTGCCCTTCTCAATGTCATTGCCCAGTTCTTCCTTATACTGGAAGGACACGGAAGTATCCATGGGCATGGCGTCTAAGAACCCCTTTGGGGTAGGGCTACTGCCCTGGCATCCAGTCGCTGGCCTCAGACACCCTCCAGCTCTCTTGCACTGCCTCGTGGGCTGCCTTCTGGGCGGAAGCCCATCATGCCGGAGGTCACATCATTCACAGGGCAGCCCACAGCTATGCAGAATATCAAGACAAGCCACCTCCCCTTCCACAGACAGCTCTGAGGAGTACTACTCATTTCAGAGCTCTCTGCTGGTTTGGTTGAAGCTTTGCTGGATTGAACTGGAAGCTCAGTTTCTCCCACTTCCCAGTCCTGCTTCCTCCCCCTTCCTTTCACAAATGCGCTTCCAAACTCCATCACAGTGAGAGCTTCTGAGAGCTTCCAAGACTCCATGTCAGCAATCGGCTCTCATCTGCCTGGGAGCTGTGTGGAGTGCCACACTCTACGTCCAGACTTCACTCTTGATACGTACATAGTGAGTTTTATATGGTAACAATACTTTTCCCTTAAAAAAAAAAATCTTGCTTCTCAAAACTGTTGTTCCCCAAGAATAGAAGAAAAAGGTTCTATCTGAAACTTGAGGTTGAGGAATGACGTCTTTGTTCTAGGCTGCTTCTCTTCTGCTCTTTGCAAGCACTGAACGCTGCCAGTTCAGTGGGTGGGCAGCCACAGGGCAAAAGAAATGAAAAAAAAAATAGTTGGAAAGTATTTCTAAACATTATCCCCATTGTATCTACATTAAAAAGTTTTTGTAAACACTAGAGTGCCAGACAAAGACTGGTTGTTATTTACAGAGGAGCAGGGTCCCTTTGGCCATGTTTCTGTCCACTGAGCCACTGGGTTGACTGCGTCTGTCTTTCTCGGCAGACTCTGTTGTTCCGGGGACTTTGAGAGTCTGGGGAGCGCGACAGGATGAGCAGCAGGACCATGGATCCCTCCCTCATTCTTTATTTCAGCCCATCTCTGTGGTGTGCTGTGTTTTCTGCCCCCCTTTGAATGCATGTGTATATTTTTGTGGCTCTGAATTCCCCACCCCGCTCCAGCCCCAGTCCTGAGATTTTCTGGTTTTCTTATTAGTTACAAAGAGAGGGCAGTCTTTCTTTTTCATGCCTTCTGGCTTAAATTTTTTTTAAGATTTTGTTTATTTATTTGAGAGGCAGAGTTAGACAGAGAGAGAGGTCTTCCACCTGCTGGTCCACTCTCCAGATGGCCGCAAAGGCCAAAGCTGAGCCAATTTGAAGCCGGGCCCAGGAGCTTCTTCCGGGTCTCCCATGTGGGTGCAGGGGCCCAAGTACTTCCACTGCTTTCCCAGACCATCAGCAGGGAGCTGGGTGAGAAGAGAAGCAGTCGGGACACGAACTGGCGCCCATATGGGATGCTGGTGCTGCGGGCAGAGGCTTAGCCTCCTAAGCCACAGTGCCAGCCCCTGGATTACCTTTTGAATGTAATTAACCTACAGCCATTAATTTTCTCCTGCATGTGAACTTGCCCTTATAGCACTAGATGGTGTGACTACCACAGAACGTCAGATGACTACATGAAAGAATGTGGTTTAACTGCAACAGTTAGCATTCAGATAGTACCTACCCCCTTAGGAGACGTAGCTTTCTCTGAGGGGGTCACCAAGAAAAATGTGAACAGAGGATGCTGTAAGGGTGGAGTTGCTGAGCTGTGTTGATGGAGTCCAGGTGAATATGCGCCTAGAGAGCTGGAGCAGAACTCAGAAGTTCCAGCCAAATCTCAAGATTCGTATTCTTTGTAAGACCCATGGTTGACTTTGTAAAACATGAAATTCATTTAGCTTTTCTACATGGCAGCATAGAAGTTTCCTAAGAAATTTTTTATGAATAAAAATAGCTTCTTTGTGAGCATATGCTCTGATCCATTCACTGTCTGAAGCCTTACAAATATAACACTAAGAGAAAGTTTCTGTGAATATTCATTTTACATAGGGGAAAGAGAGGCACAAGGAAGTTAGCTAAGTGACAATTCTCATAGTTTAGGGCCTAGCTGCCTATAAGGAGGTGCTAATTAAGTACCTGTTACCTCAGGTACTGTGCCAGCACTGGGGGTCAGAGCACAAACATGGTCATTGCACTGCTGGAAGTCATGGATGGTTAGATCATGAAGTTCTTAATGGACAAACACCTGCATATCTGTTGGTATTTTCCAAAAGAATAAACATAAGAGCTGATGCTGTCTGATTCTTCTCAAAGGCTTATTTGGGAGAAAACCAATTCCTGGAAAATTTCTGAAGGATGTATCATATGCAGCCCATATTCCTTCTACCACTGTGGTTGCTATCTTTAACTTTTACTTCTCTCACCTCTTACCATGTTTGTCAATAACCATGATGACGACACCTCTTAAACATTCCCTGAGTCAATTTATTCCTTTCCACAGCCACTGCCACCACTATCTGTTGCCTTCCTTGATTTGTCCCCTGTCACTTCTCTTGCCCTGACACATTTTGGGGGAGTCTCATAAGTAAGTATGTTTTCTTCCATGTTTTGCCCATTATGGACCCATATTTGTGTTTCAGATTCAACTTTAGCAAACATGCAGAAAAGCGTATTATTTATTTCTTAGAAATAATGCTATCATTTGATTTATCTGATTATCTTTTCCTGATTTCCTCATCTTGGTGATTTCTTCTTGCAATCCTTTTTCTATTTGAGAATTTTTCTCAAAACTCCAGTGCTAAACTGTGTTTGTCTGAAGTTCAGCTGGGTGACCTGTGTAGAGTCTATTGTCAACTCACTATTCTTCCACACCTATGTGTCAAGCGGGTGGTGAATTTAGGAGTACATAGTTCCAAGGTACAGCCTGGTAGGAGAGGAGGAGCCAGAAAGTGAATTCAGAAAGAGGCTCACTGAGGCAGGAGGAAAGCAAATGTGGAGCTGCTAGAGCAGAAGGTGGGCAGACTGACAGAAGGGAACAGTTAGAGGTTAAAGCGAAATACAAAACAGTCCATTACACTTGGCAGCACAAAGATAATGCAAGTCCTTAACAGAGCAGTTTCAGTAGAGTCCTGTGGGTAGAAGTAAAACTGGAGTAAACTGTTGCAAAGAAAGGGAGACTTCTTTTTTCACTGTATATGAAAGAGAAATTGAGTAGTGGTTAGTGGGGCTGTAGAGTGAGGGAACTGGTTTTTTTGTTTGTGTGTGTTTTTACCATGAGAAATTCTGAAGCATGTTCACGCTTTCATGGGAATGATACAATAATGAGAAAGAGAACAAAAATCTGGAAGAAGAGACATCCTTGCGGTATTAGGGATCAGATTCCAGAGCTTCCGAGGGGACATGAGACTTTGCTGGAGGAGTTATGCGTCCCCAGCTGAAATGGGAGGAACAGAGAAGCTGGACAGAGAGGAGAGCCAAAGATCTGGTGGGGAGGTGATGCATAAATTCTTATCTGATGGTTTCTAGTTTTTAACCATAAAGAACATTTTAAGAATCATGTTTAAGTCATATTTGAAGGAGGTTTGCAGAGAGACTAGAGAAGGTACAACCGAGTCAATTTGACAAGGGAAACAAAAAGTGTTGAGTGTCTCATTCAGGTTTTTATCATGAATTGAAAGTGAAGTTGGCCATCCCCAGTTACATTTCGCTTTCAAGTGAAGGTGTGGGAAAACTGGATTCAGCCAGGCTTGGTTCTATTCCAGGCTAAAAGAACATGAAGGAGGAAAGGGAATTCTCTAGGAGGTGATAGTAAGGCAAAGCCATGTGATCTAAATGAATAAGGAAAGGGAAAAGAAGGGCTGTCTTGTGCGTAGCCAGAAGGGGCTGTTGGTTTGGGGATATCAAATTGTGTCTGTGAACTGTTTCTGAAATAGATTTTGGAGGTGGTGCTGATTTTAGTATTAGCATGGTAGCGTAAGATAGTAAAACATGATAACTGTAATGAAGGGGAGGAAAAAGCAACAGGGCGTGAAAAGGTCAAGGAGTTGAAAGTCTAGGGGATAGATGGCCTCTTACTGTGCCTGCAACTTCATGTTTTGGAGTTGCTAGTCTACTTTTCTGTTATTCTCTGCAAAAAGGGACTACATTTGTCTTGTCACTGCTTTCTCCCCAGTGACCAGCACAGTATCTGACTCACACAGATGCTCAGTAAATATTTACTGAATAAGCAAATAAGTTCATTCTTCCTGCAAGTTATTCCTGAATTGAGAACTGCACCTGGGGATCCCACTTTTTTGGGTCCTCATGAACTACTTTCAGTGAATTGCCTTCTGGGTAACAGCATTTCCTGCTGCTGCAGATGCAATAAGAAGCACTCTTGTTTAGGTCTCCTTGATATTTAATACAGGAGGTTGGTGAGGAAGTAGTCACTCCCTTGTACAAAACCCCTTTCACTAGGACCCACAAGGGAAATCTTTCTAGGGTTTTATTGCTCAGAAGACCTGTGACTTTCCTAAGTGAATGGACAATTTGTGAGACTCATAAGTAAATATGTTTTCCTCTTTGCTTTGCCCATTGGAACCAGATTTGTGTTCCAGGCTTGACTTGGGCAAATATTTAGAAAAATATATTATCTATTTCTTAGGAATAACTCTACAGCACATTCAGTGCTGTTGGAGAAAAGCTTACTCCAGAGCACCGGTTGGGACACCTTTCCTTTATCTGATTATCTGTTCCTGATTTTCTTATCTTGGTGATTTCTTCTTGCTAGATTTCTTCTGGGTGATTCATTTTCTATGTTAGACTCTTTCTCCAAAATTGAGTGCTAAAATGTATTCTATTAAGGCTCCGATGGGTGATGTGTTCTTTTGACCATTTTAGCTGGTGCAAGCTTCTGGTGAGTATGTGAAAAGCAAGCCTGTGATTTTATCAACTATCAACAGTAAAGATTCTGGTGGGGACCATGTGAAAACATACATGTTTCTGAATGTTCATTCAGCTCATCTCTTCAAATTTAGAATTTCTATAAAATATAATGTTAAATGATGTGCCTATTTTGGACTCAGTTGTTTATAGGAAATAAATGCATTTATGGTTATTCATCAATTAAATCAAAGGCTCCTATCTGAGCCTTTGTCAATTTAATAAAGGACTTCAAAATTGTTTGAGCATGTATTTGCATAGCCAAATAATGTAAGAAATGTAAAAAGAACCAAATCATGAGTAAGCACTCTGGGATCCTTACAAGAAATGCAAATGCAACAACAAAGCAGGGCCCAAGGTGACAAATATGGACAGAGGCCTCTACAGACCGAGAAAAATGAATGGAAATGAGAAGACAAGTGAAACTCTACAGGATTAAATACACACGAACACAGGACACCCAAGTCCACATGGTCTAATAAAGGAAATGATGAGGACAAACAGACACATAGCTGTGACTTCTACAATACACAATATTGGAGAGTCATTAAAGACTGAATAAGTGCATTCAATACTGTCATTGTGGGAAAGCTTATTCCAGAACATTGGTTGAGACACCTACTATACTGTACAAGAATTCTTCTTACAGACACAAATCAGAAGCCTGGAAGAACAAAAAATTATCCATGAGTATAGCAAGCAATGGTGTTTGCACCAGTGGTATTGAGACTAAATTACTGCCTTTAGTTTGAAAATGGACAACTGCAGGTTTCTCTCTCCAAAGTTTGACCATGAAACTCATTAAATGTTGTACATGAGAAGAGATTGTCAATAATGTTTTTCATGAAATATATGAATATGCAGATTAAATACACTAAAATTTTGCCAAAAGCTGTACAAGTATTCTAGAACGGTACAAGTTATGTAAATACAGGTAATACAATATTTTTCTAAGATACCTCAAATTCTTGGGAGAATCTGGGGTATTCATCAAATAGCACGAGATAAGATTACATAAAGTCATATTGGTATTATTGGCTTTTTAAATGATGATAGAATGTTAATTAATAGTGTTATTAGGATGTTAGCTATCATAGATTGCATGCTTCTAATGTTCTAAACAATAGAATACATTTGGCATATTATTCATTTAATCTTCATAGTTCTTTGATGGCAGGTACAATTTGTATTCACTTTCATTTACTCAAAAAATATTTATTGAGTTCATAATATGTGCTGGCCACTTTTCTTGAGTGAATAGGACAAAGACTTTGGTTTCTTGGTGCTTTCCTGCAAATACAGGACAAGACACAAATAGTTTAACAGAATACTGATAAGTGCCAGGAAGAATGTAAAGCTCCACAAGGGGGCTGGCGCTGTGGCGTAGTGGGTAAAGCCGCCGCCTGCAGTGCTGGCATCCCATGTGGGTGCAACTTTGAGTCCTGGCTGCTCCACTTCCGATCCAGCTCTCTGCTGTGGCCTGGGAAAGCAGCAAAAGATGGCCCAAGTCCTTGGGTCCTTGCACCATGTGGGAGACCCGGAGGAAGCTCCTGGTTCCTGGCTTCGGCTTGGCACAGCTCCGGCCATTGCAGCCAATTGGGGAGTGAACTAGCGGATGGAAGACCTCTCTCTCTCTCTCTGTCTCTCTGCCTCTCCTTCTCTGTGTATAACTCTGACTTTCAAATAAATAAATTTTAAGTAACAAAAAAAAAGCTCCACAAGGAAGTGATAGAAAGTGACAGGAAGTACCACTGTAGACAGAGTGATCTGGGAGTGCCTCTCTGAAGAGATGACTTCTGAGGAGACTCTCTCTCTCTCTCTCTCTCTCTCACACACACACACACACACACACACACACACTATAAGAGATAATAAAAACTCAAAAAAAGGCTAGGTGACTTGCTAAGAGTTACACAAATAGAAAATGGCAGAGCTGGAATTTAAGCTCAAGAATGTCAAAATCTGGAATCTTCACTCCAAAATACGGTGCTTCGAAGATCTGAGCTACTTCCGTTACTGGCCTAGAGGGCAACTTTAAAGGCAGTTCCCTAGTTCCTGGAATTCCAATTTCCAGAGTCAAGGCTTGAGCCCACTAATGCCTAGAGTAGTCTTGATATGGCCACCGTGGCGTGGTTAAGCTGAAACTGCATGACCAATAGAATACTTCTTTGATTTGAATAGCTTTGAAAACCAGCTGGAAACAAGTTTTGCTGTGTGAAAATTGTGAGAGAGAAGTGTGTTAAGGAGCAATGTTAGTCACTGTTAAGCACTTGTACAACATTACTTGGTGATGAATTTTCTATCTACCAGTTCATCTTGGTTCAACCAGATGCCCTGTAATCTTTCCTTCTCTCCCTTGATAATCTCAGGATGGATGACGGATGGTACCTGGCTACCCCTCAGCACCTGCTTATGCACTGGGTTTAATCATTTACTTGGGGCTGGTGCTGTGGCGCAGTAGTTAATCCTCCTCCTGTGGCGCCAGCCTTCCATACGGGCGCGGGTTCTAGTCCCTGCTGTTCCTCTTCCAATCCGCTCTCTGCAATGGCCTGGGAAAGCAGTAGAAGATGGCCCAGGTCTCTGGGCCCCTGCACCTGTGTGGGAGACTGGAGGAGGCTCCTGGCTCCTGGCTTCGGATCAGCGCAGCTCTGGCCGTTGCGTCCTTTTCAGGAGTGAACCAGAGGACGGAAGACCTTTCTCTCTGCCTCTCCCTCTCACTGTCTGTAACTCTATCTCTCAAATAAATAAATAAAATCTTTTGAGAAATCATTTTCTTCCTTAATCCAGGGATGAGAACTGGTTCTGCTAGTGTGTTTATAAGAAGGAGAGAAGAGTACACTTCTGAGAGGAGCCCGGTTCGGAGATAAGCCCTACAAGAAACGTCTGGCACTTAGATGTGAAAAATAGCCATCTTCAAGCTTATATAGGTTTGAGCAAACCTCTGAAGTTTTTGGAGCTGTCACAGAGACTCAGAAAAATCGTACCTAGCCATTCACTTGCTCATTTGTGCTTTCCTCAAGTATTCACTGGGCATCTTGAATATGCTCAGCAGAGTTCTGAACCCAGGAGACACAGAGAGCACACAGTCTCACCGAAGAGACAGACATGAGCAAAATCGTCACAGTCAGTGTCAGAGAAATGGTCAAGAGGCATATGTGGGAGACACAGCGAGGTCTTTTGGGGGTGAACCTTTAAGGATGAGTAGAATTTTTCAAGGGGGGGAGAAAAGATGGGCAATACTCAGATAGAGAGTGTGTCCAAAGATTCAGACTTCAGAAACGTCCAGTTTGTAACAGCACAGTGAGTCAAGAAGTCTGAAGGGAAATGGAGGAGGCTGGGCCTGATGCTGGGCCTGGACCTCTTGTCTCCCTCTGTGGTGTGAATCACTAGATACTAGGAAAAGAAAGGACCTTAGAGAATATCTATCTGGCTGATAAAGAACCCGAGACTCAGATGGCGACCTGATTAAACCAGATTTCAAAAAATAAAATATGGCCCAAGATTTATTGCCAAATGAGACTCTCTTGAGGATTTTTGTTTTGGTTGAGTATGTATGTATTGTTTATCAACACATATTTTGATAAACACGTGTTACACGGGCTTTATATTCTTACTATCACAAGGAGTTGGGTCTGTCAGTGAGTTTACTGCACAACATTAAGATTAACGCTTTGGACACTTGTCCACACCGTGCAGGTGGGAGTATAAATTGGAGCAGCCCTTCTGAAGGGCAATTTGGCAATGAACACTAAAACAACCTATGAAATCTGAACAGCTCTGACCTCAAACTCCTTTTGAAAGAATTTCTCCTAAGAAACAGTCAGAAAATCAAGTAGAGCAAATTCATTCATTGGAGTATTGTTAATATAAAGAAAACGAATATAGCCTACAATTTTCTAATAAAGTGAGTATAGTACAGTAGCATGCTCTGTAGATGTTTAAATGATTAAACAGAAGTTTATCTGTTTATATGGAAATGAAAAAAGAAGTTAGAAAATCTATGTATACTGACCGTGTTCTTGTAAAGATTAGATATATTTTACTAATACATATGTATTTAAAAAGTCGTAAATATATATATGCCAAGATATTAATAGTGGTTATAGATCGATGGGCAATTTTTTATTTCTACCATTGGTTTATTTATATAATTTCTAGGTAGTTTTTGTTCAGTGATAAGCACGAATTACTAAATTATTTGTGTAATATAAAGATATACTACATGGTTCCTCCAATTGTATACAGACTGTCTGGCTGAATATTCACCAGACCCATTTAAGATTCTCCTGTTGTTCTGTTAAGGACCATCTGGACAACAACTAGTGGGGAAATACCAAGCTTTGGGACCATATATTACAGTTGGAGAACTGACTTGTGTAGGCTGTATTTGCGATAGGAAAGATAAGCTAGGATTATCTCCACTTCTTTTTGGAAAGTACAGATCTTTAACTTGAAAGGACTGGCCAATACCCAGAATTCCCATTTCTTTAGTAACTGGGTGGTGTTAACAGCACCTGCTACTTTTCAAGTCTATGCTGTGGAAAAGCTTCATGCAGACACCTGGATCTCCTTTCAAAAGCTGTGTGAGTTTCATACTCTCTGCATGCAGATGGAAGTGTTAAGTCAGTCCTACAAAGGCACGATACTTATCTAGCTTTGCAAAATATATATTTTTAAAGATTTATCTATTTATTTGAAAGGCAGAATTACTGAGAGGGAGAGAGAAAGAGAAAGAGAAATCTTCCATCCACTGGCTCACTTCGCAAATGGCCACAAAGGCCAGGGCTAGGCTAGGCTGAAGCCAGGAGCCAGTTGTCTCCTGAAGGTCTTCCACATGGGTGCAGGGGCCCAAGGACTTGGGCCATCCTCTGCTGCTTTCCCAGGTGCACTAGTAGGGAGCTGGATAAGAAGAGGAGCAACTGGGAATTGAACCGGTGCCCGTACAGGGGATGCTGGCACTGCAGATCGCAGCTTAAACTGCTGTCATGGTGCCAGCCCCTTTGCCCGGTATTTTGACTTTGAGGTACAAATGGGCATCACCCAAACCACTTTTAGGAAGGGTTGTGGAACTGGGGACTTACGAAGATAGTGTACTGTGAATAAGGAGGTAAAATATGATTCACAATTTCTTTGCCTGCACTTCAAGCAGTAAAGAAAAGATGTTCAGTGGATCTTTCTCTTTTTCCCTAAGGAATTTGAGTCTCCTTTCACCACCCCAGTTCTGGCCCAGATTGGTTTCTTTTGTGCATGTCCCATGTTGTTCTTTTTTTAATTTTTTTTTTTTAATTTATTTGACAGGTAGAGTTACAGACAGTGTGAGAGAGAGACAGAGAGAAAGGTCTTCCTTCTGTTGGTTCACCCCCAAATGGCTGCCACGGCCGGCACTGTGCCGATCCGAAGCCAGGAGCCAGGTGCTTCCTCCAGGTCTCCCATGTGGGTGCAGGGGCCCAGGCACTTGGCCCATCCTCCACTGCCTTCCCGGGCCACAGCAGAGAGCTGGACCAGAAGAGGAGCAACCGGGACTAGAACCCGGAGTGCCGGCACCACAGGCAGAGGATTAGCCAAGTGAGCCACGGTGCCGGCCCCCCATGTTGTTCTTTTCTGAAATGGGCTGATCTGCCGTGGGCTATCTGCATCCTTCTGATGTCTTTCTCATGGAGTTTTTGTCTACGGCAGAATAAGAACTGAGATAATAATTGTTGCATTTTCCCATTTTTCCTCCTTACCTGATTCAGAGGAGTAAAAAGGTTGATTTGCATTTCCTTACCCTGAAACCTTTTCAGGACACAGAGGAGAAGCTGCTGGAGAGACAGACTCCTCCAGTATTTTATAAAATATGGAGCTTATCAGTACCGTACAGTGCAGAAATAAGGCCTCACTCCAGGTGTGAGGGTCCTTTGTAAACCTCAAAGACCCTAGAGGGCAGAGGCTGGAATAAAGTCTGAGAAGCCCAGCACCCCCATCCCTGACCGTCAGGAGGCTTGAGGCGGATTTACGTTGATGAAAAGAAAAGAGTGTTTTGGACTCTGATGTCACTTAGCTCTGCGTCCATCAGATACACTTTTTTTAGAAGACTATTTCCCATCAATATTCCCTCAACACGAGGCCTATGGTCATATAGATTTCTAACTCTGTGGCTCTAAGAAGAGATTGATTGGACAGCTGCTTTCCCTTGGTGAGGATTAGCAAGTTTTGGGCCAGAAGCTGAAATTTCAAGGGCTGTGGTTATTGATGAGGCTTGCAACCTCTTCGTGTGGGAAAAGTCATATCCAGTTTGGAGCTAAGAATAGACAATCTATTTTTATAGCATCATGAGATTTCCAATATCACATTATTAAACATCATATCTTGCTGCTATAGTAGCTCCAGCTATAATTGTTTCCCTCTGCTTAGAAGCAGGCAATATATTTTTAGTTGCACAACCAAAAACCAGACCATTGATTATTCCTTGGTTTACATGGTGCTTTCTGAGGCTGTGATAGTATAATGTCACTGTGTCTAAGTCACTGTAAATCTGGGTCTCTAATTATTGCTCACACAGCAAATGAGGCCATCAGCGCAAGCTCAAGATGTAAGGACGGCACAACATGTGAAGGAGCATAGTCTAACGAACTGGCAAGAGCAACAAAGGCATCATCTCTGGCATCAGGTTTGTGGCAACCCACAGGAAGAGTTAAACAGTCAAAGCAAGTATGACATCTGAATAACCTTAGACTAAGACAGGAATGAACAAAGCCTAGGATCAAGTTATAAGGCATCTGAGTGTTTTAATCCTAGATGGAATATTTGCAGAATAATCTTTTTTTTTTTTTTTTTTTTTTTTTTAACAGGTAGAGTTAGACAGTGAGAGAGAGAGACAGAGAGAAAGGTCTTCCTTCTGCTGGTTCACCCCCCAAGTGGCCACTACGGCTGGCGCTGTGCCGATCCGAAGCCAGGAGCCAGGTGCTTCTTCCTGGTCTCCCATGGGGTGCAGGGCCCAAGGACTTGGGCCATCTTCCACTGCACTCCCGGGCCACAGCAGAGAGCTGGACTGGAAGAGGGGCAACTGGGACAGAATCCGGAGCCCTAACCGGGACTAGAACCCGGGTGCCGGTGCCGCAGGCAGAGGATTAGCCGAGTGAGCCGCGGCGCCGGCCAGAATAATCTTGAGTAACGGACAGGATTTGAGGCAGAGGAGAAGAAAAGATAATTCCTGTTCAGTTTTGCTGGAGAATGGAAACAAATTCCCAGATAACTGATTCTTAAGATATTCCACAAGAAGTTCATCCTACCATATTCTCCATCATATCTTCAGACTCAGTTTGAGGTAGTTTGGAGCAAGGTTACATTATGTTCCATTTCTTTTGAAAAGATTCTTAATCTTTTTTTTTTTTTTTAAAATTTCATCCAGGTGCTCATTATGCTTCCTGTGTTTCCCAGTGGAGATGGTGAGAGGAGGAGAGGTTCAAGAAAAGCCAGTGTATCCAGGTTAGTGAGTTATACATTACTGGATAACTGCTGTGATTTTAGTGCATGTGTCCCTCCAAAATGCCTATGTGAGCCTGAAACCCAATGTCATAGTGTTAGGATGTGGGGCCTTTAGGAAGTGATTAAATTATGAGGACTCCACCTTCATTGACTGGGATTAGCACTGTCCAAAAAGACTTCAGGTTACTAACTTTTTTTTTTTTTTTTTTTTTTTTGCCCTTCTGCCTTATGCCATGTGAGGACACATCATTGGTCCCTTCTGCCCTAAGAGGATCAATCTCAGAAGCCAACTGAATCCTTATCAGACACTGAATCTGGTTTTGGTCTTGGAGTTTCCAGCCTTCAGAACTTTTAAAGAATAAACTTCTGCTCTAAAAATTACCCAGCATAGCAGCATGCTATGGTTTGAATATGATTTGGCCCTCAAACTCCTGCAGGACCTTAAATCCTAAAGTCATATGTTAATGTTGCTAAGAGGGTAGAATCTTAACCCAACTATGGTGTTTAGGAGGTGGGCCCAGTCGAGACCTTGAGGTCACTGGGGACATGCCTTCAGGAGATAGTTCTCACAAAAGGCTCAGTCTCTCTCTCCACTTCCTGGTTTGCAATGTGATCTTTCCTCTGCACATGCTCCATCATTGTCAGCCACCAGCCTCACCCAGCCCCAGACCAATGGGACCACCTGATCTTGGATTTGCACTTCCAACACCGTGAGCTAAATAAATCTTTTCTTTTTTTAAAGTCAGTTGCCTTAGGTATTTTGTTGTGGTAACAAAAAGCTGACTAATACATAGCACAAGCAGACTAAGACAACATCAAACCCAGGGCAGCTACGCAGCAGAGGATGTGGGAAACACAGTGATCAATAGAAATGTGCCTTCCATGCATGAATCGTCAACGAAGCAATGGCAAAATCAGGAAGGTACCTGGACAGGGCAGGTCTCAGATACCCAGCAAGTTGGGCTGCTGCACTGCAATTTAAATAACATGGCTGATATTTACTGAGTGCTTCTTAGCTTCCAATGCATTATCTTATTTACTTCATGTAGCAATCTATGAGAGAAGTATCACTGTTATTCCGATTTTATAGATAAGGAAACTTTGTCATAAAAATGGGCCAAGGTCGTTAGCGAGTACTTAGGGTACCATTAGAGTCTGTCTTTGGAGACATGACTAAATTCTTATGCCAGAATGAATGATTTCAGGACAAATGAGCAAGCTGTGCATGGAGAATTTCTGTCAGTTCCCCTGGTATTTTTGTGGGTAACAAAGATATTGCTTAGTTTACTTGCATCAGAAGAAAATCTGATGAACCACATTAAACCAAAGCAGTGACTGTACTCACAGCATTCATGTTTCAGATTTCATTAAATAGTTTCCCTTTTATCCTCTGCCACCCTCTGTTATGGCTAGTCAATGGCATCGTTAAGAAAAGCATCGATAGGGGCCGGAGCCCTGGTGTGGTGGGTAAAGCCACCACCTGCAGTGCCGGCATCCCACATGGGCGTCAGTTCGAGTCTTGGCTGCTCCACTTCCGATTCAGCTCTCTGCTATAGTCTGAGAAAGCAGTAGAAGATGGCCCAAGTGCTTGGGCCCCTGTACCCACATGGGAGACCTGGGGGAAGCTCCTGGCTTTGGATGGGCACACATCCAGCTGTTGCAGCCAATAGGGGAGTGAACCAGCAGATGGAAGACCTCTCTCTCTCTCTCTGCCTCTTCTTCTCTCTCTGTGTAACTCTGACTTTCAAATAAAAAATAAATAAATCTTTTAAAAAAAGCATCAATAATGAATTAAAATAGCCTATAAAAGGGTGACATTCTCATAAATAAGTTACCTGGAGTTGACTGAAGAAGGCCAATGAAACAAAATCGTAGCATGTTTTATTTTTCTGGTTTCATTTTTTAAAAATAAATAAGCCAATAAACCACAATGCCAACTGCTGGCTGTATGTCTTGAGTTACAGGACTGTAATATTTATTCCCCAATCAAGACACATGAGCTTACATTCCTAAATATGCTCTTGCTTCTCGGATGTATATTTTGATAGTACCTCAGCTTCCTAGAAGACTAATGTGGAACCTATGTTCTGTACTCAATTGTTATTTTTAAGTTCATAGTCAGTCCTCGATTCTACTTCCAATACTAAAAAGAGAACACTTCTAAATAAGAGAGCCTTCAAATCTTCATTTCTAAAGAAGCTATGGTCCACGTTCTTTGGTATTTGTAAAGATTTAAGCCTTTACCTTTCCGAAGTTGGTGTGCGCTCTTCTCCATAACTCCAGTACAAGGGATCTGCTGAAGACATATACAACATTAAAGAAAAGTTATTTACGTCTTGGTAAAAGGATCCCCTGTGCACACAATGCAAACTGCATCAAGTATTCATCCTTACTTAAAAGTAAGGGTCCTACTACCCCAAAGGCTGGTCACAGCAATGACTATTTTTTCTCTTCTTGTGTTACACAACATCTTGATGCAGATGATTTGATATTAGAATATTTTTAAAAAATTTATTTATTTATTTGAAAGTCAAAGTTACACAGAGAGAAGGAGAGGCAGAGAGAGAGAGAGAGAAGTTTTCCATCTGCTGGTTCACTCTCAAATTAGCTGCAATGGCCAGAGCTGTGCTGATCCGAAGCCAGGAGCCAGGATCTTCTTCCAGGTCTCCCAGGCGGGTGCAGGGGCCCAAGGACTTGGGCCATCTTCCACTGCTTTGCCAGGCCATAGCAGAGAGCTGGATCGGAAGTAGAGCAGCCAGGAATCGAACCGGCGCCCATATGGAATGCTGGCACTGCAGGTGGCAGCTTTACCTGCTATGTCATAGCACCGGCCCCTTGATATTAGAATATTTTGACTTGACTGAAAATCAAGGTACACAATGTTCATCTTTAAAACATTTATTAGGGGTGAGTGCTGTTGCCTAGTGGTTAAGCCACTGCTTGGGATGTCCACCTCCCATATCAAAGTGCCTAGGCTTGAGTCCCACCTCTGCCTCTGATCCAGCTTTTTGCCAGTGTGCACCCTGCGAGGCAGCAGATGATGGCTCAAGTAGTTAGGTACCTGCCACCCATGTAGGAGACTTGGATAGAGTTCTGAGTTCTTAGTTTCAAGCCGGTCCATTTCTAGCTGTTGTGGGCATTTGAGGAATGATTCAGTGAATAGATTTTTTTTTTTTTTTTTGACAGGCAGAGTGGACAGTGAGAGAGAGAGACAGAGAGAAAGGTCTTCCTTTGCCGTTGGTTCACCCTCCAATGGCTGCTGTGGCTGGTGCGCTGCGGCCGGTGCACCGTGCTGATCTGAAGCCAGGAGCCAGGTGCTTCTCCTGGTCTCCCATGGGGTGCAGGGCCCAAGGACTTGGGCCATCCTCCACTGCCTTCCCGGGCCATAGCAGAGAGCTGGCCTGGAAGAGGCGCAACTGGGACAGAATCCGGCGCCCCGACCGGGACTAGAACCCGGTGTGCCAGTGCCGCAAGGCGGAGGATTAGCCTGTTGAGCCACGGCGCCAGCCATGAATAGGTCTTTTTCTCTGCTGCTGCTCTATGTGTCAGATAAATAAAAACAAAGATAAACAAAGCATTTAAAAAGCTAACAGATAATGAGGGGAACAGGAAATATATATTATATATATAAGATTTTTTATTTGAGAGGTAGAGCTACAGATAGAGAGAGGGAGAGACAGAGAGAGGGAGAAAAAGATCCTCCATCCGCTGGTTCACTCCCCAAATGGCTGCAAAGGCTGGAGCTGGGCCGATCTGAAGCCAGGAGCCAGAAGATTCTTCCAGGTCTCCCACAAAGGTGCAGGGGCTCAAGCACTTGGGCCATCTTCTACTGCTTTCCCAGGCCATAGCAAAGAGCTGAACTGGAAGAGGAGCAGTGGGACATGAATCAGTGGCCACATGGGATGCCGAAGCTGCAGGTGGAGACTTAGCCTACTATGCTACAGCGCCGACCCCGAAAGAAATATTTTAAAAGGGCTGGGGCCAGCGCTGTGGTGTGGCGGGTGGGGCCACTGCCTGCAGTGCCGACATCCCCTGTGGGTGCCAGTTCAAGACCTGGCTGCTCTGCTTCCAATCTGGCTCTTTGCTATGGTCTGGGAGGACAGTACAGGATGGCCCGAGTGCTTAGATCCCTGCACCTTCGTGGGAGACTTGGAGGAGGCTCCTGGCTCCTGGCTTCAGATCGGTGAAGCTCCAGCCACTGTGGCCATTTGGGTAGTGAACCAGCGGATGGAGGACTTCTCTGTCTCTCCCTCTGCCTCTCTGAGGCTCTTTCTTTCAAATAAATAAATAAATAAATAAATAAATAAATAAATCTTAAAAGAAAAAAGTAAAAGGGCCAGTGTTGTGGCATAGAGGGTAAAGGTGCTGCTTGCCACACTGACATTCGTGACTGCTCTGCTTCCAATCCAGTTCCCTGCTAATAATGTACCTGGGGAAGCAGAGGATGATGGCCCAAGTACTTGGACCCTGCCACCACGCAGGAGAGCCCTATGGATTTCCAGGGTCCTGGATTCAGCCTTGCCTAGCCAAAGCTGTTGTGGCCATTTGGGGAGTTAACCAGTGGATGGATGATCTCTCTCTCTCTCTCTCTCCCTCTCTGTAACTCTGCCTTTTTAATAAGTAAATAAATCTTTACAAAATGAAATTTAAAATGTATCAGATAACACCTACGTTTAGCACACCACCATTGTACTCCCCAATACATTCCTAATACTTCACTGTTTCTTAACCATTTTATCACTCACTAAAGATGAGATGATCACTCATTATCAGATAAGGGAGAAGGTGAGAGTAAGACATATTGTAAGGCTCAGGGATGGTGGGGAGACAAAGAAGTTTGAGGATGAAAGAATCAGTAGTGTATGTTTTGTGATTAATTTTTAAAATCCATTCAAGCTGGCTGCTTCATAAAGTCCTGTTTTATGTAAGCAAAGTGCTAGTGACAGCCATCAGATGAGCTTGGAATCTAATTAGGATAGCTGGTTGCCTAAAGTAATGTAACAGGCGTTGGTGACTAAGCTCTGATGATGAGTAACCCCTGAAGGCATTATGTGTGGTTCAGCTTCCATCACTAGCAGAGCTGAGCTGCACCGAATCGCAAGGCAGCACCGGCAGGGCAAAGTTGGGAGGCTATTGTAGGATGAGTTCCCAGACTTCATTGAAGCTCTTCCATGCCCACAGGCCATGCATATTTTAGAAACACTTTTCTTGTGGTTTGCTCCTAGCTCCTATGCATCCTCCTTCTGCCCAAAGTCTACAATAGCTTTTAGTTCTGATTCATTGCGATGTGATGTAGTGAATATATGTATGTATGTGTGTATATATATATATATATTTATATATTTATTTTTCAGAAGAGAACATAGCAGTCTAAGCAGAGGAATAGTATGAGTTAAGCACGAGTTAAGGCATGGGGGGAGGAGAGGACCCTTGTGTGTTTGTGCAAATGACGATAGAGGGATTTGCGATGATCTGTTTAACGAGTATGGAGATCCTCTTCTCTGCAAGAAATTTGGGCCTTGGGGCCGGTGCTGTGGCATAGCGGGTAAAGCTGCCACCTGCAGTGCTGGCATTCCATATGGGTGCCGGTTCTAGTCCCGGCTGCTTCACTTCCTATCCAGCATATCTGCTATGGCCTGGGAAAGCAGAAGAAGATGGCCCAAGTCCTTGGGCCCCTGCACCCACGTGGGAGACCTGGAAGAAGTTCCTATCTCCAGGCTTCGGATCAGCATAGCTCTGGCCATTGCAGCCAACTGGGGAGTGAACCAGTGGATGGAAGACCTCTCTCTCTCTCTCTCTCTTTCTCTCTTTCTCTCTCTCTCTCTCTTTGCCTCCCCTTCTCTCTCTATGTAACTCTGACTTTCAAGTAAATAAATAAATCTTTTTTAAAAAAAGAAATTTGGACCTCATAAATAATTGGAAGCCATAGCCCATATGAATCAGCAATTCAAAATGACATGTCTTGACTGCTGAGGAACAATTTTTTTTGATGCAAATTGTTGAAATCTTTACTTAGTATAGAGCTGGTCTTCTGTGTACAAAGTTAATCGAAAATGGATCCTAGTGGAGAATGGGACTCGGAATGGGAGAGGGAGGAGGCGGAGGGGTGGGAGAGTGGGTGGGAGGGCGGGTATGGTGGGAAGAATCACTATATTCCTAAAGTTGTACTTACGAAATGCATTGTTTGTATTCCTTAAATAAAAGGTTTCTTTGGGAAAAATATTTATTTTTATTACTTATATGAAAGGCAGAGCTACAGAGAGAGAGGGAAGGAGGAAAGAGGGAGTGAGGGAGAGAAAGAGAAAGAGGAGGAAGGGAGAGAGAGGGAGGGAGGGAGGGGGAAAGAGAGAGAATTTTACATCTGTTGGCTCACTCCCCAAATGGCCACAATGGCCATGGCTGAGCTAGGCTGAAGAAAGGATCCTGGAGTTCTATCTGGGTCTCCCATGTGGGTGCAGGGACCCCAGCACTTGAGCCATTTTCTACTGCTTTCCCAGTCACATTAATAGGGGGCTGGGTCAGAAGTGAAGCAGCCAGGACTCAAACTCATGCGCATATGGGGTGCAGCACTGCTGGCAGGGGTTTAAGCTGCCATACCAGATTGGCCCCCAGAATGATATCTCTGGTTACAGAGAGGAGAGTGGTTTAAAGACAGAAGTCAGGCTGTCTGCTTTCACTATGCTTAGCAGCTAGAAGTCCTAAACATGTCTGCACCAAGAACCCAGGAATGTAATTAAAGTGAATCCTTCATTACCTCTCATCAAAGACAAAATGAATTTAGATGCAAGTTGTCTTCTTACACGTTGGACGTTAGACACGTACCTAAGCACTTGGCTGGTACTACCCGGGTGCATTACCATCTGTTTGCGGGTTGGAACTCAGGCACTTTGGGATTCTCTGTCATGTCTCAGATGTTTATATTTTCTTACATTGCTCAGTTAAGGAAGAATTCAGTTGGCCTATGTGATTAGGCAGGTCAAGATTGACATTTACTGGTAGATTTTGCCATAGTCTAAATAAGCTGGAAACATATTTCTACAGAAATGGTGGCACAAAAGCCAATGCTGGGGCTACTCTGGCACAGCGGGTTAAAGCCCCAGACTGCTGTGCTGGCATTCCATATGGGTGCCAGTTTGAGCTCCTCTTCCAGTCCAGCTCTCTGCTATGGCCTGGGAAAGCAGTAAAAGATAGCCCAAGTGCTTGGGCCCCTGCACCTGTGTGGGAGAGCTGAAGAAGTTCCTGGCTCCTGGCTTCGGATCAGCTCAGCTCTGACCATTGCAGTCATCTGGGGAGTGACCGCTCTACCTCTCTCTCTAACTCTTTCAAATAAATAAATTAAATCTTTAAAAAAAAAGAAGCAATGCCAAGAACTGAGATGAGGTTTACAAGTTTGGAGTCCTGCAGTGTAGCTAACTCATGCTTTCAGACCTGTGCCGGTGTGACTCAGCCCCACCCAGCAGAGTATGTGGGATTTGATCCCTTTACGGTGAGTGCAAGTGGGTGATACGGTATATTGAGAAGAAATAGTCACAGAACATGCTCCAGATGAATTTCAAGTAGAATAACACAAATAACAGAGCACAGATGAGGTGCTGAAAGTGTAGACATGACGCTGGCATGTGGCAATCTGGGTGTGTGTGGTCCACTTGTTGGCTGCAAACATGTACTGATTGCCTACTGCACGCCTACTACAGGAGAGAGAGAGATGGAAAGTAAAATGCATGTTCTGCCTCAAGTAACTTTCTAGCTTATCAGACACAAAGCAAAGTAACTGTAAAATGGGATAGAATAAAATAAGTTTTTTTAAAGATTTATTTATTTATTTGAAAGCGTTACAGAGAGGCAGAGGCAGAGGCAGAGAGAGAGAGAAAGAGAGAGAGAGGTCCTACATTGGCTGGTTCACTCCCTAGCTGGCCACAACAGCTGGCGCTGCACCAATCAGAAGCCAGGAGCTTACTGCGGGTCTCCCATGTGGGTGTTGGAGCCCAAGGACATGGGGCATCTTCTACTGTTTTCCCAGGCCATAGCCGAGAGCTGGATCAGAAGTGGAGCAGCGGAGATTCGAACCGGAGTCCATATGAGATGCTAGCACTGCAGGCGGTGGCTTTACCTACTACACCACAGCGCCAGCCCCTAAAATAAGTCTTAAATAAGTATAAAGTGATGTGGAATTGAAGAAAAACAGAAATTAAGATTGGGGAGAAACAGATACATTTGAAAGGTATCTATTGAGCTAGGCCTTGAAGGAGGAACGAATGACTAGGGGCGGAAGACGAAACCTCTAGGTAAAGTGAAAAAAATGAAAAAACGCCTCAGGTCTTACTGTAAGCACTGAGATTTGCGCTGGGAGCAGTCAGCTTGCAGGGTGTTTGAGGGGCTGTGCTAGGAGAAGAGGTGGGAAACAGTCTAGCGGCTCCACAGGCTTCAGCGACCAGCTAATGGGCCAGAGCTTATTCTGCTCTTGGGGACTTCATTGCTGCAGGATTTTTTTGTTTTGTTTTGTTTTTTTTGAAGGCCACTAACTTTACTAATTTAAAAAACTTTTTGAGGACAGTGACTGTTCTGCCAAAAAAGGAGCCAAATGGCAAACAGACTGGAGGGGAGGGAGGCGCGCAGGAACCCACTCAGGAAAGCGGGAACACAGTCACTGTGGAACTGGCAGGGGAACGGAGGGGAGCTGCGTGCGAGAGTGAGAACCAGAAAAGATGACAGGGCGAGGGCAGGAATCTGCCCGCGGGCCTGGGAGGGCTTCCGAGGTGTCCTGCGATCTTTTCCTTTGAAGAGCGCAGGGCCAAGTCAGCTCTGGGCTGCAAACTCCTGAGAACTCAGTGCTGGGGCTGGGGACCGAGGCCTCACCGGGCAGCAGCACAGGAAGGCGTCCCACGGCTCCCGAAGGCACCCACTGCAGTCCCGCCTGTCCCTCGGCCACTCCCGGAAGAGATCTTCGTCTTTCTTCACCCCCGGAAACTGGCCAGGGTCCACGCAGGCCTGGTGGAAGCCCCTTCCCTCCAGCCTCTTCCCCAGGGCTCCATCCATCCCGGCCAGGCGGCCCACTGGCTTCTCCCCCGTGGACTCCGCTGCGAAGTCTCCCTGCCTTTCTGGTATTTTCTTTTTTTTTTTTTTTTTTTTTTTTTGACAGGCAGAGTGGACAGTGAGAGAGAGAGACCGAGAGAAAGGTCTTCCTTTGCCGTTGGTTCACCCTCCAATGGCCGCCGCGGTTGGCGCACCGCGCTGATCCGATGGCAGGAGCCAGGTGCTTCTCCTGGTCTCCCATGGGGTGCAGGACCCAAGCACTTGGGCCATCCTCCACTGCACTCCCTAGCCACAGCAGAGAGCTGGCCTGGAAGAGGGGCAACCGGGACAGGATCGGTGCCCCGACCGGGACTAGAACCCGGTGTGCCGGCGCTGCAAGGCGGAGGATTAGCCTAGTGAGCCACAGCGCCGGCCCTTTCTGGTATTTTCTCCTTGATCAGGCTTCATGGGCAGCTCCGGCTCCAGCAAAGCCTCCGCCCACCACGCAGCGGCGCCCGCCGCTCCCTTAAGCCGCTAGAACTTTCTTCGACTTCCGCTTTCAGGTGCCTCGAGAGCCGCCTTAAAAAATAATCCACATTGGGCGCGTCTATCCACTTGGAGCCACGGAGAAGAGATGGCCCCACCCCGGCCTGGAGGGCGTTCTTAGCGCCCCCATTTCCGGTCTCAGCTACTTTTCGTGGCCACTCAGGTGTGAGGGAGGAGACTTCCTTTCTCTATGCAGGAGTTTGAAGAGGCGAGAGATGTGAGAAAAACCAAGGGACACGTAAACTAGGAGGCCAACGAACTGGAGCAATGGAAACCACTAGTGAGTCTTTTTCTTTCTTAACAACAACCCGCAGATAATTAACATTTATTTCACTTATTGCCAGGCACATTTCTGAGATTTTTTTTTTTTTGTCAGGTAATGTTCACAGTAATCCTCTATGGTTGGGAGAAGTGACATACCTAGTCCAAGATCTATCTCACAGCAAAATAAGGCTAGAAGCAGAATTCGCACCGAGACCACCTGGCTCCGGAGACTGAACTCTTATCCCTAGACACTCAGTGCTCAGTCAGGTAAGTGTTTGTTGAATTAATAAGCACAGTTGCGTGCATGGAACCACCCTGGTTAAGGAGGAGGTGCAGGCTGGAGTTAGGAGCCCGAGAGGTGAGAAGCCCCTATTCTTTGACGGGTGAGAAAAGAGGAGTAGAGCTGGGATCCACAAAACCCCTGGAGCCATGTCTGTAATTCCGTAACGCCGAAGAATCGTGCAGTGTACTGGTTAAATAGAGCTCTGTCTCCCCGCAGAGCCCAGATCCATGCCCATTCAAAAGCTCAATATGCAACCTTACTTGCAAATAGGATCTTTGAATTAGGAGGAGCCCTAAGTCTAGTGGCTGGTATCTTTATGGGATGATGTGAGGACACATACAGCCTATACTAGACATGGTTCTTCCGAGAAACAGCACCAGCAGGATGCGTATATGTGTAGATTTGTTTTGAGGAATAGTCTCAGGAGGCTGGCAAGTCCAGAATTTGCAGGGCATGCTGGCAGACTGGAGACTCAGGGAAGGGAAGAGCTGGTGTTGCAGTTCAAAGAGTAGCTGCAAGGTCGGCGCTGTGGCGCAGCGGATTAAAACCCAGGCCTGAAGTGCCGGCATTCCATATGGATGCCAGTTCGAGTCCTGGCTGCTCCACTTCCGATCCAGCTCTCTGTTATGGCCTGGGATAGCAGTGGAAGATGGCCCAAGTGCTTGGGCCCCTGCACCCTCATGGGAGACCCGGAGGAGGTTCCTGGCTCCTGGCTTTGGATCGGCGCAGCTCCTGCTGATGCGCCCAGTTGGGGAGTGAACCAGCATAAGGAAAACTTCTCTCTCTCTGCCTCTCCTCTCTTTGTGTAACTCTTTCAAGTAAAATAAATAAATCTTCTAGAAAGGAAGGAAGGAAAGGAAGTAAGAAAGATAAGAAGTTAGTCTTTTGTTCTATTCAGGCCTTCAACTGATTAGATGGGGCTCACTCACTTGGCCATCTACTTTATGCAAAGCCCAGTGACACAGATTTTATTCTCATCCAAAAGACCCTCACAGGAACAGAGTAATATTTGACCAAATATCTGGGCAGCATTGCCCAACCAAGTTAATACCCAAAATTAGCCATCCACCGTTTGTAGTGGAATGAGAAGGCCATGCCAAGGTGGCCACTGGCAAGCGAGCGTCAGTTAGTCAGGAATGGTTTTGAAACTGCCTGGCGACAGGCTGTGATTGGATGGCTCTGGAAAATGCCTGGCGACAGGCTGTGATTGGATGGATTTGAAACTGCCTGGCGACAGGCTGTGATTGGATGGCTCTGGAAACTGCCTGGCAACAGGCTGTGATTGGTTGGGGTATAGACCGCCCCTTGACCAGATTGGCTGGTCTTGGCTATATAAGTGTTGTATCAACTGTAATAAACGAGTCTGCAGGCTGCTCGCCTCAAGCCTGCTCTCACCGGACTCCCGGGGTCTGTGTGTTGACTCCGCGCCTCTTGCCCCCACCACGCTGCTCTTCTCAGAAACGAACCCACTGCAACATTGTGGAGAAATCAACAACAACATCTGGCGCCCAACGTGGGGCTCGAACCCACGACCCTGAGATTAAGAGTCTCATGCTCTACCGACTGAGCTAGCCGGGCGAACCGAAAGTAAAAGGAGGAGCCGAGAAGCGACGTACGCTTCAGGGCGGTGTGTGCTAACCTGGGGTCACTTAGACCGAGGACAAGGACAAGGAAAGGGGCGTAGGAGGGGGTTCTGTGCTCACCCTCACAGAACCGAACAGCACACAAAACACCGAGGGGCCTACTTGCCGAAATCCAGGGGGGACCTCGCCGAGTCCGACACGCTGTTTCTTTCTCAGTCACGTTGAAGTCCAGGTAGACAGGTATGAAGGTGATATAGAGACAGGCAGGGACTGGCGTGATCTCTTCAAAGCCAGGCAACACCAAGGATTGCTGGGAACCACTGAAAGCTCAGAGAGAGGCATGGGGAAGTTTCTCCATCAGAACCACCAAAAGGAACCCACCCTGCCGGCACCTTGCTTTTGGATTCCTGGTCTTCTGAACTCTGAATGAGTACGTGTCTATTGTGTTAAGCCAGTTGATAGCAATTTGTTAGAGTAGCTCTAGGGAGTTAATATACACAGAAACTCAGCAATGGGATAGCCAGTGAGAGTCAGGATCTAATGTGCTGCGGAGGTTGGGATGGGAGGTTCACGATGCCAGGCACGATACCGATCATCATCTGGGCAGGGAGGGAAAAGGCAGAAGCCACTACACACGAAGCCATACGCTGAAAATAACTGCAACATATATGACAGATAAGCAGGAGTTAAATTCCTTGTATACAAAGAGCTACTACACATAGTCAATAAGAAAAAAATGTCTATTGAAAAAGTGAGCAGAGTTGAGAAAGAATCAATACAGCAAGGAAGAATGACAAATGACCGTGAAATAGCCACTTGGCTGCTGTGGGGTTATTGTGCGTGCTGCCCTCCTGTATTCCGGGTTTGCTCTTTCCAGTGCATTCCAAGGATGCCTGTTTAGGGGGCAGCTTGTGAGGACCAGAGGTAAGGCTTTGATTGGGCTGACCATGTTAGTGGTGGGTGCTGTGGCATCTGCTTCCCCAAACCTGGAACACAGGGTGATGTGAAACATGAAACCCTATTTGAGTATTTAATCAAGAAGTGGGCATTTGTTAAAAGGGACTTTGTCTTCAGCACCATACCACACACTGTGGGAAGCAGAAGAACCGTGCAAAGAAAAGAAGATGGAAGGATAAGAAATCACAGGACACCAACCCAAGGTGGAATGAACTATTGGTCTGGATTATATCAGTGGTTTTCAGGTCTGGCTGCACATTAGAATCCCTAGACAGCTTTTAAAATGTACAGATGCCTACTACAATGTTTATTGCAGAACTATTTGTAAGAGCTCCAAACTGGAAACTCTCCAAATGTACATCAGTGGTAGTATGGATTAATAATCATGGAATATTCACACAATGGAGCACATTCAGCAGTAAGAATGAAAGATCGACAACTACACAAAGTAATATACGTATATCTCTTAAGTCAAGTGTTGAGTGATGGAAACCAGATAGAAATGTCCCATGTGTAAATGTAGCGCAGTAATATAAGAGTCTAACAACAAGGGACACTGGGTGCAGGGTGTTTTGGTATCTCTGTACTAGCTGCATTTCTTTTGATAATACAAAACTGTTCTAAACTTTAAAATTTTAATTAAGTATTAAAAAGACCATGTGATTCCATTTATATCAAATACAAAGACAGACACAGTCTATGCTTTTAGAAGTCAGGATTGTTATCCTGGGAGGAATGTTGTCTGAAAGGGAGCATGAGGACATCTTGGGTGGTGTGAATATTCTGTATGTCCAATGGTCTGCTAGTTGCTAGGATGTGTCCCACTGCAAAAACGTTGGGTTGAACAATGATGTGCCTTTTGCTCGATGTGTATTTTATTTCAGTAAAACTTAAAAAGCTATCCTGATGGCTGGTCCTACTCAAACTAAATAAGTGACAAGGCCCTGGGCATTTTAAAAAGCACCCTAGATTCCCTAGATTATTTTTTTAACAAAAGCTTTTTATTTATTTATTTTTCTAAAGATTTATTTATTTTACTTGAAAGTCAGAGTTACACAGAGAGAAGGAGAGGCAAAGAGAGAGAGAGGTCTTCCATCCGACGGTTCACTCCCCAAGCAGCCACAATGGCAGGAGCTGCACTGATCTGAAGCCAGGAGCCAGCAGCTTCCTCTGGGTCCCCCACATGGATGCAGGGCCCAAGGACTTGGGCCATCTTCCACTGCTTTCCCAGGCCATAGCAGAGAGCTGGATAGAAGTGGAGCAGCTGGGACTCAAATCGGCTCCCATATGGGATGCGGTGGCTTTTCCCGCTATGCCACAGTGCCGGCCCCAAAAGTGTTCTATTTCTTTAAAAGGTAGAGAGCGAGAGAGCTTCCATCCACTGGTTCACTTCCCAGTGCCCACAAAAGTCAGGGTTTGGCCAGGATAAAGTCCCAGGTCTCCTACTGGCTGATAGGGACTCAATTACTTAAGCAAAAACTTGCTGCCTTCCAGGGTGCACACTAGCAGGAAGCTGGAATTGCAGCCAGAACTCAAATCCAGGAACTCCTCTATGGGAGGCAGTTTCCCACTGTGCCAAATACTTGCCCCAAGCCCTATGCTATTCTGTGCACCTGGGATTGAAAGCCCCTGCTGTTAGTCATGTTGACACTGGGAGGAGCCAGGAACAGTGCAGGTGGGGAAGCTGCAAGTCCAAGCCTCCTTCCCATAGGAGGCAGAAAATGTGTGGGTCCTCCGAGGTGTGGGCGGATGGATGTGGCCAGCAGGTTTACACCATAAATGAACATTTTCAGCCCAGAAAACACTCAATTTCCAATCCTCATTTTTCTAGTTTTCTGGTGGTGGCTACATGTTCTCTTGAAACTTGATTCCCTGTCCTAAATACTCTTGTCATATGTTGGTCCCTTAGGGCCAAAGAGCTGTGAACAGGGTCCTACCAGGGTTCATGCAAACAGAGAAAATTAGAAAGCAGTTAGCCTGTGCCCCTGAACACTGTATTTTGTCTAGTTTGTACTCTATTGTGTTTTCACACAAGCCTCCGGAAGCCTTCAAGAACATATGGGTGATATAAATTTCCGGGGACGTAAACTGTAGCATTTAGGTTTGATCACAGAAGCTTGCTCTGCAGTCAGAGTGATCTGCTCCCTAACACATTTAAGACTATGAAGCTGGGGGAGGGAGACTTCCTAGGGACAGGGATCGATGGATTGCAGGTTTATGAAAGCGACAGATACGCTGTGTGTTGTTTATCATTCATTATTAATCCAGACAGTCTAGCTGACTCGCTGATGTTTCTCAGTTGCAAGAGCAAGAGGAGCTATAGAATATCCAGGAAGGGCCTTTACGAGTTTGCTGGTGGCATTTTCATTCTGATAGCCTATACTTCCTTGGATTCGCACTGGGTTGCAGTAACTCCATCACAGCGATAATGCCAGTCAACCTTCACTGAGTGATCGCATCATGCCAGGCACTTTCACTTTGCCACAACCTTTTCCGTGCATTTTCACATTTAACCCTCACTTTAATCTTAGGAATCCCTACTTGACAGAGGAGAAACTGGACACCCAGAATGAAAACGTATCCAAGGCCCCACCACCTGTCAGAAGCAGAGCAAGTTATGTCAAAACAGTTGAATCCCCAGTCTATGCTTTTGCTTGGTGGGACACTGGTTAAAGATGGGATGGTGTGAACTTGTAGCAGTACATCGTTAAAGTCCTTCCCTCCCCTCATTCCCAGTCTACACCCTTCCACTGTCTCCTCTGACTCACAGCTTGTCATCCTGGCCCATCTTCCCTCCCCCTGGTTTTCTTTTTCTACCTCCTGGTCCTTGCATTTATTCCAAAGAGTTGTTTTCCCTTCTTTCCCACTCCTCATCTCTGAAAGAGCAGATACCAGTCATACAAAGATGTGTGGGATTTGCTGTGTGATTTTTCTCAAGAGTGTCTGCGCTTGAAGAGAAAGTGCAAGGGAGAGCCGTGCTTATCACCCATGAGTGCTTATCAAGGTGATGTCAGCTCCTCCAGTGGTCAGCAATGGCCTGCTGGCCAAATCCTGTTTTGGAAAATAAACGTTTATGGAAATGCAGCCAAGCCCATTTGTGTACTTATTACCTATGTTTGCTTCGGTGCTGGCTTGGCAGAAGAATTATGACAGAGACCCTTTGCACCAGCAAGCCTAAAACATTTGCTACCTGGGCCCCACAGAAAAACAACTCCAACCCCAGGATAACCTATGGAGAGCCTAACGTGCAGAACTTGGTGCACAGATGCTCTGCGAGTGCCAGTTTCTCCTTCTGCAAGCTTCCAGTTCCTTCCTGTGGGTGAATTCTGGGCAGGAGGAGCTTTCTGAAATCACATCACACGGGTCATTACTGACCCATCCCGCTCGTGGCGGCATCAGTGGTGACCATTCCTGCTGAATATTCATCTCACTTTGGCAAGTGAGAGTGACAAGCATCCTCACAGAAACAAAGTGATGTATTATTCATATTGCAGCGAGTGTTTCCTGGTGTGAAAACAGCAGGACAGTCCCAACTGGAGTGGAAGTGTCATCTCTGTGCCAGGAGAAGGCAGCGGGCAGGCAGGGATGTGCCTCCCAGCCACAGATCCAGGACAATTGTACCTCCTGAAAACAGCTTCCTTTGTTAGATACAGATTTTGCATCCAAGAAGTCACTTAAGGTTCCCTTAACATATGTTAAAATATAAAACAAAACTGGAATTAGTCTTGAAATACATGGCGTTAACTGCATTGTTGGCTTCTTTATTATCTTTTTATTAAGAAACTTGTCCATTGCTAATTCTTGATTTCCACCATTTGGACAGGGGTGCTGTGAGGTTGCTATGAGCAAAATCAGATGGCTATGCTGTACTCCAGGAAGCCATGAAATGCAAATCTTCAGCCTATTTCCTTTCATGGGGCAAGCAGGGGTCTTGCATTTGTGGGCCATTCTCTGCAGGAGCTATCTTTCCCTTGTGAGGGTGGTACCCATACCCTGGGACTTCATATTTTCTCCTGGATGGTGTGGAAATCTTATCTTCTCAGTAGTTGCCCACAGGCTTGATATCTTCTTATTACCCAAAATAAGATCTGGTGTCTGTGAAGGTGGCACAACAATGGAAATTTGGAATTAGTAAGAAATTAACCCTCTTATGTTAGGCTGGTGTTCCTAAGTGAGGGCTGAGGAGAGTAAGGCAGGAAAGGAAGGCGAGATGAAGATGGGTTATAGAGAGCTCTTCCCAAGTGAGATGAATTCCTCCATCTCACGAGACTGTTTTCTAAGAAGATGTGTAAGCTGGGTCTCAGGGCAGTCCACCCTGAGGAGCAAAAGGGGGGAGAATTTATTCCCCAGCTCCTTTCTTTCCCACCAACAACTGAAAGTCTTGTGCCATATGTTCTAAATTTGCCTGTGTTTCCTGACTGCATGTGTGGACCAAGAGTGATGGCTTTCAGAATCCTGGGGTTATGAACCCAGGCACAGGTGGAATGCTTTGTGCTATGCCCATGCCCCCCAGGACTCCATGTTCCTGTGTGCCTTGGCTATCCAGGACAGTACCCACGGCTCTCTGCTTAAGACTCTCCTTGGCTACAGGAGCATAATAGGCCTGCAAGCCAGGGAGTTAATCTCCCTAGGAGTTGAAAGTTGGTGGCCAAATACCCTGGCCTCTTTGTTGCTTGGGTGAGCCAACTAGGAAGTGTGAGCTGTGTATTCTCCCAGAGATTATTAGTGGGATCAAAACCCAGTTGTTCTCCTCAAGAACCTGCTTAATAACATATCTGTTAGTGGTTTTCTTCTCAACCCTGTTTCACTTTCCCACTCCCTATTAGTGTTCCTCAGATCCTCTCCATATTCTTATCTCTGCTTGTGGGAGAAGCCAACCTAACGCAAGAGACAGGTGCTTGTGGAGCTGGGGTGTGCAGAGTAGAAGTGGAGAATGCTGCCATACTGTGTTTGCGTAAAGCTGCTTAGAGATAATGAAGAGCTGGTCACTGCAGTGACTGTGGGGCAGAAATCAGGTGAGACCTGCAGGATCTGAGCTTGTATGGACACACGTTGGATGAGTGTCTGATCCACACGGCAGAAAGAGTCGTATTCATTGATTTTAAATAGGCACTGATAATTTACTTCGTGCAATGACTGCTAGGCAGTATTTATGGATCAATGTATTGAAGTTTCACCATGACATGAGTCCAGTTGTCATTATCTGCCTTTCACAGTGAGAAAACTGAAGCTCAGAAGGCGTCAGTAACAGACAATCCAGCAAGAAAGTGGGGAAAGGTAGGACTTGAACCTAAGACAATCTGCCCCTAGAACTGGTGCTTTTCAATTTGTGTTTAAAAAGGTTGTGTGTTAACCACTACCATTTGCAAGTTTACTGTGGCCAGCAGAGCCACTCAGACATCCTGTTCCACCCTCTTCCACACTTAGTTCCCTGGTTCAGTGAACGAGTGTGAGTACATGTGAGTGAGTGTGTGGGAGCGTATGTGAGTGTGAGAGTGCATGACTGTGAGGGGTGAGTGCGAGTGTGTCTGTGTGCAAGGGCATTGGGTGGGAGGGGAAAGGTTAAAACGCGGAGATCACTTTCTCTGAAATGTTACCCAAAGAAATCACTTCCCAGCAGAAGCTGGTCTGAGTCTTTAGTCTTGGGCAGGGTCTTTTTCTAGAGCCAGAGACTGTTTCTAAATTACACTCTAATTTACTAACCATCCAACAGCCCGGAGCAAAACTACTTTTTGATGAGTTAAGTGTAAATGAGTCAGAGGCACAAAGATTAAATTTTCCCTCAAATACACATGGGTTAAAAGAAATGATAGTCTCCAGAGGGGCTGGCTCCTTGAGGACCGAGCTTCTGCCAAGTCAGCACATCGGGGAGTTTGTGACTCCCTGCCAAACCCCAAGCCCCATTGGCCTCTCTGCTGCAGCTTCTTGCTGAGCCCAGGAGGAATCCATCTTCCTCAATCCTCCCTGTCTGTCAGAACTGAGGGCCTATTTCTGTGCAAATGATTCATTGTTAGAATTTGTGCCACCTCCTCCCAGTCTCAGGGACTTTTTATTTTTTTATATCAAGTCTTATGTAGTATTTCAACAAATCTCTTCCTCTCCCCCATCTCCCTCCTGTCCTGCCATCTCTTTGCCAAGATTCAAAACAGAAGTCAGCGACAGGCTTTCTGTAAGTCTAGCTCTGAATCTCACTCTGCCTCTGGCAGTCTACTTCTGACAGGTGCAGAGCAGGCAGGAGAAATGACAGCACGTTACAGAATGCAAGCAAATACAGTATTGTGCATCATCGTGTCTCCTGCTAGTATCTTTTTGGGTTACAGTAAAATCACCTTGGGGGATAGTTTTTGCTCTTTTACTTGAGCAAAGAATTCACTCTGGATATCATTCATCTTCCATTTTTAAGAATGCAACAATTAAACCAGGATTAGAATGATTTTGAGCAGTTAGATATTTCTCTTTCCAAGTTTTCCTGGTAGAAATGTGTACCCTGTTGCAGTGGGGCTATAAAAGTGTAAATGTCCCTGCATATTGGCTGTGGAGAGCAGCAGAGCAGCACTTACCACGAGGCACATGGGCTGGCTGGTGTGTGGGAACTGAGCAGAAACTGGACCACCTAGCTCTGATTTGCTCAACTGTAGGCAATTCTGCTTCCAAGGTGGGTGAAATGAACAAGCTAGGGCCAGGAAAATAAACCTCTTCTCTTTGCATTTTAATAGCCGTGGTTACAGTTTCCAAAACCAAGCCACTGGCACTTGACGATTCCACTGCGTTTGGCTTGGACTTTAATGAGCATCGAGAGTGTAGTTGTCTCTCAGAATCTTTTTGTTGAGCATCTAGATGATGTCTCAAGAGAACTTCACCTGTAGGACCTATGGCACATCCACCTGTGACATTCTGGAGGGTTTGTCAATTCGGGGACTTTTTGTTCTGTGGATCCTGGAAGGCAGTTGGATCTGAGAATGGAACAGATTTCAGAGAACATGCACATCAACCTGTCAAACATTCTGCTGGGTTGGTGGCATACGCTGGCTTAGAATAGTGCCCATTTAACAGCCTGCACACAGCTCACGAAAGGCTTCTGAAGCACAGCCTGCTCTGACACTGAGCCGTATGTGTGGAAGCCATAGTAAAGTTGAACAGCAGATGGAAGACTCCTAGACTCCTCCGAACCTTTTATTGGCCATATGCCACTTTTGAGTGTTGGCCAACAAACTAAATTTGCAGCTAATATATAATGATTTAAGCAGCAAAAAAGAGCAGCTGTACTTTGATTTCTGCTGCCTTTCCTAGCTTGCTGGAGTTTCTTGTGCTATTTTCTTTAACCCTGTGCTGTCTCCTTGAATCTTCACCAGGTGGCACAATCGTCAGAGGTACAGTGTGAACTACCTCCAGCTTAGCTTGTTTGTCTCCCTGCTGCTTCTCCCTTCTGGGTTGAGTTTTCTGGTTTGGGGTTATTATTGTTGTTTTTCAAGTTGATAACAAGTGCTACAAAGCCCACAACTCCAGGAGTTTCAGACTTCTGCCGACTTGGCCATTTCTCTTCTTTTATTCAAATCCCTTGTGTGTATAGGACCCTTGCATTGTCTTCTGGGGTGCCCGGGCTGGCCGTTTGATCAGCTTGTAGCAGGGCTTTTCTGTGACAGAGCAGCTCATTCTGATTTATGAGGATGTGACCTGGGATAGAGCTCCCCTGGAAAAACTCAGCTCTACTACTGCCCAGATCATCTAAAAGGAAGTGATTGATGTTAGAAATAAGGAGAACAGGCCTCCTCCTGGCTCCTGCTTCTCTTTCTGGCCCTTCTATCCCATGTGGTCAGAGTGCCAAGTCTCCACTCCCAGCTGCCATGGACATGCTAGCTGGCTGAGTTCTTGAGGCCTTCAGGATGAAGAGGCTCCTTGTTATAGAATGAGGGTTATGCCGTTGTTTCTGGGGTCGGAGTGCTGGAAACAGACAGGAAAGGAGTGGGGAATTACATGAATTTAGACTTGCATCCCTGCCAACCATTTTAATTTAGGACTACATGATTGCTGGGGTTGTATGATCATAAAATAGCTCTATAGTTGTCATTCTAACCAACTCCAACTCAAGTTTCTGGATATCAATTCTTGCAAAACTCAGTCACTTCCCTAATGTTGTTGAAAAGACTTAGAACAGCATTGTGAACAAAAATGTAACAGAGTACAGAAATCTCAATGATTTCAATAACATCTGGAGCAAATCACACTAAATGGGGAGTAAAATGCACATTCATCATGGATGTTTGGGTTTGTTTTCTGGTTTTACAAAGAGAGGAAGTAAGAAAGATCTTTCCTGTAGAGATTTTTAGTTATCTATTCCTGTGCTAAACTGGACACCTCACAGAAGAATTATAGCCTTGGTTTTTGCATTTGTAGGAATCAATTCTCTTTTTGGGTCTGATTAAGATTATTTCCTGTAGCAAATTGTCATTGGGGAATTTATTCCACAGATAGAACTGCTATTGAAATAACAGGTGTACATGCCTAAGCAATCCAGCATTATTTATTTAAAAAATTGGAAACAATCCAAATATTCATCAATAGAGAACAAATTTATAATATATCCATATGCTGGGAGGCAGCTGTAGAAAAGAACAAAGGTGATCTCTCTACACAGAAATGGCAAGAGCTCCAAGGCATTTGTTATTGAAAGTCAGGTGCAGAACAGAATGTACAGTACACTATCTTTTAGTCCATTTGTTTGCATTTACAAAAGTGAACTTTGGAAGGATACATAACGTAGGAGACTGAGGGGAGAGCAAGAACAGCATCCATGGGAGGGAATAAACCACTCACTTCTCAGCCTCTTGGAATCTGGCTTTTGTAGCCACTTCAAGTATTCTGAAGAGGAATTTCCCTACTGGCTCACTTATAATGTCTTAAATGCCAAACCCTCAGCTTCCTTCAGGTCCCTGTCTGCTGTGACCATTCTGTCTTTCAGAATGAGGCAGCTCAAGTGTAGTCCAATCAGAAATTCTGCCCCTTGGTAGCTCTGTGTGCTGGGGAAGAAACAAGCATTTCTCAGTGCCTTCTGACATTGCAGAAATATCTCTTCTAATTGTGGCAATGGATTTGTAATAGAGGTACTATTAGTAACTCCATTTTCCAGATGAATAGACTGAAGCTCAGTGCACAAAATGAACTGCTGATCCCTTTATTGGCTCTTCTTCTTTTCAAACAAGGGGGTCTCCCAGGTTCTGTCCTTGTCTTCTTCTCTCTAGCTTCCTCCCATTCCCTCTGAAGAATTTTGACCTACACCCAATAAGTTTGCCTTCCAAGTCCATGTCTGTGTGTTCTGCCATGCATTTCCGCCTGCATGATGGACAGTTCAACCTAAACATGTTGGTGAAACCTAATTGTCATCACTTCCCAAACCCAATGTACCACCTTTCTGCTCACAATCTGTTTCTTATTATTTCCCTTTTCTGACAATTCTGTTCCCCAAACTTCCCTCCCCTTAAGTTTAAAACCTTGGAGAAGAGGTTGAGTTTTTTATCCTTCTTTGCTTCCACTAATTTTTCCCAAAAAAATTCTGCTGTTCTTACTTCTACTGCCTTTGCATAACTCACTCATTACATTCTGCCTCGGAACTGCTCACCTAACTGAGTATCCCAGTTCCAGGCTCTTGCACCTCTCTTGTCTAACAAATAATCCTCACAGAGTATGGCACTGCTGATAAGGAACACACACAAAAAGACTTGGCAATGAAAAGACCAAAAGTACAAGTTATTGAAAGCTATCAAATCCTCCCTAGATTAATGTATAAATTTAATTGCGGTCACAATACAAGTACCAATAGAGCTTCTTATATTTTTCTGTAACCAGACAAGCTGATTTGAGAGTTCTACTGGGCAAATGATCATAATAAAATATTCTGGAAAATTTTGAAAAGGAGGGATAAAAAGGGAGAATTAACCCTAACAGATAGCAAAATAATTGTAAAATGATGGTCAGTTATATGGTTTAATACTTGTACATGAATAAACAAGGAGAACATGAGACAGAATAACATCTGAAACTGGTCTGTATACTTATAAGGATCTAGTATTTGATAAAGATTGCATGTCTTTATTAGTGGGAAATTTTTATAATACAATAAATGGTGGTAGGCCAATTGAGTAGCCATCTGGAAAATAATAAAGTTGTATTTCTCCTAACTCTTTATATCAAAATAAATGCCAGATGGACTATCAACATGAAAATTAAATGATCAATGTAATAGGAGAAAATTGGAAAAAAATTATATAATGTTGGAGTATGTGAGGCCTTTCTAGGCATGATAAAAATCAAGAGCTATGAAAGAAAAAAAAGTTTGGCTCTTAAACATCAAACATCAAACATTACTTCATGATCGATGACACTAAAAATAACATCAAAAGACAATATTTGTAACAAACATCTCAGATGAAGGAATGGATTTGTTAAAATATAAAGAACTTTTGCAAATCAGTAGGGAGGTGATCAACATTGTAATTGAGAAGTTGTCAAAGGATGTAAACAAATAGCTCGTAAAAGGCAATGCAAATAATATTTGGATATTTGGAAGGATGTCTCGGTTCCTTACAGTAAGAAAATGAATGAAAACTATATGTCTTCTCATATTAGCCAAGGATTTTTAAAATATATTTTTGACCTCTTATTTTGGACAAGAGTATGGGGAAACAGGAATTCGTGCATTTTTTAGATATGTAAATTGATACAACATCTAAAGAGGGCAATTTCAGAATATCCATCAAAATGTAAAATGTATTTAGCTTTTTATGTACCAATTGTATGCTTGGGAATTCCTCCAGCAATTATATTTAAGCTTGTAACTGAAGAAATGTATAAGAATATTCACTGCAGTACCTAGTTTAGTGGTATGTTCTATCATCTCAGAAAAGGACTGAAAAAAAAAAAAAACAACAGAAGCATAGTTTGCCATGTTTACCCTTTATCTAAGCCTTCCAGTTGTTTTTCATCAGCTTTGAAAGTTTTTGTAACCTGACTAGATTTTCTCTTTTGTGTCTTGCTTCTTTCTATTCTTGTACTCTATCCAAATGACCCCAGTGCTCACTCGCGTCCTCATCCCTGTAGTTCTCTTTGTGCTGAGCCTGTTGACTGATGCATCTTCTCCCCGCCTCTTCTTTCTTCCTCATCTATGTGAATCTTAACCTGACTCACACACTACCTTTTTCTGAAGACATCCTTAAACCTGCCACAAAGACTCTCCCCAACTTGAAAATCTCTATCTGCTCTTTTTTTGTGTTACATTTCTATTTCTATTCCTAATTATTTTAAGTAGCATATAAAAATTGTACATATTTAGGGGGTACCATGTGAAGTTTTGACACATCTACATTCTGTAATATTAATGTTAGGTAAGAATATCTGTCTCCTCAAACATATCTCACTCCAGTTAGAATGACTGTTGCCAAGAAGACAAAAGATAGCAGGTACTGGTGAGGATGTGGAGAAAAGGGAACACTTACATGCTGTCATTGGAAATGTGAATTGGTGCAGTTATTGTGAAAAATAATACGGGTGTTCTTTAAGAAGTTAACAATAGAACTATTGTATGGGTTCATCAATTCCATTACTGGACATATATCCAAGGGAAATGACATCAGTATGTCTAAGAGACATCTGTGCTACATGCTCATTGCAGTATTGTTCACAATGACCAGGAAGTGGAGTCATGCTAGGTGCCCATCAATTGATGAATGAATGAAGAAAACTGAGTATACATCCATAAAATGGAATACCATTCAGTCATATAGGAGCATAAAATCCTTTCATCTCTGACAGTATGGATGTAACTGGAAGACGTTACATTCAGTGAAATAAGCTAGTTACAGAAATAACGGTGTTGCATGATCTTACTCAAGGGTGAAATCTAAAACAGCTTATTTAAGAGATATTTAAGGCAGAATAGTGATTCCTAAAGACTGGGGAGAGTAGGGGAGAGGGAGAGTTGGGAAAAGGTTAATCATTATTTACTAAATTATATTTCTATAGGCGAAAAATGTTTTGGTGTTCTCTTACATCGCAAGATGACTGTAAATAATAATGTACTGTATATTTCCAATAAATAAGAAAGAAGGATTCTGCTCTGGCTTTTGACATGATCCTTTTGCCACAGTAATTTGAGATAATCTGTTTTATTAGAGTGATATTTTGGTGCTCCTTCTTTGATGAAAATTGTTTTCATATAACATAAGACAGTTAACTTACATTCTCTCCCAAGAATGAGAATATCTTCATAGTTTTCTTCTGATTATGTAAGTAATAGCCACATACTTTAAAAAATGGAAAATTTCAAGGCTCATTCCCATCTGTGCGTATAAGTGTGATGGTGCGATTTGTCTATGTGTGCAGGTAATAAGATAAAGGAAAATAGATTTCCTGAAATAGACTTCTGGGTCAAAGAATAGGCATATTTAAAATTTTACCATATGTTACCAAACTGATCACAATTCATTCAACAATACTTATTGAAAATGTAGTATTGGTGAGGAACCTGCACTATGTAGGTAGAAACAGTGGAGAGCCACATCAGATTTGTAGAGTCTGATGTAAGTGATTCTAAAGAAAGATACATGCCATTGTGAGCAAGTGCAATAGAAAGGATTTGACCTAGTCTATAGTTGGAGGAAGTGACATTTCAAGTATGTCCCAAAGCCTAAGTAGAAGTTAACTAGACTAATGTTGGAGGTTAAGAGCTTTCCAACCACAGCTAGCATAAAGGCAGCTGGAAGGGAAGTTGAAGAAGAAGAATTGCCGGGCTAGAGTGAAAATGGGAGGAGCATAGTGCAATATGAGGCTGGAGATAGCATCAGGAGGACAACATAGATGGGGTTGGAGGACTTGATAAGGATCTCTCTGTTTTTATAACAGCAAAGAGAATTAATAATCCCAACTATCCTTGTAACAGTTTAGTAGGATTTTGAGGTTATATTTGGAATTTGAAGGAATAGCCTTGGTAAAGTAGACAGAACTGATGAACAGAAGCAAATGAAGACTGGTAGACAAAAAAGAAACCAATTGTAGCAGTCCTGTGACAGATGGCAATATTTTAAACTAGTCTGAATTACAGACCATAATAGCTTGTACCAGAATGGTCAAGGCAGAGAAGTACAGGGGAGCAGATGATTTTATACGTTTATCAATTTATGCCACTATTGGAAGTGGATATCATTGATCTGTATTTTGCCAATTGAAGAGAGGTGTGGTGTATATGAATATAAAAGATAATATATTACATGTGTAATAGAGTATGTATAATTTGTAGTACAAAGAATCTCCAAAAAGTTATGAAAGATGCATATTATGAAGAAACTACATGGATTTCAAGTTTTTTTGCACCAATATATTGAAGCACCCTCATCTAAATATATTATTTTTCTTTTCTTTGATAATTTGTGAGGTTGACATCTCATATTTCATGAGCTATTTACATTTTTAGTTCTTTTGAATTGTCTATACATATTCTTGGATTATTTTCTTTCTTTTTGTCTCTCCTTTCCTCCCTTCCTCCCTCCCCTTCCTCCCTCCCCTCCGCTTCCTTCCTTCCTTCCTTCCTTCCTTCCTTCCTTCCTTCCTTCCTTCCTTCCTTCCTTCCTTCCTTTCAGATTTGTTTGTTTATTTGAAGGGCAGAGTTATAGAGAGGGAGAGGTGGAAAGAGAGAGAGAGAGAGGCATCTTCCATTTGCTGGTTCACTCCCAAACGGCTGCGATGTCTAAGGGCTGGGCCAGGCTGAAGCCAGGAGCTTGGAACTCCATCTGCCATCTTCTGCTGCTTTCTCAGGCACATTAACAGGGAGCTGGATTGGGAATGGAGCCGCCAGGATTCTAACCATTAATATGGGATGCTGGTGTTGCAGGTGGTGGCTTAACCCGCTGTACCACAGTCCCAATTCCTTGTTATTTTCTTATTGAGTGTATGTTCTTTCTGTGTTCTGGGATGTATTCCAGGATCCCATCTTGCCCCTAGTTATCTTTGTTATCTCCTCTGATTAATGGTAGTTTCTCAGGTGTGTATCATTTTGTTATAATCTGAGTAAACTATTATTATATTGAAGCAGAGAAGATTGGTAAGTATCCAAGTGCAAAATCAAGGCAAACAAACCAATTTTAAAAACAAATGAAAATCTATGGCATATGTTGCAAATATTTCTTTCCAGTTTTTGTTTTAACTTGGTTTAAGCTTGTGTATTTGTGTATGTTTGATATCATAGTCAAATAAACCAATGTTTCTTTTTTAAATTCTGGCTTTGGTATGATACTTAAAAATCCTCCCTATCCCAAGGTTATGATGTTATGCTGTATTATTTTTACAACCATTTGAGTTATATCAAGTAAGATGTGAAACAGACGTCCTTATCTTATTTTTCATTCTCACCACCCTCAACTTTGCCAGATGGAGTAATAAAAAAAAGTAGTGCTGAGGTGGTGCTTATGTTATAAAAGCAACAGTGTTAAAATGGCCGCATCAGAATTTCTAATGCTATTCGGAACTGCCTTGACTTTGTATCCAAATTGAGTCCTCACCCAGGTCTCCCTGCATCAGTGCTACGTTTTCATCATCTTGCCAATCTGACCAGATCGTAAGTTCCTTGAAGGCAGGAGCTACATCTGTTTCTTTTTGTGAAAATACCTTTATGACTGCCCCCTCCTTCAGTGCCCGTGAAGAAAACACAAACCCTGAGCATATAGATAAAAGTATAGATTTTTCCAAGTTTCATGAGGTATTCAATGGGAAGGAGAGTCTATCACATACAGCATGATAATCAAATTTTCACAGAGGGCAGTATTTTAGCCCACTTTCTCTTCTCTATAGCCTCTCTCCAATGAGAGTGAACAGTCTATTCAGCAAAATAAATTACCCAAGAGAGCTTAACAAGGACCGTATATTTTTCTTCAAAGTTCCCCTATGGGTTTAAGTTCATCTTGGTTGTATCCCTTGATTATTATTATTATTATTATTTTTTTCAGAAAACTTGGTGCTTGGCCAAGTGTTCATGGTGGAAATCAATGAATTCGGTACCAGTGTTGTTCTGATATGTACTTAGTGATTTCATTGGAATCTAGGAGGTAAAAAAAGACCATCTCTTTGTTTAATTCCTCCTTAGTTTCATTTTATGGAGAGAATTGGGACTCTATTGGAAAGTCACCACAATTTTATGGGCCATGGGTCAAGTTAATTATTGTAAGGATCCATCTTAAATTATTACCGAAGGGCTTAGTTAACTGAAGCAGCATTTTTTTAAATGTTCCCTTAGTGCAGACCCAGAGGACAATGTTATTGCAAATTGAGCAGATGGTCTGGGTGAGCTGAAAATAGGGATTTCACCTTGCTTTCCTGGGTGGCCGGCAGATCCAGAGCCATTTGGGATATAACCTCAGGTTAGAAGCCAACAGCTCCCAAATGTGAAGTTTATTTCTTCCCCGAGGAGCTGGAAAAAGAAAGGAGTTGAGAAGTTGGTGCAACATTGGACAAAGTAGATATGAACAATTTTGGTCCTAACAAGAAGGGTGTTTGGGACACAAACTAGTGAAAGCAGATTAGACAAGGGTGGGAGAGCGGATGCTTAGTGACGGTTGATGCTGATGCCTCACCCTGGGCTGGATTAAAGAGAAGCCATAGGCCATTTGTATCCCCACTGAGCTCCTGGGACCAAGGGGGAAATCGTGTGCAAGGGATCAGAGGACAGATGTCCCAGCACCCAATTCTGGCCCAATAGTAAGAAGAGTAATTTCCTTCTCTCTTTTATTTTGAATGGCTTATCCTACTTTCTCAACCTTTATTTACCTATATCAAGTCTTAGGTTTACAAATCTCTTGTTGGTAATGCACCATCAGGCAAATGAAAATCTTTCTTTCTCTTAGCTTCAGTTTCATCGGAAAACAATGAGGAAAAGAGCAATACTGGTAGAGCAGCCACACCGTACCAGGTACCTCGCATGTGCTCCCGGGATATGTATTAAGAGAATGCAGTTTTTGAGCTGTAGAGAAGCTTGTGGCTTCCTTTTTACTCTAGGGTCATGGGAAGAGAGATTCCTTGAGCACAGGGATGACAAGGAGCGTACTCCTTCCTGACTGCTTGCCAAAGCAAAGTTCTCAGCATTTAGATTCTTGCCCATTTCGAAAGCCTGCACGATGGCTCCCTGGTATCTCTTCAGACGCCACAGTCTGTGAGTTAGAGCTTCTGCTGACCTCTCTGCAGGGTAGGACAATGGGCTGGCGGCAGCTGCGGGAGCTGTAGTAAACAGCCAGCAGAATCGAAGCTGCAGCTGGGTTAATGATGCTGTGGCATTGGGGTGGCTGTCTTGAGGACTATTAAAAAAAAAGGAAAGAAAGAAAAATAAGAAAAAGATTCCCAGACCTCAAAACAAAGACAGATGTTTTGGCTTAGGAAAAGAACATAAAGGGATGTCTGTTTAGAAATTTGTTTTGCTAACAGCAAATAGATACTTATTTAGATTACAATAAATGGAAAGACATTTTATATCAAAATTAGCTCAAAAAAGAAAATGGAAATTTAGTGTGCTCTATTCCTCCATTTCTTCTTCTTTCCTCATTTTCCTCTTTTCTCTTCAAACACAAAAACTTCCCCTCCTCTTTATGACACAGGGCAGAGGCAGACCTGCCCAGAGAGATGGCACATGTAATCTGCAAATAGGAATATTGGAAATTCTACCCGTGAACTTACGTGCTAAGTGTACTTGAACCTGACTGTGGTAGAAACCTCAGTTAATTTAAATGAGCTTAGTGTGCTACCAATGTAAACAAGAGAATGGTTATCACAGTGTTTGCAGAACACTGTCATGAGCCATAATCTGGAATCTGAAACATAGGTTTTAGTTCTGAGTTGACTCCTTGTTAAGGTATAACTGGGAAAATAACTCAACTTCTTGAGGCTTGCATTTTCTACTTTCCTTGTCTAAAACCCAGTCTATGTCTGGGGCAGGGTGTTGTGTGTGGTTACATAGGCTAGCTGCCCATTCTGGGGACAAGGAGGAGTTGAGAAGGTGGGTAATGAGGGACAGGGAAGGTGTAGGAGACAGTGTGGGAGAGGGTGAAAATTAGAATATAAGAGACTCAAAGCCTATGCTTTCAGCCAGATCTGAACACATTCCACTGAGAGGGCGTGTTTAGTTAGATGGGAGCTAAATAGCAGTAGTCAGAGGTAGGGTCCACTCCAAACAGATTTGCGTGCTAGCCTGGGCCAAGCAGAATCTGTGAAACCCCATCAGGGCTGTCAGGACAGACCTTGCACTCTTGTCTTTGCCAAAGTGTGCTAAAGAGGTCTTCATGAAAATCATGTGAGCTGACAGCCCACACGGGGAGCTTAAAATGTCAGAGAGGAATGGGGAGCGGAGCAGCAATCCTGCCTCATCATCATCTTGTAGGCTGGGGAAGATCAGGGTGCAGACACAGGGGATTGTGTCATGGAATCTAAGTAGCGCCGAATTAGATGAGTGAGATGTTGGCTTTTAGTGTTTCTTCAGGCAATAAGCAAATGGGCTCCTTGCTCTTTACGTTTCTTTTTAGTTCTCTGAGATTGATCAAAGCCCCTACCTAATACACCCAGTTCAGTTTTCACAAAATTCCAGAGGCTTGTTCATATTGGTGTCATTACAGCTGTCAATCACCCCGCGGGGAAAGTCATTTCCAAACATCAGCCTGATGCACAATCCCTGTGCCTCTGCTCCTTGGTCCCACATACCATACTGTTCCCTGTGTTAGACCCATAGTAGTCTTTTTTTTTTTTTTTTTTTGACAGGCAGAGTTAGACAGTGAGAGAGAGAGAGACAGAGAGAGAGGTCTTCCTTCCGTTGGTTCACCCCCCCCAATGGCCTCTACGGCTGGCGCTGCGCCGATCTGAAGCCAGGAGCCAAGTGCTTCCTCCTGGTCTCCCATGTGGGTGCAGGGCCCAAGCACCTGGGCCTTTCTCCACTACCTTCCTGGGCCACAGCAGAGAGCTGGACTGGAAGAGGAGCAACCGGGACAGAATCCGATGCCCCGACCGGGACTAGAACCCGGTGCGCTGGCGCCGCAGGCGGAGGATTAGCCTGTTGAGCCGCGGCGCCGGCCCCCATAGTAGTCTTATAATCAGAGCTTGCACACTTCCCTGAATTTTCTGACACACACGTATTAGGCAGCCATCACCTTCTGAATTAGCATATGAGAAATTCAGAGTTCAACAGAGGCAAATGACCTGGCCAAGGTCACAGAGCTGGCAAACCAGACTATGTTGTTCCTACTAAACCTTAAATCCCCCTAAGTCCATCTTCATTCTTGACTCCGGGAATTGCCCTCATTTCCTTGAACTCCCAAGTTGTTATTCTACAAAACACAGTTCCATCCCTTGTGGGAACACTGGTCACTGGAACAGACGCACGCACAAGAACTCACCTTTGGCAAACACTGTCAAATGAAGATTTGTGAGTCAGAAAAAGAAATCAAGCAAATGTATATTTGTTTACTTCTTGAAATCTATCATAAAAAATATCTAATGAAGCAGAAAATCTCCCAACAAAAATCATTAAGTTAAAAATAAGCTTTAAAAATCGACTGACAATCAACAAGAATAATAGAAAATTTAAAACTTTTATACTAGAGCAGTAATTATATTATTGATTTGAAGGATTAAGGAAAAGAGAAGGAAATTGGAGGTAGAATATGATTAATAATTACTGCCCTTTGGTTGGGAACTTTAAGGCAGAATGGATGGCTAAGTTTTAGGATCGGAGCATTTCACCCTCTCCTTACCCCTACCATGAAGAAGTTTGTTCACCAGACCATATCCCAAAGCATTTCCTTGCAACTTCTAACATAGCCATATGATAACATAAAGTGGAAGTGCTCAGTAAAGTGTGAAGAGCTTTACTTTAAGTTATATCTCAGTCTTGAAGGCCAGAACTTAGGCCTTGATCACATTTATGCAAGGATACTTTAAAAGGTTTGTGGAAAATGGAATTAAAAGATAAGTTTATTTTGTTGCAAAACATTTTGAAATCAGTGCACATTTTTTTCATACTATGCATTTTCCATGAATTTTTTGAAGACCCTTTGTATCTTCAAAGTACCAGAATTCAACTGTTGTTGAATGAATGCATCAAATAACCTATAAATAAAATCTGTCTGATATTACTCCTAAATGAAAGGACTTGGGCATGGGATGGAGTGATAAACATCCACTCATTCACAAGCCTAGCACTGCTCTGGGACACTGTTGCATCCTTTTGTGTGTGTGTGTGTGTTAAGGGATCCTATAGAAAAGGAGTCCTTTTGTTGAGAGGGAACACAGAGGAGATAACATTGACAGTCCTATCTACCATCCAGATTGGAGGATTGTGGGCTCATGGGGGCTTCCCAGGTGATACCATGTGGTTTGTCCCTTACCTGGTTCACTGCCAATCTTCTCAGCTAGCCAGCCTGGGCTGTCTCAGGCTATTCATTTGTGCTCCTAGAAACTCAGACATCACTTCTTATCACTGGTTCCTTTGAGTTTTCCTTCCAAAATCATAGATGTCTCCAGAAAAGGTACACTGCAGTTGTTTTTTAGGTTTCTTTTGAGAGAGTAGACTCCAGTTACTCATTTACTCAACAGGTACAGTGACGGCTTGCCGGGTACCAGATACTCTGCTGTCACTAAAGAACCAGCCCTGAATGACACAAATAAAAGTCCAGCTTCTTGCAAAGCTCAGAGTTAGAGAGCCTGAGTGAAGGGCCCCGGTGGAGTGAGCTCCACTGTGAATTGTCTCCTTGTCGGCATTTCACGTCTGGGCAGGTTTTGAACACAAGAGCGTATCCGAAGAGTTTGAGTAGGTAGTAGAGGTGACATCAAGAACCTTAGCCTCATCAATTTCAAGTTTATTCACTTGTGTTTGTATTGTTTAGGACCCCTCACATTCTGACTAGCCAGTGGACTGGGCTATTAGTGCAGATGTCACATAGAGGAGAAACTGCTGCTCCCTTCTATGTCTGCCTCCCACCTGTTACTGAATTAGCCTTGCACCTTCATCCTGCTTAGCAGAAGTTGTGCAACCTAAAGGAATTGTCTCTGATACCAAAACTATTTTGTTTAATACTTGGGGACAATGTTCTTCTGCCTTGACTGCCAAGTGTGGTTTGGTATGAAACTCCAAGTATGCTTGGGATACTTTCTTCATTTTGTACAGCCATGTAGCAGGGGTAGCGTTGAAGATCTATCTCTCAGTTGTGTACTTGGGGCTGCGGTAGACTCCTTCGAGGCTCAGAGGTGGAGCCAGGGTTTCCTCTGCTTCAGTAATGAGGTGAGCACGCTCAGCTCTGGCTTCCTGCAAAGAGCTCTCAGGGAAAGTCGGATTCTGTTAAGGCTCCTTTCCATCTTAGAGTAGCAGAAATGTGCTTAGTGAGACACAGCCCACCCCTCCAAAGAACTCAGGTGAAAGGAACATAAAAACGGATTGGGTTTCCCTCAGGCTGATGGCTGATAGAGTAGTATACCTGCACTCTGGGGATACCTCCAGCCAAATTGCTTGGTTGTTTTTAGGAGCCCATGAACAGATCTGGGTTATCAGGCCTGGTTTGGAAGGATGGCTGCTTAACCTATTAAGCTCCCAGGGAGCTTGTGTCATTTGACCAAAGATTTAGAAACATCACGAGTTTGTTACATCCACTACCAAAATAAACTAATCAAAAGAACTTTTTGAAGTCACCTAAAATCTGTTCTGGAACAAGGTGGAGTTATTATATTAGTCATTTTTTTGTAACTATAACAAATACCTGAGAAAGCTGTTTTTTTTAAAACTTTTATTTAGTAAATATAAATTTCCAAAGTACAGTTTATGGATTACAATGGCTTCCCCCCACCCATTACTTCCCTCCCACTCGCACCCCTCCCATCTCCCGCTCTCTCTCCCATTCCATTCACATCAAGATTCATTTTCAATTATCTTTATATACAGAAGATCGATTTAGTATATATTAAATAAAGATTTCATCAGTTTGCACCCACACAGAACATAAAGTGTAAAATACTGTTTTAGTACTAGTTATAGCATTAATTCACATTGGACAACACATTAAGGACAGAGATCCCACATGAGACATAAGTACACAGTGACTCCTATTGTTGACTTAACAATTTAACACTCTTGTTTATGGCGTCAGTAATCTCCTTAGGCTCTAGTCATGAGTTGCCAAGGCTATGGAAGCCTTTGATGGCCCCGTTCTTTCCACTGGGATCTCACTCACAGAGATCTTTCATTTAGGTCTTCGATCTTATTTAGACAAGTTCATAGTCAAAGTGGAAGTTCCCTCCTCCCTTCAGAGAAAGGTACCTCCTTCTTTGATGGCCCCGTTCTTTCTACTGGAATCTCACTTGCAGAGATTGAGAAAGCTGTTTATGAAAGAAGGAAGTTTATTTTGGATCACAATTTTGGAGGTTCACAGTCCAAGATTGATTGACCCGATTTGGTTTGGTGTCTGATGAGGATGGCAGACAGAGGAACACAAACAGAGGAAGGATCACTTGGTAGGCCTGGAAGTAGAGAGAGACAGAGAGCACAGTTGCCCATGTGAATTCTGATAAAACTATTGCAATTTGATCTTGGGCTTCTACTATAATAACCTAATCCAATCACTTTCCAGAGGCCCTCATCTTCAAACCATGTCATTGGATTAAGTTCCCAAACTGACAGTACCATTAATATAAGACTTTGGAGTTTAAGTATCAGCATGAGTTGGGTTACCCAAGCATGTCCAAACTAAAGCAAGCATAAATACACAAAATAATCAAAATAAAGAATGAATTGGGGCCGGTGCTGTGGCGCAGTGGGTTAATGCCCTGGCCTGAAGTGCCAGCATCCCATATGAGCACTGGTTCGAGACCTGGCTGCTCCATTTCCGATCCAGCTCTCTGCTATGGACTGGGAAAGCAGTAGAAGATGGCCCAAGTGCTTGGGCCCTGTACCCACGTGGGAGACCCGGAAGAAGCTCCTGGCTCCTGGCTTCATATCAGCCCAGCTCCAGCAGTCGAGAGCATTTGGGGAGTGAACCATCGGATGGAAGATCTCTCTCTCTCTCTCTCTCTCTCTCTCTCTCTCTCTCTCTCTCTGCCTTTCCTCTCTCTGTGTAACTCTGACTTTCAAATAAATAATAAATAAATCTTTAAAAAAAGAATGAATTGTTAGTGGTGGAGGACTATAGAGAGAGTGAGAATTTTTCACAAGGTTTGCCTTTGACATAGTAAGAATTCATCTTGTAGGACTTTGTCCATTTCATCCTGTCCTATTGCCTGAGTAGGTGTACAATGATTTCTTTCTCAATAGCTGCAACTCTGCTTTCCTTTTTCCCTTTTCTCACCCCTCCTTTAAAGTGGGGAGGCAAACAACCAAGACACAAAGGAACAAAGCCAAATACTACAAAACATTAATGGAATAGTCACTCCAAATAAGATTTTTAAAGAGGCACTTTAAATGCAGCAAAGACCTCAGTACAAACATCATTGTTCCTGTAAGCAGAAAATAAAACCTACAAATAAAGTTTTAGTGGAAGGTGTATCATTTCATTTCATTAATATTCATATTCTGAACTCTTACATGCAATTGCAGAGAACTTCATGAGAAAATGTCACTCTTAGGAAACAAACAACAGCTCTAGACCAGCCTAATAAACATTCAAAGCATCATCCACACTGGGCACAGGTGTTTTCCAATTGCTGCTTGTGCTGATGTTTTGTGGGCTAGAGCTCCAAGCATCATCATAACTTATGCCCTGGCTTTGCATCCCACATGCCACTGGAATGAAATGATGCAATTTGTCCTGTGTCTCTGTGTTCAAGGGGACAGGGATGAGGTCTTGCTAGCAATATACTCACCCTGTAGTCCACCATTTTTTTTTTTTTTTTGGTCATTCCTCCAGGTTCCCCAACCATTCAAGAACAGGTGAACTCTGAAGAGCAGTGCTTGGGAGTCTTCTCCTTGGGAGTCACTACACTATTTGGTTTGGTTCCTGACTCCCACAGCCTGAGCCCTGGTGCGTACCTTAAAGTTGGGCTTAGTGACTTTTTCTAAGCAAGTACAAGGTGGTCAGACAATATCCATATGCTATCCAGAGCCAGGAGTGTTTTATGTTTTGATAAACTTGCCTGGCCTTGTGGAGTATCATTAGATTACAGAAAATATAGCTGATGGCTGTATGGTGCTTTGCTGCCTGCAAAGGATGTATATAACTCATCATCTTATTCAGCCTTCACCATGGCATGCCTATTTTGCCCCTGACACATTGAGGAGTAGCTTGCTTTCACTATATGGATTTTTGTTCCCAAACCCAGTGTTGCTCCCTTCATTCCCCAGGTGCTCTAAAGATAAACAGAGAATCATCATGAATTCTCAAGGGAATTACCTCCATCCTTAACTTAAAATTGCCTATGTTCATGTGGGGGTGTTGCCAGCAGATGAGAACATCCGGGTTAATGAAAAGGGGAAGGAACCTACAGGAAAACCCAGGGTTTCTGCAGAAGGCACTTAAATGGGAAGAAATCCTGACGAAACCTTGGAGGTAGTAGGAGAGGCAACCATAAAAATTGCAGCTGAGAAACCCAGAGTTGTGTGATTCAGATAAGTAAAGTTTGTTTTAATCTCTAGATTCTGGTTGATTAATACCCGGACTATTTGTTGCCAGGTCTGCACAGCCAGTCGGCCTGAGATAAAGGACCTGTGCAGATTAACATCAGAAAGAAAATAGTAATATGGTCTCTTGTGGAAGGGCTCCTTTGGTTGGGAAATAGACAAGGAAAGTAGAGCAAAAGGAAGGGTACTAAATGTCTCCACCACCCTCCACCTCTGTGACTGGACACACTGCTGGATTCCCTCCAGTCTGGGTTTCCTCACCTCTCCTCATCGTGCTGGGTGGAGTGAAAGGAGGAAGCAGACTGATGGAGGGAGCACTGTGGACTCAGAGGTCTTTGCAAGAGGATAGCGTAGGCCAGACGTCATCACAGACCAGAGGACACCAGCCTCAAGGAGCTAAGCATCAAGCAGTTCAGACCCCATGGCTCAAAGCACAGGCCTTGCAGACTGTCTTTTCTTGGGGCACACCTGTTGCTGCCAGTTTACCTTGGGCAAGAACCCTAGCCTCTCTTTGGCTCAGTTTCCTCTTCTATAAAATGGGAATAGTAGTGTTCATGTGTGGCTGCAATAAGTAATACTAACATGTTTGCAAGAGTACTTGGCACATAGCCCATGTGCAATAGGATGTACTAGGTACCAGGATTCCCACTTCTGCTGTATTTACTGTGATGACTTTATAATCTGATTTCATTTGTCCAGTCTCTTCTATTTCAGCAGTGCCCAGCTGTAGATAGTTCCTGGGCCTAACCTCAGATCTGTTGAATCAGAATCTGTGTGGTAGGAGCCTGAGAATCCAGATGTAGATGGAGATCCTTGGCAAATCTAGAAACTTGTCTATTGAGCTGGGCGTTGAAACCAATTTAGGATGAAACAGCCATCTCTTAGGCCCATATTTCCCCTTTTCAGGTACCCTGAGCACTGGCCACTTGTCAACTGCCACAGCCTCTGCTCTCTTGTCTGTATGAGGAACTGCTCTTTCCTTTGGTCACATGTGGACTTACCCAACCTGTCTGTGCTCTGCTATCCCCACAGTCCCAGAGGTGCTGAACCCTCCCCCTCCCAGCCATATACAAGGGTGATGCAGTTTTTCTTCTTGGAAGACCTCTTCACCCCTCCCCCAACATCCAGCAGAACTTCTCACTTGCAGAGTTAGCAATGGTTGTCCTCTCCCAAGGCCTGTCTTCTGGCTCACCTATAATCCTCTCGAAGTTGGAAATTGGATTCCAGTCATGAGAGACTGGGAAGCCACATTCCCTGTGTGGTCTGCTGGTGTCTCCTCATGCAGAGGTGGCTGGGTATGGGTGAGGAGAGGATCTTATCCCTTCTATCGTCACATACTCCGTTCACTCTCAGACACTCTGGTGCATACTGAACCTGTAGCAGGAGCAAACCTTCTCCCTGCAACAGCTCGTTTATTCCCTTTTCCTTGTGTTTGGTCCAGTTCCCAACAACTTCTCTGTTGCCCCTGTGTTCTCTCCACATTGCTGCCTACACACAGGATGTGGGTCCCTGTCCCACTGCTTTAGCTCAGGGTTTGGAACAGCCCAATATAACCACTATCATTGGTCTGGCTGTCGCAACCAGGACTGCGGGGCTCAGCCACTTGAGGCAGTGTCACCCTTGCTGCTGGTGGGAGAGGATTCTGGTTTGGACTATGATGCTCTGTGGTGACAAGGTCAGAGAAGAGGCATCGGGCCACAGCTCAGCCCCAAATGGCAGCTCTCCCCTGGAGTCACTGGAACTGGCCAAGTGGTAGACATTCCTGGTGTTTCTGTTGCCGCCTTTGTCATCCCCCAAGGCTTGCCACAGCCTCTTTAGGTCTGTCGTTTGACCTGCTTGTTTGCAGATCCTGGATCCCATTCTCCCAGCTCTTCCCTTGCCCTGCCACAATGGAGGTGAGGTTAGGGAGGATAGCAGTGTTCTAAGGGGGGATGCATCGTGACTTTTGGGATGTGTGATGCTTGGCACAGGTCTGGAGCCATGACTGGCCTGTTCCTCTGTTCTCCCATGTTGTCTTTTCTACAAGAGCAGGGAGAGCACAGTGAGAAGGCACAAGTGATGGTGCCATACCCCTTGGCCATTACTTAACTCAATTTAGCACAGATCTTACTCCTTTTCCAGTCATCCTCTACTGCTTTACCAAGCATCTTCTACTGCTCTCCCAGGCCATAGCAGGGGGCTGGATCAGAAGAGAAGCAGCCAGGACACAACCATATGGGATGGCAGCACCTTAAGCAGAGGGTTATCCCACTATGCCACAGCACTGACCCTTTAATTCCTTCTTTCACTAAGTTAATATTCATGGGGAACACACTCTGTCCGGGACCTGGGGTAGAGAGAACTAGGCTGGGTGGAGTAGATGAGGCAAGCATGTGGTTTACCCAGTGCCTGGAGTTGTGCAGGCCTACAAGAATGGCTCCTAAAAAGAACCAAGCAACTGTTACATAAGGAAACGAAGGGCTGTGTGCATGCTGCAAACAAATATGAAAGGCTCAGAAAAAATGTGCTTCCCAGTAGTGCTCAGGCTAGGTCTCGAAGGACAGGTGGGTAGCAGTAACCAGGCAGGTGCAGTGGGCAGGTTCGGGAGAAACGTCAACCTGAGCAGTGTTGTGAGGTAGGAAGGTTCTGGCCAAGTGAATAAAGTTTCATTCGGCTAAAGCTTCAGGTTTCTGAAGGGGAACAATGACTGAAAAGCTTGGCAGAGGCAAGACTGTGGAACAAACAAGATGCAAGATCAGAGGTTTTGATTAGATTTGCTCAGCTACGGGACCACGGAAAGCCAGTCTTTAGCAGATAGATGAGTGAATGTGACAACACGTTGTGTTTTAGAAAGCTGAATCTTGCCTTCCACATCAGGAAGACCATCAAGGAAACAGCTGGGGAGGTAAACTGTGGAGGCAGCGTAAACAGAACTGAGAGGATGAGATAGCAGGAGTGGTCCTGAAGGAGATTGTGTTAGATTTGGCAACTGGGCATAGCCTTTTGGGGGACAGGCAACGGGGCGTGAACATCAAAGATAGCTGAGGTCTCAGAAGCCATTTAATGCTTCTAGACCCCAATTCCTGTTGACTAGAAGTCCCTTGGTTTTCTATTCATAAACATTCATTAGTGCTTACTGTTCATCTTCTGTAAGAATAAGCATAACAGCAACAGCAAAGGTGAGCAAAGCATACTCCTTGTTTTAAATGCAAAAAAAAAAAAAAAAAGATTTAGAGGAGAGCCCAGGCTGGCCCACACTAAGTCCCTGTGGAAAGAAGATCAAAGATGTTTATGTAACATCCTCCCTGAAGTACAATGGGGAAGGGGAACGCGGGTTCACTTACTCCCTGCGCACATCCTGGGTAGTTCAGTGGTTGTGTCTGGTTTTGTTTGATTTGGAAGAAATTTCTTTTGACCCTAACCTGGGGGTATATATCAAGGAGTCACAAAACAAGTGACATGCTTTCCCTTCTCTGCCCCAGGCCCTCAAGATCTCCTAGCTTTTGAGGAAAATCAGTAGCACATACTCTCTCTCACATACACCCAGGGCTGAGGGAGGAACGGGACACAGCAAGTGATATGGGATTGCAAGGAGGGTCTTGTGCTTCTGTTGGAGAAAGGAACTGAAGGATGCCTTTGGGTGAGGACATTTAAGTTAGACTTTTGACAGGGTAGGATTTCAAAAGGTAGACATAGGGGAAGTGAGGGTAAAGCATTCCTAGAGACAGAAACAGGGAGAGCAAAGCAGTAGAGACAGAGAATGTGGGGCATGTTTGGGGATGTTACATTGTCTTGTTCAGAAGGAGTGTAGACTGGGCATACCTTGTTTATAGTTAGCATTTTGTTTTGTTAATGAGGTCAGGAATAACATAGACATTTAATTAAGAAATGTAGATATTGTGGTTTGGTTGTTTTCAGTTTTACAATGTTCTGGATTGCTTTGTGGGCCTATAAGTCATCCTGGCTTGTGAGCTCATTCTCAAGAGGCCTTTAGGTGATTTCTTTGTTCCAGTATGGAAGTATGTTTGTTGGCTTGACTTTGGATTATAATGTATCCTTTAACTACAGAATTCAGTGTGCAAGGGGTGGCCATCACAGTGTGTTTCCTATGCAGTCTGTTTAGGGACACTCAGATGTGTTGGTGCCAGGACATATGTGGAAATATATATGACCATCACCTTGTTTTATAAATGTATTAGTGGGCATTCAAGGCCAGGATTAGGCCAGAGTTAGTCTTTTATAGTCTTTTACCTCAGCGTTCAGGATCCTTCTTCTCTTTCATAGATGTTGATTCATCAAAAAGCTACGAGAAAAGTGATGGCAGCCGTGTCTTTTTCATTCACAGAAAGACCACTGAAGAGTGAAACAGAAGTTAACCAACTTAATTATTAGCAGTAAATTGCTGATAATTCTTGTGTTCTCTTGGTAGCATTATGTGCTCGTATGATTGAAGTAAACACAGGAATAGGTTGTTTTCTGTGGGCAGAGCATGGTAGGTTGATGGTGAATCGAATTGAGGAGTTGTTTGTAAAAGCAGAAAGGATTCTAATAAATCCATGTTTCCAAGCACGAGGTGGTGAACTTGGTGCCTGATTGCACTGGCTTCCTAGAGTTGATGTAACAAATTACTACAAATAGGGCAGTTGAAAAACAACAGAAATGTATTTTCTCATGGTTTTGGAGACAAAAGTCCAATACTCAGGTGTTTCTAGGACTGCATTTCCTCTGAAGTCTAGAGGAGACTGCTTGCATCCAGCTTCTGGTGAGTCTAGGATTTCCTTGGCTTGAGGCTGAATCGTTCTAATCCCTGCCTCCATGTCTATGTAGCCATCTTCCCTGTGCCTGAACTATCCGTCTGCCTGTTTCTAGTATTGATGCCTGTCATGGGATTGAGGGCTCACTCTAAATCCAGAAGGATCTCCAAATCCTTAGCCTTAATTGTCTGTAAAAACTCTTTTTGCAAATAAGGTTGCATTTATAGGTTCCAGGTACTGAGACACAGGTGCATCTGTGGGGGGAAAAGGGGGACTTTTAACTCACAGCACTGAAGTGGCACAAGAACAGGCCACCTGGGCGTTCAACAGACCTGTTAAAAGAGTGGTCACCATGCAGGCATAGTACAGGGTGACTGGATTCAGTGCAAGGAGACCAGTCGTGAGTCTAAGTAAGCTGTACTGGGAACAAAAGGAAGTATCTTAATTCACCAGAGATGCTGAATTAGTTTTACCAAGCACAGTGTGTTCTGAAACCCTTACAACAGCTTTCCTGATTGGACTTTGAGGTTCAGAATTAAAACTCCTCAAAGAAAGTCATTCATGAGACACATTTTTTTCAGTCATGGTAGACTTTGTTGTTTCTTGTTTGTTTTTTGTTTCACTTGAAAGTAGAAAACTTGGGGCTGACCTGGTTGGATATTTGAAACTCTGAGAGTTCTGAAATACTGAAGTTTTATGGAGTAAAAAAAAAAAGTACATTTTCAAGAAAGTTTCCCAAAAATAAATGGGAAACAGCCCAGTAAGTAATACACGTCTAAGAATTTTTCAATAATACAGTATTTAAAGGCATCCCATGAGGGCCCAAATTCCTTTTCTTTTTCTTTTTCACATGGGGATATTAAGATGCAGTGTAGCCAGGGCCATAAATGTAAAGTCAGCTCCCTTGACATTGGCTGCAGCATCCTTTTCTTCTGTCGCTGCCTGCGAAGCAGCCACCCACGTGTTCCTGCTCCTCCCCCTAACCAGTGCTTGCCGGTGGTAGGAAAATTGCCGGGGGAGCACTGACTCACCGGAAACATTCTCCTTTCTAGAGCAAACAGCAAGAATGAAATCATGTCAGCACCATTTACCAATTTTATTTTTAATTGGCTAATGTGCCTTTGATCACTGAAGGGGAAATAAGTGAATGAGGGCTGGCTCAGGCTTCAGGACCTGCATTATTACCTTGTATGTTCATTTAGATCATTTTCCACCATCCACCTGAGATACAGTTATTTATTAGCATAATATGGTTACGGATCTATCTGCAGGGCTTAAAGATGGAAATTGAAACTCTGTGATGATTTAGCTGAAAGTTACTGGAGCATCCATAAAGCTGTCAGAATTACAAGAGAAACCACATTAAGAAAGCGCCAGCACTAGTTGCTATTAAATGGATATTCAAACATCGTCAGCACTGTTAGCCACAGAGGGCTGGTCTAATTTATAAGCTCCTGTATAAGAGGATAATGGTAGCTGCAGGTTCAAAGGGAAGTGGATCACAAGACTAAGAATGGCATTAGGAAGAGTGATCACATGTTTTGAAACATAAATCATGAACTAGGACAAAGGGGTTTTCCCTAATTTGTTTGTGTCTTTAAAAAATATTCTCACTTAATTAATCAATTTATAGAAAACAATAAAACTGAACTGAAAAAGCAAAATCTCAACTTTCATGCGCTGAACAAATACTTAATGAGAACCATATTTATGCCTGGCATGATTTTGGTCATAGATAGATTGCAGGCTCAACTGACAAAATATCTGCCCATAGGTAGAATTTTATCATTCTGTTAACAAATGTTTATCAAGTGGCTACTGAATACCAGGTATGTGTTATGGTTGATATTTTATCAACACACAATCATATATGCTGGTCATTGTACATAGTTGGGAAATGAAGTGTTACTAAAACTCTGGCCCTGAGTGCTCCTGGGAGTATCCAGGTATCTCTGATGGGCCTGCTGATCATTGTGCCCCTGGCCTATTTCTCTGGCAGCCGGGCCAGAGCTCTGTAGACTTGAGCCCCCATGTGCAGAGTAGCTGTTCTAAGCTGCAGTTTTGCTTGACTCCAATGGCTGCCTCCATGTCTACAGCCTCAACACTAGTAGGGCTGAACTCTGTGGTGTGATCCTGGAGTCCCTGGAGCTGATATTGACATGACTGCTGTGAATGCGCCCCTTCTACAGCACACTGAGCGCAGATCACTGGGGCCCCAGGCGGCACAGGGGTTAGCTGGTCAGTGGTTTCAATTCTTTTTGTCAAGCCGAGGCTTCCTGGCCTCTCCGACCAACCATGCCTTCTATGTGCCACAGCTGTGTCTGGTGTCCTCCACCCCACACAGGTCAGTTCATGTAAGGGGAGTGGAGCATCTTTCTCCCCTGGTTGTGGGCCCCTAAGACCTAGACTTGCTGGGGTAAAATATCCTGTTATACATCTACGCATCTGGGAAAACAAAATTGCCTGAGAGAATCTGGGGAAGTAGCCTTAGGAATGTAGCCAATAGGCCATTATAGAATGATACAAGAGACAAAGGTAAGATTTCTGTAGGGGCCTGCTCTGTGGCGCAGTGGTTAACGCCCTGGCCTGAAGCACTAGCATCCCATATGGGTGCTGGTTCTTGTCCCGGCTGCTCCTCTTCCAATCCAACTCTCTGCTATGGCCTGGGATAGCAGTGGAAGATGGCCCAAGTCCTTGGGCCCCTGCACCCACATGGGAGACCAGGAGGAGGTTTCTGGCTCCTGGATTCGGATCAGCGCAGCTCCGGCCATTGTGGCCATCTGGGGAGTGAACCAGCAGATGGAAGACCTCTCTCTCTCTGTCTCTACCTCTCCTCTCTCTGACTTTTAAATAAATAAATCTATAAAAAAAGATTTCTGTGAAAATATGGAAGTGAAGATGTGTTCAAGAGTAGTTCTGGTACATTGAGGAAGGAATTCAAAAGGAGGTACAATTTTCAGTTTCCTTAAGGTCACTAGTACAGTTGTATAACCAGCATAAGAGAATTTTGTTATTTTTTGCTATCACATAAACAAGAAGCCAATGGAATAAGAAAAAGATATATGCTATTATATTATCCAGCTTAACCATTCTATATTGCACTTATTTTATTACTCATAGGAACAATCTTTCAGTTTTCTTTTAATACTAGTTTTTACATACAGGTATAAATTTTTCTTTATTACCAGTTGTCCTATATGTATTATTAAAACATTATTTGTTCAAGATATCCTACATGAGATGGAGTTTAAAAAGCAAAGAATCATTAATTTTTAAGTAGTCTGAAAGCTGTGGTCTGGAGCAGCTTGGCAAGCCTGAGTCTGGACAGGTTTCAAATGGCAGGTCTCCCAGAGAGGGCTGAGAAAAGGGTACGCTCACTCTAAGACAGTCCTTTTCACTGGCCTTCCAGGGGAGGGGGCAGATCTCAGTGCCAGTGGGACGGGGGTGTACTGGGGCAGTCAGCCAGCCATGGCTGACCTCAGCGGTCTCTTTAAATGAGGCTTCATCTACATCTGACCCACGATTGCTGAGCAGAAAAAACAGATCTGGGATTTCTGGTTCCCATTTTGCTCTTTCCCTCTTGGCAATCTCTGATGCTCTGATGGGACAAGGTCAAGGACACAGGTCAGCCTCCTTCCCCCCACCCCCCACCCCGACCGTGGGTATGGTATAGGTGGTAAGTTAGAATGTGCAGATCCAAATCCTAGCTCTGCCATTCAGCGGCTTTGTGACTCAGGGAAATTTACTTAGCTTCTATGCTTCAGTGATTTTTAAATGAGGAAAATAATAGCAGCTATCTCATAGGGCTATTGTGAAGATTAAACAAATCAATCCATGAAAGACACTTAGAATGCCTGACACATCGGTGGATACTTATATTTGCAATGACGACAACGACGACGACGACGACGACGACGATGATGACAGCTATTACTTTTACCTCTTGAAGACACCAGAGTCAACTTCAAACACTATTTTAAGGATCTTGACATTTTCCCTGGCACTATATCTTCCCCTGGGGGGAATCATTGTGTCACTTTCTGATTCTTTTTTTCCTTAAGGTTCTCTTCTGAGTTCTGGCTTTTCCCCATTGTCTCTTCTCTTTTTGTCCTACGCCTGTCTGTTTTAGTCCTGACTGTAAGGATCTAGCATCTGTGCCCAGGCTCTAACTTGTTATCAGTGTGAGGAGCAGCCCTGTGCGGGTGATGAAATGCTCCATAGCAAACCCACCAGTGATCCAGTTCCCATCTGAGAGCATCCGTCATAGGCAGCAGGAATGGTGGCCACTAAATATTTGTTGGATTGAAGTGAATTTTCTTCTCGCTATGATGGGGATGAAGATTCTACTCTCAAAAATTTATTGCTACCTTGAATTAATGTGGTGCTTGAAAACTCGACAAGTGTCCATTTATTTACGGTTAACTACCTTGTACCGTAATCTGACTCTTTTGCTGGGGAAAATGGTTTGGACTTCTGGCTCCCGATTTATGCAAGGTGTGTATTGTTATTCTTCAGCAGATTGATTCTTTCCCACAATTCCCTGGGAGTTCTGCTCTAAGTCTATCCTTACTAGCCTCCTTATCTCTTCCCAACTAATTTCTTATTGACTCAGCATCCTCCTCTTTCTTGCTTAGTTTCCAGAGATGCTTACAAAGGTCTGCAATAGAGGGTGACGGTTTTAGTTATCTATTTCTGTGTAACAGTGACCCCAAACTAATAGCTTGAAATAACAACATTTATCTCACAGTTTCAATGGGCCAGGGTACCAAAAGTGAGTTACTTGGGTTACAATGGCTAAGATCTCTCACAGGGCTACAATTTAAGATGCCAGCCAGAGATGCAATCATCTGAGATGTGATTTTTTTTAAAAAACTTTACTTATGTTATGCATGTTTCATGTATCTCATATATACTTAGGAACATAGTGATACTTCCCACTCTTCCCTCCCTCCCGCCCAAGTTCCCACCCATCTTCCTCCTGCCTCTCCTATTTGAGACATGACTGGGTTGCAGGAGCTACTTTTAAGATAATGAACATGGCTACTGGCTTGAAGCTTCAGTTCTTCCCATGTTGGCAAGCTGCTCAGGATGGAAGCTACAGTTTTCATAACCTGATGTACAGGTGGCAATTTGTCACTCTGTATAGTACTAGTCATGCAGATCAACACTGCTACAGTATGGGAGAGGACTACACAGCAGTATGGGCAACAGAATGGGCATTCTTAGGGGCGCGTCTTGGATGCCCACTATGCTCTAGTCTCTGATCTCCGATGCTGCACATCATTTTCATAAGCCAAATATGTTCATTCCAGCTCAAAGCCTCCCCACGTTTCATGTCATCAAACATAAATTGGAAATCCAAAATCTTGTTATCTAAGTTAGGTATAGAAGAAAATGAGGTTCACTGGGTGTTGTTCCTTAAATATTACTCCTCAACTACAGTTCTGCATCAGTGAAAGCAGCGGTTTCTACCTGCTCCCCACACTCAACGTGAGGTGACGGGACAGCATAAGGGAATTGCTAGGGGCATTTCTGCTCCAAAAGAGCAGGAGAGATATAAAGAAGTCAGTGGTATTTCAGAAGTAGTTCTGAAATCTTGGTGGGGAAATGTCATATATTCCTTGATTGTGTATTGAGGCTTTAGAATAATTCTCCCTGGTTCATTCTCTCTGAATCATTCATTCATTCTTTTTTTAAAAAATAATTTGCTATTGCTGTGTAGAGTAGTTTCAGATTTACAGAAACTTGGGTTCAGGTTCTCCAAGCCTCCGTTTCCCCATCTTGTTTTCTCCACTTGGAATGTCTTTTTTTTTTTTTTTTTAATATCTTTCACTCACATTGGTTTTCCAAACTGAAGAGTTTCTGCTCAGTTTTCCAGACACCTCATTCAGGAAGCGTTTTCAGGGCAATCTACATTTAATGTGCAATTAGGTTTCTCCATAACATATTTCCACGGCATTGAGCCATACAAGCACACTGTATTGGAATTATTTATTTTCTTGTCTGTTGTTTTGCAGTGCTTTAAGCCTGGGGTCCAAATCAGTGTCTGCAAGAGAAAAGATATTTTTTAAAATTTCCTGAATAAATTGACTACATAGAAATTAATTTTATTTTTAAGTGAATACAATAAATGTATAGATTCAGGTGACTTCCATCGCAATCAAGATACAGAGCAGTTTCACCCCCCCCACCAAATCCCACTTGCTAGCCCTTCTTCCATCTCTAAACCCTAGCAATCACCAATCTAGTCTCCAACCCAACAGCTTAACCTTTCCCTGAATATCAATGAAATGGAACAGTGTACTATGTAAACTAGAATGATTTCTTCTGCTCAGCATGATGGCTTTGAGATTCATCTACATTACAGTGTGTTTCAATAGCTCATGTGTTTTTATTGCTGAGTAGTATCCTGTGGTATAGATGTATGATAGTTTATTTATCCATTCACCCATTAAAAGGTATTTGGGCTGATTGGAGTTGGTATAAAGATTATTACAAACAAGTTTTTGTGTTCAGATGTGTTTTCACTTCTCAAGGCTAAATATACTAGAATAATAATAATAAAAATGTTAAACTTTATAAGAAATAATGACTATTTTTGCATTCCTACTGGTAACATCTTGGAGTTCCAATTGCTTTGAATCTTTTCCAGCACTTGACATTGTCAGTATTTTTGGAACCATTTTAATAGATGTGTAATAGTGTTTCATATGATATATCCATCTTACAGTTCTGTTTTCTGCAACAGCCCTTCTTAACACAAAGGGAAAATATTCAGCCTCTTTGTTCATGATGCTACTTGCAGCTTTTAAATAGATGCTCATTATCAGACTAAATAAGGTCCATTCTACTCCCAGTTTGCTGATTTTTTTAAAAAAATTTTTGTTTTTTATTTTTATTTCTTTGACAGGCAGAGTGGACAGAGAGAGAGACAGAGAGAAAGGTCTTCCTTTTGCCGTTGGTTCTCCCTCCAATGGCCGCCGCGGTTGGTGCACCGCGCTGATCCGAAGCCAGGAGCCAGGGGCTTCTCCTGGTCTCCCATGGGGTGCCATCCACTTGGGCCATCCTCCACTGCACTCCCTGGCCACAGCAGAGAGCTGGCTTGGAAGAGGGACAACAGGGACAGAACCCGGCACCCTGACCAGGACTAGAACCTGGTGTGCCGGCGCCGCAAGGCAGAGGATTAGCCTGTTGAGCCACGGCGCTGGCCTGCTGATTTTTATTATGTTGAATTTTGTCATAAGTTTTTGTGTATCTATTGATGTGATCATGTGGTTGTACTTCTTTTTCTGGTAGTATAGTGGGTTATATTGACTGACTAGAATATTGAACCAGACCCACATTCTTAGGGTAAGTCCTTCTTGGTCATGTTATATTATTATTTTTACTATTATTTTGATATATTGCTAGATTCCGTTTGCTGAAACTTTTTAAAAGCTTTGTTTTATGTATTTAAAAGGGAGGAGCGGAGAGATAGCTTGTGTGCTGTTCACTCCTCAAATACCCACAACCATGGCTGGGCCAGGCCAATGCCAGGAGCCATGAACTCAATCCAGGTTTCCCACAGGAATGATAGGAACTCCATTATTTGAGCCATCACCACTGCACCCTTCCTCCCCACCCCCTGGTTCTGCATTAACAGGAAGCTTGAATCAAGAGCTAGAGCTGGATATCGAACCTAAGTACTCCAACATGGGATGTGAGTGTCTTAACCATCAACTTAGCTGCTCAGCTGAGTAACTGCTCTTGATGTGAGATCCTTGGTCATTTTAAATATAAACATTTCCTGCTATAAATGTCTCTCTGAGCATTGCATTAGACACATCCACACATTTTGGTATGTTGTATTTTTATTTTTATTCAGTTCAAAATATCTTCTAATTTTCTCTGGGACTTCCTCTTTGACCATGGGTTAATTAGAACTATGGTTTTTAATATCCGCATATTTGGATTCCTTCTGATTTTCTTTCTGTTACTGATTCCTATTATGACTTCTTTAGCATCAGAGGACATGCTGTTTATAGTTTTGATTCTTTTAAATTTGTAGAGGTTTGTTTTATGATCTAAGATAAGTTCTGTCTATGTAAATGTTTCATGTACACTTAAAAACAATGTATTCTGCTATTACTGGGTGGGGTGTTTCTTACATGTCAATTATATCAAGTTGGTTAATAATGTTTTCAGTTATATATTCACATTGATTTGTTTGTCACTTCTTTAAATAACTGATAGAAGAGTAGAGATTTGCAAGTATAATTATGGATTTTCCCACTTTTCCTCTCTTTTTATGTCATACATTTTGCAACTTTATTATTAGGTGAATATCTATTTAAGATAGGGTTGACAGATTTAGCAAGAAACAAAAACAAAAGAAACTAAGGTGGCTAGTTAAATTTGAACTTCAAGTAAACCATATTTTTTAGTATAATTTGTCTCATGTGAGCTTGTATTTTATTTGGCAGTCCTCATTTAAGGTATGTCTTCTTGGTGAATTGACCATTATATCAATATCCGATGTCTTCATAGCAGATATTTTCATGGAAGTCTATTTAAAAAATATTAATAACCATTCCAGTTTTATCTCCTCATACCTCAGCTTTCTATTTTGTTAAATATTTTTTTGTTTTAATCTAATTAAAATGGAGGGGTGGGGGAGAGAGAGAGAGAGAATTCTTTTTTTTGACAGGCAGAGTGGACAGTGAGACTGAGCGACAGAGAGAAAGGTCTTCCTTTTGCCACTGGTTCACCCTCCAATGGCCACCGCGGCCGGCGCGCTGCACTGATCTGAAGCCAGGAGCCAGGTGCTTCTCCTAGTCTCCATGCGGGTGCAGGGCCCAAGCACTTGGGCCATCCTCCACTGTTTTTTCAGGCCATAGCAGAAAGCCATATCAAAAGTGAGCAGCCAGGTCTGGAACCTGCACCCATATGGGATGCTGGCCCTGCAGGTTGGCGGCTTTACCTGCTGTTCCAGAGCAACAACCCCTGTCTTATTTTCTTTTTTAATTTTTAATTTTTTATTTATTTATTTATTTTTTGACAGGCAGAGTGGACAGTGAGAGAGAGAGACAGAGAGAAAGGTCTTCCTTTGCTGTTGGTTCACTCTCCAATGGCCGCCGCGGCTGGTGCACCGCGCTGATCCAAAGCTAGGAGCCAGGTGCTTCTCCTGGTCTCCCATGCAGGTGCAGGACCCAAGCACTTGGGCCATCCTCCACTGCACTCCCTGGCCACAGCAGAGAGCTGGCCTGGAAGAGGGGCAACCGGGACAGAATCCGGCACCCTGACCAGGACTAGAACCCGGTGTGCCGGCACCGCAAGGCAGAGGATTAGCCTAGTGAGCCGAGGCGCCGGCCCCCTGTCTTATTTTCTTAACAATATTTTTGCAGAGCAAAAAATGTTTAATTTTGGTGAAGCCTAATCTATTTATTTATAAAATGGATCATGACTTTGTATGATAGTCATGAATTTTTGCCTAAACATTTTCTTATGTTTTCTTTTAGATGTTTCATAGATTTGCACTTATATCTGTGATCATTTCGAGTTATTTTTTGTATGATCATATCGAGCTATTTTTGTATAAGGAATGGGGGATAGGTCAAAGTGCTGTAGTTTTGCACTTTGTCCAAAACTATCCCAGTTGTTGAAAGACCAATGTTTCAATATTAAATTACCTTTAAACCTTTCCCCCAAATCAGTTGGCCACATTTGTGGCTTCTCTATTCTGTTCAGTTTATCTATGTGTCTGTCACTCCATTATTTCCACATTGTCCTGATCACTACAGAATTTTTATTAGAAATATAATTTGGTAGTGTGAATTATCCAAATTTACTCTTTTTTTCCTTAAAATTGCTTTGAATATTCTAGTTCTTTTGCCTTCCTATATAAATTTTAGATCAACTTGCCTTTAATAAATATCTTTATGTGAAGTTATTAATAAATGCATTAAATTTATAGAACAATTTAAATCTTGGAATCTATACACCTCTAAATTTTTCTCTAGTTTCTTTAATCAGAATTTTGTAGTTTTCAGTTCATATAGTCTGTACATGTTTTATTATATTTATATAAGGTATTATATATTTTTAGAATAAATTATTGCAAATGTATTTTTTAAAGTTCCATTTGTATTGCCCATTACCTGTATCTAGATACAAATCTTTATGTGTGACTTCATATGTTGAGACCTTGATATTTCATTTATTATTTATTTATTTATTCTAGGAATTTATTTATTCTAGGAATTCTTTTAAACCATCATCGGCCTTTCCGTGTGGTAATCATGTCATCTATGCATAGAGACCATTTGTTTCCACATGGTGTTGGATAGGAGTAGTAATAATGAACATTCTTGCCTTGTTCCTAATCTTCAGGGAAGTGATATTAATTTTGTGTGTCAACTTTACTGGGTCATGGGATTTCCAGATAACTAATGAAATATTATTTCAGAATGTATCTGTGAGGGTGTTTCTGGAAGAAATTAGCATTTGCATTGGTGGGCTGAGTGTAACAGGTGGCTCCCAGCAGTGTGACTCTGTGTGTTCCAGTCTATCAAAGGCCTGCAGAGAACAAAGCGGTGGAGGAAGGTTGGATTTGCTCTCATTTTGCCTGACTGCTTGGACTGGGACATCTACCTCTTGCTTTGTGTGTTCTTGATTCTCAGACTGGAACTGGAGTCCACACCATTGACCCTTTGACTCTCAGGCTTATAAACTACACCATTGCCTTTCTTAGGTCAAGAGAGAATTCTTATATCTGCTAGTTCATGCCCTAAATGCCCATCAGGGCTAGGAACCTGGGAGCCCATATGGGTTTTCACATGGACATCAGGGTTCCAAATGCTTTGAGCCATCATCTGCTGTTTCCCAGTACGCATTAACAGGAAACTAGATTGGAAGCAGAGGTGCCAGGACACATACTCGTACTTTGGAATAAGGATGCAGGTGTCCCAAGCCTACCCCATACCCCTAAGCTTTCTTTGATTAGTGTCTACATGGCCTAAGAACACCAATTAAAAGATTGACATTATTGAACGTAAAATTATCAGCAACAATAATAACTATGCTCTATCATTTTAAGTATAATGATATTGATTATATTTTGTGCTAATCACCACACCAAGTATTATCCTATTTAAGTAGCCCAAACCACTATGGTTATCACTAATTTCTCAGCTAAAAAGGAAGTAGTTGGAGTTTGAAAATTGTATATTTATTATTAAAGGCCATAGGGGCCATAGGGTAACTAAATGATGGAATCATGTTTTACAGCTTAGTCTGATTCAAGTCTTAACCACTAAGTTATTATGATCCCTTAATCTCAAAATCTGGAGTTGGCAAACTTTGCTAAAAAGCTAGAGAGGAAATGTTTTAGGCCTTACAGGTAGCTGTATGATTTCCCTCACAATGGTCCCACTCTGACTGCAACACAAAGGCAGTTACAGATTATAGATAAATTAATGAGTATAGTTGTATCCAGCAAAGCTAAAATAATTGGTGATGGATTGGATTGGCATCTGAGCTCCATTTGCCAATTCCTGCTCTAAATGATAGCTCGCTTCCTTAGTCCTGTCTCCATGGGCTGTATTCCTCTGGTTCTTCTTTTCTGAGTTCATCAGGTCATCCTAGCTAGTGATGAAGCTTAATTCAAATGTCAGCTAGTCACACATTTCTGGAATCAGCCCTGTCCTCCTACATAAGATATGTTTCTCTGATAAGAACTTTTTAGCATATTTTTCTTGGCTTAGCAGGGTTTCAGATAAAGGCAGGACTCAGAGCCAGAGCAATAGGAAGATTGTGTTTGCAAAGATCTGTCCGGTAGATCAGAGAGGGCGAAATGTAGGACTCACACAATTTTCCTTCACCAAGCAGGCTGGCTGCCATATCTTGATCCTTGAAGATTATCTAACCCAATCCTAATATGATTCTATCACAGTCTATCACAGTCTTTCACAGATCTGAAAAAATTATTCAATTTTGTAAATTTATTTTTCATTTTATTTATTTTATTTTTTATTTGACAGATAAAGTTAGTGAGAGAGAGAGACAGAGAGAAAGGTCTTCCTTCCATTGGTTCACCCCCCAAATGGCTGCCACGGCGCTGCACTGATCAGAAGCCAGGAGCCAGGTGCTTCTTCCTGGTCTCCCATGCAGGTGCAGAGCCCAACCACTTGGGCCATCCTCCACTGCCTTCCCGAGCCACAGCAGAGAGCTGGACTGGAAGTGGAGCAACCAGGACTAGAACCTGGCGCCCATATGGGATGCCGGCGCTGCAGGCGGAGGATAAACCAAATGAGCCACGGCGCTGGCCCCAGTTATTCAATTTTTTTCTTGTATGCTTCCAGGGTCATGGGATTTTATTTCTTTGAGAGAGTCCTTTATCCATTTTCCTGAGTAGATAGACCACCATACATTGCAGAAGTGTTGTGGATGTAGTGAACTAAAATATATCTGAGTAGTTTGTTTCCATTGTCCCAGTTCTGTCATTTGAAGCCAAGCAAAATGTAATTTCTTCTACAAGACAAAGTGAGGTTATAAATTCATTTTCCAGCATAGAGAGGAAAAAGTTCTAGATCTCACTAATAATAACAATGGCCAACGCAAAATACTTGGGGACAAAGTTAAAAAGAAACTCTAGAGTCTCTACAGGAACCTTCAAGCTATTTTTGGGGTCAGAAAATGGAAACAAATGGAGAAATATGCAATGAGAACATAAGATTATAAATAATGTGGATTCTTGCCAAATAATCATTAGATGTAGTGTAATACTCACCCAGACCCCAACAGTTTTCCTTTTTAGAGAATGTTCAGGTTGCACTTCCCAGGAAGTTGTCTGAGCCTGGAGTTAGCTTGCAGGACTTTGATTTGGGACTGTTGAGAACCCTGGGGAGGAGTGGGTGGCAGAAGCAGGGCTAGGCAGAGGGAGAAGGTGGTCTGCAAAGCACTCTCGAAGGAGACCTCTCCTGTCCCCAGGGGGGTGCACAGACCCTGGCCTGGACCTTGAGACTCACATCAAGTTAGGATTAGGGGCTGGGCTTTATGATGCTCCCCTCACCCTAATCAGTTGTCAGATGCAGGCTACTTCTGGAAAGAGACTCGATCAAGAGGCGATTGTCTTCAGTTGATGGCTCATAGCTGAGGGCCATCTTCTGGCAGCACTGCCAAACATAGGGGGAATACAACTTCATTCCTAAAGGAGGACTTGTGTGTCTCATAGCATCTGTCACACACAGGAAATTGGAAAAATTTCCATCTGCAGAGTCCATCTGAAATAATAAATGGGACACAGTAATTCATTTAATTTTAAAAAGGAAGAGTAAGAAGTCTTGTCTCATTAGATATTATATATATGAAGTCACCTATAATCATTAAATTATTGGCACAAGGCCAGACAGACTGATCAATAGAACAGAAATGCAAGACCAGAACTAGAACCTGGCATGTGTAAGAGCCTGATTCGTAATACATGTCATCTCCCCACCTAGTAAGGAATCAGTGCCTATCCAGGAAATGGTCCTGTGACAAAAAACAAGTTGGATGCCCTAACTCATATCATACACCAACATTAATTGCAGATGGATTGAAATGTTAAATGTAAAAAGGGACACTTAATAGTAGTATGAAAACTGTCATAAGGAAAGTAGAGAACTTTCTAAGCAATACCTCAAAGGCAGAATCTATAAAAAAAAAATTCCAAATGAGGTAATATTTCAGAATAGCAACAGACCTGCTACAATTCATGAAACTAGTGTTGACTGCAAATTGACAATGTACCAGATACAGGACTTGATATGATTTGATATCTAATCCTATAGTTAAAGAGCTAGTGTGATCCCTATTTTATTGATGGAGAAACACAGTACTAGAAAGGTCAAATCATTTCAACATAAGATTTGAACCTAGCCTATTAAAATCTGTTAGGCTAGAAAAAGATGTTAAACAAAGACAGTGATATCTAGGAAAAATATCTGTATTTAAAAATAACCTTATTATCAATGGCAAAAGTTCACTATTCCCACTTTTAAAACATCTGTTACAAACCACTATTGAATCTATGACTACTTCCACAGAAAATTCAAGTATCTAAGGTAAGGGCAGGTGCTTTGGTGTAGTGGGGTAAAGCCGCCGCCTGCACTGCGGGCATCTCATATTGGCACTGATTTGAGTTCTGGCTGCTCCACTTCCAATCCTGCCCCCTGCAATTTCACCTGGGAAAACAGTGGCAGATGACCCAAGTGCTTGGGGTTCCTGATGAAACTCCTGACTCCTGACTCCTGGCTTCAGATGAGCTCAGCTCCAGCTGTTGTAGTCATTTGAGGAGTACACCAGTGGATGAAGGGTATCTCTCTCTCTCTCTCTCTCTCTCTCTCTCTCTCTCTCTCTCTCTTTCTCTCTCTCTATAACTCTGCTTTTCAAATAAATAAATCTTTCTTTAAAAAAGAATATAAGGTAAAGAAGAACAATGTCCAACAAAACACATAAGGAGAGCTTCAACTACACAATCTCACTGTGGTGTCAGAGTGGGGGGTGGATTCAGATAGTGAGAAACATTTTTCCTCCGGCTCTGAAGGAAAGAGTTAGAAAGGATGCTGCTGCAGTGGGATGGCAAGAATGGGGAAAAGTAATCTCTCTCACATTGCCAGTGATAGTGCAGAGCTGTACAAATTTTCCAAAGAGCTATTTGGCAACATTTATCGAAAGCTCTGACCTACTGATGCTACTGATAAGAATCTATTTTAGGATGTGAGGGCGATCTGGCTACGACATCTGTCACCCCATTGATCGCCAGGGTTGATTCGGCTGATCTGGCTGGCTAGGCGGGTGTCCCCTTCCTCCCTCACCGCTCCATGTGCGTCCCTCCCGAAGCTGTATGCTCAAAGAGGACGACCTTCCCCGCTAGAGGAGGACCCATCTTCGGTCAAGGGTATAGGAGTAGCTGTGCTCCCCTGCTAGAACCTCCACACAAGCTCTCAAGGAATCGATTTTAAGAAAACGTACATGTTTGCATGTGTGTGTGTGTATGCGTTTTCTCTGGTGCCATAACAAAATTGTGTTAAAAGAGAATGTATTTCAACCATGATGTTATCATTATTGCTGAGCATGCAAATCTAAACTAAGCTATGACGTCACCCAGATTTTTTTTATGGAGTGAAGAAAGGTACACATATGGATAGTGTCAGGTTTTTATAAATATAACTATAGGTAGAATAATCTGGTATAGCCCAAAATGTTAGCAACAGTTATCTTTAGGTTGTGGAATTATGAAAAACTTCTCTTTTTTTTATAAAACCATATATATATATATTTAACATATATGTAATCAAACATAACCATATGAATATATAACATATATATAAACCATATATATATATAAAACCATATAAATTTATATAAAACCATAAACATGTAAACCATAAAATGCAAATTTTGGAGACTTTGATGTCAAAGTTTTGAGTGGTTTCTCAATTCTCAAGGTTTTTTGGAAATAGGCAGATGAAGCCGCATTCCTAGCTTGGTCTCTTAAAGTTTCTGTAAAATGTGTTTCAACTGGGTTCATTTCTTGGGTTTCAATCTGGCTCATTTTCCTTGTGTGTCTCCTCAGTACATGTTTGCTCTCTGTACCTAAAAACTTGCTGTGTCATTTGGTAAGTAAAGCAGTCAGAGAACAAAGCCACCAATACAATCTGAGTAGGTGTGGATCAGAATGAATTAGGCTGCAGGAAATGGTTTGGGAGTGTTTTTCAAGATCTTTACTTTTTTTCAGTCTTTTGTATTCAGGGAAGATTGAGAGCCCAAGCGGGAGAGGAAGCCTTTCAGATTTTCAAGTTTTTAAAATGCAGGTCTTGAAGGCCTTCGTCTGAGTTTCCTCGGCATGACATGAACAGAATTTGGTGCAAAAAGCAAGCAAATTGCCTTGGCTCTGATATTATCCCTGTGGTCCCTTCCACCTCCCTAGTTGTCCAGCTCTCCCCACCCTTCTCCTTTGTCAGCTATCTCCCTGACTTCTCTCTCTTCCAGGCTCCCTAAACTTCCAGCCCATACTTTTGAATTTAAACATCTTCCCAAAGAAAGTAGAATCAACTAGGAAGTAAGAAGAGAAAATGAGTATTCTTTTTCTAGTTTCTAGGATTTAATTAGGTAAATGACTCAAAAGGCTGAGTCAGTTTGCTTGTTTGCATGTTGTTTTGTTTTGTTTATTTCTGGATGTTTGCATTGCCTAAAACTCTATCTTTTTTTTAATCTTTTATTTAATGAATATAAATTTCCAAAGTACAGCTTATGGATTACAATGGCTTCCCCCCCATAACTTCCCTCCCACCCGTAACCCTCCCCTTTCCCTCTCGCTCTCCCCTTCCATTCACATCAAGATTCATTTTCAATTCTCTTTATATACAGAAAATCAGTTTAGTATATATTAAGTAAAGATTTCAACAGTTTGCACCCACATAGCAACATAAAGTGAAAAATACTGTTGGAGTACTAGTTATAGCATTAAATCACAGTGTACAGAAAATTAATGACAGAGATCCTACATGATATTTTTTTTAAAAAATTGATTAATTTTCTATGTAATTTCCAATTTAACACCAAGTTTTTTTTTCATTTTCAATTATCTTTATATACAGAAGATCGATTCAGTATATACTACGTAAAGATTTCATCAGTTTGCACCCACACAGAAACACAAGGTGTAAAAATACTGTTTCAGTACTAGCTATATCATTACTTCACATTGGACAACTCATTAAGGACAGATCCCACATGGGACGTAAGTACACAGTGACTCTTGATGTTGATTTAACAATTTAACACTCTTGTTTATGGTGTCAGTAATCTCCCTAGGCTCTAGTCATGAGTTGCTGAGGCTATGGAAGCCTTTAGGGTTCGCCGACTTTGATCTTATTCCAACAGGGTCATAGTCAAAGTGGAAGTTCTCTCCTCCCTTCAGAGAAAGGTACCTCCTACCTTGATGGCCCCGTTCTTTCCACTGGGATCACACTCGCTGAGGTCTTTCATTTAGGTCTTCTTATTTTTTTTTTTTTCCAGAGTGTCTTGGCTTTCCATGCCTAAAATACTCTCATAGGCTCTTCGGCCAGATCCAAATGCCTTAAGGGCTGATTCTGAGGCCAGAGTGCTATTTAGGACATCTGCCATTCTATGAGTCTGCTGTGTCTCCCACTTCCCATGTTGGATCCTTCTCTCCCTTTTTGATTTTATCAGTTAGTATTAGCAGACATTAGTCTTGTTTATGTGATCCCTTTGACTCTTAGACCTATCAGTGTGATCAATTGTGAACTGAAATTGATCACATGGACTAGTGAAATGGCATTGGTACATGCCACCTTGATGGGATTGTATTGGAATCCCCTGGCACGTTTCTAACTCCATCATTTGGGGCAGGTCCGATTGAGCATGTCCCCAATTGTACATCTCCTCCCTCTCTTTTTCTCATTCTTATATTTAACCGGGATCACTTTTCAGTTAAGATTTAAACACCTAAGAATAATTGTGTGTTAATTACAGAGTTCAACCACTAGTACTAGAAAAAAAATACTAAAATGGATAAAGTATTACATTGTACATCAACAGTCAGCACAAGAGCTGATCAAGTCACTGTTTCTCATAGTGTCCATTTCACTTCCACAGGTTTCCCCTTTGGTGCTCAGTTAGTTGTCACCGATCAGGGAAAACAAATGATATTTGTCTCTTTGTAAAACTCTATCTTTTAAGACTCTGATCAACTCCCTTCCTGGCCCCATAGCCGTCTACTTCATATATCTACAATATTCCTAATTGGGTAGCAGTGGCAACCAAGGGAGGGGAGAATGAGGCTCATATGATAATATTGTCATGGTCAGCATGTTGAGAGCAAAATGGGTGGTGGATAATCTGAAACAGAGCATGCTACAAATGCTCTTGTTCATTTTTGCTTTGTTTTGTTCTTTTAAAGATTTATTTATTTATTTGAAAGAGTTACACAGAGAGAGAAGGAGAGGCAGAGAGAGAGAGAGAGGTCTTCCATCTGCTGGTTCTCTCCTCAATTGGCCGCAATGGCTGGAGCTGTGCTGATCCGAAGCCAGGAGCAAGGAGTTTCTTCCAGGTCTCCCACGTGGGTGCAGGGGCCCAAGTACTTGGGCCATCCTCTACTGTTTTCCCAGGCCATAGCAAAGAGCTGGATTGGTGGTGGAGCAGCCAGGATTCGAACCGGCACTCCTATGGGATGCCAGCATTGTAGGCGGTGCCTTTACCTGATACGCCACAGTGCTGGCCCCTTTTTTGTTCTTTTAAAAATGTTTATTTATCTGAAAGCCCCAGTGCCAATGAGAGAGAGAGACAGAAAGACACACAGAGATAACAGTTCTACCCACTGGTTCACTCCCAAAATGCCTGCAACAGCTAGGACAGCTAGACTAAAGGCAGGAGCCAGGAGCTCCATCCGGGTCTCTCATGTGAGTGACAAGAACTCAAGTACTTGTGCTGTCATTGGCTACCTCTCAGGTATCCCCTTATTGTTTTCCAACTTATTTACTCACTTGTTAGTTCTTTTACTTATGGGTCCCTTCCTCAAACATGAGTTTGTTCTTTTATGTGCCAGATACTGTACAAGACCAAGAGGATAAATGGATGAACTTATTCCAGCTGTCAGTAAATTCATAGCTTACAGCCAAGATTCCTAAATACAGAAGCTCATCTGAATCACACTTGGAAACTTACACAAATACAAACTTTTGGGCCCCACCTCAGACCTGCTAAGACAAATTGCCAAGAGGAGGCATCAAAAATTGTATTTTAATCAAATTTCCTAGATAATTCCACAATCTTCTTTGGTCTTGGGACCAATGTTAGGAAATCACCATTAAGGGATTCATGATGTATGAATGAAAAAATATTAACACCCTGTTGCCATGTGCTGCTAAACCAACCAGCCCTTCCTTTCTTCTCCTCTCTCAGCCCCCCATTCTTCCTTCTGTGAGCACACAAATTAAGGATAAGTTTCAGTTCTATACTGCTGTGTAATCAGCTTCTTCAAGACTTGGTGTTTTACAACAACAGTGGTTTGTTATTTTGCACATTTCCATGCATTGACTGGGCTCAGTGGGTTGGTTCTTTTCCACCTAGTGTAGCTGAGGTCACTCCAAATGGCTGCTTTCAGCTGTGAAGTCAGCTGTGGGTAGAACAGCTAGGACAGTCTTCCATCATATATGAGTCCCTCTCCACATGCTCTCTCAGAATCCAGTCTCACTTGAGCTTCCTTATGACTTGCAGCTGAAGTTTGGTTCAGGTGATCCAGACAATCACTCCTTTTTAAAAAAAAACTTTTATTTAATAAATATAAATTTCAAAAGTACAACTTTTGGATTATATCTGTTCCCCCTGCCCCCATAACCACCCTCCTGCCCGCAAGCCATCCCATCTCCTACTCTCTCATCCCATTCTTCATTAAGATTCATTTTTAATTATCTTTATATACAGAAGATCAATTTAGTATACACTAAGTAAAGATCTCAGCAGATTGCACCCACACAGACACAAAGTATAAAGTACTGTTTGAAGACTAGTTTTACTATTAATTCTCATAGTACAGCACATTAAGAACAGAGATCCTACATGGGGAGTAAGTGCACAGTGACGTCCCTTGTTGATTTAACAACTGACACTCTTATTTATGATGTAGGTAATCATCCGAGGCTCTTGTCATGAGCTGCCAAGTCTATGGACACCTCTTGAGTTCACAAACTCCGATCTTATTTAGACAAGCCTATAATCAAAGTGGAAGTTCTCTCCTCCCTTCAGAGAAAGGTACCTCTTTCTTTGATGGCCCCTTCTTTCCACTGGGATCTCACAGAGATCTTTCATTTAGGTTTGTGGTTTGTTTTTTTTTTGTTTTTTTTTTTTTTTTTTTTGCCACAGTGCCTTGGCTTTTCATGCCTGCGAAACTCTCATGGGCTTTTTAGCCAGATCTGAATGCCTTAAGGGCTGATTCTAAGGCCAGAGTGCTGTTTAGGGCATTTGCCATTCTATGAGTCTGCTGTGTATCTTGCTTCCCATGTTGGATCGTTCTCTCCTTTTTAATTCTATCAATTATTATTAGCAGACCCTTGTTTATGTGATTCCTTTGACACATAATCCTATCTTTATGATCAATTGTGAACTTAAACTGATCACTTTAACTAGTAAGATGGAATTGGTACATACCAGCCTAATGGGACTTTGAATCTCATGGCATGTTTCTAGCTCTACCATTAAGGGTAACAGACAGTCATTCCTGAGGATATACATGTCCTATTGGTCAGAGCAAGGACCAGATTAACCCAGATTGAAGAGGACAAAAAATAAACCAACTTCTTGTTGAGAGGAGCCGTGAAATGTTGTTATGAAGCTTAATCTATGATCAACTTTTTGAAAACCTAATGAAGTTTGTGCTGATTGAGAAGGTCTCCATAATCATTGACCTCACAGTTGACTTTAAGCTAAGGGTCTCAGAGGTGGTTCTAGAAATCAGTCAGCTTAGATCAAGACCTTGGCTAGTTGTAAAAGTGGCCATAAATTAATAATAAAATGCAATTGGGACAGGCTGTAAATAGAAGCTGGGTCATTCCATCATGACTACATAAAAAAAGAGCTAAAGATAAATAATGGGCAAACAAGAGGTGGGAACGTGATCTAGTCTTGTGCCAAAGAGGCAAAATTGATACATGAACACATTTAGAAATCATAAAGCACAGTAAAACCATGTCTAGATATTGTATCCAGTTATGGTCTTTGTGATTAACAGTCAAGGTTGGTCAAGTTAGAAATAGAAATGATTTCTTTATTTCTCCACCATGTGGTTGGACTGGATTTTGTTAGGGAATCTGGGTTAGTCTGTGCACTTGGAAACAAGGAGTTTGGATGAGTGGAGAAAGAGGTAGTATTCCATACACCTGTGGACTCTATAGAGCCATGACTTGCAGTTTAAATCAGGCCTGTTCAAAACCTTCCCTTGGTTAATCAGGTTTCCCAGAGAAAAGCCAAAGTCCTTGAAGGGCCTATGAGACCTAATCTAATCTGGTTTCCCTCTCTGACTTCAGCTTCTTTAGGGATGCAGGCACACATCTCTGGGCTTTTGCACCCATCCTTCCCTCTGCCCAGGATGCTTCTCCTGCAGATCTCTGTGTAGTTGCTTCCTCCTCTCCATTGAGTCTCTGCCTGTCTTCATGTCATCACTCTACATAAAACAGCAAGCCCCTTCCTGCGTACTACCTGCTCCTATAACCCTGCTTTGTTTTTCTCCACGCACTTACTGGCATCTGGCATTCTCTTTATTTTCTTGTGTATGTGTCTATTGTCTTTCTTCCCTTCATCTAGCATGTAGCTTTCGGAAAGCAGTGGTACCATTTTGTTTTATGTTGTATCTCCAGTATACCCAGCAGTGCCTGCAACCTATGGGTACTGGGATAAATGTCTCTTGAACTAACTAATGAGTCTCCTTGTGACACTTCAGGAGTGGAATATACAACTTGTATCATAGCAGTCTTTCCACTAATGTTCACTGAATTGACTTGCTGGCTGGTATGTTGCAAAGAAATGGGTCAGAACTGCAGTGGAAGTCCCTGCTCTGCTTCTAACTTCTTTGTGACTTTAGGCAAATATTGAACTTTTCCATGTCTCATTAGGTGTTTCCTGTGTAAAACTTGATATTTAAACGATTTATAGATAAGAAAGTGATTTGGAAAGAAAATTACCAATGGCCTCTGAAATATTCTTTGAGGGTCCTCCCTGCTGCTTAAGGTGAGAGTCCTGTAGTCCACTCCCCCAGTTCATTTGCTTTTGTCCTGCTAGTAGGGACAAAGATCATCAACACAGCCCGATATTAATTCATAGGAAATAGGGGTAATACTGAAATTCTCAGAGGTGAAGTAGAGATGGCAACCTCTCAGATACTGGAAGAAGTGAGTTTCATCACCGTCCAAATGGATTACAACACATGCCAGGAATTCTTAGGCATGGATTTATTAGGGATTTGTATATCTCTTTTGGTAAAATTGTGGTTGTTTCCTAAAATGCTAATGAGCATAGCAGGAGCATGGACTTATGTCAAATCACCTAGATTTGAAATCCATTTCACCACATGGTAGCTGTGGAACCACAGGCAAATTTCTTAATCTAACTTCTAGCTTTATCTCCTATAAAATGGATATTTTAGAAACTACTTTACTGAGTTCTTATGAAGACTGGATGAAATATTCCATACAAAGTGGCTGGTTTATATATACAATTACTATTATTATGATTTCTAGCAGTAGTGGTAATAGTAATGATAGTTTCAAATCAACCATTTAGTAAAAAATCCTGTCTCATTTTCCATGTGATAAATTGGCATACTAATCTACATTACAAAGCTGTCATCCCAGTCAATCTTGCTTTGGAAGCCAAATGATGATGTAGGTCAAAGAACATTGTAAATGGATAAATGTTATATGGATGTTAGTTAGTACTGAATTTTGTGATCCAGCTCTTATCATTCACCCTGGAGAAACAGCTCTTTCTCATTTGCTGAAAATATGATAGTCCCTTAGTGTCTTTGGCTTCCATGGTCTTTATTCCCTCCAGTTGATGATCCTCAGATCCTGATGTTGCCCTCAGATCATGCTGTATACCTGAGGGGAGCATGACCTCAATTCCAAATGCAGGATAAACAGATATGGTTCTTTTGCTTGGATTCCATGTGGAACTCTAGATGTAACAATGGAGGGACATGCTTTAAGAGCTACTGCAGCAGACCCACCCGAGGGCTGTCCAAGTAGGTTATTAAGACTCTCTCCCCAAGGTCTTTGAAATGAGAGTCTTGCATGAAGATGGAGTCTGAATTATAAGACCTCTCAAATTCATCTCATTAGGATTTCATGTCATTTCCTTAGTTTGTCTTGCCTGTCTTTGGGAAAGTGAAGTCCTTTCAGTAATTAAACTTCTGAAGGCACTGGGAATTCATTATCTTGAGTGTTAATTCTAAAGATAGATTAGAAGATTCTGCAATTTCAGAGCAATTTTGGTAAATAGTCATTTGATAATTACCCTGATGGGATTAGAAAGAGGTCTTCGGGGCCAGCGCAGTGATGCAGCAGGTTAAAGCCCTAGCCTGTGGCACCAGATCCCATATGGGAGCCAGTTCAGGTGCTGTTGGGTTTCTTCAAAAAACAAGTGAATGGGGTGGATGTTTGGTGCAATGGTTAAGAACCCCTTGGGATGCACACATCTCATATTGGAGTCCCTAGGTTTGAGTCCCTGCCCGCTTCTGATCCAAATTCCTCCTAATTCATACCCTGGGAAGAAGCAAATGATAATTCAAGCCATTGGGTTCCTGTTACCCATGTGGTAGACCTGAAATGAATTTCTGGATTCAGTCTGGCCCAACCCTAGCTGTTGTGGGCATTTGAAGAGTGAACCACTGAATGGCAACTCTCTTTTTCTCTTAGATTTTCAAATTAAAAAAAAAACTTTTTAAAAATAAAATTTAGGGGGCCAGTGTTGCATCTGCCTGCAATGTTGGCATCCCCTGTGGGTACCTGCTGGTATCCTGTCTGCTCAACTTCTGATCTAGCTCCCTGCTAATGCACCTAGGAAAGCAGTGGAAGATGGCCTAGGTAGTTGGGCCTCTGTCACCCATGTGGGAGATTGGATGAAGCCCTTGGCTTTGGCATGGCCCAGTCTCAGCTGTTGTACCCATTAGGGGAGTGAACCAGTGAGTAGAAGATCTCTCTGTCTCTCCCTTTCTGTAATACTTTCAAATGAATAAGTAATTCTTTTTTTAAAAATGAAAAGGACAAATAATGAATACATTTTCAGAGAAATTAGTCAATTGATCATGGCTAATTTTGGGATTACTACTAAAAATTTCAGCACACATGAAATTTTCTTTATATTGTCTGGAAACAAAATAACTAGCAAACACTTTCAAGTACTTTTGTGGTAATTATGAACTATTTTTTAATAAAATTAAGTACATTTCTGCAGTTTGCAAAAGTCGTTTCCAGTGAGAAATCCACAGAAGACAGAAAAATAGTATTTTTCTAGACCATTCAGTCAATGGGACTGAAGTTTCCAGTCCTGTAGTAACGCAAATGGGACTGACAATCTTCCTATGTTTTGTGGTTCAGAAAAGATGCAAGCATCCAGCAGAACTTGGCCTGACTAGCACAGATTCATTTTTCTGGGCCTCTTGAAAGAGGATGGTAGACTGAAGTCATAAGATTTGCATCCTGATTCCACTCTTATTTAGCCCCATGGACTCCAGCTTCTTTGTGTATTCTGTTGGGGGTGGTGAGGAGAAGGCATAGGGTAATATTCTATAACTCACTCCTGGGTATTTGAGAACTCACCATGCAGGGTGGAAATAGCCAGTACTTCATGGTTCTCATGCAGTTTCTGAGACCAGAATTTCTCATGTTGTTTAATATATGAGAAATGCCAGTGAGCTGTTCATTGCCTCATAGGTTCGTGGCTAGAAGTTACAGTAGTTTAGGGCACTGGCTTTGACAAAGTAAGGTTTTTTCCCTGAAATTTCCACTTATTAGTGTTACTACCTTATGTAGGCCAGTCTTTTGAAGTCCTTTTGTAAAATTAAAATAAAAATAGTGCTCACAGCAGAGTGCTACTGAGAAGTATACAGACGATATAAGCAGCACTTGATAGATTGGGCTACTTTAAAAAAATTGTGGAAGATGGAATTAAAAGGTAAGTTTATTTTGGTACCCAAATGATGAAATTCATATAGTTTTTTTTATAATATATAGTTTCCATGACCTCTCATATGCCATGGTTTCAAAAATTTTTTTTGCATTTCACGTGAACTTTCTGAGTTGCCTTTGTATAGTAAGGACTAAAAAATATCAATAACAGTTGCTATTGTAGTGTTAAAGGATAGAAATGCTGATGTTTACGAAAAGTCATTGAAAGAGACAAGGATGTTGGTTTCCTAGAATCCCAAGGGGATCAGACGATTTCATTTTACATGAGTTAGGCAGAATCCCTGTCACAAAGTGCATGCTACTAAAGTGTGAATTTTAAAAATAATCAGATGTAAATACATTTCCCACACTCTCCAGTACAGATGAAGCTTCAGCTGCATGAAGCCAGCAGAGACAAAGGTGTTTTCTGCTGCTGGATGCTTTCTGGGCAGTGACATTCAGTTGTACAATCCAGGACCAATCCGGTGCCCTCCCTCCTGGATGTGCTGTCATTTCTGAAGACAACAGGTGCTCTGCCTCAGTGCTGGGTACCAAATCATTTCTCCTTTCCCTCATTCCTCCTGCTCCCCTTTATTGTGTGTTCTTTTTTTTTTTTCTTTTTCGTTTGTATTCAAGCTCCTCTCCCTCTGCTGTGATCTTCCCCCTCACATCTGCTCTTATCCCGTGCTTTGCTGCTGAGCCACATGAGTCATGAGGGCCGCTCTGACAGAGGTGCAACTGTTCTTTGGCAATCAAAGAGCTTCTCATGCCCTGCTCGAAGTCATACGGCAATGCTGCAAATGCCAGCTCAAATGCCAGCAAAAAGCCGGACCCCCTTTCATCTTTCCCTTTTGAAGAAATTCTTTGTAGGGGTCTCCTTGTGAATACTATCTTGAGACAGTGCATTTTTACCCATTTGTCTTGCTCTTCTTTCTCATTTTCCACTTACGGAGGGAATGAAAAGTTGGGGTCTATGAAAAAGTTCTTGTTCAGCAGAGGAAGTCTCCCAGGAATGCCTGTCACAAACTGGGTGTAGAAATGCGATTTCTAGTGGGTTTGTCACACTCACAGGATCATTCAAAGGCCTCCTCTACCCAGATTTCTTATTATCCTGGAGATAAGACATGGAGTTACCACAAAGATCATGGATTTGTCTTTAAAATCAACTGTTTTTCTCATTTGAAAGTTGTGAATCTGAGTTTCATGACGTCAGATTTTTGTGTTTCAAATATTGTAATTTGGTTTGCCGTGAATGTGCCAAACCCAGAACTTGTTTGGAGAGCATGTTGTGTTCTGGGAATAGAGAGGAGCTTTCCTCCTCACATAAGTAAACACCTCAAAACAAGACCAAGATTCCTTCTCTGTCCTAACATTTAACCCATTATCTTTGGTTACTTGATGTTAACATCCAGCCTGTAAGGCCTCACATAAATGGAACAATGTGGGAGAAATTCGCTGGCTTACTTCTAGAACAGACAGAGCCAATGCCTTCCTAAGATGGCTTCTCTGTGAGGCATTCTAAGGATACTTAGGAAGAGGCTGAAGGGTGGGTGTTGGGTCTTTATACTTACTCTAGTTCTAGTAAATTTTTTTCCTTGTCCAGGTACAGTTGTGTTATTGAGAGATTATGCAACTTTCATCAGAAGAACAATAGATCATTTCTTCTCTCCAGGTCTAGGCTGAGAATTTTTACCTACCGTATGCAAGTACATAACCTGCATTATCTCTAACCTTTATGAAAACTCCATGAGATATTATTACCCTAGCTCTTCATGTAAAGAAACCCAGGTAATTTAACCAAGTGTGGCAGAGGGCACTTTCATGATGTGGTCACAGAAATATTCCCAGCTGCCTAGCTCATCAAGAGTCTTGCCATTTTCCTATCCAGAGGTAAAATCCATTTCCTTAGCCTTTGAAACTTGGTGGGTCTTTAGGATTGTCTCAAGAAATAGGCCAGTGAGGCAAAGATGCTGTATGACTTCTCAGATTATAGCAATAAAATACAATATGCTCCTCTGGCTCTTTCTCTCTCTTTAGGAATAAGCAACTACTGAAACCCAGCCACTTGTAAAGTTCGTGCCACTTGTAGAGAACACATGTACTTGTTCTGTGCAATAGCCTTGGCAAAATTCCCAGGAACACCTAATACCAAATACCAAAATCTCCAGTGATGCCAGCCCCCAATCTCAACCCTAGTGAAGCGAAAATAAGCTGACTCTGTCAAGTCTTGCCCAAATTGTAGATCCATGAGCAAAATAAATCTTTATACTAAAATGCTAAGTTTTAGGGCGGTGTGTTATGTAACCATATGATCAAAACACTAATTGTGTATAACTGGTCAGTGGATGTTCCAGGATTTGAACTTACATCTGTATGATGTACACTACTCTTGGCTGGTTCCATCATCCTATATCTTGTTCTCCCAAGCCTTACTCCATTCTCCTTCTGCCTGGGACTCAGGGACATTTGACCTCCTATTGCTGTATGCTACGACTTCAATGTATTCACCAAACTTGATGTGTTGGATGTAATCCTCAGTGCAATCATGCTTGGAGGTAGGGCTTTTAAAGTACAACTAAGGGGCTGGCACTGTGGTGAAGCGTTTAAGCCTCCACCTGTGACGCTGGCATCCCATTTGGGCGCTGATTTGAGTCCTGGCTTCTCCACTTCCAATCCACCTCCCTGCTGCACCTCCCATGCATCTGGTAAAGCAGTGGAATTTGTCTCCAGGCCTTGGGGCCCTGCCCCCATGGGAGAGACCTGGAAGAAGCTCCTGGCTCCTGGCTGTGGCCTGGCCCAGCTCTGGCTGTTGTAGCCATTTGGGGAATCAACCAGTGGATGAAGGATCTCTTTCTCTCTGTCTCTCCCTCTCTGTTTGTAACTCCACCTTTCAAATAAATAAATAAATCTTAAGAAAAAACATACACAACAAAGTCAGAAGGGCTCTGTTCTCACAAAGAGTTCAGTGCTGTTTTCTTAGATACAGGCTGATCATTCCAAGAATGGAAATTTTACAAAATCAAGTTTGGCCCTCTCTTGCTCTCTCTCAACATGTGATGTGATGCCTTCTGCCATGGGTTGATGTAGCAACAAGGCCCTTGTCAGATGCAGCCTTTCAGTCTTGGACTTCAGCCTTCATAATTGTAAGCCAAATATATTTCTGTTCATTATAAATAAATTACCTATGCTCAGCTATTTTATTAAAGTTGCACAAAATAGACCAAGACTGTAGTTGTGCTCATTGCTGCTCAGCCCCTAATTAACATCTATAGTCACTCATATATAGTAACTTCAACATCAGTGTACACAATCCCAACAGAGATCTGCCCAATGCACTCATGGAAAGATTTCCACCTTAGGTGGTGGCTCTTGTCAGTGTTTCCTAAGGGTAATAGTAAGTCTTTTCAGCAACCAGTGTAATGTACTGGCAAGCATACAGGTTCTGAAAAATGCATGTCTGGGTTCAAATCCCACTTCCTACATTTACTAGCTGTTTACTAGTTCCCTGTTTTTCCCATTTACAAAATGAAAAAACAACATTGCCTTACTCAGAGAATTGCTGTGATGAATTAAGAAATTAGGTTCTTAGATCAGGGTTTGACATATTAGCTATCAGTAACTTATTTTGGGATTGGGCATAAATTTTATTTTTAGTCTTTTGGTTGTCCATAATCATATTCATCACACATCTTTTTCTACTCAGGTCATTGGACAGGAAAAGTATTGATTTATCATGCTGGTTGTTTTTCTCTGTGGTTTTGTGTAACCTCCTTTTGTTTTATGTGGCATGTGGAGCTAATTCTGCTGGGCATGCATCCACCAGTGGGAAGGACCCTCTTCCAGAATAGCCAGAGATGCTGGCATCTCATCTTCAAGTTCATCCTGACCCTTGTCTTAGCCATATCAGCTGATCTGCTAATTGAGAACTTTTGGTTTCACTGTTAATTGTTTGTAGTGTGCATGAATAGATTGTGAACTGAAATTCATTTTCTACGACACTTGAGAAAATTGGCTATCTCTCTACAAGGACCCAGGAGAGCCAGTGGACATGGTGTTAAGAGGCCAGGGAAATCTTTCTACCTTAATACAGACAAGGGAGAAACACGAACAAGTAGATGCTATGGGGTGGGACTTGCAGAACACAAATTACCACCCAGGACAGCACTGAGAGGACCTGTAGTCCAGCTTCCTTGTCTGCAGGGGAGGGCCTAAGGAGAAAGTAGTTGCTCTGAGACAGTTCTACTTGTTTGGACTTCAGGAACCCAAGGCAGGATCATTTGTGCCCTTTTCCACCTATATCATCGACTTTGGAGTGCATGAGTTAATTGAGATTGTTCTGATAAAACGACATGCATCTTCCATCTTTGTAATTAACTTTCTCTTCAATTTCTTTTGCTTGAAGAAAAACTGAGGCAGACAGGTAGCCATGTATATTTAGAAGTGCCAGTTGCCGAAACTAGCCAAGTGTCACAAGTTGTAGCAAACATATAATTATGCAGCCTGTCTCATGGCCGAGGAGCCCTATTGATGTAATGGTTAAATTAGTTTATGATACCATTTTTGGCTTCAGTTCAGGTGAATCTCAGGACCCCAGGAGGCACACAAATCTTCCACCATCTCTCTGATTCCACACCTATTCTTGCTGTGTCGGAACAAATGTAATATCAACGTGAAATATAAATTGAAGAGCTTTGCTGGCCCTTTGCATGCCACCCAGCTTTTTATATCAAATACTTGATTTCTATCACTTGTCTGCCCTTCTCTCGAAGACTTTACTGTTTTAATGTGCTGTTTAGATGCTTAATGCCTCCTCTGTGGAAACCCATTCCCTCAGAGCTGGAGTTAATGAAGTTCCAAGAATTAACACTACATTTCATAGAATAATTTCAGCTGCTCACGGAGATAGATGGCAGAAAACGAAAAAGGAGGCACCTCGGGTGGGTGTGGAGACCAGGACCACCAAGGAGCCTTGACTGGAATTCTATCAGGTGATGCTTTGGGGCACAGGGTGGAGGGAGTGACTCCTTTGACAGGAAAACAAATTGAGAGGGAAAGAACATCAGAAGACAAATGCCAGCTTTTGAAATGGGGCTAGGATAGAGAGGTGCAGCATTTGGTCAAAGTGAGGCTCTACACTACAATGGTTTTCTGCTGTTCTAGAGAGACTTCTATTTGACATGGGATGGGGTCTTGATTAAAGTGTCTCCTGAGGAATGAAACTTTCCTTTGTAGGTTTCAGGTGTCAGTAGTAACCTCAACTCTGATGATGACTCCATTCGGATGGTAAAAATGATGCATAGATAGAAGGTGATTATGCTACCTTCCTCCTCTTGCCATTATATATTTAATGACAGCTCTTTGCAGGCAAAAAGTTGGAAGTAGTAGATCACTGCATATGCATACACAGAGATATGTGTCAATATATTATATATATTATACACACACACACACACACACGAGAGAGAGAGAGAGAGATCACTGGAGGAAGTTTTAGATGAAGGTATCTTTATCATTTTCTTAAAAGTAAAAATTTCAGGAGCCTGCATCCATATGGGTGCAGGTTCGAGTACCAACTGCTCCACTTCCAATCCAGCTCTCTGAGGAAAAGCAGTGGAGGATGGCCCAAGTCCTTGGTCTCCTGCACCCGCATGGGAGACCTGGAGGAGGCTCCTGGCTCCTGGCTTTGGATGGGCCCAGCTCCGGCTGTTGTGGCCATCTGGGGAGTGAACCAGCAGATAGAAGACCTCTCTCTACTTCTGCCTCTCTGTAACTCTGCCTTTCAAATAAATAAATATATTTAAAAAAAAAAACACTAAAAATTGCACTGTCTAAAAGGTATAAAGTACATGTGAGGGCTCTTTGAAGCATTTTACCTCTCCGCCTGGATGTTCTGTGCACTTCTAAGCAGCAAGAGTTAAGGAAACTTCAGGAGAAAGGCGAACCTACCTAATTCTTTTAGGTTCTAACCAGTGAAGGAAAGTTTTCTTCCTTTTGGACAGTTCTAAAGTCAGTGAGTTCCCACCTGACTGACGACCAGGAGAGTTAGACAACCAGGGTATAAATCCTGGCCGCTCTATGACATAGAATGGGACCTTAGCATTTTAATTAACATTTAAGAAATTCAGTTTCCTCAACTGTAAAATGGGATTTCTAACATTGCTGTGATGATGTTGTAAGGATTAGTGAGACAGTCTTTGTAATTATGAAGCACAGTACTTACCAAGTGCTCAGTAATAGCTACCAATATATAACAAGAACAGAAACAGTGAGCTGAAGTATTAGCTCTGGTGGGCCATACAAGAAGCTATTTTGGAGGTAAAACTTGAGATTGTATACTGTTAGCAAGAAAAAGAGTGGACTTCACCAAAAACAACCTGATTTGGAACACAAGGCTTTGTTCTCAAGGAACAGAATTTCATGGGTGGGTTGACACTAATGGGTTTACTTACACAACACAAGATACAGCCAAATATGTTCAATAATTTATCTTTTCAAAGTGCCTATGAAGAAAGAGTGGGCATTTGGTCTAGTGATTACGACTCCAGTAAAGATGCCCACATCCCACATCAGAGCACCTGAGCTCAAATCCTGCCTCTGGCTCCTGACTCCAGCTTCCTGCTAATGAACACCCTGGGAGGCAGTGGTGGTGGCTCCAGCCATTGGGTTCCTGCTATCCACATGGGAGATCTGATTGAGTCACTGGCTTCTGGCTTTTGCCCCCTGCCAATGTGGGAATTTGGGAGAGTGAAACAGTGGATAGGGCCTCTTTCTATCTCTCTGTCACTCCCCTTTTCCTAAATAAATTTGTAAAATGCTTACATGCATATAAAGGGAGAATGGGCATCAGGGAGTGGGCAACATAGTTTCTATATTGGGAATGAGAAACCAAGAGAGATCAGGTGGAAATGTGTATACCTCAGCCTGCTCAAACTGGAGGGTGGGGCTGGACCTTTTGTCAAAAATGAGAAGGAAGAGGTTGAGCTCTAAGGTTGTCCTTGGCATTGGAGTCCATTGATTCTACAAATTGAGTTGCTTTTGCTGTACCGACAGAACATACTGTAGATGAAAACTGTATTTAACCAAGATGTTGCTCTTTTGCATTTTTGCATTCACTCATTCATTCTTCCCATGACCACCTACTTATCCTAGGGACGTTTCCTATCTCCTCACAAAGTCTGCACTGTACCTCAGATCCCATATCTTGGTTAATGACACAGCCATGCTGTTAGCTACATGAGCTTGAAGCCTGGGTGCATTTTTTGCTCCTCACTTATTCTTACTTTCTATTCCCAATGAAAATATCTTTATTCTCTCTTTTTCCCCATATTCCTCAACACGCCTGCCAGCATGATTGATGCTTTGTCCTTGCCTGGCCTTCTCAGCTAACTCGCTAACATGCCTTTCATGCCCTCTCCATCTAGAACCTCTTTCCTCCTGCCACAGCAATTATCCAGTAATGCACCTTCTTCACCTCCACTTGCATCCTCTAGTGTCCTCTCCCAGAGTGATGGCCATATCCCTTGGCATGACCTGGAAGGCCTTTCCCCATTTGACCCCTCCCTACCCAGCTTCATCGCCTGCCACACCATGCCCAAGGAGTACTGTCTTGTCTTCTAGCACCAAATGCACCTTCCTGCTTCTGAGCCCTTGCTATAGCCTCAGCTGGATGATCCTTTCTCTGCTCTGAGTACTGGGTAAATGCCTGCATTTCCTTCTAAATTTCTCTAAAATGCCCTCTCCTCTGGGAAGCTTTTCTTTTCTTTATCGCTTCTCTGCAATTCTAATTATGTTCTTCATAATCATCCTTCACTGAATATTCCTCCAGTGTTGAACGAAACACACTGGACTCTAATTATGTGCAGACAAGGCTATCTTTCACGTTAGAAAGACAACCCTCCTCTCCCCAAGGTCAGCAACCGTGTCTTCAGTGTCTCAATAAGAATTTCTGAAATTAATTAGGGAAATCATGAAGACAAGTACAATGTAGATGTTCTCTTGGAAAAGTGCTGTTTTTTGTCTCCCCAAAATGCTCTCTGATGACTGTTTCGTGTGTGAAGCATGTTTCCTGGCTATAGGTGGTAGCTTGAGTGTTATTCCACCCTAAGTTGTGAGATACTTGCTTTCAACCGAGAGAGATGACTAAGGCTCTTAATTAGAGTATACTCAGAGTGAATGCAGAAATCAGATCCTAAAGGATAGCCAACTAGGAAGTTGTGGCGATTTGGGATCCAGATATGTTGCCTCAGAAGCAAGTAAAAATAAGAAAATGAAGCCAAGTTTGGGTGGGTGGGAGCAGAAGACCAGGGCAGAAGGGAGAAATGATGATATGGATGCACAGGGCACACCAACAACAAAACAGACAAGGGGTTAGTGCAGTTGAGCACTCATTGAGAGAACTGCAAGTAGTTTTTAAATCTGATTGTTTGTCTCTTTCCTTTCCCATCTTCCTTTCTCCCTTCCATGGGAACAAATTTCATCATGTCGTCACTTCATTTTGCTTTTTTTCCTTTACAAACAGACTTTATTTTTTTAAATCAGCTTTCAGTTCACATCTGAGTGGAAAGTATGGCGATTTCCCAAATACTCTCCCTGATCCCACATGCATCCAGCCTCCCCAACCATCAACATCCCCCACCAGAACAAGGCATTTCTTACACTCAGGGAATTAATAGTGACACATCATAATCATGCAAAGCCAACAGTTACTTTAGGGTTCACTCTTGGTGACTCTTCCGTGGGTTTGGACAAATGTACAATGACGTGTGCCAGTCATTGTAGTACCATAGTTTAAATGCCTTCCCCCACCCCCCTGAATCCTCTTGTTTTACCTATTTACCCCTCCCTTCCCCTCAACCTCTGGAAAGTACTCATCCTATTGATTTTTTTAACTGTCTCCCTGGTTTTACCTTTTCCAGCATGTCAGATACTTGCAATCTTACAGTGGCAGACTTTTCAGATTGGCTTCTTTCCTTCAGTAGCGTTCTTCCTGGTCTTTTCCTGGTTTAGTAGCTCATTTCTTTTTTATGCTAAATAATGTACCATTTTCTGGATGGTCCAAACTTTATCCATTTACCTATTGCAGGACATCTAGACTGTTCCCAAGTTTTGAAAACTATAAATAAAGCTGCTATAAAAATTCCTGTGCTGAATTTTTGTGGACCTAAGTTTTCAATTCATTTAGGTAAATACCAAGGAACTTGATTGCTGAATCACATAGTAAGATTATGTTTAGTTTTATAAGAAACCATCAAATTGTCTTCCAAAGTGGCTGTACTATTTTGCATTTTACCGGCAATGACTGACAATTCTTGATGCATTTGATGTTGTCGGTGTTCTGGGTTTTGGCCATTCTAGTGTGTGCTGGTATGTTATTGTTCAATTTGCATTTTCTAGTGACATGATGAAAATTAAGATGGTTATTTGCCATCTTACAGCTTGCTTGGTGAGATATCTGTTCAGGTTTTTGCCTGTTTTTTAATTGGTAGGTCCTCTTCCTATTGTTAGGCCTTAAGAGTTATTTGTATATTTTGTTTAACAGTCCTTTATTGGATATGTCTTCTGCAAATATTTTCTCCCAATCTGTGGCTTATCTTCCCATTCTCTTGACAGGATCTTTTGGAGAGCAGGAATTTTTAATTAATTAATTTATTTAAAAAAAAATTTTTTTTTTGGACAGGCAGAGTTAGACAGTGGGAGAGAGACAGAGAGAAAGGTCTTCCTTCCGTTGGTTTACCTCCCAAATGGCCGCTATGGTCGGGGCGCTGCGCCAATCCAAAGCCAGGAGCCAGGTACTTCTCCTGGTCTCCCATGGGGTGCAGGGCCCAAGCACTTGGGCCATCTTCCACTGCCTTCCCGTGCCACAGCAGAGAGCTGGACTGGAAGAGAAGCAACCGGGACAGAACTGGCGCCCTGATCGGGACTAGAACCCGGGGTGCCAGCACCGCAGGAGGAGGATTAGCCTAGTGAGCCGCGGCACCAGCTGAAACTTTTTAGTTTTAATAAACACCAGCTTATCCATTATTTATTTCATGGGTGATGTCTTTGGTGTTGCATCTGCAGAGCCATCAACAAACTAGAGGTTTCTCCTTTGTTATCTTATAGGAGTTTTGTAGATTTGGCCTTTACATTTAGATCTGTTAGATATTTTGACTTGATTTTTGTGAAAAGTGTAAGGTCCATGGCTAGATTCATCTTCTTCACATGTAGATAACCATGTATTATTTTTAGTTTGAATATTTTATCATTGAAAAAAGATACATGATGGTTTTATGAAGGTTCTTAACTATTTCATTTTGCAATGTTTCATGTTCTTGCATAATATCAACTAATACCCACACTTCTCACAAACAACATCTACTGCAAAATCTGAGTGAGTTTGTGTTTCTCTGCTTTCTCCCCCCACTACCACTTTTGACACATGAGATTGAATTTCAGCCCTGGGCCAATCTGTCAGAGAAACAGGAAATGTCTCTTGCTATGACATATATGCCAGCGGCTGAGGTTTGAAGCCAGGTGGGTATTAGTTCTTCCACAGAAGTAATTTCTCTCCATCAAAGAGACTGAAACTCTGGATCAGCTCAGCCAAAACCTTTGCTTTGTATGGATGAGTCTCTAATAAGAAAAAAAAAATCTTCTGATGAATGCGTTTAACAGTTTTGCAGAATTCTTGAGAAACTTGAGGAAATAAAAAAAGACAACATTTTTAATTTATGTCTTTGGGCTGGGGAAGAAAAATCAAATCTACCTATAGTTGTGCTTTCATCAATGTTAAAGTTGTATGTGGGTGATTTTAATACGGTTATCAGCACCCTAACTAGGATGTATGTGTGTGACTGGAGACAGCGCGATAAAAGAGGGGGAAGCATATTGCTCAGAGATTCACAGAGCGCTGTCACTCTAGCAACTATCTCGAGCCAGAGGAGCATCCTCGGCTCAATTCCTCATCTACTGTGAAAGATAAGGAGTTACTCAGACTTGCTCTGCCTGCCACCCTCAGCAGGGATGGGGGAAGGGAAGCCACAGCGCTCTCTCCTTCATGCTCTCGTGCCTTTGCCGGCCCGCTGAAGGAAAAATCGATATCTAACGCCGGGAACAAATCTGGCAGCTCCCGGAGAGGCAGCATTTCTCTCCTGCCTCCCTAAAGAAGATATCTCCTGCAGGCTCCGTGCTGGCTGCAGCCAGCCTGTGCAGGTTCCTATGCAGCGGGGACGCTTTTACAGTTCAGTTCACACTGGGTCCTTCCCCCTTTTTCCTGCCCTCACTGATGTGTGTCTACTTCATTCTTCTTTTCAAAAAATATATGTTTTATTTATTTGAAAGGCAGAGTGACAGTGAGAGAGGGAGAAACAGAGAGAGAGAGAGAGGTCTTCCATCCTCTGGTTTACTCTCCAAATGACTGTAATGGTCAGAGCTGCACCAGGCCAAAGCCAGGAACTAGGAACTCCAACCACATCTCCTCTGTCGGTTGCAGGGGCCCAAGTGCTTGGGCCATCTGCTGCTGCCTTTCCAGGTATATTAGCAGGGAATTGGATTAGAAGCACAGCAGCCAGGGCTCTGATAAAGGATGCTGGCCTTGCAGGTGGAGTCACAGGCAGCCTCTTAAATACCACACCACAGTGCTGGCCCCTCTCTGTTTATTCTTGAAACAGAATCCCTACCTCCCAGAATTCATTGGAACTCATTCCAAATCAACCTGGAGAACTAGGTGGAAGCCCAGAGCACAGGGAGGCATCCTGCATTTTTAAAGCCTGTGTTTCTGAGTTCTCTTTTGGATGCATGGTGGATCGGGGTGATAGACACCCTGGATGGGCTGCTTTCAGGAGTTAGACGTTTTGCCTTGAGGCTTTAAGCACTTCTAGCTTCTACCACAAGCCAAAGAGCTGCCTGAGTGAGCCCACACTGTGAGACTTTGCCGGAACTACAGAAAAGCTACCACCTCCCCAGGTCAACCACTCTCCGCTTTGCCATGTTGATCAGTGATTCTCTCTTTGTTTTACCAATGTTTTAAAAAATTACTTTATGTTTTATATATTGAGTTATATCTAATCCCACATATATACATAGATTTCAGACTTAACCAGGAAAAGATGTTTCATGGCTTTTTCCAGTAGTCGATGAAATTATCATTTTAAAGGATTTGACAATGAATACTTAAGCATATTTTCCATTAGGAAAATAATCTTTGTTCAAAAAATTATTTATGTATTTGAAAAGCAGAGTTACAGAGAGGCAGTGGTAGAGGGAGCGTAAGAGAAAGGGAGAAAGAGAGAGACAGAGAGATCCTCCATCTACTGGTTCACTCCCTAGATGGCCACAGTGGCCAGAGCTGCTCCAGTCTGAAGCCAGGAGCCAGGAGCCCCCTCCAGGTCTCCCCCACGGGTGCAGGGGCCCAAGTACTTGGGCCATCCTCCACTGCTTTCCCAGACCATAGCAGAGAGCTGGATTGGAAGTGGAGCTGCCAGGACTCGAACCAGCACCCATATGGGATGCCAGCACTGCAGGCAGCAGCATCACCCACTATGCCACAGCACCGCCCTCCATAATATACTCTGAATCCTGTTGGTTAGGGCAAGAATAGTAACCATTGCCACATGTTGAATACATTCTGTGTCTAGGCACAGTGCTTGGTGCTTTATACACTTTTCTTATTTTGTTCCTGAAGCAGTTCTTACTAGGAGCTTGTATTGCCAGCGCAGGGGCCCATGTTTAGCCTAGCAGTTAGGCACAAGTTAAGGGGCCACAATGCTCAATTCCTAGCTCAGGCTCTTAACTTCAACTTCCTGTAAATGCAGACCCTAGGAGGCGGCAGTGATAACTCAAGTAATTGGATCCTTGCCATCCATGTGGAAGCCCTGGATTGTGTTCCCAGCTTCTGACTGTGCCTGGCTCAGCCACAATCAAGATTGTGAACATTTAGGGCATGAAGAATAGATGGGAGCATACCATGATCCCGCTTCCCTCTTAAATAAAATTTTTAAAAAGGAAAATACAAACAAAAAGACTTTAAATTTGACATTTGATTTTACTGATTTTAATTTCTTTTTGAGCATGTTATTTGATAGTTTTAGGTAGTCTTGTGAATCCTTGCTATGGAAAAGCCCCAGGAAAGGAGTAGGCAGAGTCAGGGGGTGTCTGTGACCCATGGGGGTGTCGCTGAGGAATGTACTATGTTGTTACTGCTGCTGGGATGCTGCAGACTCTGGGGTCATGTGATGTGAAGCAGTGCACCTTATATGAGCCTGAGACTGGCGAGGAATAAGCCTGGGCTCCGGTGAAAGGTAATTAGCAAAGTGCTTTAGCTCAAATTTGGCAAAGACTGCTTTTGAAGGTAAAGCACTGTTATCTGTTTGCAGCCTCTGCCTGCATAGGCAAGAGACACGAGACCAGAGAGGCGAACAGAGCTTTATACAGAAACGGACTCATCCCCCTGGTCCTTTCTTTTTATTTTCATTTCATTTTATTTTTTCCCAAAGAAAGCTTTATTTAAGGAATACAAGCTTAATGCATTTCATAAGTACAACTTTAGGAATATAGTGATTCTACCCACCATACCCATCTTCCGACTCACACTCCCACCCCGCCTCCTCTTCCCTCTCCTGTTCCCAGTCCCATTCTCCACTAAGATCCATTTTCAATTAACTTTATTTTTTGACAGGCAGAGTGAGAGAGAGAGAGAGAGAGAGAGAGAGAGAGAGAGAGAGAGAGAGAAAGGTCTTCCTTTTTTCTGTTGGTTCATCCCCCAAGCAGCCGCTACAGCCGGTGCGCTGTGCTGATCTGAAGCCAGGAGCCAGGTGCTTCCTCCTGGTCTCCCATGCAGGTGCAGGGCCCAAAGACCTGGGCCATCCTCCACTGCCCTCCCTGGCCACAGCAGAGAACTGGACTGGAAGAGGAGCAACCGGGACTGAATCCGGGGCCCCAACCAGAACTAGAACCTGGTGTGCTGGCGCCGCAGGCTGAGGATTAGCCTAGTGAGCCGTGGTGCCGGCCATTTTCAATTAACTTTATACACAGAAGACCAACTCTATCCCAAGATTTCAATAATTTATATACACACACACACACACACACACAACCCTGTTCTTCAACAGTTGGGGTAAGGGCTGTTCATAGCTTCCACTTAATAAACTAAAATGAAATAAATCTTTGAGAACAAGTTTTATAGTTAACTCTCATAATATCTCATAATACAACTCATTGAGGAAAGAGGTCCTGCATGGGAAATAAGTGCACAGTGACTCCTGTTGTTAATTTACCAATTAACACTCTTATGTATGACGTCAGTGATCACCTGAAACTCTTGACATGAGCTATGTAGGGTATGAAAGCCTTTTGCAGGCCGACACTGTGGCGTAGTGGGTAAAGCCACTGCCTGCAGTGCTGGCATCCCGTATGGGTGCCGGTTCTAGTCCCGGCTGCTCCACTTCCGATCCAACTCTCTGCTATGGCCTGGGAAAGCAGTAGAAGAAGGCCCAGGTCCTTGGACCCCTGCACCTGCATGGGAGACCTGGAAGAAGCTCCTGGCTCCTGGCTTTGGATCGGCACAGCTCCGGCCATTGTGACCAATTGGGGAGTGAACCAGCAGATGGAAGACCTCTCTTTCTCTCTCTCTCTCTCTGCATCTTCGTTTCTCTCTGTGTAACTCTGACTTTAAAATAAATAAATATTTAAAAAAAGAAAGAAAGCCTTTTGAATCCACAAGCTCCATCAGGATTTAGACAAGGCCATAAGCAAAATGGGAGTTCTCTCCTCCCTTCAGATAAAAGTACCTCCTTCTTTGATGACCACTTCTTTCCACTGGGGTCTCACCCACAGAGATTCTTCTTGTAGAAAATTTTTTGCCACAATGTTGTGAATTTCCATGCCTGAAATGTTCTCGTGGGCTTTTCAACCAGACCAGAATGCTTTACGGGCTGATTCTGAGGTCAGAGTGCTACATAAAGCTATTGGCATTCTGAGTCTGCTGTGTGAACTGCTTCTCGAGACCTTGTCCTTTCTAATCCTACTGATTCCTCTGCCTCTTTCCAGGCCAGCTCACCCTGATACTCTGACTCAATCCCTGTGGCCACACACAGCAGCTGAGCTACAGCCATGTGGTTTACCCTATTGGAAATTCTCTTCTTTCTCCATTTTTCTGGCAAACAATAGGGGATCATCAGGATACTGACACCTACTTCTTCCCTGCTTTAAGCCTGCTTCTTGAAACTTTGAAACCAACAAAGATTCTGAGAGATAGTGAATCCTCAGGAGAAGAAATGTATGAATCCAAACTCTGTAGTTGAAATAACAAAAAAATGCAAGAACTAAATCAGGTGGATTTCTTATAAGATCATTATACCTTACTATGTTAGCTTTTCTTCCTGAAAAATAAAAATAAAAAGTCATCTTTGCAAGAAGTGGCTAAGAAATGCTCTACTAGATTGATGGAGGTGAAAAATATCTGGATAAGAGGAATAAGGTAATTTTCTTTTTCTTTTTAAAGATTTATTTATTTATTTGAAAGTCAGAGTTAAACAGAAAGAGGAGAGGCAGAGAGAGAGAGAGAGAGAGGTCTTCCATCCGATGGTTCACTCCCCAATTGGCAGCAATGGCCGGAGCTGTGCCGATCCGAAGCCAGGAGCCAGGAGCTGCTTCCAGGTCTCCCACGTGGGTACAGGGGCCCAAGGATTTGGGCCATCTTCCACTGCTCTCCCAGGCCGCTCCCAGAGAGCTGGACTGGAAGTACAGCTCTCTCAAACCGGTGCCCATTTGTAATGCCAGCGCTTCAGCCAGGGTGTTAACCCGCCGCACCACAGCGCCAGACCCAGTAATTTTCTAAATAAGAATATTTAGAACCCTTGTTGTTTCTCTTCTTCCTGTGAAGCTCCTTTTTCTTATAAAGTCCTGCGATCCATGAGCAGAGTATCTTCCACCTTTGTGGTTCCAGGTCATCTTGGGGATAATATGCTTTTGTTTGTGTTCATGAGTAATTTGTCATTTATGAATCACTGCCTATGTTTTACATCTGAAACAAAGAGAAATAGTCACAGATGTCATCATGCTTGATGGGATCCTTACACACAATGATATAAAAGTACTTACATAACTTACATATATATGGGTACTTAATATATAAGTACATATATACTTATGAACAATTGGTGACTTATTTCTGAGTTCTAGTAATGCGGTATATATTACCTGGGGCTGATAAAAGACATGATATAAGAATTGAATGCTATTATTTTTTAGGGAAGAGACGGTAAGATTTTTGGAGTATAATATGGCCCTAGTGAAATACTCATTCTCGGGTAAGCTGCTTGCTGTATCAGCTGCAGTACCAAAGAAGCTTTTGATCCCCACTCACACTAATCTCATGAGCAGAAATGGAATCTAGCAACACATAGATCTCCAAGTGGAGGGGGTGCTTGGGACATAGCCTGTAGGCATCCTGAGACTGAAATTTGGAGATGCACATGCTGACCTCCTAGAGTGACTTTCTGCCCAGTGACTGAGCTGGGTGGAGTGGAAGATGCGCAGGACCTGGGCAGAGAGCTTTGTTTAGCTCCAGGAGGAGGCATTTCATCAGAAAGGACAAGACACGCATTCCTGACTGATGGGCTGTTAGAGGTTTAAAATGTTTGCCTTGGGTGACCTCAGGGAAAAACACCATCCTCTCTGGCTTAATGTGAATTAAATTTTTCGATTACTCTAGAGGAAGGAAAGGCAGAAGCTCCAAGCATGCTTATTTGTGGAAAGTAAAATGAAATTAAACACTCCAGCAGAAGGAATCTTAGCAGCTCACTGATCCCAGGGCATAGCCCCTTGCCACTCAATGGCAGTGAAAATTTGATTTGCGGGTAATGGATATTTTAAATGGAGTGTCCTGAATCCATCTAAACATGTTTTTATTCTGAGAGAATGACTATACTAATTTGTATACCCTGTGAAAGAAATGAAGCATTTTAATATTTTTGTTTCTCTTAAAGCAAAGTGCTGTAGTTCTTTCAAGTAATGGAAGAAGAATTCAATATAGAAATGTGGTGGTCCTCATGTTGGATGTCATTGTGTGGTTTGCTATGTGAACATATGAGGAGGGTCCCCTCCTGGTCATGGGATGCTCAGATAAGAAATGAGAATCCTGGGAATGAAAGAAAATCTCACTTCCTTCATAAAAGCAAACATCTGGGCAGTCCTTCCTTTCCTTCTACTTGAAAGAAGACAAGAGAAAAGTGTGTTTGTGTACTTTATCAGGGTGTGGACAAGCAACCTGTACTGTGTATCAGGATGACCATGAAGCTACCAGGATATTTAAAGTCCAGACCAAGAGTTGTAGACTCATATTGTCATCTTCAGGAGTGGCTAAGAATATGGCAAATCTCCATGAGTTATTCCTAGTTAGCAGGATAATGTGGAGTGTGTGAACAGAAGGTATGAGTTGGGCACTTTTTAAATATTTTTTTTTAGTTTTATATATTTGAAAGGGAGAGAGAGAGAGAGAGAGATTCCATCCATTGTTTCAGTCACCAAATGGCTGCAGGTCTGGGTCAGGCCGAAGTTGGAAGCCCTGAACTCCATCTGTGTTTCCCAAATGGGTGATAGGCATGAAGTACTTGGGCCACCATGAGCTGCCTCTCTGAGTGTGTATTAGCAAGAAGCAGTGTCAGGTCTCAAACCACGGTACTCCAGTATGAGATGCAGGCATCCCAAGTAGTAGCTAGTTGTTGGATGACTTTGACACCTTTGAATATTCTTTGTAGTTTTCTTTTTTTAAAGATTTATTAAAAAATAAAGGACGAAGGAAGCAGGCAACACCAAAGATACTCTATATTTTTATTTTTAAAAAGCATGTGATGATCTAATAATAGAAGCAATAGTTTTTGTTTCTGGTTAAGGCTTGAGCGGACAGGATTGACATGTTCAGGTGTATAAGCTCATATTTTCTATCACCAAGTAAGATACTACAAAAAAAAAAAAAAAGGTGGAGGTGAAGAACAGCCCTACAGCCCTCTGTCACTGAAGATACCCATGCCACCTTTTCATGAGTCCCAGATAGCCCCAGAGGTGGCCTGAAAACACTCAGCAGGTATAGTGATGGCCTCTACCGAGGTGGGAAGGGAAGGAGGAAGGGAAGGAGGGAGGGAAGGTTCCCCCAGGAGGTCCTTGGCCACAGTGCTATGTAGTTTCCTGAATAGCCGTGTGAATTTCCTTACCTTAAAATGGTATTTGAACTAGGAATTAGAGCTAAGAAAGTTTTTTTTTTTCTTTAGATAATACCATAAAAACAAATGGCTCAGTTTGGAGCACTAATGATAATGATGTTTGATTATGATTGCTTGATGACCTGCTATGTGTCCAATACTCAACTGAGAACTTTACTTCTCACAATACTTGCATGAGATAGGTTTTTGAGTATTTTTATTTTACTGGCAAAAAGTTAAGCTCAGAGAAGTTGTGTTTAATTTTTAGGAGCTATTCATAGGACTCAAATTTGGTCGGTGTGACTCCTTCTTCGAGTTCCAAAATTGTTCCAAAATAAAATGAAACTTAGCATGTAGTCATGTTACTACTGATAAATGTTGATGACCAGAACTATGTAATGAGGAGGAAGAAAGTGAAAGAAAGAAAGAAAGAAAGGAAGAAAAACAAGGAAGAGGAGAAGAAAAGGGAAGATAGGATGAAAAGGATGTAGAGGAGAAAGTAAAAATGATAATGATGGTAGCTTTGGAACACACAGTGAAAATTATTCATTGTTTATCTGAATTCAGATTTAACTTGATGTCAGATATTCCTTCTGGCAATCTTATCTACATTGTAGGCGAAAGCTGAGTCCATATATGATTTTTGTGTAAGTAGTACAAGACTATCAAGCAAGGACTGCTATATTATATTCTTTAGGTGAGCAAACTGAGACTCAAAGGGGTACAGAGACCAGTGCAAAGTCACAGGCTGGCGAGTGATGGAGTAAGGGTAGAAACTTCTGTAGACTCTACTGCCAGGGGCTCTAGATAAAGGAAACAAAGTATGCAAGGAAAGTAAGTTGGGTTATCTGAAGCAATTATACAGAAGCTTTGGTGCAAGGAAAGAGAAGACAATTAGCATGATCTGTCATCCCCAAGGATTGCCAGCAACTACTTCATTGTTGGCAAGGAACTGCCTTTGGGGATCTCTACTTAAATTGTAATCTCGGGCCTTTGACAAAAGAGACACCCCCTCTATTCCCTCTTGGTGGATTGAATTAAAATCATCATATATTCTGAGTAGAGAAGTGAAACCCTGGTGGTAAATCTCATAAAAATGTGCCCCAAAGATGAAAAATTGCACCCAAGCCTCAACCATCAACATTAATTATCAGAAAGGACAATGTGAGTAGAGAAAACATGACCTGTGCATTATTTCCTGGGGCTGTATGCTAAACCAGAATATGTTTGGGGCTGGGTGAGCCAATGCTGCAGATGGGGTACAAGGACTCTTAAAGACATTTGTAAGAAGGAAAGGATGAGGAGTGTTTATCCTGCAAACAGAGAACCAAGAGGAAGCAACTACCTGAAAGGCCATCAGTCCTCATTTCTAGTCGCTAGAAGTCCGTTATTACAAGAGTTAGATCTAGAGGCAGGTTCCTACTCAATGCAGAGGACCATTTTTCTAGGAACCAAAATGTCCTACTGGTAGGGCAAGTAGCCCCTAGAAATAGTCATACCTTCTTATACTCTCAGACCTTTAGGTCAAACCTGGCTGTCTCTCCATCTAAGATGTTGTAGGGAAGTTTCTGGAATGTGAACAGCTTGGCCAGAAACACACACACAGCTGGCCAGACACACACTTACACAACTGAGTATATTTTTAATAAATTATACTTTGACTACAGATGAAACTTGGAAAGCATAAGTGTCCTGCACGTGTGTCATTTCAGGTCCATCCCTGGTGCCATCCTATCTCTGGGCCTCCTCTCTTCCCTGACTTGCTGTCCAGACCTTCTTATGAGTCTTTCTGCTTTCCAGCTCTCCTCTCCATAATCAATGTTTCAAAGAGCCTCCAGCACACTATTTTCTAAATTCAAGTATTCCCTTGACTAAAAGTCTTCAGAGATTTCAGTTATCTGCAGGGAATACATCTCAGGTGCCTTTCCACGGCTGACCTGCTGGTCTCCAGGCACGGCTCCTGCTGCTCCTGCCTTTACTGTCTACAGCTCCAGCATCCTTGGGAGTGGGGCTACTTGATGCTTCTCTTCCTTCACACATAGTGTCTCTATTTGTGAATGTATTTCTGCTCTTGAAAATCTAGCTAAGATTTCATCTTTGGGACATTGTTCCTAATGGTTCCAGATCACATCATCATTACTTCTTGTGGGTCTGCTTAGTTCTGTCACTATGTCTCTGGCCAGGTTCTAAGCCTCACAAAGGCAGGGACTGGTACAAGCATCTTTTCAACCACTTCAAGGGCCTAGTGCCTGAAACAAAGGGGTGGGGGTGGGGTCATAGATACAGGACATGTGATCAAAGAGAAGTCTCTGGAAGACTGTAAAATCCATCCCTGATCTAACATTTGTGTGCCTTGGAACAAGAATACAAAGTGGGGAGGCTGGCCTCATACCAAATATCTAAATGTTTAAAAATGATAAGTCACCCTAATAAACATTTTTATAAAATAGGGTCTATGTGCTTTCCTTACCAAAATGTAAATACGAAATAGCATGAAGCTCTATTTTTAAGCTTTTTATTTGAATTCAGTTTCACTTTAAATATGTTTTTGAGAGGTGGGGTGGAGTAGGCACTCCCATCCACTCCCCAAATGGCTGCAATGGCCAAAGGACTGGATCAGGCCAAAGCCAGGAACCAGGAACTCAATACAGATCTTCCATGTGGGCGGAAAACTCAGTCGCTTGAACCATCAGTTCTGCCTCCCAGGTTCTACTTTAGCAGGAAGCTGCAGTTAGGAGCCAGAGCCAGATCTCAAACCCCAGCATTGTAGTGTGGGACACGGGCATCTTAAGCAGTGTCCTAACTGCTTGGCAAAATACTCATTCTGCTCTCTCTTTTAAAAGGTGCCTGAAAGTCAGGAAAATGCCAAAGATGACTGAATTGAATTATTAATGCACATGTCTAAGAACTCTTTTGTTTAGTTGGTGACATTTGCATGAGAATAAAATGAAGACATACATAATTCATAAATTACAATATATTTATTCCATGAAGTTTATTCTCTTCCCTTAACTTCAGCAAAAATCATTAATTATGATTTTCACATAATTTGAGTATTATTTACAGAAATAATCTAAAAGATTAAAGATATAATAATATTCAAAATATACGAAATTTAAATACATTTTCATAAAAATTTTAAACATCAAAGTCAAAATTGAAATTAGTTTTACAGATTTTCAAGAACTTTAAGTAAGATAATTTAAAGTTAAATTAAAGAATTTTTAAAGATTTACATACTTATTTATATGAAAGGCAGAATGACAGAAAGGGAGAGACAGAAACACATCATCTGTCTGCTGTTTCACTTCCCAAATGACTATAACAGCTGGGACTATGCCAGTTTGAAGCCAGGAGCCGGGAACTCCATTCAAGTTCCCACATGGGTGCCATGGACCCAATGGTATCTTAGATTTACAGCTGTTTTCCCTTGACACACTAGCAAGGAACTATATGTCACTGAAGTAGCAATAAGACCTGGCTTTGGATTCTAGCTCTCACTAATTCACTCAATGAACTTAGTCAAATCTGTGTCTTGATATTCTCTTCAGTAAAATGGGAAAATGAAAGTAATTTTTAAGTTTAAAGAAAGTCAAAGAAATGGCAAATGAAGGTCGTTGTTAACATTAAACAAAGTAAAATAAATAGAAGTTCTTGGTAACCAAGAAGCAATTCATGCATTTAAGAGATCCATTCAAGATAGCCTCGGATTAGTTCTCTAGGACACTCATAAGAAAATGCTAAAACACAGCAGACCGAATGGCTGAGAAAACACCAATCCTCTCCGTTCTGGAGGCTGGAAGTCCAAGATCAAGATGCTGAGAGAATGGGTTTCTTTCAAGCCCTTCTCTCCTTGGCTCATGGGTGACTGGTGACTGTCTGCCCAGTGCCTTCACAAGGTCCCACTTCTGTGCATGCCTGCATCCTCATCTCCTTCATCCCCTCCTCTTCCGTCTCCTCCTTCTTCCTTTCTCCTTCGCTCTTCCTTTCTTCTCCTTCCTTCTCTTCCCCGTCTCTTCTCTCCCTCTGAAGGAAGCGGCCATATAGAATTGGGACCCACCCTCCTCCATTCATCTGAGGCCCTAATGACCTCATGTAGGTTTCAGTTACCTCTTTAAAGAGCCTGCCTCCACAGTCACATTTTGAGGTTCCAGGAGACAGAATTTTTTCAACACCCAAATGTTGAGGGGTCACAATTCAGCCCATCCGAGCCTTTATTTATCTTTCTTTGAAGTATATTTTAGGTTTTATTTGAGTTAATCCTAATTCCACTGTTTTTTTTTTAAAAAAGATTTTATTTATTTATTTGAGAGGTAGAGTTGCAGACAGTGAGAGGGAAAGACAGAGAGAAAGGTCCTCCTTCCATTGGTTCATCCCCCAAATGGCTGCCACAGCCGGCGCTGCACCAGTCCGAAGCCAGGAGCCCCGTGCTTCTTCCTGGTCTCCCATGAGAGTACAGGGGCCCAAGGACTGGGCCATCTTCTACTGCTTTCCCAGGCCACAGCAGAGAGCTGAGTTGGAAGAGGAGCAGCCGGGACTAGAACTGGTGCCCATGTGGGATGCCGGTGCTGCAGGCAGAGGATTAACCTACTGCACCCCGGCACCTCCACAGCGCCCCCCACCCCCCATTCCACTCTTACTAGCCCACTTATTGACAACTTCCTATGCTTATTCGGGAAACACTTGCTGTTGAGGATAGCTATAGAACATACAGGAAAGATCTGGCAATATTGGCTTACTTGAAATGCCACACGCCCTTCCTGGAGTGAAAAAGCTGTGTGTATGACAGAAAGTTGGCCCTGCTGGGATTTGCTGCACACTCCTGTTCCTTCTAAGGAGTGCAGATATTGTTGCTTAACTGCATAAAACGAAAGGCTTCAGCTCCTTGTGGTTAGGGAAAAGGTTGGGGAAGATCACCCTGTTGCTATCAGCAGAAATATGGAGGTGATGTGGGTGAGTCTGACAAAGTATCAGGGGGTCTCTGAATTTCCAGGGGTCCTACTTGGAGTGTGAAGTAATGTGAGGGTTATATCTGTTCTGGACCATCCTGTATCCAGTCCTCCCAGGCCACTTTCAAAGCAGTGGAGGAAAGTCTCTCAGTCAGCAGAGTTCTTTGCCATTGGGGGATAATTTCAATTTTCAGCTGATTTAAAAGCAGAGCTATGTGGCTGAAGGTCTAAGGTATGGTAGTCACTACTGACGCAGGCATGGGGGCTCTGAGGCCAGGCAAGGAGGATGAGGTTGGGCATGTTGCAAGGCTCCGCGAAGTCCCTTCTGCTTCTCGGTGAGCCTGCTGTGTAATTGGAGGCAGCAGCTGAGCATCCGCAGGTTACTGAGCAGTACTGACAGCTGTACTGAAGGAGTGACCAGCAGGCAAAGTGTGAGCAAAGGAAGATGCATTGTCGGGACCTGGTCTCCCACGGTCCCCAAAGAAGTCAGAACGTGGATGCAGCTTCCTCTTTGTGGCTTCCAGACATTGTCACCCACTCATCCAGCTTCCTTAGCCCCATATCTAGGCACCAAGGAATCTTCTTTGACTTCTTCTTCTTTTTTAAACATTTCTAGACTATTTTTGCTTTTCTTTCTGCTTAGTTAGGCCAAGAAGCCTCCCTCCATGGTAACTAGGTGAGTTTTCCTGCCTGGCTTCACTTACGCTTTGTTAAAGGATGTTGTGACCTTTCCCATCTCAAACCAAGACTCAACAGCAGTTGCTTTGCCATCTAAGATCACTTAGAAAGTCAGTGGGGATGCTTGGAACAGATTTATTTGTTCTCTAAGCCTGAGTTTTTTTAAAAGACAAACTGACCTGTCTTGTATTATAAAGAGTTAGTAAGCACTAATTTATAGTCACTTTACTTCCCATAAAATGACTATAGGAAGTAATAAAAAGCCTGGATAAAGGCCATCCAGAAACTGCTAAATCGGACATATCCATGGCCAATTGTCTTCAAACTTTTAAATGCAATCTCACAGTTGGTGACTCTTCGCTTGCCTGGTGTCGAATGCATCCAGATATTTCTGTGCTTACTGAGAATCGGAAAAAATGTAGTTTTCCAAGGTGAGAAATGTTCAATTCATGGACAACTTCAGTGCTTACTACTCAGAGAACAGACTAAGGAGTCCCGGGCTCAGGGTCAAATAAGAACTTCTCACCTTGATCTTTCCTAGTTATATAAACATGGGGAAATCATATAACGTTCTTGAAAGTTAATCATCTCAAAAACATTCATTAATAATAGTATCTAACAGTAATATCATTGGGGGAATCCAGTGAGGTTATGCATGTGAAAATATTCTGTAAACTCTAAGCACGCTGTTGTGAGATATTATTGCATGGCAGCCAACTGTTACTATTCACTTTAATCAGGCCAGAGGCTGGTTGGAGTTCACAAAGTGTCTCTCAAAAGAGCGCACTTTTATTACTTCCTGGTTCATACTAACTTGAACATTGTCAACAAGTTAGCTTAGCAGGAGACCTCGGAGTTTTCTGTTGTGGTATGGGAGTAGATATGAAGGGCCTAGTTTTAAAAAACACACATCTTCATGATTTACAAGTTCTTTTGGTGATTCTTATCCTGCACTATGATTTGCACTTGTGAGAGATAAAAATATTACAGGAACAATTCAGAAAGGAGACCCAATCTACTTCTCTACCAAGTCTTTCTTCCTGGAAAATTGGTTTCACTCTTAGTCATCCTATCTAGAGAATGGAGGTCATCTGGGTTGAAGCACACTTTTGTATTGTGTGGGTTTGGCAAGGATAAATGAGATAGTGCAACGTGAAGAGCTTGTGAATTATACAGTGCTAAAGGCAAGTGCTATGGGCAGATGTATCAGTGCTCACGGAGGTAGCGTGTACTGGAAACAAATGGTATAACAAGTAAGAGGAACTGAGTTCAAGTTCTGACTCTTGTCTTGGCTCTTGGTTCTTCTCTCCTGCGCTCTCTCCTCTCTCTTGGCTCGTCTCTCTACTCTATCTTCTCTCCTCTGTCTCTCTCTCTCTCTTATATTCTCTTTCTCTTTTTCCTTCGCCGCCCCTTCACTCCGGTCTGTAGGGTGTTCCCCAATAAATCCTTTCCCTTAAAAAAAAAATTCTGACTCTTGTGTGGCCTTGGGTAAATTACTAACTTCTAAGTGCTAAGTTATGTTATCTGGAAAATGTAGAAAGAGTTGAAAAATACCCATCTCTCACTACACGAGATGTGGAAAGGACAAAATGGATGACCCTGGGCTTTCCAAATTGCAACCTGCTATTGTTTGAGTGTTAGGCACGTGAACCATCTCTCTTCTGTTCTTATTGTACACCCTATGTCTCTCATGTGAACCTCGAATGGTGTTTCTGCACAAGGCCTGCCTCTAATCCATTAGACTATAAACTCCACCGAGTTCTGGTTTGCTGATTAAATAGTAATAACCCTTAAAACCTGCAAGGTCTTTAGAGCAAGTGACTGTGAAGAGGCAAAAAGTCTTATGTCCCAGGAATGAGCCCAAGGTCTGTGCTACCCTTCTAACGAAGGTGATTTCTTGTAATCGTTGCTTTTGAATACTCCCATTGTGCACTTTCTGTCATTTTTATAAGAAAGATTCCATCTCCGTTGCATCTGCAGAGTCCTAGTTGAGAAGTGAGTTGTTTAAAGCGTTTCATTTCCGATGACTCCTAAAGATTTCAGTGGCACTGTCCCTTCATTCCACGGAGCAGTCAATTTTCTTCAAGACCACAATAGGATCGGTGTCATCCTTTAAGTCAAAGTACTGCAGTGTAAAAGTCCCCTGAACTTAACAAAAACTTGTTTTCCTTAAAAGGTGGGTTTCTCGACAACACAGCCTAAATTCCTTTTATGTCTGCTCTGACACGCAGCTTACACTAGCCGGTCATACGGAGTGGCTTCCCTCTACATGGCTTCTTACTTCAGGCCCAGAAGTGGTTCATCCATTCAGAAGGCAGCTGCAGGCTTGATTTGGCTGACACACTGAAGACACTCCTGGCCCAGCATCTTAACTGAGACGGAGTTTACATTAGTATGACGTCTTGCTATCTGGAGAAAACGTGTCCCTGTATGGCCAGGATTTGTCACTCACCTGAGGAGAGTTAACACCTCTTAATTCTAATGCATTGCCAATGTGTTTTTTCTCTTTTTGGCTAGTAGCAACTGGCAAGTGTTTTTCATCAAATGGGGACATGACTGATATTTTTGTTTTCCAGCGTAGCAGCTATTATCTTGGAGACATGGTGATGCTGTTTCTCTAATTCCTAAGTTTTCAGGGCATTAGTTACAAAACTATACATGAGACCTTCTTTCAGTAATGTTAATGAGATGATTATGATTTTTCTCCTGGTGGGAAGGAGAGCATTATGAAAAGAGCTCTGGTTCTAAAATCACAAGATCTGGGCATGAATCTTGGCTGTCCTCATAATTAACTACATGACCCTGGGCAAGCCATTTAACTTTTGTACATTTTAATTATTGCTTTGTGGAGTGAGGGATAATAAGGATTGTTGGGATTTAAAGTGAACATGACTGTGGAGTGATATGTAAATAAAAGACGATCATCATGAAATCAGTACCCATAACTACCAGGAATTGGAAAGAACATTTTGAGTTTCTTGGGTGTGATAAACAGGTTTCCATATGACCCTTGTTCTTGGGATTTTAGAGAATGGCACAAAGTCTCAGTGTTTCACACCAGCGTTTCCAGTGGTGTCGTTGTCAGAGGAAGAGGCTACCTTGAGGAAGAAATTTACACTGAGCTAGATGAGTGTAAATACTGCCAATCTTAGAACTGTGTTATAATAATTTCTGTGACCCAAATGTCTGTGCCCCCTCAATTCATTTGTTGAAATCCTAGCTCTCAAAGGGATGTTTTTGAATTATTCTTATAATATTTTTATCTTTAGTGCAAATCATAGTGTAGGATAAGAATCACCGAAAGAGCTTGTAAATCCCCTCTGGAGAGGTGATTAGGTCAGGAGAGTATGCCTTGGGCATGGATGGGGTTGGTGTCCTTCAAAAAATAGATCCAGACAACTTCCTTCATTCCTTCCACTCTGGGAGGACACACTGAGAAGGTATCATCCATGAATCAGAATATGGGCTCTCGCCAGACACCAAAAGACCGGCACCTTGATCTTAAACTTCCCAGCCTCCAGAAGTGTGACCAAAAATTTCTATTGCTTATGAACTACCCAATTTATGGTATTTTGTTGTATCAACATAAACAGACTAAGACAATATTATTCTGGTACTAGTTATTTCAATAAATCTATTGTCTCATTCATTCACACTAAAATGTGTGTGTGTGTGTGTGTGTGTGTCAATGTATGAGAGAGAGAGAGAGAGAACGAGTCTGGGTCAGGAGGGAATAGGAGACAGGTGACACCATCCCCAGGGCTTGACAAATAACAGTCCCTTGGTTGCTTCAGTTGATTGAATATCATTCTAGCATCTTCTTAGGTCTTTTGTGTCAAGATACTAAGATAAGTAGGGTCCTCACGCTATGCAAGTTACAAACACGTATGGAACTTATCCCTCTCTGGCCTCAGGGGTTTACAAATCTGCTAATCCCACCTTTTTGTTGTTGCCACCATTCTGAGATCTGCATCCCTAGGTATATGTGCGTGTATATCCTGTTCCTTACCGAAGCCTACACTGGAAGAGAATTGCCTCTCTGAGCTCCTTAGTGAAAGAACCCCATTGCTCCCAGCATCTGCACTCAGGAGGAAGCAAGTCCGGCTGCCAAAAGGGTAGGCTTAGAGGCAGTGAAGATCTGTCATTGTTGTGTCCAAGACATATGATAAAATTTGTGGGGTACTTTTGTCCCAGGGGTGACTTAGTGGGAAATGAGACAGTGTTTTGGATCAGGAATCACTCCTGTGTTACCAAGTCAGTGCACTGGTGTACAAGATGATGCTGCCTACACAGTTACAAGGCTTTAGCCTTAGCAGATGCTTACAGACCGGAGACCACCCCTCCTTTTTTTATCATATGGCCTCTGACACACCCATATAAAGAGATCAAGAGGCTGGCACTGTGGCGTAGCCAGGTAAAGCTGCTGCCTGCAGTGCCGGCATCTCATGTGGGCGCCAGTTCGAGTCCTGGCTGCTCCACTTCCAATTCAGTTCTCTGCTATGGCCTGGGAAAGCAGTAAAAGATGGCCCAAGTTCTGGGGCCCCTGCACCCACATGGGAGACCCAGAAGAAGCTCCTGGCTCCTGGCTTCAGATCGGCGCAGCTCCAGCCATTGCAGCTAATTGGGGAGTGAACCAGCAGATGGAAGACTCTCTCTCTGCCTCTCCTTCTCTCTCTGTGTAACTCTTTCAAATAAATAAATAAATCTTAACGAGAGAGAGAGGAAGAGAGAGATCAGATTCAGCTTCCAATGAGGGTATTGTAACAATGGCTATTGCCATAGTCCCATGGGTGCTTCTAGCTTGCTTGTTCAATCATTCACTCTGAAAGAAAACAGAGTCTGGAGAGCTAAGGGTAAGGAGAGGAAAGGAAGAGCCTTTGTAGGTCAGGGTAACCACTTTAGACTCAAAGCCCATAAACAATGAAAAGAGAAAGGATTTTCAGCCAGGCAGGGTATGGTAAGATTTGCATATTGAAGCTTACTTCATCAGCTATTTAAGGAGGGATTGATGAAGCAGCCGGATCCCTCCTGGTACAGGAATTCCAGGTAAGCTATTTTCCAAATCTAGGAGGGAGAAGATAATAGCTTTGGCCTTGAATGATATCCATGGAGAGAGGGAGGTATAGGTACTGAGAGGCATTGAAGAGGCAAACCCTGAAGAAGGTTTGCTAATGCTGGAAGAGGGGAGAAGGGAAGTAATCAAGCCAAGGACTGTCAGAAATGGAGGTAGAAGCAGAGTTGGTAGGCAGCCAGGAAAGAGTGGCAGGAGGATTTTTATTAAATTTTTTCTTATGAATACTGCTCTGAGCCTGCTATGTCCTAATTGGTTTCAGCTTTAAGCAATTCTGCTCTTGGGATAACTGTATCCAGTTCTCAGTTTGATTTTTGGGTCTATGTGAATATGAGTGTATTCAACCCTGAGTTTCTACCTGCCCCCTCTTTGGAATGTGGAGTTCATGGCCATAAGCAGCATTTCCCCATCCCCCTTGCTTCTCACTAACTTTAGCCAATGACCCAGCAAGTTCAGTTAGATTGAGGTTGCTCAAAACCTTTCTACTTTGTGTTTTCAGTTCATTGGCCATTCTCTCCTTAGGCAATTGATTATGCAGATTCCTGGCCTAACCTCACCAGGCTGTGGAGGTGCCTTTAGGAATTGTCAGGGTGGGAGGATGACTGCACACAACTTCAATATTTTCTTTAATCCAACTGAGGCCAAGTAGTGGCCCACCTACTCTAGCCCAGTGAGTTTCAAGTTGTTAGTGCAAAGTACCCTACAGTGACAGTAGATGCTATTTTTATGTGAAAGATAGGTTGGTAGAAGAGGGAAGAAGAGATCTTTGCATTTTGGGGGGACTTAAAATGAAGAAACTTTTATTCACATAAACTCCATTGTTTCCATTTTGTACATCTGCTTGTCTCTCCATCCAACTAATCAATAAATTCAAATTTATTGGTCATTTATTTTGTGTCAGACATAATGTTAAAGATAAACAATGGAGAATATCGACGATGAATAAGACTTGGCTTAACAAATATTTTTCTTTTTAAAGATAATTTTATTTATTTGAAAGAGAGAGAGAGAGAGAGAGAATCTTCCTTCCATTGGTTTACCCTTCAAATGGATGTAACAGCCAGGGCTGCGTCAGGTGGGAGCCAGCAGCTCCATCCTGGTCTCCCACGTGGGTGACAAAGCCCAAAGAAGCTGGATCAGAAATGGGGCCACTGACATTCGAACCAGTACTCTGATATGGAATGCTAGTGCTGCAAGCAGTGACTTAACCCACTGCACCACAATGCCAGCCCCTTAGCAAATATTTCTATGGAACAACTTGACAGTAAAGGTGACTGAAGGAGAATGGGGAGTGAAGTTTTGTTTGAGATACTGCTGGTGGTGGCAGTGTATCATAACTTGAATTATCTCCCCATGATCGCCCTCAATATTTGTCTGAGGGTTTTTCTTTCAGTTAAAAATTCATGCACAAGGTGGGCACTGTGGCATAGTGGGTAAAGCCGCTGCCTGCAGTACCAGTATCCCATATGGGCACTGGTTTGAGTCTTGGCTGCTCCACTTCTAATCCAGTTCTCTGTTATGGCCTGGGAAAGCAGTGGAAAATGCCCTGCACCTGCATGGGAGACTGGAGGAAGCTCCTGGCTCCCGGCTTCAGATTGGCTCAGCTCTGGTTGTTGTGGCCACCTGGGGAGTGAACCAGCAGATGGAAGACCTCTCTCTCTCTCTCTCTCTCTCTCTCTGCCTCTCTGTAGCTCTGCTTTTCAAATAAATAAATAAAATGAATTAAATTAATATAAATAATTTAAATATAAATAAATAAATTAAATTAATTAATTAAAAATAAATCTTTTCATGCACATGGCTCTAAACTGTATATATATAAATGTATATATATATATATATATATCTGTTTACATATTAAAAATGTCCCCCCAACTTAAGAAAACTGCATCTCCTGTTTAATGCCTCAACATTCTCCTCTGGGTGTATGAACCCCTGCGTATATACCCAAGAACCCTCAGGTACACACACCACTGGTAAGGGGGAAAACTCAAAGTCAAGTGGGAGAGTCCCAAAAACAAATGATCACATTACCATGGAAAAGAAAACTGGTTTACTTTGAGGCAGTCATAGAAGCAAATGTTGAAACTGGGTCTTGAAGGAAATATCTGGAATTTTGAGGTATTGGAAGAGGCATTCTGGGAAATGAGGTTTGCGATCAAATGGCTTGCTTAGGGAATGGTAAGCAATACCAAGTTTCAAGGGCATGGAGTTTGTGGGAAAGGAAAAAGCTAAGAGAGGAGTTGCCGCCATACTAAAAAGGGCATTGGATATTGTACTTAGAGTCTGGGCCAAATCCAGAGCCATGGTTTCTGTAGTGAAGTGGAAACATTTTTAGTCTTCCTTAGGGTGGAATCTGTGAAGGATGGTGTCCTAGAGGTATCAGTGAGGAAGACTCAGTAGTGGACTGTTAGAATGGGAATGCAGTTCTGGGACATTCATCCCAGAATTCTCTTCACTCTGATCACAGTGGGCAACCCACTCTAGCCTGAGTCACGTTAAATTGGAAGCAATCTGTATGTTCCAATATTTCCTTTAAAAATCTGAATGCAATTAGCCAGGAATGACATTTGCTGATCTTCTGTGATTCTTTCGTAGGACACATGATGAAAAGTGGAGGCCTTGAGTACTGAAGCCATTTCTCAATGTCACCAGCTAATTATTGGCAGAAGTGGAACTCAAACACCATCCTTCTGCCCCTGGTCACGAGTTCCCCACCGCTAACCCAGGCCAAGCGATTTGACCCAAGTTCTGGGTTTACCTTGTCCCTTGCATATTTCTCCATACCTGAAGGTGTGTGGGAGGACAGAGTTGTTTTGCAGGGCACTGGAAGTTTTGTGTCCCAGCCAAGGTCAGTTCAGCATTCTTATTAACATACTGTGGATAATGGATGTCTAAAAGTCCGAGGGCATAAATATTTTAATGTAGCTGTACTGTGTCACTGTTTCTTTCAGACCTGCACTTCAATTTTTATTTACTTGTATATGTTGCTGGCTCAGGGCCACAAGGTTTTCCATCAACAGAAATGGCTGCTGATTGAAGCAGTTTGCCTTCTTCCCCAGCACATAAGAGAGACCCATTCTCCAAAGCAGGTGTTTTTAGATCAAGATGGGCTGTTGGATGACACAATGGGGAATATACTTAGCAAAGCGATGTCGTAAATTGGGCCAGTGTCAGCTTCCTGATTTAATGCTTTGCTCTGTTTGGTCATGAATTATATATTCTTTTTCAGATTGATCATTTCTCCTGCTGATAAGGGGACAGGGCTCTACCAAGTGGGTTTGGCCCCTGACCTAAGAAATACACTGATGCATCAAAATTCCCTGAGCTGACAACTTGGATGAACTCTGGAGAATATAAATCTGCAAAACCAAAGAGGAACTCAGCAGGCCTTGTGTGACAGAAGTCTCCCCTCACTTAGTATGCATTGACTGCCATGATGGCTGAGCAATTCCTTGGCTGCTTTCTACCCAATGTAATTTGCAAATTGATTGTTCTTCCTTGGAAGTCTTTCTTAATTAAATAGTAACTGCAGTTATTACCCACAGATAAAGGAGACATTTTAGTGACTTGGCAGAGGACGGCCTTAGCTCAGTGAATCTTCATTTGTTGGAGTGCCCACCATGGACTCCTGTGTGCAGACATCTACTGGATGTCTCCTCCTAAGGAAATGAGCTATCACTCCTTGCCCACAAGACGCTGGAATCAGGTGAGTCCATATAACAGAATATGGATAGAATGCCTTTGCTTTTCAGTGCATTTATTTCAAATGCTGTCATATTGCGTTTTCACACTATGGATGTCAGACAATGCAGTCTCCACTTACCAAACGAGGAAACTGCAGCATGGAGAATTTAGAAGCTTGCCCAAGCTCATACAGAGAGGTAAGAGTCAGCACCAGAATACTTCATGAGTGACCTGCCTCCTTGTTTGCTCCCCATCTTGAATCGAGGCCAAATAAGGTCAATCAATACCATTCTCTTAATGCCAACTATGATTGGGTGCTGGGGGATGGAATGAGTATTTTCTGCGGCCTTCTAACCAGAACAGTGGTTCTGAGTCCTTGACAGGTATCGGAAACATTTGGGCAGCTTGTTCAAATGGGCAGTTACCTGGCCATGGCCTGGAGTTTCAAAAAGCCTGGGATATGCCCCAGCATACACATTTTTGGAAGTTCTCGATGTGAAAGGGATGGCCACTCAGGTTAAAGAGCGCAGAATGAAGTTTTTGTCTTACCCAGGATTGCATAAGGAAACATGAAGTGGAACTATGACACCTGACTTAAGAACCCAGTCAGCCTGGAGATTAGTGGTCACCAAGTGTCACCACAAGGGGCACCTAAAAACCCTTGGATAAGTGGGGCATAGTTTGTGCTCCAGGAAAAAATACCAGAACCCCTCAAGCTGCGACTCTTTCTCTGACGACTCTCTCCTAGCTTGGGTCTAGTTAACTTAATGGTTGGAATAAGAAAGCCTGGCCCGTTTATCCACATGGGATCTTTCCATCCTAGTTTTCTCACACACCTTGCTTATTCCTTTCCTCATCCAAATCTCTGTGCATCTTCCAAGGCTCCGCTCATGTGCTGCCTTTTCCTCAGCCTTCTCTGGCACTCAGTACCTCTACGGTTTTCACTGTCAGGCACAAGAGTATGTCAGTCATTGAGATACATTTCTTTTTCATCTTTGTGTCTCTCCCCGTAGCTAACAAAGGGCCATACACAATGGAGGTGATCAGTATTTATTGAGTTAAATTGACATACTGAGCACTACTACCTCTGAGTGACCTTCCCAAAAGATCCTCCACTGATTAAAAACTCTGAGTAATGAATGTGTCACCTTAAATGTAGTATATACATCTTTAGCAATAACTTCCATCTGTTGAAGGTTTTAAAAATAACACAATGAAAGAGGGTTTCATTGCTAGTTTAGTGATTGGTAAGTTGGTCATTGGTACAGATCACAGAGGTAACTAACATTTAGTCTATTTGTATGAACAAAGATTTTCCCACACTGCTGTCCTATGACTGCCAAGTTCTGGGTGCTCCTCACAGTCAGCCCTGTATATCATTTTGTTATACCTGGTGACCAACCTTGGAAGAGAAACCAATTCCTGCTCCGTTGCTCCCTACCTTACCTCTTCCCTCCCTCTGTTGCACAACCTGATTTCTGTGTTCTGCCCCTGACCAACATTGCCTTGGTTTATTGAGGCTGGCCAAGCCTGGAAGGGGTAGATGAAGAGTTTTGCAGAGGTGTAGCTTGAAAGTGGTGACTACAAATGGACTGTGCACCAATTGGAAAGGTTGAAGGACAGGATTGATTTTTCTAGAAATGAACCCATTCTCTCTTTTGTTCTTTCCCCTTCCATTCTTCCCCTAGAGACAGACTTGAATGTCTCCATCTGACCGGCTCATTCTTCCTGGAAAAATTTTCTAGCAAAGCTTTTCAGGGTGGTGCTTTAATAAATAGCCAAGGTCATCTGTAGCCAGGGTCCACTTTCTGTACTTGTAAGACAAATCCAGGAGATCCAGGAGCTCCTACCTAGACAAATACCTGTAGAGAAACTGCCTCATGATCTGGTCTGCAGCTCCACAAGTGGGGATGGGTCCACAGGCCCCCATGTCCATTGTCTCATATCTGCTGCAATGTGTTGGCTGGCAGCATGACCATGAGTGAAGTGTTTAGGTGAACAAAATGCCATTGAAGGAAAAATCATCAAGACTGGGACATCTGTTCTCAGACACTTGAAGGATTCTTCTGCGGAAGGAGGACTGAACCTGCCTGTGATGTCTTGATTGTAGAACTGAACCACATCCTAAATCTGGGTCCAAGATTACTGTCCCTTCTCTAGGTCGTGGCCATGCCCAGTTGCCTCTGGGTCTACATGCAAACAGTTACCCTTGCTGGAACCAGAATAATCTGAATTCATTCTACTAAATATCACTTCCTCAGAGCAAAGGGCCTTCCTGGAAACTTCTAGACCAGGGTTTTGCTACAGTAGCACTATTGACACATTGGACCAGATAAATCTTTTCATATGTATGTGGAGATTGGGGGCAGGAGGAAGATTATCCTGTGCAATGCAGGATATTTAACAATATCCCTGTCCTTTACCAACTAGATATCAGTAGTATCTTATTGGAAATAATAAAAAAAAGTCTCATATATTGCTAAGTATACCATGGAGATTAAACCTGTCTCCCTCTCTGCCACTCCCCACCAACTAAGACCCACTACTTTAGACTAATGTTCCCATAGCACTCTGTGTTTCCTTTTTTGTTATACTTATCACATTCTTCACACCTCCAAAATTCTTAATGCTTGTTTAATGTCCATTTCCTCTCCTAACAGTCAGTTCCCTGATGGCTGGATAGATTCTAATGTCCTTTGCTTTGCCTAACCTTTCAAGCCATAAAAAAGTCAGGGAGGGGAATGCACTGATTTAAATAAGAATTTGTAGCTCTCAGAACTGACAGCCTAGTCTTCTCCAAAATTTACTATATTTCTTGTAATTGTAGGAGTCCAAACAAGACAGTCACTTTTTGAGGGTGTCAGAGAGGAGATTTAAGTCCTGAATGGGTGATCTTGAAAACTGTATGGAATTTGGGCTCTCAGCCAATCACCCCATGGGTAACTAATTAAATCACAAGGAAGAGACCAACACTCCTTCAACAGTCAGGTGCTAAGTGTTCCCAGGAAGGGGCTGATGTAACTTGGGGAGTGACCTTTAAGTGGGTCAAGAGTCACATGAATATGGAATGCCTTTCTCCCCTCCCAAGAGGTCATTTGACCCATATCCTAAGGACTAGAATCATGCTTGAAAGGCTTAGAAAACATCCTTTGCCAATTCCCACACTTCACTAGAGCAAGCTGAGCTGTGCAGCCTTCGGGTGTGTGATGTGGAAGCCCAGTACACTTTACTGGGGAGTGCAGGAATTGCCTGGGGCAACATTCTTCAGATTTGAAACTTACAGCGTGAGTGATTTATTACTTTATTTTTTTCCCTCTACCCCTTTTTCCAATGGGGCAAAGAACAGTAAGCAGAGACAAATAGATGTGCTTTAGGCCCACATTTGATTCTAAGGGCTGCGGGAGAATGAGTGTCGACCGCCATTGAGTAGAGTGTACATGTGCCAGACGCTGTGCTGGGGCCTTTTACCTATGATCTCATCAATCATCACAACCCAATGAAGGAGGTGCAATTGCATTTATTTTTCGAAGAAGCAATGGAGGGCTTAGCAACTTGCCCAACTTTACACAGCTAAGAAGCAGGCTGGGCCTGGGGCAGAATCTATCCATATCTACTGTGCCCATCTTCCTACTTGCCATAAACAATGTGCTAACCGTGCCCCCTGCAAAGCTCTATTTCCAAAGAGACCCTGCGAGATAAGCACCACTTGAGTTCAGATTAGTGCTACTTTGTTGATTGCTTTTTAGGATCTTACTATGACTGGACTTGACTATACCTTTACATATCTGTAGCTGAGCCTTCTTAAATCACTGTACACCTGAATTAACATGGTGAATTGAACACATAGTGTACTTCTCTCTAGAAATAATAGGAATAAATAAGTATACACCTATAAGGATAAAGAAAAAAAAGAGAATTTCAAGCAAAATTTGAAAGATGAAAACTGGATGTGGCATACCAGAGAAATGCGAACCTCAAATATCTGGGGATGGGAGGTCTGGGAGTGGGGTGGGGTGCAGGAATGGCAGAGGAAGTCAACAACATGCAAGGTAACTACCACTGCAGAATCTCAGACAGAGTAGAAGTAGGGGGATAGGGACCGAGACCACCCAAATTCTTTCCACCTCTGAGATCAGCCATACGATACTCTCCCGGACTTCAGCAGACCATCTGTGTAAATTATACTGTACAGAATGTGACTCAGAAAAGATTTGGATTCAGAACTGTCAGGAATAGCCACATCTGGGGAGAGACTGCTGGAAATAGGGGCTTCAATTAAAGTTGTCCCATGGGACAACAGGAACCTACCAACTCTTTATTCTGATTGGCTTCCTGACAGAGAAGTAAAGCCTCACCCAACATCTCAGGTAGCATTTTGAAAGATTCTTTTCAAGGGAAACTGACCTTATACAAAAGACCCAAAGATTTGATTGGTTTGGGTATTCTCCACTGGAACATCAGATCTACACTGTTCTATAGGATGCCCTATGGCACACAAACTCCTACCAATGTGTGCAGACTATTCAATGGCTAAGTGCCTCAGTCTAGAAGTCCTTAAATTACAATATTACTGACATTGGATCTTTCTTTGTCACCAGACACACAACTTGATTGCTGTTGAGACATCTTTGAAAACTTACTGCGTAAATTTGATGACATTCTAATTGCAAAAGCCTTAGTCTTTATTCTTTTATGCATTTCAGCTTCCTTCTTTACAAATTTGTCCCTTCTTTGTTTCCATACCCCATCCCAACCTCCATCCAATCTCCCAATGAGGTTTGTGAGTGTATTAAAAATAATTTTTATTTATTAATTTGTATTACTTATTTGAAGGAGAGAGAGAGAGAGAGAGAGAAATCAGCCATCCTCTGGTTCACTATATGAATGCCCACAGTAACCAAGCTTGGGGTGGGCAGAAGCTGGGAGCAAGGAACTAAATTAAGGTCTCCTATATGGATGGTAGGAACCCAGGTACTTGAGCGATCACCTGCTGCCTCTTTTGCTGTGCCTTAGCAGGAAGCTAGAATCCAGAGTAGAACCATGACTCAAAACCAGGCACTCTGTTATGGGATGCAGGAGCCCCAAGAGGCACCTTAATCACTACACCAAACAACCCTAGTTTTGTATATTTTTTTCTATTGTGGATTAAAACTTGAATGGAGGCTGACAGACTGAATCCTCACTGTATGTTGATTGTAGCTATTTCATTAGTTCATTTTATTGTACTGGGTTTGTGTGTGTGTGTGTGTGTTTCATGTTTTATGCCATTTTCTCCACCCTACACTTTGAATTCTGAGTATGATTCTGGTTTCCTGGGAATAAATAATAAGTGCTATAAAGCTTTTTGTGCACTTGCCAGATACCATTATCTCAAAATATGTTGACATCTCATATAAACATATGTTTAGATTTCTATAACTAAATGTATCCTTATGTGTGACTTATTGTTATAACTGAATACATCTATAAAATATAACTTTATTTACAGGTGCGATCTATTGTAAGCATCTACATTTTTATTCAGTTGGTGTGTATACACAACAAAGGATGTATCATTTTTTCTTAGGAATCAAATCACATTATTTGTGAAGACGTCATATAGATTAAATAAGTACAAGCAATATTTATTTTATTAAGTAGATGCTTTTAACATTTAAAGCAGTTCCATGTTGAAGAATGATGTTTTATAATGTTTCAAGGAGACCTGTGGTTCTAGTGATAAAAAGAAAAAAAAATATATGACAAAGGGCTGGACCCTGGGGATATTCTTGCCAAAGGAAGTGAGATGGTGGAGTAGAAGTGGGGTGAGGGTGGAAGTCACAAGTTTTGGAGGGTTCAAGGTCTCCATACACTGGCTGTGTGACCTTGGGTGATCCACTTGACCTCCCTATGGGACCTAGGTAAAATGGAGATTATGTTAATCAGTGCATGGTTTGTTATGCATTGAGCTCGTACATATAAAAGAGCTTTTTGACTGTAAATTATTGTGCGTATTTTAACTGTATATCTAAGCCTTTTTTTTTTTTTTCACTCCATTGCTTACAGTGCCTTGGGCATGGTGCTTATTCAGTAAACATTTGTTAGATGACACATTAATGAATGAATTTGTGAGGCAGGCTTCTTAAAATATTTTTTGCAACTGTCTGAGTCATTCACAGAAACTTATAAGACTGAGGGTTTATGAGTTGTCCCTGGACAATCAGATCTCCTGATCCTGAGATAAAAGGTTCAGGCTTTCAAGTCCTTCCTGATATGGGACACAAACTGGCAAGGCCGATTATGAGAAATTGTCATCATTCTGCTCAAATATAAGATTATAGATTTTGAGAAACTTAGAGATAATCCCCTTATTTTCAAATATGAGGAAACTGAAGCCCAGAGGCTCCTAGAAATCACTGACTTTATATCATTTTTTGCCATCCATAGGTCTAGTAATTGTAGATAGATGCGCAGCAAATGTATTTTTAAATTCATTTCTCAAGAATTGTGCTAAGCACTGGGGAAATAAACATCAAGACAAAACCATCCTCTTTGAGGAACACATAATCTAGACAGACAGAAAAACCAGTAAGAATGTTATTAGTTATACTGATCTTGTGATGGAATTACAGGGCTAGAAGGGACCTGCCAAGCGATGGTCCGAGAAGTGTTCACGCTGTGTCCTAGCTTAGGTTCCTTAGAGGCAGACCCTGAAGGAGTGGAAAAAGTGAGTTATTCAGGAAGTGCTCCTGAGGGAAACTGTAAGAGAGTATAGGGAGCAATAGAGGAATAGGAGAAGAACCAAGAAAGGATGATCTCTGCTCAAGTTCTCGGACCTGTATGTAGAGGAATCCCTGGGGAGTAAGTTAACACCTTAGAGGCTGATCTGTTGAGCTAAAGGACTGGACTCTCATAGTCTCACACTAGTAGGCTGTTGGCTAAGGGTCATGATAGGCAAGACTGGAAGATACATTGACTTCTGACCTTTAAAATCCTGAGCAAGCTGGCTTCAGAACCCAGAAAAAAACATGGAGAAGCCAGGTGTCAGGTGTACAGAAAGCAGAATAGAGATAGGGGGAATCTTGGAGGAAAACTCATAGCATCTACTTGGAGGAGAACTCATAGCACCTATTCCACCTGGGTTATATGAGGGTGGACTTGAGGTGGGTGGGGAGGGCATACTTCACAGGGTGTGTTTGAGATGGGACAATGGCTACTGTGGCGATTTTGTCTAATACCTGGTGAAAAGTAAGAAGCCAAGGGAGGAGCTTGGAAAAGCTGGCTGAATTGTGGACCTTTTCATTTTTGGTAACTTGATTCTTTTGTTTGCAAGACGAGATACACTGGAAGTATCTCAAATACTAGGTGGCATATGATAAGGATATATATGCTCAAGAACCTAGGGGAAAAGGGCATGCATAGATAGATTGTCAGACAGATAGCAGGACTCGAGGAACCAGAACTTCAGAACAAGGAGACTCATGGGTCTTCACCCTGGTGAAGCCACTTCTCTGGCTTTTATGTCTACACTGACCTGCTCTGATCCTACCACAGAATGTGTCTTTCCCTCTTTTACTGTACACACTCTTGTCTGTCTTGGTTTTTGCTGACTCATATTTTCCCCTGTTTGTAACTCGAATTGGCCTTTTCCTTTTGGCCACTTTAAACACTGGAGCTTTTCTCTATCTTAACTTCTTCTTTTTTAAAAAAAAAAATTTACTAATTTATTTGAAAGGCAGAATTACAGATAAAGAAAGAGAGGATCAGACAGAGAGATCTTCCATCTGCTGGTTCAATTCCCAAAAGGCCACAATGGTTAGAGCTGGGCTGGCCCGTCTGAAGTCAGGAGCCAGGAGCTTCATCTGGGTCTCCCACATAGGGGCAGGGGTCCAAGCACTTCGGCCATCTTCCACTGCTTTTCTAGGCACATTAGCAGGGAGCTGGATCAGAAGTGGAATAGCTGGGACTTGAACCAGCACCCATATAGGATGCTGGTACTGCAGGCAGTAACTTTACCTGCTGCGCCACAGTGTTGGCTCCATTTCTATCTTACTTTCTAACATTTGTTTCCATTTCTAACTCATATCCTTTTCTTAATACATCTGCTTTCAAATTTCCAGAATGGGCTGATTGGACCAGAAGATTTTTTCCTGATTGGTCATTGGTTGCTGTCCAATCTGTGAACTGTGTTACTGTCCAGGTTCAGAGACACAAAGTTGGTCCAATTTATTGTACCTCCATGTGTAAGTGGAGTCACACAATAGTAATACATTTCATTTTTAAAAATATTTATTTATTATTTATTTGAAAGGCAGAGTTACAGAGAGAGAGGGAGAGACAGAGAGAAAGAGATCCTCCAATGGCTAGTTTACTCCCCAAATGGCTACAACAGCCAGGCTGTTCCAGGCTGAAGCCGGGAGCAAGGAGCTTCTTCCAGGTCCTCCTTTTGGGGGTTGCAGGAGCCCAAGGACTTTGGCCATCCTCTGCTGCCTTCCTAGGTACATTAGCAGGGAGCTGGATTGGAACTGCAGCAGCTGGGACACAAACTGGTGCCTGTATGGGATGCTGGTATTGCAGGCAGTGGCTTAACCCACTGCTCCACAATGCTGACCTCACTAAATTTCATTTAACAGTGAACATTTCACAGATGTGATTTCATGTAATCATTCAATTTCATTTAATCGACATTAATGTAATTCATGTCCCTGTTTGCTCATCCTAAAGGTTGTTCTGTGATTACCTTCAGGTTACAGATGAGGAAACTAAGTCTCACGGGTTAACGCAGCTGGTGTGTGGTGAACTTCCCTCTATGAAGGACTGTGGCTTGGGCAGCTGAGACCCTCGCGAGGGTGGGGAGCCTCCAGCCCGTGAGATGTATAAGGCCCATGAAATCATTGGGTCTGGCCCTACCTAGGCAACCAAAGGCAGGACTTGAAATTCAATTAAGTTTATAGCAGGCTAATCTTTAAGTTGGTGATTTTATATGGCCCACAAGTGATGTTATAAATATCCAAGTGGCCCTTGGCAGAAAAAAACTCCCCACTCCTGGTAGGTTGCAGTGGATGGGGAAGGGCCTGGACTGGTGTGTCTAGTCTGTAGCCTTGCTTTTACATGGAGAAATTGGGATTATATCTGATGATAATCGCTAAACCACAGGTCTATACAGGTAGAATGAGAGCTGGGGTCTGGTCTAATGTCAGTCTTTGGGTATAAGGTTGATTAAATATTACAGTGCTGACACCAACATCCCATATGGGTACCGACTTGTGTTCTGGCTGCTCCACTTCTGATCCAGCTTCCTGCTAATGGCCTGGGAAAGCAGCAGAAGATAGCTCAAGTGTTTGGGCCCCCACCACCCATGTGGGAAAACCAGAAGAAGCTCCTGGCTCTTGGCTTCAGCCTAGCCCAGCCTTGGCCTTTGTGGCCATCTGGGAAGTAAATCAGCAATGGAAGATGTTCTCATTCATATTCTTTCTCTCTGTAATTCTGCCATTCAAATAATAAATAAATATTTTTAAAAATACTATAGGGCTAAAAAAAACCCTAAGTATTTTATATGTCTTTCCTTTGCTGCATAATTTTCTGTGATGGCATCAGTTTTAACATTCTCGATTATTTAGAGTGAGAAGCAAGTGTCTCCAGCAGCTAGGTAGGAAAAGCAGGAAATCCGCAAACAGGGAAGTCTCTCTGAGTGTCCAGGCTCATTGTATCCTGGAGATGATGGGCCTGCCAGGTTGTATGCATGCAGCTCAAAGTACCAGGAGCTCCCTCTGATGTGTAACAAAAAATTTGACGGACTTTGATTTATCTTGGTAACCTGGAAACAGGGTTATAGGTGATTGCATTAGACTTCTACTTAAAACGCTAGAATTGAGTAGTACTATTTCTTTTAAGAAGAAGAACCACAGGGAGAGGGGACTTTTTTCCCCTAAATTTTCTTCATACACAGAGTTAACTGGCTGGAGTGTCTTAACAGGACCAAAGAAAGACTGCTGGGGAGAAGGAGAGAAAGCAGGTGAGGACCCCTGTCTGCCTCTCATTGCTTCTTTGCAATACAGATCACTTTCCATGAACACCCCGAGTCTGGGACATGAGACTGAGATATGATTAATCTACTTACCCACCATCAGTTGTGTTTTTTCACTCCCATCACAGATAGAAGGATAAGTTGTACTCACTGTAGAGAAGAAAACATAGAGACTGGCACTGTGGCACAGTGGCATAAATCACCACTTGCAATATTGGCATCCCCAGCTCCCTGCTAATGCACCTAGGAAGGCGATAGAAGATGGCCCAAGTGCTTGGGCCTCCGCCAACCATGCTGGAGATCTGGGTGGAGCTTCTGGCTTTGGTCTGACTCAGACCTTTTTGAGGCAATTTGGGAATTGAACCAGCAGATGAAAGATTCATATTCATCTCTCTCTCTCTCTCTGTCTCTCTTTCCCCACCTCTCCCCTCCTAGTGTGGGTCTCCTCCTCTGTCACTGTGCCTTTCAAGTAAACAAATAAACTTTTATTTATTTATTTATTTATTTATATTTTACAGGCAAAATTAGTGAGAGAGAAAGACAGATAGAAAGAGAGAAAGGTCTTCCTTCCATTGGTTCACCCCCCAGATGGCTGCCACGGCCGGCACACTGCGCCGGTCCGAAGCCAGGAACCAGGTGCCTTCTCCTGGTCTCCCATGTGGGTGCAGGGCCCAAGCACTTGGGCCATCCTCCACTGCCTTCCCGGGCCACAGCAGAGAGCTGGCCTGGAAGAGGGGCAACCGGGACAGAATCCGGCGCCCCAACAGGGACTAGAAACTGGGACTAGAAACTGGAGGATTAGCCTAGTGAGCCACGGAGTCGGCCTACAAATAAACTTTTTAAACAACAGCAAAAATTGGAAAAACTCATCCTGAGAATAAAGGAGATAGACTTTTAAAATTCCATGCTGTTTTGAGTCCCTCTGAGACTGAGTGGCAGTGGGTTGCTGGCCAGGAGTCCTGGACTAAAAGACCTGGCTTCTTCTATAGTCTCAGGCTCCACCCACATCTCTGAGCCTCCGTTTCCTTGTCTGTAAAGTGAGGCTTCTGGACTCAGTTTCACAGGTCCCTTTTAGTGTTCTCTGGAAATACAGAGACTTCTCTGACTATGGTACTCGTAGGCAGCCCAAACTCCTAGAAGAACACTCGAGATGTATCAAGGGCAGAAAGCCCTGTTGAGTCTTGCATCAGCCTTGTTTTCGATTTAAGCTTTGCATAGCTATTGCAGGAAGCTTTTGATTTTTGTAACTTTCTATTGGAGCTGTCACTGAGCCCGTCTTCAGGTTACACCAAGGCCCCCCTTTTTTAGTCTCCCTTTGTTCCTTTCTTTCTCATAGTACATTCCAGTACATTGCTATACCCATACATCCTTGCCCATAGTACATCCAGGTCTGGCGGGAGTATGGGATGCACTTTGCCTGCTGGGAAGAAGAACTTTGTTATTTACAAACTTATGGAACTTACAAAGTTCCTTTAAAGTTCTTCAGTCACTGTTCTAGAGTCTCTAGCTTCCTCCTGCGAGGTAATTGGAAACACAGTGGGTCTCCGTGTTCTGTTCACTGATCTTCCCCTGCTTTTAGCCTTGCTTAGCCAAAGGGCGTACAGTCACTGCCTGCAGAAGGAGAGAGAAGGCCAATCAGGCAGATCACCATGAGTCTTTATGTGACCTCTGTTTTCCTGGGCTTTCCTAAGACAAGAAGGTTCTTACCCTTGCACTCCTTGTTGTTATGGAGACCTTTGTCTATTTTCCTTTTGTAACCAGCAAACAAAAGAACTCATGTCCCTTCTTCAGGCTGGTGGGATGGGAAGCATGCGTTGATCTGCCTGCTCTGTGGCAAACCAAAAGTAGGAAAACTCTGGGGGGTGCATGGAGAAAGAAGGAAAAGGAGCAGAGGATTTAAATGGGTAGTTGAACCCTGAGTCCTACAAGAGAACTGTACTTGAAGGGGTTCCAGGTAAATGTGCAGCATTAGGAAGCTTCCTAATTTGTAATATTAGCATCTTTCCCTCATGGTGGATGTTACATGGGGAAAATTCTACCTCCTCTAGTTAATGTTCTTGCTACAGAAACACAAAGAAAGGGAAGTAGGAGAATAGTGAGGTGAATGGGCATTGCCCGTTGCTCTGGCTCTTCTCTCTGGAAGTCTGCAAGGTTCTGGAATGGGCCTAGAAATGTAAACAATAACTTGCTCACTCTTCTCATCTCCTGGGATTTCACTAAGCTAGGGAACAAGTTTGAGGCTTCTTGGAAAAGCAGAGCGTACTCATGTGGACTTAGACACAGCTGAACTATGGTAGACTCTGCTCCTTAACACTAGTGTTTCCCTTTCTCTTTTGTTCTTCCTGTTGATTGTGATCAGGGAATATAACATTTCACAGCTCCCTCTGCAGACAGATTTCCTTCTTCTGACACAGTGAGTCCTTGGGCTTAATGTTGGGATGATGGGCTACACCTCAATATAGTCTGGATCACTGGGTTGTCATATGGATGACAACTGCCCAGAGAGATTCCCATACCCACAGCAGACTCTGTCTGAGGGATATAGTAACTTTCTTTGCATTAAGTCCCTGAGATTTGGGTATTTCTTGTTACTGCAGCACATCTGACTGATATACAGGCTCAGTCTAAGATAGCGTCTCAAACTTGTGTGTATCAGAACCATGTAAGGTGCCTTAAAACTCACTCCCAAAGCCTCTGATCAAGTAGATCTAGGGTGGGGCCCAAGAATTTGCATTTCAGCTGTGTGTTAAATCACTCTCAGGATCTTGGTCCAAGATGAGGATATCTACAAATCTGTTGTTTCCTGAAGATGCGTGGAAAAACACTTAAGGGAGGTTGAAGAGGTTAACTCAGGCAGTTTTTTATTGAAGATAAATTGCATTTTCCTTTAGTTTGAAGGCTTCAGTAACTGTCTTAACCACCAGAAGTATAGCAGAATAGTAGTTGGGTTTTTGCACAAGGGAAGGTTCATGTTAGCCAAGATCACAGAAACAAGAGATGCTTACCTCCTGAATTTGTTCTGGGGGATTTGGGAGATAATTCAACAGAATAAATAAGCCATTTAGCCCTCCATAACTCATGATGAAATTTAATTGCCACTGTAACAGTATTGGGAGAAGGGACCTTTAAGTGGTAATTAGGAATAATGATTAGTCCCTCATGAAAACTAATACATTATTGAGGCAATGGGTTACTTACCTCAGCGATGGGTTCCTAATAGAAAGGATGAGTTTAGCCTGTTTCCCCTCTCCCCGTCTCATGCATGTTCACCTCTCCTTCTGCCATCTTATGATACCTCACAGGGGCTCTCATCACAGCACCACCGTCTTGGATTTCCCAGGTTTCAGAACCATGAGCCAAATGCACTTGTATTGTTTATAATTTACTCAGTCCATGCTGTTCTGTGATAGTAGAAAATGGACTAAGACAAGTCCCCTGTTGAACAAGGAATACAGTCAATAATGTAGTTTCTCTAAAAAAGAAAAAGAAAAACTAAGTTTTAGGAATGATTCCATTTCAGTAAAAACAAACAATTATGGATTACTTTCTTAGTGTCAGGTACCATGAGAGAGCAGGGAGCCCACACCTGTCTCAGCTGTCACTGCGTAGAGGCCAGTAGGGAGCCCAGCTCTGTGTGTGCTGAAATAACCAAAGTACAAATTGTGCACAGAAATAGCTGTGAGGATTGTAAACCTAAAGTGCTGTGGGAGTTCAGAGAAAGGAGAGATTTCAATTTTCTTTGAATATTGACTTGCTACTGCATACTGTAATATCTTCTAAGAATGACAGTCAGACATTTCTCACAAGGACTAATGAATCACTCCATTTAGCTGTGACAACAGCAAAGCAAAGAAATATCTTCAAGGGCCCAGACGTTATTTTTCCAGCCTTGTCCCAGGAATCTAACGTGCTAGAAGTTATGACAAATTAGCTGCTTGTGGTGAATCTACATGAGCCCCTTTATAAAAATGGAAGCTTGGGTCAGAGTGAATGGGTGATGATTGGCAAGGGGAATAGGGTTGGTTAGGGAGGGCAGAGCCTGGCTAGAAAGCAGCACTAGAGTTTAGACTTAGCTCTGCAAGTCTAGGAATCAGCAACTGTTACCCAAAAGGCACAGGTCAAACCTTCGCTGAGTCGCAGGCTACTGCTGCACTTCAATGTCCAATAGTTGTTTACATATGAAGACTGAGGGCAATGTCACTAGACAAGTGAATGCAACAAGGGGATGGAAGTAGATCAGAAGTCATTGAAACACAAAATGAAAAAAATGAATGTGAGGAGAATGCCATGCCATAGTATTTCTTAACTGTGCTAATTTCTGTCTCACAATGTGGTTTTTTGTTTTTTTTTTTTTTTTAGATTTTATTTATTTATTTGAAAGATTTACACAGAGAGAGAAGGAGAGGCAGAGAGGTCTTCCATGTGCTGGTGAACTCCCCAGTTAGCTGCAATGGCCGGAGTGGTGCCAATCCAAAGCCAGGAGCCAGGAACTTCTTCTGGGTCTCCCACGTGGGTGCGGGGGCTCAAGGACTTGGGCCATCTTCTACTGCTTTCCCAGGCCATAGCAGAGAGCTGGATTGGAAGAGGAGCAGCTGGGGCTAGAACCGATGCCCATATGGGATGCCAGCACTGCAGACGGCAGCTTTACCCGCTACGCCACAGCACCGGCCTCAGTGTTGTTTTCCTAATAGGGAGTATCCCTTCATTTCTCACTGCCATGTCCATTTTCCTACATTCTCAGTTCACATTTGGAACCACCAGTGTGTGAGATCTTTCTGTCCTTTTTGAGGAGGAAAAAAACCATTCCTAAACTCAGGGTGCTTAGAAAGCAGAGCCCTGTTTCGGCAGAAGCGTGTGTCCATATGTCCAGGTCAAAATTACATAGCTGGCTCCGGTACTGTGGTGTAGCAGGTAAAGCCACCGCCTGCAGTGCCGGCACTCCATATAGGTGTCGGTTTGAGTCCTGGCTGCTGCACTTCTGATCCAGCTCTCTGCTGTGGCCTGGGAAAGCAGTAGAAGATGGCCCAAGTCCTTGGGTCCCTGAACCCACGTGAGAGACCCAGAAGAAGCTCCTGGTTCCTGGCTTTAGATCAGTGCAGCTCCTTCTGTTTTGACCAGTTGGGGAGTAAACCAGTGGATGGAAGACCTCTCTCTCTCTCTCTCTCTCTCTCTCTGCCTCTGCCTCTCTGTAACTCTGCCTTTCAAACAAATAAATCTTTAAAAAAAAATTCTATAGCTGCCCTTGAGTGACCTCAAGTCACTGGTGTTCTGTGGTGGGATTCATGTACCAGGAGACCTAAGGAAATCCTACACTATGGCAGAGCAGAGTGGGCAGTCTTCCAGACCCAAAGTGGCTACTGATTCCACCACCATTCCTGAGTCTTCTCCCTAGCCTCCCCCTTCAGTGTGGCTCAGCTGGCTCTCCGTGCCTGCTCCCTTCTCACTCTGTAAGGTGTCTCCCTCAATGGCATCTGCTTTATTGGCCTGCTCAATCAAAGCTGCTGCCTCCTCATAACTTGGACTCTTCGTGACTCACAAGGACACTTTAAATCCTGTCTAAAAACAACCTTTCCTGCATGTTTATACATTTTATTTACACGTTTTCTTCTATCTCATTTCCCAAAATTTGATTGGACTGGTCTGTTTTACTCTGTGCCAAGATTTTGTTTCATAGCAGTTGGTCTCTGGAGAGTCTGTGGATTGGTTCCCAGGGTTAAGGCAATGGAGTCGCAGCCATGGACACTGGCGTAGAGGAGGGAGCTGAGGCTTTGGGGTTAGCATAGTACCCATGGACAGGGCAGGCACCTGTGAGTGCATACAATGTAAGTGGCCCATTTTGCCAGGTTTCTGACTCATATGTTCTGGCTTCTCTGCCCGGGGGTAGGGTCCAGGGTCAAGGGTGCCAGGTAGAAGCAATGGTGGCTCCCAGAAGCTCTGGGGTTCCTCCTGCTCATTCGGCACTTCAGTACCACACCCAATGCCTGTGCCAGGTCTTCTGTGATTCCCCCCACCCTGTGCTAGGGTAGGGAACTGTAGATCAATTTAAATGAAGTTGTCACTGAAAATGACACAATGAACGAGTAGTTAAAATTTGACTCTCACAGGGTTCCCTCCATTGCTCCACTTCTAGGACATGAGTGCTTTGTGTGGTGGGTGGATCTCCATGGCTGCCCCTCAGCCTTGATGAGGCAAGAAATCTGTAGCAGGCAGCAGGCCGCAGCCCCTCTCTGAATGATGTGAATGCGAAAAGATGTGATCAGAGAATAATGGGAAGCTGTCCAGGAAACTCTAGGAGCTATGCCTCCAGGCATAACCCAGGTGATCAATGATGATCACTCTCACTGCCACTGGGTACCATGGCTCAGCATCCTTCACGGCACCACGGCTCTGGACTCTGCGGCAGACATAGCAATGTCCATCCTTTACCAGAATGGGCTGCCTGCAGACTTTTTCCGTTTCTAAAGGTGGGTCTGAGGCAACATTTCCAGGCCCTAGGGTCCAGGGAGGCCAGCTGTGCAGCTACCTGGTGCTCTCAGGAGCAGGATCAGGCTCTGAAGATGGAGGATTCTCCAAACTTGGAAATGGGCTTCAGTAAAAATACAGTAAACCACAATAAAATAAATAAAAGGAATCTTCCCACAAGCCCTTGTTGATTCTTGAACTAGGGGAGCCATGTGATAAAAATGAAATTTTAAGGTAGGTGGTCAGGCCAGAGTGTGACGGATGGTTTCTGTAGGAGAGAGACTACCCAGGCATGCTGTAAAAATAATCTGCGGAGTCCATCCACTTCACAGTAGGAGATCTGATTACCCTACTGTTATGCCTTATTAAAGGAAGAGAAAGGGCTAATATAGAAAATAACCTTTAAGCCATTTCAATATTTTTAGGATAACCTGAGCTAGGTAGGCAAATAGGCACATGGGCTGATGCACAGCCAGACAGATGCATCAGAAGAGCCGGGGGTGGTTCTATCCAGCAGTGGGAGAGAGCTTCAGCTCTGCAGTTGGAAACTTTGCTCTACTCCTACAGAACCCACTAGCTGTGAGTTGAGAGCTATGACAACCAATGGAGGTGAATTCACCCCTCGGCCTCCAGATGGGCACCTGTAAAAATGGGGGTATTCATAACACCCATTATATAGCACTACAATGGGAATTCAAAGAGTTAATGTGCAAAGAACTCTTAACAGAGCGATTGCTCCATACCAGGCTTTAATAATGATATCCTGATGTGAGGTCGTGAGTGCTGGACTAGGTGGTGGCCATGGATGTGAGCAAAGGAGAGTGAGTCTGAGGGGCACATGTCTGTGCAAGGTGTGGCAGTGGGGGCCAGGGAGAAAAAGAGCGCCAAAGAAGACGCCCTAATTTATTCACAGATCATCTTTCTTACTTGGTTTTTGGCATTGGGTTGTTTTGAGTTGCGCTGGCATTTTTCAGATACATTGAGGGAATAATTGAGAATTTGATTTCATACAATGAAGTTTATAAGAGATAAAAGCATAGCTGAGTGCATCCACATAGGGAAGCTGAGAATGAGGGCAGTTTGTCCTCATTTGCCCTCTGCTTCATAAGAAGAGGACAACAGCACACAGAGGGGGAAAGTTTGCACTTGACTTTACCAATCAGATACCCTCATCCTTAATAAGATATCACTGCCTTAACTCCATTTAAGAAGGAAATAGGATAGAAATTGCTAATAAATAAGTAATCAAGTCAACTCATCCACTTTAGGGATTGATTCCCTTATCAGCCAAAGGAGGTCAGACCTATACAACAGGAACGAAAGTAACTGGTCCTAAGACCAACATTTTACCTGAGTGGCCATTCCTACTGTGTCATCCCCAGGGAGCTCAGGAATCCCTCACATCCTAGCGTGTTATTACCAAGGAGAGGCACTAGTTGCTAAGCTCACATGCTAACAGCCGCAGATAGGATTTTTCCATTAGCATCTAGTCTCATCTAGCAGAAGGGCAACTAGGGAATAAAAGACAGGATTTACAGATAATCTTAAAAAGCCTCAAATTGTTTAATGCTTGCTACTCAGAATGTGTTCCAGGAACCAGAAATATCAGCATGCTCTGGGAACATGGTAGAAAAGCAGAGTGAGAGGCCCCTTACATCAGACATATTAAATTACAATCTGCATTTTTATTTATTTATTTTTTTTTTACAGGCAGAGTGGACAGCGAGAGAGACAGAGAGAAAGGTCTTCCTTTGCCATTGGTTCATCCCCCAATGGCTGCTGCGGCCGGCACACCGTGCTGATCTGAAGCCAGGAGCCAGGTGCTTCTCCTGGTCTCCCATGCAGGTGCAGGGCCCAAGCACTTGGGCCATCCTCCACTGCCTTCCCGGGCCATAGCAGAGAGCTGGCCTGGAAGAGGGGCAACTGGGACAGAATCCAGCGCCCTGACTGGGACTAGAACCCTGGGTGCCGGCACCGCAGGCGGAGGATTAGCCTATTGAGCCGCGGCGCTGGCCACAATCTGCATTTTTAACAAAATCCCCAGGTAATTGGGGGGAATCATTAAATTTTGAAAAGCATTGGCTAAAGGCAGGAGAGAAAGATGAGTTTTCTGGAAGGCAGAGAGATGAGGCACTGAGAAGGGGGAAGAATCACAGAAGCCTAGTTCACAGTTTTACCTCGAGCTGAATGGTGTTTCAAATACAGTAATTACTCATGACAGCATCCCATGCAGAGTGAAGATGGCAGTAAGAGTCTTCACAGAGTTCTCTGAAACCCATGGGTGGCATCACATGGGCTCAGCTCCAGGTGCAGAGCTGCCTGTCCAGGACAGGTTTATTGAGCTCAGCATGTGTGGAGCACTCATCCTCTTCCTTTAAATTGGAAACAGATTGCAGTGCTGTAGGCAGTGTCATTGAGAAGGTGGCAACTGCCTGTTCAATTTCCAAAGTCATCCAGAGTCAAACCAGATTCTAACAAGCCCAGCCGCTGTAGCTGGAATTTCAGGCCCTCAAGTAGAGTAATTGTCTAAACAAGACTCCCTTCTTCAAGGTTGTTGTTTTTTTTTTTTTAAATCTCCTATGTTTTGGCAAGTGGTGTTCTCTTTCCCTATGGTACAAACACATCTGAAAAGTGGATAGAGCAGGTATTCAATCCTATTCTCCATCTCTAAGGATGAGCAGTCTGTCCTCAACTACTCAGCTGTTTGATCTCCAGAAGTCAATGTGATTTGGGTTCCAGTTGTTCAGAACATATCTGACGCAGACGTTATATAAGGTCATGTCTAAAAGGAGACATTTCCCCATCAATGAAACTATTTTCTCTCATGCATTCTCAAGTCCTGTAATATTTTGGGACTTCTGTTGGAATGACTGGAAATGCAGAATTTCTTAGACCACATTTCACTTTATTCATAAAGTTCCTATTTATTATGGCTCAATGGAACTGGTATATCTTCAGCCCCATCAAAATAAAAGATTTAACTACCTGAATCTGCCTCTGGTTTGCATTTGCTTGATATTTGTGAGGCTCCACAAGACCCTAGAGGGCTGATATTAGAAGTTGGGGACTCTACTTTAAGAGGAAGGACTCTGGTCCTTTGAGGACATTGGTGTGCCTTTGCTTCTGCCATGGTAGTCACCTAAAGTTAAAATCCAACCTCCTCATTGACTGGTGTTGTGGTGCAGTGAGTTAAACTGCTACATGTGACACTGGCATCCCAGATCGGAGCACTGGTTCAAGTCCCAGCTCTCTGCTTCTGGTCCAGCCCCCTGCTAATGCACTTGGTAAAGCAAAAGATGGCCCAAGTCCTTGGATCCCTGCCACTCAAGTGAGAGACCTGGATGGAGTCTCTGGCTCATGGCTTCTTTTGGTCATTTGGGGAAAGAAGGGGAGGTGAACCAGCAGATGGAAAATTTCTTTGTCTTTTTGTCTTCCCCTGTCTACTGCCTGTCAAATAAAATAAAATAAAGTACAATAAAATAATCCAGCCTCCTGAGAACTTACTGGGAGAGGTGCATGTTTCACTCACGGTGGAAAGCAGTGGAGCCAGTAGCAGGAATGCAGGAATTGCGGTGTGACGTCCTCCCCGAGACGGTGGACCTGCAGCTCCTGGTTCTCTGCGGGCTCTAAGGTGCTTGGTGTTGGCGGAAGGGCGTTGAGCTAGGGTGAGGATGTGTGGGTTCTGGCTGCAGATCTTTTTCGCTTGCTGCATAAGCATGAGTCACTTAAACGTTCAGACCTCGCCTTCCTCAGTTGTCAGGCAGGAACGTCAGTACCTACCAGGCAGGATTCACAGAGATCTGCATCTGAAAACAAGCTCTCACCTGAGAAGGGCTGTGAGAGGAGTAACTTTGAGTGTATGATTCCTCCAGCTGTGTGGTCCCCACCCTCCACCCTGCAAGGAAACCTCTGTGGCCCCTCTTGTGTAGAGCAAAGAAAATGTCTTTCAAGAGGGCCTCATAAGCTTCTTGCAACAGAGCAGCGATTCTTCAGCAATGCCTCATACCACCCAAGAGGGCCTGTCACCCCTCTGTGCACACAAGCCTCGGATGCCAGTGCTCCTTTCCACCCGAAGCACAAAGTGCACCACCATGAAGACAGCTTCTGTTCTCAGGCACATGTCCGCCCTGCACGAAGCTGAATAGAGCCCATTCTCTGTCTTCTGCACCTTTTATTTCAAAGGATTCCTGAGCGCACAATACACTTTATAGCCTGGTCTTCTGCCACGAGATAATAAAGGGTCTTTCATTGACTGGCCCTGTGCAAATGCCACCACCTCCACGCTGCAGCTGAGAGACAGCTGTTGTGGGCTGTGAAGAAGACGTCTCTCAAACCTATGGCATTTAGAATGTCGTACACTGATGAGAATTCAGGAGGACCACATCGAGGCCTGCAAGTTATAAAGTACATGTTTTTGAAAAAAACGAGATCAACTTTCCAACTAATCTTCAGACTACCATACTGAATCCATTAAAATGATGTTGATTCATTTTGCAATGAAGACCCAAACTTTGATCCTCTCCACGTTTGTCCACTCAGAGCAGCCTCTTTACCATAAACAAACAGGGCTCTTAGAAGGGGAGTTGTATAAGTAAAATTGGGCAGTATAGAAAAAAACTGTGGTCCTGTCCCCAAATAACTATGGATGCTCGTGTGTTTTGTTTACTGCAGCTCAACAGAGGGCTTGCTAAGAGCCAAAGCTGAGGGAGGAGCTGGTAGCTAACAAGAGTTAGACAGTTTCAGACCTCAGAGTCTAGTGTACCTACTGGGTGTGAAAGCACCACACAAGCACAGTGTGATGTTCACATTCCCCAGGCAAAAGGAAAGGGCTTGGGGGTACCTGCAGATCCCCAACGCTTCTTTTAACAGGCCTCTGGGCAGAGCATCCAATTAGGTCAGTCCTGGCAGCCAAATGCCACCTCAGTCTCCCCTCAGTCTCTTTGTTCTGTTGAAAGGAAATCAGAAAAAAATTCAAGGAGGATTTCAAAAATTACTGCATAAATGACTGCTGGTACAGTATTAGTTTTTTTTCCTCCATGGTGTAACTACATCCAAACATAATATTTCTTTTTCTTCAAAAGGATGGTTCAAATTTTTGTTCAGTTGTGCTTTAGACTTTATTTCTTAACTGTCCAAATAAATGTTCCATAACAGGAAATTTGAGAAGTCACTATGTACAGGTTAGTCTAATATACAAGGGTACTTTGAAAACAGAATTAAAAATAAGTTTATTTTGGTGCAGAAAATTTTGAAACCCATGAATTGTTTTCTTTATAATAAGCATTCACCCTGAACTTTGGAAGACTCCTCAGAATTTTTAGAATTCCCCACCACCTCAGTTCATCCATTTCTGCTTTTTTATGGTTTTTAGCTCTTTGTAAATTTAATATGATCCTTTCACAGAATCCCCTAGAACCATAATAGGGGATGGAGGAGGAAAGTTGTGATGGCTTAAAATTGCTTCAAAGACTTCCATGTGCCTTTTCAGAGAACCATATAAAATCAATTACCAGTAATTTGTTAAACACCAGTTGATGCCAGAGCTGGGCTGGGGATTGCCAGAGCAGAAGGGTAAGGATGTGAGCACAAACCCTCAAGCAGCGCTCATGAGCGAGATGACATCATGGTAGAGAACCACCTGAGAATACTCCAAGATGATCTCTCACTGCATGCTCAGTATTATGCTGTAGACTTTAAGAGGTTAGAGGGATTCCGAGAGGAAGAGAAAACCATGGAGCTACTGCCATTCACAAAAGCGTTTGTGGAGGAAGCAGGAAGACCTGGGCTTGCGACGGTAGCTTTTGGCAGCTGGTGTACCACCAGGGGGATGCATCAATTTACATAGCAGAAGACAAAGCAGAGTGATGGTCTGGTGTACTTACGTTCTGATGGGCAAGGGTGAGAAACCTGCTGTTGGCCTTGACATGGCTGAATGACTATTCAGGAGGCTGGCAAACCTTGGCTTCTTCAGCTCTAACTTGGCCCTAATTGCCCGCTCCTCCTGCTCCCCAAGGTCAATCATCCTAGAAAGACAGCTCCTTCACAAACAGGTGCTGAACTGCAGTGGGATGGGATTGCATGCCAGATAGTTCTAAATCACCAGCCACCTCCAGGGCTTGCTAAATCATACTGCCTTGTCCTGTTCCCAGAGTCTCCAATTCATTAAGTCCCTGGGACCTAGGGTGAGGCCAGATGAATTTAAATATTTAACAAGTCCTAGGTGTGCTGTCCGTGCTGGTCCAGGGATTGTACTATGAGAAAAACTGATGTAGTCCACTACTTCAGTCTTATATAAGAGGAAACTGAGACCTAGACAGCTCTCAGAGTTTAAAGGCTGCATTACAATGCAGTTGTCCAACATCCCTTCACTGCTCACCTTGTGCAAAGTTCAGCTTTAATTCCTGGTTCTTACAGGATGAGGCTGAATTGGGTTAGATTTTAATTGTCTGAGAGTTGAGCTTCTCTAATCTCAGTGAAAATTCTTGCATATTTAAGAACAGATCTTCCCAGAGGCAGGATAGGCTGGCTGACTTTGAGGCTTTTAAGGCTATGAAAATGTTACATTAATAAAATATTTTTTTTTCTGCAAATTAAATATTAATTTGTTATGTCCCTAATTCTGTAACCTGTAGGTGGCAGTGCTTTCCTTCTCTATACATGGCCAGATTCCCTACTTGCTTCATTTCCTGAGTAGCTGGGAAGGCTGCAGTGCACATAGTACTCTAGTACTCCCTGCCCAGGACAGTTCCCTCAGGGCCAGTGGAATCATGACATAGGAGTTAGCATCCTGAGAACTGTATTGTTCCTGGCTAATATGCGAGGTTTTGAAAAAAGGCTCCTAATGCTTTATTTTTTTTTAAATTACCGTAGCTACATTGTTATCATTTTGTACAAGATTCCATGAAACGCCAGAAATTGAAGACATAAAGAAGTGGGACTGCTGACATGCCATGAATTTACTATAAGAGAGCATTCTTCACTGCAGAAGTTTCTAGCTGCCAAAGCTCCCTTTTATTGGTGAAAGTTGGGGGTGAGGGGGAAGAAAAAAGAGAGAAGTATGATTCTAGGAACCACATTGCAGACATACCACAGGGAGGAACAAACAAATAAGTGATTGTCCACTAGTCACAGCTGATGATTAAACAGGAATCCCCATTTTCATATGACCTGGGACTTGAGGATGACCTGGGGGTACATGATTTCCATTTTGTCAGCAGTCATTGACACGAGGATATAAAATTCACTCTACTTGCAAGCTTAAGGTGAAATCACACCGCAAGAGTACGAGAGGTGCACCTGCAAACACCCAGCACCGTCCCCGCCCCCCGCCTTCCCTCTAAAGACCCAGCAATGCCCCCTTCCCCTTAATTCATTGCCCCTTGAAAGTCACTGAACAGTCTCAGCTGGGCCGTGCATGACAGAGAAATACTCTGATCTAACATCTTTTGTCCCCTTGTCTGTCTCCACAGCGTGAGCCATGATTCCCTCATGCTGGTTTCACTCTTTGAAGCCATGCAACGATCAATTGATTTCATTTCAGTTAATCTTCCTTAATTGCTCCAACCTATTACAAATTGAAACCGTTCTCTCCAAGTTTCCAATAGCAGTGGGTCTAAACTCTAGTTTGGTACTCAAGGACCCCGGGTGAGTTTCCATCTTATTTCTTCAGCCTCATCTCTCTCCATTTCCTACCCTTCTTCCCTACATTTGCTGTGCACCTCATTATCATCCAAAATGATTTTATGCCTATGCTTTTGTACATTTTGTTCCTTCTGGAAAATTTCTATTCATTTTTGAAGATGAAATGTCATTTGGGAGAGGCATTTCCGATTCCTCTGAACAGCACCTTGCTTATCCTCTAGTACAGCTTTTAGCACATTGTGGAGTCATTTACATGCTGCCATGTCTGCTCTGATTCTCAACCCCTTGCCTCATTTTCTTCCACTGCCCACTGTGATCTGTTGGTGCCAGGATGGTTGCAACAGTCTTATTTCTCTTTGTATTCCTAAGACTTAACAGAGAACTGAACAGACAGCGGATGCTAAAGAAGTGTGTGTGTGTGTGTGTGTTTAATTAATCCTATCCTAATTTTGTTGTTTACCCAAGAAAGCCCCTTCCTTTCTTCCCCCTCAACCTTTTCCCCTTCTCTATTGTTTTTCATTTTGTAAGTCAACAAATGACTTGAGTTCTACAAGTGATAGGTTTGTACCAAGGAAAAGACAGAAACATTGAAACAAAAGACTCGAATTAATGATGAGACTCTCTGTTCTACTAAGACATCAGTTTCATCAATTTCTGAAAAAGTTACCTGAATTCCCTTTCATGACATTCACTGAAATCTTTGTAGGCCGTTTTGTCTCTCCTGGATGAACTGACCTTTCCTTCAAGCATCAGAATTCAAGTCAATTAAGAGTGAGTCCTTACTCTCTTAGTGTTTTGTGTTATATTTCATTATCAGTATTGCAACAATCTTGAGTTCCACTTGTTTTCATTGCACTGGTGCACAACTGCTGATACTTTTTGAGTTGGAGAAGGAATGGTAGCCAAGTCTGAGGGCAGCAACAATACCAACAACACTGTTTTTAGAGGAAAATGAGTTTCATGTTTTAGCAACTGAACTAAAAATGAACTTTTTTGAACATGGCCTGTGTCTTTTTTTTTTTTTTTTTTTTTTTTTTTTGGACAGGCAGAGTTAGACAGTGAGAGAGAGAGACAGAGGGACAGAGAGAAAGGTCTTCCTTCCGTTGGTTCACCCCCCCAAATAGCTGGTATGGCCAGCACGCTGCGCCGATCCGAAGCCAGGAGCCAGGTGCTTCCTCCTGGTCTCCCATACAGGTGCAAGGGCCTAAGTACTTGGGCCATCCTCCACTGCCTTCCTGGGCCACAGCAGAGAGCTGGATTGGAAGAGGAGCAGCCGGGACAGAGCCAGCGCCCCAACCGGGACTAGAACCCGGGGTGCCGGCGCCGCAGGCGGAGGATTAGCCTAGTGAGCTGCAGCGCTGATGGCCTGTGTCTTAATGTGAGAAATTTGTCTTTGGGTTCATTTGCTGTCATTTGTAAGAGTGATCAGTTCTTCCATTATGTCGTATGGATAGGGCAGACCACAGGCTGAAGGAATGTGTATCTCAGACATGTTGGAAAATCTCTTCTGATGTCTTAGAACTTAGTTCCTTGATCATCCCCCAGAGACATGTTTTTGTGTTCGCTGTGATAATACAGACAAAATGAGAGGGAAACAGGTAGGCAGGAGACAGTTCTCCATGGAAGGGCTATCTGGCCCCATGCCAAGAGTGTTGTTGGGATGTGGATGAGGCTTCAGCATCCAACTTAGGGAGTCAGTGTCAATGACCGAGAGAGCCTGATATGATCTCTCCTGTGGCCAATGTACAAGAGGTCTTTAAAATGTTTCTGGAAGGGGCTGGTGCTGTGGCATAGTGGGTAAAGCTGCTGCCTGCAGTGCTGGCATCCCATATAGGCGCTAGTACAAGACCCAGCTACTCCATTTCCGATCCAGCTTTCTGCTATGGCCTGAGAAAGCAGTGGAAGATGTCCCAAGTGCCTGGACCCCTGTACTCGTATGGGAGACTCGGAAGAAGCTCCTTGCTCCTGGCTTCGGATCAGCTCAGCTCTTGCTGTTGTGGCCATTTGGGGAATGAACCAGTGGATGGAAGACCTTTCTCTCTCTGCCTCTGCCTCTCTGTAACTCTGCCTTCTAAATAAATAAATCAATTTTTAAAAAATGCTTTTGGAAAAGACGTATTATGAAGAACTTACACCTGGATTTCAAAAATGTTTTTGCGGCAAAATAAACTCATATTCACTTGCTACAAAACGTGAACTGTGAACAGGAGCTAGTTTGAGGCATTTAGAAGGATAAAACCTCAGTTTGAACTCCTATCAGAGCAGCACAAATTCTGCATAAATTGAAGCAAAAGCAAACATCAAATTTATGGTGAAGCTTGGGTGGTAGAATGGTGAAATCATTGACCTTTATGAAAAGTTTATGGGGACATATTCCATGAATTGTTTTAAAAAGGGACAAGATGTTGTTGAAGGTGAAGCCTGCGGCAGCAGACCATGCATATCAGTTTGTGAGGGCAAAAATATTTTTAAAATATTTATTTGTTTGAAAGGCAGAGAAGCAGAAAAAGAGAGAGAGGCAGAGAGAGACAGGGTTACAAAGACAGACACAGAGCTCCCGTCAACTAGTTTGCTCCCCAAATGCTCACAGCAACTGGGGCTGGGCCAGGCTGAAGACAGGAGCTGTGAATTCAATCCAGGTCTCCCATGTGGGTTTCAGGGTCCCCATTACTAGAATCATCACCTGCTGCCTTCCAAGGTCTACACTAGCAGGAACCAGGGCTGAGCATCAAACCCAGGTACCCTGATAAGAGAGGTAGATGTCTTACCAACATAACTGCTGGACCAAAATTGCCTGCATCAAGTGCAGAAAACATTGACCTTGTTCAGGTCCTAATTGAAAAAGTCTGACAAGGACTAGCAGAAATGGTAGCCAGTACCACGGACATCTCAGCTAGCTCAGCTTATGCAATTCAGCCTGAAAAATGAAAGTTGAACAAATTCCCTGTTTAATGAATGCCAATGAATGCCAAAACTATTGTACCCACATCAGCAACAAACAATCCAGAGCTTTCAACGGAAATTTTGAACAAGTGACTCAAGATCCTAGAGTATTTCTTGGAAGCTTTGGAACAAGAGATGAAAAATGCCTTTACCAGCATGATCCTGAAGACAAAGGACACTCAGAGCAGTGGTTACCAAGAGGTGGAAGTGGTCCAGGCAAACGAAAGTGGGCTGGTCAAGAGCAAAAGTCATGGCAACAGGTTTTTGGGAGGCTTAAGGCATTTTGCTTGTTGACTTTCTTGGGGTGGGCTGGGATGGAGTAGGGGGTGGACAAAGAACGATAACATTTGTTTATTATGAGAGTGTCTTGAGAAAATTGGACAAAAATGTCTGGGAAAGTTTCCCCAGAGAGGCCTTCTCTGCCACAACCAAGCTCCCACTCTTTCCTCTCATCAAACAAGGGCAATTTTGTGAGAGTTTCAATGGAAAATAATTAGGCATCCTCCTTACAGTCCTGATTTGGCTTCTTCTGCCTTCTTTCTGCTTCTTAATCTTAAAAACAATCTTTAAAGGGTACTCATTTTTCTTCAGCCAATGTAAAAAAAAATAATTGCATTGACACAGTCAAATTCCCAGGGTGCTCAGTCCTTTAGGGATGCAATAAATGCGATAAATGAGGGGCATCATGGTTATAAAAGTGTCTTGAACTTGATAGAGAACTTAAGTTGAGAAATAAAGGTTTTTTTTTATTTTTATCTCTTAATTCCATCTTTCCATAAATGTTTTGAACTCTTCTAATATTTACAGGTGTGGAAATAAGTGATGTAAATATCATATATGTATATTTATATATTTAAAGAAGGAAGTCATTCCCCTGGTATTTAGCATACAAGCAGGAACTGATGAGATGCTTGAATGTCTGGGAAGCAGAACAATTAAACTTTCCCTAAAAATTCCAGGTTGAGGCTCTCAGGAGCAGTGAACACTACAAAATATCCTGTCGGACTTGGTCAGGCTGGAAGATGGACATTAGATCCCATCAGTAACTCAGAGACCCAGGATATGACTTCTTCTATAAGAGCACTTGGAGATGGGAATTAAAATATTAAATAGCACAAACTCCATGAGAATGCAAGTGGACAGGTTTTATCCACAGCTGCTGCAGCCAGGTGTTATGCTTGATAGTGTGACACAAGAAATCACCATAAAGAACTCCAGGGTGTGCAGGGAGAGCTTTCCAGATAGCACTCGTGTTAGAAATTATTTTCTTTTCATCCCAAAGCTAAGATAATTTATAACACCTCCCTAACACAGCAATGCCAAAAAGATGCATTTTATAGAACTAATTTTGCAGACACATTTTCATGTTAGAGTAAAATAAACTAGGACAATTTCAGCTTTGCGTGATCTATAAAGTAGCAAATAGTTACCAAAATAAGTAGAACAAGAAAAATACATTAAAAAAAAAAACTCCACATTCTTTGTAGACTGACTTCTAAGCATTAGTAATTGTACTGACAAGCATTTGAGATTTATTTATATATGTTTGATCAAAATATATTTGTATCTTATGTGGAACATATTCACAATAGTGTATATAGATAACATATAGAGTTAAATATATAATTTATGTGTATATTTAAAGAGAAATACTGAGCACCACTGGATCTGCCAACAAGCTTAAGAAATGTAATATCTGGGGGTCAATGCTGTGGCATAGTGGGTAAAGCCTTTGCCTATAACACCTGTATCCCATATGGGAGCCAGTGAGTCTCTGCTGCTCCACTTCTGATCTAGCTCCCTGCTAATGCACTTGGGAAAGTAGCGGAAGATGTCCCAGGTCATTGGTACCCTGCACCCATGTAAGAGACCCTTTATAATTCTTTAAAATAAACAAATACATCTTTAAAAAAAAACCACAAATCCAATGTAAGTTGCCAGTGAAACACAGCTGTTTCTTTCATTATTGGGAGAATAAGAATTTAATTTAGAGTCACTATAAAAAATCACTAGTCAACTTCTTTTATTTTTAATCAATAACCGATTGCTTTGATAATTGTTGCTATAAATCATGTTTTAAAATATGGTAGAGTAAGTCATTATAACTATCTTTTTAAAAAAAGAACCCTTCAATATTCTTGATAGCCTATTCTTCTAGATGAATTACACTGTGAGTTTTTCAGGGTCCATAATGCATTCATTAGGGATCTTGGTTTTGCATAAAATCTATAAATATTTACTTAGGAATTATTGTCATTACTAGTGTATTTGGTCTTTCCAATAATAAGCAATATATATCTTTCAATTATCACTCTCATCTTTTATTTCTCCCACTAGGAGTTTTAAATTTTATTTGAATAATTAAATCATTTATGTCTTCAATTAAATAGATATGCACTTAATGCTTTCAATTGGAATAGAATCCTTTTTATTGTGTGTCTAGCTGTTTGTTATGGGTGTACAAGAGCTGATTGAAATATTTGTTTTTTATAAAAATTATCAACTTTTTGAGAAAAAATATTGGTTTCTTTCAATGAGATACCATCAGCACTTCTAGAACTTTTGTTTTTGAAAAGTGAGTAAAGTGGACTAAGCATCCTTGTTTTGGAACTAATCTTCCTTCCTCCTGTAGGAATGCAAAATAAGCCAAACTTTAGGTCCTCCTTTTCCTTCTAAAAAGAGTAAAGTTTGTGTGACTTTTTTAAAAAAAGATTAATTTATTTATTTGAAAGGCACAGTTACAGAGAGGCAGAGGCATAGAGAAAGAGAGAGAGAGAGAGAGAGAGAGAGATTGATTGATCTTCCTTCTGCTGGCTCATTCACAAATGGCCGCAATGGTCAGAGCTGGACTGATCTGAAGCCAGGAGCCAGGAGCCTCTTCCTGTCCCATGTGCGTGCAGGGGCCCAAGCACTTGGGCCATCTTCCACTGCTTTCCCAGGCCACAGCAGAGAGGTGGATTGGAAGAGGAGCAGCCAGGATTCAAACCAGCACCCATAAGGGATGCTGGCACTGCAGGCTGTGGCTTTACCTGCTATGCCACAGCGCCAGCCCCTGTGTGACTTTTTAAGCAAGATTATTTTGGAACAAGGCAGTTAGACATATCAACACATATTAAAACTCTTTCTAGCCCATACCTGACCAAAGATAATTTATCTACATTCTGGGTTCAATCAGTGTTTGTGGTGTAATTGAGACCCATAGTGTATGAAAGGTCTTCAAAATGCTTATGAAAAATGCATACTATGAAAAGTTATGATGGATTTAAAAATTATTTTGCACCAAAATAAACTTAATCTTTTAATTCCATTTTGATATGACCTATGGAAATACCCTTGTATCTAATCAAAGACAGTATTAGGAAATGTCACGTGATCTCTTCATTGATCTTTGGTATGTGAGTTTCATGTAATGAAGACCAAAAGTTTGAAGCTACTATTAAAATACAAACCATAGGGGCTGGTGCTGTGGTGCAGTGGGTTAACGCCCTGGCCTGAAGCGCTGGCATCCCATATGGACGCTGGTTCTAATCCCGGCTGCTCCACTTCCGATCCACCTCTCTGCTGTGGCCTGGGAAAGGAGTGGAAGATGGCTCAAGTCCTTGGGGCCCTGCACGCATGTGGGAGGCCTGGAAGAAGCTCCTGGCTCCTGGCTTTGGATCGGTGCAGCTCCGGCCATTGCAGCTAATTGGGGGAGTGAACCATTGGATGGAAGACCTCTCTCTCTCTCTCTGCCTCTCCTTCTCTCTCTGTGTTAACTCTGACTTTCAAGTAAATAAGTAAATCTTTAAAAAAAATACAAACCATAGTAAAAATTTTCTGAAATGCTAGCATGCTTTTATTAATATCCACATTTTATTTTCTTCATCTCTGGTAGCCCCCATTTGTCTTTTTTTTTTAAACATTGATTTTATTTATTTGAAAGGGTTATGGAGAGAGATAGAGATAGGTAGAGGTAAAGAGAGAGGAAGAGAGGAAGAACCAGAGAGAAAGGTCTTTCATCCATTAGTTCACTTCCCAAATGAACACATCCAGAGCTGAGCTGATCTGAAGCCAGGAGCCAGGAGCTTCTTCCGGGTCTCCCACAAAGGGGGAAAGGGCCCAAGGATTTGGATCATTTTCTACTGCCAGATCGGAAGTGGAACAGCCGGGACTTGAACTGGCACCCATATGGGATGCTTGCCCTGCAGGCCAGGGCACTGCACCATGGCACCCCCCCCCATTTGTCTTTAATTATCATTTTGTTCAATTTCCTTTGAAAATCTCTAGTATTATCTCAATTTCTGTTGTTTGACCTTAAGAAATTATGAAGCCCTTCTGAGCCTCCTTTTTCTTATTTGTAAAACAGAAATTAAAAAGTGTTTTGCCTATCTCCTCAGGTAGTATTTGAATGAGATAAAATGGTTTTCTCTTTAGAAGAGTGGTTGGATATTAAGGACAGTTTCAACTAAATTCAGTAAGAACATGTGCAATCTACTGCATGGCCGCTGTGGTTCCATGTAATTACACAAGGGATGTAAATATACGTGAAATGCAAAATGCAGTTTCTGGCTCCTAGAGGAATGTCCCTCAAAATACCAGTGTGCACACAGATCTCCCAGGGTCTTGTTAAATTGCAAGTGCCAACTCAGATGGAGCCCAAGATATTGCAATATAAAAGTTCATCAAATGATGCCCATTCTGCAAGATCCCATCCTCCTTGTTGGGCAATACATTGTGAACAATAGATGCAGAGATCATGAAAAAGAAGATCATCATTATGTGTCCAGTATATGGAAAATTGGAAATACCACTATGGACCAGGGCATTAGAGAAGGTTTTATGGCCATGAAAGATGAGACTGGGGGCACGTTGTGGCATAGTGGGTAAAGTTGCAGGCTGAGATGCCAATATCCCATATGGCACCCGTTGGTGTCCTGGCTGATCTACTTTGTTGTGGCCATTTAGGGAGTGTACTAGCAGATGAAAGATCTCTCTCCTTCTGCCTCCCTCTCTCTGTGACTTTACCTTTGAAATAAATAAAATAAATCTAAAAGAAAAAAGAAAGATGAGACAGGATTCAACTTGAGATACTTGGATCTCAAGATTCAAATTGCGGTTTCTTCCACTGGTGGTTAGGAGATAAAAGCAGATTTGGGCATCCCACACCCCCTCTCGGGAGAAAAAGTACATAATCTTTTGTAGAATTCTGTGATCAGGATGCTTGAAATTGTGTCTGAAACAGTGAATGAAGGTGCTTAACTGAAAAACAATGATGTTAAGTTGTTGCTTGGAGTTCCGTGTTGTATGTGCATATACATATCAAAGTTCCAAAGGTGCCTGAATCCTGTGAACACTTAAGTGCACAGACTTCTTACATAGAACTTTATCACCACTCAAGATGTTTTCCATGCCATTCTTTGAACAAGTCACATGCTTTTTTTTGTAATAGTATTACAGGCAGCATCTAGCCTTCATTAAGCACCAATCAGCCTCCCAAGACAGTCAAAAGCAATTCACTCCTACCTGCTGATCAGCTTGGTCAGGCATGAATTTGTTATTAGCTTCTCATCCCCTGGGGTTTGCAGTGGAGACACAAAATTGGATGAATTTGTCCTTACAGTTCACTGACTCCTTTGGTGCCCTCATCCTGGGGGGACCCAGCACTGGCATGCTTCTCCCTGATAACCATGAGCATCCTCACTCTAGTTCCTATGCATACAACCCCCCTTCCAGCTATAAAATATACCCCCATTCTCTCTATTCCCTCAAATCGGGGCTATTGTGATACACTCATCTCCCACATGGGCCACACCTTCTTTCTGCCCTGGGCATGAGCTTTCTCCTGGGCTGCCTCTCTCCTTCCATTCTTCCCAGCCAGGCAGATAGAGCCTCCCCATCTTGAACCCAACTCAAATCCCTCTTCTTCTGTAAAGCCTTGCAAGACTTCCCCAGTATGAGCCCCTCCATTAATAATTGTTTCCATTCTCCATTGATAATTCTTCATTTACTGCTTTATTAATGTTTTTCCACAGCTATTTTCCATTGTTATGTAGAACTTATGGTCAGCTGCTTAGGACGTGCCACCTTGGCTCCTCGGCTGTGATTCTGTATATTATACAGGTAATCTAACACAAGTGATATTTGTGAAAAGTTGTTTTGATTTGAGGAACTAATTCTAAGGGTTTTCAAGGATGATCAGGTGAATACAGAAGATCATTCAGGTAAAGTGTTAATCAGAGCTTCCCCTGGCATGCCTGAGGGGAAAGGTAACTGTAGAAATCTAGATGAGGACAATGGAAGTGTTTCTGACTCCCTTCCAAACACACCCCAAAGCTGACCCTTTCCCAGAGCCAGCCTGGCTCTTCTACTGGGCCAACCCTGTTGCCTTGTAACTGTGCCCTCAGATGCAGCCTAGCTTTGAAGCCATCAAATGAGAACAAATGAAGGAGAGAGCATTTCTTAGATTCCTTGGCTGGCCTGTTGCATTCCTGTTCCCCTTCCAAGTAGAAGTGCAGTACTTATTCAAAGAGGTGCACAGGCCAGAGCTGGGGGATGAAGTGTACTGAGGACACCAGAAAAACCCCGAGTGGTGCTAGAAGAGGTGCCCTCCTTTGGGAAGTTGATGTCTGGTGTGTTCTGTGTGCACTCCCAGCTCCCATCCTCAGAAGTCTCTGGCTAGTGGTAGTATATGATGTCTGGTCCTGTCTCCCATTCTTCTTTGGAGACCCAAGAGTGCTGGTCTGGAGGGTGACTCTGGCCAGCCCTGACTGGTTCTCTGTTCCCCCTAGGAAAGTACATCCGCATCACTCTGTGAGAATGAGGCAGGGCAGGGCAGGCTCCCAGCCTCTATACACAATAGCTCTCTCCAAAGCAACAATTACACCTTGCTTCATGAGTCCAGCACTGGCTTCAAACTATTCTTTCTCCCTTCACAGTACAACCTTCCCCACCTCCCCAAGCCCTTCTATCTTGCCCCCGTCCTAGTTACATTACTAAGAGAAGCAGAGATTTAAATAGCTACCTCTCATCAAGGATGTCTGACATACTTAAGCTCTGAGAAATCGTAACTGTCACCCAGGAAGATGACTGAGGAGAAGCTAGTGTTCTCTGCTTTGTTCTTTGCTGGCAGACATGGGCCCAGCAGAGGCTGGGTTACCCTGATGAAGTCAGACTTGGGCTCTTGTTCTACTAACTACCCTGGCTTCTTGACCCATGGGCTTGGCAGTTCTTCCCCTGCCTACGCCCTCTTCTGAGCCTCCACAGTTATTCCTGGAAAGATAAATGCTCACAAATGCATTTCCTTTTTTTCCAGATGGAAGGAGGGTGTGAAGAATGAGAATTAAAGGAACAAGAACACGTAAAAGGCTGAGATAAGAGATTGAGGCAAGGCGGGTCTGGAAGGAAGAAGTGTTCAGGCTTGGTCACCAGTGCCCTGAACCCTCTTACAGTCAGAAGCTTGGCTTTACAGGGTCCAGAGGGCTATGTAAGAGGAGCTGAATGATAGAAACAGAAGAAGGGCCCTGTCTTTTGGGAGTTTGCACTCCTTTAGATCCAGAAGTGCACTTAGGATGCAAGTGTCCTTTCCTGCACCAAATGGATGTGATCTAGACCTTGGTCCCAAAGAGGCTCTGCTTTAGGATACTGCACCTCATGTATCTCACTGTCCTATATAATGTTTGATTTTAAATGCAAGAGTGGGTGGAATGAGTGCCTGCCCCCAGGAGACTCATTTAGAGCACACTGGGAATAATGTAAGAGATGCTGGGAACCCTCTTCTCACCTACTACTACTCTCTTCAAAAGCATCAAATTTAGATCGCCATTATTCACAGAGCCTGAAATTGCATGTTAGGGTCTTCTGAAGGTTAAGATATCTTGTCTCTCAAAGTCTTTCGTTGAAAAACAGTGACTTTGGGGCCGTCGCTGTGGTGTAGCAGGTTACGCCACTGCCTGCAATACTGGCATCCCATGTGGGCACCAGTTTGAGACCTGGCTGCTCCACTTCCAATCCAGCTCTCTGCTAATGAGCCTGGGAGGGCAGCTGAGGATGGCCCAAGGGCCAGGGCCTCACATGGGAAACGTGGAAGAAGCTCCTAGCTCCTGGCTTCAGTCTGGCACAGCCCCAGTCATTGTGGCCATTTTGGGAGTGAACCAGTGGATGGAAGATCTTCCTCTACCTCCCCCCTCCCCTTTCCATAACTCTGCGTTTCAAATAAAATATTTTTTTTTAAAAAGGAAAACAGTAACTTTTATAGATGAGAAGATTATTCTTCAATATTTGGATTATTGGAAAACATCGAAATATTTGGAAAACAATGAAAATGAAATCCTTCCTTAGTAACTTCATAAACCAAAATAACTTCCCAACAGACATAATATTTACAAAGAAAAAAATTACATCAATAAAATACAATAAGAGATAGATAACTGTTTACAGAAAATTTTCTCTGGAGCAATGGAAGAAAATATGGAAGAAGAAATAGATTTTTACCACACATTAAGTGAAAAACTTAGTGTGTCAAGCTAGATTATACACACTACTAAATGGCAAATGGGGAGAATTTTTATTAAATATGGTAAGGGAATGATATAAATAAAGAGTTTTTCCAAATCAATATGAAAAACTCTAAGACCTTCATTGGAAACTTGGTTTAAATATGAGTAGATGATTCATTTGTGTGTAATTCAAAATGTGCAAAATAAAATGACAAGGAGCTATAATTCATGTTTATATTTTTAAACCAGCCAAATGAAACTCAGATAATATTGAAACTAGGTATATCTCTTGATATCTCCCAGAAATTTATTTTAGAATTGAGAATCAAAACCTTAAACTGTCTCCATGAGTTGTTCACCTGGAAATTAATTCCAAGAAAATAGTAACTACTATGGACCAGAAACTCACATATGCGAATGCTCATTGTAACATCATTTATAGAAGCAAAAATTAGAAGTAGCCTAAATACACAGTGATATGAATGACTAAATATAAAATAATAAAAAGATACAAAACATGCAAAATGAGAGAATGCTCCTGGAACAATTTTTATCAAAGGTAGCAAGAAAAGGAAATACAAGGTATAATTCAAAATATGAGTATTCGCTTCCTATTGCTGTGATAGTGTGCCAAAGAAAAAATGGCTTAAAACAACACAATTTGTTAAATTTCTGACTCGGGTCTCACAGGCTAAAGTCAAAGTGTCAGCAGAGCTGGTGCTCCTCTGGAGGCTCTGGGAGAGAACCCATTACCTTGCTTGCTCAGGATTGGCAGAATACAGGACCTTGTGGTTATAGAATTGAGATCCCTGTTCTCTGGCCATCAGTTGAGGGCTATTCCCAGCTTCCAGAGGCCACCACATTCTTTGGTTCTTGGCCCCTTCCTTCATTTTCAAAGCCAGCAAAATCCGGTCAAGTTCCTTGCATACTTTGAATCTCTTCTTTCTCTGTCTGATTTCTGTGATTCTTCAGAGAAAGGCACTCTTCTCTTAAGGACCCACATGATAACCCAGCGGGAGATTTCCTCATGTCAGTCTGTTCCCTTATTCACAGCTATAAAACCCCCTTTGCCATGTAAGCTACCATCTCTACAGGTGCTGGAGATCAGAGTGTGGACATTTTGGGAAGGCCATTATTCTGCCTACCATACTATATACAAATATGTTAGACTTGCATATGTGTAGATGGAGAAGAAGAACTGAAAGTACATAACCAAATGTGTTTATTTCAGAATTGTAGAATTAAAAGTGGTTATTATTTTTACTTTTAACTTTTCCTCAATAATTTTGGGATTTTTCTAATGTTAAGAAAAATATTAATGCAGTGACTCAAGGAGTGTTAATTGCCTAACACAGTTGAACCATTAACACAGTAGTGTGGATTAGTCTATGAATTTTCTCTTCAGAGGGAACCTCTAAGATGGTAGACTATTTTGAGAAAATACAATAACCCCTGAGTGGTTCTGTGTACTTCTCAGTGAGTTCTCCTAAGAATTATTTCTTAATATTTCCTAGAACCTTAGACCCTTTCTGGAAGGCACTGGTTCAAACATCAGTATTGTTCTGGTAGTCAACAAATATTTACGGGGGAATTTCTTTATGTACTGGACACAATGGAGACATGTAATGGGTGAGATCAGAACACCAACAATCTTGGTAGACCCATACAGGAGATGAAGGGAGAAGTCCAAATTTGACTGAGGTTAATGCATTAAACGATCTAAGAGAAATTACCATTCCGTATTCACTGTGTGAGATCCTGGTTAGTAGTGAAAATCTTGAATATTTTTCTTTTCCTTTGTTCCCAGTTCCTCATCAGAACCACTGAGCCACTTTGCTCTGTCCTTCTCCAAATTCTCTGTTAATATAACCCTTCCCAAATCACAAGTGACATCTCTCCTACCCACCTAGATCCCGACGACACCATTGCCAACTCTACCAAGCCCCTCCCACACACCCCATGCTTCTGCGGCCATGTTGCCGGCCTGACTGCTAATGCTGAAGTCAGTGTCTCCCACTCCTCACCACTGTAGGGACCTGTGCTCCTGGCACTGTATCATTTACTGCTGATAGCTGATTCTTAGTGTCCCTTCTTTCCAACAGAGCCTTCCTGTCCATCAAGATCAGGATGTGACCCTCACCATCTCTGGGTCTTCTTCTCTCTTGAGTGGTCTTGTCCTGTATCTGGGGGTTTGTCCATGGGTTTACATTTGTGATGAGAAAGACTAACTGAGCATGGATAATGAGGAAGGCTGGAATGAGTATATCATCTATTTTCAGAGACATTCCTTTGCTCAGAAGAATATCTCACACCTACTCCAAGCCAAATAACCTGTTTCTCACTGCCAACTTTAATAAACACTTCCAGTAGAGAGTGACTATACTACAGCTTAAAAGCCATTAACTCTAGCCTTAATAAATGGATAAGGATTACTCTTTGGACCCTTAATCAGTCCATTAGCACACACTTAGCTTCACTTGATTCTTTGCCCAGCTGGGACTCAGGATTTGGCTCCTTTAATGTCCTCATCATTGTTCATTGCTCTAGAATCCTGTTCTCTTAGCTGTGCATCTGGTCTATATTATCATGACTCAAATCCCCAGTAATGAAGACCCACTTTCTCTGCTCTCTTTCTCTATTCTCTGCTTACTAAGCGAACATCTTGGACCAACTCTGGCTATGCCTGCTTTACGTTCATGTTCTATAGTATATAATATCAATTTCTTGTTGATTTTCCATGAAATTTCCCATAATGACCAATCCAACCATATCCTACTGTCTATAAGGCTGCGCTAATAATAATAGCAACAACAACAATAGCAGCAGTAACTCTGACATTATTATGATTAATAATACAGCACAACAGTATTAGTATTAAATAACAATAGCCTTACTAGAAAATACTACTATAGTACGAGCACTTTATAGGCCAGCACAGACTATTCTATAAGCCACTGACTCCTTGCAGTAACCCTGTAAGACAGGGAGGTTTTATTATCCATCCCATTTTATAGATGAGGATACTGAGTCTTGAGGAGTTTAAGGATTTTTCTCTAGACTACCTAGCAGATCAGTGGTGGTACTGGAATTTTTTTTTTTTTTTTGTAAGGGAAAGGGTACATTGGTGGGGAAATCTGACACACTGGAGGGATGGGGTGTAAGAGGAAAAGAGGGAGAAGGAGAGCATAAGAGAGAGAGCAAGAGAGAGAGAGATCAAGAGATAGAGAGAGATCGAGAGAGATTGAGAGAGCCACGTGTTCAGGAACAGATCCTGATAAACCTTTGCTGGAAGGCAGGCAGGGAAGTCAGAGCAGCGAATCCCGTTAGGATGAGGCTGGAGCTGACACTGGTGGTTGGGCCACGTGATCATCTGGCTTCCAGCCATCGTGGCAGGGGCTAATGCCTAGGATAGTGTCCGGGATATAGATCATGCCATAGATAAGACTGAGCCATTTTACTGGCATTCCCCCCTTTTGTTTATAAAGCAGGAGTTGTATGGAATTGCATTAGCCCCCAAAGTCCAGGAGGGGTAGAGGGACAATGATCTGTCTTTAGAGCTACTTCATGCTGACATGGGGTGACAAGGTACTCTCTGCTGTCATGGCACGATGTCTCAAGCCACTGTCTCCTGGGTGGGGAGCCGAGTATATCCCTGTAGCAGCATTTGGTTAACCGCCTGTTTGGTGAAGGCCTTGGTTTGTTCCAATATCAACTCCTGTAAACACTAACAAGGGGGGTAGACTTTGGACCAGGCTGCATCTTACCTCAGAATTTGGAAGGCTGCTGTGTGAATGGAGATCACGATGCATTCGGTGGCGTGGAAGGAGTTCTGGGGGTGTGTTTTGTGACTGGCATAAATCCAGGACCCCAAGGTAGCTCAGAGATCCCCAAAGGGAGAGCAAAGTCACTGGGGGAGCCCGGATCCGAGTCACGGCACCAATGTAAGGCCTCCACAAAACACACCAAACACCGGAATAAGGGAAAGGGTTTATTAGTGTGAAAACCCGACAGACTGGAAGGAAGGGGTGAAGAAGGAAAAGAGGGAGAGGAGAGCATAAGAGAGAGATCAAGAGAGAGAGCCAGTACTGGAATTTTTTTTTTTAAGATTTATTTATTTTTTTGAGTTACACAGAGAGAGGGGAGGCAGAGAGAGAGGGAGAGAGGTCTTCTACTGCTTTCCCAGGCCATAGCAGAGAGCTGGATCAGAAGAGGAGCAGCCAGGTCTTGAACCGGCGCCCAAATGAGATGCCAGTGCTTCAGGCCAGGGCGTTAACCCACTGCGCCACAGCACCGGCCCCATCGGTACTGGAATTTAACACTGGGTGATAGAATCTGTGTTCTTGACCCTCTGTTAGATCACATCTTTTTTCTTTTTTTAAAAAAAGATTTATTTATTTATTTGAAAGAGTTACACAGAGAGAGAAGGAGAGGCAGAGAGAGAGAGAGAGAGAGAGAGAGAGAGAGAGAGAGAGAGAGAGAAAGGTCTTCCATCTGCTTGTTCACTCCCCCATTGGCCACAATGGCCAAAGCTGTGCCAATCTGAAGCCAGGAGCCTGGAGCTTCTTTCTTCCGGGTCTCCCACGCGGGTGCAGGGGCCCAAGGACTTGGGCCATCTTCTACTGCTTTCCCAGGCCATAGCAGAGAGCTGAATAGGAAGTGGAGCAGCCGGGTCTTGAACCGGCGCCCATATGGGATGCCAGCACTTCCGGCAGCGGCTTTACCTGATACACCACAGCTCCAGCCCTGTAGACCACATCTTTATATCTCATTCTTACTTTCTCAGTGTATGAATTGCGTCCTATCTTACAAGTTCATACATCATATGAGTTTTTTTTTTCTTTCTTTCTTTCTTTTTTTTTTTTTTTTTTGGACAGGCAGAGTGGATAGTGAGAGAGAGAGAGAGACAGAGAGAAAGGTCTTCCTTTTTGTTGTTGGTTTACCCTCCAATGGCCGCTGCGGCCGGCGCATCGTGCTGATCCGAAGCCAGGAGCCAGGTGCTTCTCCTGGTCTCCCATGGGGTGCAGGGCCCAAGGACGTGGGCCATCCTCCACTGCCTTCCTGGGCCATAGCAGAGAGTTGGCCTGGAAGAGGGGCAACCGGAATAGAATCCGGCGCCCCGACTGGGACTAGAACCGGGTGTGCCGGCACCGCAAGGCAGAGGATTAGCCTGTTAAGCCACGGCGCCGGCCAACATCACATGAGTTTTATCACAAACCTCATTCTATTCTCTCCCCACTTGTGCCAGACTCAGAAACTGGTATGTTCCTGGCCCTACTGGGCCAGCCTCTGCTTTGTCCTGGGCCTCAGCTATCTCTGATGACTGGGCCTGTTCTCTCATCCTTTCGCTATTCAGTGGATTTTCCCTCCAATGCCTTCAAATACGCATCCATCTTCCTCACCCAGAAAGAGCTCAGAGCCTTCATGGGGGAACATACAGTGCTTTACCTGTTTCTTTTTACTTACTTCAGTAATGACCTCTCTTCAGGTGCTCATTTGCACTGCCCCCAGGAGTCTTCTTTGAGCTCCTTGGCCTGACTTGCATCCCAGGGTGTGGGTCTCCTGCTGATTAGCTTATTCTTGCTTTGTTTCAGAGGAGATTAGGCCACTTTAGAAACAATACTTTGATGTCCCCATTGATTAATTAGCTAATTAATGGTTTCATTCAAGCTGTTATTAAGTGCCTACTGTGTCAGCCACTCTGCTAAGAATTAAGAATACAAAACAAATATAGTAGCCCTTGAAATTAAGGCCTGGGGCCAAAGTTGTGGCATGGCAAGTTAAGGCAGCACTTGTAAAACTGGCATCCTCTGTCAGAGTGCCAGTTCGAGTCTCAGCTGTTCCTCTTCAGATCCAGCTCCCTGCTAATGGGCCTGAGAAGGCAGCAGATGATGGCCCAAGTACTTGGGCCCTTGCCACCATGTGGGAGACCTGGATGGAGTTCCTGGATCCTGGCTTCTGCCTGGCTGTTTTGGCCATTTGGAGAGTGAGTGAGAGGATGGAAGATCTCTCTCTCTCTCTCTCCCTCCCCCGGCCCCCCCATTGCTTTGCCTTTAAAATAAAGAATTAAAAAAGAAATCTTTAAAAAATGCAAGCTGCATTAAAAAAATGAGGACTACATAGATGAAGAGCAGAAAACCACTAATTGCAATACAATAAGCAAAGCTTTGGTGGAACACCCATATATAATAGGCACTGTGCACAAACATATTGTTATATAATTTTAAATTCATGTGAAGGAGACTTACCCACAATTTAGAGATGAGGCAACCAACTCTTAGAAAGAGGTTATGGAATTCACCCAATATTATACAGCCAAGTACAAGAGCAGGGTTCCAAACCCATTGACTTTTTTTATTTTGCCATGCCTCCTACATAAACATACCTCAAAATGATATGGGAATCTAGAAAGTAGACAAACCAGACCTCTGGGGCATGGAGCACACTTGGCAAAGGCGTCACAGTGGAGCGAATATTTCATATTCATCTTGGGGCAGGAACAGAAATTTGGTGGACTGGAGTGTGAGCAGGGAAAGAAAGAGATTCCTGGTAGAAACACCAGGGTATGGAATGAAAAACACAGTGTGTCTAAGGGACTGCAAGCAGACCTCCAAACCTGGAATGTAGGATCCAAGAAAGGAAGACTGGAGAGATGGCCAGAAGCTCCTTAGAGAGTGGCCACATGCTGGACAGTAAGTTAAAATGTTTGCCCAGAAAATTGATAACCTATATTTTTCAAATGGGAATTGCAACTAATATTTCAAATAGGAATTCCAACTACTATTTTTCAAACAGGAATTGCAAGCATATGGCATGTGTATCAGGAGGCTGTGAATTGGTGGCTGTGATTTTCTGATGAGCTTATGGTTTTAGCACAGTACTTGAATCTCTCTCTCTCTCTCTCTCTTTATTTTATTTTATTTTTTTGACAGGCAGAGTGGACAGTGAGAGAGAGAGACAGAAAGAAAGATCTTCCTTTACCGTTGGTTCACCCTCCAATGGCCACTGCGGCCGGTGCGCTGGGCCAGTGCGCTGCAGCCGGCACACTGTGCCGATCTGAAGTCAGGAGCCAGGTGCTTCCTCCTGGTCTCCCATGCGGGTGCAGGGCCCAAGCACTTGAGCCATCCTCCACTGCCCTCCCAGGCCACAGCAGAGAGCTGGACTGTAAGAGGAGCAACCAGGACAGAATCCGGTGCCCCGACCAGGACTAGAACCCTGGGTGCCGGCACCGCTGGTGGAGGATTAGCCTATTGAGCCGTGACGCCGGCCTCTCTCTTTTAAGATGGCAGCTTAACTGCTGCATGAAATACTTGTATTCCTTTACTTTTTTATTTACTTATTTTTATTTATTTGAGAGTAAAGCAAAGACAGAGAAAATTAGAGAAAGAGAGAGAGAAAGAGATATTTTCCAGCTACTTGTTCACACCCTAAATGTTCAAAACATCAGTAGCCAGATCAGATCAAGGCTAGGAGTCCAGAACTCAATGCACGTCTCCCACACTGATGGCAGAGACTCATGCACTGGAATCATTACCTCCTGCCTCCTTTGATGCACAATTGCAGGAAGCTGGAATCAGAGGTAGAGCCAGGACTCCAATCCAGGCACTTCAATATGAGATGCACGGGTCCCAAGGGACATCCTCACTGCTGTGCTAAACACTTTCCCTTAGCACTTTCCTTGACCCATCCCTGCACAGCTTCCTGTGGCTTGAATCTTTTTCAGAGAACAAGTCTGCCATTTCTTATCTAGTTTGAGCCTTTTCCTTCCTGCACAAAATGAAGAGGAGGGAATCCAAATAATTACTTGTTCTGTTCAGAACATTTGAAATAGCTACTTTTGATTTCTTGTAAATTCAGATCAGTGTGGGCTACAATGGCTTTGGCAGATCCAAAATATGAGGGTGCTTTGAAAAGTTCATGGAAAATGAAATGAAAATAAAGTCTGTGCAGTGCAAAGGACAATTGGAATCACGAATAGGGAACGTCTTCCCAAAGTGCATGCAAAATGTGTCTCATGAAAAACACTAAATATGCATTTCAAAATTGTCATTGCGTTTTCCACGAATGCCTGGAGGTTCCCTTGTTGCTTTCATCCTGATTAGTGAGAGTGCCACATCCAAGCCAGAGGCCCATGGTCCGGCCCCAGTGCTCTGCGGCCCAACAATGCCAGTCTCAGCATCCCTTGTGTTGCTCACTGAAAAGTGGACCTGACAGCTTTGGCAGGTACAGCCTTAGGCTACAAAACCCTTCAGGCTGAAGTTGAAAATAAGGGCTCCCCGCTCCAGGGGTTATCGCTTGTCCTCCCCTCAGAAGCAGTGGCTTACACATTCCAGATCTCTGTCTTCAATACGCACCACAAGAACGTCTTGCCTTTCTTCACCTTGACTTGGTAGTTAATATGGGTCTTTCTAACCTGTGTCCCATTTAATGCTGGTTCCAGAGGATATTAATTAAATCAAGCAGAGCAAGGCAGGGTCAGATACAGACTTCTCAGAATCTTTAACATGCTAATACTCCCTAATCTCTAAAAGTTTGCATTTTCAAACACTGCTTTGATTACAGGAGATTTTCTTCCTGGGCCAAAATTAGAGTACTTCATATCCCATGCAAGAGGTTTTGGGGCATGCTGCACGACACAGTTTTAAGCGTGGAGTAACATGGCATTCATTTCCTTAAGATGCGTAAGAATGAGCTGTTGGTTGGCTATGTGTTTTCTGGATAACTGAACAGGAACTCTTTTGAATCCATATGGACATCAGTATTCCTGGAGCATGTTACATATGTGGTGCAGTAACATTTTGTGGTATTCGCTATGGTATCCTCTCCCTGCATTTCTGTTTTCCTTTCTTCACTCCAAGCAGGGACAGTTTTCTTTGGTTCAGTTTTCTAGAGAGGAATGAGGCAGAGGAAGTCAGAAGCAGCCTGTACATCTCATGACATTTTTTTTTCTAAAGATTTTACTTATTTCTTTCAGAGGTACAGTTATAGAAAGAGAGAGGAAGAGATGGAGAGAAAGGTCCTCCATCCACTGGTTCATTCCTCAAATGACCACAATGGCCAGGGCTGAGCCGAGCCAAAGCCAGGAGCCAGGAGCTTCTTCCGGGTCTCCCACATGGATGCAAGGGCCCAAGCACCTAGACCATCTTCCACTGCCTTCCCAGGCCATAAATAGCGGGCTAAATCGGAAGAGAAACAGCCAGGACACAAACTGGCACCCATGCTAGAGCCACAGGTGGAGGCCTAGCCTGCTAAGCCACGGCACAGCCCCCTGGACTTTTGAGTTCCAAAACCAAGGCTCTTAGGCCTCAGAGGAGGCCAGTGCCGCTGCTCACTAGGCTAATCTAATCCTCTGCCTGCAGTGCTGGCACCCCGGGTTCTAGTCCCAGTTGGGGCGCCGAATTCTGTCCTTGTTGCTCCTCTTCTAGTCCAGCTCTCTGTTGTGGCCTGGGAGGACAGTGGAGGATGGCCCAAGTCCTTTGGCCCTGCACCCGCATGGGAGACCAGGAGGAAGCACCTGGCTCCTGGCTTCGAATTGGCGTAGGCACCAGCCATAGCGGCCATTTGGTGGGTGAACCAACGGAAGGAAGACCTTTCTCTCTGTCTGTCTCTCTCTCACTAACTCTGCCTGTCAAAAAAAAAAAAAAATATATATATATATATATATATATAAAGAACTCAGAAGATTCAGAGTGGGTAAAAGAAAGAGTATTTTGGGGACAGAAACATGGAATGAGAAGGATAAACTCCCAAATAAAAAATAAATGAATCCTTGGCAGAGACTGGAGAAGCGGGAATAGCAGGTAAGAAGAAGGGCGTGGAGATTAGTGCGGAGAAGAGAAGGCACAGGTGAACAGACAGACATCTCAGAGTTAGACAGAAAATGACCAGATTGTGCAAGTAGGCCAAAGGGAGCAGGCATGGCCATGCAGGAAGATCTCTTGACCCCAAGATTAGATGAGAATAGCAGCAAGACAAGGCTGAGTTGGGGAGCTGGCCAGGCATGGAGGGCTCACCAATCAGCTGTGTGTACAGCTAGCTCAGAGGCTCAGTGACCAGTGGCTACCTGTCCCAATGTCTTGACATGATTAACATCTCTTGAAACCTTTGACATAGAATGGAGTGTAAGGATGCTGTGGCGTTCAGATGTGAATTCCTAGTCACTGCAGTGGTGTAGGAGTCCCCAGTAGAAATTATCTTGAACTAAAGAAAGTTGAATTTCTTGTACACCTTCTTTTTGTGAAGCATCATAAAATGTCCACACCTATATCTGTTGAGGATGGAGCACTGTTGCCCCCATGTTGATGTCACAGGCTCTGGTGATTTTTCAGCTTTCATGTTTGCTTTTTACATAATTTTTCTGTCACCAGCTCAGCCTTCACGTCTTAACACTTATCATAGGTATGCGTGACTCTCACCACTCTCTTCCTTTCCTCTCCAAATTTCCCCCTGTTAATGTGCTTCGGCCAGGAAACCAGATAACCATGCTTATAAGAATTACGTATAAAGGGAGAGGAAACTGGTTCAAAGAGTCAGGCCCTTTTCCTCATCTACACAATGAGGGAGCAGAAATGGATTATTGCTAAGGTCCACTCTAGTTCTGACATTTTATGAGTCCTCTGAATAAAGTATGTGAGCTTTTATGCACTATTTTTTGAATGTCTCTTTCTTCCCATTTCTTTATATCCAATCTTGTTTTCAAGGGATGAAGTTGCTAAGTTTGTGGCCTCTTTAAAATGGTATTATTTAGCGTGGCATTTGTTACTCAATTCATAATTTTCTCACTCATTTATAAAATTATTGACTATCTACTATATACTGTATGGCTGGAATGCAGAAATAACTATGTGATTCCTCCCTGAAGGAGTTCAAGGAAAGGGGTGTTGATTCTCAATCTTTTCTGCAGTTGTGAAACTCTTGGGGATTCTGATGAAAGCCCATGTGATTAGCATCTAGTATTTATTGGGCACTTATTGCATGCCAAATTCTACTTCAAGTGCTCCAAATGTAGCTTATTTTTTTCTTCAAATATCTGTGAGAGATTGTTATTTGTATTATCATTATATGCATAAACATAAAGAAATGGAAGTTCAGGTGTAAGAACACATGATTAACAAGTGGTTGGAAACAGGATTCACTCTCAAGCAGTGTAAATCTAGATGTTCAGGGTCTTCATCCTGGGGCTATAGTACTCCTGGAATCCAAGCAGGACACAATTACAACAACAATTTAGAGGCCCTGTGCCACATGCCAGGCACTGTACTAAGCTTTCTACATTAGTGATCTCATTTTTTTTTAAAGATTTATTTTATTTATTTGAAAGTCAAAGTTACACAGAGAGAGAAGGAGAGGCAGAGAGAGAGAGAGGTCTTCCATCTGCTGGTTCACTCCCCAGTTGGCCACAATGGCCAGAGCTGAAGTGATCTGAAGCCAAGAGCCAGGAGCCTCCTCCAGGTCTTCCCATGTGGGGCAGGAACCCAAGGACTTGGGCCATCCTTCACTGTCCTCCCATGGCCACAGCAGAGAGCTGGATCAGAAGTGGAGCTGCTGGGACTCGAACCGGTGCCCATATGGGCTGCCAGCACTGGAGGTGGCGGCTTTACTTGGGACGCCACAGCGCCAATCTCCAATGATCTCCTTTAATACTAACTTAATCAAACTTTCTCAGTGAATACTTTCTTTCTTTCTTTCTTTTTTTTTTTTTAAAGATTTATTTATTTGAAGGCCAGAGTTACACAGAGAGAAGAGAGGCAGAGAGAGAAAGAGAGAGGTCTTGATGGAAGACTGGTTCACTCCCCAATTGACTGCAACGGCTGGAGCTGCGCTGATCCAAAGCCAGGAGCCAGGAGCTTCTTTCGGGTCTCCCACATGGGTACAGGGGCCCAAGGACTTGGGCCATCTTCTTCTGCTTTCCAAGGCCATAGCAGAAAGCTGGATTGGAAGTGGAACAGCTGGGACTTGAACCGGCACCCATATGAGATGCTGGCACTGCAGGTGGTGGCTTTACCCGCTATGCCACAGCACCGGCCACAGATACTTTCATTATATGCATATTGTAGAGGAGAACCTCTTGGCTTCAAAAGTTAAGTAATTTTTCCCATGATGCACATCTAATAATGAGGAGAGATGGTGGTCGTAGGGCATACATGGTTCACAGACTTCTCATCCTCTGAGAGAGACAGATAAGAAATAGATTGACTTGCAGTGAGTGCAGAGTGAAGTTCTGTGAGTCTGCAAGTCCAGGGAAGATTTTTCTGGAAGAATTCACCCATGAGTTGAGTTTTAAAAGAGAAGTAGGAACATAGATGGAAAACAGTGGGATGAAGGGAATCAATGATAGATGGAAGCAAGCAGCAAGGGCAGGAACACATGGAGACAACAATGTGAGGGCAGGAGGCAGGCGGTAGTTAGGTCGCACAAAGCCCTGGGAGTGAAGCAAAAGCATTTGAACATCATCTACTCTGAGGAGAGTCACTCATGGTTTTAAATGTGGGAATGGCTTGCTAGGCTGTGCACTGTAGAGCGATGCTCCTGGCAGCAATGTGTACAGGGAAGACCGGAGATGAGAGGAAAGAGGAGTTTAACCAGAACGCGGACAAAAGTGAGTGAAGCCATTGTGATCCAAGCCAGATATGATGAGAGCCTGAATTAGGCACTGGTGGTAGAGATTAATATGAGAATGATTTAAGGGACAAAAGTCAAAGAATAAGCAACTAAGCAAGAGAAATCTTAGAGATTCACAGCAGAACTTGGTCAAGTGGAGCCTGGTTTCTTTGCTGTCATGGAAGCAATCTAGAAGGATTGATGAAATATCATGGAAGATGAATGAGATGGTGAAATTGTATTGACCAGAGCTTCACTTAGGGAGATTCTTGACTATAGTTGGAGATGTTACATGAAGTGGTTGAAATAGGTTAGAGATATTCAGATTCCCAAATAACCAAGATTAAATGTGATAAATTGGATTGTATCCTCCCCCAAAAATGTATATGTTGAAATCCAACACTCCCTTGAAATGTGAAATTATTTGAAAATAGGGTCATTGCAGATGTAATAGTTAAGTTATAATAAAGGCACACTAGTCTATTATAGGTTCCGGAACCCTTATTGACTGGTGTTCTTACAAAAGGGGAATTTTGATACAGATCACACTTCTAGGGAGAATGTCATGTGAGGATGAAGATATAAGAGTGAAGCTTCTACAATGTCAGTGATCACCAGTGACCCACCGGAAACTAAGAGAAAGAGGCAGGGAACAGATTCTTTCTCACAGCCCCCAGAAAGAAACAACCCTGGCAACACCTTGATTTTGGGATTCTAATCTCCAAAATTATGAAACAATAAATTTATGTTGTTTAAGCCGCTCAGTTATTGGTTCTGTGTTTTGGCAACCCTAGTAAACTAAAACCGCAGGTAATCACAGATAATGTCTACATTTCCTCCTAGGAGAAGTAGAGTAAGATCAACAGTCTTAATTTGCTTTATACCTGGGGGTGTCCTGAGATATAGGAGTTGTTGTGATAAAATCAAGGCAGTCATGGGGAAATTGGGATTAGTGGGTCAGCCTACGGTAGTAGGCCTGCTTACCCACACATTGTAGGTCTGAGGTCAGATCTGAATTATCCAGAATAGTGAAGAGTGGTAACCAGAGCCACAGCAGCCCTGCGTCTCCACTCTTCTCACAGGGAACTCTAAAAATGTCAGACAAGTGTTTGCCAAATGCTGCCTTGAAGAGTCATCAGGACTGGCCTGTGGCCTCTCTCTCATTTCCTTGGGTGGTTGGTGGTACAATTCTCTGGGATAGGGAATGCCAGGTATGGAGAAATCATGCCAGGGAAGATGGTGTCTGCTTAAGGCATATTGAGTTTAAGATGACAATGGTAAATACAGCGTGGATTCTTAGTCACAGAATTCAGAAACAACCAAAAATGTGACTTAAAGTGTATATATCGGCTGTGAGTCTTCGAAAGAAGAGACGTTAGAAGCTGCTGAAGTTCTAGCTAGGGGAAATATTTAAAGGATCCTGGACCAGATTAACTCCGAGTCACTGATAATGAAGAAGCTATAGTGAGGAAGAAAGTAGAGGTAGGAGGGGGAAGAATGTCTGGGCAGGCAGGAGGCAAGTAAGTGTAGCCTGCCTGATTCAATAACATAGCAAAGTTGTGCAAATGGTGTCCTGACTATATTCAGAGAAACACATGGATGCTATTAGGGTCTCCTGCTGTGAGTGACATTCATTCTCACTGCCTCCTTCAGCCCATGAAATAGCTCCCCTGATCATATTACATTGTACCTCGCCACCCTGAGCTTCCTGAATTGGGAGTTGCCACCTGACACCAGCATTAGATTTGCAGATCCTTCCCAACATTTTCTTCTTTGCTCTACTTCCTGGCCCAGGAGAGAGTCTGAGTTTATTCACATATAATTCAAGGAAGAAGGAATGACAAAAGCCCCTGTTACGTGGAGTGAGTTTATAGTCAAAGTCTGTCTGTCGTTTCTTGGTGATCTTGTCTTTTTCACTTCTGGTAGAAACATATGCCCTAAGTCATAATAACAACAGAATTATACCTTATATTTGCAGAAGGTTTTATACTTTACCACATGCTTTTACGTGCATGATCTCATATAATCCTTATGTATACCATTGATGTGAATTTTGGCATGAATTTATAGAATCCCTTCATGATCATACGGAAGAGGCTAATGTATTGACTCAGTAATAATCAGCAAAAACTTTTTCCTGGGATCTTTACAGACACACTTTGCAGACCCAGTAGGAGTTATATACTCACACAATAGGAAAAAAACTTACAGAGAATTAAGATATATATGTCTATCTTAATCTATATCTATATCTATATCTGTCCAATAATCTGAGCAAAACATTGGGCTGGGCATTGAGGGAAGAGGCATTGAGGTATTAGACAAAGTGTTTGCCCTCAGGGAGCTTAAGAGTGGGTTGGGGAGACAAAATGCGTAATGGGAAGAGATGACTCAGTAGAAGGATCCTCAGGGCAATGGTGTGAGATGAATAGGCACTAGAAGTGTGAGTATAGCTGTGTAATGTTCACTGAAGGATTCGTTGAGAAGGTCCCATCTTGAGGGAGAAGGGAGAAGCTCTCCGCAGGGTTCACACTATTCACCTGTCCAAGATGGAATTTGTCAAACTTTAGTTTGCCTCTTGGGATGAGTCGGAAGATTACTGCAAGGGGCCAGTGTTGAGGGTGGTGGGTTAATCTGCTGCCTGTGATGCTGGCATCCCATATGGGAACCAGTTTGAGTCCCAGCTGATCCACTCCCAATCCAGCTCTCTAGTAATGTCCCTGGGAAGGCAGAGCAAGATGGCCCAAGTACTTGGGCCCCTCACCCAAATGGTAGATGTGGATGAAGCTCCTGGCTCCTGGCCCTGACCATTGTGGTCATTTGAGTAAATCAGCAGATGGAAAATCTCTCTCTTTCTCTCCCTCTCCCTCTCTGTAACTCTGCGTTCAACTAACATAATAAATCGTAAAAAAAAAAAAAAAAATTGCTACAAGCAGTCACAAGTGTTCCCGAGAGCACAGGAAAAGACTTGCTGAGCTTTGGAAGATCATTTTTTTCAAAGCTTAGATATCCTGGAGAATGTGGAATATCAGTTGTGGGCTGTGGTTTATTGAACTAGAAATGGGAAAAATTTCCAGACAGGTGACAAGAACTCACTTAAGGGTCAGTTCATTTAAAATTAAAAATAAAAGGCATCCCAGCCATTAGTAATGTTGATTTAGAGTGAGTCATACGATCCGAAGCCTTGCTATTCCAAGTGTGATCCATGGAAGCAGAGCATGAGCGTTACCTGGGAGCTTAAGGAAATGAAGAATCTCTGATTCACTGCTGATCTATTGAGTCCAAATGTGTATTTTAATGATATCCCCGGTAAGCACATTAAAGGAAATCAGTTATTAGGAACTCAGAGCATGCATTTATGATAACCAACAGGCTGAAATAGGTATCACAGTGTAGAGCTAAGCATTGATTTATATTATTATTTATGCGCATGATTTTATCTTTTTTAAAAATATTTATTTTATTTATTTGAAAGACAGAGTTACAGAGAGAGAGGAGAGGCAGAAAGAGAGGTCTTCCATCCGATGGTTCACTCCCCAGATGGCCGCAACAGCCAGAGCTGCACCAATCAAAAAACAGGAGCCAGGAGCTTCTTCCAGGTCTCCCGTGCGGGTGCAGGGCCCCAAGGACTTGGGCCATTTTCCACTGCTTTCCCAGGCCACAGCAGAGAGCTGGATCAGAAGAGGAGCAGCAGGGACTTGAACTGGTGCCAATGAGATGCTGGCGCTTCAGGCCAGGGCATTAACCCACTGTGATACAGCACTGGCTCCGTGCATGAATATATTCTTAGGTGTAACTTATAGCCTTAGGAATAGCCATGCTTTCTCTCACCACCTTCTGCATGGTAGAGAGGCCCAGTCCTTTTCCCTTGGGTTTCTTCTTCTTCTTCTTCTTCTTTTTTTTAAATGTACCACGTATTTATCCACATTACAATAGTATAAATTTGGTTGACTAGAATTTTGGTAACTATGGATTTATCCAAGAAAATAAGGCCATGAGAGTTTTGAACCAGTCATTGCACACAATTAAATTGTAATAGCTTGTTGAATTGCCACTTTTATCATAATGAAATATTCCTCTTAACTTACATTATTTCTTGCCTTAAGCCCTACTTTATTGTATAATAGTTGCATAATGTACAATTCTCAGTTTTAAGTTTTTTTGTTTTTTATTTTTTTGCCATTTACTTTATAGGGAAAGAATCTAGGATTCTGCTCACTTGAAGATGGGCATCAGATGCAAAGAGGAAAAGGCACAGGCTTTGCAGACAGATATCATTTCAAATTTAATTTGCCTCTCATAGTCTATATCCTTCTTATAAAATAGGGCCATAAAATGGGGATATTACCTACCCTACAGGTTTTTGAAGTTTAAAAAGACAGATTATACAATGCATCTAGAAAAGTGACCGACATATTGAGAGTATTCTCCTTCAAAGGCAAAGCCACATTAATTTATATACCCATTCCTCACAAGTAGCTTGTTGCTGAAACTCAGGAAGTTGTTCAACATCTTTGAAACTCAGTTTTCACTTTTTCTTTAATCTGAATTTTTATTTGGTTAATGTCTATATACATTTCAAGTTTCTATTTAAATTTTACTTCTTATGGGGTAAATTTCATTTATTTTTAAAAATGTTTATTTTATTTATTTGAAAAGCAGTTACAGAAGGTTGGGGGGAGAGAGAGAGAGAGAGAGAGAGATCTATCTGGTTCAATGCCCAAATGCAAGGCCAGGTTGTCTCGAGCCTGGAATTCCACCTGGGTTCTCATGACAGTGGCAGGAACCTAAGTACTTGGGCCATCATCTGTTGCTTCCCAGGCATATTAGCAAGGAGCTGGATTGGAAGTGGAGCAGCCGGGACTGGAGCCAGAGTACATGGGATGCAGGTTTCAAGTGGCGGCTTAACCTGCTGCACCACAATGCCTGTCTTCCACTTTCCCTTCTGAGTAATGTGTGTCAGGGCCTGGATGATCCCTAAGATCCTCCCAGAGTGTGATTATTAAATGTCTGAGATGCAAGCAACACACTCACAGGGATGGCTGCTGCCTCACTCTGCCACCCCTCTCATTGCTGTGTTTCTCTGGGTGCCCTTCAGAGCCCCTGCCACTGACTCTAAACCAAGGTTTGGCCCTCAGAGGAATTTTCATATTATTTCTTGAAGGGCCAATCTCTGCCAGGCAAATTGACAGCCTGGGCAAATTCCAGTGTCCAAAAGTACTAACACACCCAGGATGCCTGATCCGAGGAGATGGCGCCACTGGGCATCCTTGGCTGCACACATGGAGAAGTGGGATGAGCCACACCCCTTTCTCGAGACAGTATAATCCTACATAGAGATAACATTGGGATCCCAGGGCTTACATAGCACAAAGGGTGCCCAGCAACAAGTCTCTTTCCAGACCGAAACCGAAACGAAGCCTTTTAGTCATGGGGCCTAGTTTTAGGAGGGAATTTGCAGTAACTTGCAAATTATCAAATTAGGGAGTTAAAAAAGAAATCTTGTTAACCCCAGTTCCACTTGGCAAACTAGGTGGAGCAATTTTGGTTTTGGCTGGGGTTTCTCGCAACAAGAGAGGGTGCTTGCCATGTGGTTGGGAGCTGCCGAGTGGCTCCGTGCCAGAGTAGATAATCCGGACCTTGTCTCTCCTTGCTGACATAAAGGTTTCACCTGAGCCACTGTATTTTCTGAGGCAAAAAAGCAACAGGGAAACAAATCCCAAACAAAACAAAAAACCGACTGTTTATTTCCCAGATGTTTGCAGTTTGGAGGGAGAGCAAGACCTGCCTGATCCTTTGCTTGGGAGCGTTTGCTGCTGTGGTCTTGCTCTCCTGTCACAGGCGTCACTCCATTCCACCTGTTCTACCCTTCTGTGATTTCTTCTGCTCTTGAACCACGTTCTCATGGCTGTCCCCTGGCGTGGAGGAGGAAGCCATGGGTGGGTGGCGAACTCAAACACCTCTCCACGGATGCTTCTCGGGACTGGCTCACCCTGCCCTTTCACCTCCACAAAAGGAGATTTCATTTTTCCACCTCCTGTTACTTCTCTGCATTTGGAAGAAACAATGAATCGCGTGCCCGTGAATATTTACCAAGCGCTTACTTTGTGCCCTCTGGCAGAAGTGGAAGAGCAGTGATCTCAAGCAGGAGCCCAGGATAGCCAAGCACAGCAGAGCCTGGGCCCAAGAAGGGGCTGGCCCGGGCCGTGGGGGAGGAGGCACAGTGCTGCTGTAGCCCGAGAGGTCTGCTGCAGAGACGAAGCCGCACTCGAGCTTCACCTTAGAAGACAACGGGAGATCTCCTTCCGTTCTTGAAGTGCCTGTTTGCTTTCACGTTCAAGTAATAAGTAGATTCTTTTTTTTTTTTTTTTTTTTTTTTTGACAGGCAGAGTGAATAGTGAGAGAGAGACAGAGAGAAAGGTCTTCCTTTTTGCCGTTGGTTCACCCTCCAATGGCCGCTGTGGTCTGCGCATCGCACTGATCCGAAGCCAGGAGCCAGGTGCTTCTGCTGGTCTCCCATGCGGGTGCAGGGCCCAAGGACTTGGGCCATCCTCCACTGCCTTCCCGGGCCATAGCAGAGAGCTGGCCTGGAAGAGGGGCAGCTGGGATAGAATCCGGCGCCCCGACCGGGACTTGAACCCGGTGTGCCGGCGCCGCAAGGCAGAGAATTAGCCTGTTAAGCCACAGCGCCGGCCTCATAAGTAGATTCTTTACCACGGAATAAAGCCAATGCCCTGGAAGACATTTCCCAGTAGTCAATGTGGACCCCAGCACTGCGCTGGCTCTAGCGTGAGATAGTTTGGCCCAGGAAACTGGAGCATGTTGACCACTTGGAGACAGCTCATGCCTCGAATATTCTGCCCCATTATTCTTACACATGGACTTCTAGACCCACGTGAATCACATTTTCATTGAGAATACAAGATCAGCGTTCGTTTAAAAGAAACATATTTGTTTTGCCTTTCAAGAGTTACTGATTTGGAGAAATAGGTTTATCCTGCATGAAACAAAGAACATTATGGACATTAAATAATCGACTCATTCCCAGAAAGGTTGTGAAGTGAGCAGTAAAGCTATGGAGTTTATCGGTGGGTGGTGGATTGCAAGTGTTGAAAGAGTTCCGGAGAAAGAAAGGTCCACGTGGTGTGGAGAGGTCAGAACGGGGGCATTCAGGCAGCTGGGCTTGACCGGGGCTGACAAGGGACTTGTTTCCAGCTTTCAGAATTTTTTTTAAAACTTTTATTTAGTAAATATAATTTTCCAAAGTACAGTTTATGGATTACAATGGCTTTTTCCCCCCATAACTTCCCTCCCACCCCCACCCCTCCCATCTCCCCCTCCCTCTCCCATTCCATTCACATCAAGATTCGTTTTCAATTATCTTTATATACAGAAGATCAATTTAGTATATATTAAGTAAAGATTACATCAGTTTGCACCCACACAGAAACACAAAGTGTAAAATACTGTTTCCGTACTAGTTATAACATTACTTCACATTGGACAACACATTAAGGACAGAGATCCCACATGAAGAGTAAGTACACAGTGACTCCTGTTGTTGACTTAACAATTTAACACTCTTGTTTATGGTGTCAGAAATCTCCCTAGGCTCTAGTCGTGAGTTGCCAAGGCTATGGAAGCCTCTTGGGTTCGCTGACTTCGATCTTATTCAGACAAAGTCATAGTCAAAGTGGAAGTTCTTTCCTCCCTTCAGAGAAAGGTACCTCCTTCTTTGATGGCCCATTCTTTCTACTGGGATCTCACTTGCAGAAATCTTTCAGTTAGGTCCTTTTTTTTTTTTTTTTTTTTCCAGAGTGTCTTGGCTTTCCATGCCTAAAATACTCTCATGGGCTCTTTAACCATATCCAAATGCCTTAAGGGCTGATTCTGAGGCCAGAGTTCCAGCTTTCAGAATTATGATGGCAATGGCTGCCAATGATGAGGCTGAGAGGGGTGGCCATTTGGCACAGTAGTTAAGATGCTGCTTGGGATACCCACTTCCCATATTGGAGTCCCTGTGTTGGAGTCTCACCTTCGCATCTGATCCAGCTTCCTGCTAATGTGCACCCTGGGAGGCAGCAGGTGATGGCTCAGGTATTTGGGTCCCAGCCACCCACATGGGAGACCTGGATTGAATTTCTGGCTCCTGGCTTTGTCCTGGCCCAGCCCTGGCTGTTGTAGGCATTTAGGGAGTAAACCAATAGAAGGAAGATCTCTCTGTCTCTGTCTGTCTCTCTTTCTCTCTGTCATTGGTCTCATTAAGTAGATGAAAATAAATCCAAATAAACATTAAACAGGAAGAGGTTGAGGGCATGAAGACAAGGACTTCTTATCCTTTTACTGGAAGCCTTGGCCGTGTGAGAAGAGGAGCCTGCACCTTGGACGGAGAGCCAGTAGGTCCTCTCTTGGGGTTTGTTACTCATACAAGTCTCTTGGGTGGGTTTTCACCAAAAGAAGACTTCCTGTGATTCTGGATTGGCTGTAGTCCATCCTATTCTATCCTATGTTAGTGTACAAATGCCCCTTCCTCCTGCAATGGTAGAGCCTTTTTTACTTTTCTAAAATGACACCTTCCCTGGGAGAGTTCTCAATGCAGCTCAGTCATCTTTGATTTCTTTGATGAGCTAGTTCTGTGAGATGTCTGGCAAGTGTTGTGTTAGACTCTACTCCTAGAAGAATTAACAAGGCCATAATTGTGGGTCCTAAGAAAAAGAACAGATGTGTGTATCCTCTTGCTCCTCAACCATCGTCTAGAGAGGAAGTCACTTTATGAGAATAGTGTCACCCTCAAGTAATAGCCAGCTATGTAGATCACCCTGAACCAAGCGTAAATGTGAAGAGGAAGGGACCAGCCCACCACGAAGTGGAATGTCTGGAGTCGTTTGGGGGCAGATATGTAGATTATCTGCCTCTTAGTGAGTTACATAAGCAGAGCTGTTGCCAAGCAGAGTGAACACATAGCTTGTGTTTCTAGGGTCTCATTCCATGGCTTTCTTTTCACCGCAAGATGCATTTTAATAGAAGCAAACATCTCAGAGAAGGAAGGCAAGAGTGGGGCTCACGTACTCAGTAATATCAGCCCGGCCATAAATCTGAGCAAGAAAAGGCCTAGGGGCAGCTCTGGGATCTGGGAAGGATCCTAATTAGATACTGAGCATGGCACAAACACAATGAGAATGTGGTGTGTCTTTCAGTGCCGTATGAAGTCCTTGGTCACGCTTCCTTGGGCAGTCCTGCCAGAGAGCATTTGTTTCTCCTTTGTAATGTGTCCTCCTATGTGTACTCTCAGCAGAGGGTGCCTCAGATTCCAGAGCCTGGGTAATAGGACCAACCTGAGTAGGATGGAGTCATGAGCAGGGAACACCCTTGTTCTCAGTCCTTGGGCACTGCTCTTCATAACCAAATGGGCAAGGCCTTGTGGAGTGAGGCTGGAATAGCCAAAAAAAACAGATTTTTAAATATAAAACTTTTATTTAATACATATAAATTTCAAAAGTACAGCTTTTGGATGATAGCGGTTCTTCCCCCTGTAACCACCCTCCCACCCACAAACCATCCCATCTCCTACTCCCTCTCCTATCTCATTCTTCATTAAGATTCATTTTTAATTATCTTTATATACAGAAGATCAACTCTATACTAAGTAAAGATTTTAACAGTTTGCACCCACACAGACACACAAAGCATAAAGTACTGGAAAAACACAGATTAAATATGTCTGCTTAACCACACTCTTTGATGAGCCCTAAAAACAGCCACCTGCACATTCAGAAAATTCAGTTAAAAAATTGCCACACTGAAGGGGCCCCTCCCAACAAGTTGTTTGCCTATGAATAAGATATCTACTTTGTTTCATGTATGTATTTCCCTTTCCTCCATGCTGTAGTCTTCTTGGTCAAGGCCACAGAAGCTTGTACCCCTGGCACTATCCATAATGCCTAACATTGTGTCTCAGAAATAAGAGGTAGTCGTAAGTATCTGTCAGGTGGATGAATGAATGGAGCATCTCTCTCTTTTTAATATTGAATTTGTAAAATTCAGCTCTTCTGTGAAGTAACATAATTCCTGAAATTGTTATGGAGAGGTACTACTGAAGTTTGTGAAAGAAAAGTCTGGTTAGGGGCCGGCGCCGTGGCTCACTTGGTTAATCCTCCGCCTGCGGCAAAGTCCCGTATGGACGCCGGGTTCTAGTCCGGATTGCTCCTCTTCCAGTCCAGCTCTCTGCTGTGGCCCGGGAGGGCAGTGGAGGATGGCCCAAGTCCTTGGGCCCTGCACCCGCATGGGAGACCAGCAGAAGCACCTGGCTCCTGGCTTCGGATCAGCGCAGTGCGCCGGCCGTAGCAGCCATGTAGGGGGTGAACCAATGGAAGGAAGACCTTCTCTCTGTCTCTCTCTCACTGTCTAACTCCATCTGTCAAATAAATAAATAAAAAGAAAAATATGGCTAGGGTTGTATACAGTGTGTACTGTCTCATGAGACACTGTGTGTTTCCTAATTTGAGGGGAAACAATTACTCCCCACATCATATTTAGATTTCCTGCCAGTATTAACAGCTTTGAATCTAAGTGATGATGCTGTCTATGAGGACATCACCATGGGTTGGTGTCCTGAGTTAAGCTAAATTTTGTTGGCAATAATCCTGGGCCCTATTTTGAAAGACATCTTGTGGACTTGAGGTAGGGAGAGCAGAGGGATGAGACATATGAGTGTGCCATATACACCATAGATGTCCAGGCAGTCACGGGCCACAGTTCCTCACACACACACACACACACACAAAGGGGCCTGGCCCCTCACCCCAATGTACTGCTTATTAGAACTTGATAGAAAAGAAGTATATGATGACAAGAAAGTGAGAAAAGAGGACAGAAGGAAAATCAGAAAATATAGGACACAGAATTACAAATGTCAGGAGCCCTTCTGAGTGGAATCTTACTGACTTAAAATGAGAGAGAGTGAAAGGAATTTGCCAGCTGGGGCCTCACCGTGGGGCTCTGAGGAGGCAACCGGGAGGGAAACACGCAATAGGAAGGAGTTGCAAAGAAGGCTGGAGATGGGGCAGAGTCTGCAGGAAGGCTGCGTGGGGCTGGCCAGTGAGCAGAGGCCAGAACTGACTGCTGCCACCAGGAAGAGGCAGGCACCTTAAAAATGTATAGGGAAGGGGCCGGCGCAGTGGCGCAGTGGGTTAACACCGTGGCCTGAAGCACCTGCTTCTCATATCAGCGTCAGTTCGAGTCCCGGGTGCTCCTCTTCTGATCCAGCTCTCTGCTGTTGCCTGGGAAAGCAGTAGAGATGGCCCAAGTCCTTGGGTCCCTGCACCCGCATGGGAGACCCGGAGGAAGCTCCTGGCTCCTGGCTTCAGATCAGCACAGCTCTGGCCGTTGTGGCCAATTGGGGAGTGAACCAGTGGACGGAAGAACTCTCTCTCTCTCTCTCTCTCTCTCTCTCTCTCTCTCTCTGCCTCTGCTCTCTCTGTGTAACTCTTTCAAATAAAAATAAATAAATCTTTTAAAAAATGTATAGGGAAGTCCCCATGCATGCACCAGTATCCAAAGTGCAGGTTTAACCAGCACTGAGAAGCGCTGCAGAGTCAGGGCATTGAGTTAGAATGTCCAGAATGAAGGCCGATCCCGCATGGCCTGATCTGAGTAGCTGTTCTAGCAGCAAAAAGACTGCAAGTAAGACAAAGCAAGGGTTTACCCAGACAGCATTTAAAATAGTGTCTTTTTTAAATTTTATTTTAAATTTTTTTTTTTATTTTTTGACAGGCAGAGTGGACAGTGTGAGAGAGAGACAGAGAGAAAGGTCTTCCTTTGCCGTTGGTTCACCCTCCATTGGCCGCCGCGGCCGCCGCGCTGATCCAATGGCAGGAGCCAGGTGCTTCTCCTGGTCTCCCATGGGGTGCAGGGCCCAAGGACTTGGGCCATCCTCCACTGCCTTCCCGGGGCCACAGCAGAGAGCTGGCCTGGAAGAGGAGCAACCGGGACAGAATCCGGCGCCCTGACTGGGACTAGAACCTGGTGTGCCGGCGCCGCTAGGCGGAGGATTAGCCTGTTGAGCCACGGTGCCGGCCTTAAAATAGTGTCTAATAGTACTTTATACTTCGTGTGTCTGTGTGGGTGCAAACTGCTGAAATCTTTACTTAGTATGTACTAGGTTGATCTTCTGTAAATAAAGATAATTAAAAAAGAATCTTAATGAAGAATGGGATGGGAGAGGGAGTAGGAGATGGGATGGTTTGTGGGTGAGAGGAAGGTTATGGGGGGAGAAACTACTATCATCCAAAAGTTGTACTTTTGAAATTTATATTTATTAAACAAAAAAAGAAAAAAGATTAAAAAAATGTTTAAAATTTTTATCCTATAAATTTAGTTTCCCTTTCCATTATGGAAATATTCTTCTAAAATCTTCATTTCTTTTCATTTTAGAATAGTAAATATATAACTAAGGGTTAAAAAAGAGGCTAAGAATCTGGATTTGGGGATCATTTTTCTCTAAAAATGTCTAGCTATGCACTTTTTAGGGGTGTGACTTTGAACAAAGTGTTTACTATTGATAAGCCCAGAGAATTAAGTAAAAATGTTCTCAGAGCATCTCAGGGCTGATCTCTAGAAAGTGCCGCAGCTCAGCGAACGGTGGCTTTCCCTACCGACAGTGAGATTCACTGCTGGGAGTTAGTACTGAAGAAGGGAGATTGTGAGAAACTGTAGCTTCCAATTAACTCTGTCACTGATTGTTGGGTAACTTTGGACCGAATGCTGTTCTTTAATGAGTGGGGGTGTGAAACTTATTAAGATTAATGACTGTCACAGCTGTTAGCCAGATGTTTACATAATTTCCTCTGTTTTAGAGCAAACATATCAGAAGAAAAGGGTTGAATGATAGAATTAGGAAAATAGGAGCAATAATTTGGGAATGAATAAATTTGTGTTGGGGGATAGAAGATTAAGATCCTAATATATTTTGATTAGGCTAATATTAAAAATTAACAACTATAAGTCAGTAATCTAAACAAGGTAGTGTTGGGCCCGGGAGTACATGCTTCCAGCAAGGCCTCCTGTGATCCTCTGCAGAACCTGGAGAGTTAAGTGTGTCTTTGACAGCGTCTAGTATGAAAGGACAAATCATTTCTTTTAATTGAGGAAGGATAAAATGTTTTGGTCTACACATATACTTACGCTCCATTTTAGTATCATCATTTTTATAGTTGTCAGAATGTCACAAGACATAATAGTAAAATAAATCTGAATCCAGAATAACGCAATACATTCCAGAGACGTCCAGTAAATAAAAATGCAGCAGTAGCTGACCAGTCTCATTCATGTCACTGCTCCTAATCCCCACACCCTCGAGTGAATGGAAAAGAGGTTAATTAGTTGGAATAAATTCATGGGATTTTTTTTTTTTTAAGAAACACTCTGAATCAAAGTGATTAAAACAACACAAACGGATACAGGGTAGAGCTGGAAGAGCACACGATTTGCATAATTGAGTATCTTGATTATGTGGGGAAGATGGGAAAGAGATCTTGCCCATTCTGGTCTCAAACTAGTAAATGCTGAAAAGGCTGGGAGGCAGAGTGCCTGAAGTCAGAAGTGAAGTGGGAAACATGGCTGAGCTGTCCCCGGAGGCAGAGCACATGGGCTCTGAAGGGCTGCATCAGCTCTGTGGGGGTGTGTGCAGAGGCTCTAGTAACCACATCAATTTCTGGGATTTAAAGTGAAGTCAGGAAGCAGCATATTAGCACTTCACTTCTTCGTCCATTGGATAAGTCATTCATGTAGCAAATATTTATTTATACTCACTTACTGGCATGGCACAGCCTTCCAAAAAGCTGCCAACCTGAAATTGTAGAGGGGAGACCAAACAAGGAAGCTGTGGTAGACAGAGCATGGCCTTGCCAAAGGTGACTCTGCCCTAATTCCTAAGAATTATACATATGTTATGCTCCATGGCAAGGGAGGGTGGAGGCATACAGCTGGAATTACAGGTGCTAATCAACTGGCCTTGACATGAGCTTGCTGCATCAAAGAGACACCTGCTCCATCATGTTTACAGCAACACTGATCATGATAGCCAACTTATAGAATCAGCCAAGGTGTCCATCAGCAGATGAATGGAATATGGAATGTTACTCAGCTAAAAAAGTTCTATCATTTCAGCAAAATGGTTGGGACTGGAGGACATCGTGTTGCGTGAAATAAGCCAGACACAGAAAGACAAATACCACCTGTTCTCCTTTATCTGTGGAAGCTAAAATTCAAAAGCAAAAAAGAAAAGAAAGAAATACCTGTGCTCTTCACTGCAAATGAAGTGTTTTGTCAAACTTTGTTTTCAGTCTTTGTAAAACAAATAGGAATTACGTACTACTTTAGTTTTAATGATTTTTATGACTGTTTAAAAATATACTTTGTATGACTGCACATCTTTATTCTTTTTATTATTTTATATAGCCCTTGTCTATCTTCCTGGTGGTTTACAGCCTTTTTTCTTTTTGTTTGTTGAATCTTTTTAAAAAAGATTTATTCATTTTATTTGAAAGGCAGAGGCAGAGAGAGAGAGAGAGAGAGAGAGAAGTCTTTCATCCAATGGTTCACTCTCAAAATGGCTGCAATGGCTGGAGCTTTGCTGATCCAAAGCCAGGAGCCTGTAGCTTCTTCCAGGTCTCCCTCATGGGTGCTGGGCCCCAAGGACTTGAGCCATCTTCTGCTGTTTCTCAGGCCATAACATAGAGCTGGATCGGTAGTGGAGCAGCCAGGACTCGAACTGGCCCCTTTATGGTATGCTAGTACTGCAGGCAGCAGCTTTACCCACTATACCACAGTGCTGGGCCCCAATTTTTTTTTAAAGTTATTTATTTATTTGAAAGGCAATTATAGAGAGAGAAGGGGAGAGAGAGAGAAAGAGAGATCTTCCAACCCCTGGCTTACTCCCCAAATGACCTCAATGGCTAAGGCTGGGCTAGGCTGAAGGCGGGAGCCAGGAGCTTCTTCCAGGTCACCCCTGTGGGTACAAGAGCCCAAGGATTTGTGCCATCTTCTGCTGCTTTCCCAGGCGCATCAACAGGGAGCTGGAGCAGCCGTGTGGGCCCATCTGTGAAGCTTGCACTGTAGGTGGCGGCTTAACCCGCTGTACCATGGTGCCAGCCCCTGTTGAATTCTTTATTTAGTGGAGGCATTAAGCCTTTGATTATAATGTAAATTTAAAATATGTTATTTCAAACAAACAATAAATAAAATATTAAGTGGGGAAAAATTGGCTGGCCTTAAAACAGGATTATTACCTTGGATTATCTGGGCAGGCTAATATAACTACAGACGTTCTTAAAAATAGGAAAGGGAAGCTGAACATTCAATATCAGAGTGATGCCAAATGAGAAAAATTTAACTGGCAATTGCTGGCTTTGAAGATGGAAGAATACAAGAACCAAGCAGTGCACACAGGCAGCATCTGATACCTGGAAAGGCAGAAATGGATTCTACCCTAGAGCCTCCAGAGGGAATACATTCCTGGGGATGCTCTGATTTCAGCCTAGGGAGACCCATGCTGGACTTCTGCCTCTAGAATTGCAAGATAATACATTCGTGTTATTTTAAGACACTACGTTTACAGCATTTTGTTCCAGCAGCCACTGAAACTAACACAGATGCCATAGCAGTGGAACAGGGATGCACCCCAAAATCCCAACGGAAGAAGCAGAAATATCCTTTGGGAGAACAGTGTTTCCCTTTGAAAAGGAAAGTTCACAGTCAACTTCCATTTGAATTTCTTAAGAATATTTTCCTTGGGGCCTGCACTGTGGCACAGCGGGTAAAGCTGCCGCCTGCAGTGCAGGCATTCCATATGGGTGCCAGTGTGAGTCCTGGATGCTCCACTTCTGATCCAGCTCTCTGCCATGGCATGGGAAATCAGTGGAAGATGGCCCAAGTCCTTGGGCTCCTGCACCCATGTGGAAGACCCGGAAGAAACTTCTGGCTCCTGGCTTCAGATTGGCGCAGCTCTGGCCATTGCAGCCATCTGGGGAGCAAACCAGCAGTGCCTCTGCCTCTCTGTAAAGCTACCTTTCAAATAAATAAAATAAATCTTTTTTAAAAAAAGAAAAAAGCAGTTGTTTTCTTAAAAAAGAAAAGAAAAGGAATATTTCCTCATTTACAGTCAGCAATCCCAAGGTAGCAGGTACCTGGGCTGAGTGATTATATAGTCTCTTTTCAGGAATATTCTATCTACCAATGAAGAAGTCTAGGGTAATTTTCTTGACACTGCATAATGGGGTGAGCATGGGGATAGAACATAGCAAAGTGGTGAAGGACAGCTTATTTCCTACATAACCCAATCACACTGTCTCCATATTGGCTTATGCTTCTGCTCTTTCCCAAATCTAGATTCAGAGCTTCCATTCTACTGGTCCCCGGGAGTTTATACAGCAGTTGTGCTAGTCTACTGTCCCCATTATCATTTTAGTGTCCTGCTGAGCCCTCCCCACCTGACTACTCCAGGACCACCCACAGGGCAGAGAATGTTCAACCCATTGGGAAATTCCCAGTGCCCATTGTGCCCGGAAAGTGCTGCCAACTTTGATTGTTTCTGGAATGCTCTTTCTTTGCTGCCCTTTCAATATTCTTGTTATGCTACTCCTGCGATCACTGCCAATCTGTAGAAAATTACAGGATGAATTCTCATGAAGGACTGAATTTGCATAACTTGCTCTTTGCTGTTTATTGTTGGAGTTGGAGGCTAGATTCTGCCTTTTGTGCACAACTTGTGTGCATTTTATTGGAGGTTATTGGGTTAGATTCACCCCACTCATTCACTAGCCTGACATTGCTATGCATGTGCTGTCGGGGCTTAGAATTAAACATTTTCTTTGTTCAGATTTGGATTGCTGTCTCTGCTTTCAAATTATTTTTTACAATGACTCTCTCTCTTTTTCTCCTTCCTCCTAACCCCATTTCTTCCTTCCTCCCCCCCCCCCCCCTCTCTCTCTCTCACACACACACACACACACACACACGAGGCATTTTCTCATTGCCAAGTTCAGGACCCACTAAGACCTTTTCCAAGTTCAGACTGGGTTAAATCTTCAGTATGGTTTCCTATCATGACGCAGTCATTGCATTCTGTTAAACAAATTAATTAGAGGAAGATGCAGAGCCCATGTCTATGTTTTAAGGGAGCACAGATCGTTGTCCTTGGCTTCACTGATACATTGGGTCTAGTAATTATTGGTTGTGGGAGTCAGCGTTGTTGAGCATTGTAAGGATGTTTAGAAAATCTCCAGCCTCTGCCATCTAGATGCCAATATCAGTACTCCTCTAGTCTTGACCAAAAAGAAAAAAAAGTCTCCAGATATTATCAAATGTTTCCTGAGGGGGCAGCATGGCTCCCTTTTGGAGAATAAATGGAGTAGATGATCATAAACATATAATTCAAATCAACTTGTTATGCACCTCAAAAATGGTGAAAAGCTTCAGCTGTCCACTCAGTTGTATGGACCACATGTGGCCAACATTATTGAATTACTTTTTTTCTTCAACAACTATAGATCTGCCTTTCCACTGGATACTACCTGATGCCTTCCTAAATACAGTTTACCAAGTTTATTACTATTCACATCCCAAATAGGATTTTCAAAAACATTTATATTAACTCTTTCTGTTTCCTAACCTTAGAACAGTACACACAAGAGATATCTAATTTAATATCTTACTTCAAATATACCAACATTACGATTACCATTTTATCTTTCCTAGATCAAAGGTTGGGTTATAACCCTAAGAGGCAGTCATTTGGCCCAGAAGTTAAAACTCCAGTTGGGATACCCACAGTCCTGGCTCTGTTCCTGATCCCAGCTTCTGGTTAACGCACACTCTTGGGGAGCCACAAGTAATAGTTCAAATAATCATGTCCCTGCTACCCATTTGGGAGGCTTGGATTAAGTTCCTGGCTCCAGGTTTTGGCCTGACCCAGCACTGATGTTATAGGCACTGAGGGCATTAAATGCTGATGAGAGCTCTCTCTTTCTTTCATAAATAAATAGATTTTAAAACCCCATTCAAAATTATGAATTTTTTTCCATTGAGTAAAATTTTCTTGCCCAGCATTCAGTACTTTCCAATATTTCTTTTCTTCAGCTTACATGTTTCCCCTTCCTTCCTTCTACCTATTTTCCCAGTGTTTAATCAAATATTTCTCAAAATGTCCTGATTCACCTGAAGAAGAATCAATAAGGATTCTTATTAAATGTGAATTTCTTATCTTAATCCCAGCATTTCTAGGACTGGGTAAAGCAGCCGCCTGCAATGCCAGCATCCCATATGGGCGCTGGTTTGAGTCCCGGCTGCTCCACTTCTGATCTAGCTCTCTGCTATGGCCTGGGAACGCACTAGAAGATGGCCCAAGTCCTTGAGCCCCTGCACCCACATGGAAGACCTGGAGGATGCTCCTGGCTCCTGGCTTCGGATGGATGCAGTTCCGGCTGTTGTGGCCAATTGGAGAGTGAACCAGCAGATGGAAGACCTCTCTTTCTCTCTCTCTGCCTCCTTCTTATCTATTCTAACTTGAAGGAAGAAAAAAAGAGGAACAGTATGGAGAATATGAGGGTAAATTTGTGGCTGCAATTTATATTCCAAGAACTGTTCTAGGCACTTTACATTCATTATTTCATTAAATCTTTGCATCTAATTATTCCCTTCATGTACATGGAAACTAAGGCTTGGAAAGGTTGATTTATTTGCCCACAATTTACAATTTATAAGCACAGATTTTCTCACTACAGATCCACAAAGTCAATCCTCAGCAATGACCTTGCTCTCTGCTCTCATGTCTCTTTGTACATCTGCCTTATGTTTGTTTTTTGGGTAAACTCTTTGTGAGTCTGGCCTTGATAAAGTGGTTCAGAGAATTGGACTTTGCGTCAAACAAATCTCTGCTTGAATCCTGGCTTTGGTATTTCTTGGCTCATTCCAGCTGGCCCTAGGGTGTGGCCATCTGCCTGTGGCTTAGAATACAGCCTGGCGATGGAAAGGAAGAGCAGAGATGCACCGGGCAAACAATGGCTGTCTCTTTAGGAAGATGCCTGGAAACTTCCACCCAGTCCTTCTGTTTATGTCCCAGACCTTAGTCCCCTGGCCAATTTAGCTTCAAGGGAAATTAGGAATTTTTTTTTTTATTCTATGTGACCTTGAGCCCAACTAAAAATCCAACAAAGATAATGGATTTTTTTAAAAAGATTTATTAGTTTATTTGAAAGACAGAGTTACAGTCAGATGGAGAGACAGAGAAAGAGTCTTCCATCTACTGGTTCACTCCCCAAATGGCTGCAATGGCCAGAGCTGGGCCAGTCTGAAACCAGGAGCCAGGAGCTTCTTCCAGATCTCCCATGTGGGTACAGGGGCCCAAGGACTGGTGCTTTCCCAGGCACATTAGCAGGGAGCACTGGGACTTGAACCAGCACCCATATGGGATGCTGGCACCACAGGCAGTGGCTTTACCTGCTATGCCACAGCACTGGCCCCAGGATAATGAATTTGAGAACCTTTCTCTACTATCTAATGGTTTCAATGTATTTCCTTTTTTTCAGTTGCAATACCTTGCTTTTCCTCTTGACACTGTTCTTTTCCAAGTCAATCCATGAGCTTCAGCTGAATCTTGTTGCAGACTCCAAGGAAGTCCAGCTAGGCAGAGATGAACATATGATCATAGCCAGGCCAAACACATCCCATAAAAGCAAAGCCTGAGTCCTTGCTGAAGGACCTGGCAAGCAGTACTCTCTCTGCCACAGAATTGAAGCTATGAAGAGGTAAACTGGAACTCTGCCAAATTAAAGTCCTCCCAGAGCGGAGCATGGCTGAGAGACAGGGAGATAGACAGGTCCTGATACCATTACTCAGGCTCTGGGTTGAGCCCTGCTGGAGGTTTGGACAGACTCTGGGTATTTTATTTACAAGAGCCAATAAATTCTTTATTTTGCCTAAGCTAGTTTGAGTGAGGTTTTCTGTTCCTCATAGGGTGCTAAATAAACAGAGATTCAATAAATGGCCACTATTAGGATACTCATCTTTGAGTTTCTCACACTAGCTTCTCCCTTCTTTATATATAACAAATTCTCTGGACCTGGTATTTGGGAGAGTGAGAGAAAGAACTAAATAAATAAGTGGCTGAGACTCAGGCCAACTCTACTGGGTTGTGAGAACATGTTGCTTTTGTTCTAAATGTCCTCTCCGACCATGTTTACCTTTAGAGTCACGATTATGAAAAAGTAGGCCAGATGGCCTGAGATATTTTTTAGAGCTCATCTAAGACCTTGAAAAGAAACCCAAAAGGGAGGATCTCCCCAGTTTCAGTCAGGCTGTGTCCATATGTGAGCGGAGAACCGTTCCCAAATAGTCTCCAAGTAAACATTTTATTTTCACTGATCATCTGTGGCTTGTCTTTCTGGGGATGGGACGTGGTAAGGGCAGAATCTCAGTGTCACCAGATGGTGTGCTCAGGTCCACTGCAAGGGGGCAGGGGCACATGTCTGCTGCGGCCTTTCAGAGAGCAAGATACAACACCAATGCAAGCCTTGATGACTTAGACCCATTTTACTTCCAGAACAGCACTGAGTGGGCTTTCAATAAAAGGCACATGTACTATAAATCTGTGAGAGCAAAGATAAAGGAAGACGTGCCACACAGTAAAAGGCAGTTACATCTACCCATTGCAAACACTTGTAATAACTGTGACACGGGAGCGCACTGTTCTGAGAATTTAACTCCCATCATTTCACTGAATTCTCAGCAGCTCTAAGATGGCCGCTCCTGTGATGCTCTGCATTGTATGATACGGAAGCTGAGCAGAGAGATTTAGCCATCAGCTCACGGTTCTGTGTTAGGAATACATACATGCAACGTAGTGGAGCCAGAATTTGAATCTGGACAGTTCCATTCAGGACATAGGGTAAGCAGCGAGAAGGATCCTCTTTTTGGATGATTCCATCAGCCAGGATTTGCAGCCTTGCTTTTGCGCTTACTTATTTGAGGATGGCTTTAGCAAGTCACTTCCCTTCCTTTAGCTTCTTTTGCATTTGTAAAATGGGGTTTATGGTGAAAACAGAAAGAGATAATCAGTGATTGACACAGAGTGTGAGCTAGAGCTAGATCTATGTCTGCATATAACTCTTTGTTCTCCTGTTACAACATTGTAACCATCTAATAAATAATCAACTATTAGCTAAATGCTGATTATTAGCTATAGAACTGTGAAGGACATCATTTATCTTTCGGCATCTTACTCCAGGGACATTGCTGTTGTTAATACTTCCATGAGAACAAAACCTTAAAAATTAAGAGGAAAATTCTGGGGGTTCAAATGGGACAACAGAGAAGCAGTGATAGGATGCGAAATAATAACAAGGAGCAGAGTGTCTGTCAATTTTCCTTACTGAGTATGCAAATCCTCAATAAAGCTCATCAAACACAAAAGTAGGATTTAGCTGGTGTGGCCCAGCTCCCCTTCGCTGTGTGCTTTTGAAATGAGCTCTTCTTTTTGTTAAGAAAATAAATAACCAACTCCCTATCTGAGTGTCCGCAGAACTGTAAGAAAGAGTGACATTGTCATTCAAGGTTGCTGGCAAGAGGAAAAGAGGGGACACTGAAGTCAACCAGCAAGTGATTATGTGGTGGGATGGTTCTGTTAGAGAAATCAAAAAGGGGAGGTCGCCCGGGGGCTGAAAACACTGTCATGTTAATTGTGCTATGGAAAGACAATGATGTTCAACATGCCTGTGCTTAATTACTTGAAAAACCTTAAGTTCCAGCACTGTGTGTGTGTGTGTATGCGCGCACATGTGCGTGCACATGAATTTAAGTTAAATAACCAAAACTCAGAGGGAGGAAATCACATACTTTCAGGAGTAATTTTGTTTCTGTGCCATTCTGAGCTTTGCTGACCAGGTCAAGGGCTCGTGTGGCTCATGATAGAGCGCCCTACATCTTACTTGTTGGGATCCAGATGTTAATCAGCCTAGCATGGACAAGTCCTAAATTTGAGTTACACATTTCTAAAATAATTTCTTTTAGGAGAAAGCAAGTGAAGATGATTTGCTTGATGCTTCATCCATGGGAGGAACCTGTGTCCCTGGCAGCTTCCTCCCGTCCTGCACCAGCTTAGCTCGGATGGTTGAAGAGATGTTACTCTTGTTTTCTCCTCCTCTGCCTCCCTCGCCTACTTCGTCCCCCTCTTTGCCTTCACCTCTTTCTGTCTTTATTCCTTCTGCCCTTCCTCCTTCCTTCCTTTTTTTAAATCCATTTTTCTCTCTCCTTTTCTTTAAAATATCCCCTAATACATTTGTATTGTACATATCGGGGAAACAATGAAGAGGTTGGGTAAGTAATCCAAACCAGCTTAAGGTGTGAGCCATGCTAACCACTTACCAGGTTTGCATTAAATACAGACTCTACTCCAGCTCCTTCCATTACCTGGGCACGTCATGGCATGCCCATCACAGGCAGCATTCATTGTGACAAAATGAAACACAGTGTGGTATGATTTTATTACATCCAGTGACGCACATGAATAACCGGGAGAAAATTCAAAGAGCTTTTCTTTCTTTAAAAGCTTCCCAGTTCCTAGAATTGATACAAATTTATTACAGCTGATGGGCCGGACTCCTAGCTTTTCCAGTTCCTATAATTTAAAACATCTAAATGTGAGTCTTTGTTAGCAGAAAGTAGACTGAATTGTGAGCCAAAGACAGACAGATCATGTCAAAAATTGTGTTTAGTAAAAAGCTTACATGTAGGTTGTTCTGTTGTCATGTGGTCTCAATTCACAAGGGAAAAAAAGCTGTGGAAGGAAGAGGTAGACTCCTCAAACTCTAATCTCTCTAACAAGACACCCAGTTCTCTTGGATTTCACTGGACTCTGCTTTAAGCGGGACATGATCCTGTTAGTAACAGGCAGTCCCTGGGGGCCACGCCTACGGCTGAGTGAGTGATGTGTTTTTACCTCCAGCATGGCAAACTACTGCAAAACCTTGTATAGCCTTGAGAGGGCTTGGAGCGGTGTCTTGGGAGAAAGCAAAGTTTTTAAAAGGTTCGCTAGTCCCAGGGGTTTCACTGGCTTGCCAGATGTTGTTCTATTTCATCTTAAAAATAATATTTTGATCCCGGACCATACTACGTTTCTGGCTAAATGTTACTGCCGGTAAGCTTTACGCAAATTAGTGTACACAGTCACACACTGTTTGCAGCTGATTCCATTTTTAGCAACGTTAAAGGGAAAGAGGGTTCTCCGAAGAGTTGAGCTCGTTCGATGTGCCTGATGCTGCTCTCTGAAGGTCAGATCCACACATGCCTTCACCACAGCAGGCCAGCTTTCCCTAGGCTCTGGGAAATGTGCCTGCCCAGTGCCTGAGCCTTCTCTCTCAGACCTGGAAGGAAATCAAGATGGTTCTCTTCAATGCTGAGTTTCGTCCCCAGCGTCCCCTCTTTCTGCTGTAGAAGAGGAAGGAGGCCTGACAACACAGGCTGCAATCTGTGTGTGCGATTGTGGGCCTGGAGGAGTGTGTTCCCACCACGGCCTTCTGGGTATTATATTTGTATAAAGCCACAGGACAGGGTGAATTCCAGGCTTGGGGAAGAAATACAAGGTGTGAGAACCAACTGGCATAGCTTTTATCGGAAACTTTATATATTGACTGGAAACTTAATTCACTTTTTTCCTTTCATTGTTTTTAGTTCTATTGTGAAATATTACAGGCATACTAAAAAATGAATGGGGCTGGCGCTGTGGCATAGCCAGTAAACTGCCATCTGCAGTGCCAGCATCCCATATGGGCGCTGGTTCTAGTCCTGGCTGCTCTACTTCCGATCTAGCTCTCTGCTATGGCCTCGGAAAGCAGTGAAAGATGGCCCAATGGAGGATGGCCCAGGTCCTTGGGCCCCTGCACCTGCATGGGAGACTCAGAAGAAGCTCCTGGCTCCTGCCTTTGGAATGGCCCAGCTCTGGCCGTTGCGATCATTTGGGGAGTGAGCCAGAAGATGGAAGACTTTTTCTCTGCCTCTGCCTCTCTGTAACTCTGCCTTTCAAATTAATAAATAAATCTTTTTTTTTTAAATTGGTATGTTCTGTATGAACGAACCTATGTATATTTAGCTACACATTTTTTTAACAATTTATTTATTTATTTGAAAGTCATAGTTACACAGAGAAGGAGAGGCAGAGAGAGAGAAAGAGGCAGAGAGAGAGAGAGAGAGAGAGAGAGAGAGAGGTCTTCCATCTGCTGGTTCACTCCTCAATTGGCCACAACGGCCGGAGCTGCACTGATCCGAAGCCAGGAGCCAGGAGCTTCTTCTGGGTCTCCCATGCGGGTGCAGGGCCCCAAGGACTTGGGTCATTTTCTACTGCTTTCCCAGGCCAAAGCAGAGAGGTGGATCGGAAATGGAGCAGCTGGGACTTGAACCGGCACCCATATGGGATGCCGGCACTGCAGGGAGCGGTTTTACCCACTATGCCACAGCACAGGCCCCTACATATTCTTAATTGGATATTTAAGGTAATTTAAAAATTCATTGAAAAATGGAATTAAGAGATAGTGTATATTTTCCATGAACTTTAGAAGACCTTTGTGTGGATGTATATGTTTGGAACATATGTCATAAAGAGAAACAAGGTGAACACCCAGGTATATGGCACACTGTCTTAGAAATAAAAGACAAATGTGGATTTCCAGAACCTTTGATGCATCTCCAGCTGAATTCGTTTCTCTTCTTTTTCATGTTTATAATTCCTTTCTCATTTTATTGCCTCTGTTACATATTTTATCTTTAAAGAAGCACTGGTACATTTACATGTTTTAAAAATGGATGTGAATGCAATGCTTTATGTGACCGCAATTCAGTATACATTTGAGATTTACGTGTGCTGAAACATATAGCTGTGGTTCTCTTATGTTCACCACTGTATGGCATTTCGTGTTATGATTATCCTCCAATTTATTATCCATTCTAATTTTCATGAACATTGTGCTCTTCCTGGTTCTTGGCAAATACCACCAGTGCTGCTGTGAACATTCTCGTGTCTGACTCCTGATGTACACGTGCAACTTCCTCTGCGGCACAAAATAAGTAGGAAAGATCAGAGCTGTGGGTAGACGCACCATCACCCTCACCGTGTAAAACCAAGTTGCTCTCCAAAGTGGTTGCACAAGCACATCCCCACCAGTGCTACAGGAAAGATCAGCCCATCCCACATATGCATCCCACATATTTTGCCAGCATTTAGTGTTAGCAGACTGTAGCAGGCTTGCCAATCTGATGTGTAAGAAATAACATGTTGCTAGGATTTTAATTTGTACTTTTTTGAACACCAACAAGCCTGGACACTTTTGCTGTGTTCATTGACTGTTTATAGTTCCTCTAGATTCATGTATTTTGGATATTTTCCTCTGGAATTTTTTTTTCCTTTTGCTTTCACTTGTTCATAATATGACTTCAGAAAAAAACTGTATTCTGAATACTAATGCTTTGTTGTTTTTCCATGTAATAATGTCTCTTGACTTTCTTTATAAACAGAAGTTTTAAATTCTACTGTAATCAAAATTACCAACAATTTCCAGTATGATTACCCTTTTCATCAGATTTAAGGGATCTTTGCTGACATCAAGATCATAACTATAACTTATATTATCTACCATACGTTTTCAAGTTTTGTTTTCATACTTAAATCTTTAGTACATATGTAATTGGCTTTTATTAGTGGCATGAGAAGAAAATAATTTCATTTTTCTTTTTTTATTTTAAACAACAAATTTATTTAAACAACAATATACTTGACTTGAAGGGAAAACTATATAGGATTCATTTTTTTAAGAGTAATTTACCGCTACTTAAAGACAGATCGCCCTACATGTAACAGCTACGTACAAAAAAGTATTGTCCTTGGTTTTACAATGATCAATGAAAAACATTAAAATTCTCCAATCAAACAAGGTATGCAAGGATTTTTATGTTGTTGGTTTTTTTGTTGTTGTTGTTGTTGTTGTTAAAACAGTGACAGCAAAATAACTTACTGGAATATAAAGATAAGAGCTGAATGAGCACGCCACTCATGGAGAAAGGGGATATTTTCACAGAACCAGGATTTTTCCCCATTCCATCTCAATTTGATGTCAATGAAAACATACCATTGGCCATTTAGTTTTACAAAAAGAGGAGGGAGAAAGAAAAGAAAAAATGCAATATATATTGTGCACATACACCAGTTACTTTATGTACAATAAAGGAATGGGGGAGGGGAAATGAACGAATAGAGAGAACTGTGCTGCAGTAGTCAGGATGTGATGGAACCCAATCGCAGTGTTCTAGTTGAGAATGTGCTCTTGGTCTGTAAGGACAGAGTTCTGGAGTAAGCAGCGGGTTCCCTTTTCAGTAGACACCGCGCGTCTGCTGCTGGAACACATCAATCCTATCTTCATCCTCCATGTCCAACTGTGCAGGTGTGTCTGATTCATTGATTGGCTGCCCATCAAATCGGAATCTGATCTGCCTCATTGACAAACCCTGTCGTTCACAATAGGCTTTCATTAGTTTAGTTAGTGGTGTATGCCTCTTAATCTTAAACTGCACCACAGAACCATCCTGCCCCGCCACCTTCAAATTATATGATTGTTGTTCTCAGTCTTGACTTCTTCCTTGGGCTTTTTGTCGGCCATGGCGAGCACCGGAGTCACAACAGAGGTACCAGGTCCTCGCCGGACGAGCACACAGGCAGCACCAGGAGCGGCAGAAGAAGGAGGCGGCAGCAGTGGACCAATAATGTCATTTTTCCAATGAGGACCAAGTATGTGTGAATTAGCTCAGCCTGTTACAGCGAAACACCACAGCATGGGTGGGTTAAACAACAGAAATTCACTTTCCCACAGTTTTGGAGGCCAGAAGTCCAAGCAAGATCAAGCTGGCAACAGGACTGGGTTCTGGTGAGGCCTCTCTTCTGACTTGTAGATGGCTTTGGTGGCTACCTTCTCCCTGTATCCTCACATGACTTCTGCTCTGAAGGGAGAGAGAGAGAGAGAGAGAGAGAGAGAGAGAGAGAGAGAGAGAGAGAGAAAGAGGATATGTGCTCTAGAGTCTCTTCCTTTTCTGAGAAAGGAATCCATCCTATCAAACAAGCGTTCATTCTTATAACCTCATTTAACCGTTATTGTCTCCTTACTGGTTCTGTCTTTAAATGCAGTCACATGTGTAGGCGAGAGCTTCAACAAATGAATCTGGAAGCAGACGTAATTCTATTCATAACAAAGCACCTGGCCATGCTGCTGTTTATTACATAATCTATGCCTTTTCTACCCCTGTCACATATCAGGCTTCCATACATGTGGGCTTCTATATTCTAGTCTATCCTTTGTCCTGTATTAAATCCCATGGATTCATTTGCCGCACTTGGGACAAAATCATGTTCTTAACTCTTAATGCTTTGTAATAAGTCATGATTTTTGTTTGATCTTGCAGTAAGTCATGATCTTTGCCTTGTTATTCTCCCTTAGGAATATAGTGACTATTCTCAACCTTTTTTTCTTCTACATAAATTTTAAAATCAATTTGTCAACTTCCACTAAGAACCCTAGAGGAATTTTATTAGAATTTTATTGAATGTATAAATCAATTTGGAGACAGTGGAAATATTTACAGTGTTAATAGTTTGGATCCTTGAACATGTGGCCTTTCTTCCTATCTCCCTCTTTCTCTTTAATTCTTCCCTTCCTTCCTCTTTCTCCTTCCCTTCACTGCCTGTTCCCCTCTCATGAGAAAATATTATAATTTGTTTGGTGTGAATCCTTTGCTTTGCATGTATTATTGTAACATATGCTTTTGCATGTATTTTAATTTTTATAAATGGTGTTGTGCAATAGACTTTTTTCTTCCTCACTCTTTTCTTCTCATCCATATTTATCAGACACAATTAAGTGCTCATGTGCATATATAGACAGTTGTTGCCAATTGCTGCATAGAACTTCAAAATATGAAGCAACCTTATTATACCTATCCACTCCCCTAGTTATGAGTACCCAGTTATGATCATAGGAAAATTCTAACTTTCTGTTTCCTCTGAAACTTGGTAAGGTAAAATTTTTCTAGAAACATCCATTTTTTATGCTTTCGAAGGTACTGGCATTAAGTATAAACAATATTCTCATATTTCATTTCTCAGCTTTCATTTCTAGCGTTTCTTGTGTGTTTTTCTCTTGATACCCTTCCCCATAGATTTGGTTACTAGAACCCTCTTTCTAGGAATAGTCCGTTGGATTTGTTGATTTTTTCTATAATATTTTTTGTTTTCTATTTTATCTATAATCCTCACTACATTATTAGAAAGATTTATGATAACTTTAAAAATATCTAGCATTTATTGACTGATTGGCATGGTCCAGGTATCTGATATACACAGCTTACACATTATCTTACTCTTGCTCTTGATAACTTTAAGAGGAAGATACTATAATTCTAGTTACTTTAAACATTGGAGAACTTTGTGAAAGTCATAGAGCCACTAACTTGTAGAGCTGGGATTCAAATCCAAGTCACAAGTACTGTGTCATTCCTTCATTTTCTTTGAAATAGAATTCAAAGAATAAAATAATGCGTAACTCCAGGGAATAAATTATGTTAGGATTTCAGGTATAAGATAAAACCACAGACATTTTTGTCGAGTTGGGAGTTGAAGATACAGTCCGTTCATGCCTGCTACCTTCAGCAATACTTGTATTTTACAGATGACAAAATGAGACCCCTAATTATCGTACAAGTCCTTTGCATACAGCCTAAACATTCTTTCTGCTTTTTTTGTCCATAAGAATCACTTGAAAACCCACAACATTGGTTCAAAGAAACTCACTACCTCCTCTCTCCTTGTATCTGAATAGAGTATGGCCAGAGAAAAAAATCTATCACCATGCTGCCTGAGCTCGCACGAAGCTCAAATGGATCCTCAGCATTGCTTAATTTTCTTTGTCTCTCTGGTCAATTTACTTCCCCACTCTGAGAAAATTACTTCACACCTTCTTTCTCTTGAAACCGTTCTCCCCTTTTCACTCATAGCTGATGATCTTACTTCCTATGACAGAGAAATAAGGACATTTAGAAGAGAAATTTATCTTTGAACAACAAATTTGTCAATCTAATCTCTCTTAACTCTGATATGCCATTTTGTGTCTTTGCTCCTGGTAAATGAGATAAATTTTCCTAGTTCCTGTCAAATTCTTGTGTCGTGGATCTCCTGTGAATTATTCAAGGACTCTCTGCTCTTGAAATTCTCCTCTTCTCTCCTGTCATCCGTTTCCTCCTCTCCCTCTTCAATTGTTTCCATCAATAAGCAGACATGGCGGAATATCTCATCAGGGAAGAATTCCTCATTGGCTCCTCCAGAGGGGGAAGAGTGTTATGGGTTGAACAGGACTTAGCTCCTCCAACTTACACAGGGCCAATGTTGTGGTAGAGCAGGTTAAGCCGCTGCCTGTGATGCCAGCATCCCGTCTGAGTGCTGGTTCATGTCCTAGCTGCTTCATTTTTGATCCAGCTCTCTGATAATGTGCCTGGGAAAGCAGTAGAAGATGGCCTAAGTGTTCGAGCCCCTGCTATTCATGTGGGGAACCCAGATGAGCCTCCTGGCTCCTGGCTTCAGCTTTACTTAGCCCTGATCATTGTGGCCATCTGAAGAGTGAACCAGCAGATGGAAGATCAGTCTCTCCCTCTTTCTCTCTCCTCTTTCTCTTCTCTCTCATTCCTCTCTCTCTCTCTCTTTCTCTCCCTCTCTCTCTCTGCCTCTCTCTCTCTCTCTCTTTGTAGCTTTGCCTTTCAAAAAATAATTAAATCTTAAAAAAAGAAAAATAGCTTACAGAGATAATTAAAATCCAAAGTCTTATGGGAAGAACTAATGGATTCAAGCTAATTATTGATGGATTAGTGTGGAGATGTGATCTAATTATGGTGGCTAATTGTGGGTAAGAGGTGGGCCCAGTGGGATATCTCTAGGTCATTGGGGTCTTGACCTTGGAAGGGGATCTTGACCTTGGAAGGCAATTCTTGTGAGAGGATTGGTTATTTCATTTGAGTCAGGCCTAGCTTCTCTCCCTGCTTCTTGGACCACCATGCACTCTTTCCTTCCCACATAGCCACAATTGCCAGCCTGCACCAGAGGCCAGACTGCTGAAGCCTCTCAGCCTTGAACAGTGAACTTCCAATTTATAAGCCAAAATAAACCTATCCTTCCCAAGAAATTCCTCTCGAGTACTTTAGTTAAAATAGCACAAAGCTGCAGTCGGAGTTCTGAGTGGTAAATGAACAAGCTGAGCTCACTTCCTCTTCCTCTCACTTTCCTCCGTGGGCTCTGCCTGCCTACAAAAAACTCACCTGCTATTCCTCCCCTAAAAGTTAAACATTTTATAAGGGCAGACCCCAATATGGATAGTCTACAACTGTTAAATATTGCCAGGGATGGGGCAGGCAAGTATGTCTAATTTTCTGTAAAATAACCTCAGATGCATTTTTTGCTGTAGAATTAAATCACTCTGCCAATAGTTTTGTAAGTAATGAAAAGCAATATTTTGGTCTTTGACTGTTTTCTATCTCTCAGTAAATTTCAAATGGGGGCATATATGAAAGGGATATATATATCAAATCCCAACATCTTTCTTAAAAATAATTCCTGAGATATGACCTTATACCATCTTTCACCCTTTATAAATGTCTACCATTGAAGTAAAAATCCCCAAGAAGTTTGGTCTACCTCAACTCAACTTTTGGGTTAAACTGAATTTGGCGAGAGTATGCCACTATGGTTGAGTTTTTACATAATGAATTGCAACCTAACTTAGTACATAAACCAATTGGAAGCCTACCTTACAAATATGCATTTCAGCCAACAACTGTTCTCAGCCAATCACACAACTGAGCTTTTGTCAATTACAGGCAGCCAGATCAGACCATGTTCCAAGGCAAATCAGAAACTATAACTAATCAATCCATTTCTATACTTCACTCCCATTTTCATTCATACATGCTGCTTGCCCACATTGCAAAGTGGAGCTCTCTGAATCTCTTCTGGTTCTGAGAGTTGCATAATTTGCAAATTGATCTGTGTTTAATTAAATTCTGCTAAGTTTAATTTGACTGAAATTTTTAACTTGTAGTCTTTCAGGCCCAACATGGCACTGAAGCTATTCTGTCAAGACCACTAACAACTTACATCTTGCCAAATCCAGTGGTCAACTTCAGCACTTGAGTTACCCCTACAACTGTGTTACCACAGTTTATTATCCCATCTCTTTTAAAGCAGGTTTTGCCGGCGCCGTGGCTCAACAGGCTAATCCTCCACCTTGCAGCGCCGGCACACCAGGTTCTAGTCCCGGTTGGGGCGCTGGATTCTATCCCGGTTGCCCCTCTTCCAGGCCAGCTCTCTGCTGTGGGCAGGGAGCGCAGTGGAGGATGGCCCAAGTCCTTGGGCCCTGCACCCACATGGGAGACCAGGAGAAGCACCTGGCTTCTGGCTTCGGATCAGTGAGATGCGCAGGCCGCAGTGGCCATTGGAGGGTGAACCGACGGCAAAAAGGAAGACCTTTCTCTCTGTCTCTCTTTCTCTTTCACTATCCACTCTGCCTGTCAAAAAATAATAATAATAATAAATAAATAAAGCAGGTTTTTATTTCCTCCAGGTTTCCTGAGTAGTAGACTTTTCTTGGATGCCACACAGGTATGTCTTCCTTCTGCTTCACCAGCAAGCTCACTGGTTAACTCTTGTTTATTCTTCTTCATTTGCCTCTCCCACCATCACCTAGGAACTTTTGTATTATCCCTCCCTTGAGATTCACCCTTCTGCATGCCACGCTGCCGCCATCAGCATGCTTGGTAGCACAGCATCTCTGCGGCTTTTTTAATGGCCTTCCTTCTTTCCTTCCTTCATCCTCAGTGTTGCTGCAGGAGACTTGTTACTTCCAGCCCTAACTGAAACCTGGCTCTCCTTTGAGGGTGCCACTTTTTATTGTGAGCTCCTCCCTATACCCTTTGTACTTCTAGGTGGAGAGGGAAAAACCAGTCTTCTTTCACTTTGTCACAGTTGCTTTCAAACCACTACTTTTTCATTCATATGTAAAACACTTTTCTCCTTTGAAGCTCATGCCTCCTGACCTCACTGTCATTATTTTCTACCAACCTTCAGGTCTCTCACAGTCCTCCGTGAGTAACAGACTCAAACTTTTTTTCCTATTTCTCCCGAAGTTTTTAATTTTTATATTCCATTTTAGTTTTTTCATATTTCCTGCCTGAACATTTTAATGTAGTTATTATATTTTAATCTTCATACTAAATATTGTTTGTGTACATTCTAAAATTGTATAGTTACTCTTTTTTTTTTACAATTTTTTCTGTATTTAAAGTATTTTATTTATAGAAAGGGAATGTGTCTCATGTATTTTTTTTCAACTTTTATTTAATAAATATAAATTTCCAAAGTACAGCTTTTGGATTACAGTGGCTTTTTCCCCCCTATAACTTCCCTCCCACCCGCACCCCTCCCATCTCCCACCCCATCCTCCCTCCCTTCCTTCCTCACTCTCACCTTTTGTCCTCCTTCCTTTGTTATTTTTCTTTTAATTTTTACAATGATATGCTTTCAGTTTACTTTATAATCACAAGCTTAACCCTCCACTCAATAAAGAATTCAACTAGTAGTAAGTAGCAAAACCAGTGTTCCTCAGGAGTATACACAAGTGCTATAAGCAATACTCAAATCTGAAAATGTCAATTTTGCTTATATACATATTACTTTATGTGTGTGTGTATTTTCTATCTTGATCTTTGACTGGTCTTCTTGCTACTTTTCTAGCACATCATTTCCAGAATCACTCTGCCCCATATATCCACTTGACTCTCATTTTTCTGCCATCTCCTCAGTGAGGCCCTCTCTGACCATCCTATTTTTGTTTATGTGGTTAGTTGGGAAGCAGAGACACATACATATAGACAGACAGGGAGCTCCCATCTGCTAGTCCACTTTCCCAAATGCTCAAGGGCTGCTGGGCTGAAGCTAGGAGCTGGGAGGTGCTGGAAGCCAGGAGCAGCTGTGAGCTAGTGCAGGTCTCCCATGTAGGAGCCAGGAATCTAGTAACTTGAACCACTATTATTGCCTCCATGGGCCTGCATTCGCAGGAGGGTGGAATCGGTAGCCAGAATGGAGACTTTGAACCAAAGTACTCTGATGTGGGAACAGGCGTCCTGATGGTGGCTTAACCAGTAGGCTAAGTGCCCATCCTTTATTTTATTTTATTCAGGTTATTTATTTACTTGTTTGAGAGGCAGAGTTATAGACAGAGAGAGAGAGAGACATAAAGATGTCTTCAACCGCTGATTCTCTTCCAAATGGCTGCGTCGGCCAGAACTGGGCCAATCTGAAGCCGGGAGATAGGAGCTTCTTCTGGGTCTCTCACACAGGTGCAGGGGCCCAGGCATGTGGACCATCTTCCCCTGCTTTCCCAGGTCATAGCAGAGATCTGGATCAGAAGAGGAGCAGCCAGGACATGCACCAGTGCCCATATGGGATGCTGATGCCAGGGGCGGAGGCTTAGCCCACTATGCCACAGCCCCGGCTCCCACCCTACCCACCCCTACTCCCCACCCCCATCCTCTATTTTAAATAAGCCTCTTCCTTAATGTAGCACTCTCTAACTCTGTTTTCGTGTTTTAGTTGTTCCAAAGCCCTTCCTCCATCTGACATAGTCTATTTTATCTTATTTCATTATTTATGTACATAAATTCCGTAAGGACAGTAATTTTTGTCTATTTTGCTTCCCTGAAACAGTACCTAGCTTGTGTTGAGTTCTCCTGTATTTGTTGAATGAACAAAAGTGTGAATAACTGGATTCCCCTGGGTGAATTCAGCACACATGTAGCTGGCCTATAACCTGTCTCTCTTGGGTCCCTTGAACTCAGCGACTCAGCTTCAGCCTCCACCTGCCAACATGTTCCTCCTTTGGTTCAGTGACTTCGTATTCTTCCAGGTCTTTCTGTGTCTTCCCATTCTTATCTCTGACCAGATGCATATCCTTTACAGACAGCATTTTGGCAATATGTAAAAAAAATCTAAAAAATATTTGGGCACTGATATTTTGTTTATAGAAATATATTACAAGGGGAAAATATGAGGAAAAAGTATATATAAAGATGTCCATCTTGGCCTTAATTGTATAGTGAAAAATGTAAGCCAAATATAAATATTCATTAATTGGATGATACATAAATTACATAAAGCCAATAAACATGACTATTCATGTACCAAGAGTCATGAAGAAGTTCATGGAAAAGGCATATTATAAAATACTACGCATGGCAGCCAGCACTGTGGTATAGTAGGCTAAGCCTCTGCCTGCTTCAGTGGCTTCCCATATGAGCGCTGCTTTATGTCCTGGCTGCTCCTCTTCTGATCCTGCTCTCTGCTGATGGCCTGGGAAGGCAGTGGAGGATGGCCCAGGTACTTGGGCCCCTGCACCCATATGGGAGACCCGAAGGAAGTTCCTGGCTACTGGCTTTGGATCAACTCTGCTCCTGCTGTTGCAACCGTTTGTGGGGGTGGATCAGTGGATGGGAGACCTTTCTGTCTGTCTTTCCCTCTTTCTGTCTGTAACTCTACCTCTCAAATAAATAAAGAAAATCTAAAAAAAATTATGCATGGATCTCAAAAATTTTTGCACCAAAATAAATTTATCACTTCATTCCACATTCTGCAAACTTCTTGAACTACCTTTGTCTATAACTGACATGAAAATGTTTATTATTTTAAGAAGGGTAAATCCAAGGTTATGAGATAGTAGATATATTATGATCCCATTTTTATTGCCTATGAAATAGTGTAAGGCAAGCAGAACTCATACATATAAGTCAATTTATATAGAGGTAGGGTCTCAAAACTTACGGTTTTTCTCTTCTTTATCCTCTATTAGATGCAGATTGGTGGAAGGAAGGGAAATAGGGATTTTGGGTAAGGATTTCCAATTTTGCAAATAAGAACACAGATCAGAAAGGAAAAGGTTGATAGTGTTCATAATATAATACCTTTTTTGTGTTTATATGGATAGAAGTTTTATATATCTCTATAGATATTAAGTTTCATGTATCTCTACATACATGCATATAGATAGATATATGTACCTAGAAATCATTTTCAGTAAACATGACATGAATATATAAACATTCATTCAAATTGATAAGGAAATCACTAAGCCTAAAGTAACAGATTTGAATAGCAAATATTTTTAGAAGAAGAAATAAAACTGGCAAAAATCATGAGTGAATATTTAAACTTGCTAGAAAGCAGATGTCAACCAAACTTGCAATGTGATCATCTTGCCATTAAATTAGGAAGCTAGTGGAATATTTGTGTACGCACACATACATATGCAGAAGCGTACACATGTGAGGAGGCGTACACATACATATTCTACCCTGCCAGGTTATAAAGTTTCATGAAGGCTAAAACTTTCTGTGTGATTAACTGCTTTATACTGAGTACCTAGATTGATGATTGAAGCTAAGTATTTAATAAACATCTGTTGAATGAACAAATGCCAATGAAGTTATGATGAAACTGATGTACCTTTAAAGAGAACATTTTCTACATCTTCCTATTTACAAAGATGCTAAAGAATTATTAATATTTTATGTATTTTAAACTTTCCCAGTTTCTAAGCATAATAAAATATGTATAGTGATCCAGTTTTTTGGGAAAAAATATTTTACTTATTCTGATTCTAATTTACTTTTACTGTTTTTCAGTCCTTTATTTAACAATGTAGTCTACTGATTAACATCATGTTTGAGGGCAACTTACAAGAAAAATAACACACCAGGGAAAATTGCTTTGTAAATGTAAAAATGTAAATCAAATAAAAGTTCCGTTGCAAGTCACTGGTGAGGCCATCTCTAACATCGATTACAGGACCAAATATCATGGTAACAGCCACTGCCTTATTATGCAGACTATAAAATACACTTTAAAAAACTGCAAAAGGTCAAGGTCTTCCTCTTTCTCTTTTTCCAATCAGGTTGGGTAAATAACAGGGCATTAGAATGAAAAACTATTAAGATTACTTTCTTGCTCTGGGGCAGAAAACTGTGGAATATTTATAACGCTTTTAACTCTGAAAGTGTAGTCTTTCATTTTAGCTTTGATATTTGAGTGACTTTGATTGAAAATATGCATACATATATTGCAGCTCATACATATATTGAGAATTTCTCCGTGTGAAAGCTAAAGAGTGGGCACCTGGGTGCTGTGGCCTATGAAACTCAATGTTGTCACAACCCAGCAGTCAAGACACAGGCCTGGGAGTAAACAAACATCCATCTATGAAATTCTGTGAGGAAGCAAATCTGGACATGTACACCCAACATACCACTTTCTGGGCATTCTTGCCATCGTTCAACTTTCCACTGAGCTCCCTTCTCCCCCCAGTAAGGAAGGAAGACACCTCTAATTCTCAACAGCACTCTGATTAGTGCTTTTTCTACCTATTGTTTTTGAAAGCAGGGTAGTATAAGGGAGAAAACCACTGGCCTAGGATTTAAGAAAGCCATTCAAATTCCAACTTTGTCATATGTAAATTCAAACAAGCCATTAAGTTTTTCTAAGCGTTAGATTACCCATCTACATAATAAAACTAATAACATTAGTTCTACTTGCTTCCCAAAGGTATTCTAAAATTAGATAGCAGTAGTGTTAAAGTAATGTGCACATTATATTATCTTCTTTTGACCGTCATCCTTGTGATTTTAGATTTTATCTCAAAGGCAATTTCTTATCATAGAAGTAATACACCAAGCTTGCCATCCATCTATTCTTTAGTTAGCACTAACAGCCATCTGCTATCTTCTTAAGAGTGTGTTGAGATCACGGAATGAGACAGTTGAAAATTTTAATTCATGTAAGAGATGCTCTTCTGATCCAGATCCCTGCTAATGTGCCTGGGAAAGCAGTAGAAGATGGCCAAGGTGCCTGGGCCTGTGCAGCCATGTGAGAGATCTGGAAGAAACTCCTGGCTCCTGGCTTCAAATCAGCTCAGCTCCAGCTGCTGAAGGCATTTGGGGAGTGATTCAGTGGATGGAAGACCCCTCTCTCTGTCTCTCCCTCTCTGTAACTTTACCTCTCAAATAAATAAATAATCGCTAAAAAAAGAAAAATGGAAGAATCTCAATTTCTGTGTTTTCTCTCTAGTCACACAGCTTGTAGGCTTGTATCTCTTCACACTCCCTCCACCTGGTTCACCCATGTCTGCGTTAACATCAGACTGTACGGCAATCACAGCTCAGTTCTAAAAGGCTGGGATGAATTCCTATTCACTCCCTGCCCTTAGGGCAAGTGTGTTTAATTCCCTTTGACTGATAGAAATAATTGAAAATATTGAGAGACCTGATCAAGGAGATACAGGACTGGCTGTAAAGTCCCATCTAAATATGCTGACGAGGCCAGTTATTGCCAAAGGTGGGACCACCTATGTTCACAGTTGTAACTTCTCTTTCCCTCCTGCTGGAGTGTAGGACCCCGTGGGAGGAGAGTCAGCAAGACACTCTCAAACAGGAAGTACTCAAAGGCTTAGGGAGTTTTTCTCTTTTCTCATTAAAAACTGGAGAATAAAATCTTGGCTTCATGTTCCCTTCAGGAACAGATTGTTTGCAGTGTACAGACAAGGTCCCTTGAGTAGCCTGGGAAAGGCGGCCGATGAAGCATGAGCACATGGTCAGTTTGCTCAGGGCCCCTTCCTGCCTGCTGACACACAGCAGGCTGAAAGCCATCATGTGTGCAACGTCTGGGCCCCTTCCCAGGTGTTGTTGGAGAAAGCTCTGGGATGTTGTGCAGCAGTTTTAGCAAATTTCCTAACCGTTTCTACTTTTTACTGTGCATCACCTATTGTTCAAAGAAGCCTCAAACCAAAGGAGGCCAAAGAAATATTAGCCAGCAAAGACTTCCAGATAAAAGGCAAACTACAGGGACACAGCCTGCTCGCTTAATCTGATTTAGATTAGAACTTTGTAATGTAGGGCTGACCATTTAAGGAATCTCTCATCTCTTTCCCTTTCTCTCTATCCCCTCTCCACCCCACCTCCCAGTTAGGATCAGACAATTGAGTCTTAGCATTGGCCTTTACTGGGATTATTTGCTCTTTTCTATAGGATTCCAAGCACAGCCTTCAGCTCCAAGCCAAATCCCTGCTCTTAGCAACCTCTGGGGCCTTGTTAAAAAGTGTCTAGTTCCTTGGATTACTTCCCAGGACCTTTTGAACAATTCTCTTCCCAGGGCCCCGCAATCTCTCAAGTCCCTCTTCAGTACTTTCTATGCTCTTCTCCCTTTGGCCTCACTCAGACGCCAGCTGCTGACTTCCCGGCCACCCACCACAGCCTGTGTTCCTGGGTTCCTCTCATCTTTCCGGATCCTTCCTTTAAGCACCCCTCCCCCTGCAGGAGGACAAGCACCCCCTGTGTCTGGTTGCTGTTTCCTGTCCTATTGTCCCCTTGCTCAGTCACCAGTGACACATTGTGTCTGTAATCCTGCCTGAAGTCAACCATTTGTAGATACCCAGAGAAGCAGAATACACTTTTAAAGAACACAGAACTGGAAAGGATGGACGTTTTCATGACGATCTCTTTTTAAAAGACGCACTTTACTATTTTACCCTTTTCTGAGGTAGTTTACTAGGGCACGAGGAGGCCAGAAGACTTTTCAGATTAGAAGCCTTGGAATTACAACACTGAGAGGTCTGTTTTCTGTTATACACAGAGACAACTTAATTGATTAGGAAGTGTTAAATAGGGAGAAACTATAGATTTCCTTATAACATTCATACAGAAAGAGAGTTCCAATTTTTTGGATGCTATGTAACAAAAAATGTATTTGAGAGAGAGACAGAGAGAGAGAGAGAGAAAGATCTTCCATTCACTGGTTTGCTCCCCAAATGCCACAACAGCTGGGGCAGGGCCAGAATGAAGCTAGAAGCCTGGAACTCAATTCAGGTGTCTGACGTGGGTGACAGGAACCCAAGTACTTGAACCATCCCCCGCTATCTCCCAGGGTGTACGTTACAGGAAGATGGATAAGAAGCAGAGGAGCTGGGCCTTGAACCAGGCATTCTGATATGAGATGCAGGCACCCTAAATGACAACTAATTCTCTGTGCCAAATGCCTGCTCCAGGGTTCTGATTTTATTTTTACGCACTTTCCCCCATGCTTGTTTCAATACTTTCCCACTAATTTAGGATTTGATTTATTGTTTTGCCTCCCTCTTTTCCTTCTTGATAGATAGAATGTTTAGAAACTATTATCACTGGATTGCACGACTTCTGTAATATTCCCTAGTTTTGTGACAGGAAAGGCATTAGAGACGAAGACATACTTTCTTTCCAAATAAATGCATCATTAAGGTAAAGACTCAAATCCAAAGAGAGCCTTGTACCCAGAGTTGAAGCTAAGCTATTTCTTTAGAGATGAGTACACAGTACCACCTATTTTCCAATGAATTGTTTACAAGGTTTCCTCTTAAAGTAGATGTTAAACATGGTATTATGATGGGTGAAGGAAAAACAGGAAACTAAGCAAGGTACAATGATGTGGGGTCCTGGAGAAGTTCAGGAGATGAAAACTTATGATGATTTAAAGCCTATGCTTTGTAATTAGAAAAGAAATGCACGCCTGTTGCAGAAAATGTTGACACTGAAAGGAAGGAGTGGAAGGAAGGAGGGAAGGGGGGAGGAGGGAGGGAAAGGAAAGGGAAAGATGGAGGAGAGATGGAAGGAGGAAGAAACGAAAAAAGAAAAAGGAGGACAGAATCATTCAAAATCTGTATTTCCCTAAAAGTGAACAGAAACAAGTAATTTTTTTTATTTCAGATTTTGCTATATTTCCTCTCTCTTTTCCTAAAGATACATATTTGCATGGTTGAAATACTTTTTCTATATTATATATACATACATGTATATATAAATATAAAACTTATTAACTTGCTTTGGTATAAGCATGTGATTAAACATTCCCTGTAACTTGGAATAGCTGCATAAAATTCCTCCATCAAATAACTATTACTGTATTTATTCAGTTATTGCACTCTCTTGAACATTTAGCTTATTTCCAAAGCTGGACAATAAACACCTTAGTGTAAATCTTTGTCCAAAATTCAAATTATTTCTCTTACGATAGTTTCCTGAAGGTGTATGAACTGAGCCAAAGGGCTAGCACACTTCTAAGACTCTTGACATATTTTGACAAATTGCTTTTCCAGAGGGTGGTACCAATTTACACTCCCACCAGCCATGCATGAGCCTGTATCACCTCACCTTTGACAGGGTTGAAGAAGATAATTTTCAAAATCCTTGCTAATTGGATGTTAGAAATAGCATTCAATTTTAGCTTTACTTTGTATTATTTTATTTCTAGAGAACTTGAAGGAGTTTTCATCTTATCAGCTAGTTAGAAAACAAGATTTATTTAAAAGAAAATTAAGCGCAAATTGAGAATCTTACTAGCCTCTGCTGATGTTTTGAAAGTGTTAGTCCCAGTTTCAATATAAGATAAAATGATTTTCTGGGTTCGGTTCTGTGGTGTAATGGGTAAAGCTACTGCTTGCAATGCCAGAATCCCATATGGGTGCCATATGAGTCCTGGCTGCTCCACTTCAATCCAGCTCCCTGACTGGGCCACTGCACCCTTGTGGGAGACCCAGAAGAAGCTCCTGGCTCCTGGCTTCGGATCAGCTCAGCTCTGGCCACTGGGGGCATTTGGGGAGTGAATCAGTGGATGGAAGACCTCTCTCTCTGTCTCTTCCTCTCTGTAACTCTACCTCTCAAATAAATAAATAATTGTTAAAAAAATAAAATAAAATGATTTTCCAAATAGAAATGGCAACTATTAAATAAGCCTGACACAGGTAGAGGCATTAACATAAGTATTTATGCCTAGAAAATGCCCTGTTTGGAAGGGAAATAAGAGAAAAGACTTAATCTCTCTTTCAGTCTTAGTTTGCACTCCGCAGTCAGCCCTGGAGGATTCAGATGAAAGTGGTTTATTAGAAAATATTTCCAGGAAAAGACAGGAGAAGAGCCGGCAAGCGGGTCTGGCTCAGGAAAGAGCTGAAGCAAGTGCACCGTACCACGGAAGCACGGTGACCATTCCTGGTCCCGCAGCTCTGCTCTGGACCCAGCCTGAATCGCAGCTCCCAGCAGCTGCAGGGTTTGCACCTCCCTACCCTCAGGCATTGTCTCAGGCATGCTGCAGAGACAAGGAGGACATTCCGGGCCTGCAGAATCCACCCTCCGTGCCCGCAGCCTAAAGGCAGCTCTCTGATGAAAGGGCCGGCTAGTGAGGGTGAAACTGTGTTTGCAGGCTGTTGTCTGCACAACAGCTAGAGGGCTCTGCGGGTATCAGGGCGGAGCACCCAGAGCGCCTCTAACCCCCCTCCCACCCGCCCACCCCCACCTCCAGCATCCTGCTACTACACAACTTCCTGGCAACAACTCCCTGGACAATCACGTAGGCCAAGTCAATTGCCGGTGTTTGCACGTCACAGGTGTCAAAAAGAGATGGAAGGGGACGATTACGTGCAACGTGAAACGTCCTGTTCGAGACTGTGTGTGGGTCAGGGAGAGGCGTAACACGGAAATGTTAAAACAGGTGCAGGGAAAACCGAAAGAAAAAGGAACCTTGAGAGTCAACAACAAAAATAGTGGGTTCCAGAGGCTGCTGAGAGGGAGAACTGTTAGGAGGCCACCTCTAGGAGAATTCCGTGAGGGAGCTGGGGTGGAGATTCGCAGGGGCAGTACCGCCCTGGCCATGGTCGGTTGCCAGTTTCCTATAGGTCATAGCTTCTGTTTAAGGAACGTATAGAACTTGGCTTAAGAAATTAAGTAGTATGTATATCTGGAACATACCCAGATTTGAATATTTTGTGCATATCTATGTTTTGGGGTGGGCCTTGTGACATAGTGAGTTAAGCTACCCCTTGGTGATGCTTGCATCCAATATCAGCTTCAGTCCCGGTTGCCTCCATTCTGATCCAGCTTCCTGCTCGTGTGCTTGGGAAGCAGCAAATGATGGCTCAAGTACTTGAGTCCCTGTCATCCACGTGGGAGGCCCCATGGAATTCCTGGTTTCTGCTTTGACCTGGCTCAGGGCTGACTGTTGTGGCCATTTGGGGAGTGAACCAGTGGAAGAGCTCTCTCTCACACTCTTGTTCTCTCTCTCTTCCTCTTCCCCTCCCTCTTTCTCTGTCACTTTGCCTTTCAACTAAATACATCAATACACCTCTTTTCTAATGGTAATATTTTATTAGATTTCCTGCAAAATATAGATCTTCTCACATGATAAATTATTGGACACAGGAAAGGAGAGGGAAGGGAAGAAAGAGCTGGGACCCTGGGATTGTCTGTCTACCTGTTTCCCTCCTGTTCTCTTTGATTAAATTGAGAACTAGAATACAAATCAGTACACTCTAAAAGAACAAAGCAAAGTTTTAAAAAACCAAAGAGAGCAGCAACAGCCTCTCACATTGAGCCCCTGGTAGATGCACAGCTCATAAGTATGGCTGCAGCTCTGACTTCCAGCAGCCTGGCTCCAGCTGCAAACTCTGTCCTGCAACGCTCCAGGGGGCGTTCCACAAGGCTCACTCGAAAACCACTGCTTCTTCCTCTGATGAACGGATAAGCTTCCAACTCCCTAGGGAAATGCTTTTTCTACTTAAAATACTCAAGCCCAGGAGTCCGCACACAATGTTATCATACTATTTTTCAAATTTTTATGGATTTAATGTATTTGAAAGGGGGAGAGAGAGGGAGAGAGCACACAGAAGACAGACTGGATCGCTCTCCAAATACCTGCAGTAGCCACAGTTGTGCCACCTGAAGCTGGGAGCCAGGCACTGAGTCTGGGTGCATCAGGTGGATAGCAGGGAGCCAGCTGCCTGAGCCATCACTTTCTGCCTCTCAGGGTCCATGTTAGTAGGAAGCTAAAATCAGGAGCCAGGGCTAAGACTGGGACCCAGGCACTCTGATATGGGATCGCAATTGGCATGTTACCTGCTAGACCAAATGCCCACCCCGTATTACTATTTTTACACAGCAATAAAAGAGAAATGGTTCTTTTTCTCTTCTTTTTCTCTCCTTCTCCTCCTCTCTCCTCTCTTTCATCCCTGGCATTATATCCCCATATCTCTTCCCCTTTTGAACAAATCAGTCCAAAAACCATTTTGTGGATGTGGAGCAAGACAAGCGTCCACGTGGAGAGGAGGCCATCTAAGAGCTCAGCCAGGGTGAGGAAGGCATCCATCCCATGGGAGGAGGCGGCAGTGGGAGCCTGGCACAGGCCATTGCAACCTCAGAGACAGGAGTTTGAACGATGCAGGCAGATGTCTGCTCAGGACTATCAGAGCCTGGGGAGGTGAGGAATGGATGGGATTTTAAGCCTGAGCAGGCTAGGGAGGGTGCCAGTGTGTGTGTGTGTGTGCAGCATTAGTAGTGGACTGATGTGCAAGGCAGGAGCCTGGGAGGGCTTAGGAGGACATGTATGTGTGGTGGGGTAGGGTGTGTGGGGAGCCCATTGCGTGGTGTCAGAGCCTGAGTGGGATAGAGAGGGCACTCATGCAGTACATGGAGGAGGAAGGGTATAGTCATCAGCAACAAGGATATTTACAGCAACTCCTGGAATACACAGGAGAATTGAATAAATAAATAAATATTTTTAAGAAATTGGGGCTTGTGCTAATCCTCCGCCTGTGGCACCAGCATCCCATATGGGTGCCAGGTTCTGTCCCGGTTGCTTCTCTTCCAGTCCAGCTCTCTGCTGTGGCCCGGGAGTGCAGTGGAGGATGGCCCAAGTGCTTGGGCCCCTGCACCCGCATGGGAGACCAGGAGGAAGCACCCAGCTCCTGGCTTCGGATTGGGGCAGAGCCAGCTGTAGCGGCCATTTGGGAGGAAGACCTTTCTCTCTGTCTCTCTTTCTCTCTCACTGTCTGTAACTCTGTCAAATTAAAAAAAAAAAAAAGTGGTTCTTCAGCAAATCCAGGGCAAGAGACTCTTAAAAAAAAAGGAAAGAAAAAGAATAATGGTGGCCATGCTCCCATTGTTAAAGAAAGGGTGTTACAGGTATGAAAAGGGGGAAACCAGAAGGAGCCCTGCTGTGTTGGATTGGAATTGGAGATATTAAGGTGGAATCAAATTTTTTAGTAGAAGACAGATTTGTAAAAATGTTTTTGTTGTTGGTAGGGAAAGACAAAAACAGAGAGTGAGAAATAATATTTATGCATGGATCTAAACTGGTTTTGCCCTAAAAAAAGCTTTTCTTTTCATTTTAGTTTATTTTCCTTGAACTATTTGAAGTATCCCCTTATGTCCTCTTGCTGCATCCTCACAAAGTATGGGAGCAGTGACGCCTCAGTAGAAAGAAGCATGTACAGAGCCAGATCTAGGTAACTAAATGCTCTTGCCACTCAAAGGGACACCTGAAGAAAAGTTGGGCCAGAAAACAGAAGTAATACTGGAACCATATGCTGGACCAGAAATTAAAGATGTGACTAATGAGTGGTGAGGATGTATGAGAAGGACGCAGAACCTGGACGGAAGGGTTTCCCAGTGGCCAAATCTGAGACAGTCTGAACATCAAGATAAATAATTATTATAATGGCTTTTAAGCCAATAAATACACTAGAGGTCCATGAGTCCATGCTAATATCAATAAACAGTGGAGTAAGTTGCAAGTTTGATGAGGAGCGGAGTATTTTTCAAGTCTCAAAGTACCTCCCTGTGAAAGACTCATTAAATAAAAGGTTGAATGTTCCAGTGGAGGGGCTGGCAGACACCACCTTAGCTGACTGATCCAAGTTAATATCACCAGTGATGGAATAAATTGAAATCGTGTGCCACCTCCTAGGATGCAGTGAGAACACACTGTCACCTCAACGGCGTTTCTGTGAAAGACATATAATTGGAATCTAATCATGACAAATGATCAGACAACCTCAAATTGAGGGACAGTCTATATAAAATAACTGATCTGTAATTTTAAAAATGTCCAGATTATGAACAGCCGGAAAACTCTTTCAAATCAAGCGATGCTACATAGACATGGTGAATATTCTGATTTGAATGTTTTCCCCCAAAGTGTTGGAAACTTAATCCCTGACGCAGTAAGTTTGAAATGTGGGGCCTGGAGGGAGATGTTTAGGTATGAGAACTCCATTTTCATGACTGGCTCAGTATAAAAGGGCTTAAGGCTGCGCGTTCCATCTTGGCTCTCTCTCATTCTTTCTTTTCCCGTCTGCAATGAGATGATTCTGAGAATTAGATGGTAGGAGTGTATCAGTGCTATTTCTCCAGTTTTGATGGTTGTCTTGGGTTGTGTGGCTAAGGTCTTTTGTGTGTAGGATTATACTTCAAAGTATGCAGGATGATGGGGCACCACATTAACAAACGACTCTTCAATGGTTTAGAAATAGAATTTTCTGTTCTTGCAAATTTTCTGTGGATTTGTGATTATTTTGCACACACACACACACACACACCAGTTGTCTGGTTTATAATGCTCTGTGCTCACAAAGAAGGAAATGCACTAAGGGAGCCCCAGGAACAGATAACGTATGAGGTGATTTCTTTACCTTTCGGATAGTGGCAGAGAGAGTTGTCAGAAGCCAACATGGAGTCTCCCTGTTATGGGAACTCCCTTTGGGAAGTCTCTGAGTGGATGAGACAGCAAAAAACTGGACAATGCTCTGATTCTGACTCTGGTGGGATGTCAGTGTATGTTTTGATCACTGAACCAATATCCTGTCATCGCTGCTCATCATGTCTTCACACACCCGAGAACGGGTTCTCCCATCCTGCCACCTTGAGTTCTTTCAGGAGCAATGTGACCCACAGAGCTCTCTTACAATCTTGTCACATGTCCGGCTGTGCAGGTGTTGCACATGTGATGAGAATGAGCTCCCACCGATCTTATTTACCCATTCTTTCTTTGAGCATGACCTACATTGTGAAATGTTGTTCAAGCTGATATTCAGTTCACCCCCACAGGTCTTGACCTCTTGCCTCCCTCTGGCTTAAAGCTTTGAGCTCTGCTGTTGGTGAACTTCAGTTACAATCCTGCTTGTCAATCAGCTGCTGAGCAGGGAGATTGACTTTCTGGCTGAGAATGCCTCTTCCTGCTGAGGGAAACTGTAGCAAGTGGCCTGCTGGATGGGGTCCATGGACTCATACAGCCAATTCCATCATTTCACAATGAGCTTTTGAAGGTCTGGAGAGGCTGTGTGATATGCCACTGGTTGCAGAGCAGATGCATGATAGAACCAGGTGCAAGGCATGGGTTTTTCTCTGTGGTTGAAAGTGTCTATCACAGGTGATATTGAAGTGGAGATCTTGCTGGCAGAATTGAAAAAAACACAAGTGGAGAAATATAAAAGGACATCTTATGGAAAATGTATAATTCAAGTCAAAAGCTTATCCGTTTGATGTGGAAAAGAGTAAGGAATCATTAAAAATGAGTGTTATATTTGAGCTGGATTATTTTGGTATTCACTTAAGGCAGAGTTTCTCCACAATCAGACTAATGGTATTTTCTGCTATATCATTCTTTGCTGTGGTGGCTGATCTGTGCATTGTAGAATGTTTAGCAGCATCCCTGGCCAATACAAGGGTACAAAATCACCCTTGGTGGAGAATCACTGGTTTGATGGTTGGACTGGAACCATGATGAACTGGAGCAAAGAACCCAGAAGGAAGCTATGAGAAGTGAGGTTCACAGAGGCAGTACGACACTTGGTCAGGCTCTCAGCCTCTGGAGGCAGCCTGCCCTGAATCATGACCCACCACTACCCAGCTGGATGACTTCCCTTGGGATCTCTGAAATGGAAAACGTGTTAATGTCTATCTGGTAGGTTGTTGTAAAATAATACCTACAAAACACTTCTTGAAGGGCTTGGCAAATGGAAAGAAATGGTAGGAAAATGAAAAAACCATGATGGCTGAGGTGCGGGAAAGGGGGCCGCCATGTTCTGGGTGGTATACTGACTATTGCATTTTTTCAATAATGATTTGGTGCCTTATAAGTTAGCTTTGCAGACACTTTCAAGAGTTTTTATTGAAAAGCTGTGACAGGTTAGCTTTTACTAAGCTTCCTATAGAGATGTAGGAACCAAAGGAAAGAAATCAAGTTGGATGCCTCATCTTTGTTTCCAGTGGATGAATGTGCGTGTTCAATTAGAGTGAGTAAAGAAATCCTAACCAGTGCCTGCAGCTCAGCATCCCTCTGTGATCACCTCGGCAGTTTACCAGAAATACTTACACAGACACTGTTCCTGCGCACAACCTGCCCTTTTATTGCAAAAAGAACTCTCTACAATTGCCAGCCTTCCCAGGGGTCCATGCCAGCAACAGGCATTGAAGCTCCAGCTTTGCTAATCCCCTTCTAAATCCACTACTGGGGGAGGATGTTTAGCCTAGGGATTAAGGGGTCCACGAGCCATATTGGAGTGCCTGGGTTTCACGCCCAGCTCCATTTCTGATTCCAGCTTCTTGCTAATGCAGACCCTGGGAGGTAGCGATGATGGCTCAAGTACTTGGATTCTTACCACTCATGTGGAAAACCCAAATGGAGTTCTTGGCTTCCTGATGTCAGTCTGGCCCAGCCCTTAGCCATTGCAGGCATTTAGGGGAATGAACCAGGGGATGGGAGCACGCTCTGTCTCCCTCTCTCGCCTACGTCACTTCCTCTAAAATAAAATAAATAAATAAATAAATCCACCGTGGATCACAATATGCACATCCCAGGTGACTGTGCTGTTGTTCATGGACTTTTTGCAAACATGGTGTGGAGGGAAAAATCCCCTAGTGATAAGCACAGTGTGGCTTTGGTGCAGAGGCCTGCACCATCCAAAAAGCGTGCATAGACGACTCTCTAGCCACAGATCTGCAAATGGGTCTCACTCGGCTGCTGTTTGCTTTCCACATTTGTATTGTTTCTTCTGCCAGAACTATGCATTCATTGTATTTTTCCAGCCTGGAAATTTATGATTGTCTCCTCAAGAAACCTCACTCCCTCTCACAACATTCTTTTAAGTAATAATAGTAATAATCTCCTGCATTCATGTAATAGTTTGTAGTTTTCAAAGCAATTTCATATACATGAATCTACTTGTACTATGATTTTTGCCTTTGAAAGTGGCTATCGGCCCAACATGGTTTCCAATTTTATTCTCAAACCCTTGTGATTCTTTTACAGTTTGTTCTTTTTAACAATGTTATACGTTGTTAGGCTCACAGGGTTCAGTCTTAATTAAACCAGGTTCAGGATACAAGCGGAAATGACTAGCAGTGAGGCGCAGATCACTAACACTTGCTAGCACATTCATTCTAAATATAGACAGTACCCTTAGAGTCCTCCAAATTGAATCACAACCTTATAATTAATACTTCCTGTTCTTCCTCTCTGTGTGAAATTGTCACTTCCAGTGGCACTTCACAATATTTGCAAGTATTTATTCTTTACAGATTGTGAGCCACCATATGTGAACTGAGACCAGCAAGGCAGCACTTTTCCTTTCTCCTGAAGAAAGAATTAAAAGTTAAATCTCAATGGCATTTACCTGCATATTTGAAGATAAATATGAGCTTCCCCCAAAAGTCTCTACTGTAAAAAATCCTATTTTGGGGACTGGCATTTTAGCATACCGGGGTAAGCTGCGGCCTGCAATGCCTGCATCCCATATGGGTACTGGGTTGTGTGCCAGCTGCTCCACGTCTGATCCAGCTCCCTGATAATGGCCTAAGAAAAGCAGAGGAAGATGCCCCAAGTTCTTGGGCCCCTGCACCAACATGGGGGGCTTGGATGAAGCTCCTGGCTCCTGGCTTCAGCCTGGCCCAGCCCTGGCCATTGAGTAAACCAGCAGATAGAAGCTCTCTCTCTATAGATCTCTCGCTCTCGCTCTCTCTCTCTCTATATATATATATATAGCTCCCTCTCTTTCTGTAACTCTGACTTTCAAAATAAATAAGTACATTTTTAAAATAAAAATCTCATTTTTAAAGCTAAAATGTTCTGATGTGTGAATCCAACCAAGTTCCATTATAGCAACATGTGACCATGTGAGCACACATCCTGTGTATAGAATGAAGAATTTTTAAAACATCATGCAATTTTATAGATGATCAATATAATGGGCAAATTTCACTTTTGACAGCAATATATAAATATGCATAAGGAATTAATACTAGATTAAAAATTGTTGACAATATGACGCCTTCCTAAATTTTCTCTAATCAGATTTAAAAACACGGAAGAAAAAAATCTACTTTCAAAATAATTGAGGTTAAAGACAAGTGCCAGGAATTTTATATTCTGCTGGGTGACAAGTATCTAATGTATTTAGAGGGAGAATGAGACGAAGGGAGATGAAGAAGAGGAGAGCAAAAGACAGCAAACATCTGGCCTAAAAATAAGCAGTGCGCGAGGCTGGCGTGCACTGACTCCTGTGTGACCACTGTAAAAGTGTGCTTCATTGCTGATTTCAGTGGAGTAATGAAGTGCTCAGATGTACCCATCCAAAATTGCAAATTGAAGGTGTATTTGAAAATTAGCTTTAATAACAATGTTTCATAATAGGAAGGGAGAGAATAATTTGGATAGCTGTGGTTTTTGTCCCCCTGTGAAAACCACATTTTGGACGAATTAACAACAGCTGAAATTGTGATGAATCCAGGACTCTAGCAGAGGCCAAAAACTGACTCAATCCATTTATTGTTAAATGATCTAACTCCTGGTCAATAGCAGGAGACGCGAAGCCATAGTTAGAGGAACCACATACCTGCGTCTTATCCTTGTTGAGATTTTATGGTCATTTGAGCTGAGATAGCCATCTCTTTGCCTGGTAGGTCTCCAATCTCTGCATCACAGGCCTATGCTTATCTATCCTGGCCATTTGATATCAGATGATGTGATTATGCCTTCCAGAATTACAACATTGCTAGCTCTTTCCTTGTTAGCTGGGTGCATATCACCTGCTGGTGAATGGTTTGATTGCTGGTTCTTGATGTTCTATCGAGAAGCAGTGCATACCACAGTTGGGATGCTTGATGGAAATGTGATCTCGAGTTCCACCCCTGGCCTCCTGAACCAGAATGGACAAATAAACAAAAATTCTCAAGTGATTTCAAGGTATTTTGATATCAGACAGTCATCACTTTGCATGGTTTACTACATTTTCCCTTGAGATATTTTTGTTTTTGTTTTACTTTTTAAAACGTGAGTTATCTTTTTAAGACTGTATTTATTTCAAAGGTGCAGAAAATGAGAGGGAGAAACAAGAGACAGACAGAAAGATTTACTCCACCAACTGGCCACAACAGCTGGGGCTGGGTGAGGACAAAGCCAGGAGCCTGGAACTGTCTGGGTCTCCCACGTGGGTGACAGGGAACCAGGCACCCAAGCATCACCAGTTGCCTCTTAGAGTTAACATGAGCAGAAAGCTGTATTGAAAGTACAACCAGGATTTGAACCCAGGAACTTCATTATGGGATGCTGTCACCCCAGGCAGCATCTTAACTGCTGTGCCAATTGCCTACCTGTGAATTCCTTTTTTTTTTTTTTTAAGTCTTTATCACTGCAGAGGTCTCTGAACCCTTCCTCTCACCATTCTCAGTCTCTTCACTGACATGTTGCTGTAGCCATCCCAGAACATTGGATACATCCTTTTATAAAATGTAAGAAGACTGTATTACAAAAAAATGAATTGTTTAAAGAATATATCAACTACAATACCCAAATTCTGATTATTAGATTTGACAGATATAAAATTAATTTTTAAAAGTGGATTGGTTCATTTGAAAGAGAGAGAGAGAGAGAGCTCTTTCATCCCCAAATGCCTATAGTAGCTGAGGCTGGGCAAGGCTGAAGGCAGGAGCTAGGAGCTCCAGGTCTCCCTTGTGGGTGGCAGGGGTGCAAGCACTTGAGCCATCATCTGCTCTCCCAGGGTGTGGGTGAACAGGAAGCCATATTAGAAACAAAGGAAGAATTTTATCTGAGGCACTCTGATATGGGATGCAGGCATTCCAAGCAGCAGCTCAACCCACTGTATCACAGTACCTGCCCCCAAATTACTTTTTAATGATATAAGCAAAACAAATAACCTAAGGGAAAACAAGAAAATAATTACAAAAAATGTTTGCATTATTCACTGGAAGTATATATACAGGAAAATATTGTACAAAATCACTATTACACTTGTAACCTCATAATCATAGCTAAACAGAAAAATTATTAATTTAATTTAATTGTGATTCTTCACAATATAAAATTGTGAATGAAATCACACATGTCAATATTTGAATGTTTTAAATGTAAGAATGAGCCTCCTTCTTATTCATTAAATGATCGAATCTGGGTGGAGTTGATGGGATACTAACATGTATCTGGATGGCTTCCTATCAGTCAAAGAGAAATCAACCTTTCTGAAGTAGGTTGATGAAAACGGGAGAAGATGTTTCAAAGTAATTTCCATAAGCAAAGGATATTAACTTTTGTCCAAAATGAAGGAAGTGAAAATGTATTTTCAGAATTCATCTCCAGTATGATTCAGTAGCCAGTTCCAAGAATCAAAATGTAAGGTTACAACAAAATTTAAATTTTCTTGATGAATGAAGTCAATTCTGTTTTTTATGCATTTCCTGTTGCACATGGATTCACCAGCTGGGTTTAGCAGCATCCACACAAGCCTCTACCCCATCCAACAAGGCAGGCCCACCCATCATGCACTTGGATGATGGGACAAGATCAAGTTTCTATGGATGTCTCCAAAGATTTACTTTCAATTTTTGTATTTTTATCTTCACAGAGTGGCAAAAATCTTTTCACAGATTGGTCTGAGGACACAATTTGTGGACCTCTGAGTTACATAATAGAAGAAATACAGGCTGAAAAGTGACATCAATATGGAGTCAACCAAAATGTCATTCAAACTGAAGTTTTAGAAAAGCAAAGATTCTCAGCAGAGAGAAGAGTAGAGAAGTCAAAGCCAGTGAGGTCCAGGCAGAGACAGGGAGGCAAGTCTCACTTCTTAACTGCTGCAGGTCAGCTCCTGGAAGAGGTTACTGTCAATGAAACTGCCTGCTAGGCTCAACTTACTTGGAGTGTGGTTCCATTGCGTTCAATGAAAGTATCCTTGGCTAAGACACAAGATAATATTAATGCACTCCATCAAAAAAGTTGGAGCAAATTTTTAAGCCTCTTTCATCCCAAACTGACTGCCCAGGTCCAGCTACAAGTGAACCAGATGTGTGTCACCTCCAGAAAATAAGGGGCAAAATATTATTGGCTTGGAAATCTACTTGGGTCTGTTTCTTCTTCATAACACTACCCGTGGATTGGGATGTTCTAATCTTTAGTGTGCACATGCATATGGGAACATGCTAACTCACACTGAAAGTTTTGGAAAGAGCAGCAAGAAGTTGTAAGACTGAAAGGGAACAAGAGTGCAGAAACCAGTTGTCATCTTCAAGTTATGTTACAGGGTTGTGAGGGCTGGCTGTTTGTTATTTAAGAAGGGAATTTCCATGCCAGTAGCTGTGGCCAAGCCTGATGTCATTGACCAACGAGCATGACCACTGGGTTGCTACAAAAAATGGTGATGAAAATGTAACTGTACAAGCTAAACTTTTCTCCAGGAAAGCTGAGAGGCATCCACCTGGGATTGCCTAGATCATGAAAATTGGACTATTTTTTGACATGCATGCCCTACATATACAAGCAACTTTTAGAGACCAATTATTGTCACTTTACTGATGAATATAATTCTATTTACCTTACCCTCATTTATGTAGATCTTCGGTGTTTGCTTATGAGCATTTTAGATGAGGTTTATATATTCTGGTTCTGCATAGACATACTGAGGGATTTTAAAATAGAGATTTCATTATGCCTCACTTAATGACTAGATACTTATTGATTAAATTAATGAACACATTTATATATGTTTAGCCACAAATATCTCCATTGTCAATGATTTAGTAATTTCACTGGAGTCATTTGTTAGGGTACATCATTACTCTCCTGGAAAACAAAAATAATTCCAAACTATTATTCCTAGAAAGTCACACTAAATTAGAGGGCATGCATTAAAATTTAGGGGAAAGTCTTAAATCATGAGTGACATAGAATTCATTTTTGTGTAGCTCCTAAAATCTAAACAGCATGCATGGCGCGAGTGATATTGGCTAACTCAAAACTCTCACCTCTGATAGTAATGCAACAATAAATAAATCCATACTTTTTGGGCGTGAAAAGAAAACAGAAAGCATTAGGATTATAGTCATGGCATTAGCAAAACATAATCCAACTGCACTTAAATGATAGCTACCAACTCATAGCCTGGTTTTATCCCCACATGAATTCGTTATACATCAGTAAAGTCTCCACATCTCATACAACTCTCAAGACTTTCACTTGGAGATCAGGAGCCAGCATGATTTTTAACCTATTGACTGGCATATACCCACCCTACGTTGAAGGTAGTCCATTAAAAACAACATATGTGTTTTTCTTTATGCTATCACTTTTTTGTACCCCAAATATTGGTTGCTGCTCCTGAGGCTAGGAGGTTAAATTGGTGATATTGCAGAATTTATCTAACTTTTCTGAAAGTTCTTCTCCATGACCTCAGGTTTGACCCTTGAAGACGCACCTCCAGATGGGTATTTGTAGCGCATCCTGCACTGGAGAAGCTTGCTGACACCGACCTTGACCCCAGCTTAGTTGTTGCCAACCAGCAGGTTTTACCATAACAGCTCACAGAGCTCTCAGAAAGCTGTCATCACTTTCATCTTTGTCACTGTGAAGTTAGTGGAGGTGCTTCGTGTCATCTGTTTTTTGTGGTGTGGGGTGTGACTTTACATAAGATGGCATGATATGTGTGGGCAAACTCTCCAAGCACTTTAGGGAATTGAAAATACATTGTTACTGGGCTGGTGCTGTGGCATAGTGGGGAAAGCCTCTGCCTGCAGCACTGGCATCCCTTATGGGTGCTGGCTGGAGTCCTGGCTGCTCCACTTCTGATCCAGCTCTCTGCTAATGCACTTGGAAAAGCAGTGAAAGATGGACCAAGTGTTTGGGCCCCTGCACCCACGTGGGAGACCCAGAAGAAGCTCTTGGCTCCTGGCTTTGGGTGGGCCCTGCTTCGACCTTTGTGGCCATTTGGGAAATGAACCAGTGGATGGAAAATCTCTCTCTGTAACTCTGCCTTTCAAATAAATAAATAAGGCATATATATATATATTTAGTTAAAAATGTATGTATATATATATATTTAGTAAAAAATTTATGTGTATATATATATATATATATATATATATATATATATAGCTACATACCTCAGCAAAGGTTCCTATTCTTCTGCTTCCAACCTAAATCAGAGCATGTACACCGTTCCTTTCATCTTCCTCCTTTAGACTTAGCTTCAAGGATGGGGATGATGATGCAGTATCCAAGGAAAAAGTGATTTCTGCTCAAAGATATACTAGATGTTTTTAAGCCTCAACATCTAAATTATTACCTAACACATGGGTTCTTCTCTTGTTTAACACATCCCTTAGACATTAGGCAGCCCACTACAAACTCAGAGTATTAGAAAGAATTCTTTTAACCATCTACTCACTAGCAAGTATTTTGGAGTTCCTACCATCTACCTGATGTACACAAAGGTCTAGCTAAGGCTGTTTCAAAGATTCATTGTATTTCTTCCTTGTATTCGCTGTATATTCTTCCTACTACATCCTTTGCAGGGCTCCCCTAGAGAAGGGGCAAAGCAAGGAAAAGTCAGCACAGAAGCTGTTTTGGGTCGCAGGTAGGTCTTGAAGACAATGTATCCTTTGTTTATTTTATTTATGTGAAAGGCAGAAAGAGAGAGAGAGGGGGGAGAGAGAAATCAGATATCTTTCATCCACTGGTTCACTCCCCAGATGGCTATAATGGCCAGAGCAGGGCCAGACCAAGAAGCCAGGAACTTCTTCTGGATCTTCCACGTGGGTACAGAGACCCAAGGACTTGAGCTATCCTCCACTGCTTTCCCAGGTGCATCAGTAGGGAGCTGGATCAGAAGTGGAGCAGTGAGGACTCGAACCAGTGCCCACATGGGATGCCGGTGATGGCTTTAACTGCTATACCACAACACTGATCCAAAAGGCAATGCATTCTTATCAAAGCCTTGAAAAGTCATTCTAGTCAAGGGAAACCACAATATACAGCTCTCATGGGTCGTTGAGGGTCGGACTAGAGATTAGAGGTTGGGTTGGTAAAGGATGGAAGTGCTGGTTCAATCTTGTTTACTCTGCTTTTGGGTCCTCATTTTCTCAAAAATGGACCACTGATTCCCCCGACTTGTGTCTTTGTCACAGCCCTGTCCGTTGCCATTCTGCTGAAAGTTGAAAGGATGTCCATGGTGTCTTTCTCCACCAGGGGTTGCAAATCCAGATTTATGCTGCTATTACTAACATGGAGTCCAATGATCCAGCCACACCTACAGAACTTCTAACATTATTCTTTATCCAATAATCAGTCCCATACATCAGACCACCCCCATGACATGATGCCTAATTTGGATTTATCCAAGGTAGAGTTTACCTCCTCCTAGCATCCTACCTTCTGTTGCCAGGGATTTATGGCTCTGCCTTAGCTTTAATAATCTCTCCTTCTCTCTGGGATGCAAATGTTTCTCTCATACCCCAGGATCTTACTCCTCCCAAAGAGAGCTTCATAGGAAGAATGTCTGTCTGTTCCCAGTACTCTGTTCTCTGGATTTCACTGGCCTGATTGAAAGCTCTACTTGGAAGCAGACTGTCATTTGAATCATGAATGAGATTGCTAGTGGTTTGCACACTGTTCAAAAGAGTTTAGCATTGCTCTTTACTTGATCTTCATTGTCTAGGTATCTGCAGACCCATCATTGTCCTATCACTCACTGTGCCATATTGGGTGGTTGGAGAAACATCATGCATTGTTCTTAAATACAACCTAATCAAATGTCATGACATGCTGTGTACATAGGGACCACACTGGTGGACAGTCTCAACCAATTACCTATGTGGTTGGGATCTAGTTTGCTATGTAATAATACCAACAACAATAATTAAGAGCAACAGCTAACAATTGCATAATGCAATACTTTAGAAAGATACTTATTTGGTCTTTGAAATCACCCTATGGCAAGTACTGTCGTAATTTCCATTTTGTGAAAAGAGAAACCAAGTTACAGAGAGTGTGGTTGACTTGCTCCAGGTCTCACAGCTAGTGAGCAGAATGACTGCGATCCACACCCAGGCGTTTTGATTCCCCCAAATACAGGCTTCACTATCATGCTATGCTTCCCTCTGAAGCAGAGGGATATCTTAAGGTCACAGTCTAATCAATGGTAAACTTTGGAGGTACTTTTGGAACTGTTTGCATAAGACATTTCTGTTAAAAGAAAATCACTACTAGCTGAAGCTAATTTAAGCTTGCACCCTGCCAACACACACATATAATCTGACACAGATAACTACTTATCTCTGTATATAAATGACCATTTTGTGCAAGAGTTTTGGAGTAAAAATCAAATACAATAAAATATATAGAGATTAGCACAGGGCTTAGAGTATCACAAATACTTGATAACGTAATATTATTAATACATCACATGTAAATATTATGAGTATGCAATCTCCCCACACTACAATTATAGATACAGTAACTATTAAAAGATATGGGAAAGATGTTACATGCTGCCTCTATTGCTGTGGTCTATTATCTCTGGACATCACCCAAAAATGCTTTGCATGACTGTTTCCTCTTATATAAAATGAATGCTAACATTTTTGTCTCTTTCCACATCACAATAATGTTGGGAGGTAGAATAAAACAATTTGCAAATTAAAGCCCTGTGAAATAGACTATTTTAATGAAATGCTGAGAGAGCTCCTAAAAATCAGATTGTATTTCATAATATTACCTTCAGGCACTCCCTAGAAATAAACCATTTTGAAGTAGCTTTTATTAACAAGAAATAGTATGCCCAATAAAGGTCATAAAATAATTCTTTGTCAGTACATAAAGATAGTGAACTATCAGGTGTCTATCATTCTAGCTTTATCTATCTATCTCTCTATCTCTCTGTCTATCTCTCTATCATCTGTCTATCCAGGACTGACTTCATGGTATGACTTGTGCTGTCACACAAGGTACCATACTTAGAGAACTCCTGTGCTTGTTTGACTGTCATTGTTTTGAAATTCTTAATAATTTGTGAACAAGACGTCCCATAATTATTTTTGCAGTGAGATCCACAACGCATGTAGCTGGTCCCATACCTATCATTAATCAACTTTCTTTAGTCTATAATGGGATCTACCTTATGTTGGAGAATTATTCAGAGGGTGGCAACTTCTCCAAAGGTATAGTAACCCCTCACAAGGGGCTTGAATGTAGAACAGAGTCAAATTAACATATTTCCAGTGATGACCATCTTCTTTACTAAGTCCAGACACATATTCTGGAAAACTGATCTTGTAAAAAGTTGAATGAAATAAAGTTGAAGAGGTTTTTAAAAAGATCACTGGAAAACATCCCCCACATTCCTCTGTCCACACTTGGGTGGACAGTGAGAACTGTTGGCCATGAAGACTGCCTCAGCTTCCATATCCCTGTGGTGGTGGTGGTGGGGGGGGGGGTGCTGCACACTGCCTTTCAGCAGATTTCCACATCAAACTCAGAGCTGCTCTTGTTTCATTTGCCAGTCATTTCAAAAAGCGGCTTTATTGCAATATAATCCACATGCCATAAAGTATACAATTCATTGGTTTTTTAGTATATTCAGAGTCGTGCAATGATCATCACAGTCAATTTTAGAACATTTCTCAACACATCTGAGAGAAAACCCAGACCCATTAGCAATCCCTCTCCAGTCCTCCTTCCCCACCTCACACCCAATACCCCCACCCCAGTAATCACTAATCCACTTTCCATCTCTGTAGGTCTGCCTGGAGTAGATATTTCATATAAATGGGACAATGCAATATCTATCCTTTAGCACCTGGCTTATTTTATTTGGCATAATGTTTTCAAGTTTTATCTTCATTTTAGCAAGCATTGGTACTCTGTTCCTTGTCATGGCCAAACAACATTCCACTGTATAGATAGATCATGCTATGGTTTGAATGTGTCTTCCAAAAAGCACGTGTTGGGATTTAGTCCCTGATGCAACAGTGTTGGATGGTGGGGCATATTGAGAGCTGAGAAGGCCATAAGAAGTCTGCCATTCTGAATGGATTTGTGGGAGTGGGTTCCTTGTCAAAGTGCGAGTTTGGCCCCCTTTTAGTGCTCTGCACCAACCCGCTTCCCTTCTGCCATGGAATGATGGAGCAAGATGGCCCTCCAGAGATGCAGACCCTTAATCTTGGATTTTCTAACCTTCAGAACAATGAGCCAATTAATTTGTTTGTTCTAAACTGTCCAGCTTCAGGCATTCTGTTATAGCAGCAGGAAACAGATAAATAATTTTTTTAAAATATATCCATTCACCAGTTGAAGGATATTCACCAGTTTGAGTTATGTCCACTATGGAACTAGCATGAATAATGCTGCTGTGGACCTTCATGTGTAAGGTTTGTGTAAACCTTCCTTCTCTCTTTCTTAGTCTCCTTCTCTCCATTTTTTCTCTTTCTTTCTTTATTTCTTTTTACTTGAGAGGCAGAGAAATGGACAGAGAGAGAGAGAGAAGGAGAGAGAGAGAGAGAGAGAGAGAGATCCCATTTGCTGATTTATTCCCCAAAGGTTCTCTACAGCCCAGGCTAGGCCAGGGTGAAGTTGAGAACCAGCAACTCAATCCCAGTTTCCCACCCAGGTGGCAGAAAACAAATTATGTGAACCATCACCTGCTGCCTCCGGGGTCTGCATTAGCAGGAATCTTGAGTCAGGAGCCCCAGCCAGGTATCAAACTCAGGTACTCTGGGCTGATTGTCTTAACTGGCATCCTAACCATTAGGCTGAATACCCTCCTCTATGTTCTGATTTATCTTGGGTATATACCTAGGAGTGGAGTTGCTGGATCAGATGTGAAGTCCTTTTTCCATGTATCTGCATAAAGGACACCCTGCTATCAGTATCACTATAGCGAACTAGACATTTGCATTTGAAATTTCCTAAGGCTCTCAATTAGATAGTAGTGAAATCTTTTGTATTAAGATTCAAAACTTGGAGTCAGATTTTCTGGAACAGCTGTGGCATAAATGGTTTCATAATTAAGTAAACAAAACCTAGAGAAGGTTACTTCCCTCTGCCCTCCAGCACAGTTAGAGTAGATAATCCAGGATTTTTGCTCTGCTTCTGCCAAAAAATGCATTTGGCACCTGTTCAGAATCATGCTATCTCCCAAGGCACTTTAGGAGATCTGGTCTGGGAGATGTTTGTAGAAAAAGGTGCCAGAAACTAAGCAAGTCCCTGTGTGTGCCTAGGACACACATTTGGAAGGGAGCAGTTTCAAGAGGAGAGATCAGTTTGAGGAAAAAGGTTATCCAATAATGGCATGGATCCTGCTGAGGCAGCGTTTCCAGATTTTAATGTATGCATGGCTGGGTATCTTGGCAAAATGCATACTCTGATGTTTAGTAAGTCTGAGAAGGGGCCTTAGGTCCTGTATTTCTAGGAGGTGCATTGATGGGTTTGTCCTGAGCATGAAGGCTCTGTGAGACCTCGTGGCAGACATAGGACAGGCTCAGTGACATGGTTCCTGAATTCAGAGCAGCTAATGGACCCAACTTTGCAGCCCCGATTCTGACCCCTGTGTGGTTTTCTAGGGAAAATAAAACATGTAAGAGTCAAGTGTTCCATACCAAGTAAACTGGAACAAGAGGGGAAGACACGAGTGCCCTGAGCTCCAATCTTCTCTTATAAAATCAAAGAATATCATTTGGTCTTTCAGTTGAATTAACAAAGGCTTCTTTAAGTGGCACCTCTGTGAATGTTGGGAAGCTTCGTGGTGCAGGAAAAGGCCAGTGTTAGACCAGAAATCGAGAATAATTGAAAATAGAATTTAACAGTATCCTGCTCTCTCTTGAAAAACACTAAAAGGGGATCAGTGTGAAAGGCACAGGAGGAATTACTGCAATGCTGCTTTCCCACCTCCCTCTGTGTCCCTGCCCCAACGCAATGGCCTTCGAGGTCTCCTTTGTTCTCATATTCCTCTCAACTCTGTCTCTCAATCCTGCCCATAGAGACTCTCTTCTTCCTCTCATCCCTTCCCTCTGGGTCAGGTTTTAATTGGGTAGACACTGCTTTTCAGGCTTCATAAGCACAGGACTCACCTGGGAACTTATTAAAACAAAGATTCTGACTCAGTAGCTGAGAAGTGGCATGAGAATCTGCATTTCCAACAGGTGTGGGGGATACCAGTGTGTGCAGCACTCTCAGGAGCAACCCAGTAGATTATCTTAGCCTTCCTGCTTCATTAATTTATCCTTTCTTTCTCCTTCTTCTCCGAAGGAGTAATCCATACTGATTGAATAGAATAAAGGAAACTTTCTCCTTGGTAATGGTGATGTGACAATGAAGGCTTCTTCTGGACTAGATTGAAAAATAAATAAATAAATATAATGCTGACATCCAGAAGGCCTAGCACAGTGCCTGAAAGAGGGAATGCTAAATAAATATGAGTTGATGGATTCCACCTTCCCAGGTTTCATCTGGAGTTTTAGGCAGGCAACTTTTATACTGCAATGAGTACATAAGCATTATTAATTGATATTATCACCTAGCCACAAACTAAACTTTTTCTCCCCTGAAAATAAAGATTTATTAAGTTCTTACCATTTACTATTCAACAAATCACTGTGGAAAGTATTTTCATATCGACTTAGAAACTGCATGAATTGGGATTGACTTCTCTTTTGAGCCCAGGTCATCTGAAATGAGATCAAGATTCCAGAGAAATCCAAAGGAAAAGGGCCTCTCTTGGGACTGGTGCCATGGTGCAGTAGGTTAATCCTCCACTTGCAGTGCTGGCATCCCATATGGGCGCCGGTTTTGGTCCCAGCAGCTCCTCTTCCAGTCCAGCTCTCTGCTGTGACCTGGGAAAGCAGTAGAAGATGGTCCAAGCCTTGGGTCCCTGCACCCTAATGAGAGAACCTGGAAGAGGCCCCTGGCTCCTGGCTTCGGATCGACGCAGCTTTGGCCGTGGAGGCCATCTGGAGAGTGAACCAGTGGAAGGAAGACCTTTCTTTCTGTCTCTCCTTGTCACTGTCTATAACTCTACCTCTCAAATAAATAAATAAAATCTTAAAAAAAAAAAGGCCTCTCATCAACCTTAATTCTCTGTTAAAGATTAAGCTAGGAAATTGCAGCTTTTACCAAGATGCTTCTTGCCCTCTGCCTACAGGTGGTTTCTTCAATTAACTGATTCTGAACTTCAACTGAACTTGCTCTCTCAGTGGTGGGCAGATGACAAGTGAGGTGACCAGCTCCATTGTGGTGTGTCTGCTAACCTGAAGAATTTCCTTCCCAGGGAAGAGACGTTCCAAACCCTGTGCTATGCTTCCTCAAGGCAGAAAGCCATGGGAGCTTGGTGACATCCCATCGTAATTCTCGAATTTCATCAGTGACACCAAGGAGCAAGATTCTTACATCATCTAATGGAACACAGAAAATCAAGTTAGTATAATTTCTACACAAAGAAGGACTTTTAATCAGAAAGTCACAGACATTACGCCTTCTCATTCCACTCTGCATTTTGTAGTCCATCTTCTGGGAAAAAGGCACACAGATCATGGTGTAACTCACTTGGAACAATAGACAATTGTCGCAGTCTGTTAATTCTGTCTGCTTCTGACGGGAAGGAAAGATGGTTCCATGGTGAAGTCAGAGGGTCTCTGGCACAGACGAGGATTTTCCCGAGGGTCTCCCACATCAAGCACTGTATAATTAGAAGCATGATGTAAATTAGAGAATGAGTGCCAGTCTTGGCCCTCTGGGTTATCAAGGTCTAAGTCTTCCCTGATTCTGTTATCTGACCCCACTCTTAAGCCAAATTTTTTTTTTCATTGAACAGCTTGGCCTGAAGTTGCAGTGTGAATGTGGATAATGTGAGTAGAGTATCTAGCAGTGTAATGATACTATCTGCCTTACAATGTAGGGTCTCCACTTGATGTCTCCCACCCATTGTCACCCTATTCCTAGACCAGGGACAAGGCCTACATATTCTTACTTTTCTTCTTTGTTTTTGATAACTCTTATATACTGCTTTTTAACTATTTTTAAGAAATTTTATATTTAATAAATATAAATTTCCAAAGTACAACTTTCGAATTACAGTGGCTTCCCCCCCCCCCGATAACCTCCCTCCCACCCGCAAACATCCCATCTCCTACTCCCTCTCCCATCCCATTCTGCATTAAAATTCAAGTTTAATTATCTTTACATACAGAAGATCAACTTAGTACATACTAAGTAAAGATTTCAACAGATTGCACCCACACAGACACACAAAGTATAAAGTACTGTTTGAAGACTAGTTTTACTGTTAATTCTCACAGTACAACACATTAAGGACAGAGATCCTACATGGGGAGTAAGTACACAGTGACTCCCGTTGTTGATTTAACAATTGACACTCTTATTTATGACGTCAGTAATCACCCAAGGTACCTTTTATGAGCTGCCAAGGCTATGGAAGCCTCTTGAGTTCGAAGGCTCCAACCTTATTTAGACAAGGCCATCATCAAAGTGGTTCTCTCCTCCCTTCAGAGAAAGGTACTGCCTTCTTTGATGGTCCGTTCTTTCCACTGGGATCTCACTCACAGAGATCTTTCATTTAGATCATTTTTTGCCACAGTGTCTTGTCTTTCCATGTCTGAGAAACTCTCATGGACTTTTAGCCAGATCCCAATGCCTTAAGCGCTGATTCTGAAGCCAGAGTGCTGTTTAGGGCATTTGCCATTCTGTGTGTCTGCTGTGTATCCTGCTTCCCGTGTTGGATTTTTCTCTCCTTTTTAATCCTATCAATTATTGTTAGCAGACACTGGTCTTATTTATGTGATCCCTTTGACACTTAATCCTATCATTATGACCAATTATGAACTGAAACTGATCACATTAACTAGTAAGATGGCATTGGTACCTGCCAACTTAATGGGATTTGGAGTCCCATGGCATGTTTCTAGCTCTACCATTAGGGGTAAGTCCGAGTGAGTGTGTACTGAACTGTACATCTCCTCCCTCTCTTATTCCCACTCTTATTTTTAACAAGGATCAATTTTCAGTTGAATTTAAACACCTAAGAATAGTTGTGTGTTAATTAGAGTTCAACCCATGGTATTAAGTAGAAAAAGAAAATACTAAAAGAATAAAAGGGCTGATCAAGTCGTTGTTTCTCATAGTGTCAGTTTCACTTCTACAGGTTTCCTTTTAGGTGCTCAGTTAGTTGTCACAGATCAGGGAGAACATATGATATTTGTCCATTTGGAACTGGTTTATTTCACTCAGCATGATGTTTTCCAGATTCCTCCATTTTGTTGCAAATGACTGGATTTCATTTTTTTTAACTGCTGTGTAGTATTCTATAGAGTACATATCCCATAATTTCTTTATCCAGTCTTCTGTTGATGGGCATTTAGGTTGATTCCAGGGCTTAGCTATTGTGATTTGAGCTGCAATAAACATTGAGGAGCTCTTTAACTATTTAACACATTTGTGTACTTTGGGGGCATCACTTATTCAGCCTTACTTTTAATTGAATCATACCAACAAGTATCCTTAAATTGAGAACCAAGGCTACTGACTCTTCAATTTAGGGCTCATACGATCTTGGATAAGTAGTTTTAAACTTAGTGGGCATTTGGCACAGCAGGTAAGACACTACTTAGGATTACCTGCATCCTATATCAGAGTGCCTGGGTTCACATCCTGGTTCTGCTCCCAATTCCAGCATCCTGCTAATGCATATTCTGGGAGGCAGTAGGTGATGGCTTACGTGGCTAGCTCCTTGCTATGGGAAACCTAGATGGGGTCTCTGGTTCCTAGGATTGGCCTGTCCCAGTTCAGCTATTGTGGGCATTTGGGGGGTTAACCAGAAGATAGGAGATATCTCTATGTCTGTTTGTCTCTCTCGCTCTTTCAAATAAATAAAATTAAACTTTAAAATCTTATTAAGCTTTTATCCAAAAGAAGACAGATTAGTCTGTACTAGTGTTTTCCAAAGTGCATTGTGTAGAATAAGTGTTAGGCAAAAATATGATTCAATGATTAAATAAATATGGATAATGTTGAGTTAGGGTTAGCTTTCTCTATTGCAAGACTTCACAGGATTGTTGATATGCTAATCTATACTGAGAATTTCCAAAAAGAGGCAAAGCTGTGCTGTTTCTTAAGAAACATTCTTAAGAATGCCTCTCTCACCTAACCAACTCTCCCACCTCCCAACCCTCTCCTGGGACTTGTATGATATTGAATACATGTTGGGGTGTGATAGTCTAAATAACACCTGAATTTTAACCAACTACTTTCCTAATAGTTATTTTGTAGGAAATTTGGATCCTACTTTTTAAGCAGCCAGTATAGAGAATATTTGCAGACATGTCCCATGTACATTAAAACATTCCTTCACTTTTAGCCTTTTTCACTGATATGAGTTTGAAGTCAATTATAAAAGCATGAATGAATCCAGTGCTCTCATACATTGCAAGCAAAAGTTGTTTGCATCTGAAACTAATTATTCAGGTTCTTGGGACCACTTTATTAATTAGTTTATCAAGGGACTGTTAATGTGATTTAAACATTAGCTCCAAATACACCTGATCAAATGTCTTAGGTTGCATCAGATATTTTAAGAATGTATCCGATTGACCTTATGGCTAAGCAGATGATTCAAAAACATTTGAAAATGGTCCAAGAAAACAGAATAGATTTTGTGTGAGCTGATTCCTGGGATACACACACACACACACACACACATATATATATATAGTATGTTTATAAAGTATATATATATATATATATATATATATGGTATTGTATGAAAGGAAAGAAGGTTAGTACTCCTCTTGACAAGGATGGAAGAAGCCCTCGGGCCTTACAACACACATAAGGTTAAGGTATTGCCACTTACTTCTATATACTATATATATTCATATATATTTATAAGTATATAAATGTATTTTATGCAGTGTATATTTATATATAGTGTATATTATATATGTATGTATGCAAATATTTATATGCTAATGCTCATTATAAACCACCACCTTGGTGGACAGCAGAGACTCAGAAGGGTGCATCAAAGTTAATTTCCAGTGCAGGAAATTCTGATTGGTCAATTATCCTAAGAACCAAGGATTCTTCCTCAGAGGGGACATCACTACTATCTATGCAGGAAAAAAAAAAAAACCTAGTCACAAACTGATTATCACAGTAATCCAAGCAGTGATGACTAGCCATCTATTCATTTTAATTTCTTGGGTAATTGATTCCATCTATTAGCAGCCAGCCATATATTTAAAAGATTTTCTCCGTAAAAGTCTTTCCTCTTGGGTGTGATGGTCAGCTAAGCTCGTAGGCAGAGTGGATTTTGCCAGCATCTTCTATCAGTGATTTCAGACTCTCCAGGGATTGGTCGTAAATATTTTCCCAAACTGGGTCTGTCCAGTGACTCTTGTTATTTTCTAACAAAAATAATCCCAGAATGGCATACATTTTGCAATTAGCCTTCCTGCATTGTACAGCACAGATTTATGTCATTTACTTAGCTGAAGTCACATCCTCAAAACGTTGCAGGTATCAGTTTAATATGCCATTTCAGGAGGACTAGAGGAGCTGAGTCTGTTTTACTGTTCGCCGTAAAAGTGGTCCTTTCTGAGATGAAGGCACGATCATGATTTTTATGTACCTTTCACATTTCAAACTTGGATTTAGTTGGACTACAAAATATTTACATTCTTCACAACCAGCAAGTTGTTGTCTTTACAGATTGAACATAAAGAGACTCCCAATTGCATTCCAGTTTTCAAAAACGCCCAGAATGCCTGGCTTACTCTTGCTCCCTCCATTGCCATCAAATGCCCTATGTTGTGGAAAACCAACTCAATGTGACCCATTTACAAGTTGAAGCTATAGCGTGCTACCGTGTTATCACAGGGAAGAATAACGTAATTTATAGCATTCTTGAAGGGGTAACAAAATTATGTTCTAAACAGTTAAAAACCATCATTTTGTAGCTCCTTGTTGCTGGAGTTTTACCACATTCATTTGAAAGCTGTGTGATTGCAGCAAAACAAGCTTATGGACTCAGACGCCTACAACCTGAGACAGAGTCAGAGGGAGAGAAAGAGGATGCATTTACTGTCTAGAAGGTCAGAACAAATGACTAAAATACTTTATTTTTCCTTTTAAAATAAGGTTTATTTGGCCAGTGCTGTGGCTCACTTGGCTAATCCTCCGCCTGCAGCGCCAGCACCCCAGCTTCTAGTCCCAGTTGGGGTGCCGGGTACTAGTCTCAGTTGCTCCTCTTCCATTCCAGCTCTCTGCTGTGGCCCTGGAGTGCAGTGGAGGATGGCCCAAGTGCTTGGGCCCTGCACCTGCATGGGAGACCAGGAGGAAGCACCCGGCTCCTGGCTTCGGATCAGGATAGAGCCGGCCGTAGTGGTCATTTGGGGAGTGAACCAACAGAAGGAAGACCTTTCTCTCTGTCTCTCTCTCACTGTCTATAACTCTACCTGCCAAATAAAATTAAAAATAAATAAGGTTTATTTATTTATTTGAAAGGGAAAATGACAGAGAGAGAGAGAGAGAGAGAGAGAGAGAGAGAGAGAGAGAGTTATCATTTATTTGCTGGTTCACTCCCCAAATACCTATATAGGTTGGAGGCTAGAACTCAATCCTGGTCTCTTATTGAGTGACTGACAGAGTCCTAAGTACTTGGGCTGTCACGGGTAGAGAATATCCAGCCTATGGGTTGTGTGATGTCATTGAAATCATTTGGTCTGCCAAGGCAAGGGACCCAAAATTCAATAAATCTACAGCAGGCTAATTTTGAAGTTGATAATTTTGTATGGCCCACAAATGATGTTACAAATATCCAAACAGTACTTGGCCAAAAAAACATTTCCCACCCTTGACTGCCTATCAGTTTGCACATTAGTAGGAAGCTGGACAGGAAGTGGAGGCAGGACTTGATCCCAAACACTCAGATTTGGGATCCATGCATCCTAGGTGATGACTTAACCCCCTGTGCCACAGTGCTCTATTTCTTTATTTTGTCCTTGAAAATTAAATTAATGTTTTGTCCTTGAAAGTTAAATTAATTTCAATGAAATCAATAGACTTATAAGAATATTGTTTTAAATTTTTAAAAAATTATGGAATCTTCAAACCTAGAAAATAATAAAATAAAATAGTATCTATGTATAATTTAGAGTAAACTTATATTGACACTTTGCTTTCTCTTGATATGCCTTTTGAAAAGAAATAGTGTACTATACACACTCAAATGCCTTCTCGTTCATCCCAACCTTGCTCCACAAAAGTCATCTTTTATCTTGAATTTCGTATGTATTCCTATAATGCATATTTTGTTGTTCTGCTGTGTACGTGTGTGTGTGTGTGTGTATACAATGGTACTTTTTAAAGTTTGTGGAAAAATGGAATAAAAGATGTTTCCTTTGGTGCAAAATGTTTGAAACATGCATCTTTTTTTCATACTGTGGATTTTTCACAAATTTTTGAAGACCCATTATATATATATATATATATATGTAGTTTTCAAATATTATTTGCACAAAAATAAACACCCTTTAATTCCACTTTCCTCAAAATTTTTGAAGTACTCTCCTGTGTGTATGTATGTGTTCCCAAATAGTATCCAGTTTTGTTTTCTGACTTTCCTAAATATTAGTCTACTTTTTACAACTTTATTGATATAACATACACATAACAATTAATTCCTCTAATTAAACTGCACAAAACCATTTTTAAGGGCTTTATTATATTCATAGATAATTGAAGCAATTACCACAATCAATTTTATAATCTTTTAATCAACCTAAAAAGAAACACTGTATCCTTTAGCTATCACCTCCCATTCCTTCCTCCTTCTCCCAACTCCAAGACATTAGCAAATACCAATCAGCTTTCTGTATCCTGTTCTTGAAATTTCATACAAATGGAATCACACAAGTAGAACATGGATTTTTCCATGATGATTTCTTTCACTTAGCACAGTGTTTTCAATGTTGGTCCAAGTTGTAATAATTCATTTTGTTGATAGACATACGAGTTCTTCCCACCTTTTGGCTATTATGAAAAATTAAAAATTCTGCTATGCACATTGGTGTAGATGTTGTTAGGACAGATGCTTTCATTCCTCTTGGGCATATACTTAGGATGCAGCATTTTACTTTTTGATATATGTATGTATATCTAATTCATTATAACTGCAATATGGTGCTCCATTATATTAATAAGCCTGGTTCCATTATTCTCTTCTTCTGGGCAAGTTGGTAGTTTTTCTCGGTATCTTTGATTCCCGGTGCTGTGGTGGTGTTATTGCATGTGCCTCTTCCGCACACATGGAGCATTTCCAAGGTCAGACTTCCCCAGGTAGAAGGTAAGCACATTTTGAACCTTTCTAGTAATTGCCACGCTGCTGGCCAACATCGCTGAAAATACGGTTCATGTCTACCAGCAAGATATAAACATTCTTATTTCCCCACAGATTTTCCCAAAACTCATTTTTATCAGACAACATTCTCCCAGTGTGGTCTTTGTGAAGCAGTGTTTCATTCGTTGCGTTAATATGCATCCTTCAGCTACTAGTGGAGTCCAGCACATTCTCATGTACTTGTTGGTCACGCCCCTTTCCTCTGCATTGAATTGCAGAATTTCAGGATTTTTTCCTGCTTTCTGTTGGCTCATAACTATGAATTTTTAATATTCTTTAGTTATGTTAATTTTATCTGTTGTAAGAGGTTGCAACCATCTTCTGACCTAAAGGGTGTTCCTCAGGTTTTTTTTTTTTTTTTTTTTTTTTAAGATTTATTTATTTATTTATCTGAAAGGCAGAGTCACAGAGAGTCAGAGGCAGAGAGAGGTCTTCCATCCGCTGGTTCACTTCCCAGATGGCTGCAACTGCTGGAGCTACGCCCATCCAATCCAAAGTCAGGAGCCAGGAGCTTCCTCCAGGTCTCCCATGTGGCTTCAGGGGACCAAGGACTTGGCCATCTTCCATTGCCTTCCCAGGCCGTAGCAGAGAGCTGGATCGGAAGAGGAGCAGCTGGGTGTCGAACTAGCTCCCATATGGGATACTGGCACTGCAGGCGGCAGCTTTACCCACTGTGCCACAGCACCAGCCCCTCAACTTTTTAAAATGTTTTTTTCTGTACCCATTCATTTTAATTTTTAGTATCAAATTTATCAGTGTTTTCCTTTATCGCATGTATTGTGCATCTTGGTTTAAGAATTCTTTCCTATGACAATAATAATGTTAATCTGTTAATTATATAATGTTAATTTTTTTTCTGAAATGCTGGGTTTGGTTATTCTCACATTTAAATCTTCAATTCCTAGGCTGGCGCCATCGCGCTGATCCGAAGCCAGGAGCCAGGTGCTTCTCCTGGTCTCCCATGCGGGTGCAGGGCCCAAGGACTTGGGCCATCCTCCATTGCACTCCCGGGCCGCAGCAGAGAGCTGGCCTGGAAGAGGGGCAACGGGGACAGAATCCGGCGCCCCGACCGGGACTAGAACCCGGGGTGCCAGTGCCGCAGGTGGAGGATTAGCCTGTTGAGCCGCAGCACCGGCCAGAATGATGGTTTCTAAGGAGTGGTAGGAGGTAGGAGCAGAAGGATAGAAGGAGACTGAGTAACAGCTATCAAAACTCAGTCTGAGAGAAGCAACTATTTCTAGTGTTCCACAGCAGAGCAGAGCAAAACAACTATAGTTTCCAAAACTGTAATACCCTGTATGATGAACTGGAAGAAAAGAGATTGTAGGTGTCAAACATAAGGACAAGGCAAGGAAATAGAATTGCTAACTATCTGATAAGTTTATGCTGTATACATGTGTTGAAATATTGCACCTATAAAAATGTACAAGTATTATGTTAATAAAAATTTTTAAATTTTTTTTTCATTTATTAAACTTTTATTTAATGAATATAAATTTCCAAAGTACAGTTTATGGGTTACAATGGCTTCCCTCCTCCCATAACTTCCCTCCCACCCACAACCCTCCCCTTTCCCGCTCCCTCTCCCCTTCCATTCACATCAAGACTCATTTTCAATTCTCTTTATATACAGAAGATAAGTTTAGTATATATTAGGTAAAGATTTCAACAGTTTGCCCCCATATAGCAACACAAAGTGAAAAAAATACTGTTGGAGTACTAGTTATAGCATTAAATAACAGTGTACAGCACATTAAAGACAGAGATCTTACATAATATTTTTTTAAAAAATTAATTAATTTTCTATGCCATTTCCAATTTAACACCAGGTTTTTTTTTTTCATTTCCAATTATCTTTATATACAGAAGATCAATTCTGTGTATACTTAGTAAAGATCTCATCAGTTTGTACCCACACAGAAACACAAAGTGTAAAAATACTGTTTCAGTACTAGTTATAGCATCACTGCACATTAGACAACACATTAAGGACAGATCCCACATGGGATGTAAGTACAAAATTTAAAAAATTTAATTTCACATTTTCCTTTAAAGTTATCTATTTAAGCACTTAATTGTCTTAGCATCATATACTATATGTACTGTTCTTTCCCCGTGATCTGGAATTGCCCCTTTTTCGTACAGCTATGTGGGTGTGTGTTAGGAAGGAGATGATTTTTGGGCTCTCTCCTGATCTGCTGCTTGTCTATCACTCTACCAACACCACCTTCTTTATTTTAGCTTTATAGCAAATGCTGTTATCTGAAAGGATAAATCCTTCCTCCCTGCTTCCATTCTTAATCTTCAAAATTATCTAGGATATTCATTGTCTTGCGCTATCCCCTACATAGTTTAGAATCATATCACAGTTGTTAATGTACATTTGTTAGGCTCCATGATCCACTCCATATGATAACAAAAACTTAAAAGTGAAGGGATGATTTAAGAAAACACAAGTCTAAAGTGGGCATTTTGGCTCAATGGGTTAAACTGTTGCTTGGGATTTTCACATCCCATATTGGAGAGCCTGGTTCAAGTCCTGGCTGCACTACACTTGTGATTCTGTTACCCGCCAATGCATCTGGGAGGCTGTGGATGATCACCCAAGAATTTGGGTTCCTGCCCAAGTACCCACATGGAAAACTCAGGTGGAATTTCTAGCTCCTGGTTTCAGCCTGGCCTAGCCCCCACTGTTCAGGCATTTGGGAAATGAACCACCAGATTGAAGATCTCCTCACACACCTCTTTAGTAGTTTTAAACATTTTCACTGTGTGTATTCTTCCACACTCTTGTTCTGCCATTTCAGGACTTCAGTCTTATTTTATCTATTGACTCTCTTGCAGAAGGTGGACTTTTTCCTTGTGTATCTGTGATTTTCATGGTGGACTCGTCTTTGACAGACATTGTCTCCCCATTACCACCCCACTCCGGGAATCCCTGTCGCCTGGGATGTTGGATCTAGGAGGATTTACATTGCTCCTGTCTGGCACCTGGGAAGGAGCACCAGCTCTGAGACTACAGTGTGGTAATTCCGTAGTGTGGGGAGTTCTAGGAAATCAGGAAGTATGCATTTAGACTCCTAGATGACACAGGTAGGGTGATCAATTCTGATTTGCCTAGAACTGGGGGAGGGGCCACCAGAATCTAAGATTTCCACACTTAAAACTTGGACAGTCCTGGGAAAACCAGGATAATTTACTACTTTAATTACAAGCCCACTTGTTATGTTTTCTCTTATGGAAGAATTGTGTTCTCACCTAATTCTCAGGGTCTAGCTTCTGTGTCATGCTATTGACCAAAGTAACATTTTCAAGTCTACTTCTACTAAGACTGCAAACCTGGGAGACCTCCAGCATTCTTCCAAGGACTTGATTCCCATTGCCCTCCCACTTGGTTCAAGATGCTGTCTTCTGCCCTGGCACATAGTATCAGGATGCTCCTACCACCCCAGCCCTACCCCTACAATCCCGACCCATTAGCTTATATACATCCAACTCTTATTTTAGTCCCATGTTTCTCTTAGACAACTTGGGTGTTTTCTTACTTGCTGAATTCATTGCACTTTTATACATTTCATTTTGTTATATTTTTGCAGCATTTTATAATTCTTTGTAATGAGAGGACTGTCATGTTATCTTTATCTGCCATTTTACCCAGGCAAAAACTCCTCCCACAGCAAGTTTTTGCCAGCCTGTTTGGCCCTGTAGTAATACTGCTTATAAACTCTGTGAAATATGGCAAATTCTGAACAATTCGAAATAATAAAACACATGGGTTTGCCAAACAACAGACCCTATGATTCACCATGTCTGTAAATTATTTTTAAAGCTATGCTGTGCATTAGAAAATATAAATGTTTAGTGAAACTGATATAAGAAATTCTTTATGGTCATGGTAGCTGAGAAAAATCATCTAAAAAGTTTGGCATGGGATATAGAGGGTATAGGATCCAACTCCAGGCTTATTTTGTGTCCCATGTTAAAAAGAATTGGCTGTAGCTCATTCTGTGTCTGGATTAGCACTGGTGCTTCATCTGGAAACGTTGATTCAGGAAAAGTGACCAGCTACAGCAGAAAGCCAATGTAGAGTCTGTGGATCTTAACAGTGTGGAAAAGTCCTTATATGGGGCAAGATCCACCCTTGCTAGTTTATAATAACTTGGATGCTCCATCCATACAGGGTAACCAAGGGTACTCAGTGGGTGGAAAAAGAGTATATCACTTTTCAAGAAATTTTTAAGAAGAGAAAGCAAATCTTGAAGACAATATAAATTCATCACAATAATATATCTAAAACCAAAAGGATTTAGAATGAAAAAAAAGAAAGTAGGGATCAACGCTGTGGCACAATGGGATAAAGCCCTGGCCTGCAGCACCAGCATCCCGTATGGGTGCCGGTTGGAGCCCTGGTTGTTCCACTTTTTTTTTTTTTAAGATTTATTTATTTATTTCAAAATCAGAGTTACACACAGAGAGAAGGAGAGGCAGAGAGAGAGAGAGAGAGAGAGATCTTCCATCTGCTGGTTCACTTTCTAATTGGCCGCAATGGCCAGAGCTGCGCTGATCAGAGGTTGCTCCACTTCTACGCCAGCTACCTGATAATGTGCCTAGGAAAGCACTAGAGGATGGCACAAGTGCTCAGGCACCTGAACCCACATGGGAGACCCAGAAGAAACTCCTGGCTCCTGACTTCGGATTGACTCAGCTGTGCCATTGCCCCCACTTGGAGAGTGAACCAGTGGATAGAAGACCTCTCTCTTTCTCTGTCTCTACCTCTCTCTGTAACTCTGTATTTCAAATAAATAAAATAATTATTTTTAAAAAATAAAGTAAACCAAGAGACATCAATATAAATGTGGGGTTTTTTTTTGTTCTAGCCTTGATATTTCTACATATTCCTATATATTTTAAACTTGTGATCACTGAAATACAAACATGGGAATGAGCATTTACCTTTTACCCCTACTTTTGACAGAGAGTGCTCTCTAAAAGATTTCAGGGAATATTGGATAAAAGGTATTCATGAAGTAATTTGGTTAAAGAAGCTGGGACACTTAATGTTGGCTACACACTCAATAGCCATCTACTCTGATTGCATTCAAGTTTCTACCTTTCCCTAACTTGGTCTGGTGAAAATCCTGATCCATCTCAGCCTAAACAGGAATTGGGCTTGGGGCAGGCATGTGACCCAGACATTGAGAAGTAAAGGAAGACTTGGCAGCAGTTTTCCAACAAAAAGAATCCTTCCTCTTGGGACCAGCACCGTGGCTCACTTGGTTAAGCCTCCGCCTGTGGTGCCGGCATCCCACATGGTTGCCAGTTCTAGTCCTGGTTGCTCTTCTTCCAGTCCAGCTCTTTGGAGAATGGTACAAGTACTTGGGCTCTTGCACCCACATGGGAGACTAGGAGGAAGCACCTGGCTCCTGGCTCCTGGCTTTGGATCGGCACAGTGCTGACCGTAGTGGCAATTTGGGGAGTGAATCAATGGAAGGAAGACCTTTCTCTCTGTCTCTCTCTCTCACTGTCTATAACTCTACCTGTCAAATAAATTTTAAAAAAAGAGAGAGAATCCTTCCTTTTAAAACTAGAAGAATGCTAACAAATGATCTCTCATTTGACTGGACGCCATGGTTTGCCGATGATGTTTCTAGTCATTGAAGTCAACTTGAAAATCTGAGCAGGACCTTGTCAAGGACAAGTTCCATATGCTGAGATTAGTATAGTGAAAAAAGGATGAACCAAGACCCCAGTGTGTTTGAGTGGCTTTATTGAGTCACCCTATGCTATATGAACATATGATCATAAATGTCCTTATAGTTGAAATTAGGTGAAGTGAACCTTTTTTTTTTTTTTCATTTATAGCTTGACTTATTCTAACTAATACAATAGCAGTTTTTGAGGATCTTGGCTTAATCGTGGCTTAGCTGGTGCTTGTAAGACTTGGAAGGCAGAGATAGTAAGGATTTGAGACCTCTGCTATCTTCCCAGACAGCCTAGTAGGGGCGGGGGGGAGGAGAACTGATAGAAGAAAAATGTGGGGTCTGACATCAGGGCATTTTCTAGGATTCTGTCTGAAGTGCAAAATTCCATTACGTACTTCAACAGAGCCTTCCAACTCTGCTGGAGGTACCCACAAGCTGATGACCCGATGCTCCGGCTGCTGTGGTTTAATTAGTAATAGGCCTCTTGTCTGCATCAGAACAACAAAATTCCCTGTTTCTTACTTTTCTCCTGAGGAACAAACACTGTCCAAGATACTTGACACTGCAGGGAGGAAGGAGAGATGCGTAAAATGTGTTTATTTGGCAGTTTTACCCCGTAACAATGTGGGAGTTTAAGAGGTGGAGCGGTTCACTTTATAGTTTAGAAAGAGTGAGAGACTTCCTACAACTTTTCCTGAGTGTATCCAACGTCCCAAGTAGTTGATAACTGCAAAATACAATCTTTTGTTTCTTTATTATTTTCTCTTTTAAAATTGGACATAGTTGACAGTGGAGGATCTCAGGCTTCCAACTGTGAAGCTATCACTGACACTCAGAGTTGAGTTTTGGGGGCTGACTCAAATTCCAGCACGGCAGGGGAAATATCTACCGAGACTGAAGGACTTGTCCCAGAGTTTCCTTCCTGAGACTACCATGCTCTGACAGTTAGTACAAAAATGGAAAAATACCACCAGAAAAACAGACACTCACCCTTCCTCCCTCAGTCCTGTCCAACCAATCCACTGACAACCAGAGAAGGCCAATTGAAGTTGAATCCTGATGTGCCCTAAACCAGATATGCATCTGCTTTTACAGCAACATGAAGATGTATCTTACTTTTAGGAGTAGGAGATAGAAAAGGAATATGTGGCCTAACAAGACACGAATGTTGCAGATGGTGCTCTAGAATCATGTAGGGAGTCTCAGCAAACGCGGTGTTAACCTGCCCTGTTGGCACTCAACTTCCCACTGGCGGACACATCTATAGGGGGA